>NC_090442.1:572712737-573925825 GCF_031143425.1 Pleurodeles waltl
AGCAGAGATGGTCATACCCAGAAAGTCTGGGTAACACACTCTCAAGACCCAGTCCGGAGCCACTAGGATGACTGCGACCCAGTTGTTCCTAATCTTTATCGGAACTCTGGGCAAGGGAGGCAGGGGTGGGAAGCTGTACATAAGTCCTGTGTTCCATTCCAGCCAGAAGACATTTTTTAAAGAGCGTTTCTGCTGAAACTCCAACACACAAAAATTTAAACACTGCACATTCTTGACAGTGGCAAAAAGATTTAGCCAGGGCTCTCCTCACTTTTGGGAGGTTGCATGCACCAACTCGGGATGTAGACTCTAAGCATGATCTGCCACATGTTACCTTCTCAGTTTACACAGTCTGGCATTCAGGTACCCTGCTAGATGGCTTGTGATCAAGAAAATGAAGCAGTGCTACAACCATCTCCATAGGCACAAACCTCCAGACACAGGATCATGGACCACACTCCTCCCTGCTTGTTGCAGCACCAAATGGAGACAGTGATGTTCCTGACAATCTAAACCAGCCTCCTCTTGAGGGACAGCAGGACGGCCTTCAGAGCCAACCAAATGGCCTGCAGATGCAGCTGCAGCCGATTGATATGGAGCTGTTCCTCCTTTGATCACCACCTCCGCAAGATGATCTCCCCAGCCCAGTAGGGACAGGTCTGTTATCACTGTCAGCTCTGGGTATTGAAGGGAGAGTGGCCTGCCGCTGGGCCAATTACATTCAATCAGCCACCACTGCAAATGTTAAGAGACCTTCTCTGAGACTTTGATGGCATCAACCAGATTGTCTTGGTATTGGACCCATTGCAATTTTCAATTCCATTGCAGAGCATGCATCTGCTACCCGGCAAAGCTGACAAAGACGATGCAGGAGGCTAAGAGGCTGGAAAACCTTGGAGCTGCTCTCACCATGGTTCAGGGCTAAGCCTGAAGCATCAAGATCATAGCTTGAATGTCTTGGACTTGTTGAGGCGAATGAAGGTCATGAACTCCACTTTGCCCATTATTGCCCAAATGAAAGGAAGCCTCTGTGAAGTAGTTAGGTGGGACATTGTCTTTTACCTAGTGAACCCTAACATTGTCAAAAGGTTTGCTGTCATCCGGGCATGGTCTACATTTGACTGTAGTGATCTTGTCTTCACAATCAGTTATCGAGGCACAGGAGTACTGGCATTCTTGGCATCCAGGGATGGGTAGCGACCACTGCCATCAATTCTGTGAACACCTGAGGGGTACTTGTGAGGCCGAAGTAGGGCACATGAAGCTGAAAATGTTCTTGGCCTACCTTGAACCTCAGATACCATCTGTGGGATTTCACGACAGTTATAACAAAATATGCATCATGCATGTCCAAGGACACTATCCAGTCACCTGGGTCCAGAGCACGCATAATCAGGGCACACAGAATCTAGGCCATCATGAGCATTCTTAATTTGTCCTTCTCTAGGAAGACATCCTGAAGCCGAAGGCCTAGAATAGGCCTTCGGCCCCCATCCTTCTTTGGGACAAGGAAATAGTGAGAGTAACAACCCCTTTTCTTTCTGAGTCTAACAACTTCTCAGAAGCACGCTTAGAGTGCAACAAACACAACTCCTGTAACAGAATGGACAAGTGTTCATATGAAATTCACTTTGGTGTGGGAGGAATAGTTGATATGGAAGATAAAAGGCAAGGCATAGCCATTTTGAATTATTTGTGAGACCTGTCTGTTAGATATGATGTGATGGAAATGTTGAGTCCTGCCCTTCCACCCCCACACACTATTTGCACTTGCCCCACTAAGGCAAACTAGAGTGAGTTGATGGCCACTTTATCAGGGAAAGAAGAATTGGAAGACTGATGCCCCTGCTGGCTCACGCTCTTGTCTTCCAGACCCAGGTCTATGCTTGTGAAAGGACACAGGAGTCTGATGCATTGTTTGGGAAGGTTGTCTCTGTCTATATGCCAGCCCTCTGGAATAGCCTCTAATTACAGTCTCAAGGAGCATGCCATTGCTCTGCTGTCCTTAAAGCTTCCTAACTTAATTTCTGCCTTCTCACAAAAAGGTTGAGCCCCTTCGAAAAGTATATCTGTGATGGTGGCCTGTACATCGCTGGAGAATTCTGAATAATGTTTCCACTTGTGTTGACAAAAGACTACACTAGTACAGACAGTCTGTCCTAGGTAATCTGTAGTATCCAGACCTGCACAGATAACATATTTGGCAGAGTCCTGTCCATCATGGATTGTCTAGGGCAAAGAGCCCATAATGTCTTTCTGGACTGCTGGCAAGATCATGCTTAGCCATGTCTGAAAGGCCATGTATGTAACTGCTCAGCTCACAAGCACCGTTTATGGATCGCAATGCTAGACTAGCGGAATAAATCATGTGCTTGCTAAAAGCATCAATCCTCTTGGATACCTATCCATAGTAGTGGTTTGAAATTAGTTAGGATTCACCTCTACAATAAGACTTTCTGGGATGGGCTGCTTCATGAGAATATCCGGTTCTCCAGATACAAGTCTGTGATGTTGCCCAAGTGATGAATCAAGCTTTGTCTTAGGCGAGGTGTCAAGCCCACTGGCACTCTGTAAATCAATGTATAAATCATCATCAGTATAGTGAAGTGAGAGGGGCTACCCACCCCTCATTATCAACATCTTGGGGGCAGGGCTTGCTCTGGCATAGGATCAGGGTTGGAACCAAAGAGAAAATGGAGCCTCTGCTCTTAAAAAAGGCACTTAAAAATGGGGACAAAGGATTGCAGAAGAAAGCTTGTGATTTTTTCCATGAACATGGCATCAACAAAGGGTTTGCGGTGCTAAAATCACCATCTTCCCAGCTTTCAGGAACAGGCAGACTTGAATCGGAAAACCACATTATTCAACACAATTTTGGCATTTTATTGGAACATACACTATTTTTTGTGCTCTCAGCCTACTTCCAGTTAGTACCAGAAATGGGTGTGAAACCAGTGCTGAATCCCGGACAACTAAACATTTATTTAAAAGTAGACAACATTCTGAATTCATCAGGGGGTCATTGGTGTAGATCCTTCAAGGTTTTCCTACAGGGAGTAGCAGCTAAAATAAAAAAAATATTGAAATTGAGCTTAAAAAAAAACATTTCTGTCCATGTTTTCTTCTATAACTTTTTCCAGGTGTGGCAGATTTTTGAAAGCACTATACAGTTACGTCTGCCGGACTCTTCTGGTTGCGGGAATATATAGGGCTTGTAGGTTTATCAAGAACACTAGGTACCCTGAGCCAACAAAGGAGGTGCACCTTGCAATAGGTTTTCATTGTATACCAGGTATAGAGTCATTCATTTGGTGATACATAAAGAGTGAAAAAAAGATATCAAGGAAACCTTTGTATTTCTAAAATGTGCACAATATAAGGTGTTGAGAAGCAGTGGTTATTTGCACATCTCTGAACTCCGGGGTCCCCATACTAGCATGTGAATTACAGGGCATTTCTCAAATAGACATCTTTTTTACACACTGTCTTACATTTGGAAGGAAAAAATGTAGAGAAAGACAAGGGGCAATAACATTTGTTTTGCTATTCTGTGTTCCCCCAAGTCTCCCGGCACCTAGGAAACTCTAGCAAACTTATATGTTTTTGAAAATTAGACACCTAGGGGAATTCAGAGTGGGGTGACTAGTGGGGCTCTCACCAGGCTCTGTCACCCAGAATCCTTTGCAAACCTCAGAATTTGGCACTTTTTCCTCACATTTCGGTGACAGAAAGTTCTGGAATCTGAGAGGAGCCACAATTTTCCTTCCACCCAGCACTCCCCCAAGTCTCCTGATAAAAATGGTACCTCACTTGTGTGGGTAGGCCTAGTGCCTGCGACAGGAAACGCCCCAAAATGCAACATGGACATATCACATTTTTACATTGACAGCTGACGTGTTTTTTGGAAAGTGCCTAGCTGTGGGTTTTGGTCTCTAGCTGAACCGGCACCTAGGAAAACCTAACAAACACCTGCTTTTTTGTAAACTAGACACCTAGGGGAACCCAGGATGGGGTAACTTGTGGCACTCTCACCAGGTTCTGTTACCCAGAATCCTTTGCAAACCTCAAACTTTGGCAAAAAAACACTTTTTCCTCCCATTTCAGTGATAGAAAGTTCTGGAAACTGAGAGGAGCCACAAATTTCCATCCACCCAGAATTCCTCAAAGTCTCCCAATAAAAATGGTACCTCACTTGTGTGGGTAGGCCTAGTGCCCGCAACAGGAAATGCCCCAAAACACAACATGGGCACATCACATTTTCCCCAAAAAACTGACCTGTTTTTTGCAAAGTGCTTAGCTGTGGCTTTTGGCCTCTAGCTCATCGGCACCTAGGAAAACCTAACAAACCTGGACATTTCAACATTTCTGAAAACTAGACACATAAGGGAACCCAGGATGGGGTAACGTGTGGCGCTCTCACCAGGTTCGGTTACCCAGAATCCTTAGCAAACCTCATAATTTGGCAAAAAAACACATTTTCCCCACATTTTGGTGCTGCGTTCCCCCAGGTGTCCCGATAACAATGGTACCTCACGTGTGTGGGTAGGCCTAGTGCCTGCGACAGGAAATGCCCCAAAACACTACGTGGCCACATCAAAATTATCAAATACAAAACTACCTGTTTTTGCAGGAGGCACCTGCATTTTTGGTCCTGGGCTCAGTAGCCATCTCGGGAAACCTACCAAACCCAGACATTTCTGAAAACTAGGCATCCGAGGGAGTCCAGGGAGGTGTGGTTTACATGGATCCCCCAGTGTTTTCGTACCCAGAATCCTCAGCAAACCTCAAATTTAGCTAATAGAAATCACATTTTTTACACATTTCTGTGTGGGATCACAGCACCGGCACAAATTTCCTATCACCCAACGTTCCTTTCAGTCTTTTTTTTTAAATTCCCTGGCATCTAGTAGGCTTTCTGCACCCCCCCCCCCCCCCCGGGAAATGGATTGTGGATAATCTGCCCACTGGTGGGCAGAACAACTTTGTCCCCATTTATTTGGGGTGGGGGTATGGCCATACCTCCACCATCCTTTAAAAAAAAAAAAATCTTCCCTGGTCTCTACTGGGCTTTTGGCCTTCCAAAAATAGGCCCATCTGCCCGGGGCAGAAATAGCCAACAGTAATGTGCCCCCATGGGGAGCGACCCTTTCCCAAGGGGCTGCCCCCCTAAACAAAACGCACACACACCAAACCCCGGTGCCTGAGTCATTTCTGCCCTCCCTAGGGGCAGATTGGCCTAATAGAAATAGGCCTATCTGCCCCCAAGGAGGCAGAAATGGCATAAAATAAATGTGCCCCCCCCCCAGCCCCCGGGGAGCGACTGTTGCCTAAGGGGTCGCTCCCCATCTGAATTTTTTTTTTTGAAAATTCCCTGGTGTCTATTGGTTTCTGCCCCCCTTGGGGGGAGATCGGCCTAATTAAAATAGGCTGATTTACCGCCAAGGGGGGTATAAATGTCCTCAGGGGAGCGACCCTAGTCTAAGGGGTTGCTCTCCACATGTAAACAATAAAAGAAAAAATGATCCCTGATGTCTAGAGGATCCTGCCCCCGGGGGGCAGTTCTGCCTAATTATGATAGGCCAATCCTTTCCCGGGGGTGGGGGGCGGGGCAGAAAAAGCCTAAAAAATAATTGCCCCCCAGGAGAGCAACCCTTGTCAAAGGGGTCGCTCCCCTTTATTGTTTACATAGTAAAAACAAAAATCCCTGGTGTCTAGTGGGCATCTCTGCAGCCCGATTGTTTCACAATCGGGCTGCAGAAATTCTCAGACTGACATGAAAGGAAAGGCCTTTCATTTCCTTTCATGTCCTCTGCCTGCCCCCACCCCTCGATCGTATTTCTCTTCCGATTGCACTGGAAACTGGGGGTGGCCTCTGATGAGGTCAGCGCGCAATTGCGCACTGACATCATTAGACTTCACTGGGAAGGGCGGGGGTGGAAGGGGAAGCAATTCCCCTTCCATCCCTGCCCATGGGAGGGGGGTGGGAGGCCCGGGGGGGAGCGCTAGAGCTCCCCCGTGGGCCGGGTGCAGGACGAGCTGGTCTTGTCCTCTGCACACAGAAACCATGGCCGAGGGCGAGACCAGCTCGTCCGTGGCACCCGAGGGGTTAAGGCACGTATTCTTACAGATGATGATACTATGAGCAAAATTGGAACAAAGCTTGGAGCTTTAGCTGCTGAACCTGTGAAGTTTCTAAAAGGATTTGCGGAGACAGAAGTAGAATGTGACTTTAATGACGTAGAAGAATACCTTGTGCGTGTGTGGAAAAGGGGTTCTGTCACACATTTGACTATCTTTGGTTCACTGAGTTCAAGAGATCAGTACCTCTAAGCGACCTACCACTGATGTCGTATTCTGTGCATGGACACATTAAAAGAGCATTCTACTTGATCAGAAGATGTGTAAATGTTTTGGATCATGCATATGTAGAGAAAGATACGTGTGAATTTGGTTGGGAAGATGTTGATGTGGTGCTAAAGCTACAAAATTTCTAAAGCCTCTACGAACAGAAATTATTTACTTGGAAAACCTGTGCTACAAAAAGATGTCCCTGTCAATATGCTCTTCCCAAATGTTCAACATCATGCAAATGTGCCATGAGCGATTGTGGAAGCAAATAAAGTGAACTATGAAAACATGTCTAAAACAGGAGTAATAAACATTAACTTTTTCATATTCAGATCATAAACATTGTTTGGTGTATACGTAAAAGGATTAAAAACCATTATTTGTTTCATTTCTATATTGTCTCTCCTTCCTCTATTATAGCCGCCCTTTTGAAAATGATGGGAGGGTTGCTCTGAGGAGTTATTTTCTACCTCTTCAAGACTACTTGACCCCCCAAAACCTATGTTTTGACACCAAAATTAATTCTATAGGCCTCATAGTTCCTTAAATATTACATCATCACCGCAACACATCCGTCATTTTTAAAAATGTCATCCAGAAAAAATCGGCCTGGATTAGCAATGTCTACCCAAGCTAGATTACTTCTCTAATGACACAAAAAAAAATCAAAAATGAAAATCTTGGACAACCATTTTTTGTACGGAGGAGTATCAAGGGGCCAGGACTATGAAGGTGTAAGTCTTATGTGAAAGTCTTCTAGTTTCACAAGGGTCCTCCCACAATAGAGTAGGGTGACGTGGATCACCGCTGAAGATCTGATGGATGCATGGTTTTGTACAAATTCTGTTTAATAGATTGGGGTGTGAGATTTTCAACATTGTATAGTCCATGTTTGCAATGAATTTGCAGTGGAGAGATGCAGGAGCAGGAAGGCTATAGGGCATCCATGTGATACAGCAGAGCGTATGATACAGCGGAGAGACTTGTCCTCTCTGGAGTTTTGAGACCATAGTGCTGAAAGGCTGAATAATTGAGATGCTGTAATTCTGTGTAGCTCAATACAAAGTACTAGTTAAAGGAAAATCTGTTTTTAAAATATATCAGTACTGTACAGTACTGTGCTAAAGCTCGGGAAGAAAGTAAGCTGCAACTTAAAATGTATTTGTATAATCGAGGCCGAAAGCACGTAATTGGATGATGTGTGGGGGTGGAGAGTGATGGCATGATCAGCAGGAATTAGCCGAAGGACACTCCTGGACAGATTTTCATATGGTATTTTCTGACATGCGGTGAAGCAATTGGAAATACGGCACAGCGCAACAGCGTTGATGAAATGGTCTACCAGGGGCAAGCTACTGGGAAAGATTAGCCTCAGTGAACTCGTGCAACCTGAAGACAAGGAGACCAGAGTTGATCTAATATGCCTTTAGGGCCCAGAAGGGAATGGTTAGAGTGAAACATAATAGACTTGCTTGCTTCGGGTAAGTCTGATAGGACCACGGGGGCGCGCATTACAGCTGGAGCTTAGCGGGGCTGCTGTTGTATTTCACCCGCAGTGTGGAGTCTGTGGCGGATGTGTAACACTCTCTGCAGAGGCGGGAAGCGCAGCTCTCCTCATCAGCGCCGATGAAGGATTTGCGCTTCGTGAGGTAGGCCGCTGGAAAGGAAGGCGCTGAGTTCAGGGCCCGTCTGCTGCACGTTTGGATTTCCATCCCCGTGATGTAGTTAATATTGTGTCTTTCACGCACACAGCGCTTTCAGAATGCATACGACTTTGTGGAGATACTTTAGTGCCCATTCGTAAATAAATGTACAATACCCCAACGCCATTCATGAGGTAAATTGACTGTCATCCCGATGTACTTTAATTTTAGGGAACTTGTTGTTTTAGGATTTACATAAATGTAAGCTTTCACAGTTTCACCAGCCAGAGCTCGCCCCTATCCGTCCCCAAGGGCACAGAGTGGAGTTGTACTGTTGCATCATGTGAACTGTAGGTATAACCAAAGGTGTCTGTCACAACTGCCAATATAGGCTGGGGTACATAGATCAGCTGGTTCCTTGGCAGCAGGGTGACAGGCGCTGGTGTCTTTGAGTGAAGGACAGGCAGACCCCCAGCCCCTCGTGTGCAGCTGAAGTAGATACCGACTGCACAAACCCAGGGCGCGCTTTTCAAGCAGGAAGGCAGGTAGTGTCAGAGCGGAAGTGTAATGTTTGTGAACCCTGGTGCGGGATCTCTTCTGTGACAGGTGGATCCAAGTGTCTGATCCTCACAGGACTTGTGGGTCGAGTGTTTGCAGATTAAACGCCGTGGCGGGCAGGCGGTTCCGTTGCACTGAGGGAGGATGACAGCAGCCCTGGGTGGTGGGCGCCGCTCCTCCTCTCTGCGAGCTGCTGCTGAATGGCAGCTGCAGTAATTCGCTGCCAAGGGCATATTGATTAGCCTCCTATAATAACCCGACAGGAAATAGATCAATGTTTTCACTACGTATTGTACAAACAGGCACGCACATTCCAGACTTTGTAGCGTGGAGTCCTCAACATTATGAATGGCAGAGCCGGTGTAAGCGATCACGATGAAGGACGGACTATGAACACCTGCTGTTCTGTAGAAAAAATGTCCCTCTTTTACCAGTGTCCTTACCGTGGGACTAGTGATGGCAGTATGGCGTTGCTAGATGGGTCAGCTTCAACGGGCCAGTGTGAGGACTGTTTTTTTGGCCCCGTGGCACGAAGGGCAAACCAGTCACCCATACTTCATGTTCGCTTGTCACTGGATGCACATGGCCGTACTTCTAGTGAATGCATTGGTGATTTTATCCAGGACTTTATAGAAATGTTTATTGTTAACACAAAACAGCCCCGTTATCTTGCACTTCGTTATTTCTCAAATATCACTGGTCTCCTCTTTTTTTCTAAAGTGTTGCCCAAATCCATCCTTTGTAGCAAGTTTGTACATTAAAATCACACTAAAAATTCATAGCATTGACTATAAGTAAACAAGCATTTGCAATGCAATGGGTCTCGCATTTGCTCAACTTAGAGCTTTTAGCGTTGTAAAGTCCTAACCGGACATTTATTGCCACATAAAATGAAAAGTAATACAGTTTTACATAAGCAAGCCAATTTAAAGCGTCACGCCATGGGCGTGAAGGAGCACAAATTGAAACAGAAATTTGCTTGCAGTCAAACGTATGGGCAAATGTGCAGGGAGATCGCACTGTGTAGGAAATAAAAATAAAAAGTAGTCCAGAAACCATGCTGAAAACTTGGAGCCTCGTATGTTTTCAGTAGCTGGCCGGTGCGCTCGAGGAGGGCTAAACACTGGAAAAGGCATGACATATGCATGCCTTTCACAAATAAAATCAAGACATTTTTAAAAGGCAAGCCCACGAACCAACGAAACTGATGGGTGTGGTTAAAAGCCCACAGAGAGATTACAGCAGCCTAGAGCGCTTGCGTGCTTCACCCTAAAAATCCAGTGTTATCACCGTTTTCCTTAGTCTTCCTTCCTTAGACTTTCCCTGGTCAAACAATTAGTATAAGCCCAACAAAAGGCATTCCTCGAGAGGGCAAAAAACAGAAGCAGAAAGCAGTTCAGTGTTACACTGTGTTTTGTGCATGTGTTCCTCTTTGTGGAAATTACTCAAGTATATATATATATATAAGCCTGATCCTTATTCCATGATGTGATGTCTTTTGATCTCCTATGGGCAATCTAAATTATAGAGGTCTTCTTCAAGAATGTGTTATTGTTTACAAGAAGAAGAGGGGATCTAGTATGAAACAAAAAAAGGAAACAGAGAACAAAATAGTTTCCTTTTCTTTTGCGCTGTTCATTAAAAACACCAACTATCATGGAGGGACCTGTCTACTATTCCTTCTTGAGCATTACTGTGCATTCCTAGGCACTCCATAAGTATCTCAGGGAAAGATACACAGACCTTTCTGTTTACCATTTCACTCCAAACGGATGCAAGACTGGCTCTAGGCCGGTGCAACCGGTGCCTTTGGGAGGGGGGTGCAGTGTTTGCAGGTATATGATAGTTTTAAAAGCCCCTGCTGCAGCGTTCCTTTCCGCCTCCAATTTTCAGGCAACAATAAAAGTGTCAAGATAACTCTGTTGATTAATGTTCTGATGGGAGAGAGATCTGAGTTTTCTCCAGTGTAAGTTGTAAGGTAGCGCAGGGGATTAATATGCCTCCTGCAAAGAAAATGTACCCTGTAGATCACAAACTGTATATAAAGCATATATGTCAGTGGGTTACTACTTTTGTCAGAGAGGTCGTTTTGTTACAGTTTACAAGTTAAAATCCTAATATAGAACAGTAAGCTATTAACAGTCATCAAAGGACTGTATGCATTCACCAAGATATAGATTAGAGCATTATTATTTTTCCCCAGTCTCATTATTCTAATGTTTCAAAAAGGGTTCATTTGGGTTTAATTCAGTTCTTATTATTAAAGAGAACCCCCAACCATGGTATTACATTTTAAATTCTGAGTTTGTGCTTCTCCATGCCAACCACTCTTAAACTATATGGATGACATGTGACTTCTCCATCTTGTAGTGCTCTGTCTTACGTATGTAACACTTCCTATACACCGATTTACACTCCTATGATTGATTGTGTCTCTGTAATGTGTGTGCAATGTGAAGTGCTCTAACACCCTACACTGGAATGAGTGGTGCTACAAAACTAGTTAAATGTATCCAAGAGAGAGTGGTTATGGAGACTTGAGGGGCACTGTTAAAGGGTGGTAATGAGGGAATTCATGATGGAGGCGGTCATTGGGGGGCGCAAACATTCATTGTCGCATAGAGCACGCCAGCACTAGTGCCGGCCCTGAACGGACCCATTAAAGAGCTAATTAGCTTGCAGTTCATGGTACATCAGCTAAAGTCAGCAGTGTTGTTTCGGGGGCAAGGTCCACATCTGTGATCCCTCTGCTTGTGACTTCTTTGCAGTTAGGCAAAACCTGGCCATGCAGGTAGATGTTTCATACACTGGCTCATTAACTGGATGTTCTCACAGGCAATTTGTGCCTTTTGGTTTCCTGCAAGCCTTATAGCCAGGTTCTATGGCAGGGGTGGTTCCTCCATTAGGGCGGAGGAGTGTTGCCACCCCCGCCAGCAGCAGAAGCTGCAAACCTTTCACCACGAAGGGATAATAAACTAAGTTTATTATCCCTTCGTGGTGAAAGGGGCAGGGCCACGGGGTGAGAAGCACTGAGGGGGGAGTGCAGTGTGCACTCCCCTCAGAGCGCATGTGTGTTTGGCCGCCTGTTCCCAGCCAATCCTGATGCTGCTTTGAGCTAAAGGGCAGGCTGGGAGGATGTGCCTGCCTGCAGCCTGAGGAGATGGAGGAGAAGTGCGGTGTGGCGAGGAGTGGGTACGTTTTAATTTAATTAAATTTTCCTTTAATTAATTTTGTGACCTCCTCCCGTGCGCTAAGCCCACTCCTACCTCCCCCGCGTGCCATCCCCGCCTCATTAATGATGCAAGCCGTGTCTGTTCTATGGGCTGAATGGGAGCCTCATGGTGATCCTCGTGACTTAAGGCATTCCCTCAGGAAAGCATAGATATCGATTCACCAAAATACCAGGGGTACCGAAAGTGGAAGCACACATCCTTTTACCTGAACAACATTACAGGAAGAAACATCGTATGACATTTGACTTGCCATCTTCCTAGGAAGCGTTGTCCCTAAAATTAAGAGCCACGAAATAAGGGCAGTGCCTGTTCTTGATAACTTTAGTTTAAGTAGGATGGCTTCCACATATGCCAGAGTATGTCTCCAGCTCAGTTACAACTGTCATGCGTTAAAAAAGGTCATATGCAATTGCAGCCTAAAATGCCCAGGAACAGCTATTGCTCTCCGATCCGCATCATCCTAGAGTGGGGTACAGCCGTCATAGTGTGCCAGATTATGAATATGTATTTGCCAGAGAACATTAATTTTTCTCCTAACTCTGTCCGTCTCTCCTCTCAAACCCCGCCCCCCATTGTCAGATTTCTGTGTTGTGTACGTCTCTGCAGTACGCTACCTTCACACCTCTCTTGTCCCAGTCTATCGTTCTCCTCCCCTCGCACCATCTCTCGCAACGTCTCTCAAATCCCTTTCTTTCACTTGATTCTCATTGTTTTCTCCTCTCATGCCTCGCCATTTTGTCATTTTCTACTCCCCCTTTACTATATTTTGTCTTCCCATCTTTCTCAGCTGTCTCTTTCCCACCAGCTGCTGATTCTTGATCACCTATCCCTGTTTTTCACCCGATTCCCTCTCTCAGCCAATATTTCTCACCTACCTGCCTTTATCTACTCTGACAAGTCTCCCCTGATGTCAGCTACATTTCTCACCTGTCTTTATTCTCACTATCACTTGTCTCCCAACTCTGCCTGGCCATCTCACCTGTCGCTTTTTCACCTCCCCTTTATCTCTACCTCTGTTTATCAACGTTCTCTTTATAAGCTGTCTACTTCTCACTATAGCCCGTCTGTCTCTCGTCTGTCTACTCTTTCTTCCTCTCCAATCTGTCTCCTCTTCTCAGCAGTCTTTTTAGAATCTGTCTCTGAATATTTCCCTGTCTATCCGCCCCAGCTCTCTTAGCTGTCTCTTTCTATCCTCTTTTTCTATCACGTGTCTTTTTAATTGGTCTCTTTCTTTCTCTCCTGTGTTCATCTCTCACTCTAAGCATCTTTGCCACCTCTCTCATTGGACTGTCCCTCTCGTGGCAGTCTGTCACCTGTCCACCTCTCATCTGTCCCTCCCTTTGCCTTTCTCCTGTATATTCCTTGAATGTCTCTCTGTGTTCATTACCCGTCTAACATCTGTCATATATGTCGGTCATAACTGTCGTCTGTCTCTCTCAGCTCTGTTTTCTCCTTCTCTCCCGTACACGCATGCGCACACAGCCTTCTTTGTCTCTGCCAGTCACGTGGTTCTCTGCGGCGTCCTCCTCTCTTCTGTTCTTCCCGCTTCCCTTGGCCGCCTCCCTCCGGCTTCTGCTGTATTTCTCCTTCTCTTCAGGTACCAGTGACAGCCATAGACTAGGCCCTGTGCACTAGCAACAATAAATTAATTTGTCAGTTTGTTGCCTTTTGATTTTGTTTTTAGTGTCTTCACGCAGTTTGCAAAGTAATTCGAGGAGTACCTCAGAGGTCACCAAAGGTGTGGGATCACACCGCTTAGTTTAAGTGCATGCCCTTAACAACGTTGCACTATGTTATGGAATAGACCTGCGATTCTTTATTTTTTTACTTCCATGGGCCCGCAGTGAACCACTACTGGAAGCCGCGGACCCTCAGCTAAGCAATTTCAATGATCTGACCCTCAAAAGGATACATACAAAAATAAATAAGTGTACTTCAGTTATACAAATGGTTACAAATTGTATTTAATTCACAAACAAAAACAAATACAAAAATCAAAATGTTAAATTTAATCCGAAATTTGCAGAATTTAAAATGTAGGTTTTTTTAAAAAAGAAGTGATATACTGGGCTCCAGCATATCATTAGGTCTTTTTTGCTCCAGATGCATGCTCCCCTTTCGTCTGCGTTTCCCAGTGCTTTGACTGGGGCCACAAAACGTCCATACTGGAATCTTTTGGCTGGATTTGTGCTGCTCATTCAAATCAAGGGATGGATAACATCTTAGTTTTCAGCCTCCAATTTTAAATTTCTTCAGACTGAACATTTACAAATTTTCAATTTTGTTTTTTTATGTATATACACGTCCTTAAACTCCTAATGTTATTTATTTTTCTGGACAGTCGCAGACCCAAGGGTCTGTGGACCACAGCTTAAGAATCACTGACATCTATAAATGCCCCTGTTCCCTGCACAGTACAGAAAGTAAACACATCTCAGACAGCCTTGTTTTATTCTCTTTCCTTGCACTGCCTTTGCTACCTAGGAGGCCAGGAGTCTGAAGGGGCAAGCCAGTGGTCACAGTTGTGACCGCTAATTGCCGTTCAGGGGACAAAATAGTGTTGATGGCGCCTTATTCTATGGTGTTTGTGAGTTCCTAAAGTGATAACATATGTTGGCTGGGCTCTTTTCTGTAAGGTTATGTTAAGTCCGGATATTTGTCACTCAGTTCACTTATTTAATTTCATCCTTTTCCTAACACTGCAATTAAAACAGAAACTTTATAAAGATCGTCGGAGTTAATATCTTGTTATCCTTACTGTGATTGAACAACTAATGTATCATGTTACCGCCTACCTTCCTTGGGCTATTAAATGCAAGATGTAGAGTGTATAGTGTGAAATATTACTAAATAATTACAACACATAAAATAAAGAAATAACATGAGGCGCTGGACCACACCTTGAAAATCATTCTAATGCCAGGATTAATATCTTCTTAATCGTCCCAATGTGCACCTCATAAAAATACTACCCGTTGAAGAAAACTAGAGGTAGCCAGCACTCCTCTTTACTAGGCCACTCTTGCAAACTCTTAATCACTGACCAATCCTTTTATGCCCCAGGAGGGAAGAAGTGTGGATTGGACATAAGTGTTCGGTGTCCCCTACTAATCATGTTAAATCCCAACCAGCTAGGACAGATAGGACGAGAAGCTAGGGATTCGTATCCCATAATACCTTGTATGTCAGTGGTCAACATAATCAGTCCGTCAACACTTCACAGAGAAATAATAATGTGGTTATTGCAATCAGCGTTCCTACTACAGTCGTACCGTGAAACACCCTTTTTCAAAATATATCCTTATGGCCAGTACCTAGATTAAGAACGGAGTACGACATTATTTTTTCACTGGTTGAACATAGAACCATCCCTCACATCCAGGTCAGTAACAGTTATCTACATAGGAGGGAAGTTTTCTCACCTTTAGAGTCCTTTGTTATTTTCAATCTTACCATAGGGTGCTTGCACTAAAGTGTCATAATCTACCACAGTTTTACACTTAAACAGTGGTCCCCCATAGTCCCAGCAGTTATTATGAAACAGTCAAATCAGTCAGAAAATCAGCATTCGACGATGAAAAGATAGGGTAAATCTCCTGGACAGAGCTTCTCCGTAGGAGCCCACCCTGCTAGAAGCATCAGCTCTGGAGTGAGTAGAGGACCCGCTGAAGGTCCATGCTTCATAGGTGGGTAAGGGTTCGGTGTTCTTTTAAACGAAAACAGTGAATTGTGATTATTACTAAGACTTTCTCACTGTTACTAAAACATTAAATCTTCTGAAATCACTTACCTACCCACTACCGCCATAAAAGGCCCATCATTCTTTGTTTGTTGTCACCTGAATTATGACATTTTCCTAATGTTCTGACTCCTTTACATCCAATTTTTGTTTCTCATTGCGTGGGTTCTTCAGAAGCGGATGCTCTGCTAAAGTGGAAATATAATTGCAATGTGTAATAGGCATATATTTTAATTTAAATGATTTCCAATTATGTTATTAGAACTTTAAAAATGTAATGTCTTCCTTTCCAGGACACATTAATTCTCCAGCCTGCTTGTCCTCATTCTACCTTCTCCTATGATAACTAATTAAATGTATATTCATTTAAATTTCCTTCTGATGTTATGCTCTCCGGTTCCTAAATTATGAATTTATTTCAGCGTGATTGTTTTAATGTTCCAATTAGTTTTGATGCATACGTACAGAGGAGTCTCTTATTAAGTACTTTGTATCCGACATAAAAACGTCGAGTACTTTAGCTTTGGCTTCTAGTTTGTTCTTTGAATATATTGGACACATTCATGTTCTGTGTATGTGTGTAAGTCTCTTGATAGTCTGATGAAGGTCAATAAAGCAAATACCAACCTTATCCCTTTCTGTCCATCACCAGACACTTTAACCCCAGAACAGAGCCTCACATATTGTTAATTACTCCAATGTGGTCTTTTTGTGAGTTTAATGTAAGAGCTTCAGGCATGGTGGCTGCTAGTTAGTGTCTCTACTAAGCACCACTGCAAACAACACAAACTGGCGAAGGGAAAGTATAATAGATGGGGAAGAAGTAGCATTGTGGCAGGTGCTCTATCACCTAACGCCATACCGCTGACTGTAGCAATCCGCAACTGCGGCACAGCGCGTGTGGTGCCCCATGGGTCTACTGCCGCCAGTTGCTTCCCTGTCTGGAAGGAAGGCGGTGGTTCACAAGAGGTGCGTTGGATGACGTGAAGAACTTCAGTCTATCCCCAGGGTTCTAATATCTTATATTTACATGTAGCCGGGGCAGCAGGTGTATAAGCTTTGTATGGTTGCATAAAATTGATGCAAGGAGCACAGCTTTTGGTGTTCTGTGCCCGAGAAAAAAAGAAGGCACTGACCCGACGGTATTAAAATTCTATCATTTGCTGTGAGTTGAATGTCTCGAATCTATTTAGTTTCGAGTTTTGGAACAAAGTTTATCCCAAGTACGATGCATGTATGGACTTCTTGCCCGTGTTTTGCATTGTGTGTAAACTTCTGTGAAAATCAAAAATAAAATTTTCATTATACCACCAACATGTGCAAAATGTATATTGAGTTGCTGATTTTTATCTGTCTCGTTTGAAATCTTTTTATTTTCTGTTATGCCTATTTACGTTGAATGTAGGGCTATTACAGTACAAAATGTACTTACACCTTTTTACTATCATTTAGATTATGTGTAAGTTTCATGTTCTTGCAATGCTAGTCTTAAACTACTTTCTTATCTGCTGTAATATTTTTTTAATGAATCTGCGAAAACAAGAAGCCTATTTTATACTTATTAATGGACCTTCAAACTGGAATCACAATTCTTCTGCTGGGACATAGAAACCAAGTTTGCACTTTGGTCGCTGTTATGCAATCTGTAGTCTTCTTGACTCCTAAAAACTGTGTCAGGTGATTGAACGTAGGGGTGGCTGAAGTGCTACAGCACCTCCTGGTTAAAAAGATTACATGTATGTGTTTGGTTTTTAGGACTCACCTTCAGCTTTCTGTTGCACTATTTATTACCATTATACGTCGAGCAATTTCTGGATCAGGTCATTTTAACCATTGACTAATTTGGTTGTGCCTGTTTGAGCCTTTGGCTTAAGTCACTGTGAATCACGCCAGCCAAAAAGCTACTGCCTACCTGACAGGAAGACATTGGCTGCTTCTCTTTGTTGTCCCACCTGCTGTAGAGTGCTTTCAGCGCACGAGGAACTACCGCCTCACCCTGCTGTAGCCACCTCTAGAGGCCACACAGTCTCGCTCTCCTGCCCCTTCCATTCCCATTCCCTCCCTTCCACTTCACACCCCCTCGCTCATCCAGTTCTCTCTTTCTCTCCCATTCTCATCTTCCGCTCTTTCTCACGCCCGATTTCTCCCCAATGTCCCTGTACCTGCTTATGAAGCAAGGCCGATTGGCTTTGCCTGTGCTTGTTCTTTTTATTTATTCTGTGGCCTTTTCTCGCCGCCTGCCTAAAGGCTGTTGGTTATATTGTATTTCATCTCACGTCCCAGCACTGAAACAACTCTTTGAATGCCTGTATGGTAAGTTTCAGTGAGTGTGCACTGCCGGTCAGTACTGTCTGGCCCTGTAGTGCATCTGCAGTTCCGGGAGTAGGACAGCTTCTGGGTCTGCCCCAGCCGAAGCTGCTCAGCCCTCTGTGCTCTGAAGACCACGCTGCGGCCTGGCCACGCCAGAATCCGTGCACCCCGCGTCAGCAGTCCTTAGCCCATCTCCCGTGATGATGGCAAGGAGCACGGGCTTGGAGTGCACACGGCTGCTCCCTGACAGGGTGAAAGCTGGAGAAGGGTGTAATAGGTGGGGGTAAGGAGAGCACCGTGAGGGGTAGCTAGAGAACGGAGGACAGAGGAGTTAGTGACGCATCATTTCCAGAGCAGTCGCACTCTGACTTCATCACCTCAGAGAGGTGTCAGTGTGAGGATGTTCTACAGTGCATGGCCGCTGAGAACTCACCAGCAACATCGACGTGCCTGTTTGTTTGGAGTTTGATAAAGCGAGTAATAGAGAAATGTATTTTTTGAGCAGCTTACGGCACTAGAGGTTTTGATATGTTATAGACGAAATTGTCATTATTATCAGAGTGGTCTTGGGATCTGTATGTGTGCGGCTGGATTCGACTCACTAGCTATGATTTTGTATTTACCACTTGCCCTACAATCTTTGTGGCACGGGTGTGAGATCCATACACGGCACCTCTGTGGCTGTCTGGGAATGACGAAGTACTACAGGAGTAATATTTTGCCTTTTCCGTATTTACAAACCATTGCTGTCTGTTCACACACCTACTGTAAAGACGCGCGGTGGGCACGCGCGGCCTTGAATAACCACGTGGAGTCAGGGTGGGTTGCACAGCGCCTTTATTTAAACTCTACTCCTCACTCTCGATTTCCCGCCTCCTCCCATCTTTTATACCCTCCCTCCTGTCGTCACGGTGCGATCCATCTCGCACCTCCTACAAGGGGGGTATTTCCCTCTTCCCCACTTCCGTGTCTCTCCTGGTGGTGTTGGCGGGTTCTGGTGTCAACACTACATCCCTCCCCAACAGGGAAGAGAGTAGAACAAACTTTGAAACAGCAATAAAAGAACATACGAAACGTCCACTGTCTCTGTGGTTACTGGCAGGTCTGGATGTCTCTTAGGACCACCGCTTGCTCAAATCTGTCACACGCGAAATCGGCGTATCGCCGCGAGGGACCTGGGTTGTGTCTCAGCATGTATCTCCCTCTGCCGGACCGTCCTGATGTCTGGATTCTTTCCTCGTTCTGGTTAGTTGTCTCTGTTCCTGCTGCTTGGTTTTGTCCCTGTTCCGTTGGTGGGTGATCTGCCTGGGGTTCCAGGTTGTTTCCTGCTCCCTCACATGTTGTCTCAAAACATGTGGGCTCTATATCTGACTCTACTCTTTCATTGGTACTGCTCCTGTCGTTTTCGCTGGGTGTCTTATGAGACAGGCGCTTAAAGAGTGCCACATTACGAGTTACAGTCTCTAACCCTCGCCGAGCTGTCACCATGGTGCCCTTCACGGCGGTCACAGTCCATGGCCGTGTCTCAAAAGGTAGACGGAACTTGCCGCCTGGGTGGCGATCTTTAACCAGGACAGTATCCCCTACTTGCATCATTGTCTTCCGGGCTCTTCGTGTCTGGGAGGCATACGTATTTGTGGTGGTTCTCTTTGCTGCTGATCTGTTTGGTGGTGGTGGTTGCACTGCCCAGGATGGGTGACGCAGGATGGCGCCCATTACTGTCCTGCCGAAACAGAGTTGGCGGGGGTGGCCCCTATGGTGGCATGAGGTGTGACCCTGTACTCTCTCAGGAAGGTGTAAATTACTCTTTCTGGGTTTTCAGCTTCTGCTACCGCAATGCGATGACTTTGTTCAGGGTTTTTACGAATCTCTCCACCGCACTGTTTGCTTGCGGCCACAGGGGTGTGATGCGCCTATGTTTGGTGTTTGTTGATGCTAGAAAGTCTGCCCACTCGTGGCTATTGAACAGAGGGCCATTGTCCGTGCGTATCTCTCAGAAGAACCCGTGAGTGGCCATGAGTTTTTCGAATTTGGGGATGATGGTGTGTGCAGAGGTTGAGTGTACCACCTCCACTTCTGGGTAACGCGAGTAGTCGTCTACCACTATGATCATGTGAGAGCCGTCAGGCAGTCTTCCAAAGTCTGTGCTTACTCTTTGCCATGGTGCCGAAGGTCCTTGCTCTGTTATGACTGGTGCTGGGGGGTCTAGGTTGCTACTGGCTTGACAGACGAGGCACCTTTTGACTGTGTCCTCAACTAACTTGTCCAGACCTGGGAACCATACTTTGTTCCTGAGGCGGGCCTTGGACTTGAAAATTCCTTGGTGTGCCCCGTGTGCGAGGGACACTGTTCTGGCTGTGAGGCTGGAAGGAATCACCAGGCGGAACCCCCTTAATAAACAGCCTTCTTCACTCACCGAGAGTTCCTGGCGTACATTAAATAGTGCATGTAAACAGGCTTGGGCCTGTTGTGTGCAGAACGAGTCTGAGCGTTGGAGCGGCCTCCATTCTCCTGTCCGGGTGGCTGCTATGGCCATTTGTAGGCATTCGTCCTGGTTGGTTGCTGTCACCACTTCGCTGAGTGGTAGGGGCAAAGGTCGTGCTCGCTCTACCACCAACTTCACATATTCTTCAGTTTCCTGGGCTTCTTCCACTTCCTGGGGTGTGGCTGGGCGGGCGTGTCTGGACAGGAAATCCGCCGTTTTTTTTGTTCCCGGTTGGTATTCGAGTGTGAAGTCTTATTCCTGGAGATGTAAGATCCATTTTTCGATTCTTGGCGGTGGTTTAGAGGACGACCCTTTGAACAGGGGCAGTAGAGGCTTGTGGTCAGTCACCACTGAGAACGGCTTGCCGTAGAGGTAGAGATGAAAATGGCGGCACCCCCAGTGGATGGCGATGGCTTCACGTTCAATTTGGGAGTATCTTTGCTCTGTTGGTGTGAGTGTGCGGCTGGCAAAAGTGATGGGGGCCCACTCTCCGCAGTCCTGTTTCTGTGCTAACACCGCACCTAGGCCTGTGGGGCTGACGTCAACAACTAGCTGTGAGCGTTGCTGGGGGTCAAAGAATGCTAGTGTGGTGTCTGGGGAAAGTACGCTTTTAGAGGCTTGAAAAGCGGCCTCTTGCTCTTCACCCCATTCCCACAGTCGGTTTGCCTGTGTGAGTTGTCGTAGGTGTCCTGTGATGTCAGCCAGGTTTTTCATGAACCGCCCGCAGTACGTGACCATGCAGAAAAAGCTTCTGACTCCAGAGACTGTTGTGGGCGCTGGGGCTTCTTGGATATCTTTGACCTTTTGGGGGTCAGGTCCTACCCCGTGCTTTGAGAAACGATATCCGAAAAAGGAGATCTCTTCTTTTAGGAAGTCGCATTTGTCTTTGTGGAGTGTTAGTCCTTGTTTTTGCAACCTGGTGAACACAGCTCGCAGTCTTTTTAGATGAGTTTCGATGTTTGGTGCGTGAACTAGGATGTCGTCGCTCACGTTCAGGACTCCCGGGAGTCCCTGCAGCACTTCTTTAATGATGTGTTGGAAGACTTCTGCTGCGCTTGAGATGCCAAAATTAAGCCTCTTGTACCGCAACAGGCCATTGTGGGTGGAGAAGGTGGTTATGGGCCTTGATTCGGGGTGCAGCATGATCTGGTGGTATCCTGACCAGAGATCCATTTTCGAGAACCAACAGGATCCTGTTAGCTCGCTGAGGATGTCGTCTATCGTTGGGGTCAGGTGTCTTTCTCTTTTTATTGCCAGATTGGGCATGCTCAAGTCAACGCATATCTGGACAGCGTCAGGTTGTTTGGGCTTCTTTGCAACCGCAATCGGGGATACCCGCGGTGTGGGACCCGAGACTCTCTCAATGATTCCTGCTTGTTCCGGCACATGGAGTTCGCGTTCCACTTTGGGGTGAAGGTGAAATGCTACGCGGCGATGTCTGAGTGCTGTGGGGGTGACAGATTCATCTATATGGAGCCATAGTGTGGGCCCTTTCAGGCAACCGATGCCTTTGAACAGAGTCTTGAATTCTTGCGTGAGGTTGCTGAGTGCTTGCACGTGAATGCTAAAGGCGAAATGTACCAGGTCAAAATCTTGGGCTGTTTGGCAACCTAGTAGGAATCCTGCGCCATCCTTGGAGACGTAGATTTTTGTGGCTTTTCCGGTGTCTTCATGGGAGATTTCTGTGGTGAACGCTCCTGCTATCTCTAGAGGGCGGCTGTTTCCGAAAGCAAACACCTGTACGTTAGTGGGTCGTATTGGCGGCAGTTGGTTTGGGTAGATTGCTGTATATGTCCATGGCCATCAGATTTATGGAGGCCCCAGTGTCTACCAGTGCTGATATGGGGGATCCTTGGATCATTACTTGGCATGTGGGTAGGCGTCAGTTCCCAACAGCGTGTATTATGTGGACTGCGTGTGGGTCATTGTCCATATCACTATCTGAGTCTGGGTCCAGCATGGTTTCGACCATTTTGATGGTCTTCTTCGTGTTGGTGGTTGTCGGTTTTGGTGTTGACCTGCAGACTTTCGAGAAATGGTTGGCCTTTCCACATGCGCTGCATGTTTTGCCCCACGCTGGGCAGTTGGTCGGGTGTGGTGCTGGGCCGCCGCACCACTTGCATGGCCTGCCTTTTAGCCTCCCCTTGTAGTTGTCTCCTTTCTGTCGCGATGTGTTGGTTGTCACCGCGTTGGCTGCCTCTTCTTTCATCTGGGTTGCGGGCGCTTGTTCTATGTGCGCCGCTCGAGCCTGTGACAGTTCCTGAGATCATCCTAGTGTGAGGATGTCTTTCATGGGCATGTTTGGTTGCTGCAGGACGCGTTCTCGAAGTTTTGACAACGAACATCCCTGAATGAATTGTGCCCTGATTTCGTCCTCTTCGTCGGGCAGTGTGCAGGTGCTGGCTAGTTCCTTTAGTCTAGCATGGAAAACATCAACGGATTAGTTGGTTATTTGCCGGGCCTGGCGCAGGAGGAACCTCTCGTAGTCCGGGTTTGCATAGGGCTCGAAATGTGCTATGATTGCCCCTTTTAGAGTTTCGTAGGTCCGTGGCCTCGCTTCTGTGACCGACTTGAATATTTTGTGGATGTCTGCTTCCCCGATGTGGAGAAGAAGGGGTCTCCGCCTTTCTGCTTAGACATCCAATGCTTTAAAATGTTTCGAGGCGCTCTACCCAGACTTTCCACCTCGCTGCCTGGGTGGGGGGTGTGCCTGTGACTGTGAAGGGTTCCAGTGGTGATATGCCAGCCATCATGAAGTTAACCCGGTATGGGTGACGAAGTGAGGGTGGGCCTGGTATTTATAGTGGTGTTTCAGTTTATGCTGCCTGTGGTACTATCTTTGACTTTTTTTTTTTTTTTAGTCCTTTCTCCTCCCTTTTCCTTTGAGTCTGTTCTCTTTTTTTTTTTTTTTTTTAATGAAAGAGAGAGAATGAAAAAAATAAAAAAAAAACTCTAAATGTTTTTTTAATTTGTTATCTTGGGAGGCAGCATGTGTGTTCTGTTGCCTTATAGATTGCTTTTCTTTGTTTGCGTGGGAGCGTGGGGTGCTCCTCAGATTCTGCAGCCTTCAGGGTTATTGCTTTGTTTTTTTTTCTTTTGAGTGAACGATATGCAGACCTGTGCAGCGGAGCTCTCGTATAATCTGCGCCAGGGTGTGTCAGGGGATTCCCTCATCTGACACGTGCTGTGCGGGCCCCGGGGATCCTTCTGAGCACGACCGGCGTGGTGTTGCTAAAGCCGCCCTGGAGCACCGAGGTCGAAACTGGAGGCGGGTGCAGGCGCACGCAGAGCCCTGCCCAGCGCGACCTCTGGGTTGAAGCTGGAGGCGGGTGCAGGTGCACGCAGAGCCCTGTCCTGCGCGATCTCTGGTTTAGGTCTCTGGCTGCAGGGATGCGGCTGGAGACGGTGTCGGACGGTTGCTCCTGAGGCCAGGCTGAGATGTAGTCGACTTTCCCGGGCCCTGGAAACGGCTGGCTGATGCCCGGTGTATTGTTTGGTGGCGTCACTACCCTGTGTGGTAGGTCCACCTTCGTCGCCAAATGTAAAGTCACGCGGTGGGCACGCGCGGCCTTGAATAACGACGTGGAGTCAGGGTGGGTTGCACAGCGCCTTTATTTAAACTCTACTCCTCACTCTCGATTTCCTGCCTCCTCCCGTCTTTTATACCCTCCCTCCAGTCGTCACGGAGCGATCCATCTCGCACCTCCTGTGAGGGGGTATTTCCCTCTTCCCCACTTCCGTGTCTCTCCTGGTGGTGTTGGCGGGTTCCGGTGTCAACACTACACCTACTAATAGTGTCAAAAAGACTGTAGCAAGTGTGCAATTCGCGGCGGCGGTGAAAACATGGTGTGGTGGTAAAGGAGACCTGGAAATATGTTTGAAGTAAAAAATAAATTAAAGGGCCAGTGTACATTTCAGCCACTGACAGCTGCCGATTGTCTACACGCACTGCACATTAAATTGTAGGAGTAACAGTTGTGGTGACGAAGAGCACGTGGAAATCTGTGGTTTGTGTGTAATTTCAAAGAAACCTAATGATGGGTGTCTTTGAAATCTACACAGATTTTGTAAGCAAACGTACAATGCTTAAATCCCTGGTTTGAAAGGTATTCTTTGTATATTGGTGGCCTAGTGGGGGCAGGTGACGCTATAGTCAGCTCTCTGCCACTCGCCAGTAAGTCTTCCAGCTCTGTTGCTTTAAGTATTTCTTATGAACCGTGCTGCTCTTCTCTGGGCGTTTAAATTATGCAGAACAACGGCGGCTTCAAAGTTAATGCTCAAACGCCTCGTGGTGAAATACAGGGAGGGTTATAACAGCCAAGTCAGCGCTTTCGATGCACATGGCGCCCTACCCTTTCTCCTTGTCAATCATGCTGAGGACGTTCTCTGGGCACATTATTCCCTTGCATTATTAAGATGCTTGAGAGTCCCTCCTCACCTTCAGTTTACTGCTGTGATCCCAATTTGTTGGTGGGCCTGTGCTCACCAAGGGTTAATGTCTTCCCTCGGGCCTGTCAGTCTATTTATTTATATTAGTATTAAAATGTACTCAGACTGGCAGATTTCTCTGACAATTTATGCCAACAAAATTGACCATGTGTGTCGTTTACTGAGGAATGCCTGATTTACTAATGGTGTTGCATATAGTCATTGTGCAACTGAATCAAAACGAGGCAAGAAACTTTTAAATCAGAGTGGAAATAGAAACTACTCTTTGATGTGAACAACATTAGGAGCAATCCAGTAAGAGGTCAATGTTCTTGTTTCTTTTTCTCTCTTTACAGCGAGAGTTTCTTTGTCAGACTTAACAGAAACGGATTGCCGAAATCTCCGGAGAAGGCGGAAAGATATTGTACCCTCTTTACCGTAAGTGCTCTCTGTGGTCTTTAATGTAGTACTTCACATATGTGTGTAGGGGGGGGCGTATCACTCAGCCAAAACGGGGTCAGTTACCTGAAGTCCGGATATGGCCTCTTTGCTGCGCACGTCAGTATATGTCTTTGTGTTCCAACATTATGTTGAGTTGTATGGGCTATACCTTTAATGCCTTACTCCCTACCTTGGCGTTCACAAGTAGGAAACCGAGTGGGTCAGGTCATAACTATCATCAAGAATCCCTGCATGCCATTAGAAGAAACTAAACATTCTAACGCTTGTTAGTGTGGTCATGGGAACAATGTGTAGGGCCGGCCTGCTGGAATATTGTCTTTCTCCTTTAGAACTTTGGTTTAAACATGTCCTGGGTTGCTGTACTCTGAAAGTTGTTGCAATCTGCAGTATGTACTTGGGCCTGAAAAGATGTTCTTGCTTCTGGTTCATTGAAACCACAGGGGGCAGGCAAGCTTATTAAAATCGCATAGACCAGCCCCATGAAAAGTCTCAAAACCACTTGAATAAATGAAGATGTGTTTTCATTAATCCAGGTATTATTCCTTTAAAATAGGATTTTTAGGGTGGAGCGGAACGTGATTACCTATTACAAAGGTTTATCATTATCACCAGCACTTGTTTGACTTCCTGCTGAATGTGACATCAATTGGCCTTCGGTGTTGTGAATATTGCAGGAGATGAATCTTGTCTAACACGGTTTCTCCAGTGTTTCATTAAGATGGCCCTATTTTCCATTAGCAACCTAAATTAAAAAGAGGCCCGGCCCGCCACACCACCATTTGGTTACTCACTTTCATTGATTAGCATGGGCCCAAATGGTGACTTTGTGACTGCCTTCTGCTGGACATGCTGTGGCCACCTTAATGCATGCATATTCTGTTTTTGTGGAGCCAAAAGAGGGCCTTCCTTCAAAGATTTTTTTTCACAGTGGGAAACACATAATAATTTTGGTTTTCATTTTAGGATTTGGGAAGCAGTGACCTGAGAAAGGACATGTTCATCACTGTACATATAATCCGAATAGGTAGGTATTTTACTCAGGCAGTCAGCTGACTTTCCTCACCTCTGTTGCCTGGCGTGTGCTGCGATTTATTTTTTCATTTTCATTTTTTCAATATTGATATTATTCACTTACAGCGTATTATTGTTTGTTACTGACAACAGCTTACATTCTGAACATGTATTTTCTAATTAAGTGTTGTGCAGTAATTCGAAGGACAATATGATTCAGGTTCTGAATTTGGCCACTAAGAGTAAAGAACACTGCCAGTGAGGCATCATTTCATCTGGTTGGTAAAACCTGTGTATGTATCAAACATTCCGTCAGTGGAGTGCCTGCAGTCCACTTCCACCGACACTTCCACCTAATCGTGTTGATTCAAATTAAGAACACAGGAAGAGTCAGTGGACCTAAGCGAAATGCTGGCATCTTTAACAGATCCCACTTAGCAAAAAAGTATGTATTTTTCTAAAAGGTGGACCTATGAGAAATGTGGTTTCAAGGGTTTGTGAGAATGGTGGGAGAAATTTGGGTGGAGGCTACTAGGAGAATGCAGAATTGTTGACCCAATGCTTTTGTTTAGTATTCAAAACTAAGAACAAAGAACGCGAGGGCCCATGCTGTGCTACTAAAAAGAAATATGTTGTCCCTGCAATCTTGGATGGAATTACTGAAGTGGCAACAACACACCAAAGGACTCAATAGCTTCAATGCCTCAACAATTCTGCCTCAGGAATTCCTCCTAACCATCCACATTCTGTAGGTAAAGAATAACATACACATTCTAACATCTCTGGGCAATGAATTGATCAGCACACAAAAACACACTAAGTGTCAGTTCTAAAAATGCAGAACTGAAGTCTCATCCATCTTCAAAAGAGGGAACTGTTAGATCTTTCAGAGCTTAACGTTGACAAGCCAGTGGAAGAGTACCGAACAGGAACCAGGCCCAAATCAAAGCCAAGCTAACTCTCCAAACAGGAAACTGTTTAGTTTCCTAAGAAAAACCCTCACCCACGGGGTTATCCCTTGGTGGCATGCTTCCCATTCCGCTATGGACAGGATGGATAGATAGAATAATCACGACATTTCAAGCAGAACCACAGTCTAGTGACATCATGTTGCTACGAAAGTATAAAGTAATGAAAATCAGTTTGGTGAGACTGCTTAACTGCTTTACCACACAGTTAAGGAGTTGTTGCACAGTTTTAACTACTTTATTGAGCAATTATTGCCCCATCCAGTTATGCCTTAATTGACCCAAATGTTTTTTGTCAAGATAATTCTACTGGCATCTGTTTTCTTTACCCCCTTTAAAAGTTGGCTTGATATTCCTGTTAGCTTTTTGCATGATTAGCACTATCGATAATTTCTTACATCTTAACTTTTGGCCCCCTTTCCTTATCACCATTCACTAACCTTAACGAGTATATTAGCTGACGTTCGTACACCTCAAAATGTCGCCTTCAAAGCCACTATTACTTGCACATGTCAGTGGTATTTTAGTCCTGAATTAGCGGTGCTAGGTGTTCACTAGAGTTGTCTAAGGTGCTTGGTTTCTGTTGGCCTGGAGGTGCCTCTTGCTTGCGTAAAATAATAAGCTGCAACCAATACTTTCTGCTAAAATGCAGTGGCCCATTGATGGTCACACTGTTTAAGGGTAGCAATTCATGCTGTCTTCTTGTCACATTTCACTTTTGAGTTCTATCTCCGTTGTGTCTTTTGGGTACTTATTTAAGTCTGCATAAAGTCTACATGATATTCAAGACTACAGAAAAAGCAATGAAGTGGCCTTGTTAGTTCTATGTAAACATCAATTTGCCATCCTCTCCACAAAATTCCTTATCTGCTGCTTAGTTTGCAGATGTGAACAAAAAGCTTGTCTCTAGCTGAAACATATCAAAAGTATTATGTTTTTTGCAAACAGGGTTTAGTGCCATTCCCATACACTTTATTAAAGTTCTCTGGTCAACTTCTGCGGTTGATTGCTGTAATTAACCATTTAAGAGGTGACTAGGGTGTCCAGATATTGCAAACATTCCAGTTTGATGCTCTAGGTGAAGGGCTTTTGTCTACAAGAAATACCCCCTCCGCAAACACACACAAACACACCCAAACACACCAGAGACCCCCCTCCCCCTTTGGACGCCCACATACCTCTTCCATCGAGGAAGACATCAAGGAGGGGATGGGTCCTAGCGGTCTTCCCTCACGCCATCACCACGCCAGCAGGACTCTGCCAAGCTGTATTACGGCTTTTAATACGGCAGGCAGAGTCCTGCTGACATGGCGGTGTCGGCGAGGGAACTGAAAAGCACCGCAGACTGGACTGCTGGCTGCTTTCCACCTCACTAATGGTGGAAAGCAGCCAGCATTCATAATATGGAGGTCTTCTGACCACCAGCACTGGTGGTCAGCTGGCTGCAGCGGCTTCGGTGGTCTGTCAAAAAGACCGCTGAAGTCGTAACGAGGGCCCAAGTATGTAAATATAATTCACACAAAGTGGATTTGATGATAAATGTTTGTCAAAATATTTTTTTTATTTTTCTATTATCACAAATGCTTGTTTACATCACAAACTCTGATCTCAAAGTTGCTGTTATTTCAACAGGGTTTTCAGAGATTAAAAGAAACCTGTTGCATCTCTATTCAATGTCCAATATCTATTATCCTAGCGAGGCAGCACAATGAAAATAAAAAATACTGTTAAGTTCCATAGAAGTGTTTGATGAATAAAGGTGCCACATAACTGCAGGCAATTTAATATGCCTTTCCTTCACGCACAATTTATGCAATTTAGTACTCCACTGCTGCATAATTCTGGTAGCAGTGGCAATATTTTAAAATATAATTGATTTTGATTCGTGTCTCCTGTATTACCTGGTGAACTCGGGACATTTGGAAAGCACAGACAATACTGGAACATTTAGGACCGCTTCTAGTATTTTACTTTAACCCTAATCCTCATGTCCATGCGTTTCAGGCTGAACGTGACAGACTAAAAATAGATCCCCTACACAGACATGTGTGCTTATGTGCTCAATTGAGGTATTTTAACCGTGCAAATACCACTTTTTTTCCCTCGGCACACTGGCCTTTTTGGTTCCTCATTCCCACACCTCTCTTATTTTTTTCCGTATAGCAAACCTCCTTTACTTTACCAAGGCTGAAACCAGAATTTGGCCTTTGGCCTTCAAGTAAATGTGAATTGCATTTTCAAGACTGGGTACATAGCCGATGAGAAGACACAAGAAAATAGAGTCGCAGACATAGCACAAAGTTGTGCGTGTTGTGTGTCCTTGTGAGCTGCTGGAAGCTAGAACTCTTAAAACTAAACACCCTCAATATCCCGGTCAAACTATTTAAAATTTGGAATGCCTATAACATTATCCGTTCAGTTAAAAAACATTCATAAAATATTTTCCTAGAAGATAAAGAGGAATGCACACAATAATGGTGCATGGACTGTTTTGGGAAAAGCTAATATTGTACAGAAGCCTTGCCGAAGGCTATTTTCTATACGCTATACATTACAAATGGTATACGTTATCTGGCATTCTTGCATTAGATGCTTAACATTGATGAAAAGAAGCAATTTTTTTATGGGAATATCCCCAGGTGTAAACAATGAACTCTTTCACACTGCGACAAGAGCTTGGAAACATTTACTTAAACTTAGTGTTTTTATATCTATTTTATAATGGCTACTAAATGTTCACCATTTGTGCAGGTAGTCGGGTAGTGTCTGCCACACTCTTGGTGGTGTCTGCTGCCCAGTGTATGAAGAGCCAGTGATTCTTCAGACACTCGCCATTCTAACACTGCCCACCATCCACCACACGGCGTACTAATCACACCCAGCACAAAGCATGCCGGCTGGCTTGCTGCACCCTACTGTGCGTTCTGAACAGTGTCCCACACTGAAGACCATTAAGCACAGGTCCGACAGTGAGTTCTAGTTTTAAAACCCATGAAGAGTATTTCAGGGTACAACCTGCTGTGGACTTCCAAGGGTGAGCCATGTGTGCACACGTATTTCCTACTGGTGTAAATCATTGAAATACGGAGATTCATGAATTACTACAAATCACTTTTTGCAATGTTCATCCCATCCTTTTAAAACTCCCCCTTTCATGGAAGCCGGACCTCTGATATTAGCGGCTGCATCCCACGCTAATGACGTGACCTGGTGAACACATTCCAATAAATAATCACTTTACTTGCAGAGTCAGGTCCTCACCCTCTGCTTCTGCAATGAAAAGCCCTTCATGCCTTGCCCTCAGCACTGACTTGGTGATGGGTGAAGATGGGTTGTAGAAGCCAATTTGGTTAGTTTGAAGCAAAACACTGTTCTGGTAAAATGTTAAAAAAAATGGACACACGGCAAATGGGAATTGAGCATTACATGTGACAAGATGTTCATGGGGGAACCATACATGACTAAATGCTCACAATGACCCAAACTGAACCCTGTATCTTCTGTCCATATCAGTTTACCTGTCTGAGTTTGTTGGGGTGCAGGTGCTCACATTAGGGTGGAAGAAACTAAAAGGCTGCTGTGCGTATACACGACTCTTCTGTTTGTCATTAAGAAGTTCAAGAAAAAAACTTTAAATAAATAAATAAAACAATATACAAAATTGTCTGAATATCAGTGTAATTCCATGAACGTAGCTTAAGAAAAGCAGATGAAACCAGCATTCAACTTGACGAAGGACTGTATTTTGCACAGGTCTCAGTATCTTTGTTTCTCTGAATGTATTCTCATTGTGTTAATTATCTTGCGCAGTCTGCTTGTATCTCTGAAGTGTGTCTGTGTGTTCATAACACGTTAAAGTACAGTACATAATTGGGGTCATGTATTTGACAGGTCGCATGGGAGCCGGAGAAAAGAAGAATGCATCTAATGTTCAATACCGACGCCCATTTGGCTGTGCAGTACTCAGTATTGCTGATTTGCTGTCAGGAGAACCAAAGGATGACATGAGCTTAAAAGTCTACATGTAAGAGCCTCTGTTTCCTTATTCCACATATTTCATTCTGCTACTGGCCTGTGCCCAAAAGTCTTGATGAAGCATAAGTAAAGTGTGCGGACATTCAATATAGAGAGTGGTACAGACCATATGAATTGTGCATGCTTTTGCGTGCCTTGTCCAGCCATCAGTTAGTTTGAGGGTACATATCACAATTTTCTGATGTTGCAAAACACTTTCGGTCATGAATGAAGAGTTTCTCAAATTTTTCACAGATGGCTTGGTTTAAATATGAAAATAGCTCGTTCCTTTTTAATTGTGTACCCATTTTAAATGGTAATTTTCCAAGAAATAAATCCTAAATTGAAGATATCTTTAGGCCTGCACAATCCAATTAAATAAGAACTGCTGGATAACACGACAAAAACAGTATGAAATGACCAATAAGGAACAGCCCGGCACCCTTCCATGTGCCGTACTAGAAACTCGGTGGTCTCACCAAAATACCGGAGCAATGAATGGCTGTCCCTGTCTTGAAGGAAACCACAGGAAAAGGTGCACACAATTTGAAAGGAGGTGGTGTATCTGAGAAAAGGCGGACCAGTTGAATGGAGGCAGTTAACCCTGGCAGGGGGATCATTAGATGATAAAAAGGGTATACCTAGGACTGATTGACCTTTGGAAAGTAACACAAAACAGCTCCTCAGTATATTCATGGCACTGACCCAGCCAGCGTTCCTAGAAGGAAAGATGTTCTATCACAATGAGAGGTATTTTTCTATAATGATGCCGTACGAATTCCCTGATTTAACCATTCCCATGACAGCAGCTAGGGTTCCCGTCTTTGTTCTAACACTAGATCATGAGCTGGCCATCAGAGACCTGTTAATCGCTGTTGATGAATCCACGCCCTGTCTCAGGAAATGAGTGGTTCTGCTAGTGCTGTGTTGAATTGAATGCTGGCCACTCAATTGCCCTGAGGGAGAATAGTAATCTAGAGTTACCATATAGCAGTCCCTCCAACCCCTCATCTGAAATCCTGAACGGATATTAACAACTTTAGACCCATTGTAAATCTGACTGTTTTGGTCAAGCCATAAGATGTGTTTTTGATAGGAATGTTGTCCAGCCCTCAATATCAATAATCGATGCTTGACTTTGAAATGGAGAACAGTGGTGCATCAACAGATAATAAAGAGGGTGTGTTGAGGTCATTAGAAGGCTGTTCTGTAAAGTCTTTTAAAGGTTATTATTCACTATCACAAGCTAAATGTGACCAACTGGAATGATTGCTCCTTGTCCCAATAGCACAGTCCAAAAACCCTATGAAGAGGTAGAATATTTAGGGTCTGTTTCTTAAAAATAAGCAGTCTTATGATACCATTTGGGTAATAAAGAAAAATTGCCAATAAATAGTGCATTATTTGTCTGACTATACACAGTCATCAGAAGGAATCTAATAGCTGATAGATATGAAACAGGATATCACAGCAAAATTGTGAGCCCTTGAAAAGGAGGAGTCAACCAATTTATTTACTGAGTACAATGAGCCAGTCATGGTATGTTGACTCTCGGGGAGTAACTTGTTCCAATACACGCATTCTGCGCACAATTCTCATTAATAGCTAATTGCAACTTAACGTTTTGTTGGAAAGATGTGACACAATCCTTAGAAGCTTAATCACCTAAGAAGTCCTGTAAAAGGCACAAACAATACGACCTCTCTGTGTCTAAGTACATGCGGTGAGGTAAGGGCAATCTTTTCCAAATGCAAAACAGTGATGATTATGCTGGCAAAAGCAAAAACAATGTTTCGAAAAGCTCAGAACAAACAAATGATTATTGTTATGCTCATTCTGTGGTCGTTTGAAAGGAAGTAGGAAGAGTGATGCTGTGTGTCATATTGAATTGGGTGTAAACCGGTAAAAGTTTGTACTGCTGGATCTCGGTTTGGGCAGGATCATGCCTTATGAAGCATGCAAGCTTGACTCCTTGCCATGGCCATCAGTCTCTAAGATAGGTTGAGAGATAGTCAGAGACCTCAGTGTCCGTGATGCTATTGTCTACCCTGGACACTCAAATGCCAAAGCAGAGAACCCACTCCTGCACGCCCACATGCTGAATGCTATTGGTGGGAATGAGGCAAATGAGCAAACTTGAGAAAGGTCTATCTGTCATCGTGACTTATGCCAAACAAACAAGCAAACAAGGTGGAACGTGGATTCGTGGCGTGTGTGCAGTTAGACCCATGGCATGATAACAATAACACCGTATATTGCAAACAGAATTGGAAGCCACTGTGGGGTCACGAGACATGAGAAGAAATGTAAGAGCTTGGAAGGAACTCAGTCCGGGCAGGTTCCCTCAGAGATGGAAAATAAAGAATAAGCATCTTGGGGCTTTCTGAGGGGTAGGAGTGCAACTTCCCTCTATATTTTGCTTTATTTCTAATTTGATAAAATTAGACTCTCAGGCACCATTTGACGTTCAAAACATTAATTGCGTTATAATACAAAACAAAGTAGAAATCTGGCAGAAAGTGTGTCTTTTATTTGGGAGGGAGTGGCGCTAACAACAGAGGTTTGTTGGGTCACAACAGAGTTCACCAAGAAACTCTGATTTACCTCAGTTGCTATGACACGATTAGAGGCAGTTCTCTAGAAAAATGTGTTTTAAGGTCAGGAAGTATCGAAAAACATTCATTAACAACAGAACCCAATAAAATTCCCACACCAAAGTAGACAAAATCAAGAATAACCGGATAGGCGAAAATAACACAAACATGGTTAATAAGAGTGTAAGGAACCATAGATCAGGATGTTTAAAGTTTTATGTCAAAAGTTTGCAACTGTTAGTATTTCACCAGAAATGGCTACAAGAGTCTTGCTCTTGCACCAAGAAGGAACACAAGAAAGGTTAACAGCAAACTGTCCTGCCTAACAGAGGCTTGAATGTCAGGGACAGAGTCAGTAATTCTCCATGCTGGTACATTCCAATACTTTGTCTTCCTGGCATTCCTCCGTGGGACTCCAGTCACAGCTACAATGGTGAGACAGATCTCTCTGCCATTGCTTGCTTCTGCCGTCAAGAGTACCAACTTGTTGAAAATGCTGGAAACATCTCTCTTGGTGTTTTCTACAGCTCTCAAGTGTTAAGGGCAGGCAACAAGGCTCCAAGCCTCTCTCTAGCTGCTCCTGCATAGAGTCCCTGGAGTCCTTTCCAAAAAGGGCAGCTAGGTCTCCCACACAGAATAGAGCTCTTTTCCTCTGTTTTATGCCCATGGGACACCGATCAGGTGGCCAGTCAGACGACCCTTACAGAGAAGTTCCAAACCCTGGGTGCAAGCAGAGATTAAAATCCTTCAGGCCCCCTTGCACTTAAGACAGAATTCATTTTCTGTCAACTGTTTCTACCAGTTCCAGGGACTTTCTGAGGAGTTGAGAATAAGGTGCCCTTTTTAGGGTCGAATGCACAAGTGCTCCGTCCCTGTTGTAATCTTTCTTTGGGCTTGTAACCACGCCCATGTTACGCCTGTCACTTTCATTTATTTGTGGGCTTGCCTTTTAAAATCCGCTTGCTTTCATTAGTGAGAGGCATGCATATGTCATGCCTTTTGCGGTGCTTAGCCCTTCTCGCACGCACCGGCCAACTACTGAAAACTTACGAGGCTCAATGTTGTCAGCCTGGTTTCTGCACTGCTTTATCTTTTTATTTTCCACGCAGCGCGATTGCGCTGGGTTTTACATAGTGTGATCGCACTAGTTTCTTTGTTTTCAATCTCAGCGCGATCACGCTGCGTTTTACATAACAGGATTGCTCTTGTACTTTTTTCAATTCGTGTAGCAAGAACAGTCTGGTTAGGATTTTACAAAGCTAATAGCTCTAACTCAAGCAAATGCGAGACCCGTTGCATTGCAAATGCTTGTTATCCTTTCCACTAGCCCATGATTGGAGAATTACTTCGGCCCAGTTTTGGCACAGTTCCCACCAAAACCCAGCCCTCTGTTTCAGCACATCCTGTTTCACCTAACCTTCTAAGAGGGCCTCATTTGGAAAGGGTGAAGTTAGGCTCTCCCCACATGAAAAATGAGTCCTCATCCAACTCCACCTCTTGTGAGGGGGTGAAAAGGAACAACCATCTCCTGTTTGTGATCTGGGAAGAGCTTACAGTCCTACAGGGAAAAAGATAAATGTCTTAGAGCTTTCTCTTGATAAAGATCTTCGATTACGTTCTTGGGATCATCATGTGAAAAATGAAGGCTGTAAATATTGTGAGTTTTAGCACTGTCTGCTTGCCTCCAGAAGTGGATGTATTTTCCTCTGGTAGGCCAGCATTTCACCACTATTTCTAATACTGTTTATAGCAACTGGAAGAAAGGGAGGTCAGGAGACCTGGCTGATTCTGTTTGTCTTTCTGGCATCTCAAAATGTGTTTTTTAAAAGTTATTTTTCCACTGCACGTATCAAACATCTACTTCAATAGTGAATTCGATTTTTGACAAAATGTGAAAGATATGTTTCAAGTGATTTTTCTCTTATTTTCCCAGTTGAAATTATAAAAATAGATTTCTATTCAGAATTAGGCTTTCCCAAAGGAAACTGAAACACCATTGAGGTATACTTTTCATTCATATTTGACTTATTCCAATCTTATACAGCAAGCATCAAACTATATGTGCCGGCCGGGTACACCTAGTGGTTATCTAGGTACCGTGTTCATTTGTAAAAGCAGACGCACCAGGGCCCAGAGCTTCCTCAGAAATGGGCTATTGATTGTGAGTGTGCCCAATACCGAGGCTGCTTAGTCTTCGTTCCAACTCATGCCCATTTAATCTACCACTGGACACTCGCTGCCCCTTTTTCTGACTCTTGCAGGCTCTTACTTCCCCTTTTGTTACTTTTTTCTATCTTTTTTTCCTTCCTTCTTTTCCCCATGAGTGATCATCACATCGTTGCTCTAATGAAACTGAAAAGGAGAGATAAGTTCTGGTTTCAAAAATATGTACCAGTGGGTCCCACCTGCAATCATCAGCTTAAATTAAGCACAGCCTAGCTACTGTATAAAAGTACATTTTCTACATGACAGCTCTGACAAGTGCTACTGTTTTAAACTGTAGCCAGCCAGGATACAGTGGTGTTCCTTAGTGCCATACTTTTTTGGTAATATGGGTAAGGGGTAAATAAACCCTGCAGCCCACATATGAGATGTAACATTCACAGTGCATTACTTTCACCAGTGTACCTTGGGCTTCTGTAAAGCTAAAAACGAATTGGTTGTAACCAATTTTACCTTTTTTTAGGGTCGAGCCTGCGTTGCATGCGCTCGCGCATGCGTTTAGCAGGGAGACTCTTTTGTATTTAGAAAAGGGCTCGGAGCCCTGTCAACCTCACGTCAGTGTTTTTTATTGGTTGGTGGGCTTCCCTAATAAAATCTGCTTGCTTTCATTAGTCGAAGGCACTCATATGTCATGCCTTTTCCGGTGGCTAGCCCTCCTCCAGCGCAGCGACCAAGTACAGAAAACATGCGAGGCTCGCTGTTTTCCATCGTGCTCGTGGACTTTTTTTTCTCTAATTTACGAGCCCGATCTCGCTTGGCAGAAGTCGAGCGCTTTACATACTTGATTTCACTTTTTCGGGTTATGTACATAAATGCACTTTTGCCGGATAGGTGAAAAGTCGGGTTAGGAGTTTACAACACGATCAGCTCTAACATGAGCAAACGCGAGACCCAATGCATTGTAAATGCTTGTTGGATAGTGGGAGGGGATAGGGGGAGAAGGAGAGAGCAAGTACCCCATGACCGCACTGGAACAGCACGCAGAGTCGTAATGCCAACATGAACCAGTCCATAGAAAGGCGGAAATTTAGGGATCTGATGCAAAAAATGCGCTAATCCTATGCTTAAAAACTCTGCTTGAGAAACAGACATTTGAGGTGAGCAGATTCAGAATGTAGGTAGTGTTGTAGGGTATTCCATATAAAGGAGTTGCTCTCCGCCAAAACTTTGGGAAATACCCAGAGTTCTCTGTTTCTTTTTATGTGCATGTGCACACACACAGACATACACACACACCCAACACCCGATAACATACCTATATTCCGGAGGACCGGCCATTAACTGTAATGAAGTGTGTATTTACTATTCTAATTCCACACACACTTTGATAGTAGGGAAGGTTATAAAGCAGACCTAGGCAAATGTATCTGCACTTTTACTTTTTTGATGCATTTGCTTGAAACTACCAAAAAACACTACGGGGACCTGACCTCAAGAGGATAGTGTTTGCCTGGGCCCGACAGGGTTTACCCATGCTATGAGGACCGATCTGGTCCTCACAGCGTGGATATATATATCCCTGGTCCCTTTCTCAGGGCCACCAAACAGCTGCCGATCCTCGCTAAGCGGGTGCCTCCTTCTGTGAGAGTGGGCTCATGTTACAGTGCTTTAAAACATCCTTTCAGAAAAACAACGGCCACCCCCAGGGGTGCTTGTCAAAATGTATTTAATGTTCCAACTACTTACACAGACGCGTTTCGGCTCTCTGCATTATGCAATGCTAATTATTTACACACATACACCTCTCCTTACAAAGCCTGTGCTCATTTATAGAAAACCATCTTACTATAACCACCCAACTGGCAACCATCTAAAAAAATGTGTGATTACTGCCAAAATCAATACAATGTAACATCATATAAAAATAAATCTGGGCTGTTACTGATAGTTTCAAAACAACCTTTACAACAAATCTCATGATTCATCAAATTAAATAATAACTACTTTGTTTCTTGCCACTTGACGCAAAGAATGAAAATATATATATCACAATTTTATAAAATTGTAACCAAAATAGTACAACATTAATGCCATAATCAATTATATTTATGATTAAAATAAATATTGCTTGGTTGAATTGGCTTCCTATAAGTCAGAACAGTCAGAGCCCCTGCAGCCAACTCCACGTCGCACACAACCCTCAGCTGTGCATGGTGGGAGGTTGGCAGTAGGGCCTGGCCTGTGACCAGCCCCATAAATGCTGCCAACCTGGGAGATGGACATGCATCCTCCCTCCCCAGTTTGATTTTGACCCCAGGGACCCCATCCCCATAGACCGCCACCTTTGATAAAGGGAGGAGCATGTGCCCCCCCCCCCGGGCCGTATTTAACCCCAGAGACCCGATCCCCCCAGGCCCATTGTGCTATTCATGGAGTAGGGGGTTACGCAACCCCCCTCCCTGGGCCAGTTTCAGCCCCAGGGACCTCATCTCTCATCTCTCTCCTCTATTGTAAATGAGGAGGAGGGCTACAGCTCACGTCCCTAGGCCAATTTCTGGCTGCAGGGCCCCATCTCCTGGCCATACTATGAAGGGGACACGCAGCCCCTTCCCCCTCGGCCAATATTGGCCCTGGGAACCCCATCCCCTGGGCCTGAGCAGTAAAGGGTGGGTGCCCTGGAGCCCACCCATGACACCCACTTCTTCTTTGTTGAGGGTCACGGGGGCCCAGTGCCCCTTGCGGCCTCAGCCAGCTCCCTAACTCCAACAGCAGATGGAGTTGCTCCTGCCCGCAGGGCGCAGGAAAATGTGCTTCTCCCTGCGGGCAGGAGCAATTATTTCACCTGTTTCCCTGCCTACTTCAGTGAGGGTGGGGTAACAGATGAAAAGTCTGCTTGCAGTGGAGAAGTATGCTTCCACCTGCCATGTGGGAGCAGACTTAGGGCCTCATTTTGGGTTTGGCAGGTGGTGAAGGCCACCTGCCATACTCCTTCGCACAGAAAACCGCCACTCCAGTTTTCTGCCCGCTGGCCCTAATATGAGTTTTCCGCTGAGCCAGTGAGCGGAAACAGTGTTTCTGCCCGCTGGCCCAGCAGAATACTCACCATAATATTGACGCCAGGTCGTAATCGATCGGGTGGCAGTGTTGCAGTGCGTTGGGTGCAGCAGCACCCGTCGCACTTTTCACGGTTCGTAATTCAGTCAGTAAAAAGCATGACAGGGCTGTCCATGGGGTCCCTGCACTGCCCATGCCAAGTGCATGGGCAGTGCAGGGGCCCCCAACACCCCCTTTCCGCCAGCCTTTGCATGGCAGTGGGACCGCCATGCAAAAGCTGGCAAGCAGTGCTGCTCTGGCGGCTTGAGACTGCTGGCACCGGCAGGTCATCGGAAACCTGGTGGTGCCGGCAGGCAGACCATGTCGGACCACCACTGTCGGCAGGGGTCCGAGTGCCACCGTGAGTCGTAATGAGGCCCTTTGTGTCGGCTGTCGCTTGGCAGGAACTTTGAAATTGCTTTCACACCAGTGCAGGCAGGGAAACCGCTATGTCCCAGGATTGGGCACCCGGGGACATAGCTGGAGCCGACCCTGGGGGATAGGGTGCCCAGGGCCATTAATGGCTTTGGGAGGGTGGGGGGCCTCCCATTTATTTGCAAGGCCGGGTCCCTGGGTTTGGTGATCCTGGGGCTGAAATCAGCCCAGGAAGGGTGGGCAGGAGGCTGTATGGCTCCACTGCTATTTTTCATGGCCGGACCCCGCAGGTGTTGGTCCCAGGTGCCAAATTGTGCCTGGGGGGTTGGTCACATGCCCCCTTCCCTTCATTGTACAGCTGGGCCCCAGATAGTGTCGGTCCCTGGGGCTGTAATCAGCCCATTATGGGAGCCGTGTGCCTCCTTCCCAATATAAAAAAAAGGCTGGGCTTATGGGGAAGAGGTTTCCTGAGACTGGAATCAGCCCAGAGGGGGGTGGGGCACATGGCCCCTCTTCCCTTGTAAATGTTGTCCGTGCCCCAGGAGTGGGCAGGTGGCCCTGGAGAGGGGGGCTGCACGCGCCCTGCCATTATATATTAATGAATCCCCCCCCCAGCCCTGTCCGAGGGACCTGGCCCACTCTGGGCGATCTTCTAAAAAACCAGTGCGGGAAAAGCCTGGATCTGCGAGAACTTTTTTTTTTCTTTTCTTATCTATATTTTTGCCCCCCGATGCAAAAAAAAAAAAAACAACATAAGAGGGCAGGGTAAGAATACCCTGACCCCCGTAGGCCTAGTGGTGGCTTGGCAGTTTGAAGGGTCAAGACTGATTTGCATATGGCTAAGTCCAAACTGGAGGGGCGTGGTGAGCAAAAACAAATGATGGATTCTGGCCCAGATGTCTGACTGAGGGCGAATACTTGACATTGTTCAACATTCTGTCTATTATCTGTTCTTTTTGCAAATTAGTTATGGGAATCTCTTAATAATTTGGTGTTATTTTGCAAATAGTAATCATGATTCCTTTTAGAATGATTGTGCCATCTTCCCATCCCTTCCTACAGAAAACAGTATGGTAGACTGCAGGCCATTCACTAGCTCACTTTTCTCTTTTGGATGTTGCCTTATTTTGTTCTCTTTATATATCAGAGATATCACATTTTTGGGACTGTGATATCTTTACAAATCTAACAGTTTTAGTGTTAATTTTTCAAAAATGTCCAGGGGTTACCATGACTTCTACTAGGTGACACAATGTAGTGGTATTGCAAATCAAAAACCTACTTCTCCAAATTATTTTACATTTTTTAAACTTGAGAAGTTGCAAGTAGTGTCCAACCTGATGACAGTGGCACCTGTTAGCTAGAAATATGTAATTTTGCTTTACTGCATATATTGCCACAACATTTTCAGCCCGCTTCTGCCATATGTAATATACCAAAGTCAATACTTCAGCTATATTCTGCAGGCGATATATTTGCAGATGTGGACCAACTGCACTAGCCCATAATATAAGATTTAGTACTTGCGCCTATTACTTTGTGTTCACTACAGGCACCTAAGCAACCCCAGCTCACCCGCATGACAGGCTGAACACTAGCATCCTGTTTTGTCTCGTGCTTTGCAGCTACGGTTGGTATTTTTGGCACTGATGGAATGAGTTGGACTTGAGGAGTGGTCAGGTGTTGGGTCAGGCCCAGCTTTGGTGGACTGAGCTTCTTTTTCCAGTACAGCACATTCAGAATTGTAATATATTTTTTTTTTGTCTTGTCCTCATTCACCTCAGCCTCTAGACCAGCTCTATTCCAAAAACATTTTGCACCCTCTCGAAGATCAGAGATGGCCTACGCCAGGGGGCTCCATTTAGCTCTCATATGACCTTCCGCCATGGAGGGAAAACCACTACCAGGCAGGAGATCTTGGAGAAAGGTGTATAATCATTGGACATCTGGGCTTCCTTACCCCCAGGTTTTGACATTAGATACCTACTCCCCGACCAGATCTAAATATGCCTCTTTAATTACCGCTCCATTCTGCCAGAGGAGTCCAAAGATTCTCTTTTTTCTTTCTAAAGCCACCTACTTCCATATCCGTTTTTGAGATATGAAAGAGGGTGTTAAGCCAATCCAGATGTGTCAGGGGGAACCCGGATATCCATCTTCTGCAACTTTCTCTTCTAGGCACTAGGATAGCGTAAAACAAAAAAAATCTCCTGCCTCTACTTCCCTTTCTGCCCCACTTTTCCAATTCCCATGACTGCCCAAATATTATCAAGGGGAGGGATACTGAAATTTCCCGTCCTAATATACCCAAAATGGTGCTACATACTTCCTCCCAAAATAAATAGATGCCCAGACATTCCAAAAACATATGGACATCTGTTGCCCTTTCTAAACCGATTTTAAGGCATTTCACTACCTCTCCTTTTTTATTTTGGAAAGCTTATCAGGCAAAATACAAGCGCTATGTATAGTGAAGAGGTATTTTTTTCCTTAGTGGAGCAGATTTTACTACTTCAAACAAAGTTGACAAAGATATCTTCCACCATCTAAGCACCATCTCCTTGGATATAAGGTCCCCCCAAAGGTCTGTAGGCAGGTCTTCATCTAATCCTTCCACGATCTCCCAATACCAGACCGCAATCTTTTTTGGAACATAAGAAAACACAGGAAGGCTATCTTCTAAAATGTTTGCTGAACCCAGACAGCCCTTGACCCTCTGTGACCATTATTTTATCTGCAAAAACTTCAGCATGGACAGGCTCTAGCTCTTCCCATGAAAGCAAGTTTCCTTCGCAGAAAAGGTTCCCCCAAACTTCTATTCCCGCCTTTTTAATTGGCAGAGCAAGAACATCTTTGAAACATTCTGGTGTGCCCTGGGATTCCCAGATGGGAGTATTTTGACTGTAGTAGTTTGCTTTGGCTGCTAATATTGTAATGTCTTCAATTTGATCTTTTTGAAAAACTTGGGGTCTCCAAGATTGTGTAAGAAGTGTCTTGATACCCCTTTATCATTCATAACCATAGCTTTATATATTACACTGATTGCTGTGGAGCCTAGATATGTGAATAACATCCTTGAATATTCAAGTTGAAATGCCCAAGCGTAGTATCTTAGATCCGGCAAAGCCAAACCTCCCTTCTCTCTCCTTCTGCAAAGCTTTTTCCAGCATATCCTTGGGCCCTTTGACCTCCATATGAAGGCATTTATGGCCTGCTGAATTTTATCTAAATATCCTTTATGCATTGTACAAGGGATAGTAGAAAACAAAAAATTCCACCTAGGCTAGATTCCATTTTAACCAAGTTGACTCTTCCAAGTATAGTCAGGGGAAGGTGTGCCCATTTTGCATCATCCCATTACATTCCACCAACAGCTTTTTTGAATCATCTCTGCCAAATACTCAATATCAAGTGTCACTATTATACCTAAGTACCTCACTTCTTTCTTTCCATGGGACGAGTTTTCCTTCAGGTTCCAGGACATTATTTCTGTCTTTTCAGCATTCACCCGGTATCCTGATATACTACCAAATTTCTCTGCTATGTCTAATATTGCGGGGAGAGCTGTCGATAACTCATCAGTATATACAAGGAGGTCGTCCACGTATAAAGCTACCTTTTTCACCCAGCCTTTACAACTAAAAGGAGAGATTATCGAATTCTGCTTGATTTTTCTGGCTAATGGTTCTATATACAAAATATGGGGGACAAGGGGCAGTCCTGCCTTGTACCTCTTGTGATCAAAAAGGATTCTGTGAGATTTCCATTTACTAATACCCTAGCCAAAGGGGCTTTATAAATCTGATCAATGGCCCTGCAAAATGTATCCCCCAAATTACAACGTCTCAGCATCTACAGTAATAATCGCCAAAGGGGTTTCAAAAGAAGTAGCAAAATCTATTGCCCCAATCAGATTAAAAGTCAATTTGTGCAGAAATCTTCCTCTAGAAAAACCTTTCTGATCAGGGTATATCAGGTTGTTCACTACTGTAACTAACCTATCTGCTAATATTTTAGCAAATAGTTTATAACTGCTGTTCAACAATGATATGGGTCTGTATGATGCACATTTTGCCAGATATTTATCTGGTTTTAAGATGAATTAAATAATTGCCTCATTCCATGAGGTTGGTATATGGGTTCCATTTTCAAGAATCCTTCCAAACAGTTCTGCCAGGGCTAGTATGATTGAGTCCCCCAACACCTTAAATAATTCCCCCCCTTGCTCCCATTTAAAACTCTTCTTATCTCTTCCAAGGTAATAGGTCTCTTCAAGAGTGCCTGCTCCTACTGTGTGATACTAGGGAGTATGTCCAGCCCCAACCAATCATCTAACATTTCTTCTCCCACCTCTAACTCTTCTGTGTAAAGCTGAGTAAAAAATTTTTTAAAGACCATCTCTATGGATTTGCTATTCGTTACTCTCTCTTCTGACTGATCTACTTCGATTTCTTTAAAATAATTCCGTACTTGGTCTGATTAGTCTTAAAGCTAACAGCTTCCCTGCATTTTCGCCATATTCAAAGTGGGCCAGTTTACTTGCTTCCCACCTTTTTGTGATTCTAACTTGTAGCACGTCTTCCAACTGTCGTTTCAACTTATCCAAGTTATTCCTCAAGGTCTCAGTTTCTCCTATCTCCACCAACTGGCGCTTATACCTGGACATTTCCTGTTCTAAATAGCTTACTTCATTCCTTAATTGTTTATTTTTATAGCTAGATATGCTCATAATCCTCCCTCTTAGGACTGCTTTTAAAGTATCCCAAACTACTGATAACAAGGCAGACCCCACATTAACTCTAAATAAATCCTCTGTCTCCTTGCATAATTGAGATACAACCCCTCATCTAATAGTAATGAACAATCTAATGTCCATCTTTTACTACTTGTCTCCTGAATGAAATGAATCTCAAGCAAAACAGCTGCATGATCTGATAAATGAGGCGGAAGATATACTAATTTATTCACAAAATCTCTCAGTTTCATGTCTAGCAAGAAGTAGTCTATGCGGGTTGCGTGCCTATACTTTTTATTTAAAAAAAAAAAAAAGAAATCCTTTTTGTTCCCAACTCTCTGCCTCCATAAATCACGCAAGCCAAATTCCTTCATCATCCCCCTATACTATTGCTGAGACTTCGATGTTCCTAAGGATTTACAATTGTCTGACCTTTCTAGCTTGTTATCTAAAACTACATTAAATTCTTCAGAGAATTCAGATAACTGGGAAAACATCCATCTAAGTGGTCTATGTCGTCACTATTTGGACCATAAAACCCTACCAATGTAATTTCCCTACCACCATCCTGTCCTTTAACTATAACCCAACGTCCTACTGAATCTGATCTTGTGTCTAAAACTACTATGTTGGCTTGCTGCTTAAATAATATAGCCACACCTTTAGTGTGAAAATTATATTCAGTACAAATACACGTTTGGACCCACCTTTGTGTCTTAAATAACTTTACACACTCATTTCTCACTAAATGAGTCTCTTGCAGGATCAATATTTGTGCTGGTGAGTCCCTTAAGTAACGTAGTATTCTATTTCTTCTTCCTCTAGTTCTCAGGCCATTAACATTCCATGAAATAATTTGGGAGACAGTACCTCTGGGCCCCTTGCCTATACCCCTACTGGCTATCGCTAAGGTGTGGTATGAAAACTGACTGAGGTGAACAAGGCTTTTTTCCTATTTTCCCCATATGCTCCCTAAACAGTGATCCCTCACCCCCTCTCCTCCCATCCCATGGAGAACCCCCCCCAATTTAAGGACTGGTGTTAGCTCAATTTTTAGAATGCTCCTGTGTTCCTGGGTGTAATCAGTTATGCACTATCAAAAACCTTCACTGGTGTTCGGGAAGCCCACTCCTGATTACTGCCAACAGCTCATCTGCTCCGTTGACGTCCCTTATATTGTACATTTTATTGTTATACATAACTCGGAGAAAGGCAGGGAATTTTAGCTGTGCTGATGCCCCTAGGCTTTTGAATTCATCCAAACATCTCCCCAACTCCCACTTTTTATCAATAGTGGACCTGGATAAGTCCGACCTGATCTCAAATAAGATGTCCTCTGCTCTTAAAGTTTTTAGTTTTAGTGCTTTAGACTGAATTTTCTTTTTCAGCTCATAGGTTTGAAAATGTTTCAAGATTTTCTGGGGTTTGCTACTATTAGGCCTCCTCTTGAAGGGATCTCTATGGATCCTCTAAATATCCCTTTCAATCTCTTCTTTGCTTTTCTCCAGCATAATTGCAGATTTGATAAGAGAATTCACAAAAGACTTACCATTCTCCCCTTCCACTCCTTCCTGTACCTTCAACAATCTCAGGTTATTTCTTCGTGAGCTATTTTCCAACTGTTGTAATTTATTTTGTAGCTCCTGCTCCTTCCCTTTCAATGCCTGAGTCTCTTCCTTATGTAGTCTCAATTCTTATTTCATTGCTCCCACAGTTCCTTCTAAAGCTTGAGTTCGTGCCATCAAACTTTCTCTCTAATGCCTCACAGACCTCCCTTATCTCTCCCTGATTTGTCTCAGAAATTGTAAAACCTTTTTTTATGTCTTCAAAAATAGCAAGAATCATTGTCTCGACTGAGGAGCCTAAAATGGAGCTATGGGTGGTAGGAGTTATGGACCTCGATATAGTCTGAACCTGAGGAACTGAGAATTGCAAATCAACAGCTTGCAGGGGAACACACTCCTCGCTATTCCTCTGCGAGAGAGGGGTATCCCCAGTTCTTATGTGCTACTCCTCAGTACTCCTGTTAACCTTAGGAGGCAGAAGTACACCTCTCTTCTACCACAGTGTCGCCGCCATTCTGACCACCCTCTTGTGGACTAGGGACCCCCATTACCTGTTTGTCCTAAATAGTCTTTGCCTGGCCAGGGGTGAGCACTGTAATCTCAGGTCTAACCTTAAATAAGACCTCAAGGAAGTTGTAACTTTACTTTTTGCTTTGTTTATTTGTTATACTTCCCTTCTTGACATTGTTCCTATTGCTACATACAGGCTCACCATTACCTTTGCCTGCTTTTCCTGCTTCAGAGCCCCCTTTCCGCCTTCTGCTGGGCTCTTCTCGCCCCAGACCACCTCCTTCCAGAGTCCGGAGGGGGGAGTGGAGTGAGGCACAATTACCCCCGCTATGTCTTACCATTGTTTTACCAGCCACCTCCTCCTCCACCGTCACAGCCTTCCTCACCTCCTCTATGTGCGTCTCTCCAGACATGCCGGCAGACTTCCTTGTGCTGCTGCCTCTGTTTCTCCCTCGGCACGTTCGTCGTAGCTCCAGGGTGGTGCGGCTCCAATGCACCACTCCAGCTGCTGTCCACACCGCCGGAGCGATCCCCTATGTGCTCCCCGCACTCACCGGCCACCTGCACATGGGAGGAAACGCCCCCACTTTCAGGTGCCACCGCCCAGGACACAGGTACGCGTTCTAGCGCGAAGCTCCGCTACTGCAGCCCGTCATGTTCTCCCCCAAGGATGCTTGCTTGCTTTCCCCAGAATTGTAATATTCTTTTATGAATGAAACACGCTACTTCTCTACAAAAGTGAAAAGTTTCACTTTCCTTGCAGAAAATATATTAGACTTGTTTCCTGTGTTTCAATTCCTTGCAGTGACTCCCACCCCTGTTTGGCTTTTCATGCTCCTGGCTGTTGAGACTCTCCACACACCTAGCTTTTGGCTGGGTCATTTAACGTATGGTCAGAGGTTGTATTCCTTGCAGGTACACTGCCCAGGGTGTGACTCTCGATTCCTGTTCTTCTTTTCTTTTCTGGCTTTTTTCATGAGTGTTTCATTGAGGTGTGATTTGGGTGTAAGAACATAATACAGTAGGAAGGTGATCTTGACAAGGTGAGGGTTAATATTTTATGTCCCTTTTCTGTGTGGGACACTTACCTAGACACTCCTCATGCTTGTCAACATTCCACAATGCCTACTCATAGAACCAGTGCATATTTTTCATCCATCGTTCTTTCTGTTTTTCACACGAGCAACAAAGCACCTCTTAAAGGTGAGGGTTCTGTTTTTTTAGGATTCACTTAATTTTATTGTGGGCATATTTCACACGCCCTACTGCATGCAGTGTAGAAGAATATTATGCATGATTTTCCACAGCAGAGCACAGCAGTTAAACCTAAGGGACCACCCAGTAGCCCCGTGTTCTATGTTGCACTTCAATACTATAACAAAAAGTTCTTACTGCTTGCATGAGAGAGACCAGCAATTCCTCCCTCCAGCAGCCGCACCCTTCTATTGATTTCACTGCTTTGTCAGGCCTGGGACAGTTGGTCTCTAGACGTGGGTTGCACAGAAGCTGCCAGTACATATTGCAGGCAGTTCAGACCCTACCACCAAAGAAAAACAGACTAGGTAGTGCTGCCCTTAGGGTGCTGGACCAAGGTCATCGAGTGAACATTTCATACAGATGCAATAGATGCAATTGCTAACTTAGTCTAGAACTGATAAATACTAATTACAAATCATGTAAGGGTTAAACTTTTAGTTCTTTGATGGAACTGTTAGCGTGTCCCTTTCTAGACATTTTATTCACTCTGGGACTCGTTTTAGACCAATGAATCTTTTGACCCTGATTGAAGACACCTTAGGACGAGGTAACTGATCAACATGTCAATCAATATGTCAATAACGTCATCAATAAGACCCAGAAACCACCATGACCTTTCAGTCATGAATAACCACACCAGTTTAGTATGATTTTGTGATATTTATTCCCTATTGATTACAATTCTACTAGCAAGTTTATTAGTCTCAAAACCATGAAGCACATCAACATTGTCATAATATGATAACTTGAATAAGATTTCAATAAGGCAAAAATCATGAATATTAGAATATAGCACGTCGTCAACGTAGGTTAACTTAGCAGAGTATCGATGGGAGGAGCCAAAATGGCAGCGGTGAAGTACGCCTAATCCGTGAGCTCCGACTCGGGCTCGCCGGATACATCCTGAAGGGCGCCCCCAGTTCGGTGTCGACGCCTGGGGAAGCGGAGCCCGAGTTTGGGAGATCAATGTGTGCCGGAGGAGCTGTTCGGTGCCAAGACCAGAGCCGCGGCTGCTGAGATTGAGCGGCGGCTGTGTGGCGGCCTGCGGGGGGAGGAGGACTGCGGTGCCTGGGACGGCGCAGGGCGAGCTCTGCGGCCCCGATCGTGGGTTGCTGGAGCGTGCCGAGTGAGCGCCTGCGTGCAGGGGCTTGCGGCCGGGAGGAACGGTGTCGCGACCCCCGGGCCGGGACCCGACTGGGGTTCTTCCCCCTCCCCCTCTTTGTCTCCACTTGTGCCACGAGGAGAAGTCGACGTGAACTCCGGTGCTCCCACGGAGGGGCGCGCCATTTTGGCACTGGCTCGGCGCCGGCCCCCGATTGGGGAACTGGAGCTGGGTGCCACAACGAGTGAGGCAGCCTGCCACTAAAGACAGGCAGGAAGAATCCGGGTAGGCCGGGACGGGGGCGTCTGTTCGCCGCGCTGCCCCAGCGCTTGACTGCCCGGGCCAGATGCTGACAGCCGGGATCGCGGCTTCCTGCCTGAAGCGGCGCGGGACACGCTCTGCGGTGCCGGCCACGGGACACCAAGGAGCGGTGAGTGAGCAGTAGGGGGGGGGAGTCCCGGCTGTGGGAGACGGGGCGCGGCTGGGACTTCTTCCTCCCCTCCCTCCGCTGGAGCAGAGACACCTCGGGGCACCGGACACCACACGCAGCCAGCAGAATTTTGCTCCCTGCGCTAGGAGCGTGACGTCTGTCGTGCGGTGAGCTGGAAACTTGCGTCTACCAGTTTTGGAGGCCTACTAATTAAGGATTTGGCCTGGCTCGAGCGCGGTGGGGATACCTAAGAGCTGGGTCCCCGGCCTGCTGGCTGCCACCACTAGCGGATCTCTCCCCTGCCCGGTGGTTCTGGAAACTCGGCCGGACAATCTGGGAGGGGGCAGAGGAGGGGGGCTGCGATCGGACCTCCGCTACCCTTTTCTCCCCCCTTTTCCTTTTTTCTTTATTTTCTCTCTCTCGCCGCTCCTCCCGGGGCGTTGCTGCCGCCCGCCCCCACCATTGCCCTCGGGGGGTGTTACACAGACGAATAGGAGCCACACAAAGACTGTACAACAGGGGGCGCCTCGGTCCTCTTAAGGCTTTGCATAGTTGGGGACGGCCGGCTGGAGGGAGGCCTCCGCCCCAGATCAATAATAAGCAGGAGTGAGGGCCCATCAGCAAAGCTTGCAACGGACGTCACCTCTGCCCTGCCTGCTCAAGCGAAACTTGAGTGCCTCCGGCAGCTCTAAAGTGCAGAGACATAAGCACTAAACCAAAGACACACCCAAAAGTGAAATCCGCGGAGTGGGCTATACTTGGATACATTCCGCTGCACCCCAAAAGGTACCTCATAGTTAAGTAAAATGGCTGGGAGATCTAAATCAGCAAAAAATCAGGACCGAAACACACATGGTCCAGCTCCTAGTGATCAACAGATAATCCCAACCTTACAATCACTAGAAAGCACTCTCCGAGCCCACTCCACACAATTTGAAAAAGTGCTCAGGCAATAATGGACACTAAATCCTCCCTGGAAAACAGAATAGACACAGTATCACAAGATTTGAATCTACTCAGAGTGGACCACCGCAAATTGATGGAGAGAGTGAAATCAGCAGAAGAGGTGTTGACTGAACTAACTCCTACAGTTACGGATAATCAAAAACAAATCCAACGCCTGGACGCAGAGATGAAGATACTCTGGAGGCGGGCAGAGGAGGCAGAAGGCAGATCGCGCCGTAATAACGTTCGTTTTCTGGGGTTCCACGAAAAAATACAGGAATTGAGCACGGAAATATTCCTAGAACAATGGTTAATTAAAGAAGTACTAAACGGCGCTCCATCGAAGTTCTTCTCCGTGGAAAGGGCGCACCGAGTTCCGGGGAGACCGCCGGCCCCGGGTCAACCACCTAGACCACTGATAGCTAGATTTCTAAATTATAGAGCCCGTGATGCAATATTACAGCAGTTCCACAACAAAGGTCCATTCAGGTATGAGGACTCAGTTATTAATGCCTATCCAGACTTCACACAAGAGGTACAAAGACAACGCAACTCCTATGTTAAAATCAAACAGCGACTACGCGAGCACAATATCAAATATGCCCTACTGTTCCCTGCTAAACTAAAAGTGGTAACAGAGGAACGCACCCACGTGTTCACCTCTCCTGAGGATGCCTGGACATGGCTACACACCAAGGGGCTTGCACGCTCCCAGGAGCGCGCGGACGAGGAATGGCTAATTTCTACCTCACGGAGGCGCTCTAGGAGGCGATCTAAGGGGCAACCCACTGAAAAACAGGCAGCGGCAGAAAGGGCAAGAGTACTGAAGGAAACTCCTCTGCTTACACAGAACTCTTTCGAGGCACTCCGGGCGACCCCTGCGGACAGTCTGGACTCTGACACGGCTAGCTCAGATTCTACAATGACAGACGTGCTGAAAGCTCCGAAACTAATCCCCAGATCTGCGGATGAACTTTGACTGTATGCAGCCGAGCCGCTTCCCCTATTGAACTGACCGCAGACCCCGAAGGAGGGCACAGGATGCCTGTGAGCGGGATTGCATGCTGGAGGCTGCAGTCCCTAACAACGAGTATCTTTTGTATAAACCTCCATCTTTTTGATGAGTGTGATGTGTGGGGCCGGCCGGGGGGGGCGGCACCCCGGGGGCGCCCTACTGCATTGGCAGACTAAGTTTGTGGAAGGATGTGAGCCCCGTAAAAGAGCCACATCTGGTTGACATGATTGCTCCACCACAGATATCCACACGGATACAGGTCTTTTTACACACTCATGGGATGAGTAGTTTAGCACAAGTTAACAGTTGGGTTAGGGAACCAGTTGGGGTGAGGGGAGGGGAGGAAACAGTTAAAGTGTACACTATAGGTCTACTCAAAACACAGGAAATACTGCTGGGACTGGTAATCTCAACAAAACATCTTGCAGGCTGGGGAGGAGCCTGGAAGGGATTTGTAAATAGGAGAGTGTCACAAGTAGACACAACTTCTAATGTCACATGGCTCAAAACGCGAAACGCAACGCACACCAATATGATATATTGACATGGAATGTGAGGGGCTTGGGGGCACTGAGTAAAAGATCCCGAGTATACGCACGCCTTAGGCGCCAGGGCACACACATTGCCATCTTACAAGAGACACATTTGCTGCAGCCGGATCTACAGGAGATGCACGCGAAGTGGGGAGGACAGGTCATAGGCACATCATACTCAGCTTTTGCAAGAGGAGTATTGATATGGATAGCAGGAGGCGTCCCATTTGCCCAAATGTCGCACAGAATAGATCACGGGGCAGATATGTGGTGGTGGAAGGCCAGCTGGATGGCAGACAGCTATCTTTAATTGGCATATAGGCTCCTAACAGCGGGATAACGGGATTCTTGGGCACGCTCAAGCCGGCATTATTGACAAACCCAGTGGCCCCGGCCATTTGGGGGGGTGACTTTAATAGCACACCAAATGCAATATTAGACAGGGCAAGCACCCAAGTGGGAACGACAGTAAACAGAAATGCCAAATGCCCACTGCAGACGTGGGCAGGTGACATGAGACTTTATGACGTATGGCGCTTGAGGCACCCACAACAGAGGGAATATTCATTCTATTCAATACCACACAAAACACACACCAGAATTGACATAATATGGGGAACCCAGGAAATAGGTGCATTGGTTAATAGGACAGAATATTTAGCTAAGACATTATCGGATCACTCACTGTTGAGAATAACACTGAATTGGGGCAGGGAACGTCAGGGGATCCCCACGTGGAGATTACAGGTGGATGCTCTTCAAGATCAGGCATTCGCAGAAGCATTGAGCACAACACTGAGACAGTAATGGGAAACAAATGATTTATCCACAAATTCAAGAGCTGTAGAATGGGATGCACATAAGGCAGTGACCAGAGGACAATGTATCTCAACTACATGGGGAGTAAGACGCACCCTACATGCAGAGATCAGTAAATTAGAAAAGGAACTCAGAGAAGCAGAAATTGCAGTGGCACGCAAAGAAACACCCTATACAGCGCTAAAAGAAGCGCGCACAAAATATAACGAGGCAGATATCAGACTCCGCCGACATGACCATAATTATAATTGAATGCGACTACAAACAGAGGGAGATAGGTCGGGAAGGTTGCTGGGGTGGCTCCTACGGGAGTACCGGCAGCAATCCCCTATCGGGGCTATACGGGCAGGTGCAAGTACAATGGTCACCACGCAAGATGAGATAAATGAGACGTTTAGAGAATATTACGCGAATTTATATACCAAACGCACCTCATGCACAATCCAACAACTTGAGGCCTTTTTGGCAGGTTCACCCCTGCCGCAGCTCTCACAGGCAGACAGGGAGACACTTGAGGCTCCTCTGACTTTGGGGGAAATAGACTTAGCTTTAGCGCAGATGCCTAGGAATAAAGCGCCAGACACAGATGGCCTCCCGATAAAATATTACACCACTTACTCGGCATGCTCAAGGCCCCATCTGTTGAAAGTATTTGAAGAGGCATGGGCCAACAAAATACTGCCCCCAACTCCGAGAGAAGCAATGATAGTGGTCCTCCCTAAACAAGGACGCAACCCTACTGATGTCAAATCTTACACACCACTCTCGCTCCTAAATTTAGATTGTAAAATATTGGCTAACAGGATAGCCCCTATTATGCACACCCTGATACAGGATGACCAAAATGGATTCATCCCAAAAAGTAGCACCTTCTTAAATATTCGTAGACTATTGAGCGTAATGGGAGATACTCCTCCGGATGCACAAGATGAGATGGTACTCTCACTAGACATCGAGATGGCATTTGACACTCTAGAGTGGGACTTCCTACTCGCTACTATGCAGCGAATGGGAATTGGCCCTAATTACATACGCTGGGTACAGACATTATACACCAGGCCACAAGCCAGAGTGAAAACGGGTGGAGTTATATCCGATAGCTTCCCAATCACTAGCGGCACAAGGCAGGGCTGCCCCCTCTCCCCACTGCTGTTCGCCATTGTAATGGAACCACTAGCGACACGAATACGTGCCATGGAAGACAGACGGGGAATAATTAGGAACGGGACATACCACGCTATATCATTGTACGCCGATGACGCTTTAATATACACACGGAAAGGAAGTGAGGTGATACCCTCTATAGTATCACTACTGTCCGATTATGGAGGGATATCTGGCCTGGTGGTAAACTGGGAGAAATCGTGTGTGTATCCATTAACCATTAACTAGTTGGCCATCGGCAAAACAAGATAATGCCCCAGTGGGATGTTTAAAATGGTGCTTTGAAACGTTCAAATATTTAGGGGTATATATATCATAAAACTGAGGACCTCAGAGACGGTAACCTGGGAAGAGTGCTGGCTTCAATAAAGGGGTCGTAGCGCTTCTGGAATAAACTGCCACTATCACCACTGGGTAGAGTGGCGGTGGCAAATATGTTGATACTACCCAGGCTGTTATATTACTTTGCGGCACTACCACTTAATGTCCCCAAAAGTTTCTTTCGCAACCTGAATGCAATGTTGTTGCAGCTTATATGGGGTGGGGCCAGGCTGTGTGTAGCACTCTCCACGCTGCGGCGCCCAATAGGTGCTGGCGGACTGGGAGCCCCCAATTTTGAACTTTATTATGCTGCTGCACAGCTACAGTGGATACTGAACTGGCTCCACAGGCCTGCGACAGCTGAGTCCGTATGGCTGGCGGCCCGGCTGCAGGGGATCCCCCTGATTACATGGCTAACAAACAAAAATCCCAAAAGTGTGCCTGATAACCCACTGATGGCAGTGGCGCATGCATGTTGGGGGAAGTATGTACAAAGGGGACGCAAGGCGCTCCCCTATACATCGCTCATCCCCCTGGATCGGCTCCCAGGGTGGACTGAGGCTGCGACGCACCCACTCACGGTGTGGATGGAAGCGGGCATACAAGCAGTGGGCGACTGCTTTGAAGACGGTAAACTAATGACATTCAAAGCCATACAGGCCCTCACAGCAGTGAACCCAGGACAATTTTTGGCTTATCATGCCATATGCCATTCAATTAAAAAAAACGTGGGGGGCAGGAGATCTAGAACCTATAATACATCACATGCTACAATTTGATGCTCAAGTAAAAGTAGTGTCAAGCCTATATAAACTCCTGAGTAAGCCGCCTGAGCTTGATTTGGAGAGGGCTAGGGACAGGTGGAACACTGTTCTACCTGATCTGATTCCCCAAGAAGACTGGTCGAAAGTTTTATACCACGCCCGAGGGGTGTCAAGAAACCCTAGATTTCGCAATATACAGTTTAACTTCACACACCAAACATACTTATCACCAGCCAGGATAAACCGAATGTTCCCTGAGAAGGAGACAGCATGCCCTAGATGTAAAGCGCCATTGGCTCACTTTTATCATATGGTCTGGGAGCGCCCTCAGGTACAAAAGGAATGGAATGGGGTGGTAAAAGAAATCACGGACCTGACGGGGCTTGAATTAGCAGCAGATCCCAAGTCTTGCCTACTAGGGCTGAGGACAAGAGCAAAAAATATAGACACTTACATAAGTTTGCAGATCTAGCCTATGTGATGTACAAACAATTGATAGCTATACACTGGAAAGCACCCAATGCACCCGATCTGAAAACCTGGCATACCCTCACATTGCACTGTACCCACACAGAATACCAAGTGTTAAGGAAACTAGCACGAGATGGTCAACAACATACAGGATGTGAAGCCTGGGAAATGCTAGTAGCCAGACTAGAGGCCAAAGACGACAAGAAGCCACCATGAATAAGGGAAGGTAGTAATTACAACGACCTAGATGATATCTGCCTATATATAATACAACTATGCAACAGTCTGTGGCGCAATACATTATCTAGCAATAAGTATCCCCACTCCCCGACACCCGACCGTGCTTCCGACAACTCAAGAGTGTGGGGCAAAACGCAGAGCACACATTCAATGCATTCCCAACACACTCTACTAATAAACTCATAAAACGGTGCTCCTAGACACTAGAATAAGCAGGGTTCAGCAGGGAATAGAACACACAAGTAACTACATGAGGGGCCTAATTTGTGTACATTTTTTTGTTGTTTAGTTGTTTGAATGTAAAAACTCTATCAGATCAACTAATTCCTGTTGATGTAATTATAAAAGCATGACATATGGATCTGTAACGGAAAATTAATAAAATATCTTTAAAAAAAAAAAAAAAAAAAACTTAGCAGAGTATCATTAGCGCATCATTCAACAAAGCATTGATTCAGTCATTTGTCTATTTGCGTCTGTTTTAGTGAACCCATTAACTAACCTCGAATTAGCATCGGCATGTTGGGCTTCATGCAAAACAATTTGGTAACATCAATTTAGAAAACATGTAACTATGGTCTCTGTCAAAAGAAGCATTTGGTACCTAGAAAGAAAAGGCAATCAGACAATTACAGTTCATCATCATATAGTTACCCTCCGTATTGGGTCAGCATACAGATTCAGTCTTTGTCCTCAGGACATCAGTTGATTCGCCATCAGCCAGGGAATTCAGCAAGACGGGGTAAGTAGGGACACTTCCCTCATAAGGAGGAAAAGTATAAAACGGGCAAGGCAAGAGCAAGGTTGGTTTCAAAAACCAAACCGCAAACTCTCTATGCAGAGTGACAAAGTGTCTGGGTCATATCAAAGTTCGCAACGGCATCTCCCCCTCCTCTATCTAAATGGCTCCCCGTGTCATAGGTTTTTATCCCTTTTCTGTTGTACAGTCCCCTAATTCTTGATTAGTTGGGGTTGGCATCCCACTATCTCCATCCAATAGGTTTGCAATGAGTTCATCAAAATTGTCACCCCATAACAGTTCTCACGTAGTTTATTGGTTCTTATGATTGACGTCTCCAGCGGGCAGAATGTCCGGTATGATTTCATACTCTAGTGGTCCTCTCGCATCTTCAGTCATTAGGTCCATTGTCTGTACCGGTTTAGGCGACCTTGTACCTGCTATCAGTCTACAGTGTTGCATTCAGCAAATCCTCTAACAAGTCGAATTTCATGAGAATGGATCTACTACTGTTACACTTCATCCTTGAGCTTTGGAAAAGTACGAGTACATGTCCTTCAGCAAGTCAGCACACTGCACGTTAGAAAAACACATTTAATATGAAAAACCAGGCAGCTAGGCCTCGACTCATGCTAACTGAGCCTAATGATTTATTAGCAAAAATTAACATATAATTTTTAATATTAGTGTAAAACTTATATTTTAACATATCATCTTTCATTATTAGTCAGATTCATTAGTCATTGTATATATTGGTGGCCACTCCCCGTGGGCACATTTCAAGCGCACGTTTAGCAAAAACACATTAATACATTCTCTATGTGGCATTATTATACATTAGTTCATAAACATTTCATGTTAATTTTGAGTATAAGTGCTACGCTCTCTCAGAAGTACCCCATTAACTAGCAGCTTCCAGCCCATGAAGTTCCCGACTTTAGAATAGAAGCCACCACAAGTTGAGTGCATACCCTTCACATCCTCCTCTGCTCTAATGTCGCCTCACTTTCTTCCCCCCTGATGTCTCCACAGTAATTCCATTAACTCCCAAGATGGCGACACCACCTCACTCTACCTCAGCCAGACACTGAATCCCTGATCGCTTAGCTGTGCATAAGACTACATCTTAAGGTTCAGAGACTCCACCTTATCAGCTCTAAAAGTAGAAGCATGGCTCCCTTTCCAGATCTAATTCAACGTCAAGCCACATGTGACTCATGGTGCATCCTTTGGAAGGCTCTAAAAACATCATCTGGGCAATACAAATTTACATCACTACCCAGCTCCATGTTAATGAGAAAATAGCCTTTTCAAAGTCCATTTTGCTGTACTGCAACCCTTTGAAATCCAGGGATCATGGCTTTGGGACACTGTTCTTTTGAGCACCTGCACCAAAGCCAAGCATCTAACTTTCTAACCAAAAAAAACATAATCTGTTTCTTAATGTTCCAAGCATTTGTACCTAACAGAAAGCACCATAAGCAGATTCAATTCGAACTGCTGTGCTACATATTTATACATTCATTCATTTTTCATTTCCAAGGATCGTTAATGGAAATGAATGGGCCTCGAGAAAGAGTAATGAAAAGGGATTCTCCTCGAGAAATTCAGACGGTTTTAGCTCTTTTAATCTTCTTCCACTACACCGCCAATTTCCAGCCTCCTCCCTTTACGGTGCTAAGCCCGTAGTGATAATGGCAACCAGAGGTCCATTTTCAGAACTGCTGACTGAGCCATTCAGTGGATGGAGGGATCAAGTCAGACATTCACGGGAGTGTGCCTTAAACTTTAATAAACTTTTAAAACACAGTCTAAAGTCCTGCCACTATGACTTTCTCTGGAGAAGGTGACATGACTGAAAGTATCTTGGTTACTAAATGAGGGGGACCTTTCATGTTACTTTAATCTTCTTTCAAAATAACTTGTCAATCCTTTTGGGGTCAAAGCAGTGCAAGAAGAAAGCAGTAATGATATTGCATAATAGAGATGTTTTGCCTTTCTTTCAGGTGCAACACAGAAAGCGAATGGTGTCAAATTCATGAAAATATTATAAAGAAGCAAAATGCTCGCTACAGCCTCGCTGGGTCCAATAGTGGTAAGTGTATTTTGGGAAAAATATTAGTCATAATTGTTTTCTACAGTTTATTAACATTTATTTATAAAAATAGCATTCCCTGATAGAGCACAAACGAAATGTGAAATAATTGTTGATAATGTTTTGCTTTTTAAAACTACAATGGATGATATTGATTTGTAATGCAAGATTTCTTAATATATCATTAACATCCACCAGGGAAACCGCTTCTTGTTGCACACCAATTGACATTGAGAAGTCCCAATCCAGTGATCAATGCTACTGAAATGAAGTAGAGGCCTACGGGGCTGTTGTGTAGCCATTTTAGTTACAGCTTCATACACATTTTAGCGACCTAGGCCTGTCGCTGTGCACTTTTACCTAGGCATATTTTATTCAGCCTCCTTTATTATTTTAACAATAGCCACATTTGTGGTCTTGTTTTATTTTCTCTGTCTGGCTGTTCTTTGCCTAGGCCAGCACTGCGTTCTTTAACAAGTCATTTCCTTCAATCTGTGCTTTTTTCAAGGCTGCAGTAAGACAGGTTGCTAGCAAACGTGGTAACGCTTTGTCTCTAGTGTTCATAGAAACATACACTCTCTTACTTAGGGATCCTTTCTTGGAACATCAGCTGTTTTATCATAAAATCACTACTTTGACCCATGTATGTTAGAGGGAGATTCCAGCCAGATGACCACGACTGTATGCTGATTGCTTCGCTACAGCTGCTTATGTAGACTACAGGCCTCTTGCTCAGGTATGAGAGATGATGTCTTCCGAGGGGAACCTGAAGAGCCGAACTAGAGCTTAACACGCTGTGCTCCAACATAGACTAGGTAGAAACTATTTTAATGAGCCTAGTGACAATATGGTAGTGTTATTTTTATGCTTCATTCTCCTTGTCACAATTTTAATCCTGTCATGCTTTATCGTCCTAGTTATTGCAGTACATGCTTTATTATCTAAGATGCAGTTGCTTCAATAAAATCTTATTGAAATATATTCTGCCTCTGATTGTCCTTGTATATGTGAGACTAATGTAACTGAGAGAAATGGATGGGATCTGCGTGACCACGATTTCCCTGAGGAGTCAATTGTGTCTTGCGCTTGGCTGCCCAATCATCCCTGCCCTTGGGTGGAGATGAGGCACTGCTAGTTAGCCGGAGCAAAACCCGGATTGGGCCGACTGGTGTCACCTGTAGTGGGTTTAGACTCAGTCCCCCCACTGTGCCAGTGATTCTCCCACCCAAATCCAGTAGTCTCATTAGGATAATGAGAGCCTACGTGACTGGACGATGCTCCAAGTGCTCTTTATTTCAAGTTGAAGTGAATATACCTCAACCACCACACTTGTCTCTCTCCCAGCCACATTCGTTTTCTCAAATCCCATCTAGAGCACCACAGCAACTCCAAGAACATCCTAATCGAATCACCATGTCACATTTCAGGCATATAAATAAGATAAATCTACACATATGTATGAAGAAGGTTACACATCTATATTAGAAGGAGGTTACTACAGCTACCTTCAGTATTTTTGCTCATCGCTTTCTTCTAATTCATTCCGATGACCTACTGACATTTTCCATTAGGTATTTTGTAAATGTGATTGGTAAAATACTTTTATTTTACACATTGTCTTTCTTGTATTTACCAGCTATTGTGCTACAAGACCAAACAAATGAGTCCCCCAAAAAGTTGCAGTTGAGAACCTTACTCATCTCATGCACTGGGCAGCACCAGCTTATGTTCACTTGTAGTGCTGATTCTGAAATCTCTTTTGGCTCTGCTTCAAAATAAAAGGACTCTTCAGTCTTGTCATGCTGTCTTGTTTTGCGATGTTTCCATTCATGCCCTTGAAACCACGTGTTAGAGATGGTACGATGTTCATGGAGATAGAACTGTCATGTCTCGCATAATTGTTTTGCAGGGCCCTAATGTTTGTTTTGTGTCCCTATTTAAGGGTCTATTTCTGTACAGTAGAATGGAGGAGGTATTGAGATGACGGGGGGTTTGGGTTATGAGAGCAGTGGTCAGAATCAAATTTTCTCTTCCAATCTAGACCAAATTGTAAGTTACACTTTGCTAGCCCTTTGTTGAGCAATTAACATTGAAGTATCCTATGTGTTATTGTTTGAATTTACTTAAGCTCTTGTTTGAATCATTGATAGGTACTCCCAAAAGTATTTTCATGCTATAAGTTAATTCACATTTGTATATTGTTGGGAGAGGAGGGTGGCATTTAGATAGGTGCAACCACAGCTTGATATGTTTTTTGGACTGGCTGAGGGCCTGCATCATTTGGTTTGGTCTAATTTATGTTGACTTCTTTTGGTTGAAGGCATCTCTAAATAGATCTGTCAGCTGTTTCCTGAATTTTGGTTTAAGCTTGTAATCCAGAGCTCTCACATTTGCCAGATCTGTGCATGCTTACCCCGTCCACTCCAGGTTTTTTCTTTGCATGCTGGAATGTAGTTCTGTTGATCCCTTAATACAATTAGTGCTACAGTCCCAGAATGTAAAGAAAAAATCTGTAGAGGATGGATCTGGAAAACTGAAGAATTCTGAAATTCTCTCAGCTTTGGGTTGAGAGCTTTCCAAAAGAGTGATTGAGCTTCTCCTAGAAAAATGTGGCAGGCAGACGGACGGGATAGGGAATATTTCTTCACCCCCAAAGTCACATCATCCAAAATTACTAAAAAGGGCTCATCTCCACTGATTTTATTAATATGTAAATGGTGCAAGGAGAGAAGGTTTTCCTGTGCTCGATAAATACATTAGATGCTGATTTAAAGGAGGAAATGGGCACAATTAAGGGCAGCCTGAAAGACTTGAAGAAATTACCTGAAGAACTGAATAGGAGGGTCTTAGCAGTAGAACAAAAGAGAATACTTGATAGAAGTTGTAGGAAGTTGAAGAGCGCCAGACAGAGACTGATGCACAGTTAAAACATTAGGTACTATGAACAGTGGTTACTAGCGGAACCAATAACTTGTACCAACAACAAATTGTTTAAAATCAGAAACTATGCATAGTGGGACAAATTAAATCTCCTACGAAAGTCACAGTCAATAACTGAGAAGTTTTTTGGTTTCATTAAATGAAATAAGTGACAATAGCCATTATATCCGCCCTAAATATACACTATTTAATTAATCGTAACAGTGCTCCTGTTCAAGTAATCACACAGTGTATACAAGGGGAACATAGACAAGTGTGTAACAAAATAGAGGGAAGCAGTGACAACAGTTCATATCTTTGTACAGAATCTCAGTGTCCACACTTGGATTTAATAAAAGTCCGGTTGCCGCTATGTCGACGGCATTTTGACCCATAATTAGCCAAAGGTCATCATTGGGACGGAAAGATTTTGAACAGAATTAACCTCTGAATGTAAGAGGAAAAAGGATTTTAGGAAGATCTCTTAAAAAAGGGAGTGAAAGTGCCATGTCACTAAGGATATCAAAAAGTACTGACTTTGGCCAGTTATCACAAGCATCAAGAAATGGCCCACAGGTTAAAAAATATGGAAACATGGGCTTGGATTAAAATATGTGAAAACGTTGAGTAGCCCATTAATGAAAGCAAGAACAGAAGGCCACCGACAAAGTTAAATTGGAATGTTACTCACTGGATAGATCTGTGTACAGGAATAGAAACACGTGCATTTGTTAAAAGTATCTGAGCAAAGAAGGAAGTGATGCTGGGTGGCGTTCTAGAGGTAAAGTGATTAGCTTAATTTAATTACTTCTAAATGAATACTGCTGTGTGTAATTGAAAACGATCTGAAATGTATCTGTAAAGTACATCGGTTAAGCTATAAGCAACGGATTGTGACCAAAAAAATATTTGCAAGGCGTTGGTTATTCTAAGCCTGACCAGTGGCCTTATACTTGAGGTAGAGTCAATGAAAATGAATGGAATTACATTAAGGGAGCCTCTTCCGAAGTTGGTGTGCTCTGGGAAGACTAAATTTTATAAGAAGCGCTTGGGCGAGATGCAGAATTATCAAAAGTAGCCTCCACTGGCCAAGAGCGCAAACGTCAAGACGCAGGGGAATGTAGGGTACACTAGACCGCCACTCCAGCTCTGGGAACGATAAAAGGGGTGACTCTAAAGTGTATGGAGCAGTCAAACGTATGAAAGAGTATGGTTTTCAGTTGAAACCAATACATAAAAGTACATAATTAAATGAAAAACACTTTCATTTAGAAATTCATCTGTTTATGGAATCTTTATCCAAGGTCTTTGTGTTCTTTGTACCTAACATTTTCCCTGGTGATGGGTGGGTCAGTGACCAACCCCTGTGTTTCATACACTATTTCAGTGCAGCTCTGTAGCTGCATGGGCATCTTTATACTCTGTTTCTTTTGGCTTCCTATGAGTACCAGGGAATGTCCCCTAAGTTTGAAGGAGCATAATGCCCAAATCGTTTGCAGTCCGTCATTATTGGTACCATTGGCCCCCACACTCCCAGTTGTTAGTGAACTCTTTTAGATAAATTAGAAAAACGTTGGAAAAATCATATCAGACTGATTCTACACACACACAAATGATGATTGAATATCTGAACTCTGGAGTTATTCCATTGGGGTTACAGGTTCGCAATGCTCTTTACTAATGAACAAAATTACTCTTAGGCTTCAGTCATATTAATACCACTTGCTCCAGGCACTGGCTGGTATTAGGGATTGACACAGGCCTTGAACAGCTGACCCTTCTCTTTGAGCCTCTGTGGAGGCACAGATTCACTTAGGAGATACTACTATTGTTAATGTATATGTAAGATAATAGACTTACAGTAGAAGTTTGATATACTCTTCAGTGTGAGTCAAGTCAACTTTGTGAGTTATACATGGTTATGCTGTTGTAACAATTCATACCTGTTTGATTGAAGTTATTAAGCAGAATGTAAACCAGTAAACATGCTTACCGTTTAAAATCTTAAAGAAAACATCTTCTGGTGTATCAATATCCTTAATCACACTCTAGTTAGAGAATCATAGATCCAATTGAACCACCAGCTCAAAGTCATGAAGACAGTGCGCAGAACCAAGTTATAAAAGACATAATCACCTAGGGTGGCCCAAGGCTTCTAAATAAATTCAGACAAACTAACATCAATGGAACTAAGCAATCAAGTAAAATAATACATAACATCAGTAAGACTATCTGAGACAAGTATAACTTTCTGATCAGAATTTACTAATCTACAATCATCAGTCAATTCAAATTTAGCAGAGTCAATAATCTTTGGCTGGTCACAGGTCAACCCTACAGCTAATCAAATTATGGAAATACAGGTGTGGGGAGGAACACATGCAGGCAAAATAGGAAAAGTACAAAAATAATTTGAAAAATGATAATCTCACACTGCAGGTTCACCAGTTGGCAAAAGATAAGTAAGAAAAGAAAGTGTCAACATATCAGAAGCTCAGTCATGAGTCTTCTGAAGGGGTAAATTAAAGGATTACTAAATAAAAAAAAGGGCATTTCAAGGATAAGGGCAAATTGCAGAGAGGAAGATACCTTTCCAAGAGTACAGCATTCAGGGAATTTTCATCAGTAAGACTTCAAAGTCAGCAAGGCATCTGCAAAAATCAAGAGCTCTCAGGACTGCTCATGACCCGTTAAGACTGAGCAAGACTCTTCAAGACTGACCAAAGCTAGAATATTCATCATTATGTCAAATTTCAGAAATCAAATTGATTTGCCAAAGGTATCAGTTCGTGTCACGTTGAAGGGGCATCATCCAATGACAGTCAATCATCAGACTCCAAATTCCAACAGTCTGCATTTTTCCCAGGTCTGTCGTGGGAACATCTCTCTTCCGTGTGACTCCAAGCATGCTTGAAACAAATGTGTACGATCTCAGTCCATGTTCCTGCAATATTCTTTTCTCAAGGCTAAAGGAATGAATCCTTTCACGTTTAAACAATCAGGTCAAATACAAAAAAGGAGCAAAATCTGAAAGAAGACTTCACGTTATGAAAAAATAAGTCAACACTTTTACATGACTGCAAAATACCAACTCAGCAGGCCTCACTTATGCTAACACAAAAAATATACAAAATGCATGTAATTAATGTTTAGTAAAACACATGTAATATGCAACTTATACATTCAGCATTAATAATTTCATCAATATGAGTAATGCATTTCATACAAAAAAGCTTTATCACTTAAATTTCATTAAGTACAACAGAGAAGTGCATTTCTCTCACTTGCACCTATTTTTAAACTCATTAATCTTTAATTAATTACAAGAAATCCAATATTTGTTCTATATACACTGATAGTCCAGAGTCTAAATTACATTTTAACATCAGTTTTATCCTTCTAACGTGATTTAATTCAAAAGGCACCTAAGTCGAACTCTGAAATACAAACAATTGCACATTTAAAATGTGTCAGTGCAGCTTTCTACATTAGTTTTTCACTTTTACTTTCATAAACTTAAACTATCACATCTTGACGACTTTTCATGACACAAGGGACAGCACTTGATTATTAAGATTTATCATTTGCCAAAAAGTAAGTGCCATTGCCCTACTTATTTATTAGGAAGCCACTGGGCTCAGTCCATCCACTGCCTCTGCTAGGTCTGTCATATACCAGTTCCAGTGCTTACTACTACCAATCACACTGACACTAGCATGGCATTTTGCACTGTTACAAACAGTGCGTAATTTGTTTTTTAAAAAAGTGGCAGGGACCTCGTCAGGAGGCCACTGCAGCTTGCACAACCCATTTCCCCTCCCAGTGCCCCCAATGGCAAAACCAACACAACTGCTAACATCAGACCTTACAAGTGTGACAATGCAGGCTGTTGCAGGCCTCCAAGCCTAAAAGAATATCTTGAGGTGCAGGTATTAGTCATTTTAATGTATATTGAATTAATAAACGTCAGTTGTGGACATATTGTAATTGTAATTGTAATTGTAATCGTATTTATATAGCGCTTACTACCCCTGACGAGGCGTCGAAGCGCTTTTCGATGAGTAGCACGCTACTCCGGTACCCAACAAGAATTAGTGATGGATTAGTATAATTTAATAAGGAGTACAGTTTTAGTATTATTATGAGTTAATTTGAGTTGCGGATATGAGAGTTTGTTAGTTAGATTGACTGGAGTAATGGAGGGGTGGAGGAGGAAAGAAATCCAGAAGTGTTAATTGGGAGTTTATCCTTCATTTACTCAATCCAAAGGCTTGAGATGAATAAAAGGGGGGCGGAGGGGAAAGAGGATGTGGAAGGGTTAGGGAGAGCATAGTAGCAGGGTGAGATGAATGCAGGAGAATTTAGTAGGGTTGTGTGGGAGGTCACAGAGCAATTTACACAAACAGTGCCACCTTGTCATATATTCTGGTGTTCACAATTAAGTTGCATTGCAGAGCACCAGAAACGACAGGCTCAAATTAAGCACTGATTCCAGCGCCACTTCGAGTTGTAATAATGGACTAAAGGCGCGAGTTCACTATTTTTTTTAACTGGTTGAAGGTGTGAAAAACATTGCAAAAAAAGTCGGACAGCACCAGAATGTGATGAACTGTCATATTAAAATGTTGGTATTGTAAATAAATGTCATTGCCGAGTACTGGCAAACACTGGCACAAATTAAAGCCTGAAAATATCAGCTTGTAAGTTCAGGGGCTACTGCAGGTATGAACACCATTGTACATGTATATTGAAGAAGTGAAGCCGTGTGTGTTCAGATTCAGTCTCAAAGCTCTAGCATGAAATGAGTCAGAAGCCTTTCCCGCCTGGCAGTGCTGGTTGCGCAGTAGGCTGTCCTCACTCTGAGGCAGTAATTGGCCACACATGCGGGACCTTTGTCTGTTCCATGCATATTTGCTCCAGAATGACAATCACTGTTGAAGCGTTGGCTTGTTTCACGCTACGTATTAAGTCTTGGCTTGAACATCAATTATAATTAATTATTCCACCAATTTACTTCTACTCCTCGTCCTACTCCTTATGAGCATGTTGGGTAACTCATGTATTATTTATATGATGTACGTACTCTAAAATACAGTTCAAATCTGACTCACCAGCTGGAGCAGTTTTCAGTCTCCCTTAAGACATGTTACGCTTATGTGTGAGGAGATAGTCGGTAAACGTGCTTTACTCATTCTCATAATTAAATAGCCACATAGTCCCAGTGCTGAATTTGAGCCGGAGGTTTCAACTGCGGGGAACCGCTCGTATTTTCGAGGGCCGGCACTTATATTTTTCTGCCTCAAGCATTTACTGCGAGCTAAAGACACATGAGAAAGACGGAAAAGCGTCACACTGGGAGAAAACACAAAGCTGCAAGAGTCAGCTGAAGGAGCAGTGAATGCTGTAAATGGATTAAAGAGGCCTGAGATGCCTCCGTATTCAGTGTTTGCACATTTAATTGCAGCAGCCCATGTTTCAAAGGAGAGTTTTGAGCACCGGCACGTTTTTATTTACAAATTAAGCAGTGCGTAGTCGTATTTATTTCCTTACACTAGGCCACTTTGTGGATGGTGTGAAGGACTGAAGGGAGCCTTTGGAAAAAAAAAAAGTATGTCCTTGTGATTTCTCTTGAAAAAACCCTAGGTTAGTTGCTATATTTCTCTGTTATTTACACGTTATCACACCTTTGCGGAGCTTTCCCAAATAATCCCAGACCTGTGTTAGGTGACTTGGTGGTAGTACACAACAGAGCCTAAATATGAAAAGCTCAGAGGCGTGGCACTGACCTGGATCGTAACAAAATCAATCATTAGTTAAGCGCACTTATTGTTCCCTGTGTTCATTATAATGGATCAATATCATAGCAATCATAACTAACACTTAGGTGAAAGAAATATCTTTTAATGTCTACAACACAGCATCCTTGTCAGACTACTTTCAGGGCCGAGGTAAGTCCTCCAGCTGCATTGCAGACTGTTAACTGACACCTGGTCTGAAGTCCCGATTTACACACAACTCCAAACTGTGTGATCCTAGGCTAAAATTTACCTAAACCTTAACCTCAACATTTAAGAGCGTCTAAAGTAAATCAACTCAGAATTAGCCCTGTAGAAAAAACTACAGAAAGCGTGCTTAAGGGAGTATAGAGAGTGTACATTCGAGCCTCTGCAACAAGCATATTAACTCAACGGGCTGTCCTACTGGAACACAAACATTGTTGCCTTAAGGATTGTCATAATGCGTCACAGCCAGTGTGTTCATTAATGTATTGAGCTATTGTAGGTGATGTATAAATGTGACCAGAGAGTACCCACAGGCCACTACAGTAAGTGCAGCCCGTGTCTGATTGAACTCTGACCCCGGTCAGAAGTTCAAGGCCCTCCTCCTGCGCCTCATCCCTGGTGTCTAGTGGGAGAGCCTTGCTCTTCTGCTAGGCTTCCTCTTTCTCTCTATCTTCCCCCTTCGTGCTTTTCTGCTTCTCTGTCTTCTACCCTGCGCTTTCTGTGCTTTTCTCTATCTGATTCCTCTTTTTTTCTGTGCTTTTTACCCTCTTTTGCCAGTTTTTCTCTTCCGATCTATTTTACCTCTTCTCGCTTCCCTCTTCCTGCCTCTGCTGCCCTTTCGGCCCGCCTCCCTATTCGTGCTGTTTTCCTGCTCCCGCCTCCCAGCTGTCCTCTCCTCCCTCACCCTACTTAATTGTGGCTACCCGCAGCGGGTGCGCCACTGGCATTCTGAAGGCGCGCCAAAGGCAAGCCCGTCTGCACCCGTCCGCCACCAGACCGCGACCAGCACCAAGACCGTGAACCTCCCACCCACCACCTCTACATGCCAGCAGCACTTCATGCACTCAACCCAGGATGCAACAACAACTGTAAGCCCTCATCACCGGCCGACACACACGGACCCTTCAGCTGCCTTTGCTGCCGCCAATCCTACACCCCCACCAAGACCTTCAATCCGGCACAACCCACCCACAACAACACACCCACACCGAAGATCCTGAAATGCATCCTCCTCAATGTCTGCTCCCTCCACAAACATGCCACCGAAATCTGGGACTACCTTGACAGCACCACCCCAGGACGTCGCATTCATCACCGAATCCTGGACCAACACCACCTCTGGCCCAGACATTGCTATCGCCATTCCCCACGGATACAAGATCACCCGGAGAGACTGACCCAGCCACCTGGGGGAAGGGGGGTGAATCACCATCATTCACAAATCTAGCATTCGACTGAGTACACACTCAGAGGACCCCACAAGCCTGATGGAACACCTCTACCTCAAACTTCAGGCAAGTCCAGCGTTCACCCTCAGGGGGAACCCTCATCTACCGTCCACCCGGCCTCGCGCATCTTTTTCCAACTCCATCACAGACAGTATCACCGTGCAAGCCATTGCAGCCTCCCGCTACACCCTGCTGGGAGACCTTAACTTCCACCTTGACAACCTGCAAGACCCCAACACCGCATCCCTCCTAGACAACCTCCACAACATAGGGCTCCAACAGATCGTAACGGAACCAACACATTCAGCAGGACACACCATCGACCCCATCTTCACAACAGGAACCTCCGTCACCTTCAGCCACACCTCCGAACTTCCATGGACCGACCATCGCTGCATCCATTTCACCTTCAACATACCCACCATCATCAGACCCCAACACCAACCATCCCGTAGAAGCTGGGCAAGAATCACCGATGACCAGCTCTCACAACTCTTGCCAACCCCGCCCCCCCATCGCACACAACGACGACCCGAACATTGCAGCCCTCACCTTACACAAATGGATCGCCGACTGCACCAACATCATAGCCTCCCTCAAAAAGAACAATAGCACCCACACCAAGAAAGCCAGCTGGTTCACCGTATAACTCCAAGAATCCAGAAGCACATGTCGATGCCTCTAGAAAATCTGGAGAAACACCAAATCTACAGAAGTCCAAATCAACTTCAGAGCCGCCACCACCGCACACCAACGTCTCATTAAAAGCACCAGAAAGAAACCAATACAAGAAAGAATCTCCACACACAACAGCAAGGAACTCTTCAGCATCATCAAGGAGTTCGCCCAACCCAACAGCGAAGCAGCAGACATCCCACCCTCACAAGATCTCTGCAACAAACTCAACACATACTTCCACCACAAAATCAAGACCATCTACGACAACTTCAGCGAGGACAACCTATGTGCAGAACTCCCTCCACCGGAACCCGACACCAAAAAACCAACGATAACCAACTGGACCCCACTCACCACCAAAGATACACTGAAGACAATGAGGACCATACACTTCGCGGCCCCCACGGACCATTGCCCCCACCACATCTTCAACAGAGCCACTAAAACCATCGCCCCCAAGCTCCGCCTCACCATCAACCGCTCCCTAGCAGATGCTTCCTTCTCCGACAACTGGAAACACGCCTAGATCAACTCTCTTCTCAAGAAACCCTCTACAGACCCCACCGACCTCAAGAACTAGAGACCCATCTCCCAGCTCCATTTCCCAGTGAAAGTCATTGAGAAAGCCATCAACAGCCAACTTCCCACTTTCATTGAAGACCACAGCATCCTCGATGCCTTCCAATCAGGTTTCAGAAAAAACCACAGCGCCAAAACAGCCCTCCTAGCCGCAACGGATGACATCCACTCCCTGCTGGACAAAGGAGAGACTGCGGCCCTCATCCTGCTCAACCTCTCGGTGGCTTTCGACACATTCTCCTACCACACCCTGATATGCAGACTTCACGAGGCCAGCATGAGAGACAAGACTCTCAACTGGATTCGATCTTTCCTCTCTGGCAGAACTCAACGAGTAAGACTTCCCCTTTCCTCTCGAACTCCGCACCCACCACCTGCAGAGTTCCCCAGGGATCCTCCCCCAGCCCCACGCTGTTTAAGATCTACATGGCCCCACTAGCCTCCATCCTCAGAAACTACGGACTCCACATCATCTCCTACGCTGACGATACCCCATCCTCTCCCTATCCAACTCATCCTTTCCCTATCCAACGAACCCAACACAGCCAGACACAACTCCACAAAGGCATGGGAGCAGTCGCCAACTGGATGAAAAGTAGCTGCTTAACACCCAATGCAGAAAACTGAAATACTCATCATGGGCCCTCAACCCGACGCGTGGAACGACTCCTGGTGGCCCTCCACCCTCAGAAGTCCACCTACCCCCACGAACCAAACATGCAACCTCCGAATCATCCTGGACTCCAAACTCAACATGGACCGCCAAGTCAAATCAGTCGCCTCCACCTGCTTCCGAACCCTCCGCCTCCTACGCAAGACATTCAACTGGATCCCACTCTAACACCGAAAGACCGTCACACATGCCCTCATTACCAGCAGACTGGACTACGGCAACACGCTCTACTCCGTAATTAACAAAAAACTCAACCGCAAACTACAGAACATACAGAACGCTGCCGCCAGACTGGTCCTAGACCTATCCCAACACTGTCAAGTCTCCAAACACCTGTGCACACTATACTGGCTCCCCATAGAGAAAAGAATCACCTTCAAGATCCTCATCCATGCATACAAAGCCGTCCACAACACCGGACCAGCCTACCTGAACAGAAGACTCAACTTCCACGCACCCACAGAACCCTACTCTAGGCTCAGCTCTATCTCGCCGAAGTACCCCGCATCAGAAAAACAAGAACAGGGGGATGCTCTTTCTCCTACCTCACCACCACAGCCGGGAACGCCTTACCTCCCCACCTCAGACAGACTATACCCGTCCTCAACTTCACGAAAAAGCTGAAGACATGACTGTTAGAAGAATATATTTGAAGAACCACTGCACTGATGGACGCTCCACGCCCCCCCCCCCCCCACACACCTCAGCGCTTTGAAACCTTTACGGGTGAGTAGCTGCGCTTAACGAAAAAAAGATTGATTGATTGAGTGCATTAATCTCAACAGTTCTAGCAGTGTTGTACCATGAGGCCTGTTGAATTCACATAGATATCCAGAGAAGCTTTTAAAGTGCGTCCTGTTTGCGACCAATAGTTACCCAGAACAGCTTTTTGGTCAGTGTTTTGTTTTGGCAGAAGAGTTTGTGAACATGATCCTGTGCACCGAGGGGCCATCGGTTGAGTACTACTCAGACAATGCCAGAAATGTACTTTTTCTTTTTACAACATCTTTGATATTTGTTTTTGGTAAATGTACCATTTGGCCCCATAAAAGGAAATATAATTTCTCAGGTGCGAAATTTCAGAATTCTAGTAGGAAGGCTCAGGCTGCCTCCGAGCTCATTCCGATGTGGTTCGGGGGTTGGGGGGCATTATTTTTCTGACTTCTCCTCTGCCGCATTGTCTTGGTGTTGTGTTAGCAATTGTAGTGATGGCCGAGGGAGTAGAGCTGAAGTGAAATTAAACAGGAAATACATACCAAACTGTGCTTTTATTTAGATCCACGCCATACTAAGAGGTGTAAAAACAGCTGGGTGCATTGAATATCAGTGCCTGGCATCGGATGCTTTCCTTTAAGTGATATTGACCTCGTTAAAAATAGGATAAATTCTCCACAAAATTCTAAAAAGAAAAAATAAAGAAAAGCGTATTTCTTTAATGTACCGAAGCATTTAGTATATTAATTTATCAGATTACATCAGAACATTGGAAAGTGTTTATTAAAGATTAAGGTTTTTAAACATGAACTTGAAAATATTCATTATCACAAATCATCAAATCTGATAATGAGGAAAACGTTTGCTCGATGAAATCAATTGTTTGCCTAGGTTTGGTCAACGAGGGAAGGCGGGATTGATCCATGGTTTTCAAGTTTCACACTGCAATTTAGCCTCTGGATGGGTATTTCTTTTTCAGGTCAAAGTGTAATGCATTGCCTTTATGACCAGCAAAAGCCTGACTTTTAGTTGCCAGTTTTTCACATTAGAATCCTGGGGCATTAGAGCACTTCAGTACAGACCCAGGCCTTGTATTCAGGCATAGGGAGATTAAGTGATTGTTCTGGATTCCCAGGATATTCAGAGGAGGCTGGGATTCGAACCGGCTTCCCCACTTCTGTGGTCAGCTGCCCTCGGTACTAATACTAAGCCACGTCGCCTTCCATGAAAGCTCTGCTCGTTCCGGGCTCCAGGATCCAAGAGGACCTCGAGCTGAGCCAGAGCCAGGCATCAGGCGTGAGCTTTCCCTGGCTCACCCACCTCTGGTAACCAAATGTTTTTTTGTAACCGATGTACCCCTGCTTGCACGTGCATAGTTGTCATTTCACCCTCACTTGGCAGGTCTTGCCCTCTTATTGCTTCCATTCGCTTCCCTGGCAAACACAACATTTCAATCCTATTTCACCTTTGTATCAGTGTTCACCCTAATAGGACCCCCCTCCCACGTGGTTGGCTTCACCTGCATTTTGAGTCAAGATGTTGACAGGTGTGCACATGTGCATAAAATAACAACACCTCTATTTTGTAATCGGCTGCTAACGGGAGCAAGAGGCAGAGCCGGTGCAATGTAGCATTTATTCATGGGCCCGAATAATTCATTCTCGTATTCAGTGCCTTTCCTTGCTTCCGAGATGGATGTCGCCAGGCAGCGTGGACAAGCCGTAGTTTCCTGCTAAACTGTTTCTCCATTTATGTTTTCATCCTAGGTCTGGCAGTTTCCTTCCAGTTGCTGGCCGGGGACATCGAACAAATTAGACGGGAGTACATGACGGTGTTTGCCCGTGGGGTGTCTCTAACAAGAAAGCTTGGCTTTTCCGATATTATCATGCCGGGTAGGTCAAAAATGAGAAAAATGAACAAAGCCTAATCGTTTCTGACTGTTTTGGAAAGAAATGCAATATCACAGGAATGTTCACCTTGAAGCTATTTCCAGCGTTTATGTATCTGTTCAGAGGCTGCAGTAATACCGTACACTGGCAGAGGAATCACCTGGGGGCAAATCTACTGCTCTATTTTTAATTTCGTAAAAAATGTTCGTTGTGCACTTCAGTGGTACAGTGCAGTACGTTAACACGAGTCTGGTGAGGGTAAACAGTGAGAATGAAAACACGTGTATGCGTAATGTCACTTCGGCCAATGAAAATGGTGCAGGTGTGCAGCAAACTTTGTTCCTAATTGCAATCAGCATTCAAAGCCTACGTCAGCGAAATTAAAGCGGACCTAGTGACTTTCATTAAGAAATGTAAGAGGCAGAGCATTGGCATCGAAACAACGAGGTTGTGAAAAAACCTTAGTTAAAAAGAAATACTCATACCTATGCTCCTCCGTTGAAATTATTGATCTAGCCTGGATGAGTATTTTCAGTTAGAATTCTGTGAATGTTATAGAATATCGTTCTAAACTAAGCCTCTATTTTTTATCGGCACGAGTAGCAAATACACCTGGCAGCAGCTTTCTGTGCCGTTGTTCAGAAAAGCATAAGTAGGGGCCGAGTATTGATACTCCCTGCCATCCAGGATGTGGTTGAAAGCTCTGTGTGGCGCAAATGTACAGCTGATAATGAACAGCAGTAGCAGGTAGTTTCGCACACACTGGGAAGGTGCACACTTAGGCCCGCGTTACAAGTGGCCTCGTAATCCCAGCAGGGCCAGTAACGGTAGCCACCGGGCCTCTAGGGTTTTCAGTTTTTTTCTTTTATATTGGCTGCCGAATGCATCTGAACACAGCGGTTGAAAGTTCGGCCCAAAATGAGTGTTACCAAAGGAGTAGGACCCAAAATGTCCAAATCTGCTACGAATTCCTCATTTCGTAATGGACCTTAGGGGCCCAACTCATAAGAGGCCTGGTTGTCCCCATGCCCCGGAGTTACCGTCATGAGTACCTCCGGGGCTGGGAACACCCGACCCATGATGGGGGCACTTATAACGATGGCCTTCTTTTCCTGCCTTCGTCACGCTGACATTTTGGTTAGGATAATTTTGTATTTATTAGTCAATCCGCATCAAATATCTGGATGCCATGCTTGAAATGTAACAATTAATAATATTCAATAATCATTATCTCATAAAGTAATACCCAAGATATTGCATTTTATGAACACGCCGTATGATGCCAGTTTTAATTCATTTTGCAGGAATATTTGCACAACCTGCACAGTTGGTTCCATAAGTTGATCTTTAGTAAACAGATTGACACACACACACACCAGATAAAAGGCTATTGTGTTGCTACCCTCCGCACTCTAAACAACGGACAGTCTTCTTTCAATGTTTTTTTAAAGCTGCACTTGGCAGGGGAGCGCGTCACAGGTGTTTTGAACGCCTGTGTGAAAGTTCATAGATGCGGGTTCCCAGGTGCCACTCGGGTCGAAGCAATTTTGCTGTAGTAGTAACTGGTTTCTTCTCTGATCCATTTTCCTTCCGTATGATTGCCTCACATTCTATATTAATATTATATCAATGTATTTAATTTACAGTCTTGATGAAAAGAATGGCAACGTTAAATAAAAACGGACTTTCCAAAACAGACCTAATCAATTCAAAAGTGTCAGTTTGGAAGAGAGATAAAGCCCATTTGCTCCTAATCAAATAGGAGGCATCTGAGATCTTCCCAAGGATTTACAAATTGATCCACAGACGTTTCTTTCCTGGGGTGCACAGGAAGATCTATCCATGCAAACGAGGTGACCCTTGAAATGACCGTGGTACGTTTCTAGCTTCCTAAAAGTTGGAATGGTAAAACATAATGTAGACAGCTTCTATGTTAGATCGAAGTGCCTAATTTGATCCGGTGCGGGGCATCAGCACTTATTTTCGAGGGCCAGCAGTTATTTTTCTGCCTCAAGCATTTACTGCGAGCAAAAGACACATATGGGAAAGACGGTGGAAGAGAAAAATGAAAAGGCGCCACAAATGGGAAAAGCAGAACGTTGCAAGAGTGATCTGAAGGGACAGGGAGTGGCTGTAAATGGATTAAAGAGGCCCGTGCTGGCTTCAGGATTACAGCAGCCTCGTATTTTAGAGGAGAGCTTTGGACACAGGCACCTTTTTATTTACAAATTAAGCATTGGCTCGACGTATGCTATTTTACTTCAGGTAGCTTACGAGTTGGATGTGAAGTGGATAGAATTTTAGTAAGGGCAATCAATCTTATTCAAGTGGAGCCACATAATCTTCTTTAGGACCAGGATGAAATAATACAAATATTTTATTTTATTGGACAACTATGAACTCGCAGTACGAGATTCTTTCTTCAATGGTATATGTAAATACTTTAGGAGTCAATTAAGTTAAGTGAACCATTGTCTGGTCTTGCTTTTAAAATGTCTTGAATTAATTCACTCTAAGGACATTTTTATCGAAGCTGTTGGGTGATTTGCAAAACTAGTACTATAAAATAAAACTATCAATAGTAAAATGCACTTTGCCTTCTGTGTTGCTTTTTGAAAGAAACACAATTTTATGTAAGTTGGGAAAGCACCCAGCCCTAAAAATGCAAACTTTTCATTGTATGTGTTTGTCTACTCTTTTAATTCACAGCATGTGTGAACATTTGACATCTAATGAAGCGTGAAATTTAAGGTACTACCAATACCAATGGTTCATGCAGATCCGTCCATGCACTCTTGACCCAAAGTCTGAGAGCTCTCTAAATGCACCATCCATCAATTCTGTTTTTTTGCATACCAGTATCAACTTCAACATTCCAATGGTATTTTTTTGTGAAGCGGGACAGGTAGCAAGGGCTTTAGTTTAGTATTTTAACTGCACAGATATTCTGCATGATTGTATGATGGAACATGCTGGAACCACGCATGCCTAAACAACAATTTTCCATTGTAAAAGCATGTCTAGTAAAGGCATGTGTGGGAACGGCATGCATGGTTCTAGCATGCGACCCCCCCCACCTGCCCTAAGGCCCAGAAGTACCCCACCCATAATACTAAAAGTACCCGACCCCCACCCCTAAAACAAAACTGCCCTGGATACCTCACACCCACTGTGAGCCCTAAACCCTTCCCTGACCTCCCCCCACCGCCCTAAAAACAACTGACACCCCCCACCCTGCCCCTAAAAAAAAAAATAACGTCAACTGCCCAACCCCAAACACCAAACTATCCGACCTACCACCCCTAAAAACAAATGTACCTCGATCCCCCACCGACCCTAAAAACCTAACTACCCCAATCCCCCACCCCTAAAAAGCTAACTACCCCAATCCCCCATCCCACCCCCAAAAACAAAACTATCCCGATCCTCCAACCCCCAAAACTAAGCTACCCTGATCCCCCACCCCAATAACCAAACTACCCCGACCACCCACCCCGCCCCTAAAACCTAACTACCCCGATCCCCCACCCCCAAACACCTAACTACCTCGATCCCCCACCACCAAAAACAAAACTACCCTGAACCCCAACCCCAAAAACAAAAGTACCACGACACCCACACCTCCAAAAACCTAACTACCTCGATCCCCCACCCCAAAAACAAAACTGCCCAGAACCCCCAACCCCCAAAACAAAAGTACCACGACCCCCACACCCCTAAAAACCTAACTACCCAATCCCCCACCCCAAAAACCAAACTACCACGACCCCCCCACCTCCAGAAACAAAACTACCCTGAACCCCCACCCCACCCCCAAAAACCAAACTACCCCACCCCCAAAAACAAAACTACCCCGAACCCCCACCCTCAAAAACAAAAGTACCCTGACCCCCACACCCTCAAAAACCTAACTACCCTGATCCCCTACACCACCCCAAAAAACAAACTACCCTGATCCCCCTTACCCCAAAACAAAATTATCCCAACCCCCCCACCTGCCCCTAAAAACACACCTATCCCGATTCCCCCACCTCACCCCTAAAAACAGAACTGCCCCGATCCCCCCCACCCTGTCCTAAAAAAACAAACTACCCCGACACCTCACCCCTAAAAACTACCCCCAACCCCGCGTCAGCCCCACTTACCTGGCCGTGTCCTCTCCCAATGCACTCTCCCTTTTTCTCTGTCTTAACCACGCATGTGTGTTGTTCAGCACATGTGTGGTTAAGGCAGAGAGAAAGGGAGTTATTGTTAATGCAAGTATGGTTCCGCTTGCGTTAACAAAGTAATCTTTGTTCCCGACATTTCCCATTCTACATATCTCATTAAGATTACCATATACATTTTGATGTTCTCTGCAGGTGGTTTATACTACAAAAGTCTGACTTGAAAGAACATACATTAGTGACTGACCCACACAACACTTGTATACATTTTCTCAAAGCCTACATCTTAATTCATCCTGTGTCATCTGTTCTGAGATAGATAACTAATTCCTTTTATTAAGAATTGAGTTGACTATTCATCCAGCCAATCAGCTAATCTGTCAACATCTCCTACTGTGGCCAGAGGAACTTTGAATTATATGCAGTGCCTGGATCTCCAGCTGTCTCTGTTGACGGAAAGCAGGGTATGTCATCATTTGTGCACTTGGTGTTATTTGGGACCTGGTTTCTTTGCTTGCCATCTCCTGCTGGGTATGACTACATCCTCCAGCAGGCATCGCCCAGGAGAAGGGAGGAGGAGCCATGCGCTATAAAGCGCCTACTGAGAACCGCGGTGCGGGATGCGCTTGGTGTTGTTTGGGACCTGGTTCCTTTGCTTGCCATCTCCCCCTGGGGTGGGACTACGTCCCCGAGCAGGCATCACCCAGGACAAGGGAGGAGGAGCCAAGTGCTATAAAGCACCTACTGAGAACCGCAGCACGAGACACGCTTGGTGTTGTTTGGGACCCTGGTTCCTTTGCTTGCCATCTCCTGCTAGGGTGGGACTTCGCCCAGGAGAAGGGAGGGGGAGCCACACTCTGAAAAGCCCCTACTGAGAACTACGGCATGTGGCATGCCCGGGCGTGTGACCGGGCCAAGCGTGGGCCAGTCTGGGCCTGTCTGAGCCTGGATGAGCCTAGGCTGTGCCACACCCCTAACATCTGTTTGTCTACTGGGTTGAGTGACTGTGAGGGACGATCTGGACTATTTGTTTGGACTCCTTTTTCTTTTCCCTTGGGGATAACCGAGATGTGAATTTTAAATAGAAGTGAAATATACTTCTTTCCTTATCATTTTTGAGGAGTGTAACCTAGGAATATTTTAAGCGAGATGCATAGGCTGGTGATTATCTTTCACAAAGTGTATTAGGAGGTGCCTGCTTCTCACATCATGAGTTTTATGGTGTCTTAAGTATGTTCTGTTGCCATTGATTTGTATAAACTCTTAGTTAGTGGATTTTATGCAAAAGGGTGCACAAGGGCGAGCCATCTTTTTCTGGTACCAAAGTACCATTAAGTAAAGATAGGCTGGGTAAGAGAAAAGCATTTGACACTCGGCCCAACTCCACCCCTAAGTGCAACTTTGTTGATAAAATGCTTCATAGGGCATTGGGTGTTGTTACCACAGAGACTGAACTTACAGAGTGTCGCCTCTCAGTTCAGACAGGACAACCCTAGGAGATAATTTACATTTAACTACACCTGGCAGTGATACCCAGCTGATCGCCCCCCAAATCCTTTCTTTAACAGAATCCATCCAAAACCCAGCCCCTACTCCTGGGTCTGTGCATAGTCCACCATCGGCCATCAAAAGGTCAGAGAAATTTAAGCAAGCCCGACGTCCAAAACAACTATTTTACCCATTCACAGTGGGCATACTGGTGATATGGAGATCCAGGTTGGGGGAATGGGTATGTGGTGAGGCTACGGTCTGTGATGTTGACTTACTCAAACCAGCTTGGGCACAGCAACTAATTGCTATCTGAGTAAAGTAATAGAAATGCTCCGAACTGAACTCAGTCCTCTGTATGTTCACATTGAAACTATAGAAAAAGAACTTCACCTTTTAAGACAGCACAAGTGCAATCACATCCAGCCATACATAGATGCCATGGACAGTAGAGCTGTACAGGGGAGTCATTTAAGGGATGGGCAAAATTCCACCAGTAGTAAGGCTCTTCCTGGATCGTTCCTCTGACTCTTTGACTATTCTATCCCAGCAAAACCCACTGCATCGTAGTTCGGCAGGGAAGTGTGGTACGGGTCCCAGCCTCATAGACAACTGTAGGCAGGGAACTGGGAAAGGACTAAATCACCCAAGGAGACAGCTCCCCCTGCCTAATCCCCATATGCTGTTATACCGTCTAATGTACCAAAGCTGCAGGAGGATCAGAAAGAGTCATAAGAAGAGTTATTCAACAAAACTCTGGACTGGCTAGCTAAATATATAGATTTTCCTCAGGCCAGCAATATCCTATTTGCTAAACTTGTTGCTTGGCTGGGCTTTGGTAAGGTCGATTGTCCTGGGGATTGCATTACTGTCAATTTCAGATTTCCCGCACTGGCACATCTAGTTTTAACTGGTAGGGTTTCCAATCCTAAGGAGGTTATTAGTCAAAATGAACCATTACCTTTGAGATATTTCTATAGGCCACCAACTTGTCAGCAGGTAACTATTTCTCAGAAGCCTTATCAGTCTTTTTGCCCTCCCTGCGCAGTCCACACACTACTAGCCTAGAGTTGGTGATTACGTCAATCTTCCTACATATAATCAGATTTAACCTCTTGATGGAGTGGATTGACTCCAAAAAGTTAAGATTCAGACCCCGCCCTTCAACTCCTTTAAGTTTACTAGTTCAGGTCCTTCCAATAGTATAGGCACTTTACCTTTTCCCGACCCTATGGAAAGCATAGCCCATCATTGTACAGGTATTGTTGACTGCCCTAATGTCGACCCTGGCTCGCAGTTCCCTTGAGCTTCTTCCCGAGTTGGACTCAGGTCCTAATTGTCCATTCCAGAACGGTGTGAATTTATAAATGATTTTGATATTTGTCTTTTTCAGGATACCTGGGCTTTGTCATCTTTGTTTTTTTCCTGGATCTGTTTGTTTCACTAAGGCAGCAGTCTCTATAGGATCGGGTAGGCTGGCTGGGGACTAATGATTTGTATAAAATCTACAGTTGTTGGCAAGCTAAGGGATATACATGTGGAATCACAAGACTTGCTATGTATAAGTGTTACTATTCCTGGGGATTATATATATTACAATTATAATGTCTATACTAGGTCGGTAGGTGCCACATCCGAATCACATGTGATAGGCATCCTGAACTCGCACATGTCTTCTATTCCAGCAGCTGTCAGAAAGATTGTGGGAGGGGATTTTAATTGCCAGTATGAACCTCTCAGTATAGCTAATTGATATGATTGTGACTCCGCGTACAGACAGTGATCACAATGCTCTGGTACTTATGTTGAGCCTAAGTATTAAACTAAGTATTGATATTAATGAGGAGACCTTTCGGTAGAAGGCTAGTAGTTACCAACAACAGGCACAGAATTAAGTGGAGTGCTGTACAACCAAGAGTTTATTAGAGGGGTATATAGCCTGCTTGCGGACTCTCTGCGATAACAGTGGATGCTATGGAGTTTGTACAGGATACTCAGTGGGCATTCTTACAAATTAATGGTCAGTTATTCTCTAACTTTAGGGATCGTTTTTTCTGCAAGGAAGCAAGGCGATCCAGTGGGAGGAGGGGCCAACGCTGTTGGTATACTGACACATGTAAAAGGGCCAGAGTGTGCTTAGTAAGGGCTCTCAAGGCGCAAGATAGATCAATGATTGTAGCCGCTAGATATGCCTACAAAAAAGTACTTGTAGATGCTAAAAAGAGAGGGGAAAGAATGATATGGGAAGGCCTTCTGGAGGCTACTGGATCCCGGGATTGTTGCTCCTTTTGGAATTTGGTTGTATCAGAAAATCGAGATAGTGCTAGCTCTATAAAAAGTAATATGTCTGCTGAGGACTGGGTTGGGCACTTTTCTAGTCTTTACATGCAAAGTGAGGCCCCAGTGGGACCACCATCTGATGTGATTGATCCTGGGATGACTAGACTATCTGGGTGGGAGTTCCGGGAAGAATACCTTAATTCTGTAGCTAGTGTCTTCCCGACTACAGACCTAGCACTTGATATTGACCCATGGAAGATTACCAGTCTTGAATTGCAACATGCTATTGGTGGGATAGTCCATAACAAAGTCCCTGATCTTGACAAGATTCCAGGCAACTTATTTTTAAATGAACCAGGCATATGGTGTGCCTATTTCTCTGTAGAAGTTACTGCTATTATGAAAGGGGCCCCTACTCCTTCGTGCGCATGGACTGAAATTATTCCTATTTTTGAGTTCCAGGGCTTTGCCCATTAATTATAGGTATATCAGCCTTATTGATTGTGCACTAAAATATTTAGCAAGGTATTGCTGGGTAGGTTGCAGGACTGGATGCAGTCCAACAATATTTTGACTCCTTTCCAGGCAGGGTTCAGGGATTCCGTTAGCACCATACATCAGGTGTTTTGCCTCTAATTGCTGTTTTTGGAAATATGCCACCCTGGGTAAAGGCAGACTTAATATAGTCTTCGTTGATCTTCGTTCGGCCTTTGACTTAATCCTCAGAGCAACCTTGGGGAAAGTCCTGGCAACTATGGGGGGGGGGTCCAGGGTTATTTGCTAGACACCCTAATGAGATTGCACACTAATAACTATGCTCAGGTGAGATGTGGCAATGCAGGAAAATTAACAGATCCTTTCCTAGTAAATAGAGGAATCAGGCAGGGGTGCATCCTTGCTCCAACGTTATCTTCATTAGATATTAATAGCCTGGTCGACTATCTCGAATTATGTGATAATGATTCCCTTAAACTTGCAAACAAAATGGTGCCTGTGCTTATGTTCACTGACGATACTCTATTGCTCTCTAAGGTCCGGTGGGATTACAGAGACTAAGGGTTTCTTTTGAAAGTTTCTGTAACGATAGAGGATTACAGATTAAAGTTAGTAAGAAGACAAAGTTTATGATTTAAAACCAGGGCTATCCCTAGGCTCGCTGGGATTCCCTTAGCACGTATATACATTTAATTACCTGGGTAGAACGCTGACGCAGTATATGGGTTGGAACAATCATGTCCAGCAGCGTAGGCTGAAGATAGAAAAATCTGTGGGAGGCATCATCAAGATGTTAATGAGCTCTTAGTTTTGCCCTATCCAGCCAGCCCTACAATTATATGATACTCAGGTCCCGGGGACTGCTAATTATGGGGCAGAACTGTGGGTCTATCTTGGTGTGAAAGTGCTTTGGTAGTAGAAAATCACTTTATGCGTCAGCTTACTGGGCTTCCCGTTAATACCCCATGCTTCCCCTTAGACTAGATTTGGGATTCAGACCACTTACTGATAAATTAGGAGTGCGGCCCTTACTTAGAATATGGTCCACCCCAAAGCTGATCCCCTAATTCTTTCCATAGACTGGTCAGGAGGATATACCTTGTCAAAAGTACATCAAGGATACCTTAACAAAATTGGGTCTTATGGAGTTGTGGACCTCCCCTAGGGACGCAAGGGCAATAACCAGGCATTTTATTAAACATACATTCTGGTGTTTTAAATAGTCTGTACTATCTGCTGGAGTGACTAATGGATCACTGACTGGTGCTTTTCTAGATGTTAAAAATTCATATAGGTGTGAAGAATTTCTGGATGAAGTAGAACCGCCTTTAGCTAGGAGGCTGTATTTGCAGTTTGCAGTTCCGGTATAGCACTCTGCTAATTGGCCAATACACTGCAAAGTGGACAGCTTCTAAGGGCCTTACCAGAGCCAAATGTTTAATGTATGGTGATCCCAAAGAATCTATTGAACATGTTTTTACTTTTTTGCCCTGCGCTCATTAACTCTAGGAGGAAATGGCTAATTGCATTGTGCCAGACCTTGGGATTTTGTAATCATAGAGAGGCTCTCAGGATGTTGAGATATGATGGGAGTCGTTTATTTGTTTTTTCTGTTAATAGATTCCTTTTATGTATGTGGCGAATAAGGCAGAAAGTGTTGGCCGGCAATACGGATGGGGGAGGACCATTGGCCCCATTAGGCAAGAGTAACAACAATCCTGTGGCAAGTGGATGTAATGTCTGAGGTTCCTGAACCCTAATGAACATTGCTTGACTGTCTTCTCTTGTTGATTACTGTGTTCCCTTGGGACCATATTATATTGAGCACTTTGGGGATGTTTCTTTAAGGACACTTTCTTTACAATACAGCAGGCCAACTGTTTTTTAAGCAGTTTTCTCTTGCCTGCTTTCCATTTGCTTTTATTTGACAGAGGGCTTTATTGTATATATGTTTTAAGCTTCAGCACACTTATTATTTGTATATTCTGTATTGTTTTTAAAAGGTTGTAATATTGATTTTATTTTTGTATGGTTTTTATTGTGCTTTTATGGCTTTTTGCCAAAATAAAGCTTAATTGGTGTGTCTTCCTCTCCCCTTTCCTCCCCTTACCAGGGTAACCCTGGACAATTATCCTTCTCCTATGCAGACATTACAATTACTGTGACTTAAGCTGACCCGTAAGTGGGGTTTCTTAGACTTCATGCTATTCAAGTTTATGGACCCTTTCTGATAATTGCATCAGAAGCCAAGTCCTAATTCCTCTGCTGTCAGGAAGAAGCATCAGAAGTATAACAAATTAGAATCAAAGATTTGCCCTGCAAGCCATACACGGTCTCCTCCCTGTCAGTTCTAGGTTCCCAGTGCTGAACCAGTGGAGATGGCCACATTTGCATTTCCAGCATCAAGTGGTAGCATCAAATTGTAGGTGCTACCCTAGTTACACTGTTACAACACATATGAAGTTAAATATTTCAGTCACCTGGGAGATAGAGGAAGGTGACAAATATGATTATGGTATAATTACTTCTAGGTGAGATCTGCCAGTTGCAGGTCATCTCAGATGAGGAAGAGTTTGCTCTTCAGCTTCACTATAAATGAGGAGCAATCACACATGAGGCATGGATCCACCAAGCCTTGCCTCTTGAAGAGAGTGAGTCCCAAAGGGACTGAGTGGGAATCTTGAAATATAATCAATAAAAGATTACCTCCTCTCTTTCTACTTCATTATAGAATCGCTTCCCATGGGGCTGAAAGTTTTTTTTGGTGGTGTAATGTTCAGTGACGGAGGGGCACACATGGTGTATTTAACACAGCACTTTTCCGATGGCTTAACAAAATAACAAGTGCTAAGGAATACACTTTGAAGTGCTCACATATATATATTATTAACATAAATAAATAAGAAATACTTTCTCAATACTACTGCAGAAACTGTGATGGTTGAATACCAGGCACTGAGTGGCCAGCAATTGTCTCTACAAGCATCCTCCTCACGCGACGGCAAACATTAAAGACACTAGCTGCTTTAACAAGTCTGCACCAAAGATGGCTTCACATGAGCTCACATTGTGTGACTCTTTACTTCCCTTGGATGCATGTAACGCTTGCGCTCCTCTCTCCTCCCTCTCTCTCTTGCTCTCAGGCAGCTGCTTGAGCCCATGCACCTGGATTTCAAACTGAGCTCATGATATGTACCATTCAGAGTTCCAAACAACCGTTGTAGTGTTAGCCATTTATTCCACAACTACTTTCCCTAAGTATGTCTTGACTTTAGGGGTGTGGGGGACGGGAGTTATGGAGGGGTTAGGTGTGGGGGCTTGGAGGGGGAGGGTAGAGGGAGGAATTTGGAGCTTGGTCACAATAAGAATGGCTGAACTCTAAAGAAGTGCTTGTAGTCCTGGCCCCTTGATATACTGCCATAAAAAATTGATGTCCAGAGATTTTCATTTTTGATTTGTGTGTTTGTATCATCAGAGAAGTAATTTTGCTTGGGTAGACATTGCTAATCTGGGCTGATGTTTTTTCTGGACAACAGTTTTTAAAATGGCAGATGTGTTGCAGTCATGATGTGATATTTCAGGCACCATGGGACCTATGTACTTCATTTTGGTGTCAAAACATAGGTTTTGGGGTCAAATAGTCTAAGGGACAGACAATACCTCCTCAGAGCAACTGCTATTTTCCAAAATTGCGACTCTCTGATGATGTATCTTGGCGAAAATATTGGTATTTTATTTTGATATTGTTTTTGTTTTAGGTTTTCCGTTGATTGAAATTAATAAATATGAGCAAAGCAGGTGGTAGCAGAGGATCTTTACCTCCTGGCAGAGTGTGCTGCTGAAAAACAAGCTGTCAGATGTATGCATAAACAAAACAAAGCTGCAAACCTATAACCCCATTGCCTTGCCAATGTGTGCAAAATCGCTACAAGCCATCAACATGTCCCAGTGTACCAGAAAGTTTCAAAGTGGCTGAGGACATGGATCGCCTTCTACCTGATGCTGCGGTCTGCAAAGCTCACTTAACTGAATTTATCATAATGCTTATTTAGTGCAGACTGAAGGATGAAGAAAAGCCATTTCCTCAGTGGGCTGGAATTAATTGTCTAATCTCCCAGAATACCATCCCACTGAAGAAGGTTGGGTTTTCACCAGTAATCAAACTACGCAACAGTATACACAGCTCTAAATAATTTTAAAAATGTGCACGCTCAGCTTGAAGACCAGCCTATCCTGCCAATTTTCTGCGATGAAAGTGTTTTCCATATTGTAGCTGACATTTTTATGAGCAATCCAGTAGAATGTGATGATCCTTATCCAATGATGGGTGTTTTCCACATGACAAAAGTTGCATTGCCATGTGCAGGAAGTTATCTCAGTGGATGTGGCTTAGACAGTGCACTTACTGAGGCTGACATCTTTGGAAGCAAAACTGTCCAGTCAGTATTGAGCGGAACTCATTAGGTTAATTCGTTACAAGGTATGCACATCATATTGGAGGCTGTAGAAGGGAAACGTCCTGAACAATGCGTTGGGAACAACACAAACGTTTCCCACGCAAGCGTAACCACGCTTGCCAGAACAATGCACGGCTTTTTCTCTGCCTTAACCATGCATGTGCTGAACTACGCATATGCGTGGTTAAGGCAGAGGAAAAGGCAGAGTGGATTGGGAGAGGACGCGGTCAGGTAAGAGGGGTTAGGGCAGGGTTGGAGGTAGTTTTTAGGGATGGGGTGTATTAAGGGCTTGAGGAAGTTTTGTTTTAGGGGCGGGGTGAGGGTAGTTTTATTTTTAGGGTGGGTGGGGGGTCGGTTGTTTTTAGGGTGGGAGTGGGGTCGGGGAAGGTTTTAGGGCTCAGGGTGGGTGGGGTGTCGGGTAAGTTTAGTTTTTAGGGGCGGGGGTGAGGGTGTCACGCTAATTTTGTTTTTAGGGGTAATTGAGGGGGTCGGGTGGTTTTGTTTTTAGGGGCAGGGGTGGAGGGTAGTTTTGTTTTTAGGGCAAGTGGGGGGTCAGTTGTTTTTAGGATATGTGGGGAAGTCGGGAAAGGTTTTAGGGCTCGGGGTGGATGGGGGTGTCAGGGTAGTTTTGTTTTTAGGGCTTGTGGGGGTTCAGGACAGTTTTGTTTTTAGGGGCAGGGTGAGGAGGTCAGGGTATTTTTGTTTTTGTGGGCGGGGTGAGGTGGATCAGGCTAGTTTTGTTTTTAGGGCTGGTGGGGAGCCATTGGTAGTTTTTGTTTTTAGGGGTGGGTTGGGGAGGTCGGGTAGTTTTATTTTTTGGGCACGTGGGAGGGTCAGGGTAGTTTAAGTATTAGGGGTGGGGTACTTTTGGACCATAGGGCGGGTGAGGGAAGTGGCATGATAGAACCACGCATACAGTTCCAACACAAGCCTTTACTAGGCATGCTTTTACAATGAAAATTGTAAAGGCATGAGTAAAAACAACACAGTCATTGTTCTGACTGCATTGTTAAGGAATGCTTGGTTCCCGCATGCGTTGTTCTATCAAATAACCCTGCAGAAACATTGTGTTGGAATGCTTTCTGAAACAAGAATGACAAATTAGATTTTGCATATTGTATCTCTGAAGTAAATAAGACCCGTGGTGCACACCTTCAAAAGACATAATGCAAAGCCAGGCAATGTTCAATACACTCAGTTCAAAATCAGACAACCTGAAAACCAAGTTTGTATAGTTTGTCAAAGAACGTGGAGAAAAATTAGAACTTTGCAAGTTCTTGGGAAATGTTTTACACATGATAGCTCTAGTGAAATACTTGGTACATGCTGATGGGGAAGGTGATTGCGAGCTGCATGTGAAGACTGAGGAGTCACTGATTACTTCGCAAATTCAGTTGCATAAACTACTTGAGATTTGGGTACTGGTATTTGGAAAGAGTGAAGAAGCTAGAGGTGGAAAAACTATACCTCTGCAGAAAATTCACCCAAAAACATTTTATAGTGAAAGATAGGGAAGGTTCAATGCGGTGGCTCCAGATAGGAAACTGGAACAGACGATCCAGAGATCACAGAAAAGCTGCACAGGAATTGTTGGTCAGACATGTAAAAGTGAATATGTTGCTCACTGTCCGCTAGTTTACCATGAAATCCTTTCTATTTGCAATGTTTTTAGAGAGATGACAAATTCAAAATTAAAGGACCATCGTGAAACTGTTCCTCACCATGAACATGAGAAAGAGAGGGGAGCGTTTTAATAAACATGTTGACGGCCTTCATTTCATGCAACAGCAAGGAAACCCCCTTGAAATGAGCCTGTGTGACTACAGAACTTCGTGACCACACAATATGTGGATAACCATATAAAGTCACATTTCCTATATGGCCTGGAACATGGATCGAAACTATACGCAGAATGAAGGAAGAGAGATTTGTATTGAAAGTGAAAAATCAGTTTGATATAATTACCCCTAAAAACAAAACTACCCTCCACCCCTGCCCCTAAAAACAAAACCACCCGACCCCCCCAATTACCCCTAAAAACAAAATTAGCGTGACACCCTCACCCCCGCCCCTAAAAACTAAACTTACCCGACACCCCACCCACCCTGAGCCCTAAAACCTTCCCCGACCCCACTTCCAGTACCCAAATCTCAAGTAGTTTATGCAACCGAATTTGCGAAGTAATCAGTGACTCCTCAGTCTTCACATGCAGCTCGCAATCACCTTCCCCATCAGCATGTACCAAGTATTTCACTAGAGCTATCATGTGTAAAACATTTCCCAAGAACTTGCAAAGTTCTAATTTTTCTCCACGTTCTTTGACAAACTATACAAACTTGGTTTTCGGGTTTTCTGATTTTGAACTGAGTGTATTGAACATTGCCTGGCTTTGCATTATGTCTTTTGAAGATGTGCACCACGGGTCTTATTTACTTCAGAGATACAATATGCAAAATCTAATTTGTCATTCTTGTTTCAGAAAGCATTCCAACACAATGTTTCTGCAGGGTTATTTGATAGAACAACGCATGCGGGAACCAAGCATTCCTTAACAATGCAGTCAGAACAATGACTGTGTTGTTTTTACTCATGCCTTTACAATTTTCATTGTAAAAGCATACCTAGTAAAGGCTTGTGTTGGAACTGTATGCGTGGTTCTATCATGCCATTCCCCTCACCCGCCCTATGGTCCAAAAGTACCCCATCCCTAATACTTAAACTACCCTGACCCTCCCACATGCCCAAAAAATAAAACTACCCCGACCTCCCCAACCCACCCCTAAAAACAAAAACTACCAATGACTCCCCACCAGCCCTAAAAACAAAACTAGCCTGATCCACCTCACCCCGCCCACAAAAACAAAAATACCCTGACCTCCTCACCCTGCCCCTAAAAACAAAACTGTCCTGACTCCCCACAAGCCCTAAAAACAAAACTACCCTGACACCCCCATCCACCCGAGCCCTAAAACCTTTCCAGACTTCCCCACATATCCTAAAAACAACTGACCCCCCACTTGCCCTAAAAACAAAACTACCCTCCACCCCTGCCCCTAAAAACAAAACCACCCGACCCCCCCAACTACCCCTAAAAACAAAATTAGTGTGACACCCTCACCCCGCCCCTAAAAACTAAACTTACCCGACACCCCACCCACCCTGAGCCCTAAAACCTTCCCCGACCCCACTTCCACACTTTAATTGCCATAGTAAGAGTTTTGTACAACCAGCCACTACAAAATAGGTTACAAAAAAACAACTTTTGCAAGCACATAGCGAGGCAGATGTAGCAAAAGAAAGGGATGAATTTATCAAGGACATTCTGTCACATGATCTTCTACCAACAAACACATTATTTGATGGAGATGCTGTAACCAAACCAGTGAAGCACAAACTCATAAAAAAGCTCGGGAAAAAGCTTTCACCTGAAGAATTTCAATTTGAAAAGGTGTCCTCATTGAAAACTGCTGTTGTTTTGGACTATGTCACAATTTCGAATGGTCAAGATTTCATCCATGTCTACAAGTGACATCTGATGTCTACAAATGGAACAACTGACTTTAGCCTGTATCAAAAATTTGACACCTTTACCTGTGCATCTTGATAAATTCTGGTCATCAACATCGAACAAAATGAACTTGGAGATGTTAACTCGCCAAAACATTGCTGATGCTTCAGTGAACACTTAATTTCCAATTATTGAAAGTGGAATGATTGTCAATGAGGAGTTGGTGCCTGCAGGGAGCTATTCAAAAGGAATGGTCCATATTGTTCAAGAACTTAACAGCAAATTGGAGGAAGCTGACCCTCGTGTTGTGCCACATGTTGAGTGGGCTGTTCGAAATGGTTCCAATCAAGTCATTGTACTGCCAAAAGACACAGTTGTAATTATTGTGCTAATAAGATTTGTTGCAATGTTCATAGGTCAAGGATTGCCAGAGTTATGGATACATTATGAAACAGGTGGGAAAAGACACTTAATCCCGCTTCATATTCTCCACAAGAAACTTGACCCAGAGATGCCCAGTGTTCTTATCAAGGCACATATTCTTACAGGTGATGACAGTATGAGCAAAACTGGAACAAAGCTTGGAGGTTTAACTCTAGAACCTGTGAAGTTTCTAAAAGGATTTGTTGAGACAGAAGAAGAATGTGACTTAAAAGATGTAGAAAAATACTTTGTGTGTGTGTGGAAAATGACTTTTGACTGTCACACATTTGACGATCTTCAGTACAGTGAATTCTAGAGATCAGTCCTGCTAAAACATCATATTCTGTGCTTAGGCACATTAAAAGAGCGTTCTACTTAATCAGAAAATGTGCAAATGTTTTGGATCATGCATATGCAGAGAAAGATCTGTGTGAATTTGGTTGGGAAGATATTGATGGGGTGATAAAACCTATGAAATTGTTAAACCCTCTACCCACAGAACTTACATGTAAATGTACTTGCAAAACCTGTGCTACTAAAAGATGTCCCTGTCAATATGCTCTTCCCAAATGTTTAATATTCTGCAAGTGTACCACAAGTGATTGCTGAAACAAATAAATAAAGTGAACTATGAAAATGTGTCTAAAACAGGAGTGATGAACATTTTTTTTTCATATTCAGCTCATAAACATTGTTCGGTGTACGCATAAAAGGATTCAAAACCATTATTATTTGTTTCATTTCTATATATGTCTCTTCATCCTCTAATATAGCCACCTTTTTGGATAATGGCAGAAGAGTTGCTCTGGGGAGATATTTTCTGTCTCTGTAAGACTACTTGACACCTAAAGCCCATGGTTTGACACCAGAATGAATTATATAGATCTCATGTTTCCAGGAATATTACATTATCACTGCAACACTTCCGCCATTTTAAAAAATGTTGTGTAGAAAAATTCGACCCGGATCAGCAATATCTACCCAACCTAAATTTCTTCTCTAAGGATCCAAAAACACATCTCAAAAATGAAAATCTCTGGACATCAATTGTTTTACTAAGGTATATCAGGGGACAGGGATTATTGATCCGATTAATCTTTGGCCAGGTTTTCTCCATGTCATGTTATACCATCATCAAAGTGCAGCCCATGTTGGGGATGACTCCAGTCGGCTCTTCTGACTTGGCAGCAATACGTCCGAAGGATGGAGTATTTTATCATAATGGACTCTGATGCCCTTTAGAACCTTAACCAGTGTAGCAAGGTGATGTTGATACAGATCATTTCTTTCCTCCACAATAAACTGATGGTGGTTTGTAGATTAACATACAAAATGTCCGAGACTTCCTCTGATTCTGCCCCTGATTTGCATTTGGGGATCCTGATGTACGGATGCATGCCACTTGCTATAATGGTCCAGATGCTAGCTGAAGTTCTGGAGCTGCCACTTCCCAATGAAGAAACTTAGTCTAATCTCCAGACAAATATTTTGCAACCTGGCCCTCCCACTTCAGAGCCTCTGTTTCTGTTTAACAAGGCTTTAGTTGACCCTGCCACAGCAGCTTGGTCAAAATCGATTTTTGCTCCAGCAGTGTATTGTTCTGAGGAAGAGGCTGTGGTCCTTCAGTGGTGGATGGTGAAAACCATTCTGACCTGTGGCATACTACTTTCCTTACCCATTCCAGAGCGCATAGTGATGATGGATGCGTCATCTCTCAGTCGGGCAGGTCACCCGGTAGAAGTGGAGATGAGATGCTTTTGGTCTTGGAAGGAGGAAGGCCATTACATAAATATCCAGGAGCTGTATGCTATCCATCTGACCCTCATGTGCTTTCTGCCCTCCATCAGTGAAAGGACAGAGGACATGCTAATGGGCACACAACCACGGAATTGTGGGGTCACTCTTCCGGGAAGCATTAAAGCATAGCTCTGATTGGCATTTCAGAATACTTTCATTCTGATCAGTCATCTGCCAGGACCCTTCTAATTAGAATAAACGAACACAGCAAGTGTCATCTTGATGATCAAGTGTGGCATCTGCACCCAGAGGTGGCACGGGGGAGCTTCACCTAGTGGGGTGTACTCTTGATAAAACATTTCTCCACTTCCTAAAATGCTTAGGGCCCAGCATTTTGCACTCTGGAGTTTCTCTCTCATAGTTGTTTAGGGGATATTTTCCACCTTCTATGGGAATTTGGCCTGCTGTACAAATTTCCGGGACTGCCTCTGGTACCGATGTTGCTGAGACTGATACTCTGGTCTCCTGACCTTAAGCATTTACCTTCACTTTGGTTTCTCCTTTGGGAAGATTGACTGTCCCAGCTGCAGGGAAGAGTTCTACACCAAAAATTTCTCAATTTTCACCTCCAAGCGTGGAGTTTGAGCAGAGCCAACACAGAACTTTCAACCTTCCATTTGAAGTTGTGGATGTCATTCTGATGCTCTCCACCAAGTCTACATATCCAGGCCATTGAGTAAACTTTGTCTACTGGTGAGTGGAGTCGCAAGTTGATCCCCCAAAGGTGAAACTGTCTGATTTTCTTTTGTTCGTACTGTCTGTCTGCCCCTTTCTCCTTTCTTTCTTTGTCTCATCAGCCCTAATTATTCAAGTTACTTCAGGGATGCGGTTCAGAAAAGGGTTTTCATATGTTTCACTCTGCTTTCTTGATGATGCTGCAGTGGGATCTTATTTTGCTTTTAACATTTCTGATATGTGCGCGCTTTGAGCCTGTTCACATTTTCACATTTGTCATTGACCATGAAGACTGTTTCTCTTTGCTATCGCTTCTGTGAATCGCATCAACAAACAACAGGCCTTCTCAGTTCAGCCTCAGTGTGGTACCATTTTAACAGACGCGCTGGTACTTTGATCCTTTCATCTTTTTTTCAACTTAATGTCTCACCTTTCCATGTGGGGGAGTCCAATATGTTCCCTGCATTATTTTCTCTACTGCATCTTCCTAAAGAGGAGAGAGGTCACTGCTTTGCTCCAGGGGCTTCCTTAAGCCTCTATATTGATAGGACCAAGGACTGCTAAGTTGATAGTCAGCTACTTGTTAGGTTCACTGATGAAAAAAGGAAGGGTGGTCCTGAACAGACCTTAGTGTGATGGATTGTCCTTTACATCAACCTGTGTGAGCCTTAGCTAAACATAATCCTTCAGAGATCCTTAGGGCTTTTCGCACCAGGGTAAATACCACAACCTCAGCTCTGCTCAGTGTGTTCTAGTTTTGGATGTCTGATAGGTGATCACCTTGACATCTGCATTGATTCATAAGTCCTGCTGGATTTCCTGATGTAAATACACTCCTCAGTCCCACCCTCATTGGTACTGATTCACAGCATGAGGAATCTGCACTTAGGAGTATCCACCAGATAAATACGTTTGTTACCTTAGGTAATGCTCTTTCTGGTGAATATTCTATCCAACAACAGATTCCTCCCTGCCTGCTTCCCTTGATCTTTCTTTTGAGGACACTTCAGAAACAATAGGTCTCAAGTTATTTTCTGCACCCTGCTCCCAATCTTGTGAGCCATGCTCTGCATTTGAGGGCGTGGAGAACTGGTGTCTTCACGCCGGGTTGGTGCGTATAAGCGTCTTTGTGTTGTCATATCTGGAGGTGGGACTGAGTTGTGATGGAGGCTGACAACACACCTGTCAGCATGCAGTTACAATAGGTGAAGTTTTCCTGAGTAGAGTACCCAATAGAAAGTGTTACTGAAGGTAACATCTTCTTAGTATGCATGATGCGCACCAGGATTCATTGAGTGTGCAGGCTCCTGTATTCTACCGAAACCCACTGCAGAGAATTTGCTACAATCAAAAGTTGCTTGTTATATGATTGTTGATTGCATGCCGCTACTCAAATCATTGTAAATCGCACAGAAAATATCACCACAGCCCACAAACATACGTTACCGGTTACGAGCATGTCAAACCCTCTTGCTCCAAATTTTTATATTACCGGCACAAACCTGTTCTGTTTCATTGAAACCTATATTGGTATTTTTCACAATAAAACAATAATTAAATTGCATGTGAATAGACCAATCATGCTTCTGGAGAGAACAGTTACATACTTGGACTGTTAACTTGACATGATTGTAAAAATGGGTCCATTCTTAATTAAATGCAGCTTTTGTTTTCATGTATCTTCTCATGTTATGTGTAGACATGTGCTTCTCAGCAGCCCCTCAGTACGTGCAGCTGAGGGCCTATGAGTGGGGGATGTTTAGTATCTCAGCCTCTGGTTTAAAATATCTTTTCATAATTCCAATTCACATTTCACAAGCCCTGGAACAGCAGGATACGGTAAAATAGTTCCTTTCCTGCAATTGTTGTCTGTTATGGGAGCTACTTTAGCTTTATTGTGTACTTTTGGAAAGAGGAAATAGGTTTGACTTCCGAACATGCCTACGAAGGAAACTAGAGCATCTGTGAGACGCCAGCTTGCCCTTTATTCCACGGTCTAAATCAGCGACTTGCTGGAGATTCCTAAGTAACTTGTCAAAACGGGATTAAAGTTGTCCTGCTGGTATCTGTACATTGTAACCTGCTAAATTTCGTTCTTCTCCTCATGCCATTTGCTGAGCGAATCTCTAATCCTTCCTGTATTGCACCGAGGAAATAGAAAATGCCCCTGCATGTTGTGAACAAAATGCAAGGGCAGAATTACACTATATAATTTAAACAAAAGGTAACCAGTCAGTTGTAGTGAGAATAGTTTGAAGATTTGTATCAACTACCGATTTAGCCACCCGAGCAGAGACAATGTTTCTCGAACCACTGATTTATAGAGCCTGCTGAACTGAGATTATTCCAAGTTCTGTCAAAATGACCCTTAACCGAATTTATCCAGTGCCCAATCAATTGCATTTAATCAAGGACATCATAAATTGAACAATACTGCCATCCACAGCTCGCTGAATTCTCTTAAAGTGTACCACCTAACTGATATGCACCGTAGCCAACCAGGAATGTTTGAAGTGTCAACTCAACTTAAGAGAATGGTGCTCTTGCTTTGGACCAGAGGACAAGTCAGTTACGTATAACTGTAGTATAGCAAACAGAGTAATAAAGATGCACCACATCTCAACCATATAATCCCAGAGACAACAAAATGCACGTTTCTAAACTGCTGTATGCTTACTTTCTGCTCCCCCCTCCATACAATCGAATGCACTGGACCAATTGTTGACATCAGTGTAGGGGAGGAAGTTTACTGGCCACCGTGTCTACTGTGGATCTAGCAGGAATGAGTTCTGGTCAACGTGTGGTACTGAACAGTACAGCTTATTTGTCAGTCCTTGACTTCTCTCATGTGGCAAAAGTAGTATTAAATTATCTTCATGTAGAGGCATAGTACCACATCCTAATTGTTAGTCAGTTGGGTTGCACATAACTACACGGATTACCAGAAGTTATTACATAGCTGCTCCTACATAGGCGCTTCGACTCCAAAGCCCAGTCACATCGACCGAGTGTCTGTCTGTCTGTCTGTCTGTCTGTCTATCTATCTATCTATCTATCTATCTATCTATCTATCTATCTATCTATCTATCTATCTATTCATATTCACTAAAAACCAAAGCTTACAGGAACGTTATAGCTAGGTTCCGAATTTACACGCACAGAACCATAGAAATTCAGCCGTTGCAGTTATTTATTTAAAGTAACTATGACTCATGCCCTAAGGTAACAATAACTTGCGGGAAACAGCATTAATGTCAGCTAAAACTCAAAAGTCTTTACATCGAAGGCTTTACAACAAAACAGTCTGTACAACTGTTTTACAACATTTTGTATCGTGAGTATGCCTTTACCACAGATGCCTTAACAACAATTTCAAAATAGTTATGAATGGGAAAGGCATACTTGTAGTAAAAAATTTACATGAATTTGTAAGTATTTTGCAGGCAAGTATTAAGTGTTCCTATATATATCATACATATATATATAAATGGCAAGTGTAGCTGTAGGTACACATGCTTTGCATAAGTCCGCCATCTAGTGTTGGGCTCGGAGTGTTTCAAGTTGTTTTTCATCGAAGAAGATTTTTGAGTCACAGGATCAAGTGACTCCTCCTCTCAGTAATACTGCGCATGGGCATCGAGTCCTTTGTTAGAGTGTTTTCTTTCCGCTGTCAAGTTCGGTCGCCTTCCCTCTCGCTCTGTTACATCTCGGTTCAGTATCTTCTGAACTTTGCTATAACTTTCTGTAAACGTCGGTATAGTTTGGATCGCGTTTTTCTACTCTTATAGTTGATCCGATTGCAGTAGTCAGGGTCGGTTACAAGCTCTTAGGGGCGACTTCGCCCTTTTGGGGCCTACTTCGACACATCATAGTTGAACAATGTTAGGCTGATGGAACGGACTCCATTTTGTTTCTGTCCTCGGTGTCACCCCAAATTTACCTACACCAATCACATTTGGTGTGTAATCTCTGTCTGTCTCCGGAACACACAGAAGAAAACTGCGATGCTTGTAGATCACTTCGATCCAAAAAGACTCTTCAGGACCAAAGGGTGCCTCAAATGGAGATGGCGTCCAAGTCGTCAGAACACACACGAGACTCTGATGTCGACAGCCAATCTAAACCATCTGCGCAGTACATGAGTACACCAGCCCCATCACACCAAACAAAGACTATCAAAAAGAATCCTGCATCAGTCTTCGGTCCTCCACTGCCTTTGGGCCATGGTCAGACCTGACAATTACTTTCGGATGACCAACCCTCGGGTTAGGCATAGAAACAAAAGACCAAAGTGCTTTCGGCATATACCAAACAGCCTGCCAAATCTGTTCGGTACCGAGACGAAAATCAGACTTTTCTACCTCAGAGGCAAAAAATTTAACAGCACTTTCGGAGCCAACATTTTCGGTTTGAGCCAAGCATTCCGTATCCAAACCTTCGCAATCGAAAGCTGCCAGTAGTAAACACTCTCCAGCTGCTGAGGAATCATCAGACACACAACCTATATTAGAGGTTATGGAAGCTAAACAGCACAAAAAGTTATATACACAAAGAAACAGGAAGGCCCATAGCTTCTCCTCCTCCAACAATAAAAAGAAAACTGACTTTTCAAGAGACGTAGGATGGTGGGCCTCCACCTATTAAGGTATCTAAACAGAAAGAGAAACAAAAGGCAATCCAACAGTCTCAGCTTTCACCACCACATTCTCCTATCCTTCCTGCTACCCCACCACCACCACCTTCACCTACACACTCAGCAAATGTTTCTACATAGGAATCATGTACATCCCCACATACAGATTACCTAATTGATCCCCAACAAGAGGTAGACCCATGGGAAATATATGATATAGATCCCATTCTCCCTAATGATCCAGATTTATACCCAGCAAGATCATCTCCCCCTGAAGATACCACTGCTTATAATCAAGTTATAGCTAGCGCAGCAGCCTATCATAAAGTACAGTTACATACAGATCCTATTGAGGATGACTTTCTATTTAACACTCTAACATCTACTCATAAAGAGTAACAGTGTCTCCCTATGCTTTCAGGTATGTTTAGACATGCTGAAGACATTTTTAAAGAACCTGTGAAAGCAAAAATTATTAAACCCAGGGTGGATAAAAAATATAAACCTGCACCCTCTGATCCAGTTTTTATTAGGACACAATTACCACTTGATTTGATAGTGGTAGGTGCAGCAAGAAAAAGAGCCAATAGCCAGTCTACATGAGACGCTCCTCCTCCACACAAGGAGAGTTGAAAATATGATGCAGCAGGTAAAAGAGTTGCTACTCAGGCTGCTAACCATTGGAGGATTGCAAACTCCCAAGCATTCCTAGCAAGGTATGACAGGGCTCATTGGTACAATATCTTCCACCGGAACATCAAAAAAGGGGACAGCAAATAGTAGCAGAAGGAAAGGCTATTCCTAACAATGCAATTAGATGAGCTACAGATGCTGTTGATACAGCAGCAAGGGGAGTCAACACCAGCATAATCATTAGGAGGCATGCATGACTAAGAGCTTCACGATTTAAGCCAGAGATACAGCAAGCAGTATTAAACATTCCCTTCGATAAAGAACATCTATTTGGGCCATAGGTTGATACCACAATAGATAAACTTAAAAAAGACTCAGAGACAGCTAAAGCTATGGGTGCATTATACACCACGCCAACTATGGGCACTTTTCGTAGGCCGCGATTTCGGGGTGGTCTCAAACCATCAACCACAGAACCATCTACCTCACAGCAAAGACAGGGGCCACACTGCTTTAACAGAGGTTCATTCAGAGGCTCTTACGAAGGATCTAATTATAGGGGAAGAGGTAAATCAGCCGCTCCCAGAGGTTCCTCCCCCTCAACAAAACAGTGACTTCTTCCAAATCCCCACAGCGCATACATCTCTTGTGGGAGGAAGACTGGCAACATTTTACCCACAGTGGCACAACATCACCACAGATCAATAGGTTTTATCAATTATCCAACATGGCTATTGTCTAGAGCTCAACTCTACTCCACCAAACATCCCCCCTCGTTCACACAGACTCACTCGGGCATATCTCACTTTATTAAAACAGAAAGTACAATCTCTACTACTCAAAGGGGCCATAGCACCTATATCCCAACAGGGGTCCGAAGTATATTCACTATACTTCCTCATACCAAAGAAAGATGGTACTCTCAGACCAATTTTAGATCTCAGACCCTTCAATCTGTACATCCTTTCAGAACACTTTCATATGGTCACTCTACAAGACATCATTCCTCTACTACAAAAACATGATTACATGATACCATTAGATCCCTGGGCTGCTTATTTCCACATTCCCATACATCCAGCACATTGAAAGTATCTAAGATTTGTTATAGCAGGAAAGCACTACCAAATCAAGGTGCTACGATTTGGGGTAAAAACAGCACCAAGGGTGTTCACCAAATGCTTAGCAGTGGCTGCAGCATTCCTCAGAAGGCAACATATACTTGACATCTCATATCTGGACGACTGGCTCATAAAGGCCAATACAATTCAAATTTGTCAGCAACACACTAAATATACCACAGACATCCAACACAATCTAGGATTCACAATCAATTACCACAAATTTCACCTGCAGCCATCACATATACAACCGTATCTGGAAGCAATTCTGAACACTCAATCAAAATTAACATACCCAAACCCAGTGAGGATTCAAGCATTTCACCATCTCATATCTCAACTACAATGCAACCACACTTATACAGTAAAGGTAGTGATTAAAGTATTGGGAATGATGGCTTCATGCATAGCAATAGTACCCAATGCAAGACTGCACATGAGACCACTACAGCAGTGTCTTTGTCAACAATGGTCTCAGGCACAGGGTCAAATTCAGGATCTATAGTTGTTGGACCCCCAGACTCACCACTCTCTGCAGTGGTGGAATTACACCAACCTAACAAAGGGGCAGCCCTTTCAGGACCCTGTACCTCAGATCACAATCCCAACAGATGCATCAATGATAGGTTGGGGAGCTCATCTCTACGATCTCACTATACAGGGGGAATGGGACTCAATTCAACAGACTTATCATGTAAACCACTTGGAATTACTAGCCGTATTCTTAGCACTCAAAGCCTTTCAGACACAAATCCCACACAAGATAGTGTTAATAAGGACAGACAATATGACCACTATGTATTATCTGCAAAAACAGGGGGAGGGAGGTCACACTCATCTCAATTGTCCCTTTTAGCACAGACAATTTGTAAATGGGCAATTCTCAATCAGATTCAATTCCTGGCAGAGTATTTTCCAGGGATACACAATCAGCTAGCGGACGTCTTAAGCAGGGCGCAGCAACAAATACACGAATGGGAGATTCACCGACAGGTGATTTAACAATACTTCCAAATGTGGGGAACCCCAGACAGAAACCTTTTCGCTACAAGAGAAAACGCAAAATGCCAAAACTTTGCATCCAGGTACCCACACCCTCAATCTAAGGGCAGTGCTCTATGGATCAATTGGTCAGGCATATTTTCTTAGGCTTTTCCACCTCTCCCACTAATTCCATATCTGATCAAAAAGATGAAACAGACCTCTCTCACCATGATACTCATAGCTCTGACGTGGGTATGTCAGCACTATTGGATCTGTCTGTAGTACCACATCACAAGCTACCAAACAGACCAGATCTGTTGACTCAAAAGAGAGGTCAAATCAAACATCCAAATCCCAGCATACTCAACCTGGCGATTTGGCTTCTGAAGTCATAGAGTTTGGCTACTTACCACTTTCATCTGAATGTATGGATATTCTAAAGGAAGTACGCAAACCCACCATTAGACAATGTTATGTGGCTAAATGAAAGCGTTTTGTCTACTATTATCAGCTTAAAAACATTGACCCACTTAAAGCTTCAATGCAGGATATTGTTTGCTATTAGCTACACTTAGAAAAAGCAAACCTTGCATACTCCTCTATTATGATACATTTAACAACAATAGCTGCTTACTTCCAAAACAGACAACATACTTCCCTGTTTAGGATTCCTGTTATAAAGGCTTTTATGGAGGGTCTTAAAAGGTTTATTCCACCTAGAGCTCCACCAGCCCCTGTGTGTAATCTTAAAATTGTACTCACAAGATTTATGGGGCCACCATTCAAACCTATGCATTCTTGCCCTCATCAGGTTTTATCATGGAATGTTGCCTTTTTAGGAGCAATCACTTCTTTAAGAAGAGTTAGTGAACTTCAAACATTCACTTTAGAAGAACCTTTCTTTCAAATTCACAAAAATAAAATAGTTCTTAGGACAAATCCAAAATGACTACCAAAAGTGGTTTCACCTTTTCATATCAATCAGTCAGTGAAATTGGCAGTCTTCTTTCCACAGCCAGATTCAGTTGCTGAAAGAGCTCTTTACACCCTTGATGTTAAAGGAGCTTGCATGTTCTATATAGACAGAACAAAAGATTTAAAAAAATCCAAGCAACTCTTTCTGGCTTTTCAACAGCCTCACAAAGTTAATCCTATTTCAATCCATGGATTCGCCAGATGGATAGTAAAATGTATTCAGACTTGCTATCTTAAAGCTTAAAGACAGTTACCAGTAACTCCTAAAGCGCATTCCACTAGGGAAAAAAGGAGCTTAAATGGCATTCTTAGGGCATATACCAATGACAGACATCGGTAAAGCAGTCACATGCTCTACACCACACACATTTACTAAACACTACTGTGTGGATGTGGTATCTCGCCAACAAGCAAACGTTGGACAGGCAGTGCTTAGAACACCATTTCAAACTAATCCAACTCCTACAGGATAGCCACCGCTTATTTTAGGAGGGGACTGCTTTACAGTCTATGCAAAGCATGTGTACTACACAATAAGGAAAATGTTATTTACCCAGTAGACATCTGTTTGTGGCATGTGGTGCTTAGGAAATAAAATAAAAAAAAACCTTAGAAATTCACATAAAAAAACAAAGATTACAGGTACGTTATAATTAGGAAACAACATTAAAAAAACCTTAGACATTCATTGAAAAAAACAAAGGTTACAGGGACATTATAGTTAGGATCACATTTCACTTGTACAAAACCAGTGAAATTCAGCTATTATAGTTACCTGAGCTAACTATAACTTACACCACTGCAATGCACTGCGTATGGCCTCCAATTTTACATCACTCATGACATGGTCAGTGACATCACTGATGGCATCTCAAATGTAACATTCTGTTTTTTTTCAGTGAATTTCTTAGTTTTTTTGCTTGGTGGGAATGTCCCCATATTCCTCAGCATCAAGAATGCACCACCAAAATCAGAGGGGCCCTTTGGTAAGCCGTCCATCATCCTGGCAAAAGGCAGGAAGACCGTTGCATACTACTAAAGTGGACGGAGCGGGCCCAATCGGGCTGAGTTTACAGGGATTTGCACATTTGCATACTCGTAGCAATTTAATAGGTAGAACCATGAACTCTGCTCTCACCAGGACAGGACAAAAAAGAACCCACTAGTCACAGTCACATACAGGTTGTGCTTCAATAGATCAAAGATGCATTTTTCTCCACAAAGGACTTCATATATTTTTTCAATATGTAATCACTGAGTAAACACAATTGCTTTGTCCTCAACAGACCCATGAGTTAGGATTACCTGTCCTTTCCAGAATTGGAGCGTCAACTGGGGCACCTGCTACGTCTATATTGAGTGCTTCCTGTTGAGGTTGAATTTCTGTGAAATGAACATCATGGCCAGAACGGAAGCTGACCTGCTTGTTTGTCCACAGTTTAGCACAAAATGTCTACCCAACTGGACTACTTTCAACTGGTTAGTTAGTAAGTGCTACCTCATTTGGTAAATGTCCAATGTGTATTCTACACTGCAGCTGCTAAATAGACCAACAGTTTTCCATTTTTTTTAGACTCAGTTGAAGCAGTCTCTCAGAATGGCTGCCAACACTTCCTGGTTGCAGTGTTGGTAGCAATCAGATCTCTGGACAAGATCAGGAGTATTCGCGAAGCTTTTGCGCCTCCAGATAAACATATTTCGTTTTCTTCTATTAACAAAAGGACGTTTTTTCTGGACCAAAAGCTAATTTGGTGTAATTCCGTCAAGCCGTTTGGGATGTGGTCATGTTCAAAATCCCTATGGGGATTATAATGGAAATGCACTTTTTTTTTACCTACCCTTTATCTCAACCCTTTATCTTAACCGATCACACCTAAACTTCCCATGCACAACAAGATTCTAAGGAACACTTTGTTTGGACAATTTGGACAATTTCTGGAAGATTCGTCAAACGGCGCCAAAGATATAGGCAAGTAAAAAAACTCTTTCTCTATAGAAAGATGGTCCTAACTATAACTACCTACTGGCAATCGGCAGTAGTGTGTATATATATATATATACATATATATATATATACACACACACACAAGTGACTATAAACACATACCTACCTATATATACATTTATATCTGTATCTATCTCTCTCTCTCTCTCTTTATTTATTTATTTATATATATATATATATATATATATGTGTGTATATAGTGGTGGTCACCACTAACTAGTTATACTTAGGGTGTAGTTTCCATGGATGGAGCGTTTTTTTGTTTTGTCTATAACTCTGGCATCGCTTGACAAATGATCAGGAAATTGTTTTAACGTATACTTTGGTCAATTCAGCTTATATTTTTCCACATGGTCTTTAGACACGTCCACAGTCCAAGCCGCTGAACAGAATTACACCAAATTTGGCATGGAGCAAGATTCTGTTACGCAGATTATGCTTTTTGTGGTTTGTTGAGAATCCATTTCGTAGTTTTGGACTAATTTAAGACCAAAAAATATAGATATCTAGGGACGCAGATCCTCTGCTGGTCTAACTGTCCCCGTGTTGGCTTCACCAAGGAAGTGTTGGCAGCTATCTTGGGACTCTGCTTCAGTCCTCGGCCAGAGAAGAGTCACCCTGACCCCTTAGCTCTGGTGCTGGTGACCTCGAGGGACCCAGAAGGACCCCGCCAGGGCTAAAAAAGCATTTGTTTTAATACAAATTTGGAACAATCCACAGATCTGGATCCACTGATGTATTTTTATTTTTTTTCAAAGAATTTTTTTTTTAAAAAGGGCGGTCTCACGCCCTTTACTTTTTATTAGATCCCGGGTGGCCCAGGTCCTGGGAGCATTGGGCAGTTTAATAAGGAGGGGGCGCACGGGGCCCCCTCCAAGGGCTTTCATTAACCCAGGGGCCTGGGTAACTATAACTCGCACTCTCGCCATACACTGTTAACTACCTCATAAATTACAACACTCATGATATCTTTGATAACATCACTGATAATATCAATGTAATATCTGCAGTAAAATTTTATATGAAAAAACTGTGCATGGAGGCGCAAGTTAAAATTACCTTAGGGCTCAAGTTATAGTTACTTGAGAACTCTAACTAACAGGTGAATTCCTATGGTCTTTCACGTTTAAAATGTGGGCATAGCAATACGTCCCTGTAACTTTTGTTTTTTCAGTGTTCATATATATTTATATATATACACACATATACATATATATGAAAAAGGTTTATACTTACTAGTTAAATACTTACGTTTTTGTGGTAAAGGCATATTCATTGTAAAACACTTAGCTGTTAAATTATTTTGTTGTAAAGGCATTTCCATTATAAAGCTTCAGTTGTAAAGCTATTTGTTGTAATGATACTCATTATACCGACATACATCCTAACTTACCCCCTCGCCATGCACTGTTTTCTCATCAATAATTTGTATTTTTTATTTTACTGCAATTGTTAAATACCAATAATGTCATAGAAGAAGTCATGAGTGATGTAATATCTGGTGCAAGTTATAGTTTCCTTAGGGCACAAGTTATACTTACTTGAGGTAACTCTAACTGATGAATTTCTATGTTTTCGATGTTTAAAATGTGAGCCTAACTATAAAGTCCTGTAACCTTTGTTTTTTTCATTGAATCTGTATGATTTTTTTTATTCTATTTCCTAACTATAACATCCCTGTACCCTTTTTATTTTCAGTGAATTTATGTTTTTTAATGTATAGTAATTTTCATTTCTACACATTAATCCAACCACCGCCGCACACGGCCTTTGGCCTGAGGCCAACCCCCTATAAGCATTCAACCTTGCACTGTGCACGGCCTTCGCCCTTGCACAGCTGACATTGCCCCAAGAACTGGCCTACAGCCAGACCCTGCGGCCAACCACCCAAGTCAATGCTGCACACTGCCCTCTGGCCATGCGCGACAGGAGTTGGCCGCTGCCTTTCTGGATGAGAGAATAGGTGTGAGAGTGCATACATCAGTGTTTGAATGGGTGTGTTGGTGTGCGCGTGGGTCTGTGAGTGTGAGTGTGTGTGAGAGTGTCTGAGTGGGTCTCTGATTGGGTGCATGAGGGTCTGAATAGATCCGTGTGTGTATGAGGGTTAGAGTAGGTCTGTGAGTGGGTGCGTGAGTGAGTGCGTCTGTGAGTGGGTGGGTGTGTCAGTGTCTCTGTGGGTCCTTGAGTGGGTGCGTAAGGGTCTGAGGGGATGCCTGAGGGTCAGAGTTGGTCTGTGAGTGGATGCCTGAGTTTCTTAGTGGGCCAGTGAGTGGGTCTATGAGAGTCTCAGTGGGTCTCTGATTGGGTGCATGAGTGCCTGAGTGGGTCTGTGAGTGGGCCCGTGAGTCTCCAAGTGGGTCTGCTAGTGGGTCTGTGAGTATCTGAGTGGGTCTGTGAGTGGGTACGTGATGAGTGGGCATGTGTGTAGATGCATGAGTGTCTGAGTGGGTCTGTGACTGGGTGTGTGACTGTATGAGAGCATCTGTGACTGGGTGCATGAGTCTGAGTCAGGTCTGTGTGTGGGTGTATGAGTGTCTGAGTGGATCTGCGATTGGATGGATGAGAATCTCAGTGGGTCTGTGAGTGAGTCCGTGAGTCTGAGTGGGTATGTGATTGACTGTGTGAGTGCTTGAATGGGTCTGTGAGTGAATGCATCAGTGCCTGAGTGGCTCCATGAGTGTCTGAGTGGGTCTGTGAGTGGGTGCATGAGGTTCTGAGTGGGTCTGTGAGTGAGTGCATGACGGTCTGAGAAGGTCTCTGAGTGTATTTGTGAGTGGGTGGGTGAGTCTCTGAGTGAGTTTATGAGTGGGTGCATCAGTGTTTGAGTGGGTTTGTGAGCGGATGCATGAGTATCCAAATGGGACTGTGAGTGGATACATGAGTGTCTGAGTGGGTGCGTGAGTGTCTGAGTAGGTCTGTGAATGGGTGCATGACTATCTGAGAGGGTGTGTGAGTGGGGACGAGTCTCTGAGTGGGTCTTTGAGTGGGTGTGTGAGTGAGTGCATGAGGGTCTGAGTGGATCTGTGAGTGGGTGCTTGAGTATCCGAGGTTGGCTTGGATGGTAGTTGACCAGTCCAAAGCTGTAATACTGTGCCTGGAGTGGTAAATGGCTTTTGTCATTTTACAGCTCGGCGAGGATGACACTATGTCAATTCTATGCTTAAAGATTTTGCTGTACAAATGGCAAAAGACTTTGGCCCTGATTCTGACCCCGGCGGTCTGAGACCGCCGGGGCCAGGGTCGGCGGGAGCACCGCCGACAGGCCGGCGGTGCCCCGCAGGGCATTCTGACCGCGGCGCTTTGGCCGCGGTTAGATTTGGAAAACCGGCGGTCTCCCGCCGGTTTTCCGCTGCCCTTGAGAATCCTCCATGGCGGCGGAGCGTGCTCGGCCGCCATGGGGATTCTGACACCCCCTACCGCCATCCTGTTGGCGGTAGGGGGTGCCGCGGGGCCCCTGGGGGCCCCTGCAGTGCCCATGACAATGGCATGGGCACTGCAGGGGCCCCCGTAAGAGGGCCCCACTCTGTATTTCAGTGTCTGCTTTGCAGACACTGAAATACGCGACGGGTGCCACTGCACCCGTCGCACCTTCCCACTCCGCCGGCTCAATTCTGAGCCGGCGTCTTCGTGGGAAGGTTGATTTGCCCTGGGCTGGCGGGCGGCCTTTTGGCGGTCGCCCGCCAGCCCAGGGCAAATCCCAAAATACCCTCAGCGGTCTTTCGACCGCGGAGCGGTATTTTGGTGGGGGAAGTCTGGCGGGCGGCCTCCGCCGCCCGCCAGACTTAGAATGACCCCCTTTGTCACTATCTAGCTCAGCAAGGATAGCACTGTGCTGATCCTACGCTTAAAAACTTTGCTAGATAAGCAGACATTTGAGGTGAGCAAATTTAGAGTGTCGCTGGTGTTGCAGGGTGCTCCTTACTAGAGCAGCTCTCCACCTAAAATTGGGAACTTCCCAGAGTTCTCCTTTGTTTTTTGCATAATTTATGCGTCACTCTAATCCTGAAAGGGCCTTGGTTTGATATACATATATATATTACCTAGTGGCAGTGGCAGACATATATATATGTATTACCTAGTGGCAGTCGCCACTTGGTAGTTATAGTTAGGACGATGTTTCCATAGGAAAAGTATTTTTTGACTTGCCTATATCTTTGTCCCTGACGAATCTTAAAGAAATTTTCCAAAAAAAGTGTTGTGGTGATTCTTGTTGTGCAGGGAAAGTTTCGGGGTGATCCGTCAAGCGGGGGCCGAGAAAAAGGGGGGCAAAAAAGGTTGCGTTTCCCATGTTAATTGCTATAGGATTCTTTAAACATGACTAGATGCTGAACCACTGGATGGAATTACACCAAATTTGGCAGAAAGCTAGCAGTCAGTACTTAGACTACGCTTTTGCTTATTCAGTGTGAATCTGTTCAGTAGGTTTTTGAGATATTGAAAGGAAAATAAATTTGAATATCTCTGGCCACGAATAATTCGCGAAATTTGTGAAGCGTGAGAAAAAAAGCATTGCAATTGGCTGACCGCAACCTGACTACAAACTTGTGGCCACCATTTTAGTTCACAGGACACGGTCCTCGAAGGTGAACATCAAAAGTGGCATAAGGGGTCAGGATGAAGGTACCCTGACCACAGAAGTGATATAGGTGTTTTAGGTGCAAATTATGGGTCTAAAATAATTTTGCATCACCATGCGCGATATTTGCAAAAAGTTGTCAATTATTGTGACTTTGCTCAAATTATTAGCAAACTATGGAAAAATTTTGAGAAAAACCACTCTTATTCATACATTAATTCCTTCACTCATACATGCACTCAGAGACCTATGCGCCACTCCCACAACCATTCAGACACTCATGCACCCCCTCACACCCACTCAGACTCACACACCCACTTTCAGACCCACTGACAGAGACAGGCCCTGTGGCCAACCTGCGCTGCCCACAGCCAAAGGACGTGCGTGGCGTTAGGTGGTTTTAAAGACCTTGTAACCAACCCCGGGGGTTGCAATAACGTATAGTAATTTAAATTGCTTTACGTTAAAAAACATAGAAATTCACTGAAAAAAACAAAGGTTACAGGGACATTATAGTTAGGAAATTGAATTATAAAAAAACATAGAAATTCACTTAAAAAACAAAGGTTACAGGCACGTTTTAGTTAGGCTCACATTTTATTTGTACAAAACCATAGAAAGTAACTATAACTCGTGCTTTAAGGTAACTATGAATGGCACCCCAGCCATGCACAGTTTTCTAATCCATAATGTTACTGCAAATGTCACAGTGGTATTATCAGTGATGTTATAAAAGATGCCATGAGTGCTGTAATGTCTGGGGTAACTAGCAGTGCATGGCGAGGGCTTGAATTATTGTCACCTTAGGGCACAACTTACTGTCACTTGAAATAACTCCAACTATAACAGCTGATTTTTCTATGGTTTTGTACGTTTAAAATGTGAACCTAACTATAATGTCCCTGTAACATTTGTTTTTTAAAGTGAGTTTCTATGTTTTTTTAATTCTCTTTACTTAACTATAACTCCCCTGTAACCTTTGTATTTTTCCACTGAATTTCTATGTTTTTTTAATCGTAAAGTAATTTTAATTACTATACATTAATACAACCTCTACCGCGCATAGCCGACCCCCATTAACCACCCACCCTGCGCCACACATGGCCTTTGCCCGTGTGCAGGGGTGAGGGTTGGCAACACGGCCTTGCCTGCAGCCAGGTCCTGCTGCCTACCCCACGGCACTCATGAAGTGTTTCTTTGTTTGATGCTGATGTGACCATGTTCCTGTGCATCAAGAACGTGTCTCCAAAATCGCTGTGAAACACGTTTGGAGCGTCCTTTTAGTAAGCTGTCCATCTTCCTTGGAAAATGGGGGGAACACCTTGCATATCACCCATGTGAGATGTCATCAGTGATGTCATAAATGATGTCTCTGAACATGTTATAAGTGATGTATTATGTGAGGTCGTACGCAGTACATGGAGAGGGTGCAAGTTATAGTTAGCTCTGCCAGCTATAACTGATGAATTTCTGTGTTAGTTCAAAACGTTAATGTTGTCATTGAAATATTCACTTAACTATAACGTCACTTTAACCTTTGGATTTTTTAATGTACAGTGATATTGTATTACCATACATAAAGTGAATACCCCATGCATGGTGGGCTGTTGGCAGTTGGGCACTTTTTGCTGTAGCCCTGTTGAAAGAAGGCCATGGAGAATGCATGTGGATTTTTCTTTTTGGGACCTCCCCTTTCTCTCAGCCCCTGCTTGACGGATCACCCTGAAACTTACCATGCACAAACTAGTCAAACAGCAGCGCCTTGTTAGAAAGTTTCATTGAGATTCGTCAAACAGGGCCGAAGTTATTTGCAACACAATTTTTTATATATAAATATATATATATATATATATATATCTTTTTTTTTTTAAAACATCTTTTTATTGATTTTCAATACAGATCTTAAAGCAAGGATTCTGCCGGTTTTATAACAGGATTTAGTTGATCCGCAATAACACATTACATTCAACAACAACTTAGTTCTGGTTACATCTCTCAATATATATATCTTCTTTAGTGTACAGCTGAGTCGTAAATTATAATATCTGTAATGTATGTCAATTTAACATCATTCTCCTCTTATTCTGCGTTTTGTGTGTGGTGGTGAGGTCTCTTGGGGTGCTGCCTATTGTGGTATACTTTACGGCTGTATTATTGTTAATATCTCGTGTTGTTTACACATCTTATACTGTTTCCTGTACCATCTGGTGGATTGTGGGTCTGGGTATATTCTCCCGTAACGTGTCTCTGATTCGCTTACAACCCCACACACACTCCTTCATTCCTCTCCTGCTGGTCATAAAATCAGTGTTAGTCTGCATGTGCTTGTGTATTAAGTATGTTTTGTGTGTTTATTTCCCCATGTGTGTTTAGTGGTGATCAGGGCCTACCTCATCCCCAGCTCAGTGATATCATCAAGTTCATGGTGGACGCTCATCGTTTTTGGCCTCTAGTTTAGTTCCAAATGTTTCCCAGGCTTCACATCCTGTATGTAATTGGCCCTTTTCTGATAGCCTTCGTAGTACTTTGTGTTCTGTGCGAGTCCAGCGCAATGTCAGGGCTCGCCATTCTTTCAAATCTGGTGTCTTAGGTGCTTTCCAGTTCATAGCAATCAATATTTTATACATTACCTATGCTAAGTCTGCAAATTTATGGATATGCCTGTGCTTTTTTCCTCTTGCCCTCACCCCCAACAGGCTGGATTTGGGGTCTACTACAAATAGATGACCCGTCAGTTCTGAAATTTCTGCCACCACTCCGCTCCACTCCCCTTTCAGACGGTTACATTCCCAGACCATATATATATATATATATATATATATATATATATCAATTACCTACTGCTGGTCGCCAGTGGGTAGTTGTAGTTAGGACCACGTTTCCATAGAAAAAGCATTTTTTGACTTGCCTATATCTCTGACACCATTTGACTAATCTTCACAAAATGTTCCAAAAAACGTGTGCCGGTGATTCTTGTTGCACACGGAAATTTTCGGGGTTATCTGTCAAGTGGGGGCCGAGAAAAAGGGGTGGGGGTAAAAAAAAAAAGTGTTTTTCCCATGTTAATTCCCATAGGACTTTTGAATGTGACTACAACCCAAACTGCTGGACAGAATTACACCAAATTTGGCAGAAAGCTAGTTTTCGGTACGCAGATTGTGGTTTTGGTTATATGGTGTAAATCAGTTCAGTAGTGTTTGAGATATTAAAGAGAAAATAAATTTGTATATCTAGAGCTGCAGATCCTCCCTGACGTCTTCACAAATAGTAAGAGCTTGTGCTCAGAGCTGCAGAGCTCTGATTGGCTGCCAATACTCCAAACCAGGAATTGTTGGCAGCCATCTTGGGACTAGGCTTCAGAAAAAAAGTGAAACAAAAAGAAAAGGGGCCAGGGTAAGGAGACCCTGACCCCTTATCTCTGGTGCTGGTGTCCCAGAGTGGGGTTGCTGCAAATATGCGGTAAAAAATAAAACCAAACACAGTCTATCATGCTTGTTAGATTAAAGACCCCTGGGTGGGCCAGGTCCCGTGGGCATGTTTAAAATAAGGAGAGGACACACAGGGCCCCTTCCTAGGCTTATTCCTTCTCCAGGGATGGGCACCTTCCGGGGCCTTTTGTTCATAATATCCATAGGGCTGCGTGGCCCCTCTTTGCCAATGGCACCACCACCTCTCCAGGGCAATCAATCAGTTGTGTGTGTGTTGCCGCACAGCCCTCCCCCGCACCCGCTGGGATTACTACCTTCCCAGGTCTAAAAGAAAACAATGAGGTGGTCCTAAGGTAACTATAACTCGCACCCTCGCCATGCACTTCTAATTACCACACAAATGACAGCACTTATGACATCTTGGTAACATCATTGATAATATCAATGCAATATTTGCAGTAATATTTTTGACGAAAATACTGTGCATGGCAAGGGCGCTAGTTATAGTTACCTTAGGGCACAAGTTATAGTTACTTGAGATGACCGTAACTATAACAGGTGAAGTTCTATGGTTTTGTATGTTTAAAATGTGATCCTAACTATAACATGCCTGCAGCTTTTGTTTTTTTTAAGTGAATATATATATTACCTACTTGCAGTCACCAGTGGGTAGTTATAGTTAGGACCTTTTTTCCATAGGCAGAGCGTTTTTTGTTTAGCTAATAACTTTGGCGTCGTTTGACGAATCTTCCTGAAATGTTTAAAACGTATACTTCAGTTGGTTCAGCTGCTGCGTTGGAAGTTTTGGGGTGATCCGCCAAGTGGGGGCTGAGGATAAGGAGGCATCCCGAAACACTTTTTCCCCAGGGATTTTCCACATTTTTTAACACAAGTCCAGCCTGAAACACTGAACGGAATGATACCAAATTTGGCAGAAAGCTAGCTCCAGGTCCAGAAAGTGTGTTTTTTGTGATTTGGTGTGGTTTTAGAGATATTTAAGGCCAAATAATATAGATATCTCGGGACGCAAATTCTCCGTGTGGATCCAACTGTCACTGTGCTGAAATCTGATTTGCTGCCAACACTTTAACAAGGAATTGATTGCAACTATCTTGGGAATCAGCCTCCTCCGAGTCCCAGAAAAAAAGTGAAAATAAACTAGAAGTGGGCCAGGGTAGGGGCCAACCTGAGCCCCTAGCTTTGGTCTGGGGGTCCATTACGGATCCCACCAGGGCTTAAAAGCTTTTTTATTTTAAATCTTGGAAAAATCTGCAAATTCTGATCCGTAGAATTTCCAACATAAAAAAAAAAAAAAAATAGAGTGGTCTCCTGCCGTTTTTTTTATTTTGCCCCCAGGTGGGCCAGGTCCTGGTGGTATTGGGGGATAGAAAGAGGAGAGGGCCGCATGGGGCCCTCTTCCTAGGGCTTGTATTTGCCCCGGGGACTGCCTCCTCCCAGGAGCAATGCCAAAGAAATATGTGGGGGACACACATACACCCACTCACAGACCCACTCAAAGACTCACGCACCCACTCACAGACCCACTCAAAGACTTACATACCCTCTCACAGACCCACTTAGGCTCCCACACTCACTCACAGACCCACACAGACACTCGCACCTTCACTCACAGAGACACTCTCACACCCACTCTCACCCCAAGAGAGACACCCTTTTACACCTACTGTCACTCCGAGACACTCTAACACCCACTCTCACCAGACACTCTCACACCAAGAGATACCAGACTGTGCAGGTGTCAATAAGAGATTGCATCTGTTGAGATCAGAGTCATTGATGACACACTCCAATACTGGTTTGGTTGACAATCAGATTGGAATTGTCTGCACACAATTTGTTCCAAGATACTGGCTAAGACTGGCAGAGTAGTCAAGTCAAACAACCTTTATTCTGCTGCCATGCAACCATAAAAGTACAACTTATGAATAAATACATAAACTGTCCTCAATATAGCCTCAGTGATTCCTTGAACATCAAAATAATAAACAATTTCAGTGTGGAAAAAAAGGTAAAAACGTGCATACAAAAACCTTCTCAGTGTTTTGTGCTTCCAATGACAATTCAGTAATGCAATATTCAATGCCTGCTTAAATACAGACGAAGGAACAGCAGCTTAATCAGAGTGCATTGAACTTCTAAAACAGCTGCCCGTAAAATGAGTTCACAAAAAAATATTTCATTGTCATGAAGTTGTTCTAAAAACAGTAGTGAGTGAGTGCAGTGTGTCAAATGTCTAGACTTAATAAAAGGGATTAAAACATCTTTGCCTATTTCTGGTAGAAACCACAGAAAAAAGGACAAAGGTAACATAGTCTGTTTAGAAGCTTTATCAAAAGGACATACATGTGAATCCTAGCTGTTCTGAAAGCCTAGTGGAAAACATAATAAGTACTTTATCGAATGAGTCCTAAAGCAAAACATTAAAGAGCATCCCCAGCTCCCTCTTCCACCGTCTAAGTAGTTACTGAGGGTATTTTCAGGATCCAGTAACAAGTAGTTTGCAATAAATGGCTTTGACATTTCTGTACTTAACCTTTTTTTCCTGGGCACAAGTTAGCAATAGATTTTGAAATTGCTTCCTGCCCTTTGCAGCACGTTCTAGCGTTAGTAAATGCCTGTGATACAGCAATGATCTCAAGAGATTTGTTTTATGAATGCCAGCAATGAGAATTTAAGACCTTTATCACATGCATGGCAGTCTTTGATTATATCTCTAGTTAGCAGTACCTCATCATTTTTCCAAATGGAAAGCTATAGCAGCAAGGAGCAAATTTGGATACAGTCGTCTAAATAACGTATCCCTAATTTATTATGGCAAATAAAATGTGAAGCAGAAAGGGGGACAGATAGAATGTTCTGACAGAATCGATTTTCCTCCAACTGCATAGCTGAAGGATCTATAATGTCTCAAATTCCCACCCATATGCAGCAACTGGAACACATTCTGAGGAATACATTTGTATCATGGGAGCAAATGCTTGACCCTCAGGTGGGAACGGTAAACTAAAAAGTGAGACAACAGACCTCAGTAGCTTAATCCTCCGATCAGCTATAATGGGTGTCCATGAGTCAGTGGAACTGAAAATCACCCCAAATTAAGAGACAGTATTAACACTAAGTAGGTTGCTTTTTCCTACTGATATACTTGAAAAAGGAATGCTCTTTTTGCCACAGGCCACAACAAAATATTTGGAAAGGTTGGTTAACAAATCAAGGGTGCCCATAAATGTCACAAATGAATGGACCAGCAATAGCAGGGCTCGAGACGTACGGGCCACTAAAACTGCATTGTCTACTTATAACAAGATGGGGAGGTGGGTGCCACAGACCATAGGAACATCCGGTGTGTAGGATGTTAAGTGTGTACCAAGTTTGTTAATGTACAGGATGAACAACAGGGGAGCGAGCACGCAACACTGTCGCACCCCACACTTAGTTTGGATTTCCTCGGAGAGTTCACCATTATGACGAAACCTCACTCTAACCCTTGTATAAACATGCATAGATGCCAGTAGATGCACAAATGGCTCCTCCATGAACATCTCCAATAATATTTGCCCTAGCCTTGCCTGGTTCACACAGTCACATGCTATGGTAAGAGCCATAAGTGCTAAATAAATTGGGGTACGCTTTGCCACAGTGTATTTGCCTAAAACCAAGCTGAGATTCAGACACTGCTCCTCTGTTCCTATGTGTTTATGAAAACCGTATTGACATGCGTTCAGAATCTCACTACCCTCCACCCACTTAATAATCCTGTTATATAAAACCCTCCCAAGGATTTTAGCTAGAATATCTATGGGAGAGATTAGACAATAACAACTGGGTGAGGATTGATCTCACTTTTTAAATATTGGTACAATGGTAGATAATGCCCAAGAATCTGACTGGGATGCATATTTTGAGTTGTTGTAAACATTAGTCAGCAAGGGTGCCCAGAAGTCAATATTACAATTTATCAGATCAATGGGTATACTATCTGGGCCGGGTGCCTTTCCCACTGCACTCTGATATATTGCGGTTGGGACTTTGCATAAGGGCACAGTCACAGTGGAGTTTAGATCAACTATCTTACTAGCACATACAGCCTGATTCCCTGCCGAGTATATTTGTGAGAAATGTGCCTCCCATGCCTCACTTCTTATGTGACAACTAATTGACATCCCCTATCTGTTGGCTGACCTCAGAGCTGAGACAGAGTTCCAGTAGGATGTACTGTCCTTGGTGATTGCTGAATACTCAGGCTTGTCCCACTGCCGGGTGATCACCCCCACCCACCTCCTCTTTGCTACTATTTTATAAATTTTTCACAAACTAATCACCATAATCGATCCCCTTGGATGAGCGATTAGGGCCTTACGTAAGGCTTACGTAGCTGCTAAGCACTCATGATCAAACCATCTAGGGGCTAATTGAGTGGGATGTGGTAACTTTATCGGTTTCGAAAAATGATTTTTAATGTTTGAACAGGACACCTCGAATAAGCTTAATATACTCCCTTGCCCATTAATGCCATCATCAGATAGGCAGCCCAAAATTGTTACTAGATTACTGTGGATTAATTAAGCCAAATCTTGTATGGGATTTGAAAGTTTCCAGCAAACTCTTAGGTTGTCTGTAGATGCCTGCAGGTTATCAAGTTCAGGTTGAATTTTTGGTTTCCAATCCCGGATTCACAATCAGATCAATGTCTATGGGATTATGGTCACCAAATTCCGTGCTAACAATGGACCCTGCCAACCACCGATCACATAAATTAGCAGATACAAAGATGTAATCAATAATGACTGAACATTTTCTGTCCCTAAAAGTTGGCAATCCAACGTCACCCATCCCTGCCACCTCTACTACAGTTTGTAGATCCAGGGAGGCTAGAGAGACCTCCACCTCTTTTCCCCTCTGGTCAGACCCCCCCTCCCCCAGTCCATGACTGAATACTTCAAATAGAGCTTGCTAATTTTGTGTTAAAAGTTCCTGCTAAACACTAATAATATGACTGCCCCTTGCCCGTTTCTGTCCTCACAATTAAATCAATAAAACCAAACAATTTAGGGAACCTACTGTTTGGGCTATTTGAAAAATCATTATTGTAAAAATTAACAAAATACAACATATGATCCCCAATAATCAAGCACAGCCTATTAATTATTTCCTGTGGTATCTGTAGCTTCAGCTTGGTCTCCTAAAGAAAGAGTTACCCATGTAGTTAGCCCACCTGAGGCACAGCCTGAGCAAGACTGAATATCCGATATGTTAAAACATAAGAACCCATCAAACACAGTAGAGCTAATGTCCGAAGTTTGGTGAAACTTAATAACATCATGACCACATATCAAGGACTGCCAGTCTGGGTGGTGCAATTTAGATTGCAATCCTGCAGTGTTCCAGCTCAAAATTTTCATTACGTGCCCCTTGTCCCTAGTTATAGGACTGGATGGAATACTGGGCTGGGTCGCTGGCAGAGTAGTTAATGTCCAGAAATTGACCAACTTTGTGGCAGAAACATCGCACCATGGGAACCTGCATAATGCTGTTATCCCAGCTGATAGACCTGATAGAATTATGAAAAGTCTAATTCTAAGTCTAAACTATATATAGCTCTCTCCAGAAGACAGGATAGCTTCATAAAATCTCAGGACCACATATAGTATTGAATGACTGAAAATTATCTGTTTGGTTTTCAAACCAAATTTAATGTTTGGTATCCTCAATGAGAATGATCTGAATTTCAGCTGTCCTCTCACTGACTGACTTGTTTGGTACTGACTCTGAAGGCAAAATAGCTTAATATTATCTTTGACTCAAGACAGTCCTTTAAACCTTAGCTTGGTTAAAAATAGCAGCTTTGAATACCCCGTACTAAGCAAAATTCAACCTTTTCTCCAGTTAACACATTGAGTAGAATTGATTAGTTATTTGTTTTTGGCATTGCTGAACCACTGTGACACTGCTCTCCCACAAAAATAATTTCTAAATCAAAATTTCCAGATTTCAGTGTTGAGGTCGAGTGTGAACTATAAAAGATAGGACCAAATAAACCTGCCTTCAGCTACCACTACTGGCTCCTCATAGAAATGAGGATCAAATTCAATATCTAAGAACGACATCTATGGAAACAGAGACACTAGCTACACTTAGGACCCAGCAACACCATGCACACTACCCAGAAGTCTAACATCTATAATTTCACATAGGATCCCCCAACTTAGAGTCTTGGTAAAACCCTTGCATTTCAAAGAATGAAATTTTGTCTGAAAACCAAATAAAAACAAATAAAGATAATTGTAGTCCTCTCTCTTTTTTCTCATCTAATGTCATTCACCTACCCCCTTTCATGTCATCCCTTATTTCCAGTGATACCCCCTTTTAGTCCATCCAACTTCCAGATAACTTTCAAGAGTAACAGCAAATATGAATGATTGTATTAACATCTGATATACATACCTTAACACCACAGACACCCAGTTTAGATAAATAAAGGTTCTCTACATTTCCCTTGGATATTTGAATTTGGGTGACTTGCTGATTGATCAAATGAACTCTAGAAATCACATATATATAATGTTAATAGGGCAGTGGACAAACTGAATGCATCTTTGCTCCCTTGCACTTCGGTTCATGTTTACATAACTCCTATGTAATTATTTTACAACTTGTAGTAACACTGAAAATGAATAAAATGTAAAAAACGAAACTATTGACTGTTTGCCATTCATTAGTTAATACAAACACCTACTTAATTCTGCAAAAGTATGTTTCTTATGCCAGATTGTGGTAGGTGAAAAGGTGTGCAAAGTTTTTCTTTGAGAAATATTTTTTACTTCTATTTAATTCCCTTAAAATTGCTATCAACATTTTACTCATTATTATATTAAATAGATGGACAGAATGGATTGAATATATGTGATATGTGATATTTTAAATGTACTTTCATAGAGCAGTTCATCGGAATGTGGTGTCAGCATGTCTCCCTGCTACTTCGTTTATTCAGGGCTCCTTATCCTTGAGATCTGTTGTCACATTAAACATAGCACATGACTCTTAAGTGTGCAACACTTGCTTTTGGCAGAAAGATATTCAGATACTATAACACACAGCAAACTATGAAGCCGATCACAAAGTTGTTGACTTCTGGCCAATTTTAAGTGTTTGTTTTTTATAATAAATGATTACTGTTATAATGAAAAGATTTATTGTGTTTTTTTTTTGTTTTTATCAGGCGACATGAGAAATGATTTGTATATAACAATTGAAAGAGGTGAATTTGAGAAAGGGGGAAAAACTGTTGCCAGGAATGTGGAAGTGACCATGTACATTGTTGACAGCGGGGGCCAGATATTAAAGGTAACTTCTGTCACCTGTATGTGGAACAATTTGCTAAATGTATCAATGATGCAAACATTTCTCTTTGTACATATTTTGTTATTACCAGTAGGTGTGAAAATATATTTACTAACCAAATGACTACTGTTATTATTATAAAAACACCCAAATATGTTAAAACCAAGAGGATGAGTACCTGTTTGCATGTTGTATAGTGCATTTGTGTACAGAATGTAAACATTTTATACCCTGGAGTTGTGTATTGACACAGCTGAAATGTTTTTGCTGTTGCATCATTCTGAAAAAAATACTATGGCTTTGGTGTATAACACAAGGAAAGCGTTGCTGATAGCTTTGCACCAAATGGAGACTGGATTGGAGCAATGGCATAACAGTAAGATTGGTCAGTTTATTGAAGCATCAGAATGGCTATCACCGTTGATCATAGTGAAGAAGCTGGAAAGTTTGGTATGAATATACTTTGAGTTGCTTAACAAGTATGCAGGTATTTGGGCCAGAATGTGTCCTTTATCACAGGTGAAATGATGCTTAATTTACATGTGTTTGAGTGGTCTACCATGTTGGATTTATCATCATCCTGTAGAATTAAAAGCGCAATTAATACATTTAATATAATTGATCATGAGTGTGCAGGATTTATGAAGGATAGTCAGTTTGTAAAACTTTATTTTGGCCAAACAGGCCGTAAAAGTCAATATACATTATTACAAAAAAAAGGAAAAAACAATCAAATTATTAAAATATCATTAAATACAATTTAAAACCATTTGTCAGTATATCTTACATGGCCATAAAAGAAAAAAAATCTAAAAGTATCAGTTTAAAACATTAATTAATTGAATATTAGGTCAGGTAAAAAAAGAAAACAGGATTACAGCGCCAAAAACCTAGAAAAGTATAGAGAGTAAATTCTCAGTAAATCACATACTGCACTGCTCAAATAGGATACAATACAATCAAAAGGTTTCCTCCACGGACAGTTAATTTACCAAGAATTTTTCTAGCTTTCACAATTGAAGAAATAAAGCGATAGACAGTGACACAGACTAAGGGCCCGATTTTGAGTTTGGCAGACAGAAAGCTCCCGACAGGGTGGTCGCCGCCTACGTGGTGAATTCTCTGCTGGAGTTAATAAGAGTCTCCTGCTAGGTCAGCGGGCCAAAACCTACGCTTCCGCCCCTTGGCCTAGCGGGAAACAGGCTACAGCATTGTCTCTGGCTCGTAATCGAGATGGTGGCAATGCTGTAGCCTGCAGGGTACACCAGGGCCATTGAAATGCTCACTGTCTGCAAAGCAGCCAGTGAACCTTGTGATGGTGCTGGTCAATGGGCCCTGCATTGCCCAAGCCAAGTGCATGGTCCCCCCTGGAGTCCCCTGCACCCTGTCTTCCGCCAGCATTTTCATGGCGGTGGTAACACCATGAAACCGCTGGCGGAGAAGGGGGTTCATAATCCCGAGGGCAGCTCTGCTTGCAGTACTGCCCTGACAGATTAGGTCTGCCACCACCTCCAGACTGCTGGGATCTCCATCCTGGCGGAACTGGCAGTACCCTGGCTGCCCGACCACCAGAGTTGTAATGTGATGCTCGGACCGATGCATTGGCAGCGCTCTGAGTGCCATCCGCGAGTCTGGCAGTCTAGACAACTGGAAAAAATCATTGCTTCCTTGCACTACCTAATATTTAAGGCCTTAAGAGTGGAATCAGTATACTCCTTTTCTGCTCATGGTATAATCCACACAAAAAACACCATGTGTAACTGTGATTGAGATGATTGGGATACACATGGACACAATATTAACTCTTTAGATTAATACACACACGGATAAGCCACCAACAAATAAGCCACACCTAACTGAAACCTCACCAAATAGTACCTGTGGAGCTGTGGGACCCTTAATAAATATGACTCAGCTTTGGGGGTCGTACAGAGAGGAAGATAAACCACCACCATTCCCTTGTCTTGATCATTATTCCACCTTTCTTCCCTTAGCAAAGTTGCTAGTTCGCTCTTCACCTCAGAGCTGAACAATTTATTTACGGACCATGGGTTCAGAAATAGTTCCGTTCTGTTGAGAATGCCAAGAGATTCCTTCACAAACATGAGCCATTTACATTTATATAATCCATCAAGACTCAGGCAATCTAAAATCAAGGACTGTGTTAATGCCACTTCTGACCTAGCCCACACTGACAGCCACAGTACTGTAGGCGCCATCTTAACTATATCCTCCAAAAACGGGAGTCCTAGTTCCTCGTGAACTATGGTAGCAGGTATACCGCCGGGGAGTGACAATTTTCTAAGAGATTTGCTCTTACTAACCCGTAGGGAGCACATATCAATATATCCCCACACACCTGCACCATATGTGGCAATGAAAGTGGGCCTAGCTTTATAAATAGTAAGAAACACATCTAGTGGCATAGATCCAAGTCTAAAGACAAACCTTTGTAGAGATGCCACTGCCTGCTTATACTGCATAATCCTCATGGAATTGAGGGGCCCCACTTGCTACTGTGATCAAAAGGTACCCCCAGATAAGAAAATGTGGGCACAGTTTTAAGGTATGTATCCACTATATGGAAAGGGACAGCTATGCTTTTTGGACGTCCACAGACCATTGCATAAGATTTCACCCTATTAGTAGAGAGGCCCAATCTCGTCATAAAATCAGCAAAATTATCTGTCAATTTCTGGAGGCCCCTTAAAGTCTGTGCCATAAGGAGACAGTCATCAGCATATAGGAAAACAGGTTGATGTCATCTCCCTATCTTTGAGGGGTCAGCCTCAACATTCAGGAGTGAAGAGACTCCCTTGCCTGACCCCCTTCCCAATCTTGATATTGGGGTACACTCCCCATTGGGTCCATATCTAACCCTAGCTTCAACATCACTGTGCAGTTGTGCCAAAAGATGAACTACTTTAGGATTTGCCACACAGTTAATCAGCATCTCCCATAATTTGCTCCAAATAGCATTGTTAAAGGCTGCGCTGAGATCCATAAATGCCAGTTAGAGACATCCCTCCCTGGCGTTTACATATTTCTTCACCAACAAGTTGAGATTCACACACAGATCCTGTGTAATCAGCCCACATCTGAATCCATATTCAGCGGGTGACAAAATACTATTATCAGTAGCCCACATTTCAAGGTGGTCCAGGAGGATTCTGCCCAGAAATTTTGCAGTGGTGTCAATCAGGGATATGGGGCAGTAGCAGTAGGGATCATTTCAATCACCTTTTTTTCATATCAGAACAATGGTTGCCCTTGACCAAGCTGCGGGTTGTGTGGTGCTAATGGCGCTTCTAAAAAACATTCACTAAAATTGGGGCCCACAGCTCCAGTTTACCCCTAAATAGATCGACGGGGACACTGTAAGGACCTGGGGCTTTGTTCAAAGGCGACCTCTTGATAGCCAAAACTACACCTTCAAGGGTAACAACTAGCTCATCAGTAGCTCCTGGTCTAGATAATTCAGTAAGACCTCCAGAGGGTTCAACCCTGATCACATTAAAATACCTTTGTAAAGCGATGTCTATCCAGATATGCTCCGTATAGTGACCTTTGTCCCATCATTGGCATTAGGAGCAAAAAAGGGTGAACTGACTACCTTCCAAAACTGGGATGGATGTTTTACCACAGCAGCTTGAGCCAACCTCTCTCACGCCTCCCCTCTGATTTCAGTTTTCCTCATCCTAATGGCTTCTTTATAGACTGACCTTGCTTTCCTTACTTCTACTTGGATCCTATGCTTTTTTTCAGCACCCGAATCAGATCTCCATGGGCACTTGAGCAAGCCTTGTCAAACCATTTGACAGACTTCTGTCGTGAGATCTGGTAGTTATAGATAGGAGTATCTTGGCTGACACACAAATGTCTGTAAAAGCATCCAGCACTGAACCAGGGTCGGAGTTAATACTTGAACAGAGGTCGAACCTATCTTTAATCTCTCCCACTGGTTGTACCAGGAGAGTCTAAGGATCGACATCCCAACATTTTCTCTGCACACCCTTATTTCTCATAAATTCAATAGGGTACTCCATCCTTTCACCACTAGATCTCACTAAGCCAACATAGAAGCTAAGCACCAGCGGATTATGATCACTCAGGCTATCATTGAGGATCTGAAAATCAACAACATTGTTAACGCATGTCTTGGATATTGCAACTTAATCAATTTCAGTTCCTCTGCACCTCCCTATAAATTTTCCTTGCTGAGCAGCATGTCTCAGCAATAAATCAATGCCCAAAATTAAATCAAATTATCTCAACAATGTATTTAGTTTTCCCCTGCACGGATTTTGTGCAAAGTGTGAGAGTTTAAAGAGATTCTAATCGGGTACCCCACAAACCAGATCATCCCCAATGACACAGGGATTGAGGTTAAAATCACCAGCTAAACAACTATAGGGACACCCTTCAGGGTTTTTGTTATTGTTTCTAAGGTGCATGCAATGGAGTCTATGATTTGGACATTGCTTTTGACAAAGTTGTTATGATAAAAGTTAACAAGTAAGATTAAAGGAAACACCCTCCATAGACAATACAATTAACTGAAAAAAGGGTGAATCAGTCCAAACTTTAACCACTTTTGCCATTAAAGAGGTGCTTGTAAGTGTTAAAAGTCCCTCACTTCAGCGCCTGCAGGAGATGGTGTAGCAGGTGAGAGGGTCAACAGGAAACCACTCATATAAACATCTGTTTTTACCTATGTTTCCTTCAGACAGACTATCTGCTGATAGCCCTTTACTAACATTGACAGATGGAATTCCATTGGCTAACTTACAGGAATATTGTCTAGGAACTTCCCTTCCATCAAGGTAATAGCATGACCGTCCCTCCTGACCTCTCTATTTGACAGTGGCATAGTGAAATAACCACTGGAGGTAATACCACCCTATGAGCAACCACCCGCCACATCGCCATCCATGTTTCTACTAGTAATGTTTAAAAAAACAGTCTCCTTTTCCCCCTCGGAGTCAATCTACCTCGTCTAGAGGAGCATAATGATTATGGGTAGGCATGGCAAAAGTATTACTTCTAGGTACATACACCCTACCTGATGGTCTAGGCTGGTAGAAGTAACCAAGTGGGACAGCTTGAATGCAGTGTAGGATCTCCTGTTGATTACATTTATCAAATATTTACCCTACCAGACATGGGTCTCGGAAGTTAACCATACAATCCCTGGGTGCCCTCTTTCGTGTGTGTCCCACCCAGTGGATCCTTCTAACACCAATTATGCCTCTAACTAGCACATCACTAGAGACACCCACAAGTGCTTTAGAGAACCACTGTATCTCCATATTCTTCAAATGGTAATCCTGTTTCTTTAGGAATGGTGATAAAGATGGTACATTCTTTAACACAATAACATAGGGCGTACAATCTGGTGGGAGCTCTAACACCTGTTGATCTCTATTATTGGCGTTAGGGCTAGGCTTTTTGGTTTAGACCACTGGATGCAAAGACCTTCCCATTCACCCCTGATCCCCCACACCTCAACCACAGAGCACCTAGTTGGGCACTGACCTGCAGTGACTGAGTTCACCTTGCTATTTAAAGCTTTCGCCCAGGTAACATCATCAGCCACTGACTTTGGCACCATAGGAGGATCACTTTCACCAGCTCCAGGCTGAACATCCCCCCTCCCTCCTGCCTTACATTTTACATAACAAAGACGTTCAGGCTCTTCTCAATGTTATTCAAAGCTGACACCAAGGGGCCCACAGCCCTTTAAAAAACGCAGCTAGCCAAAAATGTAGATGTTGCATTTGGGGCTCCTGAGGGGCCATTAAGACTAGATTGTTCCTCTTTTTGTACATTGCCTGTCAAGATTACAGATTTACCAAAGTCTGATATCCTATTACCAACTAATTTGGGCGGACACACCTGACATGGACCTGCTTTCTTTCTTTTTATAGGAGGGGAAACACTCTCATCTGGATGGGCATCAGCAGAGGGCAAAGATTTAGGAGCTGGTGGCATAGTTGTAATCCCCAAGACCTCATTATTTACACAACAGTTTGCAAGACTTTATATACAGTCTCTGTCTCTGGGCTCACCCTCAGATCCTCTCTAATTATTACCATCTGTGCCACCCGGGCCTTCTGTGAATTCATTATCAGCATGATCCTATGAGGGTGAGGCGGGGATCGACTTTCTCACAGCACCCAGCCTCTCTTCCAAAGATTCGATCTTAGTTGTTAAGGCACTCATAGCATTAGTTAAAAAGGTAGCAATGGAAACCACTGCCCGGTTGTCCTTATGGTTTGCAGCAATAACACTTGCCTTTCTTTTGCCTATGTCTCTTGGGGGGATTTTGACCAACGCTGCACCTATCACGGTCAAAACAGCCAGACAGCCGAACCAAGATAAGGGGCCCAGCCTCGGCCAGGCGCGGACAGGTGCAGATGGGCCTGCTCTTGGCCTGGTCTTTGCCTGCGCACTCGCCCGGGTACATTGAGTGCAGCATGTCCTCCGGGCTGTTTATGAGCATGCCTCCTGGTGCAAAAGCAATGTTGGGTGCCCTGGTGCCACGTTTACTACTGGGGGAATAACTCTGTGGCATTCCTCTCCATGCTATGCGCGTCCCACGCAGCAGGTCCCCCGGGCTGTTTTTGAGCAGGCCTCCTGTTGCAGAAGCAACGTCGGTGGCCCTAGTGCTGCGTTTACTGCTGGGGGATTGAGTCCGTGGCACTCTACTCCACACTGCTCGTCCCATGCAATGGGTCACCTGGGCTGACTTGGAGTGCGCCTTCTGGCGCAGAAGCAACATCAGCGGCCCTGGTGCCTCATTTACTACTGGGAGATTGAGTCTGTGGCACTCCCCTTCACGCTATGCACTATGAAGACTAATATTTGACCTCCATAGACAGTTGTTGAACAAGCTAATAGTATACTGTTTAGAGGTTTACAAGGTTTTTCCTGTTTTGACTCAAGATTTGTGATCAATCTAAAGAGGAACGTACAAGATTCTGCATCAGTTGTAACAAACATTTAAAGGAGTGGTTTAACCATGAAGAGAGCAAAAAGCAAATTTAAGGAAAGGTCTGCAACTGTTTGTGTCATATTGCCTCTTGTACTAGAATCAAGCCCCAGGGAAATTAGGCGGAAGCTATAAGCCATACTGGACATTTTTAAATAAAAGATTAATTGAAATTATTTCTGCGGCCGATTGCTAAGGCAAATACTAATAATTTTTGCAATAATATCCTATTTCAATGAGAGGTACCCATCCAGTATGAGTTACACCAAGATATTTTCTTTCACCATATTCTCTATTGCTCCCTACCTATGAGTAACACACAGATGGAACACATTGTGTCATTCACATTGAATTCTGCTAGGCTCCTCACGAGAAGCACTCTGCTTCTTGCTGCACATTACTTGTACCTATTTTGTGTTTTTGTGTCTCCTCTGCCATCACTTATGTTGCCCTTGTGTCAGCATTGGCAGATGCTCAAATGCAGGGCACAGATGTACAATCAAGGCAGGGTGGTGCTGGACAAGCTGAAAAAGTGATATGCACAGCTAGAGACTTTCCCAAAAAGTTCCAATAAAGTCTGGGGTAGATGGAGGGAGTTTTAGTGTCTAGAATACGACTACTCAAACACCTTGGTGCATCTGGATCCATATAATGAATACCAGCTTTAAACTGAGTCTCTGAATGTCAGATGAGGGGGCGGATGCTGATGGTATAATGCAGACAAAGGCTTTATGGAGACATAACGAACCTGACAAGCGCATCCTTTGGACAGTCTAACCAACGATATTATATGATGTACCCCATGTTGATGTGTAATGTATGATCTGAAACGTGTCTTTTAACATACTTAAGGTGTATATTTCTGCAAGATTTCAATAAAAACAGTTAACAAAACAAAAAAGCCAGGGTGGACATCTTCACCAGAAACAACAGACAGACATTGTTTTGGAAAGCACAGCATGTAAAGTTGTCAGCCTTGGAGCTTCTTGGGTTTTTCGAGATCTACATTATTTTATTCTGTGTGCCACAATATTTTGGAAAATTTATAATCTTAAAATCAATTGTTTTCAACATTTCTGATATGTCGTTTGCAGTCCGTGAAATGTGTTTTACTGTTTTACTGCAAAAAGCTTCATGTGAAAGCTCTGCATGAAAAGTGAATCTTGAGAGTTGAATGAGGAATGCCAGCAAGCGTTCGAAGTTCTGCAGGCACTATGCACAGTCAGGGGCGGCTCCTCCGCAGTGGCGGAAGAGCATCACCGCCCTGGTTAAGAGGCAGGAGATGAAAAATGAAACATTAGTTCCACTATCGTTTTATTTTTCATCTGCTGGCTCAGTCAGTAGTACAGGGAGGGGCAGGGCTGCTCCAATGGAGGGTGATGGGCGAGGAGGAGAGAGTGCACCTAAGTGCGCGTATGTGTTTGGCCTGCCGTCTCATATTTCTTTAAAAAAAGTCTGCTACCCTCACCCACTTCCAGGGGCATGCTTCAGTATCAAGTACCTCCTTGTTACCACCAGTCACCTTGATATGTGGCCAACTCCCTTGGAAGCTCTTAGCAATTTACAGGTCATTTATTCATACAGTGAAAACCTATGAAACCTCACTCACAGAGTAATTGTGTTCTGCCTTTTGTGATCTCAGCGGGAGAACCAAAACTAGGTATTAAAGATAAAATTGCATAGGAAGTGGTCAGTGGATGGAGCCATTTTATTACTAGTCTCTTCAACATCATTAAAATCAAGGTTACTAAAAGTCTGTACAATGCAAACCCTTTGAATCAACATATTTTTGCCCTCAGTCACGTCTAATCCAATCCAGATGATGTGCATTCATTAGGACTGTTCCCTGCTTTAATGTCACCCTATCTAGGCCACAACAATAAATGGTAGTGGGGGGACCAAAAGTCATAGGCATTGGCTTTTTGATGGAACGCTTATCCCAATGTTATGGCGGCTTCTTCCGCCCAGCAGTTAAAACAATGCCTTCATCCACTAAAGACACCAGGAGTGTCCTAACATTGATGACATTTACTTTACATATGATTCTGACCATGAGATTTTAATCACAATGAACGTTGAAGCCCTCTAAACGACCATACCTCAGGGGGCAACTTTAAGGGCACTGGAATGGTTACTGAGAAATAGTGATTGGAACTATCACTCTCCTACCAGTGTGGTCATGGCCCTGGCTGAAATAGCATTAAGGTGGATTTGCTTCCACTTTGAAGAACACGTGTCTCACCAGATAGGCAGGAACCCACTGGGGAATATGTTCGCCCTTTGTTAGAAATGGGGTTTTTGGTTGGCAGTCAGGTTACCTCCTGTCCAAGCAAAAGCCCTCACTCTAGTCAGGGTAAGTCACACACTATCCAAGATTATCCTGTGCCCACCCTCTGGTAGCTTGGCACGAGCAGTCAGGCTTAACTTAGAAGGCAATGTGTAAAGTATTTGTGCAATAAATCATACAATACCACCATATAGCACCACAAAACTACACCACACAGTGTTTAGAAAAATATATAATATTTATCAGGATAATTGTAGGTCAAAAAGAATAAAGTTGCAATGGAAACTTGTAGAAATATCACAGGGAAGTGATATAAAGTGTCTTAAGTCTTTAGAATGCAATACAGTGTCTTTCAAGCACAAAGTACCTGGTTTCTGGTGGAAAATCTCCTCAGAGGGCCACAGGAGAAGAGATGCGTGGAAAAAGGGGTGTGTGCGTCGATTTCTCCTCAGCACACACAGACTTGCGTCGGTCTTTTCCACGCGGGGAAGTCGGGCGTCGTTTTCCGGCGCGCAGACAGTCTCTTTTTGTGGATCGCGGGGATTACCAGATGTCCCGGGTTTGTGCGTGGATTCTCCTGCTTGTTTTCCGGCTGCGCGTCGTTCTGCGGGGCTGCGCGTCGAAGTTTCGATCTCACGGTAGGCGTCGCGTCGATTTCTCCTTGGAAGTCGGGCGGCGTTGTCCTTGCGAGGCCGTGCGTCGAAAGTTTGGTCTCACGGCAGGCGTCGCGTCGATTTCTCCTTGGAAGTCGGGCGGCGTTGTCCTTGCGAGGCCGTGCGTCAAAGTTTCGCACTCACGGTGGGCGTCGCGTCGATTTCTCCTGGAAAGTCGAGCGGCTTTGTCCTTGCGAGGTTGTGCGTCGAAGTCTCGATCGTCCCGAGGGCGTCGCGTCGATCAGCGTCGGTGTGCGGCGTTTTTCTCGCCGCGAAACAAGCTGTGCGTCGAAATTTTCGGCGCACGGAGCGTCCAAGTGAAAGGAAGAAGTCTTTTTGGTCCTGAGACTTCAAGGAACAGGAGGCAAGCTCTATCCAAGCCCTTGGAGAGCACTTTCACAGCCAGACAAGAGTTCAGCAAGGCAGCAGGGCAACAGCAAGACAGCAGTCCTTTGTAGAAAGCAGACAGGTGAGTCCTTTGAGCAGCCAGGCAGTTCTTCTTGGCAGGATGTAGTTTCTGGTTCCGGTTTCTTCTCCAGCAAGTGTCTGATGAGGTAGGGCAGAGGCCCTGTTTTATACCCAAATGTGCCTTTGAAGTGGGGGAGACTTCAAAGAGAGGCTAAGAAGTGCACCAGGTCCCCTTTCAGTTCAATCCTGTCTGCCAGGGTCCCAGTAGGGGGTGTGGCAGTCCTTTGTGTGAGGGCAGGCCCTCCACCCTCCCAGCCCAGGAAGACCCATTCAAAATGCAGATGTATGCAAGTGAGGCTGAGTACCCTGTGTTTGGGGTGTGTCTGAGTGAATGCACAAGGAGCTGTCAACTAAACCTAGCCAGACGTGGATTGTAAGGCACAGAAGGATTTAAGTGCAAAGAAATGCTCACTTTCTAAAAGTGGCATTTCTAGAATAGTAATATTAAATCCGACTTCACCAGTCAGTAGGATTTTGTATTACCATTCTGGCCATACTAAATATGACCTCCCTGCTCCTTTCAGATCAGCAGCTGCCACTTCAACAGTGTATGAGGGCAGCCCCAATGTTAGCCTATGAAGGGAGCAGGTCTCCCAGTAGTGCAAAAACGAATTTAGGAGTTTTACACTACCAGGACATATAACTACACAGGTACATGTCCTGCCTTTTACCTACACAGCACCCTGCTCTAGGGGATACCCAGGGCACACATTAAGGGTGACTTATATGCAGAAAAAGGGGAGTTCTAGGCTTGGCAAGTACTTTTAAATGCCAAGTCGAGGTGGCAGTGAAACTGCACACCCAGGCCTAGCAATGGTAGGCCTGAGACAAGGAAAAGGGGCTACTTAAGTGGGTGGCACAATCCGTGCTGCAGGTCCACTAGTAGCATTTAATCTATATGCCCTAGGCACCTGGAGTGCACATGACTGGGGACTTATAAGTAGATTAAATAGTTCAATCAGGTATGATCCAAAGTTACCATGTTTACAGAGAGAGAGCATATACACTTTATCACTGGTTAGCAGTGGTAAAGTGCGCAGAGTCTAAAAACCAGCAAAACAGTATCCAAAACGAGGAGGGAGGCAGGCAAAAAGTTAGGGGTGACTACCCTAAGGCTGTCAGGTCTAACACCCTTGTTTGGCCTGCCTCTCTCTGTTTGAATTTGAAATGAAGCACATCTATATTAGCACCAATCCATATGGCAATCTTGTTCTACTTTGCAAACTCTCTATTGATAATATGTTCATGACCCGGAAGTTCACCCTTCGTTCATCGCACCGATGTCATGCAGTGCCCTGCAGGAAATTACTGGTGTGGGGTTTCATTTGTTAACTAAGTCTGGTCAGACCCTGTATTCATTCCTCTTTGCCAGACAATTATTTTGTTTTGGGAAATATTGCCTTGAAGGCTGTTTTACCTGTCCTTGACCCCCATTTTTTTTTTTTGTATCAACAGTGATCTATTCAAACAAGCCCACTTATCAGCTTCAGTGTCTATGCCACCCGTTCTCTACATAGTTATCATGGTTAATGTAGTGCCTAGCTATCGGGTATGCTCAATGCATTCATCAAGCAAGGGCTTCACTTAATTCTAGTCTAATCTGTTTCTACTTCCATTTGCCATTGGTCTGAATCGTGTTCCAGGAATACTCAACGATGCTGATGTGTTTTCATTTAAGCAACACAGTATCTTCAAATGTTATAGCGCTGTACATCCTGGTTTTGCAGGGAAATGAACTCCATCAGAAAATGTCCTTTACCTGAACTGGTCAGGCATGTGTACATCAACTTAAATCTTCATTTTGTGGTCATAAATCTATTACGGGCATAACCACAATAGGGCTGGCACTAAACGCGACGGGTCATCTTTCTGAGGGGTTTTCGATTCGGCCTTTGTTAAATTAAACCTACATAATATGCCTTGATTCGGTTGCTTTCAAATATCTTAAACGTGTCTAAGGCGCTCAGTTGTTGCAGGTATTTGGATAATCGTTTTCGTCGTGTTAGCTGCCTCTTTTTATATGTTATGTTTAGCAAAAGCCTAGTTTGAATCCTGTTAATTAGAGCTAAGCTACATGTTTAACACAATGGACAACAAACCTGACGGAAAAGGTTGTGTATTTTCTCTCATTCTCTGTAAGAATGAGGCTTCACCAGTGTTCAAGCTGTCCGTAGCTAAACAAGGTTTGAACTGTACGATGGCCACAGTAAAACCCATACTCAGAATGTGTTTGGTTAGAGGATTCCAATTCTAGGAGAATAGTAAGCAGCAAAGAAAGAAAAGCATCCATGCGCAATAAGAAAAACAACGGAGGAATCGAGAACTCGGGAAGAAAGACTGAAAACTCCGATAGAAGTGCGCAGCGCTGCGTCGGTACAAATCTGTTGTTCCATGCATAGCTATCTTGGCATCGAAAGAAACTTGTATTGGCACAGCAGGCCCCTATGTTCGAAGAAGCATACCCCATACTCTAAAAAAAAAAAAAAAAAAAGTCCCAACCCACTACATTGATGTTAAACTTAATGTATTGAGCTACAAGCCACTAGAAGTAGCCACAGCGCGCCTTCTATAAGATAACAGTAGTACATGAATATACAGGATGTTAGTGTTGGTGGGGACATGTTATACCATAATCTCTGAAGAGATGTTAAAGCCCTCAGAGAGTCCTGTGAAGGCCCACATCCGGAAATGCTGGTTTTTAGGTTTCTAGCCGTCCAGCTGAACGTCAGCTGGGTGCAGTGGGCTCCAGCAGCAAATGACATGATGATGGTAGCAAGCTAGAGTCTCAGTATAAGCTTTATAAAAAAGTTGTTTAAAAAAAAAAGAAAAAAAGTTTTTCTTAAATCTTAACCCAAGTTGTTTTCCAGTATTAGATCTGATGTGAGCGAGTTTCTGTGAAGATATCTAGCTCCGAACTTTTTTAATTTGAACGAACAGGTTGAAAGCCGATTCTGGTTCATCAAGCTTAGACCTTTGGCCAAGTGATATGGGAGAAAATTCTTAGATGGAATAGTGCTGATGCCCTGCCAGGTGGAGCTTTGTAGGTGAGTGGGGCGCTTTGAAATTTGCTCTTTCCCTAACCGAGAGCCCATGGAGGGCAGATAGAATGGGTGAGATGTGGCCATGGAGGTTCTGGGCAAAAACCAAGGTGGCAGTTTGGCAAAGGTTTTGTCGGACAGGCAGATGTATGGGTTGTTGGGATAACCCCAAGCGGGAGATCGCAACAGTAAGATAACAGTGATTTCTCTGTTTTTTTTAAGTAAGTTGAAGGAGGGAGGACGCAGCACATGAAGGTGGTGGACAGCAGTCATGGTGAATGCATTGATTTGGGGTAGGAAGGAAAGATGATAATCAAACACGTATGTCTGAGCTCAGGCTTGCACCACTAGTTCAGAATTCCATACCCACATCTGGCACTGCTCTTCCAAAATGTTTCCTTTCTGCTTTCACGGTAGGTCGGAGGTGAACACAATTATGCAGTGGTAAAACACCAACCTCTTTATCAACGGAGAAGCAACTTGAAAGGGAAATTGTAGAATTCGGAGACTCGAATAAAGGGGCATTTCATCATGAACCCAGCAAGATGTTAACCTTAACCTGCTATGAATCTTCTCGTTTAAAATGGACATACAATAATGATTGTAACAAATATTCAAGCAATGACTTTAGGAAACCCACCAAACACTGACAAAGGTAAACAAGAGCTAAAAAGTGTCCTATTTGAACTGACTAGCTTAACACATAACCCAACAAAAGACTAGAGAATTCCAAAGCGTTAAAGTTAAGACTGACCACAAGCTACTGGTGGTCGGGTCCAGTGACCAGGTTTGTCCTGGTAGAAATCTTACCATCTGACTTAGAATATTTTCTAGAGAATAGTCCTCGTTGATGGCTCATGAGCAGGTCAGGTTGCAGGCTGGATCTGAAGGATGATTCAATGATGGCAGCCTTTTGAAGTGCAGGTCCTTGTTGTGAGGCTTGGCTCCAGTGGGGAAACTTGTTGCTGTTGTTCTCATTGGCGGGTAAGCTTCCAGCAGGTGAAGACCAGAATCTGCACCCAAGGAGGTCTTGTCAGTGGACAGGTGCCAATTGATGTCTGTCTCTGTTCCACTGTGCCTAGAAAAACGTTTAGAAGTTGAAATCCTTTCAGCAGGTAAGACCAGTGAATTCAATCTGACTGACAATTTGATGCCGACGGCTGTAGCTACGGCGTTGGTCCCGATCTCTGCTTGTTCTCAGGGTGACATTTAAGGGCTGAATATGCATCTGTCCTGCTCCCACCTTTTTTTCGGAAAGGTGTTGTCTAGGGAAATTGTCTGTATGGTTTTTTCCCCATTTTCTTCCGTGCATTAAGGAGCTCCTCCTATGAGGAGAATAGTAGCTGGCTGGCATTGTAACGTGTTAGACCTGGCATCCTTGGCGTGGTTTCCCCCTAGCTTTTTGCCTCCAGACCTCTGGTTTTTGTTGGCTTCATTTTTATTGGCCTTGGGACTCTGCACACTTTACCACTGCTAACCAGTGCTAAAGTGCTTGCGTTTCCTGCTCAAAACATGGTAACGTTGGATTATACCCAGTTGGCACATTTAATTTACTTAGAAGTCCCTAGTAAAGTGCACTACATGTGCCCAGGGCCTGTAAATTAAATGCTGCTAGTCGGCCAGCATAGCTAATTGTGCCATCCACTTAAGTAACTCTTTAAATAAGTCTCAGGCCTGCCATTGCAGAGTCTATGTGTGCAGTTTTAACCTGCCTTGTCGACCTGGCAAAATAAACTTTTTGCCAGGCCCCAAACCTTCCTATTTAATACATAAAAGTCACAACTAAGGTAGGCCTTGGACAACCCCAAGGGCAGGGTGCAGTGTATTTAAAAAGCTGAACATGTATTTTTTTAGTTTTACATGTCCTTGTAGTGAAAGACTGCTAAGTTCATTGTTCACTAATGCAAGGCCTATATCTCCCTTAGTATATTGGAGATGCATTATTACATTTTGTAAGTGTAATTTTCAAATAGAAAGAGATAATGTGTTCATGTTTGGTGTCTCTGGAATCCTAATTTAAAATCCTAACTTATGGTGAAGTCAAATTTTAAATTACAATTCTGAAAATGACACTTTTAGAAGATTGGCATTTTCTTGCCTTGACCATTTGATGCCTGAAGTCTGCCTATGGTCACATGATTGGATGTAGTTGCCAGTTGACCTTTGTGTATCCCTCCTAGACAGCTGCACACAATGGCAGTGATTAGGTGTAGCTAGATGGGCCACCAATGGCAGTATGGGAGGGATGGGCTTGGCCGCCCATCCTTACTTACACCTGACTAGGCTGTGTCCTGTCTCCACACAAAGGGCTGCATACTCCTTGTAGTTAGTCTGGAGCCAGGGCCAGGAAGGTAGGGCACATGTGCACTTCAAAGGCATGCCTCTAGAAGTTTCTCCCCACTTCAGAGGCGAAACTGTGTATAAAATTAGGGCCTCTGACACCACCACTTCCGTTCATTTCTGAACCTGTGGTTACTCTGCGAGGAAGAAAGACTGCTGTGTTGCTGAAGGATTGCCACCCTGCTGAAGGACTGCCACCCTGCTAGACTGCACTCTGCTGGGCTCCTGCTTTGCTGTGCTGATCTGCTGCCCTCTTGCCTGGGTGAGAAAGACTGGACCTACATCTTTTGAACCCAGAGTGACTCCAAGGGTTATTTGCCTGGCCTCCTGAACTGAAGCCTCAGGTACAAAACAGGTTTCCAACAACCCTGCTTATGCACCTGAACTCTGCCATCTGTGAGTCTACCCTGCCAAGTAATACTACCCCAGCCCTGGACCCTTGGAAGTGGACGGACTCATCTCTTATGCTTGGCGACGCACCCTGTGCAGAACCGACACATCTTGCTGCTACGTGGATTGGGCTGTCACGAAGACTTGCAACACCACTGCTGCACACATCACCTTCGTAACCGCCACTGTGCAACCCATCCTCGATGCAAACCCTTGCATCTCTCATCGACAGCAGCCTTGATGACAATGCTGGACTCTGCATCGCAGCCTCACAGCTCCTCGGAACCAGTGCATCCCTGACTCAGGACTTCACATCGCAAGCCCGTCAATAGGATCCTCAACATTGACTCAACAGTACCTTGCACCACAGCCTTGCTGCTTTTAAGAACTGATGCATTGCCTTGGCTACAGGACACCTCTTAGACTCGGATATAAGCATCGTTCCTCAAACCAGGATTTAAGGTACTCGGTTCAGGGGGCCTCTTTGGGTCTCTGTAGCTGGCCTGTGCTCCATCGCAACCAGATAGCCACAGTTGGTGCTTTACACCTTTTGGTGCTGTTTTCTCTAAAACATTAAAATTTATTGTCTCCGGTTCTACTAATTAGATTTTTGTTGTTTTAGCCTTGTTTTATTTATTAAGTGAAGCTCTATGGGCCTTATTAAGAGTTTGGCGGTCCGACCATTGGACCACCAATACGGCGGTCTGGAGGCTGTCACCAAGCCAGCGGCCTCCAGACCACTGTATTAAAATGTTCCCATGGGGCTGGCGGGACAGTCAGTGGGGTGGCATTGGTTTCGGCTCTGACAGAGTGTGAGTCCAATGCCAGCTGAACTGACAGTGCTGCCAGGGGGACACCTGCACTGCCCAGGTCAGGGGCATGGGCAGTGCAGGCCCCCCCTGTGGCCCCCGCGTTGCGTTTCTGCCGGCCTTTTCATGGGGGGATCCCCATGGAAAGGCCGGCGGAAAAAAAGTGGTGATCAGCACGCGCTGCCGACATCAGCACTGCTGTGCTTGACCATGACTTGCACCAGCTCCACCCCAGTTGGGATCCTAGTGGTGGTGTCAGTCTTTTGGCGGTCTGGCCACCAGCATTGTAATCTGGCAGTCAGACCGCCAAGGTTGCGGCAGTCGGACAACCACCGCAGGTATGGAGGTCTTCAGACCATCAAACTCGTAATAAAGCCCTATGTTTCTAATCTGAGATCTTTTTGTGTGGCGTTTTCATTGTTTTACATTTTGAAGTGTTGCCCTCTAAGTTAAGCCTGGCTGCTCAGTGCCAATCTACCAGGGAGTGAGCACAGATTAATTTGGGGTTTGCTAGTGCTTTACCCTGACTAGGATTGTAGTTGCTGCTTGACCAGGGCTCACACCCCAGTCAACCAGTAACCCAATTTCTAACATAACCTAATAGTTCTATGGTGGTAGCTTACATAAGGCACCTTCTATTTTTGTGCTACAGTGGATAAGCCCCAAGCACAGTCTGCTCACTTATAAACATAAAAATATAAACCCATCATGAACCAGATCATTTAACTGGTCACATAAAGAGTTTTGGAGGGGTTTTTAGTATGGTTAAATAACCCACGAGGTGCAGGAAATTAGTTATTTTTGTGGTCTTTAGTTAAACCATTTTGACAAGTTTTTGGGGAGTCACAGCACATGTTCCGGGGTCTGGTTAGCAGGTTACCAGTGTACTGAGTACAAAAACTAGCAACATTCATCCAAAGATTTGGGAGGTGATCATGCAACAAGGGGCATTTCTTTATAAACAACTAATAATCCAAGAATCAAAACCTTATTTTGGAAATAAAAAGAATGAGGCATAATACTACAGTAGGAAGAACTCAAGCATTACACAAGATACACCAGCTGTAAAGAGAACATAGATTCAAACCTAACAGAGATCAAACAACCCAGAAGAGAGGAAAAGTAGGTAGAGAATGAAATATTAGAACAGTAAGGGTTATAAAACAAATAAAACACAAGGAGACCGTAACCCAGATATCACTGAAACTGTTTGTCAACGCAAACACTAGAATGTAGATTGTGAAAACAAACACTATTGGCTGGAGCAAACATCAGTCAAAAGAACAGTATGATTAACCCACCTCATTCCTAGCAATTTAAGCCCATCAAAATGCAAAACCCGTATGCCCCTTTTCATTCTTTCTTCGTAATTCAAGCTCATAGATTCTGATAATACTAAAATCTCATATATAGGCCTGGAGTGTTATCCACCCCCTCATCTCATTTAAAGGTATACTAGAGTCTATTCCCACGTGGTGGTGAATCATGAATTCTTTCCTCCTACTGGGCTGCTGCTTTCTGTTTCTCATTAGTAAAGGCAAAACTTTATAAGGAGTTGCCTCGATACAGAATATTCCCAGCATACTGAGCATGATACATAATGTCCCCAGTTTACTAAGTTTATAAATTCTTTGAAGCAGAACCTCATACCACAGTAAAACATCACTATGTATGCAAATCAAGTCCTTTTCCCATTCACCATGGACATTGAGCCTCTCAGGACAGATGGTTAACCCAAATCCCAGAATTATGTGCATAAGGTATCTCAAAACATTGATGTTTTCTGCTTCAAGACAGATGCTTACCACAGGGATTGCATGGATCAAAATATCCTTTAGTCTGCATCAGGGATTAACAGTATATATGCTTATCAACCCGGCATGAAAGGAGGAACGCAATATGAAGGCACAAGAAGAGAATATAGATGAGAGGACATGGAATGTTGAATGGCACATGTGTTATACTAACACAAGCTTCCTCTGTGGAAGGCCTGGATAAACACTATGTTGTATCCCACAACAGATAAATGTTAGTTCTCTTTTTCACAACTGAAATCACATTCCCTTTCACTTTGACAAGGCCACCAGGTTACCAGGTCCCCTTAAGCATCTTGCTCTTAAGCAGAACTGAAACACACAGTAGATACAGTAAAACTCTTGTTTGTACTAAATAGTGAATCTGATGAGAGTACCCCCAGTGCTAGAACAGAATGGAAAACAAGAAGGCACTGTCGTCTGATGCTGCATAGACCTCACCAAGGCTTGTGTCAATAATTAAGAGGTCCATATCCATTTCTGGCACTGCTCTTCCTAAATGGCTTTTTAACATCTCAATGGAATACCACAAGCGGTCACAAGCGACTTCGAAGATCCACCCTGATGTTGATTCTTGAACCCTGAAGCATCTCAGTGTCTACAGAGGATCATCCTGGATAAATGTATAGAGGAGTGGGAGGGACTGCAACAATGTAGGTATACACCAGTACAGCAGAGTGTGAAGCTTTGAGCAGCAAGCCACAAGGACAATCACAGTAAAAGCTGAGTAATGATGCCCAAAGAAGTCCATACTCAGGATGGCTACAATCAAAACGTAATGACTGACTCCAGGATAACCACATTGTCTGGTTGACTAGACTTGTGTGTAGGAAGTAGATGAATGCACACCAAGTCTTTTTTGCTGTGATTGAAGGCACGTCTTGTGAACCTTCACAACAACAATCATTGCTGATGATGACACACATGGCAGCACAAGAAGAAGGTGCCTTTATAATCCGTCCCCCAAACAAAATACATGCCATACTGACAAAAATCTAGACCAACCTTCTTGTCGAACTGTGCTCTAACTTTCAGCAGACGCCTCAACAGACTAAGACTGCTTTTATTACACATACCATTCCCACAACCAGCTGGGTAATTTGGATGTTTAAGCGTTTAAAGCAGTCTGACTGATGCAGAGTGTTTTAAAACGTGTGGCCTGTTGTGCCACAATTTCTGTACAGCTCTCTGATTGCTTGTTTAGTGCTTGTTTAAAAAAAATGTATTTTATTGGAATATAGCATTTCTTTACCACTTACTATCCGTATGTGGGGTGCTGATGCCATAAAACGATGTTTAATACACATCAACTTGAATAAAGCACAGATGACTTTCCCTGCTGAATAATTTTCCCTTTAGAACGTTGAATTAATATACAGCTGTCATGGTCTTATGCATCTGTTTACTTCTGCCAGGAAATTGTCTTCCTTGTTAGAAATTAACTTGTGCACCCATGCCACAGTGGGATTTTATCCATACTTGGAATGCTGAGAGCAAAGGAACAAAGGCAGAGGAGTACAACGCTGAGTGAATAATATCAAACATGGCTTCCCTGTATGCCTAACTGACACCATGTGTTTCAGGAAGGCGGCGCTGGTGCAACTTACCAGATGATGATGTATCCAGGGAAACCTATTTGAGATTCCCAGGCCACGAAGGAAGAAGGTTTTTTCCTTGTATGTCAGTTCCTATTCAAATCCTATATGAGAAAGTGTGTACATGGACTGAATGCTGTGCAACATACTCATTCTCTTATTTTCCAGTGCAACTATTTGCCATTATGTTTTTTCCTGTTTTTTTTTTTTTTTTTTTGTTTTGTTCTTTTGTATCTAGGGATTCTGTTGGATTCCTTCTAGATTCTAGCGCAGGATAGGAAGCTAGTTGATATAAAGGCTTTTGAACTTTTTGGGCCAGAGGAGAAATAGATTGTTGGCAAATGTAATCTATTTCCTTGGAAAATGAAGCGTCAGAAAGATGACACCTTGGTTCACTGTAGATAAGATGAGCCTATTTGAACATTCTGAACACAGTTGTCATGGAGATGGTTCTTTAGAGGAATAAGAAACACAGAACAGTATTTTTGAAGAACTGGAAACGTTGCTTTGGGAGATGATAACTTATTTTGGTGAACTGCAAAGCTGGAATGTCGGAGGTGAGGTCTTTGGTCCGCGAGTCACAAAAAAGTAGGATGTAGGTAGAAACAGCAGAACATGTGAGCATATTACCGTAGTACACAACCCTACTGCTACTTTAACATTGCAGTGTCAAGCTTAAAAAGGTGGAAGCATAAAAAATTTAATGGTCACTGAGCATGGTTTAAAACAAAGCGGCTGGAGAACATTTAATTGAGGGCGGGAGGAGTTGAAAGTGCATCATCTACATTCCCAGAGTGGATAAAAGCATACGAGTACAGCATATGTCAACTGCGTATTGCTGGATTAAGAGTTTAGGTGCATCCCTACATCTGTAGTGATATTATTAAACATCTAGAATGAGTAGTGCCTGCCTGGGAAGCTGCCCCTAGCACCAGTGCTGAGACAAACCCAGCAACCTACAAGACCCCAACACTGCATCCCTCCTAGACAAGCTCCACAACATAGGACTCCGACAGATCGTACGGGAGCTGACACACTCAGCAGGACACACCCTCAATCCCATCTTCACTACATGAACCTCCCCTACCTTCAGTCGCACCTCCGAACTCCCCTGGACAGACCACCGATGCAGCCATTTCACCTTCAACGCACCCACTGTCATCAGACCCCAACACCAACCATCACATAGAAACTGAACAAGAATCACCGACGATCAGCTCACAGCTGCCCTTGCCGTCGCCGCCCCCACCATCGCACACAACGACGACCCAAACACCGCAGCACGCACCTGCCACTAATGGATAGCCAACTGCACCAACACCATAGCCCCCCTCAAAAAGAAGAACAGCTCCCATGCAACGAAAGCCAACTAGTTTACCTCAGAACTCCGAGAATCTAGACACACTTATTGCTGCCTCAAGAAAATCTGGAGAAACACCAAATCCACAGAAGGTCATAGCAAGTTCAGAGCCGCCACCACCGCGCACCACCAAATCATCAGAAACACCAGAAAGAAAGCTATACAAGACAGAATCTCCTAACATACACACAACAGCAAGGAACTCTTCAGCATCTTCAAGGAGTTCGCCCAACCCAACTGTGTAACAACGGACATCCCACCCTCAAAGACCTCTGGGACAGACTCAGAACCTACTTCCACCACAAAATCAAGACCATCAATGACGTTTCAGCAAGGACAACCTATGTGCAGAACCCCCCTACCAAAACCTGCCACCAACATTCAACACCTGGTCCCCCCTCACCACTGAAAATACTCTGAGAACAATGAGGTTCATACACTCCGGGGCCCCCACGGACCCATACGCCCACCACATTTTCAACAAAGCCGCAGACACCATTGCTCTGCCTCACCATCAAACGCTCACTAGCTGCCACCACCTTCCCCGACGAATGGAAACACGCCAAGATCAACCCCCTCCTCAAGAAACCCTCAGCAGACCCCACCGACCACAAAAACTTCAGGCCCATCTCACTACTCCACTTTCTGACGAAAGTCATAAAAAAAGAGGTCAGCAGCCAACTCGCCACGTTTTTAGAAGACCACAACATCCTCAACATCTCCCAATCCGGATTCAGGAAAAACCATAGCACCGAAACAGCCCTCCTGGCCGCAACAGATGACATCCGCTCCCTGCTGGACAAGGGAGAGACGGCGGCCCTCATGCTGCTAGACCTCTCGGCGGCCTTCGACACAGTCTCCCATCACACCCTGATACAAAGCCTCCACAAAGCCGGCATCAGAGACAAGGCCCTCGACTGGATCCAATCCTTCCTCTCCAGCAGAACTCAATGAGAGAAACTCGCCCCCTTCCTCGCAGACCCCACCACCTGCAGAGTTCGTCAGGGATCCTCCCTCAGTCTCACGCTGTTTAACGTCTACATGGCCCCGCTAGCCACCATCGTTAGAAGCTAGAGATTCAACATCATCTCCTACGCCGACAACACCAAACTCATCCTCTCCCTCTCCAACGAACCCAACAAAGCCAAACACAACTTCCACGAAGGCATGGAAACAGTCGCCACCTGGATGAGAAACAGCTGCCTTCAACTCAACACAAACAAGACAGAAGTACTCATCATGGGCCCTCAACCCAACGCGTGAAATGACTCCTGGTGGCCACCCACCCTCAGAAACCCGCCCAACCCCACCAGCTAAGCCTGCAACATTTGTATCATTCTGGACTCCAATCTCAGCATGAACCATCAAATCAACTCAGTCACCTCCACCTGCTTCCACACCCTCCGCCTCCTACGGACGTCCTTTAGAGGATCCCCCTTGAACATAGAAAGACCGTCACACATGCCCTCATCACCAGCAGACTGGACTATGGCAACGCACTCTTCGCCGGAATCAACAAAAAACTACAAAACATCCAGAACGCCACCACCAGACTGGTCTTCGACCTACCTTGACACTGCCAGATCTCGCAACACCTGCGTACACTGCACTGGCTTCTCACAGAGAAAAGCATCTCCTTCAGGATCCTCACCCACGCACACAAAGCCCTCCACAACACCGGACCAGACTACCTGAACCATCGACTCAATCTCCACGTACCTCACAGGACCGTATGCTCAGCCCAGCTCTCTCTCGCGGAAGTACCCCGCATCTGGAAAACCAGAACAGGAGGACACTCCTAGTCCCACCTAGCAGCCACCGTCGGGAACGCCCTTCCTCTCCACATCAGAAAAACCACCTCCCTCCTCAGCCTCAGGAAGGAACTGAAGACATGGCTTTTTTTAAGAACCACAGGTGAACGATACACTCCCTCTCCCACCAGCGCCTTGAGACCCTAATGGGTGAGTAGCCCTGCTTTACAAGAATTGATTGTTGCAAGCGCGTTAACGCAGCTTGGGCATTCACAAGGGTGCCGATGTATTGAGCAGTCCAGGCTGAAGCCGGGGACCGCTTCACATCTGCGACATGGAGAGAAGTAGGCCGCCTAGATGGGCCTAGCCGTTCTCATGTACTCCCCTCTTCTGGGGGCAGCATTTCAAGTCTACGGAGATTCCCTCGAAAGCCGTGCGCCTCTCTTTACTGCCTGCTGCATGGTGTTAAAATGGCCACTTGACTTTATCCCTTTTCATCAAACACACGTGGGGAAGCTGGGATGGCAGAGCCTGTAATGATTAGCTCTCCCTGATGTGTCAGCGGCTCTGTCACTGCGCATTGACTGTCCATCCAGCTCGGTGCTAACCGCAGCACGGCGGCAGCTCCAGGCAGGAGCACGCAGGTGCAGACAGAAGATAATGCGTGAAAAACCGAGCAGCGAGCATATCAACTGACGGGAAGTGTTTCAATATGGAACCTACCAGCAGCTCAGCAAGCGGCAGAAGCCTGTCTTTAAAATGATCCCATCCCAAATTGTAGTCTCTGAAGAGAAGTGTTAAATAATTTAGGAACAGCACAACTTGGGTGAATGTTTACAGTTAATGAGCCATAGAATTAAAATGTGTTGTTATTTATTTTCAGTCATTTTGGAAAGGATTTGCAGTATGCCTAGCGTTTATTTTCTTAACGCTGGTCAGGTAAGTGCTAAGCAGTGGATAAGAGTGGTTGATAGAGTAATTCCCAAAACGGTACGTTTGTGTTCCGCCTGGTGACTTAGTAGTGAATGAGTCAGGTTGTAGTGACTGGCTAATTTAAACATTTGCTATTTTTTTTTTTAATATTCTTAATTGATTTAATTATTAAAAAGAGATAGGACCTGTTTTTTCTGAATTTTTTTGTCACTGCTTTTTAGCAGTTAATTGTGGAAATGTAGTCATGTAAATAAATATTACTCACTTTGTCGGTGTGCTTTTCTATTTCTTCGTGAAAAATATCTTTGTCCCTTCTTTCTTTTGATTGAGAGGCGGCTACATGCAGTGGGCAAAGTTTTACCTCTTCTTTCTCATTTGGTCCGTGACAGTTCAATATAGGTCGTACTTAAGTAGATTTTTCAGCTTTTCCAACCGCTTTTGACTAGCTGACAGCCATTTTAATATTCTAATCTCCTCCAGAGCCCGTCAAATACCTGAAGTGGAATAGTGAATGGAAACTTTAATTTTAAATAAATTGTGTGCCTCTGTTGTGTAGGTTGCCGACGTTGGTGGGGTAGAGGATAGTAAGAATACCTCAATAGTAGTAAAGGATAATAACATTTTAGTCTACCTTTGAAAGATGCAGATGTCCGCCACGTTGATGTTCCCATACTTAACCACTTCTAAATATATTTTATAGAGCATAAGTGGTACATAACCCCCCTCTAAAGTTTTAAATAATGCAACATTTTGGGTTGAGTCACTAATATGTTTTCAGATGCAACATTTGCTACTAAATATATTCAAAACTCTTAGGGGTCAAACCCCCTATCCTCCTGTAAAGTCTTCAAATATTACAAACCTTTCCTTACCACCACATTATCCCCAACTCATGTTGCACACGCTCACTAGGCTTCCAGCCTATACCCTCGAAAAAAAGCACCAAGTCTTGAGCCCGCGCCCCGTCCATCCCCCATACCCATTATGCCTGCTGCGGCACTGGTTCAAATACTAGCTGATTCAGTTTTGGAGATGTGTGAACTGGGTGCTACAGTGACGCTTCAGTGCAAAGGCACTGTTGTGCCTCCACCAAGAACATGAAGTTGATTGGAATGTTGCTAGAAAGTATTTCATTTTTTAGAATGATAGAATGCGGATTGCTGGTAGTAATGGATCTGAAGTCTTAAAACACTAGCAATTAGTGGTAATCTAGAGTTTATATAGAGCTTTTTGTGTATGACCACCATTCACTTCATTTACATTTTAAACTTGAACATAGTGGAAAGATTTGTTTTTAGCTATTTGTCTAAAGCAAACAATATACTTGTAGTTTACACCTTCCTAGTGCAAGCAACTTAACATGTCACTTTCCATTTCCTCTATGTATAGACCCCATGACTCCTGCCCCAAAGCTGGAGGCATCCATTAACGGCTGAGGTACCTTCCCCAGTGGACAGCAGTGCTTAAGGACTGCAGACTGTCATTGTGCAAAAACATGATTAAAGGACTGTGTTACATTTCTTCAAAACGTTTGTAATAATTATGTGTCAACCATGTTCTTTTTTTGTTACCTTAGGGTTTCATCTCCTTTGGATCAGGGGAGCCACCAGCAGATGAGTTTCACTCCTTTGTGCTTTACCATAATAACAGTCCCAGATGGGCTGAGCTGTTGAAATTGCCAATTCCTGTGGATAACTTCAGGGGAGCTCACATCCGATTTGAATTTCGACATTGTTCCAGTAAGATAATTTTTCTATAACACCGTCGACCTTAGTAAGCTATTGGACACGGAGTGATTTGAAAAGAAAAAAATAAAATACATTTTATTGTTAATTTGTGTTAATTTAGATTCATCGTTTTTGTGGCACTACTAATGCAATGTGAGTGTGAAAGCTGTCTAAAACTAAACATCAGTCTCTTATAATTCTAATAGTTTGCAGCTTTATAAAGTGATATTTGTTTCATTGGTGTTTAAAATTTATTTTTTTCGAATCATTCTTTTAATTCTTGTTAAATGTATAAAATTTACTTTTTTTGGTAGTACACAGTATGGAAAATTAAAAATGAATTCGTTCATGCATTTAAAATTTCATATCTAGCTTGGTTAGCATTAGAACCCCCCTGTTTAGTGAAGTTTAGACCAGAATTAAAATTAAAACAATTAAACACAGCTTTCAATCAAAGTTACATTTTATTAGATGACTGCAAGGCATCAGTGGATCGAACATTCATGTTGAATAATCATTTACTTACAAGGTAACCAATGAAAAGGAGTTGCCAACAAACATTAGTATTGCGTATGGGGGATACTTGGATAATATACCAGTCAGAATACAAATAATTATTAAAAATATCCATTGTGACCTATAGTGAATGCAGCATGTATGTTTTTTTTTTAATGAAAACATCTCATAGGTTCTTCTGGAACGTTACCTCAAAAATCAGAACAGCCGAAAATGGACAATTTGATAGAGACATCTAGTTGTAGATTCCTTACCTTAGAATTTTCCACAGTTGAAAGGCTGGTTCTGGATATTTTTCTCGAGCAGTACCCCTGCTCAGCGTTGTATCGTTGGATCAGCTCCATGTCCATCGTCAAAGGCAATGCTTTTTCAAGTTGCTAACTCCTTGTGCATTGAGGATGTCATCTCGGAAGATTGGGTTCAAACCCTGAGGATCATGTCATCGGGCGATGACACTGACAATTCCGCACCTCATGTGTCTTTGGTGTTTGGAGGGTAATCATGGCCCGAAGTCGTGCTCCATGTGTCAGGCAATGCATCCAAAGTCTTTGAGGGAGGGCTCCCTGAAGCGGATGGTGGACCGATGCTCAACTTTGTGCAAGTCAAGGTCCCCGTCGAGAGGAGGGCCCTTGGAGCGGTTGCGAATTCCTCCATCATTGTCATCTCTCACCAAGTCCTCGGGATGACCGGGTAAGTTGAGGCACAAGAAGAAGTTGAAGAAAGCAAAAAGTTCTCTGACTTCACCTCATCCGTCGGCCGATTAGACAGAGGAGCAGGATCATCATCTTTCTAGGCCTCCGAAGGTGGGGACTGCACCTGGGCTGACTCCGCGCCTCCCAATGTTTCTGGGAGCCAGAGCAACCCCTGCCCAATTAAGAGTTCTACAAGGCCACGTGCCTCATTTTTGGGCAGTATGACCTTGCTGCAGCGCCTTGAGGCCCCACAGAGTCAGAAGGGGCTCCGTCAGGTTCCGCACTGGCGGCTTCGGCCTCAGCTCCGAGGGCCAAAGCTGGATCCATGCTTGGTTCGGGAACGGCATCATTTTTACCATACCGTCCTTCCCCGAAACCGATCCTCACAACAGCTCTCCTGCAGCTGCCCATGCCCCAGGAGGCCCCATCCTCATTGTGGACTCCAACACAACGTCATATGGGCGTCGGATGACTACAGTGTCGATGGGAGCCATGCCTCCCATGTCTAATCCTGAGCCTTTTTCTTATGGACTGGGCTATGGTGAGGAATGTGAGGGGTCAACAGACCCTTTAGAATATCAACTTCGAGACCCTGTAGACTCCCGTAGAGGCTTGGGTGAAGCCAGTGGACTGGAAACCTCCCCAGATACTGGCATGCTTTCTCCTCCTACCTTGGCCACGGACAAGGGTGCTTCATATTCTTTGGTGGTGAGGAGGGCAGCTGAGGTCCTTGACCTTTACAGGGAGTGCAGAATTATTAGGCAAATGAGTATTTTGACCACATCATCCTCTTTATGCATGTTGTCTTACTCCAAGCTGTATAGGCTCGAAAGCCTACTACCAATTAAGCATATTAGGTGATGTGCATCTCTGTAATGAGAAGGGGTGTGGTCTAATGACATCAACACCCTATATCAGGTGTGCATAATTATTAGGCAACTTAACAAAAAACAAATATATACCCATTTCAATTATTTATTATTACCAGTGAAACCAATATAACATCTCAACATTCACAAATATACATTTCTGACATTCAAAAACAAAACAAAAACAAATCAGTGACCAATATAGCCACCTTTCTTTGCAAGGACACTCAAAAGCCTGCCATCCATGGATTCTGTCAGTGTTTTGATCTGTTCACCATCAACATTGCGTGCAGCAGCAACCACAGCCTCCCAGACACTTTTCAGAGAGGTGTACTGTTTTCCCTCCTTGTAAATCTCACATTTGATGATGGACCACAGGTTCTCAATGGGGTTCAGATCAGGTGAACAAGGAGGCCATGTCATTAGATTTCCTTCTTTTATACCCTTTCTTGCCAGCCACGCTGTGGAGTACTTGGACGCGTGTGATGGAGCATTGTCCTGCATGAAAATCATGTTTTTCTTGAAGGATGCAGACTTCTTCCTGTACCACTGCTTGAAGAAGGTGTCTTCCAGGAACTGGCAGTAGGACTGGGAGTTGAGCTTGACTCCATCCTCAACCCGAAGAGGCCCCACAAGCTCATCTTTGATGATACCAGCCCAAACCAGTACTCCACCTCCACCTTGCTGGCGTCTGAGTCGGACTGGAGCTCTCTGCCCTTTACCAATCCAGCCACGGGCCCATCCATCTGGCCCATCAAGACTCACTCTCATTTCATCAGTCCATAAAACCTTAGAAAAATCAGTCTTGAGATATTTATTGGCCCAGTCTTGACGTTTCAGCTTGTGTGTCTTGTTCAGTGGTGGTCGTCTTTCAGCCTTTCTTACCTTGGCCATGTCTCTGAGTATTGCACACCTTGTGCTTTTGGGCACTCCAGTGATGTTGCAGCTCTGAAATGTGGCCAAACTGGTGGCAAGTGGCATCGTGGCAGCTGCACGCTTGACTTTTCTCAGTTCATGGGCAGTTATTTTGCGCCTTGGTTTTTCCATACGCTTCTTGCGACCCTGTTGACTATTTTGAATGAAACGCTTGATTGTTCGATGATCACACTTCAGAAGCTTTGCAATTTTAAGAGTGCTGCATCCCTCTGCAAGATATCTCACTATTTTTGACTTTTCTGAGCCTGTCAAGTCCTTCTTTTGACCCATTTTGCCAAAGGAAAGGAAGTTGCCTAATAATTATGCACACCTGATATAGGGTGTTGATGTCATTAGACCACACCCCTTCTCATTACAGAGATGCACATCACCTAATATGCTTAATTGGTAGTAGGCTTTCGAGCCTATACAGCTTGGAGTAAGACAACATGCATAAAGAGGATGATGTGGTCAAAATACTCATTTGCCTAATAATTCTGCACTCCCTGTAGTTCCCTCAGTGGCAGTCAGGACTAACCTCCTGACAGAGGTGCTTTAGCCTAGAGCTTCATCCTCCGAACCCCTGCTGCTATTCAATAAAGCCCTTACAGATTTCCTACTGGGTAGCTGGTCCACGCCCAGCACAGGAGCTCCTGTGAGCAGGACAATTGCCTGCTGCCATCCCCCTGCTCTGTGCAACCCAAATCTTCTTGTGCAGCACCCCACCCCACCCCTGAGAGCTTGGTTATCCAAGCCTCCATCTCCTTGGGGGGTTTGCTTTCCGCACCCCGGTTATGAGTCCAAGAGGTTGGACACACTTGGGAAGAGGATGTTTTCTTTTGCCAGCCTGGCATTGAGGTCCGTGAACACCGAATGCCTTTTGGGCCATTATTTCCGCATTTTCTGGGATATGGTTGTGCAGGTGCTTCCATTGGTCCAGGAGGAGGCCTTCCTTGGCTGTACTCTACTAAGCAGTTGCTGATGGGAGAGATGCAGCAGAGCTCACGATCCCATGTGGACTGGACCCAACCAACTCATTAGGCAGGGCGGTTGCATCAACAGTGGCCCGTAGGCACCACACCTGGTTGAGGATGTCTGGCTTTTCAGGAGATGTCCAAGCTAATCTTATCGACATGACCTTTGATGGCACCCGTCTCTTCAGAGAAAAAGCATACTTGGCGCTCAAGTGTTTCAAGGATTCTCATGCTGCAGCCAGGTCCTTGGGTCTCATGGCAGCCCCTCGGCCTCTTCAGTCTGCTTTTTCCCCTTTTGTGGCTATGGAAGGGGCACCCAATTGTGTCCGTTCCCTACCAGCCACCGTGCCTTGCATGATGCCCAGCCTCTGTGTGGTGGGAATGCGGGATCCAGTGACCTCATGGATCAAGGAGCCAGTGGTCTGGCCAGTCCACCGCTCCCCCTCTGCAGCTGGTTCCAAACCTTCCTAGTCTGACTCTTGTTTCCAAGGACCAGTCGTAGACAAGATACGGCATCACCTTCTCCGCTGGCAGTCCATCACGTCAGACAGGTGGGGTTTGCAGATAGTCCAAAGCGGCTACTCCCGCCCCTTCGAGACTACCCCTTCATCCATGCGACCATCCTACAATTGGATAATGGGGGATCACTTTGCACTTCTCTGGGAAGAAGTAACAGCTTTCTTTGCCAATGGACCCGTAGAGAGGGTTCCTGTGCCAGAAGTAGGTCGTAGTTGCTATTCCTGCTACTTTTAGGTACCCAAAAAGAACAAGGGCCTCCTCCTTATCCTGGACCTTCAGTCCCACAACTTCTTATTCAGGAAGGCAAAGTTCAGAATGCTTAGTCTGTCTCAGGGTTTTACTGCCCTGGAGCCAGGAGACTGGATGGTAGTGTTGGACTTGAAGGATACTTATTTCCATTTTCCTGTCCTGCCTGCCCACAGACGTTACTTGCGGTCCATGGTGGTTCACAAGCACCTTCAGTTCCCCGTGCTCCCCTTTGGCCTTACCAGCACCTCTCAGGTGTTCACCAAGTTGATGGTGGTGGTCGAAGCTCATCTTCCCAGGTCAGGGGTTTCAGTGTTCCCCAAACTCAACGACTGGTTGTTGAAGGCGGGCCTGCCCCAGGCTGTCATCACCCACCTTCAGACTAAGCCGGGCCTCCTGCATTTTCTGGTGGTTCACTATAAATGTGCCAAAGTCATACCTGGCACCCTCTCAGATGCTCCCTTTCTTCAGAGCTGTTCTGGACACAGTGCAGTTTCGCGCTAATCCTTTTGAGCGACAAGTCAAGGATATTCAGGCTATGATACTGATGTTTCAGCCTCTATCCTGGATTTCAGTGAGAATGACTCAGGCTGCTGGGCCTCATTGCCTCCTGCATCCTGCTGGTAACACATGCCAGATGGCATATGCAAACTCTGCAGTGGGGCCTGAAGTTCCAGTCGGTGCGGCATCAGGGGACTCTCTCTGTCCTGGTGCAGATCTTCCAGGGAACTGCACAAGATCTTCACTGGTGACTCATGAACCGCGATGGGGTCAGAGGCAGATCCCTCTCCCTTCCCCAACCAGAGCTGACACTAGTGACAGATGCGTCACTCCTGGGCGGCTGGACTCCACATCAACCTGTTGAAGTTCCATGAGATCAGACTGGAATTGAAAACATTTTATCCCTCTCTCAAGGGAAAGGTAGTGCAGGTGTTCATGGACAACACCACCCCATGTAGGGGTGGAGTCATGGACCCTTTGTCAGGAGGCTTCTGGTAGGCTCTCTGAATGCCAGAGCACACAAACTCAGCCGACAATGCTTAATCAATCGAGACTGGTGTCTCTTTCCGAAGGTGGTGCATGGTCTCGCTCAGCAGTGGGGAGAGCCTTGGTTAGATCTGTTTGCCTCCGCAGAGAACTTGCAATGTCTGCAGTATTGCTTGTTAGAGTTTCCAAGGCGACAATCGCTCAGAGACGCTATTTTTCTTGTGTGGAATTCAGGTCTCCTGTATGCCTTTCGCCCATACCACTTCTGCCCAGAGTTTGCAAGAATATTTAGGATGACCGGGTCCAAGTCATTCTTGTGGCACTGGACTGGACACAGAAAGTCTGGTATCCTGAGCTACAGAGCATAGCCATCGATCCTCCAATCAGACTGCCCCTTCAGGAGGATCTTCTGTCGCAGTAGCAGAGGGGGATACTCCACCAGAACCTGTCCAGCCTCCACCTTCTTGCATGGAGATTGAGTGGTGACAGTTGAGAGCATTTAACCTTCCACCCAAAGGCTATAGCATAATCTTGGCAGCCAGGCGTCCCTCCACCAAAACGGTAAACGCCTTTAGTTGGAAGAAATTTGTGGCATGTTGCACAGACAAGTCTGTTGACCCACTTTCTGCCCATTTATCTGCGGTCCTGTTGTTTATCCTTTCTTTAACCCAGCAGGGCTCTGCTATAGGCACTCTGAAAGGTTGTTTATCTGCTTTCTCTGCATTTTTGAGGTTGCCTGATTAACCTTCTTTGTGTGTCTTCCATCGTAAATAGGTTCCTTAAAGGTCTTGCTCGTATGTTTCCTCCATTCCCATTCAGTATGCCCCAATGCGATTTGAATTTGGTTCTGACATTCCTAATGTGCATTCCTTTTGAGCCTTTACACAGTTGTCCTCTCAGGCTTCTAACGTTAAAGACTGCCTTGCTTGTGGCCGTTACATCTGCCCGCAGAGTGAGTGAGCTGCAGGCTTTGTCATCTAAGCCAGCCTAACTTTCCATCTATCCTGACGATGTGGTGTTTCGCACTAGGGCCTCCTTCTTGCCAAAAATGGTTATGCTCTTTCATGTAGGCCAATCCATCCCCTTGCCTATTTTTGACTCATCCCAACATCCTTCTAAGGAAGAGAAGATATTCCACCGCCTGGACCCTAAAGCGTTGGTGTTCTACTTTGAGCATATAAAAGAGTTCCAGGTGGATGATCAACTCTTTGTTGGTTATGTAGGTGCAAAGAAAGGTCGGGCAGTGCAGAAGCGTACCATTTCATGATGGGTCGGCGAGGAAGCAACCACCTGGAGGTTTGTGTACTCATTCTATGAGAACTACAGCTGTGAGCACTGCGTTAGCACTCAGTGTTCCAGTCCTTGTCATCTGTCAGACGGGAACGTGGGTGTCTGCACACATTTACCAAACACCACTGCCTGGACATTCAGGTCCTTAGGAATGGGTAACTTGCCCGTTTGGTCCTGTAGGACTTCCTAGTAAGATATTAGTTTGCAGGCCTGCCTCTGGGGTTGGTTTTGCTTTGGTATCTATTCTTAGGTAAGGAATCTGCAACTAGAAGTCCAGATGGACAAGTTGCTTGCCTTTGGTAACACCTTATCTGGTAGAGACAGTATCTAGTAGTAGATTTCTTACCAACCCACCCATGCTCCCCCTCTCTGCAAACTGATTTCTAGGGACAGGAACTCCACTTTCAGGGCCTTAGTTGTGATTCACTAGTAGTCTGTTTCCTTATGACTCTGTGCTGAAAAGAATCTGATGTCAGCACACCAGGATGTTGCCTATATAATATCCACAACGTCATATGTGGCGCGTGTGATGCTGATGACGGGCGCACAGCCGATTGACAACACCTAACGACGTGCAGGGGTACTGCTTGAGAAAAATCTCCAGATCCAGACTGACACCTGAGGGAAATTGTAAGGTAAAGAATCTGCAACTAGATAATATCTCTACAGATAAGGCGTTACCGAAGGGGAGTAACCTGTCCTTCAGGAACTTCATAGCTTACAAAAAAAGCAATCAAGTCTTAGCATTACCAAGTTAAGAAATATTGAAAATATAAGTTTCCTATGCCAACAGGCAAACGGATGAAAGCGGACACAGATCACTGTTGGTTTATAATTCCGATTTGGTTATGTGGCTGCTTCAAGAATTTGTTTATAATAAATATGGGACATGTCTGATCACAGAGTTTTATTATCAACCTTTTGTGCCTATCCTCCTAAATTAAAATATATTGGGTTCACATACTGTTGTTCATTCTTGGGGGTCATGAAAGGGTGCTGGGGGAGATTTTTCCTCCTTCATGAATACTTTAAAAAAAATGTATTAAACATTAAGTGTATATAATTTTTATTAAGTATTGTGGTTTTTTTTCAGCAAAAGAGAAGGGGGAGAAAAAGTTATTTGGTTTTTCCTTCGTGCCTTTGATGCAAGATGATGGAAGGACGCTTCCAGATGGCACTCATGAGCTAATTGTTTATAAGGTAATTAAATTAAAAAAGCAATGTGACTTTAGAGAGCTCCAGAAATGGCAGTTTTTCCCCTAAAGATTCGCAAGGTTTCTCATTTGTACTTAAGACACCACTTACATTAAGAAGGTTAAGTGGCTACGTGACTGTTCCCTAACTTGATATCTCTCTTTCACTCAGCATCAACATGGTTCCATGTTACTGGGAATATTAGTTGGCACTCGTTTATCCCTGGACACCTGTGACATAGCCTACTGCAGTTTGATATATTTATATTTGTGGAGGGTTATGGTGATGACGGTTTCCTGGCAGTGGGAAAGCAGACCATGAATTGAGAAGTTGTGATACCTCTTTGATTTGAAAAGGTGAATGTACCAGGGGGTGAGCTCTTTGATGTGATATAAGGGAGAGCCCTGGGCGCAAGATTTGTTCCATCCTCTTTAGTCTCTAACAGCTGTCTTTAGCAAAAGCAAAAATCATTACAGCTCATAAGCTGAGATGAAAAAGAGGAATGGCCCTGTAAATGCGACTGGCCCATCTTTGTCTGCTGCCAGAGATGTGTTTTTGATGTTAGTTCAAACGTTCAAATCAAATAGAAAATACCCACATTTTATTTTTAAAGTTTGGAAATAATCAATTGTTTGAGACCAGAAAGTTCCAGAATCTTTGAAAATAGTGTGACTTTTAAATTATAAATGTTGGTATTGTTAACAGGATGACAGGGAGGATTCATGTTGTGATTAAGGTTTGGCAAAGAATCAGCATTCAAGTTTGCCCATTGGTAACATTTGAAGTAAGAGTTACAGAGGGGTTGATGGAAATTGCTTCGGATAGGACTTGCACTAATGTTAAAAAAAGGGCGAGGTACAATGCAAGGTCTATGATTAGTGGTGTGTATTAGGGCTAGCGATAGGGATCTGATAAATGGAGTAGCATTATGTGATCTGGGTTTGATTTATAGTACATAACAGCACGGGTTACGATTTGGGTATTATAGCCTGTCTACCTTGAAAAGGTTTCCCCATCCAAACGCTGTGCTTCTAGACCCGACTCCCCATGCCATCTGCATAGCCAGAATCCAGACCCACTCCATGCTAACCCAAGTTCCCCAAGCAACGCCCGCCCCAGTAAAATCATTTTACAACATATGCACACCATCTTTGGGCCATCAGCTCCCTCTGCTGCTCTTTCAGGCCTCTCGGAGCTGAGAGGTACCCCAGCTGGGTTACTGCTGGCAGATTTTCCCCAACCCTAGTTGGGCCCTCTACTTTGCCTTAATGCTGACGGTGCCTGCACTCACCTTGGCTCCAGTTCCCCTGGCGCTGACTCTGACACTTCCTGTTCTGCTAGATGACAAGCCTATTCCTATTCCCATTACCTACTCCAAGTCAGTGATGCCTCTTGACGTTGACTCCGGCGCCGTCCAGACCATACCAACCTCTGGGCTTAACGATGAGGAAGAAGGGTATGGTCCTTTTGAGGACAGCATAAACCAGGAAGAAAACTGTTATGAGGAGCTGAGTGACATCGGTGACTAGGACACCTCCCCAGACTCTGGCATGCTTTCTTCTCCAGGCCCAGTTTTGTAGGAAGGTATATTCTTCACAGTAGTGATTTGGTGGGCAGCGGTGCTCTTTGACCTACAACTGCTGGCAGTCGAGGTCAAGATTGATGTCTTGTCAGAGGTGCTTCACCCAGGGTTGTGGTGTGCAGAACCTGTGCTCCCCTTTGGGGTCTTCACTGCCTTCTCCTGGGGGCATGGGCTAAGCCGTGCACAGGGGCACCACATGATTTCCCGTCACCTTTGTCCTGCCCTCTCTCTAAATTTCTCCCCAGAGAGCGTGGTGGTATGGGCTTCAACAGGCAAAGTTAACCTGAACGCATTCTTTTCCACTCCACCAGTTAGGGAGTTCAAGAGGCTGGATACTTTTGTGAAGCAAATTTTCACTTAGACGGAGGTGGAAAAGGATCTTCAGTGGTGGATAACTAACTACGATTGGCTCACTAGCAGGTTCCTCTCACTTCCTCATCCAGTGTAGACTGTAATGACCGACTCATCACTTTTGGGTTTGGGTGTGCACCTGGGAAAGGTGGAGATCAGAGAACTGTGGTCTCCTGCGGAGTCCCAGCTCCACATCAACTTTCTGAAGCTGAGGGCGATTTGCTTGATACTGAAAGCCTTCCCCTTACATCCTTTATTGGTTCAAGTATTCATGTACAACACCACTGCCATTTGATGTAGCAGCAAACGGCTGAAGTGGGCTCATGGACTCTGTGCCAGGAGGCTCCGTGCCTTTGGACTTGGCTGGACTGCCAGGGCATCTTACTGGCTGCACACCATCTGTAGAATCCCTGAATGTCATGGGTGACAAACTCGGCCGTCAATGCCTTGTTGCTCACAAATGACAGTTACATCAGGTGGTGTTGTAAGGCCTCTTCTAAGAATGCTAGAACCTTGGCTTGATCAGTTCACCACCACTGATAAAGCGCAATGTTAACAATTCTGCACACTGGAGTTCCCAAAGTGTCTCTCACTCGGAAATCGGTTCTGCCTCCATTGGAAGTCATGCTTCTGTATGTCTTACCAATATCACTCCTTTCCCAAAATCTCTAGAAGATCAGGACAGACTGGGTCCCTAGTCATTATAGTGGCTCTGAATTGGGCACAGAGAGTATGGTATCCTGAACTTCTGAGCATCTGCTTTCCAATCAAGCTGTCCCTTCGGGAGGATCTTCCTGTGCAGGGTCCTACACCCGAACCTTCAGACTGTCAATCTTCACACTTGGTGATTGAGCAATGACAGTTGAGGGTTTTTGATCTTCCTGCCAAGGTCTGTGATGTCATCTTGGCAACCAGGCATCCCTCCACTAAGACTGTATACACGTGCTACTGGGATAATTTAGTGGCTTGGTGATCCTCATGCCATGAGGGCTCCCTTTGTGCTCCTTTGTCGGAGGACATTACACACGTCATGTAATCTCCCTTTGAGCCTTGTACTGTGGCTCTTGAGAATCAGGGCAGTTTCCCTGTTGGTCGTTACATTAGCCAGGAGGGATAGTGAACTCTGTTCATCCTCCATACACCACCCTTTTCCCAGACAAACTAGTACTCAGGACACAGGCTTCTTTCCCTCTGAAAGTAGTCACCCTCATTTATGTTGGCCAGAACATCACATTTCCTGGCTTTTTCATCCCACCTTGTCTTTTTATCCTTCTAAAGAGGAGGAGAGACTTCATCATCTGGACCCGAAGAAAGCTCTCTCCTTCCACACTGATCGCAACAAAAACCAGCAGGTGGATGATCAGCTCTTCATTGGGTTCACTGGGGCAAAGAAGAGCAAGGCTGTACAGAAGCGAACCATCACTTGATTAATTGTACTCTGCATTAAGAGGTACCTCTCCCAGATATCTGCAAAGCTGCTATGTGGACAGTCAAGTCTGTCAAGACTGATATTTCGTCTGCTCAGCCCTCCAGGTCTTCTTGGTTTAAGCCAGTTCTAAGACCCACCTCAGGGAAGGTACCTTTTTAAAGGTGAGGAATATGCGTTTAGAAGTCTCTATCAGAAGAACAAGTTGCTTAACTTCAGTGATACTTTTTCCTGTAGACTCTATCAAACTGCATATTCCTCACCAACTGTCCCATCCTCCCCTCTCTGCGAACTGGGCTCTTCATCTGAAAGATCCCATTAGACACCGCACACTGGTTAAACATTGTGTTTTACGTGGCTCTGCATTAATGACGCTGAAATAGTCACAAAAGAAACTGATGGCAGCACACTGGAGTGGTGCTTCTCTGGACCTCACAACGTCACTTAAAAATCGTATGATGCAAATGTGCAGCCGATTGATGTTGTCTACTTGCATTCAGATGTACTACTCAGGATTTTCAGATCTTTTCCAGGATTTTCCTCCAACAAGTCCTGCTGTCCTCGTTGGTGGATTTACCCACACTGTGCAGCAGGAGGCTTTGATTCTTTTGAGCAGTGGTGATGTGCAGCTGTTCCGGTGCATGGGATCTGACAGGGATGTTACTCCTATTACTTTATTGCCCTCAAGAATAACGACGGGCTTCATCCCATTTTCGACCTTTGAAAGTAACATCACAAGACACCGTACTATGACTGGCTAAAGTCAAAAGGATTCAGCCTTAGAGCAGTTCAAACAGAGGTGTGCCACTTCTCGCTCCCTGGGTCTCTCTACATTCATCAGACAGTTTTTCCAATACTTCCGCCCATTTCAGGGTTACACCAGGGGTTTCGCATATCAGACCCTACCACCAGCACAAGAGGCACCTCAGTCCTTTCAAGGTCGGGGACAGCACATAGCTCAGTCCTGTTCCACCCCCCACCACTCAACCCCCCATCCAGCAACAACAACTGAAAAACTGCTTTAGTGAATTGTTTCCAGCACACAGCCACCCTGCAGAAAGCAGGCTCCAACATTTCCTTCAGGGGTGGCAAGACCATAGTTTTGACAGATGGATTCTCCACTTTGTACACCCTTATTTTCTTTCTAGCCCACTGCACTTTCCACCCTCAGCAGGGCAGCTGATAGAGCAGCAGATGTCAATTTTGCAGCAGGAAATGCAGGCCCTTTTGGCCAAAGAGGCCGTAGAGAGGGTTCCAGCTTTGGAAACAGTAACAGGTTGTTACTCCATCTACTTCTTTGTGCCCAAGAAGGACTGAGGCATTTGACCTATTTTGGATCATAGCTCTCTGAATGCCCTGCTGTGAAAGGACAACATCATGGTGCTTATACTATCCCACGTTCTGTCTGCCCTGGATCCTGGAGACTGGATGGTAGCGTTGGACTTACTGGATGTTTAATTCCATTTCCCTATATCAACATGCCAAAGTCACACCTGAACCCTCTGCAGATGCTCTTGCTCATTGGAGCTGCCTTAGATATGTTGTAGCTTTGTGCCTTTCTCCCTGACTGCAGAGTCCAGGACATTCAGGCTCCCCATATATCAGCCTCTGTCCTGGATTTCAATGAGGGCAACTTTGAGGCTACTGAGACTGTTGGCCTCCTTCATCCTGCTCTTCAAACATGCCAGATGAAACATGTGCCCTCTATAATGGGAAATTAAGTCCCAGTGAGTGCAGCACCAGGGAAACCTCTTGGATTTCATCCAAGTTTCAGGGGAGACTGCCTCCAATCCTCCAGGACTTTTGGTTTGATCATTCCACAGACCCACACCTTGGAAGGTATTGTTTTGATATCACAAGTTGAGAAATCTGTGGTTATAAGTATCCATCAGAACAACAAGTTACTTACCTTTGGTAATGCTGTTTCTGCTAGATATTCTATAAAACCTCATATTCCTCACCACCCACGCATCTCCCTATTCTGTATTATCGACTCTTTTCCACCTAAAAAGGTCCAAAACTAGAGATCTGCAAACTGGCCATGCCAGTTTGCTGATTGCCTCTGGACCGAAGGGGATGGAAAAGCCTATTAAAGATACTCACACCAGATCACAATGGTAGCGCTTACATGCAGCTCCATTTGATATGGCCAGAGTGGAACTAAGTCGGTGTGGAGCCACATGTTGCCACCTACCAGCATGCATGATTCCTCCAAACGCCTGGGGAATAGTCACAAAGTGACAAATCTGCAATTAGAGTATCCACAAGAAAGTAAGTAACTTGTTCTTATGGATTACTAGTCTTTAGGGTCTGGAACATTCTCTGTACATCAACATCCATTCCATAGTGCATCCTTGGGTTGCACTTTGGTTGCACTCCAGGAAAGTGGGTTACGGCCTTCAGCGTACAGGATGAGCAAATTCCCACCAGTATTTATAGTGAGCTAGGGTACGCTGTTTCATTAAGTTTGAAAATCGATTTGCTAAAATACAAGAAAACACTTAGTGCAGATGGGTCAGAAATCTGTATTTAAAAACACTTTATGGTTACAGAAAACATGGAAGTGAGTGCATGACAGTTATTTTATTTATTTTTTCAGTGTGAAGAAAACACAACTTTCCAGGATGTTATGCGCTACCTCAGGCAGCCCTTTACAAAGGCGAACCTCCTTGGTAACAACAACCAAGCAGTCAAAATCACTAAAGAGTCCTTTTGGATAACATCATTTCTTTGCTCCACTAAACTTACGCAAAACGGTAAGACTGTGTTACTTTTAGTAACATGACACTTTGCTTCATTGAATGTCCAAAGTATGTGTAATAACTTAATATTAAATATTGCATTTATTATATTGGCAGTTCACACATATGTCAGATTAACGATTAGATCTTGTGAAAATAGTTGACAATAGCCAGGCTGATTGTCACTGCTAGAAATGGGGATTCTGGTTGGCTAGGGTATGCACCTAAGCCAGGCAGAACCTACCCAATCTAGTCAGGATGAGGGAGTTACACACCCAAGATAACCCCTGTCACCCCCTTGGTAGCTTGGCATGAGCAGTCAGGCCTATCCAAGAGGCAATGTGTAAAGCGCTTGCACAAAATACACAACACACGAGATGCACTACCCACACCACAAAGAAAACACAACACCAAGTTAATTAAACATAAACTGTATGGTACACAACATCATTAGACCAAACACGTCAGTAATACCCTGCTACCCAAGCAGTTGTCAGAACATCACACAGTACTAATACTCAGCCAAAGCCAGCAGTAGTGACACAGAACACATAGTTTACTGATTATTCTGCAACATAAGCAGTAGTCAGGAAAACATTACTAAAATATGCACATGCCATAACATTATCATAAATGCCCATAGAAGAAACATCAGAAAACACATGGCAAGTCATGAAAAACACATCATCATAAATGCTCATAAAAGGAACATCAGAAAACACATAGCAAGACATCACTGAGGTTCTGTTTTCTTGGGCCCCAGGGGCACAGAACACTGCACACTGCAGATGCGCATCGGCAACAACAAGTGCCTGGGTCGCTGCAGTGATTTTCTCTCTCAGCCTACAAGGAAAGCGCTCTCCAGGCGCTTTAGGAAATAAAACAATGCACTGTGGAAAATAAGTAGAGCGCTACTCAGGTGCTTGGGCTCCAGCACAGGAGCTGCAAAACCCAGTGCTGTCCTCATGCTGGTAAATAAATGATTGCAGAGGGCAGGGGCCACAGCACCCAGCCTCTGGGGACACAAGGGATGCACAGGGTGGCAGGGCCCAGCAACAGGCTAGCACAAGGGGGGATGCAGTCAATGGTAGTTTCTCCTAGTGACCCAACAGGTCACATGTCAGCACAGCAGCAGCAGTCCAAGGTGGTTCCTGGTGAGTCCCTCCAACAGCATCCCATATCCGTAAGATGTTTCTTGTGCACTTTTCTTGGGGAAATCCCTTCTACTTATACTCAGTTTTGCAAGGTACCCGCAAAGTGGGGGAGAAGAGGTTCCAACTAGTTCCAGCTGGTTCTAGGAGTGTCCCCCCTCTCCTCCAGCACAGGCTCCAGACATCATTTGGGGGTAAATGAGCCCTTTGTGTGAGGCCATTGTACAGTCTTTACAAATGCAGCTCCCCATCCCCCTTCTCTCAGCCCAGGAAGACCATTCAATATGCACATGCACCTCTGTGACACCTCCACCCTCCCTGTGTACAGGATGTCTAAAACTTATGCACAAAGCCCAGCTGCAACTCTCCCCTAGATGTGAATTGGAGTCAAGCTGCAAAACACCAGAGTCATAAGCACAGAGAAATGCTCGCTTTCTAGAATTGGCATTTCTAAAATGGTAATAAAAAATCCACCTACATCAGTAAACAGCATTTCTCACTACCATTATCATACCAAACATGCCTATACTACCCTTCATATATCGGACAATACCCCCTAAACATAAGGCAGGGCATTTCCAATGCAATCCTATGAGCAAGGCAGCATTCACAGCAGTACTAGGACAGGCCACGTAACCACTCATATGTCCTGCCTTCTACATAGATAGCACCCTGCCCATAGAGCTAGCAAGGGTCTACCTTAGGGGTGACTTACATGTAATAAAAGGGGAGTTCTGGGCCTGGCAAGTAAATTTAGATGCCAGGTCCCTGTGGCAGTAATCTGCGTATGCGTGCCCTGCGCTAGCAGACCTGAGACAGGCTTGAAAGGCTACTTCTGTGGGTGGCATAAGCAGCGCTGCAGGCCCACTAGTAGCATTTTATTTACAGGCCCCGGTATAGAGATACCATTGTACAAGGGACTTATAGGCAAATTAACTGTGCCAATTAGGTGTAAGCCAATCATACCTACTTTGGAAGGGAGAGCACCTGCACTTTAGCACTGATCAGCAGTGATAACGTGCTCATAGTCCTAGAGCCAACAGCAAGAGGTCAGAAGAAATAGGAGAAAGGAGGCAAAAAGCTTGGGGATGACCCTGCAAAAGGGCCAGTTCCAACAGTCACCGACAGCTGCTCACCTTTGATAGCTGTCTAAATATTATGACCTAGCTTATGAGTGCCACTGTAAATAGTGATTGCTGTGCAAACACCTATTTGAGTGGGGGTTGCAAGTTCAAGTGGGCAGAGTTTACCTCGTCCAGTAATTGCTGGGTGGCATAAAGTTTACATTCAATAATCAAACCTGTGAAAGTTGATGGGAGAATATGTCAGGTAAATACCACTGTATGCAGGTTTAGGTGCAGAATTCCCATATATCTACCAGTTATGCATCATTTTTGACAGGTAAACTTGTAGGCAATATTTATTGCACCTGTTAAAGTCTGAACTCTGGGTTATCCGGTTATAATCTGCAAAAATGATCACATAACCTACTGGGCACTCCTAATCGTGGTTTGAGTGTCCTTTTTAACCTGCATCCGTTTTACATTTTTCCTTTAAAATTAGGCTTTATGAGACAACAACACTGTCTGAAAACTCAATTGAAGAACGTATCACCAACAACATGAAGGGAGTAACAATAATTTTTGTTGCTGTTTGTGTGAGTGGATTGTCATATTTCAAGTGGTAATTGTTAGCATATTTTGTTATTTAGAGTTTGTCCCAGTGCACTGGACCTTTAATTTGGCAAATGGTAATATATGATTGGTAGATGTAAAATGACAGTTTTTACAGCATGAGGCGTGTCCATAAATGTCATTGAGGAAAACCTGCATGTGTGAAGCAAAAAAATTATGGGAAAAAACAGTAAGGTCTAAACCTGGGGGATGTGGCCTAGCAAGATGGCAGCACACGCGCGGATGCTGACCTTGGTCCCCAGGTCCCCTTATAAAAAATTGTACCATCCTGTGCCAGAATGGATATTTTGTGGCCCAAACTACCCCCATAATATGCTTGACACCCAGCGATGGCATGCCTTGAAGGCTGTTTTGACAGAGTGGATATGTCAAACTGCTCTGGAGAGCATCTACAACATAGTGGCTGTACCTTCTCCAGGCCCATTGTTTAGGTAAGAGCCTAGGTCCCAGGTACATGGAGAGAGCAGGAGGAGGAGCCGATGTCCTGCAGACAGGACACGCAGGAGTGCGGCACCACAGTCTCAGGTGATCATAGCTGACAGCCTGCAGGAGGCTTGCAACTCTGGGTCTTCCACAGCATGGCAGAGGGGGGTGGGTGCATCCCGAGTGAGGCCTCTGCGTTTTGTCCCCAGCCTGGTGAGTTACTCCCTTGATCTCCTCTTCAATAGTGAAAGCTAAAATCCTTCAAGTCAGGGCTTATCAAGCACAACTACTCACCCGTAAGGATCTCAAGGTGCTAAGGGGGTTCGTCCTCTGAGCTTCAGTTGAAGAGCCAGTTTTTAAGGTCCTTCCTGAATTGGGGTAGTGATCATGACTGCCTGAGGTGCAGGGGCAGGCTGTTACAGATCTTTGCCACGAGGTAGGCAAAGGATCTCCCACTAGCCGAAGTCTTCCGTATGCAGGGTATGATGGCTAGTGCTTGTTGAGCGGAGAGGTCTGGTGGGGGATTAGAAGGTGATGCGGTTGTTGAGGCAGACTGGTCCTAATTCGTGGAGGGCCTTGTAAGCGTGGGCGAGGAGCTTGAAGTTAATTCTCTTCTCGATAGGGATCCAGTGGAGGTCTCTTAGGTGATTGGAGATATGTTTGCGACGAGCAATGTCCAGGATGAGTCGGGGAGAGGCATTTTGTATGTGCTCTAATTTCTTGATGTTCTTCTGGGTATTACTGATGTAGAGGGCATTGCCATAGTCAAGTCTTCCTGTAACCAGGGCATAAGTTATGGTTTTGGGGCAGTCCTTTGGGATCAATTTGTGGGTCTTCCGGTGAAGTTGGAGTGTGTGAAAGCAGGAGGATGTAACTCAGTTGACTTGGCTGGTCATGGTGAGCGTGAGTCCAGGATGACGCTGAGGTTGCGTGCCAGGTTTGTTGGGGTTGTAGGAGGTGCAGAGGGTCCATGGTGACTAGGAGTCCCTGGCTGATGTGGATGGTCCCAGGATGATGATTTCAGTCTTGTCTGAATTGAGCTTGAGACAGCTGTCCTTCATCCAGACGGTGACGACTTCTATCCCGTTGTGGAAATTCCTCTTGGCAGTAGTGCGGTTTTCAGTCAGTGAGATGATCAGCTGGGTATCGTCGGCGTAGGAGACAATGTTCAGTCTGTGGTCCCTGATGATAGATAGGAAGGGGCCATGTAGACGTCGAAGAGTGTGGGGCTCAGGGAGAAGCCCTGTGGAACTCCGCAGCTGATCTCTTAGGTTCTGACAGGGAAGGTGGGAGTCTGACTCTCTGTGTTCGGTCAGGCAGGAAGGTGTGGATCCACTGTAGGACCTTTCAGCAGATGTCGGCTGCGTGGAGCCTGGAGCAGAGGTTGAGATGCGAGACTGTGATGAAGGTGGCCAATAGGTCCAGTAGGATGAGGGCTGGTGTATAAAAGGATCCCAGAAAGGATACATTTACAAAGCCTCTTACATCTGTGGGTGAAGAGGCAGCTAGGCAGGGTTCTTGGGTGTGGGGACCTCTCCCCCCCACGCTGTACGAACACTATCCAGGAATACTATTCAGTCCTCAAAACAGGCCCAGGTCTCTTCCCCGGAGGATATGTTGAAAGACGTGAGCTGGCGGCCAACATGGAAGATGCAGAGGGGCTTGTGAAGAAAAAACCTTTGCTTTGTAGAAGTACCTGAAGGGGCTGAAGGAGCACACTCTGAAAACGTTTTGAAAAATTGGCTCAGAATCTTTCTGTCAGAGGACCAACTGTTCCCCAGCTTCCAAGTAGAAGCAACACACTGAGTCCTCCTCCGAAGGCCTCAACTGGACACCCTGCCCCTCCCTATGACAGCTTGTTTTCTGAACTGGAGGGAGTGGGACTTGGTATTGCAGATGATATGAGGTTTAAGTGATCTTTGTCTGGACTCTCATAAGATCGTCATCTTCCCTGATTACACAGGAATTACAACAGAGAAGAACATTCATCAGGTCAAACAGAAGCTCGTGCAGAGGAAATGCAGTACATGTTGCTGTACCCCATGAAGCTAAAAGTTATATTTCATCTGAAGATCCTAGTTTCTGACTACCCAGACAAAGGAGACAGGGAGTACAGAGGAGAGCTCTGTGAGCTGAAGACCAACACACCCTGGGAAAACTGAAAGACAATGACAAGCCACAAAGGTGGACTGAGCTGAGGGTGCAGCACCATTCTCCTAGGAGGCGAACAATGCAAAGGCCGTCCCTCCCTATGGATGGTTGTGACTGGGGAGGCCAGACAGTCTTCCTCAGACACAGACTGAGCCAGTGTGACTGCTGATCCTCCTGGCTGAAAAATTGACCATGCCTGACAAGATATCCCACTTTTCGGATAACCCTTGTATAGACTTGTATTCATAGGTGGGCGGGTTGATTGGTGAAGGGAACCGTTACCGCTCTCACTCTGTCATTCTATATAGCAATTCATAGATTTGTGCCACCTGGGGATACTGTAAGCTAATGTCTTAAATTGTTAACAGGCTCTTCAATAAAATAAAGAGAGGCAGTGATGTCCTGTGTTCGATGCCACCGCCCTATGACACTGTTCCTCCAAGAGACTCACTTACTGGGCACCAGTTGTATATTTCTGGACTGTCATGGGTATAACAGGGTCTGCCAAGCTGGGTTTACCATGGGCTTGCGAGTCATGGCAATCCTACTACATAAATCCTTTCGCAGTTTCTAAAGCTCACTTAGTTAAGCTGTGCACATTTGTCCTGTTGGAGGGGATGCAGGAGGGAATCCCACTGACAGGTTATAGTGTATGTGCCCTCCTCACCATGGCATCTAACACTGTTTAATCGGATATGCCCTACTCCAAAGTGCCCAAGTAGACCTGCTAATTATAGGAAGGGAATTTAATACTGTTTACAGCTGACGTAATGAAATTGATTCCCATGCCAAAACTACCAGCTCAATTGGCCTCACTAAATGGGTCACTTCCCTAGGTTTGGCAGAGATATGGTGCATATGGCATCCTAGTGATCAACAATCTAAACACTACTCAACCCTTCATAAGCAACAATCATTATTAGATTACATTTTCTTCCAGACATCACAACTAAACGCTACAACAAATACATTGATCCTCCCAAGAGGCCTTGTCCCAAATTGTGGGGGGGAGGAGGGAGGAATTAAAGGCATTTGGCGAATCAATGTATGGTTGTTGAGGGATGAGGCATTGGTGAAATCCTTTAGGGTAGAAATCACTAACTATTTCGAGCTGAACACCCCTCCGTTGTCTTCCCAGGTTTATTATGGGAATCCTTTAAAATTGTGCCCCGTGGATATGTCTTCTCTTACATTAAGGGCACAGAAAGAGACAGAGAACAGGTGATAGCGGACCCTGAGAGGAAAATTCTGCCCATCAAGTGCCAACCCAGGGTGCACCGATCAGATGGTGAGCATAGGTGCCTCGTGTAACTGCACATATGCATAAATAAAATACTGAACATTGCAAAATTAGCCTGGACGTTATCCAGATTCTAGATAAACGAGTAAGGTAATAAAACTAGTAAACGTATAAATTGGCTGCCCACGGGGAGTAGAATCGTTACATTGCTCCACTCAGCTGCAAGTCAGGCAATTGCGAGCATCTAAGGGATTGGGGAAAGTTTTGCTCAGTAGTATGAGGTATTATTATCAAGTGTGGCTCCTTTGGCAATAGAACATATGCACCCTGTAGTGAATAATCTCCCTTTTTGGTCCCTTATGGATGCAGACTGTTTGAAACTTGACCAACTATATACACTAGAGGAGGTCAAGGCGGCCATAGTGGGAATGCAGTATGGCAAAACGTGGACCCAACAGCTTCTCTGCAATATTTTATACTAAATTCTTTTCCCTCCTATCACCACACTTTATAAGCTTGTTTGAGGAGATGAAGAGGAGGATTTCTCTGTCGTCCTACCTTCAGCAGGCTATGCTTATCTCTATTATCAAGCCCAGTAAATCTCCGAAGGAGGGCTTGTCTTATCCACCCATTTCCTTACTCAATGTAGAGAGTAAAATACTCGCCTCTCATACATGAAGATCAAAATGGCTTTGTGTGTGGGAGGAGCACTTGGCACTCTGAAACATGTCCATGTCACCATGGATAGGGTCTCAGACCTTCATGGCTCGGCACCTGTGGTTTCCGTTGACTACTAAAAAGCATTTAACATGGTGCACTGGCCCTTCCTTTTTCAATTCCTTGAGAAAATTAATATTGGCCCAAGCATCACCTTAGTTAAATCCTTGTACAATGCCCTAGAGGCACAGGTGGGGGTAGATGGTGCACTGTCCTTCGTATTCCCTATATTACGTGGCACCAGGCAAGGGTGTCCACTGTCTCCACTTCTTTTTGTTTTAATGATAAAACCCTCAGCAGAATAAGTCCAACAAGATGCCCAGCTGTTGGAATTCTGTTGGCCCAACGGACAGGAAGATAGGATAGCGCTATGCATGGATGACCTACTTATTGTTCTCACTCATCCACAGACAACCTTCCATTGGCCAAGGGAGATTCTCCAAATTTATGGGGATGCCTCCAGGCTGTAGGTTAACCGGCCCAAATGCACATACTTTCCTCTTTCAGGTCCTTTGCTACCGCCGGTCTCCAATATCCACCTCTGTGTGGCTACAAAAAACTTTTGCTCTCTGGGGATCCACAGCACCGCATAACCATTGCGAGGCCTGGGACTTAAATATCACCCCTCTGCTGCAACACACACACACACAGACTTGGAGGCCTGGACCTCACTCCCACTTTCCATATTATGTAGAGCTGTGCACTATAAGATGATTGTGTTTCCCAGGTTTACAAAATGTTCCCTTCATCTTCCTACCATCTTTCTTTGCTGACAGAGGACTTCCAAATCCATAAGTCAGTTTTACACATACCTGCAAGTTCCCCATGCTTCAGTAACATACACCCAAAACTTAGCATTGGTGTCAGAGTATAACTTTCTCACGATAAAGCTCTTTATGGAGCCACTGGAGAGCAAATGGATTTCCAGGCTATACAGCTCCGTAATCTTAAATGGCCCATACCCTTTCACAGCTGTTAGGGATGCTCGCTGTAGAGAACTAGGTGAAGTTGATGATGACGACTGGCGAGAGGCGAAAATTATGCCACGGTCCTGGCTATCCCATCTGACGCTCATTCAGTTCAATTATTTTTCAGAGGTTCTATTACAGTCCACATAGGTGATGGAGGACAGGCTTGGCCCGGAATGTACTCAATGCATGAACACAGAGGCTACGTTATTTTCAATTTCTTGGGATCCTTGCTTTATTCAACACTATTGGTAAAAGATCTGTGATACCTTTATGGGTGTCCTAGCTAATCCCTCAGAGCTGGACCCTAAGGTTGCATTACCAAGAATAACTAAGGGAGAAGTTGACTAGAGATCCGAAAGGTCATTGGCTAGCATCAGGTTTTTGGTTGGTAAAAGAGAGATTGCACAATACTGGTGATCTGCCTCCACTCTGTCACTGACAGACTGGTACTGGGCCACGGAACAAATGGTCTATAAATGGCCTGGTTGTGCAAAAAGCATGCTAAGATCTGGGACACCATGGACATCTCCGCAAACTGGGGCCTGAGACCAGCTTGGACACAGTATGCATCTCTGATGTGATGATCTTTGTGTACCAGACATCTGTGTTGAACTGCACATTTGTAACAGATTCCCTCCATTCATCTTTTCTTTGATTTACCAAGTTACATTTATTATGCAAAAGCAATAAAACAATTATAAATAAAAATCCTTTAAACCTTGTTAATAAATTCCTCCTGGCCACTGCACTACAACGTTCTGGCTTTGCCACTGTTATGTAATTTTCTTGTCAGATCTCGCTATGGAAACCAATTTAGATGGCTAAATAGCCTAGCATGTTGGCGGTTGCACATACTTAGCCTTAAATATTGCTCCCTTCAACCCTTACCTTTAGTGACAAAAAGACGTTTTATGAAACAAATCAGCATTTTTTAATATGACATGACCAATATCAATAAATCTGGAACTTGAATCTACTGCCTTTACACCATCCTTTCCATTTGTGCTGTGTCAAATGGACATGCTTTCATAAAAAGTTATGTTATAGTTATTTGTAGCTCACACAATTAATCCGTGATGCTATCCTGGCTCTGAAAAGCACGAATGGCGGGGACCGAACGCTGACTCAAACTAGGTGAAGAGCCATGTCTTCAGATTCTTTGCATGATACAAGATCTGAGGAGGTGACTGTGATATGCAGAGGTAGGCCAATCCAGGTTTTGGGATTGAGGTGGGAGGAAGCATGGCCACCATATCTGATTCTGTGTATTTGGGGGTGCAAGTAGGAGTCCAGCTGAGCAGAGGTGTCTGGTTTGTGTCCATTAATGAGATTGTTCAGGTAGGTGGAGCTGATATTGGGCAAGTCAGGTATGTGTGCATGAGGAGCCCATTTGTGGATGGGGAGCCAGTCGAGGTTGTTGAAGTGTGAGGTGATGTGGTTGCGGGTCTGGCAGATGATATCTGGAATAGTCTGATCAGTTGCACGTTGACTCCTCTGTAGAGTGTGTTGCTGTAGTCAAGCTTACTGGTGATGAGGACCTGGGTGACAGTTCTTAAAGTGTTGAGGGGAAGCCACTTGAAAATCTTCTTTAGCATCTTGGGTGTGAGGACACAAGAAGTGGAGACTGCATTCACTTGGCCTGTCATAGTGAGTTGATTATCTCCTACTATTCTAAGGTTCTTCTCATGGCTGGTTATGTTGCTTGTTAACCCGAGATCAGCAGGCCAGTAAAGTAGAGTCCCATAGCAAGGTATACTTGCTGAAGATGACTACTTCTGTCTTGTCTAGGTTGAGCTTCAGGCAATTGTTTTTTTATCCATCTGTCGATATCAGACATGCAGGCAGAAAAGCAGTTCTGGGTATTTAGTGTTTTGTTGGATTGTCATCACCATAGTTTAATATGTTGATTCTCTGGGCACAAATTATACTGGTAAGTGGAGCCATATAAGCATTGGACAGGGTGGGACTGAGCAAGGATTCTTGTTGTATTACGCAGATGAATTTGGCAGCAGCTGAGGTGAAAGGAGTAAGGATGACTTTCTGGGTGTGGCCCGTAAGGAAATAACAGATTAATCAGAGTACCTGTCTATGAATGCTGACATGGTGTATACTATGAATTAGGTTGGGGTGAGAGATAACCTAATCTGAAAGGTGGCGGGATACATCCAGAAGAATGAGGGCAGCAAGGTCTCCTCTGTTAATGAACAGTCAGGTGTTGACCATGGCAGTGATGCAGGCAGTTTCAGTGCTGTGTTTGGGTCTGAAACCAGATTGGGTGGTGTTGAGGAGTTTGTTGTCATTGAGGTAGGCAGGTAGATCTTTTCTCACAACTTTCACCGGGAAGGGAAGCAGCGCGATTGGACCTGTAGTTGGCTAGTGTTTTAGGGTTCACTGAGGGAAAACTGTGGCGTTTCCAGGCATCCTGGAAGATGTCTGTGTTGATCGAGTCATTCAGGATAAAGATGAGCTAGAGCTGGTCCAGTCCTTTAGTGAAAACATGATCGGGCCAGGGCTCTGATCCAGTGAGTATGAAGCACATGGTTGCTGCAGTTTTTTGAATAGTTATGGTAGATCAGTTGGTCAAGGAGGTCCTAAAGGCACAGGAATTGTGCGCCATCAGCATAATTGTCATAACCCTAAATCCTCTGTATTCTCCCCCAAGTCTATGACTACTTTTGTGTCATCTTGCCAGTTAGAAAAATACTCATTACGTAGTTCATACTTTAGTTACAGCCTTGAGAATCCGCTAGATGGTTCTTGATCAAACACTTTAAATAGGCCGGTCCACCCAATAGCTTTTTCTCAATTGTTTTATAGTATTATTTTTCACTTTTTCCAGCTTCTTTGAGACAGCATATACAGTTATTCCAATGACTTGTCCTGCCTATTTTTCAAGCTTGAAGATGGATATCTGCATGTACAATAGCTACAGTGGCCAATTGCAACAATTCCTTTCGTCATGGGTTTCCCATTTGCCACACATCTTCTTTTACTTTAAAATTATTTTAATGGAGGATGAATTAGTCAGATGATTGTGAATGAAAACTGTGATCCAAGTACAAGCACTAACTAAAAATGCAATGATGAAAATGTGTAGAAAACAGATAGATATAAAATACTCCCAGACAATAGAAGCTTTAATGTGGAACTCCATTGAAAGTATACCAGACAAAGGGAATATTTACTCCAAATCTGAAACAATTCACAAATTAACCACGCATGTGTTTGCTCAATTAGGAATCCACCAGTCTGTCATTCTTGAAGAGGTATTTGCAGTGCCCAGGATGCAAATACCCTGTACCTTAAAGTTTAAAGTTCTTTTGAGGCTCTTTCTGTAAGACAGTTCTGAGAATCTTTGCCAAGGAAAAGATGTATGAGCTGGCAACAGTATAGAATTTAAATATTGTGCTTCCTGGTAGAGCTGACACATATGCCATATGATAAGTTATGCAGATTTGTAGAGTGCTCTATCACCTAGGAAGGTGTGTGAGTCTAGCTAAACCTAGGGCATAGTGGGACTACTCAAACGGCCAGGTCATCAGCTTCTTGCAGAATTCAAGAAATGAAGAGGAGGCTCTTATGTGTAGCGGCAGGTCGTTTTATGTTTTAGGAGGTGATTTAAGAGTGATTTAGGAGAAGGCTCGACTGCAAGATTTGGTTTTCCGTATGCCTGGGATGTGTGAAAGTATGTGTCCTGATGGGTGAAGGTGTGTGGAAGGTTTGTGAATGTAGATGCGATTGTTGAGGTATGATGGGCCAATATTATGTAATTCCCTCAAAACACAGCTGAGCAGCTTGAATTGTTCTCATTTGTATATGGGGAGCCAGTGGAGCTTCTTCAGATGTGGTGTGATGTGAGTGCAGTGTAGAAGTTTGATAGTGATTCTGGTCTCGAGTTCTGAATGGCCTGCGGCCTTCTAGTGATTTTTTTGTTGATCCCGGCATAGAGGGTGTTCCTGTAGTCCAACTTATAGCATAAAATGAGTTCCCATTAACAAACAAAATAACTCTTATACCAGCACATGCCCAGCATGAACATAAAATTTCAGCAATACATTTATCAGCATACATTAAATTGTCTCTACTAAGTTGAAATATATTCTGAAATGCAGTCATTTTCTATGCAAACGGTTGCATGCAGTAAAGTTGAATTTTAAAAATTCTACTACATTAATTAAAGTTGAGTTTAAATTTTAGAGGTAATAACGTTGGGTCCTTCATTACCTATTGGAATTCCAAAAATGTGGAATTCTAAAACTCGTTTCGTACATGCATTCTTTATTTTATCCATCTCTACCCTAGTAACACCTTAGTACCCCTCAATGCTTCCCACCTCTGTCTGCCTCTGATGCTACCCTTCCTTGAACCCAAAAAACATTAGTACCCCTTAATGTTGTCTTTTCTGGAATCCTAATGGGCCTTCAGTCTACCTCTCAATGCTAGCTTTCCCTGAACTCTAAATACCCCTTACAATACCTTAAGCACAACCAGTCCCTGAACCTAACAACCACTGCCTCGCCTTAAAGCTACCATTTCCTGAACCCTAAAAACTACTTTCTACATTCAACGCCACCTGTTCTTGAATCCTAAAAAAAACCTTCTTACCTTTTAATTCTACCTTTACCTCAACCTTAAAAACTCCTTACTTATTGCTGAACCTTTGAACAGTTACAACCCCTTAGCACTACCCTTTTCAGAAACCTATAATACCTCTTACTACCATTTTATGCTACCCATTCACAACCCCTAAAATTCCAGAACCACCCATTAATGATACCCCTCCCTGAACCATAAAAACTCTTATAGGCCCTTAAAGCTACCAATCTCTGAATACTAAAAACATTTTAATAGTCCCACCCCCTTCCCCACATAACTGTAAATGCTCTTCTCTACTTTTACTGGCCTCTTGCCCATCCTCCCTCTATATTACCTTTGTCCCATAAGGCACAGCAATATTGTTATTGTAACCAACATTTTTTTTTTTTCTATGTTTTCCAGTAGACAACACGTGGGGACACATGCATACCTCTCTCTTCTACACAGAGTAGAACTCACCTGTGTTTGTTGCTCTTTGGGTCTCTCTGCTCTTGGGCTATTATGGTACCCATCCACCAAAAGTCAATCCTAACTTCTATAGTCCTGTATTTGAGCTGCTCTGACTGAAATTAGCACTCTTCTGTCACTGTCATTCACTTTGTGCACGTTGATGCATTTCTGTGCCTATGTGTAAAAAAGGAGTGCATGAGTGTTGCATGAGTGTATGTGCATTTGATCTCTCTGACCTCTTGGAAGATCTGGATAAAGAGACACTGCCTTCTGCAACGTGCATGAGGAGAGTCCATTGAAGTCTACACCCTCTGAATATCATAATGATTTGGGCTCTGTGTATATGAGCTAAATAGATTCTGAAGGTCTAAAGTTCACTTGTTGGAGACCAGTAGGAACATTGTTTAGCACACCTGGAGCCAGAAGGAAAAGGCTATGAAGAAAACTTGGTAGCAGAGCCACATACCAATATGAATCACACAAGTAGCTTGAAACAGCACGTCATTGGTTGAGTTGATGTTTCCTAGCACTGCAGATTCTAGACTAAAGGCCTGATTTAGATATTTATGGACAGGTTACCACATCACAACAGTGATGAATATCCTGTCTGCTGAAATCTAAAGCCCATATGATATAATGGGATTTAGTTTTCGGCGGACAGGATATCCATCAATGTTGTGATTGAGTAACTTGTCTACTGATATCTAAATGAGGCCCTTAGTCTAAAATGTGACAGTTGCTGGGGAGCAGCTAGCTCCTTGATAACACTGTAAACCTGTGTGGACAATTGGATGCCTTGTTTCTGTGTGACATTGTAGGTGCCTGTCTAACACCAAGGATGGGTATAATTCTAATGTAAAGAATTCCACAGAAAAACAGCAGAACCTAATATTGTACCAACTGGCACTGAGCATTCACAAAGACAATGCTCCACTCTCACCCACTAAATCGGTTCATCCAAGTAAACTATCACCAAAACAAATCTAACATAATGTGATTTTTCCGTTTATATTAACATTACTTTGCATTACCTCTATCCTAACGCCTTTCTAGCCTGGTTGATTTACACACCCACACATTCAATGAAGCCTCACTCTGTAAACCATTTGTTGAATTACAGCTTCCTTAATTTATATTTTTTCATTGCAGCTTTTAAAGTTTAACAAAACTTTAGAATTCATCTTTCATTGCTTGCATACTTGCAGCTATTTAATCAGCCATTTTAAATGTTTATCGCTTTGGTATTGCAATGGGAATAGTCAACTATGTTTTGATCATAAATATTTGTTTGAATCCTTTTTCTATATCAAACACATATCACACAAATAAAAAATATCGGCACATTTTGGTATGATGATTGTACTGCTCCTGCAGATAAACATGTTTAGCAATAGCCCATACTGCCATCAGACTGGCATTAAGGCATTTCTTTGTGGTCTTTGTTTTAACTGGCACCTCTGGGAGCTCGCATCAAATTAAGTGAGGTGCCAGATGACTGATATATAAAATAACATAGTTTGAATGTTGAAAAACATGCAACTAAACTTTTTTTGAGTGCTTGCAAGCACGAAAGAAGTTTTTTGTTACCAATTTTTTTTATTTGTTAATGAAAGTAATAAATATAATTTATCTGCCCTTAATGTTATAAACATTTTATTAGATAGCATTTGCAGAATATAATGTGTTTTATTTACTACTGTATCACTTTAAAACTATCTCTAAAAGTAGTAGTATCTAGGATATATTATTAATGTTAATAATAAAAATACATATCTGTTGCGTCTAATTTGACATGCCAGTAATATCTGATAGAGACATCTGGTTTCAGATTCCTTACCTTAGAATTTCCCCCCAGGCTTCAGTCTGGATCCGGATATTTTTTTCCAGCAGGACCCCTGCGTGCCGTTAGGTGGCATTGATATGCTCCATGTTTGTCATCAGCGTTGTCCTCGCTGGATATAAGAGTATGCTGATGTTGGTTCTTTTCTATCTGTGCCAGCCAGCACTGATCTACCCCTCAGCCATTTTTTGATTGGTCTTTTTTTGACTTTTGTCGAAGGCTTTTTTTTTTAGTGTTTCTACTCCTGGTACATTGAGGGATGTCTTTTTGTAAGAAAGGGCTGAAGCCCTGCGGATCCTGCCATCGGGCGTTATCCGTGACAGATTCGTACCTCATGTGCCTTTGGTGTCTGGAGCACGACCATGATCCGAAGTCATGCTCAGGGTGCCGGGCCGTAAATCTGAACGCTTTGAGTGAGCGATCCCTAAACTGATGATGGCTCGTTGCTCTGCCCTGTGTAAGTCCTGATCTTGGTCGATAGGAAGGCATTGGGATTGGTTGAGGAGCCCCCTCCATCAAATTTGTCACACTCCAGGTCCTCGGACGTTCAGTTAAGTCGAGGCATAAGAAGTCGTCGAAGAAGGCGAAAAGTTCTTCCACTTCACTTCGTTCGTCGGCTGATTAGATAAGGAAGCGGGAGCATTGTTGATTGAGCCCTTCATGTGCAGAGCCTGTGTCTGGGCATACTTCGTGCTTCCCAGAGCTTCCAGGACCTGAAGAGACCCCTGCCCAACCTATAGCTTTATGATGCCATGCGCCTCATTTTTGGGCATTCTGACTCCTCTGGAGTCAGAAGGGACCTTTACGGGTTCCGTGCCACCGGTTTCAGCCTCTGTTCTGAGGGACACCCAGTTAGCCATTCATGGATCTAAATTGGCTTCAGTTGTGCCACTCCGACCTACCCTGGTGTGGGTTCTGACATTGACGCTCCTGGCGCCGTCTGTGCCCCCCCATTCTCATGGCTGACTCTGACACGGAGCCGGATGGGGGTCGTATAGATGCCAAGTCTGGTACCAGCAGGAGCCTTACCCCTATGTCAGATCCTAAGCCTTATTACCATGGGCTAGGATACAGTGAGCAAGGGGTGGGTCAAGGGATCCTTTAGAATACCAGCTCCAAAACCCCATGGACTGGCGTACGGACCTGGGTAAAGCCAGTGGACTGGATACCTCCCCAGATACTGCCATGCTCTCTCATCCTTCCGTGGTTATAGAGGAGGGAGCTTCATATTAATTGGTTGTGTGAAGAGCAGTCAAACCTATCACAGGGGCTTCTGTGAACAGGACAATTGCCTGCCACCATTTTCCTGCACCAGGTGATCCAGGTTTCCTTATGCAACACCCTACACCTGAAAGCTTGGTTGTCCAGTTCTCCACTTTCCAGCACGCATTACCTTCCACACCCCCGGACAGGGAATCCAAGAGACTGGATACATTTGGGAAAAAGATGTTTTCTTCTACCAGCCTGGCATTGCAGTCCATGAACACAGCATACCTTTTGGGCCGTTATGCTCACACTCTGTGGGATACGGTTGCTGAGGTACTGCCACAGATCCCAGAGGAGGCCAGGCTATCCCAAGCAGTTACTAATCCCAAGCAGTTGCTAATATGAAAGATGCAAAAAAAGCTCATGATCTGATGTGGACTGGACACAACAGACTAACTGGGCAGAGTGGTTCTTTCAGCGGTGGCCTTGAGGCACCACGCTTGACATGCCCCTTAATGGCACCTGTTTCTGCAGAGAGAAAGCAGACTCTGTGCTCTAGCGCTTCAAGGATTCTCGTGCTATGGCCAGGTCCTTGGGCCTCTCTCTGTTTCCTCTCCCCCTTCAGTCTGCTTTTCACCCCTTTTGTGGCTCTGGAAGGGGCACGCGCAGCCACATCTGATCCCCTCTAACCACCGTGCTGTGCATGCTGCCCAGTCTCTGTGTGGCTAGGATGTGGGATCCACAGTCCTCTTGGATCAGGGAACCAGCAGTCTGGCCAGTCCACTCCCATACCCCCCCTGCAATTGCCTCCAAACATTCCTAGTCTGACGATTCACCACCATCACCTGCTCCTTCACGTCAGACAAGTGGGCTTTGAAGATAGTCCAAAGGGGCTGTTCCTGCCCCTTGAAAACTACCACACCCCACTATCCGTGCCACCATCCTATGATCGGATAACACAGGATCTCTTGGCACTTTTTCAAGAGGAAGTTACGGCTATCTTGGCCAAGGGAGCCATAGCGAGGGTGCCTATACCAGAAGTAGGTTGTGGTTGTTATTCATGCTACATTCTGGTGCCCAAAAAGGACAAGGGCCTTCTCCCCTTCCTAAACCTTCAGTCCCTCAGTCATCTCTTTCTCAAGAAGCAGAAGTTCAAAGTGCTCACTCTGGCTTAGGTTCCATCTGCCCTGGAGCCAGGAGACTGGATGGTAGCATTGGACTTGCAGGATGTGTATTTCCATAGCCCCTCCTGCCTGCCCACAGACATTACTTGTGGTTCACAGAAAGCCACAAGCACTTTCAAGTCACTGTGCTTCCTTTTGGTCTTACCAGCATCCTTCGGGTGTTCACCAAGGTGATTCCAGTGGTCGCAGCTGATCTGCGCAGATCAGGGGTTTCAGTATTACCCTGTCTCAATGACTGGATGTTAAAGGCTGGTTCCCACCTCCAGACTACGGCAGACCTCCTGCATTCACTGTGGTTCACTATAAATGTACACACCTGACTCCCTCTTAGACGCTCCCTTTCATCAGAGCTGTTCTGGTCACAGTGCAGTTTCGGGCTTATTCTCCCTAGCGGCGAGTCCAGGATATTTAGGCTATGGTTTTGATGTTTCAGCCTTAATCCTGGATTTTAGTGAGAATGACTGTGAGGCTGGTGGACCTCATGGCCTCCTGCATCCTGCTGGTGACACAGGCCAAGAGGGGGCTCTGTGGGACCTGAAGTTTCAGTGGGCGCAGTATCAGGGAATTCTCTGTGACATGGTCCAGATCTTGGAGGAAGTTGCATGAGATCTGCAGCGATGGCTAACGAACCACGATTGGGTCAGAGGTAGATACTTCTCCCTTCCCCAACCAGATCTTACTGTAGTGACAGATGCATCACTCTTGGGCTGGGGCCGTCAAATGGGAGAGGAGAAGATCAGAGGCATCTAGTCTCCTGCGGAGTTCAGACACCACATTAACCTATTGGAGCTTTGTGCGATCAGACTGGCATTGAAAGCATGTTTTCTCTCTCTCTAGGGAAAGGTAGTGCAGGTGTTTATGGAAAGCACCACCACCATGTGGCACTGCAATAAGCAGGACTGAGTATGGCTGTGGACCCTTTATCAAGAGGCTCTGGGCCTCTGGATGTGGCTGGAACAACAGGGCATTTCTTTGGTGGTTCAACATCTGGCGGGCTCTCTAATCACCAGAACGGACAAACTCAGCTGACAATGTTTACGAATGGCATCTCCACCCGGAGGTGATGCAAGTTCTCTTTCAGCAGTGGGGAGAGCCTTGGTTAGATCTGTTCACCTCCACAGAGAATGCACAATGTCAGCAGTATTGCGTGTTGGCGTTTCCAAGGTGGCAATCGCTTGGCAATGCTTTTCTTATCGAGTGGAACTCAGGCCTCCTGTACGTCTTTCTGCCCATACTACTTCTGCCCAGAGTTCTTAAGAAGATCAAGAATGTCCAGGCCCAAGTAATCTTTGTGGCTCTGGACTGGGCTCGAAGAGTATGGTATCCCGAGCTTTTGTGCATGGCCATCAATCAGACTGCCCCTTCGGGAGGAGCAGCAGCAGGGGAGTTTCTCCACCTGAACCTATCCAGTCTCCGCCTTCTTGCATGAAGATTGAGTGGCAGTAGTTGACAGATTTTGACCTTCCGCCTGAAGTCTGTAATCTAATCTTGACAACCAAACGTCCCTGCACCAACACAGTATACGCCTGTTGTTGGAAGAAATTTGTGGCATGGACAACCAACAAGTCTGTTGACCCCCTTCCCTCTCACCCAAAACCCCCCTGCCCGTCTTTCTGAGGTTTTGTTGTTAATCCTGTCTCTGGCCCAGCAGGGCTCTGCGATGGGCACTCCCAAAGGTTTTTTGGCCGCCTTTTCTGCTTTTTTTGTGGTTGCCTCATCAACCTTCCTGGTTTTAATCTCCAATTGTAAATAGGTTCCTTAAAGGTGTTACTCATGCGTTTCATCCATCCCCATTCATTATGCCCCAATGGGATTTGAATTTGGGTTTGACCTTTCTGATGTGTGCTCCTTTTAAGCCACTCCACAATTGTCCTCTCAGGATGTTTACTTTCAAAACAGCCTTCCTTGTGGCCACTACATCTGCCCACAGGGTGAGTGAGCTGCAGGCATTGTCATCCAAGCCACCCTACCTTTCCATCTATCCTGACAACGTGGTGCTTCACACTAGTGGTTACGCCATTCCAAGTAGTCCATTTCCTTGTCTACTTTTTATGCAACACCCACCCTTCTATAAAAGAGAAGAGACTCCACCCCTTGGACCCAAAAAGAGCGTTGGCGTCCTACCTTGATTGTACCAAAGAGTTCCAGGTGGATGAGCAACTCTTTGTTGGTTATGCGGATGTGGAGAAAGGTTGGGCAGTGCAGAATAGAACAATCACCAGATAGGTCATACTCTACATTAAAAATATGCTACACACTGGCTAAGAAGCATTCCCCTGTGGGCTTGTGTGCTCATTCTACCACAGCTAAAGCTGCAACCACTGTGTTAGCACACGGAGTTCCAGCCCTTGACATCTGTCAGTCTGCAACGTAAGCATCTCTGCATACGCTTATCAAACTGTACTGCCTGGATAGTCGGGTCCGTAGGGACAAGCACTTTGCCTACTCCGTCCTGCAGGACTTTCTAGTGTGATCTTAGTTCACAGACCCACCTCTGGGGATGGTATTGCTTGGGTATCTATTCTAAGGTAAGGAATTGGAAACTATATGTCTCTGTCAGATGGACAAGATAGTTACCTATGGTAACACCTTATCTGGTGGAGACAATGTCTAGTTGCAGATTCCTTACCAATCCAACCATCCTTTCTGCTCTTCGAACTAACAGGGACTCCATTTTCAGGGCCCAAGTTTTGACACACCAGTGGTCAGTGTTCTTCATGGTTCTGAACTTCTGGCATAGAAAGTCTTGAAAATAAACTGATGTCATTGCACTGCTGTGGCACCTATATAGGACCCGCGACATCATATCCGGCGTGGACGATACCCATGACGGATGGGAAGCCGATCAACCCCACCTAACAGCATGCAGGGGTACTGCTTGAGAAAAATCTCCAGATTCACACTGACGCCTGGGAGAAAACTTTAGGTAAGGAATCTGCAAGTAGGCGTTACTGAAGGTAAGTAACTTGTCCATTTACAGAGAGTATAATAATTAGTAAATGTGACTTTAGGTGCCCTTTTTTAAAATCTTGGTGTAATCGTTTATCCTGTTACATCCTAGATCTCATGAACCTAGTGATGTTAGCACTTTTTAATCTACTCTTTGCCATTTACAATGAACCATTGCACACTTTTATAGGGGACATGCTGGATCTACTTAAGTGGCGAGCCCATCCAGAAAAAATTACAGTTTGTCTGTCAAAATTAAAAGAAATAGATGGTTCAGAAATAGTAAAGGTAAGCAAACCATTTTCTTGTTTGCCTTATAATTTGTATTGCAAAAGCAATTGTAGTTAACTAATAAATGTCTCTATTTGCTTCTGATAGTTCCTACAAGATACCTTAGACACATTATTTGGGATTTTGGATGAAAGTTCTCAAAAGTATGCCTCAAAAGTGTTTGATTGCTTGGTAAGTTGAAGTTAAAATTAACTTCTAACAAATACCAGTTATTCATAAAGTGAAAACTAATTAGAGATGTCAAAAGTATTTATATTGACTCCTGGAAATTTTAACATGCATACTTACAAATTTTTGTAAAATCATGCTTAATACAACTTCTGTGTTTTTTTCAGGTGCATATAATTAACTTATTGCAGGATAGCAAGTTCCAACATTTTAAACCAGTTATGGACACTTATATTGAGAGTCATTTTGCTGGAGCACTTGCGTACAGGTAAGACACGTTACTTTTTAATTTATTTCAAAATATTTGTCCTTCATTGCTGGTTCTCTGTGTAAGGAACGCTTTTCTCAATGGTAAGCAAGACTTTTAAATTAACTTACATTTACTGGAAATCCGTGGTAAGTACTTGTCTACCTTTATCAAATTTATTTAAAATGTTTCACTTTTCCCCTTCCTCAGTCCACACATGTTCATCAGTTCACGTGCTCAAACAATATAGGAAGCTTGCATGTTTACTAAATGGGGAGTGCATCATGGCATTTGTTGCTAAAGTGGGCACAGCCTTTTAAAGCAGGCATTTGCACCCCTGATCGAAAGACAATCTGTAAGCTAGAATAGCATTAAAAGGAAATGAACTACACTACAATTGACCCATATTTCTAACATCAAACCATTCATGGTAGGAAAATTGATATTTGGAAAAGTGATGAAAAATGAGCAAGCTTCTTTCAGATTCAGTGGATGTTAATGAGTTATTTTGTGGTTGCTGGTACTTGGTCTTCAGAGATATGAATACAGGAAATTGCCATTTGTAGAAACCGAAAATGGGAAAATGTATTCCTAATTCACGTGTATGTTTTTTGTTCTGGAACCCTCTCTTCCATAGTGTAACCTATTATTTAGTTTTTGATCACTGTTGTTACTCTACTGCAGTAGTCTAACACCACCACATTTTTGTCAGATAGAGCTTCTTCACTAGGTATGTTGGGGTATTCATTCAGAAGCCTTGTAAGTCTTGCAGCTGGTTTTGAAGATGATATGGGCATGGAGGGGGAGACAGTGCAGATCCTTCAGACCCTTGATAAGTGACCAAGTGTGTAGGATATATTTTTGGGGAGAAGGAGATCGTATGAAAGTCATCCTATCTCACTCATCCTAACAGCCAGAAACCTTTCCTTCCCAGAGTAGACTGCCCCCACTATCATGTTATGTAACCTATTTGTTGTCTTTTGCACACTCAACTGTCAATTCCCTCTCTCTCTCCATTGGTAACAGCCATGTCTTTCATACGTTTCTTAAACAACAATATACCCCAAATGATTATAACCTTCAACAATCCTCACACTACTCAAAGACCCCTGCCACGACGGGTACCCCTTCACTCCAGTCTCCTTTATCCTCCATTTTACCAAAATGAAAAGGTAGTTTTTGAGCACTACTCTTACTGTCTCTCAACAAACAATTGCAGTAATCCTCTCTTATCTGGATTTTAGAGTAGACACTCTGCTGAGAAGGCTTGTGTGCACACCATCCACTTCCTTCAGCAAGAGGAGCACTGATTTTTCATCCATATGCTAGTTTTCCCTTCCACTGCATTTGACCTGGTGAACACCAGATTCTTCTTAGCACCTCAGCAAGCTTGTGAACCACCTGCAACCTTTATCCTTATTGGCTTTTGATTACTTACTGCCATGTGCTAAAAAAAGGGGCCTACCCTGTCACCCATGGACCTGTGTAAGTAAATTAAAAAAAATCAAAATGGTCCCGGCGGGGAAGTGTAAGCCTCAACTTCCACAGCAGTAGTCAAAATAAAACCTCCCTAAGGTGGTCTTATGTAAATTAACTTTTTAAAGTATTTTTTTCTTTTCTACCACATGCAAAACAAATTCCTTCCTATCTGGTTTATCCTCTGCCAACTCAACCTCGCATCATATCAAAAATAAAAACATTAAACAAAAATAACATGATATATATATATATATATATATATATATATGTGCTCCTGAGGTAAGTGATGGTGTAGTGAACGTGAATAAGTGAATTTATAGTGCACCAGTGTTATTTACAGATATATACATAGCCATGTGACTTTCAAGGTATACTTAATTCATAAGTGATACACATATCTTGTGCACACCCAATTTTCAACCCCAAAAATTAAAACAGTCCACATTTGATATTGTAGACATTTCAACTCCAGAAGTAACTAAATTACCAACAGGTCATCATCAGGACCAATAGTATATGTAGGAGACAGATGAAATTATTTCTGTGTCTTGCAACCACCCTAGGCCTTATGTCACCAAAGACTTCAAAATACCCTCAAATGCTGGGCTGATAAATCAGGCCCAAATAGACATAACTTCCATATCACAGTACACCCATGTTGGACATTTAAACTGGGAAGTTTCAAATAATGAAGGCTCAATCAATCCCAGGACCGGGCCAGATCCACTTTCTGGTCTCTAACACAGATTTGCCAACTCTGGGGCAAAGCCTGACCCCATCGCTACTCCTTTGACTTAGAAATAAAAGCAACTGTCAAACAAGAAGTAATTCTTTGTTAGGGCAATCTCCATTTATGATACCAAGAACCAAGCAGAGACTTGTACGGGTTGTGTTCCTGAGTCTACCACCTCAGTGATAACTTGTACAGCTTCCCCTCGTGGAATGTTGGTGTATAGTGATTGTATATCCATAGTGACCAAGAGATCAGTAGACTCATCGAATGACATCCCTTCAAATGAATTGATGAAATGCATGCTGTCTCTAATATATGCAGTAGTCATAGGCAGAAATGGCTTCAGGAAAAAATCTAAGTATTGGCATAACAGTTCCAAGATAGAGCCACAGCCAGAGACAATAGGTCTACCTGGTGGATTATTCAATCTCTTATGTATCTTAGGTAAAGTATACATCACAGGTACTCTGGGGTGTTCTCTGTTGAGAAACAGATACCCATTGGTACTTGTAAATCCTAAATAAAGAAAGCAAGCAGGGTCCATTTTCACATTGAAAGGGAAAAATATTTTTCAGTAAGCCTTTATAACATCCCCACAGTCCAAGACAACCACTGTGCATATGGTGGTTAAACATGAGTGCCCTTGAAATTCATGAACATGGTTTCTAGGTTGTGCAAAGTCCACCTAGATTAAACACTGATGCGCTGTTGACCCAGATGCCATGTCTGTGAGATTTTATATCCACCATATCTCATGCACAAGGTACCTTCAGATCTCTGGGTCAACTAGTTTCTATTCACTGGATTACTTTTTTGAGCAGGTGCATGATCTCTATTATCTCTATCACAGCCATGTTAAATGTGTACCAACTCCAGTTTTAAAGGTCGTCGACTATTGCATCTCACTTCATCTCACAAATTAGCTTGATGTTTGCACTGGACTCACTCGCCATCTGACTGCTGAAACCATATAGCGCTGTCACACATTTATGAACTGCATAGCTGTTTATCTGTTATTTTTAAGGCCTTATATTCCGATGCTTAGAGAGTATCTTACCGAATTAATAAAACTGTGTGTTTGTTTTCAAAATTGTGTGCTTTAAATTCTTACAGGTTCAGTGCTAGTAACGTCACGTGTTTTTTCATATCCACCTTATGCTTATGCCGCATGCATTTGTATTTACCTTTTTATGGTCTGTTATTGAATATGTTGATAACAGAAAGTCTGCTGTGAAACCAGCAGACTTCCTTATGTGCCTCCGGTGAAATATGTACATGACTTAAGGTTTTAAAAAAACAGACAGAAGGCATAAATTCCCATGTTCTGTATTCACTTTGCCAATGTGCAGACATACTTCCTCAAATGCAAATGCCATCTAATGTGAATTGGCTGACCCACCCCTTATCAGATGGACTTGCTTTTGTAAAAAACAAACAAGGGAATGGTGGCAATAATTCATTGAAATGTAAGAATGTGAAAATGAACATGATGGCTGGCAACCCCCAAAGCCATGCTAAGGTATGTCCACTTATGCTCACTCCATACTTTCGAGTAAATTTCCACTGTCCACATTTTCTGCAGGAAATGCCACCTGCATAGACAAACATTGTCAGATTTTCTATAAGAGTGTTTGTCCTTAAAATGAGCTAATGATGGATTAATTCCTGTTAGTTGGAAACCTCTGCCAATGTGCCAGAAAAGTAAATAAATGGCTGATTGTACTTGGCAGTCCTGGATGAGGAGGTAACTCTACCAGCACAACAGATGGAAAGTCCAATTACAAGATATAATTCAGTCTGTTGGTGCCTTTCAGTCATTTAATGTTGCTAGCAGATACTTATTGTCATAACTCTTGGTAATGCTCATTTAGTATTATAGAATTCACAAGTTTGAATATCTCTTGGATGGTTGTCATTCTAGTGCTAGGATATGCACAAAGCTACTTTGTGTCTCATTGTTATCCCACCACATTTTAATACACAGGAATCTCTGTGTTCACGTCAACCTTGGTAAACACTCTAACCAGTGCTCAACCACGGGCAGACATGAATCCTTAACACTCATTATTTTATCCAGAATTGTCTTTATTTTCTGAGTACCTTCACTATCTTGAATTTGCTATATGGAAGCATTTTGATTGCTCATCTTTTGTACAGTTTTTCACCCTAGTGTAGGCGACTTATTGTGTTGTGTGGTCAAGTTAATTTAGAATTAGTTCTTGGCTATGGACACAGTTTAGTTCACAAAGAATCCTGTCTGGCCCAAGCAGTCTTCCATCTGAACGTCATTGGTCAGCTGGACACTCTTCTTCCCCCTCCTTTGGTCTTGTGCGCATGTTGCATATCTCTCTTTACTGTAAAGTATCACACCCTTGTCAAGGTGGGCACGTGTCTTATCACAGCAAAACACAGCAGCTAACAGCATGGTGTATCTGGTAGAGGGCACTGGCCTGAATATAGCTGCTTTGAGGTAAGACTAATGATACTTAAAGGGATTTCTCTCATGGGTTTGTGATTGGAAAAATCTTGCACTTCACTTGACTTCACTGTATGTTTTGTAGTGGGCAAGAGTACAGTATTTCATTCTGTGCAATAGTGGGTTCTGTCCACTTACCCCCAGCTTTAAATATATTTGAGGTCATGACCCATGTGCCTTCTTTCTGATGACTGGGCTTTCTATGCAATGGATGGTTGTGAGTGTTTTATTTTTGTTTTAATCCTGCTTACGTGTGATACAGTTCTGCCACTCAGCACAATCCTGAAAACACCTGTAGTCAAGCAATTGAAGGTCTGTGTTGATTCGATCTTCTGACACAGGTTGTATAATAGTGATGCATTTATATATGTTCAGCCTCAGATAGGACCTATACACTAAACATTGTTGAGATCATCCAGTCTGGCACCTCCTTCCTCGGAGGGTTAGGATGCAGTCATTGTGCTTATTTAAGGTACGTGCATATCCTGATTAAAGCATCATTGCCGTGAAAACATGAGTGGCTATATCTGATAGAGGCTTCTAGTTGCAGATTCCTTACCTCAGAATTTCCCCCAGGTGTCAAACTGGATCCAGAGCTTTTTCTCCAAGCAATATCCTTGCGTGCTACTAGGTGGTGCCGGTCGTCTCTGCCAGCGTCGATGGCGCCATAGTAGCTGTGATGATGTCAGGAGTAGTACATAGATGCCGCCTCAGCGCAGTGACGTCAGTTCCTTTCTTTCCGCGCCACGCGCTAATCAGGAGAGATGTCCCTGAACACCGGATTCACACCTTGCGAGGACTGTCACCGCATGATGTCCTCGGCCTTTCGCTGTCTACTGTTCAGGTCAGGTTTAATCTCCTGACGGAGGTGCTTCAACCAGGGGCTCCACCTCTGAGCCTTTTCTTCCATTCATTGAAGCCCTCACCGATGTCCTTTTGGGTACTTGGTACAGACCCAACACAGGGGGACCTATGAATAGGATAAACGCACGCCTCCATCGGCCTGCCCTGAATGACCCTAAATTCCTGTCCCAGCACCCCACGCCTGAGAGCCTTGTTATCCAGGCATCCTCATCCTCTGGCGCATTCCCTTCCTCACCTCTGTATAGGGAATCAAAAAGACTGGACCAATTTGGGAAGACGATGTTTTCTTCCTCCAGTCTAGTGCTGCGGTCAGTGAACACTGCATGTCTTTTGGACTGTTATACTCTCTGTGGAATATGGTCGCGCAAGTCTTGCTGATACCGGAGGAGGCCTGTGCTATCGTCTCCCAAGCTGTTACCCATGGGAAAGACGCGACAAAGTTCACTATCTGATGTGGGCTGGACACAACTGACTCTCTGGGTAGATCGGTTGTGACAATGGTGGCCTTGAGGTGCCACACCTGGTTGAGAACATCTGGTTTCTCAGGGTATGTCCAACAGACCCTTATGGACACGCCCTGCGATGGCACCCGTCTCTTTGGAGACAAGGCGGCCTCAGCGCTTGAGAGGTTGAAGGATTCCCGGGCTACGGCTCGGTCTCTCGACCTTTCGACTGCCCGTCATCCCCAACAGTCTACCTTTCGCGGCATGGAAGGGGCTCCCTGTTGTGTCCCATTCCCAGCCACCGTACCACACATGTGGTTTCGCCCATGCATAGCCGGGGACATGGAATCCCGTGTGGCCATGGGGCAGGGAACCAGAAGTCTGCCCAGTCTGCCCCTACTCCTACCCCTGCCCCTGCTGCTGCCTCCAAACCCTCCTAGTCCACCCTCCCCCCCTCTGAACCAGTTGGGGGCAGGATTCACCATCACCTGCCCCACTGGAAGTCCATCACTACGGAGAGGTGGGTTTTGCAGATCGTTCAGAGGCGCTACTCCCTCCCCTTCGAGACTGCCCCAGCAGCCATGTCTCCATCATGCAGCCATATTCTGGAGGATCATTTGACACTTCTTCGCCAGGAAATTGTCTCTCTCTGGGCCATGAAGCCATACAGAGGGTCACTGTGCCAGAGGTAGGTTGTGGTTGTTATTCCCGCTACTTTCTGGTGCCCAAAAAAGACATGGGCTTACATCCTTTCCTAGACCTTCGGGCCCTCAATCTCTTCCTCAAGAAGGAGAAATTCAGAATGCTCACCCTGGCTCAGGTCCTGTCTGCCTTGGACCCAGGAGACTGGATGGTAGCGTTTGACTTGTAGGATGCTTATTTTCATATCCCTGTCTTCCCTGCCTACAGACGTTACCTACGATTCGTGGTAGGTCACGAGCACTTTCAATTTACCGTGCTCCCTTTCGGTCTGACCAGCGCCCCTTCTGTGTTCATGAAAGTGATGGCAGTGGTTGCTGCTTATCTGCGCAGGTTGGGGGTTTGCCTTCGCCTACCTCGACGACTGGCTGTTGAAGGCAGACTCACCCCAGAAAGTTGTTTCCCATCTTCAGACTGCACGAACCTCCTGCACACGCTGGGGTTCCCTATAAACATGCTGAAGTCACACTTGACTCCCTCTGAGACGCTCCCTTTTATCGGAGCTGTTCTGGACACAGTGCAATTTCAGGCCTATCCTCCCAAAAAGCTAGACCAGGATATTCAGGTTATGATTCCGATCTTTCAACTTTTAACTTGGGTTTTGGTGAGAATGACTCTCCTGGCCTCCTGCATCTTGCTAGTGGCACATGCCAGATGGCATATGTGGGCTCTGCAGTGGGACTGGAAGTTCAGTGGGCGCAGCATCAGGGAAATCTCTCCGACATGGTGCAAATCTTGGAGGGGACTGCAAAAGACCTGTAGTGGTGGCTTTCGAATTGGCGTTCGGTCATCAGCAGATCCCTCTCCCTTCCCCAACCAGATCTATCCATAGTGAAGGGCGCATCACTTCTGGGATGGGGCGGCCACATGGGAGAGGTGGAGATTAGAGGCCGCTGGTCTCCGGCGGAGTCTGGACTATATATCAATCTTTTGGAGCTCCGGGCGATCAGGCTTGCTTTGACAGCATTTCTTCCCTCTTTCAAAGGGAAAGTGGTGCAAGTGTTCATGGACAACACTACCACCATGTGGTACTGCAACAAACAGGGTGGAGTAGGGTCCTGGACTCTTTGTCAGGAGGCGCTGCGCCTCTGGACATGGCTGGCACATCAGGACATAACCCAGGTGGTTCAACATCTGGTGGGCTCTCTTAACAAAAGAGCAGACAAACTCAGTTGTCGATGCATAGCCGATCATGAATGGCGTCTCCATCCGGAGGTGGCACAAGGCCTCTTGCAGTGGAGAGAGCCTTGGTTAGATCTGTTTGCCTCCACAGAGAACGTGCAATGTCAGCTGTTTCGCGCATTTTAGTTTCCAAAGTGGCACTCACTTGGTGGAATTCCGGCCTCCTTTACGCCTTCCCGTCTATACACTTCTGTCCAGAGTTCTCAAGAAGATCAAGAATGATCAGGCCCAAGTAATCTTAGTGGCTCTGGACTGGGCACGGAGAGTGTGGTATCCAGAGATGCTGAGCATGGCCTCGATCCTCCACTCAGACTTCCTCTTTGGGAGGATCTTCTGTCGCTGCAACAGGAGACGGTTCTCCACCCGAACCTGTCCAGTCTCCGCCTTCCTGCATGGAGATTGAGCGGTGGCAGTTGACGGCTTTTGACCTTCCATCCGAAGTCTGTGATGTAATCTTGGCAGTCAGGCATCCCTCCACCAAAACGGTATACGCCTGCAGTTGGCATAAATTTGTGGCATAGTGTACCAACAACTCTGTTGATCCCTCTCTGCTCCTCTTTCTGAGGTTCTTATGTTCATTCTTTCTTTGGCCCAGCAGCGCTCTGCTTCGGGCACCCTGAAAGACTATTTATCGGCTATCTGAGCCTTCACTGTTTAAGTCCCCTATTGTTAGGAGATACCTTAAGAGCCTCACTCATTTATTTCCTCCCACTCCGTTTATCATGCCTCAGTGGGAGCTGCATCTTGTCTTTACTTAATGTGTGCTCCCTTTGAGCCGTTGCCTAATTGTCCCTTATGGCTCCTTACTTTCTAAACTGTTTTTCTTGTTGTCATCACTTCTGCTCACAGAGTGAGTGAGCTTCAGGTTCTATCTTCTAAGCTCCCATTTTCTGTCTGCGCACCCTGACAAAGTGGTGTTACACACTAGGGCCTCATTCCTTCCCAAAGTTGCTACACCTTTTCATGAAGGCCAGTCCATCTCTTTGCCTACTTTTTACGCACCCCCACATCCTTCTCATGAGGAGGAGAGACCTCACCACCTGGATCCAAAAAGAGCGTTGAAGTTCTATCTCAAACGTACTAAAGATTTCTGGTTGGACGATCAACTCTTTGGAAATGTGGGTGCAAAGAAAGGGAAGGCGGTGGAAAAAAGTACCATCTCACGATGGGTACTTCTTTGCATCAAAAGGAGCTATGCTTTGGAAAAGAAGCAACCCCCTCTGGGCTTGCGCGCTTATTCCACCAGAGCAACTGCTGCTTCCACTCCGTTAGCATGCGGAGTTCCTGTCCTGGATATCTGCCAGGCAGCTACGTGGGCATCCCTGCAAACATTCACTAAACATTACTTCCTGGACAGTCAGGTCCGTAGGGATGGCTACTTTGGTTGTTCAGTCCTGCAGGACTTTCTACTATGATCTTGGTTCGCAGCCTACCTCCGAGGATGGCATTGCTTGGGTATCTATTCTAAGGTAAGGAATCTGCAACTATAATTTCCTGTCAGATGTAACGACATATCTGGTAGAGACATATTCTAGTTTCAGATTTCTTACCGACCCACCCATCCCCCTGCTTGCGAAATGATTTCTAGGGACAGGACTTCCTCATTCAGGGCCTTGGCTCTGGCGCACCAATTTCACTGTTCTTTGCAGCTCTCCACTTTGACGTAGAAAGTCATGAAAAGAAACTGACATCACTGCGCTGAGACGGCGTCTTGTGTACTACGCCAGACATCATCCCGGTGACTACGATGCCAACCACGCAGGCAGAGTCGACCTACGCCATCTAATGACGCACAAGGGTATTGCTGGAATAAAAATCTTTGGATTTGGTCTGATGCATGGGGTAAATTCGAAGGAAAGGAATCTGCAACTACAATATGTCTCTACTAGATATATCGTTACCAAAGAAAATAAATTTTACATTAGAGACGGGTGCTAGCAGAGGTATCGCAAGAGTGTATTGAGAGAAAGGCTTATAATGAACCCATGAAAATGAATATATTTTAACACTCATCCATATGAACCTTTTTTAATCTGACATTCTGTCTTTACTATGAGAAGATGCGATTTGTTTTACATTGAAACGAGTGCCTGACAGAAACGTTCGTAAAACAGGGTGGCTTGTAGTAAATTGTCTCCAAGAACACCACCTTTTTAGATACTGTGGCTCCTTTGTTTCGGATCATTCAACTAAGTTACACAAGTAGCGTTCTTTCAGCTAACAGCAATATTTATTTAATTACAAGACGTCAGGCTGTTGCCTTGTGTTTTCCAAACAAAATAACAAAGCTTCGAATAGCCTAACATAAAACCACTAAAATGCCAAGGGTCAGTTTTGTGCTTCATAGAGAGTACTGATCTTAAACGCTGCAACCAAATAGGATATACTACCAAAAAACAGAACATAACAGACTCTTAATGTAGTGAAGTTTTGAAAATGCAACTGTTGGAAAGACCTGCCACACTTGAGGTTATGCAGGACTGAATACATCTGTCCCAATTCCAAAGTAGAACATACAATCTTATCAATATTGTTCCTTGTTTGCCTTTTGATATATTTACACAAAACTTCATTTCTCTCTCTCTTTGTTCTTTTAACACATCAGGGACCTCATCAAAGTGTTGAAATGGTATGTGGATCGAATAATAGAAGCAGAGCGGCAAGAACATATCCAGGAGGTGCTAAAGGTAACAGAAGACTATAAAAGTAGCCCTGTCTCTGAGAGCATTTCTGTACAAATGTTCATACTGTCAAGGAAGTTCTCCTCAAATTTAGTTGTCATCTGTATTCTCTTTTTTAAGAGTACAAAAAAGTGTGCACGTAATCCGTCTGCACTTTCTGCTCTCTTTTTTTGTGTTAGATTCATAAATGAATAAACAACTACACTAGAAAATGTTTAGCTCAATTTTTGTTAATAGATTTTCTTTGGACCACTTTGGCATGACACATTTTCAAAAGATTTGTTTAAATATTTAAACACAAAATTACGTTAAGGTCAAACTGGTTTAAAAACTTACTGTTTTGCATTTTTTAATGGATCTCCTGGGTAATACGTCTTTCTGTGGGATAGATACGCAAATACATTTCAAACTGTGGGGGTCATTCTGAACCTGGCGGTCATGGACCGCCATGGCGGAGGGCGGCGGAAGCACCGCCAACAGGCTGGCGGTGCTTCCGTGGCATTCTGACCGCGGCGGTACAGCCGCGGTCAGAAACGGGAAACCGGCGGTGTCCCGCCGGTTTCCCGCTGCCCTGGGGAATCCTCCACGGCGGCGCTGCTAGCCGCGCCGCCATGGGGATTCCGACCCCCTTACCGCCATCCTGTTCCTGTGTTCGCCGCCAGGGACCGGATGGCGGTAACGGGTGTCCTGGGGCCCCTGGGGGCCCCTGCAGTGCCAATGCCTTTAGAAGTATGCCATCCAGTTGTCCTCTCAATTTAGATCATTTATTGTTTTTTGCTGTCTGACACCACCAGATAAATCATGGTGGTGGAGGACAATAAAAATAGAACAAATACCCAACACCAAGAGAGAAAACTGCCATGTTGTGGGGTCCATTACTTTTACATTTTTCAAAAAAATGGAACATGTAAAACTTTCTAAAGTTTGGTGTAAGCATCTGTCACCAATGACGGGCACACACCAAACTTTTCACATAAGTTCTCCACCACACCAACTGGCTTTACTCCACCTACCAAATTCAAAATCTGGCCCATACTTTCTTTGCAATCCTATGCAAAAATATAGCTTATACAATGTTTTTTTTCCTGGAGTACCTTAATACAGAGTAGATAACACATTTGTAATAAAGAGATGCTTAGTCCGAACTTTTGCAGAACTTAGCTTTGCAGTAGTTACTCTTTTGTTAACATTGCACATTGTATAAAGTATATTTGGCAGGCTATACCAGTAGCTTATCCTCAGTGGTTTTCTCTTGTCACAGCTCCTTTAATCAAAGACGTGCCTTTGAATCATCATTACTGATAACGCTGTTAAAGATGCTTCTTTTTGTGTCGGCAGCAGAAACAGAGAAAGGTCACACATTCAATTTCTCTGTTTAATATACTGCAGCTCTATTGTAACTCTTGACAATGTTTTGCAACTCTATATTCAGTAAAACTGCAGAATGACAAAGTTGTGATGTGAAATTCGCCAAGTTTGTCTTCTGTATAGGTCACAAAGCAGTAAATGTTTGAAATAACAATGCAGATTTTAAGAGGACGATTGAAGTCTTAACTTTTTGTATAGTTTCTTCAAAATGTGATTATATTAACTCTGAGCAAACCTTTGTGCTTCGTTTTTTAGGCTCAAGAATATATTTTTAAGTATATAGTACAGTCCCGGAAGTTATATTCAATTGCTACTGGTGGACAGAATGAGGATGAATTTCGTTGTTGTGTCCAGGAGCTCTTAATGTCTGTTCGATTCTTCCTCTCACAAGAGAGTAAAGGTGCTGGTGCTTTATCACAGTCACAAGTAAGTTTGACAAGTACATTTGTTAAGGTATCTGTGTGCATTTATTTATTTCCTTAACAATGTAGTTTGCGGTTTTAAATGTTAACAAATATTTAAGGCAGTTAAAGTCCCAGCGTATAGTACGTGCCACAATTGGTTCTTTTTTCCCAGGATTTCAATTGATCAACGTTTTCTAGAGTGCATGGCTACTCCAAGAGTGTCCCTTGAGGTGTAATCATTGAGACTAGATTTTTGGGATAACACATCAACAGAACACTACTTTTTGTTGGCATATTCTCGGAGGTCTTCCCACCTCAGGTTCAGAAACCACAAACATGCTGGTGTGACACCTTCACTATTCTCACCAATAGAGACCCCTAAAACTTTGGACTTGGCGCAGAGTGTAGTAGTCAGAAGCATTCAATCACAAATCAATAACATTATACCATAAACAATGCATAGGCATTACCCAATGATACATAGTCATTTGACTTCTGTGGGCGGCACACTTTACAACACAGTCGTCTCCGGTAACTGCACAGCATTTAACAGATTATGAGTTCTTTCACCATTTTAAATGGGTGATCCTGATGAGGTCATGAAACCTCGCTGGTGCCATAACTGCCCGAAGTCATGCAAAAACCAATTCCATATTAACTGTCTGTGAATATTTTCACTTTGAGCTGTTCTAATATGCAGCAAGCTCTTGTAAGGCAATCAATTTGGCTACTTGGGCAGAAATGACTCCTTGAAGCCATGACGCTTTCACTACTCTTGAGAGGGTGCAAATTGCAGAACCAGCTCTGAGTGCCTTCACTGTCTCTTAAACAGAAGCCATCAACAAATACAACTTGATCATTCTCCTCTAGAGGAGTATCGTGAATATCAGGTCTGTTTTTTTTTTTTGCATAGTGACATCGAGGCAGTCATGTTCCACTTCATTAACATCATTTGAATCATTAACATTGACAGGCAATAGTGTAGCAAGGTTCAATATGGCACATCTTTTGACCACAATATTAGCGGATCCAAGAATCAGTAACTCATAACGAGTAAGGTGGGCACTGGTCAAATATTGGTTCTTGGTCCTTGTCAGGAGAACCTCAACTAAGTGTAGGACATAAACGGATAAAGGGTGTCCCATCACAAGGCCTTCGCATTGACCTATACTCACGCGAGCAGCAGCCACGGCTTTTAAACAGCCGGGCAAAGCAGCAGCTACAGGATCCAATGTGGTGGAAAAATATGCCACAGGTCTGTTTGTTCCTCCATGTAATTGCATCAAAACAGAAAGAGCACAACCATCATGTTAATGGCAAAACAATGAAAAGCCTTTTGTGTAATTAGGCATTCCCAAAGCTGGAGCTTTGCACAAACTCTCTCCCAGCTCAGTTAAAGCTATCATGCATTCTTCATTGAAGGGTATTGGGTCTGTAACTTCTGCAACGCCTTGGAGATTACTGAAAAATGTGAGATCCAGTGGTGACAGTAGCTCACTATTCCCAAAAACATTCTGACATCTCTCTGCGAAACTCGAAGATTCATTTGCACAATTGCTGCAACTCTCTTTCAGGACACTTTCTTTGCACCCTTCTCAATTGGGTGACCCAAATACTTCACTTCCTTCTGGTAGGGTAAACCTTGTGTCTGTTTTCGACCAAATAATTAAATTACGCTGTGGTATCTTGTTAGCAAGCATCACGTGTATTTGGTGGAACCATCAGGTCATCAATGTTCTGCATTAAAGCAGATTCTAGTGGCATGTTCAAAAACTCTAAATTCTTTTTCAGGAACTGATTTACAATAGACGGTGATTCTGGAAACCCCTGTGGAGTGTGACACCATTAATACATATGGTTGCCAAATCGGAATTAAAAAAGGAATTGACTATCCTCATGTAAAGACAATGAGAAAAATTCCTGTGACAAAACAATAACTGAAAATCATTCTGCTTCACATGGAGCCTGAAACAAAATCACTGCTGGATTTGGCACCACGGGACAGCGGGATACCCCAATTTTGTTCACCTTTCTCAAATCCTGCACTACGCAATATTTCCCAATTGATTTTCACAGTCCCATAATTGGAGAATTACATAGGCTGCCCATTACTTCTTTCAAAACTCACTGCTCAACAAAATCTGCCATTACTGGGGTAATACCTTCAATTACTTCTGGGGTCATGTTATACTGTGCCGTTTTGGGTAAAACTGCATTTGGCTTTACATTCACCTTGACTGTTTCAACACTTCGAATAAGTCCAATATCATTTCCAGAGAGATCCCAAACTCTGTGTTACTGTGTCTTGTAATTCATCAAGAAGGTCTTTAATTGTGATAGCAGGAAATAATGTAATGAGAGGATACATCTCACCAGTTAGACTGGAGGTCTCATCATTATCGCTATTGGTCTGAATTGCTATCCCTTGATGTGTACAAGTGATGGAAAATGTCTATTTGCATAGTAAGTCTCTCAATAGCAGACTCACAGGACTTGAATCACAAACTATGAATCAGTGACAATCCTCAAAGGTTCCTATTTTAACTGGAATGGGCTCTGTAATGCGGTTTACCAAATGCTGGTTTGCTACTCCTACAACCTGAACTGTCCTTCCGGAAAGGGGCACATTAGGGACTTCTGCAGACCTGACAGTGGAACAAGTTGCTTCATTGTCAACCAGTAATGAAACATCATGACCCAGGACACTCACATTCACATAAGGACCACGCTGATCTACTTCCAGTGAAGCAGCCAACATGCATTCATCCTCTTCTGAACTCTCACTCATATTTTCTTCATTCATTTCATCGTCACTGAAATCAGTCAATGGGTATTGTGTGATTAACTGGTGTACATTTGCATTTGTTTTTTGGTTCGCGTTCTGCTGGGGGACCATTACCTGTTTATGTAACATCGGAACCTGTTGAACCTGCATTTGCTGTGAGGCATGAATTGGGAAAATTGTACTTGTTGCTTGGGAACATGCATTCGGAATGTTCCAGTAGGAGAATTCATACTTTCATTTTGAGGCCTTTAAACTCTTTGTTTTTAAAATTAACTGTTGCCATCTGTGCAACACCACCACCCTGCACCACAATATTTACATTACTATAGGAACACTCCCTTTTCCAATGTCAGATGTTGCGGCATGATAAGGAAGCATTTCCATCATGTTTTGAACATCAGCCATATTAACTTTTGGACCTATTCAAACTCCACTACCTCCACCTCTGTACCATATTACCCTGCTGTTGTATTCCTGCATTCCTCCTGCGCTCATCATTTTATGTGAACCCTGCATACCTGCTGCTTATGCAGACTGGATTTGCATCACCATTGCTTTTTCCCTTAATCTCTTCTGCTTCAACTCAATTTTGTCACTACAGTAATTTGCGTAATGCAGTACTTCATCAATCAGCTTCCTTGCCAGCAAATCAAATGATTCTGAAGCATGTTGCTAATTTCAGGCTTCAATCCTTGAACAAATCTAAACACTTAATGAATAATGTCTCAATAATCTCTCTGCCACTGTGTTGCTTCAATATTGCCACAATCTGTCATAATAATCATAAATGGACTTCTTTGTCTTGTGAAATGTCCTGTCAATCCCTTACCAATCAATATCTGTAGGGGAAACTACAGATATTCAATCACTTTGTAATCATTTTTTATCACCTCCTCAGACGGCATACCTGTTACTGCATCCCTTGGCAGCTCACGCTTTGGCCAATCAACACTCCGTTTACACTCAACCCACAAATTTGCTGGAACCACAATCTCAAATAGTGTTTAAATCTTCCCACAAACAGTTTGCAAGCTTGACAAACCTCTCTTTTTGCTGGTACCATTCCACTGGATTCTCCCTCAACTTTGGGTGATCATTTGTAAATGACTGTGTTTCACTTCTCCTCCAAGGAAGATTAACAATGTTCCCTCCTGGAATTTCTCTCATTGGCATAATTTTTATGACTCCCCTAGCCTGCTGTACATCATCTGAAGATGCAGTCAGCTTCTTCTTCTGATCTTATTTATTTGCCTGTCTATAGTTATCTAATGCCTCCCCATGTTTGCATGTTCTGAATTAACTCCTTAATGTGAATTTTCATTCCAGGTGATCTTATGCTCGCAATGTCTCTAGAATCCAATTCTAATCTATAACTTCTTTTCATTTGTTTGGATTTATTCGTCTGCTATTTCTCAGCCAAATCAGTTAATTTCTCCTAAACCTGTCCTGTCAAAGAGTAACGTCCTTGCACATGAAGCCCAATTTGTTTCCATTGTAAGGCTCTAATCTGTCTAAGTCAAGGGTTCCCTTCATCATTTCATGTAATTCCAGTTTTAATCTAGCCATGTTCAACGTCTTTTCTCCCTCTGGCGTATTTCCTGAAACTGATGTTCCACTCAAATTGTCTAACCATTCGATCAATTGTTGGGCTGTCAATCCTTGTAAACAAATGTTATTTCTATTATCTCAGGGGCGCAAGCTGTGGAATATTGCATGGGGCTCTCATAACCTGCTTCCAGTTTGACTGATTCTGGGCAGCATTCCGTGGTGTTGATTCTGGGAAATACATAGGCATTGTCTGACTATGATTCACAAATTCTGTGCTTTGTGTGCATTGGGTGTGGACTCATATTGAGTCATTCCTGCATTCTGAATTGGCTGTGGCATAACTGGAACTGTGACATTCTGAATTGTATTAACCTTTGAACTGTCCGACAAACCACTGATACCTGTGCAACATTAGCAGAAGGCACATTTGGAGTTGGTTGAAACTGGCTTTGTTGAACTGTAGCTGTGGCCATATTCGAGAGTACAATGGGGCTTACTGATGCAACTGCATTATGTGCTGGAGGACGATTCTGCAACAACTGATATAAACTCATCCTCTGAATCACTTTCGGGATCTGCTACCTTTTTATTTTCACCTAACGTCTGCTCCGCATCTTCTTCAGATTTTGTTTTGGCCCTAGGTTTAACACTTCCATCACCTTCCTGTGTAAATGTTGGGAATACTCCACTGCATGTAATATATCTGCTTCCCACATTCTCTGCTCTTCATCCCATCTAGCTTCCGCTAATCTTTTCTGTTTTCCTCTCTCCTTTCAAATTTCTCAGCTTCTTTCTGTTCTGCAATTAATTCACAAATAGCAAGTGCTTCAAATTGTGCAGGTCTAGGAAGGGGTTTGGACTTGTACAAAACCCTCCTCAAATTCTCTAAAATTCCTAAATTAAAAGATACATGACAGGGAAAAGCTAACGTACCCTCCTTCTCAGTTATTTTGCACCATTGAATCACCCAAAGACATGCTGAAACTCCGCTCTCCTCCATTACTTCGAATGATGAAGTAGGTTCACCTTCTCTAACTGGAGTAAAACCATTTGCTCGCAATGCACACCTTAAAGCTTTGAAATTTATTATTTTTACACAAACCTAATTCTCATACACAAAAATCTACAAAACCAAAATGTAAATTTCAATCCCACACTCCTTTTCACAAGCTGCTCTCAACCTATAGCAGCTCAGTCTTGCCCACCAATCTGTGCGCGTCTCTTTTCACCAACCGACCTAGTCCCGCGCGGACCAAATGACGTCACGCTTACTTCACTCAGCAGCTACGACTCACTTCAGAGTCATCTCATACACCCCTCAGGCAAAACCTAAATGCATGTATTGCGAGCAGAATAACCAAAACCTGCCTGCTCTTTATAGATAGAACTCAAACGCTTTGAAAGCTGTATGGAACTTTCGACTGTGGCCTTTCTAACAAACAGCTACTCTTTCAGCTATGACTTTTTCACGTGCACAAGTAAGATTTGACCCGCAAAGCTCACTCCTGTTGATACAGATTCTCCTTATGCACTCAGGATTCACCTGATACCATCCAACAATACACACACAAAAGGAATCTACTGGTATCGTCGACAGCGCTCAACCGACCAACATCTCACTGCAGACAATAAATTAACCAAGTGTCTCCATACACTTGTACAGTACTCCGGAGTCTTAGGCCTCGCAGGACCCATCAACAACAACAACCACGTGTTCAATTTTGGAGCAAAAAGCACAGCATTCACTTGGAGTACGCCAACTCTCCACTTCCTTACTTGGAGTATGCAAACGCCCTACTTAATTACCTGGAGTACGCAAACTCCATCCTCACTTCATACATCACACTTCACTGCAATTTAACCAAACGTTTTGCAAGCGCAAACCCTACTCAAAACACATACCGTACAACGCAACACTGGAATTTTCACCAATCCCTACACTACATAAAAAACAACTCACAATGTGGGCAAATTCTGACTCTCCTCCTCACAAGACAAAACCATAACCCTGCTACCAAAACTGTTGGCACGCTCGCTGAGGTTTTCTTCCCACCTCGGGTTCAGAACCCACAAACGCGCTGGTGAGACACCTTCACTATTCTCACTAATAGAGGTTGAATAGATCTTTGGACTTGGTGAAAAGTTTAGTAGTGAAAAGCATTCGATCACAAATCAATAACATAAAACCATAAACAATTCTAAACATTATAAGCAATTTTACTCTAAATCAAACTCTAAACTGAATAAATTTCAAAGCTTTATTACAATCTCAAAATCAATGTTACGTAAATGGTGCACAAAACTAAGGCCCTCATTATGAACACAGCAGTAAAAAACGCTGTGTTCATGCTGACGGTCAAAACACTGACTGCCAGCATCCCCGGATCCCCACTGGCCCACAGGAAGGCCTGACCGGGACATAGGACAGCGGCTCCATGCCTCTGTGCGGCGGGTGCAGCTGCACCCGTCGCGCAGATCTGACCTGCGCAATGGGGCACTGCACCGGGGCCCCTGCACTGCCCATGGCAAGTGCAGGGGCCCTCAGGGGTCCCCCGGTGCACCCCTTCTGCCAGCCGTTCCCTGGCAGGAAATCCACCAGGAAAAGGCTGGTGGCTGAGGAAACATTATCCGAGGGGCAGCACTGCTACCCTGTCGGATAATGTTTCCATCTGCCGCCAGGCTGCCTGACAGAGGCAGCCTGGCGGTGAGTGAGGGCTGCAGATGGCGGCACTCATGGAGTTCATTATGTGGCGGTGTGGCCCGCCATGCCGGCTGGCAGTTTTACCCCCCACCAACGGCATGGCGGGCCATACCGCCAGGTTCATAATGACCGCCTAAGTTATAAACATACATGAAAATCATTGACTGACCAAAATGTCTAAAAAGATTTTACCTACTAAACATCAGTACTGTTAAACGCTCCAAAAGAATAACATAGATCAGCAGAACTACAATATGCACATTAATTTCAGATTTCGAAGCAGTTGATGGTGACATCAGTAAATCATCAAAATAAATTTTTAACAATCAGTTCCGGAGCTGGGTCATTCTTATCTCTAGCACAAATTAGAACTTGCATGTGTGGTAGCAGGCTAACACATGCAGGCAAAAGAAAGATAAAAATAATTTGGAAAATCATCTAACTAAGATAGCTCACTATAAAAAAAAAATGCTGGTGCAAGTGCCTAAGCTGAAAAAGAGACAAGAAACCACATTTAGTTATACTTCTCATAATGGGACAGCAAACGGTAATACTTCGTCAGCAAAAGCGATCACTTTCTTTTGACGTCATTTGACAGCAGCATCAGAACAGTGCATAACACGAGCTGCACATAGGACAGGTCAGCAGTTCAGAATTAGTTGGGCATATTAGTACTGAACAGCATAAACACATGGAGCATTTAAGAATATGGCTTTAGTCTTCAAAGATAACTAAGGGATAAAGGGAATCAGGAAAGCAGAGATCAGCTGGGGATCATCAGCACATCAAGACAGGCTGTAGCAGAGTTCTGGACAAACTGACTTTAAATTACAAAGGTGTCTCACTAATTAAAATAACCGAAATCCTTTTGATTGGTCCTTCAGATGAGCTCACTTCAGGCATCGCATTCAGTGTCCAATAGTTGTCGATGGCACCACCAAGTTTGCAACTATTTTGGATTTTCTCAACAAAAGTGCATTGTCATTTCAATGATTTCATACATTTCCGCCAAAATTTTACATTTTCTACTTATTTGTTACTTCAAGACCTTTCTCATGGCACACAAAATAAACTAAGCCAGTTTCACATAGGAATCATGTGTTTCTTGTCTTGATCGACAGCTAGAACAAATATTGTTCCATAATTGATTCTAAAACATGTTCCTTGCCTTCAAAACAATAGGACATTCAACATCACATCAACCATCAACAACCTAGGAAAAAAATTCAGGTCAGAGGGGACAGAATAAACAAATGATTTTCCACTAATGCTGCTAGAATAATTTTTTCAGGCCTATTCAAGCTAAGAAAGCCTAAATGTATATTAATACAATTAATACATACAAATCCTATTGCAAATCATTTAATTGCACGCAATACATATGACATATTACAACAATTTTAAATGTGCATTTATTTTTCTCCACAGCTGTAACTCATGTTAATAAAATTCATTTAATTCAATATAAGTATGATTAAATCATATTAATTTAAGATTTTCATTCCATTATTCATCTAATAAAATATATTTTACATTATCTCACGTCAGTAATTCACTCAAATACAGGTGCACAAAATCTTCATATTAAACATGATGTCAAAAAACGAATGGCAGCCGCAATGTCCATCATCATTTAAACATGCACATTTTACATTTCCACGTTAATTTCTCTGTTAGGATTTTAAATGAAGGTTAATTAGTCAGTATGTGCTAACGTTTATGCCACTAATGTATTAATAAACTTTGATCTCTATCATTATCAAAATTCTGTCTTTGAAATATTAACCATTTATATGTATGTGGTGAATGCTAGAAACCTCTAATATGACTTAATAAGGTTAAGGAAATAGGGGCCTGGTGTACTGTTTTGTTTCACAAACTAGAGATGTGCAAAATGCATAAAACTGAAAGACTGGTTTGTAAACTGGGATGTAATTTTTGATACGACCTATGAATAAAAAAACCGCATTGCAAAATATCCATTCGGTGGAAGGCGAAACGCATCTGCTTTATGAATATTAATTAGGTAGGTCGTTTTTTTTTTCGTTTTTTTTCTTACCTGGTGTGAATGGGTGTGAATGCATGAATGGTAGCCTGCAAATGACAGAAGATCATTTCGGTGTTTGCTTTCCCAGAGGCAAATCACTTATTTCAAAAGTAGAGCATTTCCTGAAAAAAAATTGTTTCCAATTTCGGGACACCTGGGTAAGCAGACAGTGGTGTCAAGGACTTTTGCCTGCTCCTCACGATGTCATAATGCAAACTGGGGAAACGATAAATAGATAGATAGATGTGTGATTCACAAGTGATTCACAAGGAGGGGGATGCCCTCTTTTATGCCCTCTTTTATACCAGTCCTATGACTTGAGATACTTTCCCAACTCATAAAAGGGTTTTGTATATTGTGAAAAAGTGTTTTGGAGCCACAAAGCCTGATTTACAGATTAGCACACTTTCTCTCTCTTTCTCTCTCTATCTCTCCCTCTCACATGCACACATCAGCGTCCCTTTGCGAAGGTGAAAATTTGCAAATTTCCATAGTCCAGCACTGGAGACAAGTGCAAACCCTTATGAAAATGGAGTGGCTGATGGAGCTGTAAACGTGTACTTAAAGTTAATGACAAACTACAAATAATCAAATAGTGGTGCCCTTCCTGATGTGGTTTGTAAATCCCTAGGTAAGGTGCAGGATGCCATGTCTTTCAGTCAGTGCTGCTCTTCTTTGTGGCATGTTCAAGAGTGGCGCCACCTGCAGCACACCTTCTTAGCATAGATTCTAGAACGTGACGTCAGTCGTGTGGCTCATGTATCACTTTGTGATTCAGCCCAGTGGCCTGAACTATTAGAGCTGGTTACTTGAGCATCCTTGGTATTTGTTGGACCCCAGTGTTTTGTTTCTTATATCTACTGTTACCCCAGTTACCGCTCACATACAATACCTTTCTCCAACATTTGGCTGCATTCATTGCTTTGTGCACTATTGATACCCGACTCCTTCCAGTTCCCTCTGACAGTAAATACATCACTACCTTTCTGACCTCACACCTCGTTCTTCCAGAGCCCCTGCTATATATTAGTGTGGTGATGGATAAATGCCTATGTCCTGTGGAAGGCCATCATACCCACTGCACACTGAGCTTCCCCATTAAGGTCTGTGGCTTCCCAGTGGAAGCAAAAAAGCAAAAGAAAAGAAGGAGATCATGAAAATCACACACACAGTATTGAAGAAGTCAACAGAATGAACCTAAGCAAGAAAGCCTTCTGGTACTTGAGTAGCTGAGAAGAAAGGGGTAACATGAATAATAGAACTTGAGTTAGTTTAACTACTCGCAGCTGCATGAGAATACATCCAAATTGACCACTAAGCAGTCTATCGGAGTAAATAGAAGTAATGAACTGTTAAACATGTCATTGAAAGGATAGATGGACATATGTGCCACCATCCCCCTTCCATCTCTAGAAGCCATGAGAGGCAGGGGTACTAAGCATCAGGTTTCATTTAGAGAATAATTAATAGAAGTAGGAAAATGTATAATTGTTGAGGTGTACCTTGCATGCAACTTTTTTATACATGCGTATTATATTTATGTTTATATTATCTTAATCTGTTGAAAATGCCTCAATGAGTCATACGATTTTAGCAGCACCTCAAGTGCCTCTGAACTCCAAGGAGGCATCAGCACTAGTTTTACGAAACTCTCCATGAGCTATCAATCAGTTATCAACTTTTGAATATGTTTCACAAATGCCATGGTTGTGGCCCCAGACAGTGGCTTGAAGGGTTTTGAAAATAAAATGAAGATATTTACCTATTTAATACAAGCTTCTGTATGAATAAACTAGATAAAACAGTCTGAATTCTCAAAGATAACACTATTCCTGACCCAAATACCAGCTATTCCTTTTTTAAATAAATAGATCCTTTTAGCCCCGATTCATTTCACTTTCCTTTTCATTGAATAAAAAAACGTACTACTGCAAAAACAGGAATGGATTTTTTTAATAATTAAAAACTTTACTACAAAAATGTTTGCTCCCAAGTGCGGTGGCGACACTCGCCGACTGATTATAGACATGGTCAGCATCTTGGAATAGTGAATCAAATTATTTTGTAGAATATTCTTATAACATGCCAATCATTTTCTATTCAGTCTGTTCAGTCACTGGACAGTGCAGCAATTCATGGCCTCGAGTGCTGACAAAGCACCCGAAAAATGAATGTTACAAGAATGAAAGCAAACCTCTTTTGTAGCATTCAATATTTCAGTACTTTTGTTAGCACTTGCTTGTCTCCAGTGTTGCTGGGATGCTTGAAGACTAAAGTAGTCCCTCATGAATTCCAGAAGCGGTGGAGGGTGCACACCTAAATTGTCAGGAATCAAAGTTTGTGGAGGCTATAATTTTGTCCATAAAAGATGAAACTCGGAAAGTACCTTTGGGCCCAGAAGTAGGAAGCAAACTCTTGCCCTTATTTCTTTTAGAGTGCTAGGTAGTTGGGGGTTAATTTAGACTGATTATGTGAGCTCTGAATCACAGCATTCTTGTGGGGTTCAGAGCTTGCTAATGGCGTTGTTTCTTTCCCTCCAAATGCTGCATCTTCTTGCATCATGTTATTTTATGCGACCCTATAGGAAATTGAGTTGTTAGCTTAGAGGGCTGAGAATCCTACGCAAATAATAATCACAATCCTTGTCAGGGTGAACAACAAAAGTTGCTATATGAGCCTGAGCTCAAACCCATGGAAGCTATGGCACAGAACATACTGACTTAAGTTAGAGTCAAGGTGTAGAGCATTTATGCATTACACAAACAGTAATAAAGTCTTAATACAACACAAGAAAAACCCCATGCCAATTTAGAAACATAGAGACATTTTTAATAAATCTAATTACACTAAAATGACAAAGATCTAAAATAGGGAATTGGAGATATGACTTTCTAACGTTCGAGATAAAAATAGTGTCAAAAGGTGTCATGCACAAACTGCAGTCTTCTGCTTGAGCTTGACCTATACTAAGGTGAAAGTTGAAGCAGACCGTAATGGAGCACATGTTGGATACAGGGACCAGGTTTGTCTCAGTTGAAAGTTTTATCTTGAAGTTGAAAGTCTTTGGCGGAACCAGGCAACAAGCTGTAGTCAGACATGGCTCAGTATTGACAAATTCTGGTGTAGAATCCTCCGCAGCCCCACTGATTTAGGCAGGAAGAGCATTGAGTGGGAAACGTTGATCGGATACCAATGACTACTTTCCCAGGGAAGTTTTTTAATGATAGGATTATTTTGGTGCTTGTCTTTCTTCAGAAAGGCAAGGTTACAGACTGTAGCTCAAACTGGTTCATCGTCCGTAGATTCCAGAGTCAACATCTCAGCTCATGGGGCTTGCTGCGGTGGAGAAGAATGCAGGGAGCTGAAGATATCCTAGGACTGGCAGTGATGTACCCAGGTCAGGTTGGCTTAGCAGGTTGGTCCCATCCCCCACCAGTTCTCAGAACAGAAAGCTGACAAAACGTTTATAAGTCCCAGGTCTGAGGCAGGAGGAGTACACTATAAGAGCAGCCAAGAGTCCAGGACCTCGAGGACCGCACTTGGTGGTCAAAACTCACTCCAGCAAATGCCAGCATCAGGTTCTAGGGCAAATCCAATTGGAACTGCTCAGCTACACAAAAAAGGCCTCCCTGAAGCTTGTTGTCTCCTGTTGCTCTAACAGAAGGTCAGCCTTCTGACCCACCCTGGATAAAAGCAAAGTAGATCCAGTCTTCTCAGGCCTTCTGACAGCAGGGCAGTCTTTTCGGATTCTTCCTCCGGTACAGCAGTGTTCTGAGGGGGGTGTACTGGGGAAGTCACATTATCCCCAGTGCTAGTCTGTGGGTGGGGGGAAACCCTGGACACTCTTTAACCAATGGGGTAGGAGTATCCAGGGCTGGCTCAACCTGCTTTTGAAACACTCTTGTGTGTTTTACTGTGAACAGTACCACAGGGCCTTCCTTGGGGGTGACGTATTAATATTTAAATTGAAGGTTTAGGCCTGTAAAAATGTTTTATTTTGAGTGAGTATACAAAGTATGTTTGCCATGAGTGGCACAAGCATTATATATGTCAAGTTAAAAACAAACTTTTTAAAAGTTTACTGAATCACAGTAGGATGGGTTTTGGTGTTCTCAGTGAGCATATGGCATAACTGATGAATCCACAAGTTTCTTGTCACACAGTTTTTTACACCCTCTTCCCATTGCTCCTTGACAACAGATTCTTAGCGCTTTAGGAAAGTTCTAATTAAAATAAATATTGTACTTATCGGGAGTGCAGCTCTTAACGCAGGTGCCAGCGTTAACTCCAAAATTGTTGGAGAGGTGGAATTAATGAGAACCAGCTGACTCTTATGTTATTGTTTTCTATACCGCTGTTGAAATGTGTTGAGTTTTTTTTTCTATTTAAAAACTGACAGGTATGTATATTGAATTTGTACACTTTACACGTTTTCTGGAACAAGTTACATTTCATTCACTGAACTCTTGTGAGTGACAGGGCTACATACAAATTGTGTTACCAAATAACGTTTACCAATCTCTACTTATGCGTTTTATTTTTCATTCCTGTTTGAATATAAATATGTATATTTATAAGACATTATATAACGTTAGTATTGTCACTTCAGCACTCAATCTGCCAATTTATTTTCATAGGGAATTTTCAAATCCAAGACTTGTTTAGAAAATTTAAAACAAGTGAAAAAAAATGACTTTTGTTCGGCGCAAGTGCGCCCTACAAAACCCTGATGCTCATATTTGCTTTAACGAGCAAAATAATGCAGAGTTGTTTAGTGAAGCAACAAATGTGGAAAGTGATATCTTACATTGTCCTGGAAGAAGGAGGGTAATTACTGCATGCCAGGCTTTCATTTCAAAATCTAATTTGGTATATGGAAGCTTCACAGTTGCTGTGCGCATTCATGGCAGAACTAATTAGAATGTTCTTTAACAGCACCGGCGGAACCGTTTCTGAGCGGATGACCAGTCGCATTGTAGTTTCTTAAAATATGACCTGCATTAGAAGTATGCTGGGGTAAAAGGCCTGGCGCCTTGTCTTTCTTGCTGTCTGCTGTTCAGCAGTTCTTACTTTTTACTCATTCTAGATTCAGGTCACCAAAACCTGTCCGCTCTACCTTTCAGCGCAGTTTTCATCTACCTGGTTACATGACAAATATTTATTTTGAGTCTGTAATAAATAATATTCATACTGCACCTTCTTCCTAGCACATGTGATGAGCGATAACGTTTTGCTTAAGAAGCAGAGGTAAAACATTTTGAAACAAGGAACTTGCTTGTTATTGCAACCTCTTTGCCCATGTGGTTCCTCTGATTGATCACTTCATCCTCGAGGTCTGAATTTTCTGCAACATGGCTTCTCTCTAAGCACGCCTTGTCTTTTTCTCTGTTTTTTCTTGTGCCCGGTGTTTTCGCCTACCGCTTGGCTTTCTTATTTGGTAATCTCCCTGATCTAGCCACTTGTGTCCATACTTTACAGGGTTTAAAGAAAGTACTTCACTCAGTTTACAATTTCAGAAGGTGACGTTCACTGCCTGTAGCATAGCGACTGCATACAGACATTTGGCATTCGTAATTTTCTTTTGGTAAATCCTTAGATGAATAATTAAAACACATAATAAGATGTCTTGATTTCTCTGCGCTTCAGAACGGAGCATCTCTCTTATTCGGAATTTATCTCCAGGAAGCACAAAGTAGGCAAAATGGTTTTGCAGTCGCGTTTGTAGTTCTTCTCTGGAAGACCGTGCCATTCAGATAAAGACTGTCACTGACAGAGGGTGTACTGTGTAACCACCTGGTCACTGAAAGTGCCCTAGTTACCTGGAAGAAAAACAGAGGAAATCTCTTTTAAGATATCCTTCCTGCCTAAACGCAGGGTAGTTCTGAGATTGTCACTACATTATATGACCAGGTATGTTCCTGAGGTGTTCCTAGAGTTTGTACATGCTTCTCCAATGAATCTAAGTCACTTGGGTCCCTTCTGCAAGTAGCAACGAGGTGCTATCTGATGTATTTCTGTGCAGCTGCAATATGTACCAGCACCCACACACAAATTGACTAATTGAACTAAATCGGGCCCGTCAGCAAATAAGATTTGGATATCCACCAAAAAGTTCAGTTATTGCTTGGGGCCATGCAGCAACCCCACATAAATCATTAGACATACCATTGGAAAGTGTCCTAGATAATTGAAATCCTTCTTCCAGACAATTCAATGAAGGCTACTCCCTGGAAGAATTAACCTCTAAAGATGATATTTTCTGGTTTCACCATCTGAACAAAACTATTTAAGGTTTCCAGTAAGTCATAATGAGAAGCATGAAGAATGCATGAGAGGGGCATTACTCCAAGATGGTTACAATCGTATTCACCCTCATGCAAGTTCCATGAGATCTACCAAAGGTGAAGTTTTTATAAGTAGCATGTGCGGACACCAGGATACAGACTGAATAGATGCATCCTCCAATTGCAGATTCAAGTCTCCTTGTGTATTCATTATGATCTCACACAGTTCTAAGGCCTCGCAGTGCAAAAGGCCAAACAACCCCACTCCCCCATGTAAGAATGTGCAATAAATATAGAGAAAGTTAAGATATACATCAAGGAAAAAAGGAAGAAAAAGAACAGAGACTAGAAAGCACTGAGAGGGAAAAGCATAACACCAGTTGCAAAATAGCAAAGATTCAGAACTGCATCTTGAGGCATAGAAATATCAAGATTGAGAATTCGGGAGTGTATATACACTGTCTTTATTAGAAGAATAGTAGTTCAAAGTGTACTACACATTGCCTTTTATCCTATATGGGTTTCTTCTGTAATGTGACACAGTGATATGTTACCAGAGGCCTGTTGCAGCATCATGTCTTTCTGGAGCACCTGGAGGACTCCTAGCATTCCACTTAAGAAGCCTGAACATGTACCTCCAGTGTCAACCTTCTTGACAACAAACGGGCCCAAATAGTTTATGTTTGACTTCCTCACAAACCTGGGTTTCATAACTCAATTACTTTCACCCATCTTCTAGTCACCCTTCTCTTTGTGGGTTAGCATGTTAGCTAGCTTGGCCCTGTCTACCACCCTCTTCCACGATGAGCACTTTAACCTTGTCAGAAACAAATTCTTTCCAGATCTATGCCCCATTAAAGCAACAAAAGCTAAAATATCAGTCACAGTGGTTGATGTAATTCAATGTAGCCACAATGTCTCTCTGAAAACACCCTTCAAGGGATATGTAAGGTGGACTTAATCTGTGCTGTAATCTTTATAATTCTCGCCATCCACTCAACTAAGCTATTAGTTTTGGGTGAATAAAAAACTCTCCTTTAGTTAGTAACAGTTAGTCGTTCCATAAAGTCTTGTATTTCTCTGGTTACGAACCAAACACCATTGTCTGTCTCTAGGATTTTAGGCTGCACCTCATAGACAAACACATCTTTGAAAAACTCAAATTCATTCTGAGTGATGACACTGCTCATGCAGCTGGCAGAGATCCAACTTGTCATATAGTCAGAGAACAGAATAGCAATTATTTAAGAAGGTTGCAGTAGTTTAAATGGACCTATGTTATCCATAGTTATGTGGCCCACAGTTCTTTAGCAACCTCAGCTGGTAATAAGGAAGTCTGTCTCACCACTTTATTTTTACCGCAAGAAACACAGAACACAGTCACGCACAGGCTATTCTGCAACCTGATGCACCTTAATCTACCAGTATAATTCCCTTTCCTGTACCCTTGTCAAATTTCTTCCAAGATGTAATTCATGAGCCACATTACCCAACTTGTCTCTAATCCTTTCTGCATGTACCCAATGATTGCTGCTGCACAATACTTAGTTTGTTGTTAACTATGTAAAATGAATTGGTGGTGCCTGATAATGCACTGTAGTTCAGCCATCCTCATACCACATAATGCTTCACCTGAAGCATATACTGGAATACTGGAATTTCCCTTTTCAGAATTCAGCATCTATCCATACCCTCCCACCATTCACTGTGGCCTGGTGCTATCCCCGATCCCCATCTCCTCGCTATGTCCCTTTTTGCAATCATACTACCTAAATTAATGCGTAGTTTTTTATATCTTGTGTGGTCGGTTTGCCCCCATGCCCCCAGTATCATTGACTCCGGTGTCATTTCTATGTTCGTTCACCATGCGTGTTCCAGGGTCTTCCCAGAATCTGGTGACCCGGGAGCAGGTCCACAATATATGTTAGAATGTGCCCTCGTCCCCACATTCCCACAGACATTTAGCATTTGCTGCCCTCCCTATCTTGTAGAGCAGAGATCTCGTATAATATACCCTATGTAGTATTTTAATATGTATTAGTTTGAGGGATGCTGGAATGGCCACTTCGGCCGGGAACATTAGTGCCTCCGTCCAGTCTTCCTCCTCCAGTTACTTACAGTCTCTTTTCCATCTCTCCCATAAATTAGATAATGAGGGTTGTCTATTTCTCATAATTGTACCATAGGTCTGTGATGTTAGTTTGCTTTGTATCTCCCCCTCAAGAAGTCTCGTTTCTAGTGGGGCATTTTCCTGTGTTTCCTCTTCTGCATGGATGCTATGTTTCAGGGCTGCCTGCAGGCGGGCATATTGTAACCATTGTGTGTCCGACATTTGATATTCTATTTTGAGGTGTGAAAAGGGTGCCACCCCATTTGCGGCCCATATGTCAGCTAAATAAGTTATCCCGATATTGTCCCAGCCTTTATAGGCCATTAGGGTATTTATCTTGGGTAATCTGGTTCCTTCCCACAGGGTGTTTTTGGGATCAAGAGTGTGGCCCATCCCATTTCTCTGGTGAGTCTTTTCCATGTTTGTATGGCCGTTTTTGTTGGTGGGCTGAATGCAGGGTTCAATTTACCCCCGTATAGCCAGTGCAGGTAACTGTTTTTGTGCATCAGTTCCCTGTCCCCTCTAAACGCTGGGTCCTCTCTTGAGCAAAGACCCAGTGATTTATTATGCTTAGCTGTGCTGCCACGTAGTACTTCCGAATATTTGGCAGGGCAATGCCCCCCTCATATTTTGATCTTTGTAGGGTGTGCAGTTTGATTCTAGGTTGCCCCCCTGACCACAGTAATGTGCATACTAGAGAGTCCCTTTTGTGTAAGAATGTATCTAGGAATGGGTATGGGGAGTTGTGTAAAACATAGAGGAAGCCGGGTAGAGCCACCATCTTGAAGAGTGCTGCCCTTACCCATCAGTGAAATCGGGATGGTTTGCCAATGTTTAACCTCCATTTTGAATCTCTACAATAGGGGTTGTAGATTGTTGTTGTAGGGGAGGTGGGGATTGCTAGACATCCAGATGCCCAGGTATTTGAACTTCTTTAGTTCCAGTCTTACTGGTAGTGTTATTGTTTGGTCTATCGCCCCTGCCTCTACTGGGAATAGTAAAGATTTACCCCAGCTTATTCTGAAACCTGATACCTCCCCGAAAGCCTGATAACTATCTTTCAGGTGGCCCAGTAAAGATGATGTCCGAGTCAAATACAATAAAATGTCGCCTGCATATAACGAGATCCGTTCCCCCTCACCACTATTGGTGGGCCATCCTCTGATCAGCTGGTCTATTCTTATCCAGTTGGCCAAGCCCTCGATCGCCAATGCAAAAAACATTGGCGACAGAGGACACCCCTGTCTGGTCCCCCTGTGGAGGCCGAACTCTTGTGATGTGTGTCCATTTGCTCTAACTTTTGCTGTGGGCTCCGGAATTTCGGACCAAACCTCATCTTAACCAGTATGCCGAACATATATCTACATTCTTCTGAATCAAAATGCCTTATTGGTATCTAGGCAGAGAATTGCTCTTCTTTTGGTTGAATGTGTTATCAAGGCCTGATTGTAATGAAGCCTTTGGAGGTTCAGGGCTGTAGCGCGGCCAGGTATAAACTCTGTTGGATCCGAATGGATCAGGGTTGTCATCACCCTTCTCAGTCTGATTGCCAGTGTCTTTGCCAGTATTTTAGCATCGACATTTAACAGCGAGATTGGGTGAGAGGAATCACCCCGGTCTCTGGGCTTGTTTGGTTTGAATAGAAGGATAATCATCGTTGCTCTTATATCGGTGGGAATTCTCCTATTTCAAAAGCTTGTTGTAATGCCTCATGCAAATGTGGTATCTGCCCCTTACCGAGCTTCTGAAAAAACTCGACAGGGATCCATTTGGCCCCGGTGATTTCCCTTACTGTAGTTGCCCAAGCGCTGCCATCATGTCCTCCTCGGAGATCTCCTCTTCTAGTTTCGCAATTTGCTGCAGGTATATATGTGTCAAGGGGCAATCAGCTATAAAGCGATCTATTTCTGCCTCTGGCATGGTTATGAGGGATTTATAAAAATCTTCCATTGGCTGCCATTTCCTCCATTACCTCTTTAGGATCCCTTATTAGCTCCCCTTGTGCTGTCCAAATTTCCCTAATAAGGGGATCACTTTGTTCCTTCTTTCGCAACCATGCCAGCAGTTTGCCTGCTTTTTTCTCAGCCTCATATAGCCATTTACTTTGTGGTAGGTATTGTTGTCGTACTTCATCTCAGGTCACTATATTGTATTCCTCCCTTTTTTGTATCATCTTTTTTTTAATGCCTTGTGTCGGTTGTGTTGTGTATCTCTGTTCTAAAGTTATAAGTTCAGTTTCTAGTATTACCATTCTTTTCTCTTTTTGCTGTCTTTCACCTACTTTTCCCGCTATGATCTCCCCTCTGATAATAGCTTTATAGGCCTCCCACAGGGTTAGCGGGCTTTGTACCGACCCCTCATTTTCAGTAAAATAGTGCGGAGTGGCTTTTTCTAGGTCCTCGATCACTTTCGTATTTTGCATCCGCCATCCTTTCCCTGGTGGTCGGGGTCCCAGAGACAGCATCATCTGTAGTGGGGCATGATCACTAATCCCCCTAGACAGATATTCTGCCTCTTTAATTCTTGGTAGCAAGTCTGCCGTGAGTAAGAAGTAGTCCTATCTGGAGTGAGTGTCATGGACAGCTGAATAATATGAGTACCAATTTTCCTGTCCGTGGAGAGATCTCCACACATCACTTAGGCCCATTGCATGTGTGAAGCCCTCCAGTTTCCCCCTGGTTGGGCATCCTTTCCTCGATTTACTAGCCCTATCCACTTCCGCATCCATCACCATATTTAAATCACCTCCCATTAGTATTGATGCGGGAGGGGAGGTCGTAAGTATTGTACCGATTGTTTTGGAGCACCTCTCCCTGCAGTCCTGGGGGTAGGTACACATTGACTAATGGTATATGTGTGTTTTTATACGTCCCTAGTATTGCTATGTAACAGCCATGTGGGTCTACCCATGTGCAGGTGGTGTGAAATGGAAGGGCTTTTTTAGTAAGTACCATGGCCCCTCTGGAACCGGATGTAAATTATGTGTCCCACTATTTTGTATTTCCCCCTCTCCATAGCTTTATGTTGTACATCTACGAGGTGTGTTTCTTGCAAGAATATTATGTCTGATTTATATCTAGAGATCGCTTTATGTACTAGGCTCCGCTTATGTTTATTTCCTAATCATTCACATTCCACATGAGGAGTGACAGTTTCTCGCTACCCATGTAATGGTTTCAGCAAGGGTAGTCTGTCTTTGTTTAAGGGATTGTCTTCCCGTTTACTCCCCATGTTCCTTGTACCGACATCGAATTCCCGATCCCCCCTCTGATTGAACAAACTGTGAACCATTCCCCCAACTACCCCCCACCCTACCTTACCGTGCTGTGATTGTAGAACTAACCACCCCCTCAATTCACGGTATGTGTTAGCCTGAACCCCCGATTGGAAACCCTAGTTCCCCATTGTATGTCTTTCTGAGACGTGGATCCTTGCCATTATCGTAGTTTGTCTTTAACTGTTCATTGTTAGTTATCTGCCGTCCCACCCCGAGGGGTGTATAAGGGAAGAGAAAGGGCAAAAGAGGCCCGGAGGCCACAGTGGTACCCCCTCCCGCTTCTTCTCTGCCCATTCCCACTGAGCCATAGCCATGGTGTCACTGATTAGTATTTTAAAATTATCTGTTAGCCCAGCAGGTCTGCTGTCATTGGGGTCCCCTAAGGTGGCTGATCCGTCTCTGATTCTGTTCCTGACCCCAATTGTTCTGTTCCAGTTCCTCCGGTGTTCGCAGCTAGTTCCTTCCATCTGTCACTCAACCAAGTCTCGGTTGTCCCCCTAAGGTCCCAGAGAGTGCAGCCTTGATTTGTTCCTGTGTCGGTGCGGCGGCAGGTCTGCCCGGGCCCCTGCCCCTCTGCGTATCTTTTTACCCGTAGTCCAAGTCTTGGTGCCCTCTTCTCTGATTCCATTGCTGTGGCGAAGAACCTGCATCTCTATCCATTCCCGGGCCTCTGAAGGCTATGCCAGGAAGTGTGTTTTTTTCTTGTGTTCGAGCCGAAGTTTCGCCAGGTATAGCAATGCATATTTTATTTCATTGTGGCAGAGGACCTTTTTAACTGCAGTGGATGCTGTCCGTTGTTTCTGCACCATATTCGTGTAGTCTGGGTTGATGTTTATCTCTTTTCCTTCTATTTTCCAGGGGCCCCTTTTTCTTGTCTCCTGGAGGGTCACACCTCTGTCCCTGAAGTTAATTAATCGCACTATTATCAGTCTCGGATATGCCCCGACGGTGGAGTCGCCACCAGTATCCTGTGGGCCCGTTCCACGAGAAGAATTTAGTGGGTACTCCCCCTAGCACCATGTCACTCAGCCATGCCTCTATGTAAAGTTCTAGTGATGGGCCCTCAGCCTTCTCTGGGACTCCCACCAGGCATATGTTGTGTCTACAAGACCAGCTTTCGGCATCCTCCACTTTCATGACCGATGTTCTCATTTCATTGTTCATGAATGCTAGTTTCTGCGTAAGTGTTTTCACCTGCGGGGCCATCTCGCCCACCATATCGTCTGTTGCTTAAACATGATCTTTCATCTTGTTATGGTCATCACGCAGGAGACCTACCTCCCCCAGAAGCTTTGCAATTTGACTCTCTAAGGCCGTCTTGGATTCCTGTATAGCCCCCAGGATCACCTCCGTGTGTTGTGTTAGGGCTTCAGCCCCTCCAGCCATCTCTCCCGTAGCATCCCTTGAGGAGGGCCCAGTTAGTATATCTTTAGCAGTCCTTTGTTTCCCCATCTTCTTCAGAGGGGAGGAGGGGTACGTAATCACCTTGGGGTCTCCGTTCTCGATTTCTACAGTTTCTCAGTTGTTGCTGCTCGGTCACTTATCTGTACGGTTTCAGCTGCAGTGCGCAAGCGTGTTCTCCCACTCACCCACCTGCTCCAGCACACTGTGTGCGTTCCCATGTGTCTCCTTATTGTGCTTCTCTTCTGCGGCCTTAACTACCACTGTCCCTGGCCACCAACTCACTGGCTGGTTAGCAGGGCTCTTCAGTTTCTCATGTGCCGTCTTGCCATCTGCGGCCATCCGTGCCCCTCCACTTGTCCAGCTCCCCTCCACCCTCCGGTATACGGATACTTTATGGACCACTGGCTGTGTCCCCAACTTCTATGCCCTGCGCAGCTTTGCCTTAGGCTTGTCATGCCACTCCTCCTCTCGGTGTCCCAGGGTACCTTCTTTGCTTGTTTTACCTTGTGGGCCCTGCAATATATGGCGGTGGTATTTTATTCCCTTCCTTCGTTGGTCCCCCTTCTGTCTCTGTTATTTTCTGTTCTTGGGCGCAAGCTAGGGGAACCTCCTTTACTGTGTCTCCCCGAACGCACCATTGCGTCTTTGGGATTTACGGCTCCTCGTACCAGGACTGTCCCGCTTCTCCCCAGTGTCTTAGGGCTCTGGGTACTCTTTTACTCTCTTTCCGCGGTTTAGAACATGGTGATGGTCTTTGCCTCTTCCCGCCTTCGGACTCGCCGCCGTCCCAGGGCAGTGTCAGTGTTCTTAGGGTCTTTGTGGGTTGGGTTTTGGGAAGTCTTTGTGGGCTCCCTTCAATCTGCATCCAGGGGAGGGGGGGCACAGTTTATTTAGTTTTGTTGGCCTTCTCACCCCTGGGAATCTTCTCGGGCCCACCTTCCGCATCTTTGAATATGGCAGCCGTTACTTCCTCACACCCCCGGACTCATCGTCGTTCCGATGTGCTGCTGGATTGCCTTAGGTTATTTGTGGCCCCCTCCCCAGGTGTGGGATCAGGTGTGGGAGGGGGCTCTGTTTGTTCAATGTTGTATTTCTTCCTTCCTCCGGTATAGCAGAGGCCACAGGAGCTGCAGCCCAGGGCCCTTTCCAGGGCGGCCCTCCGTGACGCCCGCTGGCACCCCTCTCTGTTGTGCGCCAGTTGCTGTCTGCGCCTTGGGCTACCTGCGGTCCCTGGGGGCTCAGGATCTTTCCTGTGGGGTCAGGACAGTACCCCATACAGGATATTTGCCCCTCCATTCGGGACTCGGCAGCAGGCGGTCCGGACTATGCGTCTGACTCCATTGCTGGCTTGGCCACGCCCCTCCAACATACTTTTTGATTGAACAAGAAAGACGAACAGACACCTTTTCAGGACAACAGTTTATACTCTGTAATATCCAAAAGGGTTTCTCCATCCAAAAGTGTCTTGTACATACAGAATTATCTTAGTAACCAAAGGTTATATAGGAGAAGCTATTTTTTTCTATACTTTAGGGTATAGAGATTAAGAAAAAATTGTAAATTCGTAAATGGTTGCTTATTTGATTATTCTGGACTTCATCCTCTGTAGAATATAAATATATCCATGCCCTTTACCGAACCTGTCTTCAAAGTGTATGTGTCTCATTAGTTCTCCTGAAAAACATCTCAGGGCTTGGTGGTGTTGACGTTCCCTCTCAAATCTAGGTTCTTGTGACTACATTTGAAGTTTGTATTCCCCCTCAAGCAAGTTATATGAATCTCAATAGTGGTGAAGAAGTATTTATTAATAGCATGAGCTTCCAAAACTTCCGATTTAACTCTGAATGCACATTTCCATATGGCCCTCACGCAGTTCTAAAACGTAGCAGTGCAAAGGCTGAACTACTGTGATCAACTTCCTCTGCTTTGAGAGGCTGGCCAGATGGGCCTTTTTCTAGGCTTCACCTTGTACATGCATTAAGCAACCCAATAAGACAGGCAGTAGTTTTGGGGTTTCAGGGTACAGTACTTCATCTTTTCGGATTTGTCATCATTTACCCTCATTTCTTTGATTAGAACGTCCTCATTGGGCAGCCAGTAGCTGAAAGTGCCAAGACGTATTGTTTATGTGCTTCATGGTCCACCTTATAGGGATGACGGCTTGTTTTGGCAATGGTCTTTGGGTTGTAGACAGAATATTGACACTAGGATATTGACTTACCACAATTTTGTGTCAAAAATATTGCCTACAAATACATCAAGTTTAATTACTTGGAATTTAAACTACCAAAATATTGTGGAACAGAATATTGTCAAAATAGTTAAGCATACTGAAATTTGAAAGCTTGTACACTATTATAAGCAAGTTTTTAAAATATTATATCGCAAAATAATATAATTAAAAACTAAATAGTTTTAACACGTGATATAGATAATATATATATTCTTTAAAAAATAACTATAATTAATGGTTTTTTAGAACATAAAATTAAAAATAGTAATTTAAAAGTAAAAATTATCTAACATGTACATAATGAAAACATGCATGTAATCTTATTTCAGTATCAAATAACACAATTTAGATGCTTTTTATACTGGGAAATAAACATATAAGTAAATTACATATGTAAAAAAATAGGTAAATGCCTAAAAACAATAATGTTAACAGTAACTTAGTGACAATAAACATATTAACAATAACATAAGAATTAAAAAAGTAAACTTATAAAAACAATGTTTTAAATAGTGATATAACCATTAAATTAAAAAAACTGAATATTAAAAGGAATCTAAAATAACTACTAGCAAAAGTCTTGGACTTCAAAGAAGTCAGGTTAAATAATCTAACTTCAATTTAACCAAGTATTGGACTTTGCAGGGGTTAGATTTACTGTTCCCACTCCAATGTAAGCAACAGTAGGGAAATTGTAGGAGTTTGGAGGGATAAGATTTACCATTGCCAACCCAACTTAGGGGAAAACTCGGAAAGTGCTGTACTTAGGAATGGTTACATATACCATTCCAGTTTCTAATCATTATAAAACAAATATTTAAATAGCTAACCGCATAAAATTATTAAAACAGTCATAATAACAAGTATATATTACAAATAAATAAAATGAGATTTAAATAATACAAAATAGGTAAAAGACATTAAATACATTTACAATAAACACACTTTTTTCCCTACTATGTCAAAACAATCCAGTAACTCTGAAAATGTAACGTAAATTATAACTAAAACAATAATAGAATAGTAATTAAATAAAACAAATGCAATTTAAAAGAATAAAATGCATTTTCTAAACTTTATTATTATTATCAAATATAGATATCTCAGGTTACATAAAGAATAATTTACATAACCAATAACCCTTTAAAAGACACTTAATTACCAAATAAATATTCAATGTACATAAAAATGTGTGTGTGTGTGTGTATATATATATATATATATATATATATATATATATTAAGAATGACATCTCAGTGGGTGATTTGACAGGAGAGATATCAGGAGGAATTAGGAATTAATAAGCCATCAAATTTATGGGAGAAGCTCAGACTAATGGGGCAAGAGAGGAGCCAACAGGAAAGGACAGATCCAGAGGCAAGAAGTCGAAGAAGAGGGAGACAAGGAGTGGACAGTTCAAGAGAAAGACACAGCCCAGTGGGAGTATTGACAAGGGGCCAAAACATACAAAAATAATGGATAATGAGAGTAATGTGATAACTTTATCAGACAGAAATTTGAATGAAATGGAAATGAGGGTGTTGAAGTTGGGTTTATCTTTTTGTCCCTTGAACAATTTAATTATGCCTCTAGTTGGATAGATCTTTTCATATTCACGAGGAAACTGAAATTAATGAAGTGGCATGCTTTAAAAGGGAATATTGCTCAAAAAAAGACTGAGAAAAGTACCTATAGTAACCTTATAATAGGGGATATTGATACTCTGTTTGGTTTAACTCAATTAGATACTGAAAAAGAATATACAGGGGGTCCTTTTTTAAACTTAGATGATTTAGGTATAGATCTTGAACAGAGTTGTCCTGGTGGTTATAAGGTGAAGTCTACATTTAATCCTAAAATGAATTATGATGCGATTGACACACTTGAAACACTGGTAGTACAAAAGCTTAAGGAGTTGGCACAGAAGAATCAATGGCAGAATGACAATGTATCTAAATTGGAACGTGAGGCTATCAATGATCTCCAGAGGGACAATAGCATTGTGATAAGACAGATTGATAAAGGAGGCAACGTGGTGATTGTCTCTAGAGAAATGTATTTGGAGAAAGGTTATCGCCAGTTGAATGATAAGGAATGTTATGAATCAGCAGAATACAGTGATATGCGGATGCCAAATGCTACATATTATGAGATGTTGATAGAATGGAGAGAGAGGGGGGCCACCTGGAATGAGATGAGTACAAATGTCTGTATTGTGAACACTCTAGGATTCATATATTTTACCTTTTGCCAAATACATAAGGACTCCAATAAACCTCCGGGGAGACCGATAGTTTCATCGATTAAATCTCTGCTGGAGAATACATCATGTTATGTGGACCATTTTTTAAGATCATTTGTACAATCACTCCCTTCATATGTGCAGGACAGTATAGAGTTTTTAAATAGAATTAAGGGTATTGTGTGGGAAGATGATTATCTATTGATGACATTAGATGTAACAAGTCTATATTCGAGCATGAGAAATGAGGATGGAATCAGAGTTGTTGAACATTTCTTTAGAGATGGTCCACTGTCATTATTCTTCCATACAAAAATGATTGTTCAAATGATTGAATACTGTCTGACATATAATTTTTTCATGTTTGACGACAAGCTTTTTCACCAGAAACAGGGTACGTCCATGGGAATTTGCTTTTCTCCAAGTTGTGCATGTCTGTTTATGGGATGGTGGGAGGTGCAGGTATCAGAGAAAGTCCAGGTATTTGATGCTAATGTAATGATGTGGCTGAGATATATTGATGATATCTTTGTGATTTGGAAAGGTACAATACAGGATGTTAGGAAGTCTGTGCAGGAATTGAATGACCATGTATATAATATCCGGTTAACGGATCACACAGATCCAGGTCAGGCTGAATTTTGGGATATTTGTGTAAAAGTACAAAACAATGAATTAATCACAAGTCTATGCAGGAAACCAACATCTGGTAATACATTATTACATGCGACTAGTGGTCATCCTAGGAAATTGATTGAGAGTATCCCATATGGGGAGTTCTTACAGGCCAGGAGGAATTGAAGTACAGATCAATCTTTCAAGGTGGAAAGTGAGGTTATGGGATAAAAGATTTACTGAAAAAGTTTATGGAGCAGGAGTTATAAGAACAGTTAAACAGAAAGCAGGAATGAGAAAGAACAAGATGATCTCCTAAATCCTGCATTTGTGAAGAGAGATGATAAGAAATGTAGATTTATTACCACTTTCTCTAATGGAGCCAAGGAGGTCAGAGGGGTCTTAGAGGCATACTGGCAAATTCTAAAAAGTGAATCTACTTGAATAAAGCCATTGGTGATGTCCCTAGAATCACCTTTTGAAGAGGCAAAACCTTGAAGAACAAATTGAGTATCAGTGGTACAGCAAGATAAGAGGATGGAGTTCAAACAAAGTTCTTCCCTTGCGGAAGATGTAAAGCGTGTAGACATTGCATGGTGAGGACACAATACCAATCACCTCTCACGGGTAAGATAATGGATATTACAACTCACCTTATCTGCTCCAGTGATTTTACGGTATGCATTCTGGAGTGACCGTGCATATTATGGTATGTAGGTCGCACTAAACATGCCACTAGAAAACACATATTGGAACATATGAGAGCATTACCTAGGGTGGATACACACTACCCTGTTGCAAGACATTTTGATCAGGATCACATGAAAGATGTATCCAAATTGAGCTTTTTTATAATTGACAGGATACCTCCCCTGAAGCGAGGAGGAAATAGGAAATTAATTCTAAGGAGGTGAGAGTCCCAGTATATAATATCCTTAAATACAAAAACACCAAATGGATTGAATAAGGATGAGGAGTTAGAGCTGCACCTTGGAGAATAAGCGACTGGTGACCCTCTGAAAAAGAAAAAAAAGAAAAAATTGGCAATCTTTCTAGACTCTGTTGCTGAAATTTAATATAAGAGGCTTTCCCATATTTTTATTGTATATATCTTTGTGTAGAATTATAAGAGCAGTCTGCGGGTGAGGAGTTGTTAAATAACATGTGGAACTGCCTTCTCTGTGCCTGGGTAAGCCTTTGTGGGGCTTCGCTTTTCTTAGCTTTGAAAGGTTTCAGACATTTGTGGAAATGATCATTGGCTGTTGGGGTGAGTAGATTCATGGCATGCCTTCTTAAGTTTGCAACGATTTCTAACATTATGTTTATGTATTTGTGATGTTTCTCGTATACAATTTTGTTTTGTTTTATAACTTAAAAATCCCCTTTGTGGCTGCTGGGTTACTCTTGTTTATGCAGATCTAATAGGAGAATACACAGGTTGCTGTTCCATTAAATTTGAAATTTGGACTATATCATAACAAATAGAGGATATAGCAGCATGGTATGGAAAGCCCACTGGGCTGAATATAGTGATGTGTGAAATGAGATGCAGATAATAATAAAGTGGCACAATAGTGGGTGAAATCATGTTAGTAATATTGTAAATGCCCACTGGGGCGACATGAAATTGAGATTTGTGTGAAACATGAAATATCAAATCATGAAAACATATATTGAAAAGTTAATAATGAAATGTGAAGAATGTGGGGAATAATTGACTAAATTGGATGAAATGAGAAATGTAATATTTTGAAAACGTGCAAAAAAGCACTTAGGTGGAGATAGAGGGTATGCTTTAAGATGGCTCACATGTTTAGATGTATGTGGGTTGCTGATGTTGGTCCTTTGTTTATTTTAGTCACTGAATGTAGGTTTGAAATTTCCAATCAGTCATGTGAATGAGATACCCATGAGCAAGGTGTAGGGCGCCGAAATGCGTTGGGTTGGTTTCATGGTGCTATAGATTATGGAGATTGAATAAAAGACACAATGCATGACGTTGTGGAGTTTGTGTACTTCTTCTAAAACGGTAGGAGCATTTGTGGACATTCATGTGGACATTCATAGTATGGGAGCCTGATCCAAACACAAACTGCTATCATAGGCACTCGTCTGATTCAGGCAACAGCGTGAATTTTCTAATACATATATATATATACATATACTCAGAACGCCGTACCAGCATGCTCCTAATCGCTAGCGGTTCTGCACTGTGCTCGCCAGCGTATTAATATAACACACTTCTCCGGCCTATTTCCAGAGTGAAAATCAGCAGTCCAACAGCGGTTCACTGCATTTTTTTTTCCCAGCAGTTTGAACAACCACGAACATGTTTCGGCTCAACAGAGCCTTGATCACTGTGTCATAATGTCCCTGCTTGCTCTTCCACCATATTTAAACACATCATTTCCCTATTCATTTCATTGACATTGTAGACAGACTATCATTGTTTCATGAAAATGATCACAAATTTGATAGTACTCGTAACCTCAATGGCAAATCATATATACAACAGACGTATATCCACAATTCAAATACATGCTTGTGTATATTTACAAAATAAAATGTTTCATATGTTCACTAATTTAAATACCACATCAATAGGTATTAATGTTTCTCCATTCTCAAATTGAGAGCATTATGCCCCACTTATTAAATGCCTCAAGTGGATCAATATAACACCACACTACATCTATCATAAATGTCCTACTAGTACTGTTGCCACTCTTCCTTTCCCCCTAATGGGTAAACTGCCTGCTGATGCCCGCGTCTAAAAAATAATACAAATACAAATATTCTTTTAATTGTAACAAAGCAAACTCAGGGGACGACATTACATTACATTACTACAAGCTCGGACATACTAGTTTTAGGACGGGAACCCATTAAGGTCTACACCGTATCTACGTACTCTCCAAATTCAGTAAGGTAACTACGGAAGGGTATGATCATTATACCCACACATCCAATATATTTTACTGCACTCTGTTTTCTCATTCCACATACCCATTACTTCAGGGGAAGCTGTATAACTCTTCATCCTTGTTTAAACCTAGCAGTTCCTTAGTATCCATTTCCAATATGAGGGTGGCCTCCTGTCTTCTCAACCGTTCCTCTCTCTTCCCACCTCTCCAATTTTTAGGTATATGAATTAGACTACTATACATCAATTATGACATATCTTTCTGATTGTCTTTGAGAAAATGTCTGGCCATCACATAAGATTCATCTCCATTGCTTAATAGCCCTGAGATTTTATGTAATGGTAGTGTAGTGCTACATATAATCCTTCGGACATGTGCATTCTGATTGTGTTCTGTAAAGCTTAGTGTAAACAAATACTAGGGACAGCAATGTGCACTGGTTTGGCCCCATGTTACCCCAATCTATAGGTGGGCTGGTGCGAGGAACAAGTGCTCTAGTATACTAACATGTCTAACTGGACAGACCAGATAGTTATCTGGTTCCTGTACATTGATGACGTTTTCTGCATTTGGAATGGGTCTGAGATGGACTTATTGGAGTTTGGAACAATTACCTTAATTTGAAATTTACTGTGACTTATAGTAAAGATACAGTAGATTTTTTGGATATAAGAGTATCAGCTGTCCGTCAAATTTTGCCTACAACCTTATTTAGGAAAGAAACTGTGGACAGTTCTATTCTTAATGCTCAGAGTAGCCATGCATCAAATTTTCATTGGAATATCCCGTACGGCGAATTTGTGTGAGCAGAGTGTAACTGTAGCTCAGAGGAACAATACATCATAGAATGTAATGCTATGATTACTAGTTTGAAAGCACATGGCTACTTGCATAAGCATTTGTAAATAGCAGTTGACGGAGCTGATCAGGTGAGCAGGGAAGTGCTACTTTTCAAACCATCCATTAAAGATATGACTAAGATGGATCCTATCTGGTTTATAACTAAATATTCCACACAGGCAAACAAGTTAAAACAAATTCTACGTAAAAGATGTAATATTTTAGGTGAGGATGCTGCATTGAAGGATTGAGCAGGTAACACCCCGTTGATCACTTATAACAGAAATACGTCCCTGAAGGACTTAATGGTTCATGTTTTTTTATTTACAGGATGAGACCTGGTTGTTACAATCTAAAGGGATTAAAGTGTTTGGGCACTGTCAATCTTTATAAATACAGTACTAATGTGTCAAATGTAGTGTTGCAAAATACTAGAAAGAAATGCGTCAATAACAAACTCATAACTTGTACCACTGACCATGTGGTATATGTTATCACATGCCCATTTGAGAAATGGTATATAGGGTCCACATTTTTTCCCGTGAAAAAGCGGATCCTAGAGCATTGGCGTGCTATTACAAACAATGATAAAACGTATGGGACTGCCAAACACCTTTAAACAGCCTATGAACGTGATTAGAAACAAGCAAAACTTTTCACTTTGCACTGTTTCTCAAAAGGTTTAACAGGGGGCAACAAGTAAGGTAAATTATGACAGAATCTCATTTGATTTTAGAAGCTGGCTGTGTATCCCCGAGGCATATTATTATTGATGAAGGTTTGGCTGCCCATTTATAGTGATTGTTAAAAGGACTGCTGATTTGTTTCTAAATAAGGAGTGGTTTGCCAATGAAAAATGGATACTTATTAACATAGGTTGGAGTAATTTATGATGGGTAATGCATTTGAGTATTGTTTTCTGTATATGTTGTTCCAATCAGGTGACATAGAAGGATTGTTAGGAGTAAATAGATAGGATTATGATCTAGGATTTGAAATTATGACACAGGACGAGTAAAATGGCTTCTACAGCCTTTATTTCTTGTCAGAATAATGGAATGTTATGTTTAGCCACTATAGTTTGAGCTCCTCAAGTGTTTGATGATTTTGTTTAGGATAATCCACAAAAAAACGTTTTTCTCGATTTATACTATGTCCATTGTAGTCATGAAATAATGTTATGAGAACATTGTATTTTTTATTTTATTGTTTTTTAATTTAATCTTTTAAAAATGTTTCATTTTCTTTTTTTAAAGTTTTCTTAAGTATCAAATAATGGCGCGATGTAGAGGGATACGTTCTCGTAGTATGTTTTTAATTGTAATTAGGGTTCTTTTAAAAAATGGACAAACCTCACTTATAGCATACCACGTGACCAAGACGCAATGGTCGAAGCGCGTTATGTTTTGCTTGCTGCCATGAAATAAACCTCGAGTGATTTAAACATTCTGGCACTCCGTGGTGTGGCTCTCTTTTTGCTGTCTGGCAAAGATATCAGGAGAGCTGTGGATTATTGTTCAACATTGACGCATGCCTTGTTAGCCCTGGTCCGTAGGATGGGCAGAACGTCTGCGTCAAGCTGTTTTGATCTGTATTTATTTATAGCCACTGATTTAAAAAATGTATATATATATATATATATATATATAAATATATAAATAGGATCAATAGCATCAATTATTAGCAATGCATTTATATATATTTGTATATATATACATGCATTGCTAATTGATGAGAAGTTAATTAAAAAAATGTTGGTTAAACAAATTTAATTTACTCCCAATATGCTCACCTCAAACAAATGGGCTCCCAATGTAATGGACTGCAATGTAGTAACCTTTATTTGTTTATACTGTAGCTTCATCTCTCTTCTCTGGCAGAATTTACTCTGCTCAACCGCAGGCATACTAATTCCTACGTCAGGTTAATTGTAATCTGTCTAACAAGAGCAACACTACTTCAGCTACCTGCTAATTTGAACCCTAAAATAGACACTAGCAATTGGCAAGATCAGCCAAACTAGATTTGCCTGGATTTCATTGCTCAGTTTCCTAGATACACCAAACATGAATCACTGTGTGCAAGTAAACACTTCCTTGCTTTTACAGCTTACTGTTTAGGAATTAGTCTGACCTTAGTAAATGCTGGGCCTCATTGAAAGCTAATGTTTCAGTGTCACATTTCCATTTGTTAATATAGACCAGTTTATCATCTAGCTTTCCACCAAGCTAATTTCTGTTTATTACTTTTTTTGCAAATGAAAACATCTCTCTAAATAAAGCTCCAGGTGTTATGAGATGGTTATCACATGCATATAGATGGATAGATGTAAGCATAAGAGAAGTGAAGGGGTTGAAAATGTAGGGAGCTAGAGGAAGGTTCCTAAAATCTACTTCTTACAAGGACACAATTTGGGCAGTGCACCACCCTTCATCAGCCATTTTTAGAGACAACTCTGTGGCTAAGCCATTTGTAGAAGCCTCTACTATGCTAAAAGCTCTCCCAGCTGCATCTTTACGTTTTCAAAATGTTATTTCTTGAATGGGGTTGATTCTAAAAATTGCTTCTTGGTAAAAAGCAGCTTAGACTTAGAGCTCCTTCTCCTTGATCTTGAAACTCAAGGAATTCCCTAAACATAGCCTTCAAAATCAACATAAATAATATACGAAAGTCAGTTCTCCCTACAACAGTAATTGGGGAAATGAGAAATTTGGTAATCAAATGGAGGTGAGCTATGCAGATCTTCTAAACAAATTAAGAGATACTTTTAGTAACTTGGATCTTAATCCCACATGACATCCATAGAGGAAGACTCAGACAAGTGTTAAATTTAAAATTGCTGAGCTTACAAGGCACGAAATTGGAAAATGGTCCAATGTGGAAGAAAAGTATGGATGGAAAACAAGCTTCGGAGCAATAACCTGGGCTTCAGATATTTTACTGTGATTAGAAATGGACAGAAACGCTTTGTAGGTATGATTAGTGACTCCCTAAAAAAAGAAATGAATCGAATTGTGAAAATTCCCTCTTTTTGCTTGCTCATCCCTCACTGTTTTGACTAATGCTTCTGGCGTTTGAATTGTGCACACTGCAACACTGCTGTGCAGTCTCTGGGGCATGTGCTATGTCTGTTAAAACCTGGTAAAATTGTCTAATTCCTAATTGGCATATTTAACTTTCCAGTAAGGATATAGTATATCTTGCTTGAAATACACCAGTGACATGGAAAATAAATTTGTATGCGTCTATGTGTTGGAAATGGCCCTTTCTGAAGGGTCACCACAATCTTTTTGCCTTTTCCCCTCCACATTTTACTGAATTTGTTTTTGTTGGCCTTATGACTCCGAGCCCGTTACCACTGCTGACCAGTGCTAAAGTGCATGTGCGTGTCCCCTAAACATGGTAGCATTGGTGTATACACGAGTGGCATACGTAATTTACTTGTAAGCCCCTTGTAAATAGGTACACCATGTACCCAGGGCCTATAAATTGTGCTACTAGTGGACCTGCAGCACTGATTGTGCAACCCACACAAGTAGCCTTTCAAACCTGTCTCAAGCCTTCCACTGCAGGGCGTTAGTGTGCAGTTTACTACCACTTTGACTTGGCACTTGCCAACCCTTAAATTCCCCTTTCATTACATACAAGTCACCCCTAAGGTAGGCCCTAGGTAGCCCTAGTGGCAGGGCGCTGTGTAAATAAAAGGTAGGACATGTACTTTTAGGTTTTCCATGTCCTGGTGGTGAAAAACTCCCCAAGTCATTTTACACTACTGTGAGGCCTACTCCTCTCATAGGCCAGCATTGGAAATTCCATAATATACTTTTAAGCTGTAATTACTGATCAGAAAGGAGTAATTGCATCATGTTTCATATCATTGGAATTGTAATGATAAATCCTCCTTACTGGTAAAGTTGGATTTAACATTACTATTTTAGAAATGCCACTTTTAGTAAGTGGGCATTTCTCTGCCCTTTCTGCACAGTGCGCCTTGCAGCCTGTCTCCAATACAAGGTTGGGGTGGGTGACAGCTACATTTTGTGCATTCCCTCTAGACAGCCGCAAGCACAGGAAGGTTAGCTATGTCTTGGCATTCATTTGCGTTCTGATAGCTCTTCCTGAGCAGGGAGGGAGGAAGGGGCGTTGACACACTTGAACAGGGAGTGCCTGTCTCCACACTGAGCGCTGATTACCCCATACTAATATTCTGGAGTCAGAGCTATGAAGACAGGACCTCTGTGCACCTCAAAGACACATCTTTGCAGTCAAAAGGCAGTTTTTGATATAAGTACTGGGCCTCTGACCCTACAGAGACAATACACAATTGGACCTGTGAGGACCTCTGCAGTAAGGACAGCTATGCTACAAGGAGTGCCACTCTGCTGGACTGCTTTCCAAGAAGGACTGCTCTCTGTGTTGATGAGTTACTTTGCTGATCTCTGCCCTGCTGAGGACTGGGTCCCTCTAATCTGAACCCAGAATGACTCCAAGGGCCTGTTGGCTTTCCCCCTGTTCTCCTGCAGTCTCAGGATCATCAAAGACTGCTTGCAATCTACTACCAGCAGTTAGACTCTGTCTGCAGTGAGTTCTGCTCTGCCAAGTGGTGTGAGTCCAGTCCTGGGCCCTTGAAAGTGAGTATCTGGGCTGCATCCCAAAAAAATCCATGCAGCGACGTTGCGCTAGACAGAATTGGTACATTTTTTCTTGCCTCCGCCACTTTGCTGCTGCTGCCTGGATCACAGACACCACATTGCGGACTGACCAGCGCATGGCATGGTCCCTGGATTATGACGCATCATTGACCTTGTGTGGCTCAGCGCCAACGCATCACTAAAGCCCAGCAGTTTGATGATGACACATTGCCTTGACACCTAACTCTGCCTGATCTGTGATGCGCCATTGACGCTGCACACCTTGGAACTGACGCATCATCTATGTCTCCTCAATCAACAGCAACTCCTCTTCTCCTCTGTTCATGCATCGAGACACAGACGTCAGTGCTTTTTCCGACCAAGGTTCTTTTTTAGCAGACCCTGGTTTCTGTAGCCAGCCTGCCCTCTATTGTGGTCAAGTAACCTTTTTGCGCTATTGACTTCTAAATACTGTTTTTGGTTTATTCTTCAAAAATAAAAATTTTGACTTCTAGTTGCTTGGATCTTTGGCACTTTGGTCTTGATTTACTCATACATATCTAATATACTTTTCTAACTCTGTGTGAAGTAGTTTTTGTCATTGTGTATGTGTTGCCCAAATACTTGCCACATTCCCTCTTTAGATAAGCCTGACTGCTCTGTACCAAGCTACCAGAGGGTGAGCACAGGTTATCTCTAAGTGTGCATCGATCTTACCCTGACTAGAGTGGTCGCTCCTGCTTGTACAGAGTGCATGCTCTGAACACCAGAAACCCCAGTCCTAACAAAATGGCATGCTGTGAAAAGTTTGAGAGTAAATGCAAATCAGCCTAAAGGAAATTCAGGAAGGGAAAAGTAACTTTTGAAAAGTTACAGCATGCTGGGGGCTACGCTGGAGTGTCTGCAGCCACAGGATTCAGGAAGATATTGAAATCGGCCAGCGGGAGCTCACAGGAACAAGTCTAGTCAAGGCAGACATCTTGCTTGCCCAAACCAACGCTACATATTAACTTGACATAGGCTAAGAGTGAATTAGGTGCACAGCAGCAGTACTTTACATGACTTAGCCTGTAGGCCTCACTTCAGTGACACAGGTAAAAGGGCCTGTTCACTTCTACTGATCACTATGCGGTAAGCTGCGAAAAGTTTGAAAGTAAATGCAAATGAGCCTAAAGGAAATTCAGGTAGGAAAGATTACTTTCTAAAAGTTAATTCTTTGGGTGCTAGCCAATGTGAGGACATGTTAAAATTGGATTTCAACATGTTCTACCTTTAAATACCATGCCCCATGTCTTGTGTTTGAAAAGGCACACATAAGGGTGACATATTCATCTTTAAAAGGGAAGGTTTTACCTGTCAAAAGAGTTTGATATGTGAAATTGCAGTTTTTACACCACTATAGACAGGCTACACTGGTAGGCCTGAATCCATGTTTTACACAGTTACTATAGTAGATGGCGTAATAGGTGCTGCAATCCACTAGCGACATTTAAATTTCAAGCTTTCAAGCCCTGAGTAAACTTCGCACCATATACTAGGGACCTGTAGGTAACTTAAATATGCCAATTAGGAGTATACCAATTTCGTCATCTTGAAAGGATATGCACAGGCACTTTACCACTGGGTAGCAGAGGTAAAATGTACAGATTTCTACAGCCAGCAAAAATATCTGATCTACCAAAAGCTGAAAGATATGGGGAGCTCACACAGAAAAAGGATGATTTTCTACAAGCACTGTGAAAAGTTCAGAGAGAAAGGATACAAACTCTGGTTTTGTTTACATCTCCTGTGAATGCAGAAATTTAAATCAAGTAGCGTGCATAAAACTAAGGGCCTCATCAAAAGAAAAAAAGAAAAGTGTATGCTCGGAAATTTCCCCTTTTTTTGGAATTCAGTCATTCCCAATAATATATCGAGAAAGCTGCATGAGTCAAAGGATTTCAGGTGATGGCATTCCTACAACGCAAAGTTGTATGCTCAATATATGTCTACATTTGAGCAGTACAGTGGTGCCTATTTGCTAAAAAACATTTTTCCCCTGAAAGCATGTTGCCTTACAGCGCCTTGAGACCCTGTGGGTGATTAGCCATGCTACAGAAATCACTGACTGATGGATCAATAGTCACATCACATTTGAAGGTGTATGTTTTTCCCTTCGCAGACATTCCCACAAGCTTGTATGGAAAGCTGCACCAGTCAAAGATTTCCACATAACGGCACTCCTATACTTGGAACCATACACACAAAACAAGAATGCACTAAGTGCAAATACACAATTATTTTCCCTTCAAAACCCCTTGCTTTACACCGCCACACATTTGGAGGTGTTCCCTTCCCCTTGCTACCTTACAAAGTGCAACCATACTTTCATAGCAAAAGCTTGTGATCTGGTAAAGAACTAAAGTCGCTCATGTCTCACATACATGCCAAAATCTCCTTTTCAGCAGAATACTGTTGTTCTGCAAGCTGCTTAGTATGTAATGCAAAGAAACCAGGTAAGCTCATAACCGTTAACTGTCAAAGAAAAGGGCAGGGAGTAGCACTTTCAAAGTTGCATGCTTTATAAACGACTTAGTGGTTCATCAAGCCATGTATAGTCAAATTTGATTTTTAACAGGAATTTTAGATATTCAATTTGGGAATCGTATTAGAAAATAAATTGAGGTAGAACGTTCTCAAGAGAGACAACAATTGATCCCTATCAAGAAGTGGTGGTGCTTCAGAAACAGTAAAGAACAGTCCCAGGTTTTCCTGGTGAGTGCAGAATGGCAGTACATTTACACTGTCAGAGAGAAGCAGCCTAGGGCTGAGATAAACCCTAACTTGACTAACAAACTAATTTATTCGTAGGTGTGTTCTAGGCACTCCTTGTTGAACAGAGTGTCAAATGCAAGTAAGAGAAAAAACTGTAATGGGGATGATTCTGAGTGCATCTAATGAACTACTGCCGCCCTCCACCTCCTTCCAGCACATGACCCCATATCTAAAACCCACCATTACTATTCTGCAGGGAATGTTCACTGATGACACATCTGCAGGAGTCAGCAGGACTCCCTTTTGAAAAAAAAAATTGAAATGGCAGGTTGGGACAAAGTTGAGGGACCGAGGGACAAACAATAAATGGACAAATCACCGAACAATGTAAGAAAGTTTAACAGAAGATCATTTAGCTGTCGAATGGGAATCAGATTTTGTGTTGCTAATGAACCTCTTTGAGAAGAAGAGATTATAAAATGGACGAAGAAAGGCAGTCACTAGGTATGTGGCAGGAATGTAAAGATACAAAACAGTAATGTAACTCATGTGCATGTGCACCGAGCTATGCAAACATCTTTGCTTGCACTATGTAACCAGAAATGAGAGGGACATATTCCCACTGCTATGTAAGTACTTTACTAAACCTTATATGGTGTGAGCAAAACTACTGTCATGGTAGCGGACACAATGGTACATGACAAACATTTCCACGCTTGTACAGATGCACAGTGGGGGAGATATTGCTGGCAGGTTAGTAAAGTATTTTGTTGTATCGACCATAAACAATTAAAGTTAAAATTCTACACCGGGTTTTTATCACACTTATGTTTGTGCAAATTTGATCTGACCTTGTTTGACTGTCCCATGTGGGTGGGCACTGCAGGCTCATTTACTGATTTGATCTGTGAATTTCACGTGACAGTTAAAGTTGAGTCCACAAAATAATGTATACTTTTATTATTAGAACATTTATTAGAACATTAAAATGTTGGGGGCTCCATTGAAAACAATTGAGTGCTCCGGGCTTCTAGTGGCAAGTAGAAGCCCGGAACTCCAACATTCCAATGATTTTGTTCACAGCTGCTGCTGTGAACAAAGACCTCATTGAGCCTGAGGAGATTTCAATCCCCTCAGGATCTGTGAGGCCTTTGTTTTATTTATTAGAACATTCTGCCCTCCAGTGGCAGAATGTTCTAATAGCCTTACAGTCCTCCATAGCTGGGCTACACCGGCATTAAAGTCCCGCTCCATTTGATAGCCAGTATGGCCCCTACGGTGAGCTATAGGGCTATATTAGACATTTGAAGTGTTTGCTACTGCTTTATATACCAAGACTGCTGCATAATAACAGAAAAAGGGAAACGCTTGCAGCTGTCTAAACAAACTGATTAGCAGTGGTTAAAAATCAGCTGCAGGATCCAGTGCTTAATTAGAACCAGTTATTGCTGGTGAACGGCAGCGGCACTCATTTGTAGGGACCGGCACTTATTTTTCTGCATCAGTCATTCACCAAAGAGCAAGAGAGATCGAAAAAACTGAAAAAGGGGAAAGACGGAGGAAGGGAAAGATGGTTAAACCGTGACAAAGAGGGAAAGCAGGAGCCTGCTAGGGTGAGATAAAGCGACAGTGAATGTCTGTTAATAGATTAAAGTTGTATCAAGTGGTTTAACCCTTTGGAGAAACCTTGATATTCAGTGTGGCAACATTTAATTGCAGGGATCAAAACTTTGGGCACCAGCACTCTTTGTTTTACAAATTAGGCACTGATGATGACAGAGGGAATACTGCCTACAACAGAAGCAATTATGTTTAGTCTTTTATGTACTATTGTTCACAAGATGATGCCCAGTGAGTGATTTAGTTAACAAGGTACTGATGTGGCTGGCCTGCTGTGGCCATGAACTCGGGCAAGCAGCGCTGAGTGTAATTTCAGATGTTCTGTTGAATGTGATTATAATTTTTCTCTAACAACCCTGACTATTGTTGTTACTGAAATTCAAATATGACAAAATTAAAAAAAAAAGAGAAAAATCAACATGAAGCAAATTTAGGCTCATGTTAAGTAGAATTGAACAACAGTATGTTGAAGTGAGAGTCCAGCATAAATCCAGCAAAAGAAAGACTAACCGGTTTACCTTAAAGGTACAATAACTCATATTACAGATGAATATTTGTATCCAGCAATATGTGTTTAAGTGGAAAAGTGTTTTATAGCCATGATATTTAGTTTGCTTTGTGTAAAGAGAGGATGGGAGCACACACTACCGCACTGCCATTCAGAAACAGGGAACGACCGTTCAAACTTGTGCATGCAGAGATATATATCTGGCATGTAAAGCAAGCAAGGGTCAAATGGCACACACAGGCCTAAGCTCACTTTGTGCAGAATCATAAAACTCCCACAAGCAGAGTCTACTTGAAGTGGCCTGGTTAGGCCTTTTGATAATGTAGTACCCAAAAAGCTGAGTATGACGTTCTTTTCCAGCTGCAAAATTGTAAAGGACATGTTCCAATTGTCTTCATAAAATAATCCCATGAAAAGAGGTCTTGAATAGGGGTTATTAACAGCTATTAGAACATTGGAATTTTGGGAGCTCCATTGAAAACAATGTAGTGCACCAGGCTTCTGATGATCGTTAGAAGCCCGGAGCGCCAACATTCCAATGTTTTTGTTCACAGCTGTAACTGTGAACAAAGTTCTCATAGAGCCAGAGGGGATTTCAATCCCCTAGGATCCGTGAGGCTTTGTTTTAATTATTAGAACTTTCTACCCTAAGAATGTTCTAATAGCCTTATAGCCCTCCATAGCTGGGCTATATCGGCATTAAAGTCCCGTGCCCTTATTAAACTCTGAAGTGGTAAGGCCATAATGTATTGTGCATAAAACACTGAGATGCTCTGTGGGGCATTTATAGACAGCTCAACTCTTTCTCCTGTGGTACCAAGGATACATCCCTAAATATTTCAAGTAGGCAATTCTGAAAGAACTCAGACCTACTGTGTAGATTTATTCGTAAAGCCAGAGTGCCACATCTGGTAAATGAAGTCCCTATTTTAATATAGAAAACGGGCCCACAGACAGTCAAAAGGGCAGCTCTGGAAGAAGTAATTTCAGGGTAGTGCAGTCCAGTCAAGCATACTGTCAGTCTTGCAGTTATGAGCTAGAGTTGCAGTCCATGAGGGAAAGAGTCCATAAACTAGACAAAAGAAAGAACAAGACTCCCTCTGAGCTTCTCTACAGGTGAGTCTTGGACAAGTTTGGTTGCCAGAGAGAACATTCCTGCAATACAGATTGGGTACATTTAAATAAAAAGGAAATTTGGTTTGAAAAGTTTCAATAAGATTATCTGGGAATTCCGAGGGATCCGTCGAGCGAGGGCAGAGAAAAAAGGGGTGGTCCCAGGACATAAACCCCCATGCTATTCCCTTAAACTTTTTAGACACAGCGACAGCAAAAACTGCTGAAAGGAATCACACAAAATTAGATAGGAAGCTAGATCTTGGTCCGCAGAATGTGCGCTTTGTGATTTGGTGTAAATCCATTCAGTAGTTTTTGAGAAATTAAGGGTAAAAAATAATTGTATATTTGGACGGTTGGGCTCGAGAGAGGCCCACAAGCCTCCCACAAGAGTGATAAATCAAAAATGGGGCCCTCTGATTGGTCGAGAGCCCAGGTTTCCTGTAAATCTTCACACTCTTGCAGGAGCAAAAGGCTCCCACAAGTGCTCTGATTGGCTGGATTTTGGAATGCCATGTGTGGGCAAACTGAAGCGGCTTGGTAACTGCTGCAGCACAGGCAACTAGCTGTACCTCACGCAGAATATTGGCCGTACAAACTCTTTTTGAAATTTGAAATTTTAAACTTCCCTAGAGACATCAATGTATCTGCATTGATGCTGCCAATTTGATGCTTCATTAAAATCATCCTCCAAATTAATTCCACCTTGGACAAATCCACAAAAGAAATCATGTGCTGTTTTTTTTTTTATAATCATTTGTTCATTTGTTTGCCTCCATCTGTAACAAAGAAGTAGAAGTGAACAGGTCTTTTTACCTGTGTCACTGAAGTGAGGCCTACAGGCTCAGTCATGTAAAGTACTGCTGCTGCGCACTTAATTCACCCTTAGCCTACATCAAGTTAATATATAGCGGTGGCATGGACAAGCAAGATGGCTGCCTAGACGTGCCCTGTGAGCTCTCGCCGGCCGTTTTCAGTATCCTCCTGAAACCTTCCTGCTACGGACACTTTCCGGGTGGAGTGCAACAGCGGGCCTGGGCTACGCGGCATAGTGCCACTGTGACCTGATCCTATGCGGGAGGCACCCTGTCTTCTGGGTTTATCCTGGGCCGTGAGTGACCTGTGACGCTGCTGGGCCCCTCAAACGATTCCTGGTAGCTGGTGCGTGGCTGAAGGGGGATTGAGTCTGCCCCTCCGGGTCCCAGCTCTGTATTACGGCCACACTACACTGCATAGCCGGGTGCTTCCCCCAGCAAGAGTGGTTTGTGTGCTGTTTTGAGTGGCCGTACTCTCCCAGCCCGAGGCCTGCCTAGGGATCTCCCATAACCCCCCACTCTGAACTGCTACCGGACTATACCTGTCAAGGAGCAGCACCTCGGAAAAAGGTTCCTGCTCACAAAACAATGTTTACAGGACCTTGATCTCCGGTATGGCTTGATGTTCCCTGTGAAGCTCAAGGTACAAATTAATGGAAAGGCATACTTTTTTGCATAACCCTGGAGGAGGCTTGATACACTTGGGGGAGCGTAGCAAAAGACACCCTTGAGCCGCAAACTGGAAACTAATAGCCATAGGATGACACAATCTAGCTCAGAGTCACAGACTGAGGCCAGGCAAACGGGGAGGATTGTGCTTTGTCTGAATGGAACTTTATAGGATTCCAACTGCATGCCAGATACCCCTGAGTCCTTTTGACAGAGTAGACGGAGACTGTCTCATTGATAGCACAGACTTGGGAATATGAGAGCTGTGGAGTGACTCGCCCAGCTGGCAGGAATGGTACCCTGGACTGAGCAACTACCCCTGGTACTGGGGATTTTAATGGGACCTGCATCACATGCTGATCTGGCGCAGCTGGGGACTCCTCAGGTCTTCAGATCTGAGGCTGCATGCAGCTGTCCAGATAGTAATGTGCACTCCTGGTTTCTGTTACCGTACATGATGTTACTCCGAAGGGGAGAGACATTGTTTTACAATCTTTATTTGTTGGGGACTCGTTTTCCTCCCTGATGTTATTAACTGACAGTGAATGCAGTGTACAGATGCCATACCGGCTGGTGGGAAGTGACAAGGGCTATGGTCCCGCTGGCGCAGCTTAAGTGCCATTGGCCTTGCTGCCCCAGCGCGATGCTGGGCTCTCAGCAAAATGAAGTTAGCTAAGTTGAGGACTTGGCCTCAGCAGGTTGGGTCTGGTGGTGGGTTCTGAGTGTGGGCCCAGACATTATCAGCTTCAGTTGTTAGCAAACACTGCGTTTGGATGGGGAGGGGTATTTCTTGCTTTTATTTTAATTGGTTTCACTAGGATCGTAAGATTTGCTGAATGCTGCATGAACATGCTACTTGGACCTGGCCCTTTTTGCAGGGCCATCCCGGTTTGCGTCCTACCTCCTATTTTTTCTGACCTCTTGCTGTTGTCTCTAGGACTCTGAGCACTTTATCACTGCTAATTATTGCTGAAGTGCAGGTGCTCTCCCTTCTTAAGTTGGTATAATTGGCTTACCCCCAATTGGCACATTTAATTGGCCTATAAGTCCCTTGTACAGTGGTATCCCTATACCCAGGGCCTGTAAATTAAATTCTACCCCCGGGCCTGCAGCACTGCTTGCACCGCCCACAGAAGTAGCCTTTCAAATCTGTCTCAGGCCTGCTAGCACAGGGCCTGTGTGCGCAGTTTACTGCCACAGATACCTGTCATCTAAATTTACTTGCCAGGCCTGGAACTCCCCTTTTACTACTTATAAGTCACCCCTAAGGTAGGCCCTAGCTAGCCCTATGGGCATGGTGCTATGTATGTAGAAGGCAGGACATGTGCATGGTTGCGGGCCCTGTCTTGGTAGTGACAAACAGCCTATTTGGTTTCTCACTTTTGTGAGTGCTGCCCTGCTCATAGGATTCCATTGGAAATGCCGTGCCTTATGTCTAGTGGGTATTGTCTACTTTATGAGGGGTAGCGCGGGCATGTTTGGGATGGCTGTTATAGTAGTGAAAAATGCAACTTACTGGTGTAGGTGGATTTTTTTTCACAAAAGTGAGCATTTCTCTGGTGTTTTGCAGCTTGACTCTAATCCACGTGTGGGGCAGAGTGACAACTGGGCTTTGTGCACACTTTTCAGACAGCCTGTACACAGGGAGGGTGGAGGTGTCAAGGAGGTGCATCTGCATATTGAATTGTCTTCCTGGGATGAGAGAAGGAGAGACGGGGCACACCTGCATTTGTAAAGGCTGTGCCCTTGCCTCACACAAAGGACTTGTTTACCAACCAACTGATGTCTGGAGCACGTGCTGGAGGAGAGAGGGTACACTCCTAGAACTAGTTGTTACTGGTTTGTAACCTCTTCTCCCCTTCTTCATAAGTGTTGCGCAGTAAAAGTACAGGGGATTTTTACCCATGTTTTAGAAAAACACTCTGGAACAACTGACGTGGACACAGACTGCTGCTGTAGGGACTCACCAGGAACCACCTTGGACTGCTTGCTGCTGCTGTGCTGACCTGTGACCCTCTGGGTCATTAGGAGGAACTGCCACTGACTGCATTTCCCTTGTGCTGACCTGTTGTTGGGCCCTACCGCCCTGTGCTCCACTTCTGTCCCCAGGGGCTTGGTGCTGTGGCCCCTGCCCCTCTGCAAAGACTGGTTTCCCAGTGTGAGGACAGTGCTATATTTGAAAACACCTGTGTTGGAGCTTAGTGTCTGATGAGTGCTTTTCTTTTATTTACTTAGCGCCTTGAGAGCCCTTTCCTTTTTATTCACGTAGCGCTTTCAGAGCGATTTTCTGTGGTTGCCCTCAAGGCAGGAAATCACTGCCGCAACACGGACAGGCTGTGACGTTCCAGCACATCCGGAGCACAATCGTGGAGATGCCCCCAGGGCACGAGAAAGAGCGAAGTCTGGAGTGCGCGTGCTCCTAGAGGTGGCAACGGCGGGCCCTTACTCTTAAGTATTCACTGCTGCGGCCGGGGAGAAGGAGGCTCCCAGACCACATCGGGTGCTGGCGTATCGCAGGGATGCGAGGAGAGCTCATCAGAGGTCCCTCACTCCACTGGGCCCCCTTTTGAGTAGATTGCTGAGATTCCCTGGCAGGGTGGTGACCTCGCCGAAGGTTCCCCATTCCCGCTGAGCACCCCATCGTCCTGGAGGCTTGCAGGTGGGAAACCTCAACGGAGTGCCCCTGTTCCCATTGGGCCCCCTACTGGGTGCTGAGGATCCATAAGCAGGCTGGGGTGGTGACCCTCGACAGAGGTCCCCAGGTCTGCCAGAATTTAATCTTGTGTCAACGTAGGCACAGAAACCGGAACGTGAGAGCTTCAAGAGTGGGGACAAGGGCTTCCCCGTTTGGCCCACATAGTTTTTTGCACGTAGTGTGAATGGTGGATGGTTCTCACCGGCCCGGTTGAGAACATTGTGAACTGATTGGTAATGAGTTCTGTATGAACTATGCAGTTAGGGTGAAATGTTCTCATGGCTTGCCATGTGTTTTCTGATGTTCCTTTTATGGGCATTTATGATGGTATTATAGCATGTGCATTGTTGGTGATCTGCTTTATTATGACCTATGGATTTCTGGTGATAGGTGTCTTACCATGATATGTGCATTTTAGCAATGATTACCTGACTACTGCATATGTTGCAGAATAACCAGTAACCCATATGTTTTATGTGACTACTGCTGGCTATTGCAGAATAATAGTACTGTGTAATGTTCTGACAACTGCTTAGGTAGCAGGGTATTACATGTTGTGTTTGGTCTAATGATGTTGTGTACAATGCAGTTTATTTTTATATATATTTTGTCTTTCCTTTGTGGTGCATCAAGTGAGTTGTGTGTGTTGTGCAAAAGCTTTATACATTGCTTCTGGTATAGGCCTGACTGCTCATGCCAAGGTACCAAGGGGGTGAGCAGGGGTTATCTTGGGTGTGTAACTCCCTCGCCCTGACTAGAGTCGGTGGGTTCTGCCTGGCTTTGGTGCATACCCTAGCCAACCAGAAACCCAATTTCTTACACTACTGAATGTCAGACTGGAGTTGATGTGGAGTATGTGGAGGCACAAAGGGGCGGGGTTGCGAAATGTAACACTTACTACCCACGATGGATCAGCTATGGAAATTCCTAACTTGGAATGTTATGGGCCTCAGGCAGCCTGTTAGGAGGAGGGTGTACACACACTTGAGGAGTAAATGGGATCTCAATGGTTTTCCTTCATGAAACAAACATTTGGGGATATTGTATAGGACAACTGCACAAAAGATGGAGGGGACATATATGTGAAATCCCCTACACTACTTACATTAGAGGAGTGTTGATCTGAGTGGCACCTGGGACCCCTTTTGGGCTACAGGAGTGGTGGTCCACCCAGAGGGTAGATACGTTATAGTATCTGGTGTGTTGGATGCCAGGGCTCTTTGCTTGATTTATGCACCTAATATAGATTATACTGATTTCTATGGAGCGCTGAGGAGGGCTGCTACTGATCAGGTTGACCCTGAAATTATAGTTGCAGGGGACCTGAGCTACGTTTTGGGCAGTGAATTGGGTCATTGACCCTCTTTCCCCCCGGGGTAGATACAAAGCCAGTAATGACTGGGGCACTCTGAGAGGTCATGTTGGGTCTTGGTCTCAGTGATGTCTGGAGGGAGTGTAATCTACAGAGCTGTACCTACTTGTGATGTCTAGTGACCTGGCACAGGATGATGATGATATCTCCTATCTGACACGCTATATATGTGATTATTCCCCTCTACTGTTCTTCTACAAAACCAGTAGGTGAGCCCCGCAGGTCCCTCTTAGTTGGGTGAGGGTGGAAGCCTTGGCAGATCCTATCTTTGCCCATACTTTTTTCAGAGGTATTAGATCATTACATTGAGGAAAATTGGGAAAGCAGCAGTACTAGAGACACGGAGTGGGATGCTATGAAAGTGGTCCTGCGGGGGAATGCAAGATGATGATGCATGGAATAGAAATGCAGCTCACACTCATGTTGGATGTGCAAGAGAAAAGACAGGGTATGCTGGAGGAGTGTCTGGCTGCGGACCCACAAAAGCTGGAGGAATGGAAAGCCTTGAAAAGAGAATTGCTGGAGACTTGGGATAGACTGGATAAGTTTGTGCTGACTACTTATAGGCAACGTCTGTTTACAGAGGGTGACAGGGCTGGTAGGATGTTGGCCATGCTTCTCTGTAACGAGACCCAGAGAACACCTGTGGGAGCAGTGCGAGATTCATGAGGTGAGGAGGTAAGATTCCGACAGGGCATTCCCAAAGTATTTGCAGAGCATTTACAGAGAGTTTGCGCAATGCCAGATATTGACTCTCAAGCAGTGGGGACAAAATATTTTGCGGGTCTGCAGATGGCCTGTTTGTCTAAGGAGGACAAGGCACATCTGTGCACGCTCCTCAATAAGGAGGAAATTGTGGTGGCGATTAGTGCATTTAAAACTTCTAAAACTCCGGGAGGGGATGGCCTGCCTGCTGAGTTCTATCAGAGGAGGGCAGACTCCTTTACAGATCGGTTGCCGGTAGGCTATCAGGAGGCATTTACAAGGGGACGTCTGCCTGACTCCATGAAGCAGGTGCTCATAGTCATGATACTCAAACCGGATAAGTATGTTAAAGAGGTAGCTCATACCGCCCTCTCTCCATGCTAAATATTGGCATTAAAGAACTTAGAAAACTCCTCGCAAACATATTACTGGCCCACCTGCCAATCCTAGTCCATGAAGACCAGTGTCATTTAATCCCCCGCATAAATACTTTATATAATTTTAGGTGGCTGTCCTTGGTCATGCATGTGCTGGAACTGAGAGACGATTCATACACTCTGGCACTGATAGACATTGAGCATGGGAATTCTTGTGGCAGGTGCTGTGAAAGGTGGGCGTTGGGGAGACATTTATCAAATGGATGAAGCTGCTATATCAGGGCCCCAATGGCAAGGTTTCGTCTTGGCATGACGGTGTTGCATCGTTTCTTTCCTTCTTCAGGGGACTAGCCAGGGATGCCCATTGTTATTCACACTGGCGATGGAGCTGCTAGCATGTAGATTGTGCTCAGTGTTGCATGAATTGGGAGTGACGACTGGGGAGACCAGACATGTGGTCTCTCTGTACACAGGTGGCACGTTGATATATTTGAGGCAGCCGGTGTATTCAGTCCCTATTCTGCTGGCAACACATGCGGAATTTGGAGAGGTCTCAAGACTACATGTCAGTTGTAACAAATAATCCAAACTGTTCCCACTGGGTGCTTTGGGAGAAACCCCGAACACCAGCTCCCATCTCTGGGCCTCCCGAGAAAACCACCACCTTGAGATATCTCTGGATACGAATCACATGGGAGGCAGGGACATTTGAGTCTTTGAACATGAGTAGGGTCTTGAAAGGCCTTTAGTAAAATCCGGGAACACTCTTCACTTATCTTTGATGAGTAAGGTGTCTCTTGTAAAAATAGGTTTTCTGCCCCGGTGTCTTTACGTTTTTGATATCCCAAAGAAATACTTCATCGAACTAGATAGTCATTGTTGACGTGCTTTGGGTGGCCGGAAGGAAAAGGGTCAGACAGGCAGTTCTGAAGCAGCCCTGGCAGCAAGGTGAGTTGGAACTACCTAATTTAGAGCTATATTATGTTGCTGCACGGCTCCAACATGCAGTCACTTGGTTGGATGGCAGGGGAAACTGGAAGGAGCAATTACTCTGTAGTGCTTGCAGCGAGACATTCATACCCGAACTTTTGATACTGGGGGCAGGAGCTCCTAACTCAGTTTCCTACGTAGTAAGACTGCTGTGTAGAGCTTGGGAGTGGCCGGTCTGTTAGGTTTTGTGGCATGCCCTTTACGCACCCAACATACCTTTATGATCCCGCCGGCCTTTTTTCAAGTACCTTACACAATGGCGATAGATCGTTGGCTGGCAGGTGGATGCTACACTCTGAAACCTGTACCAGAATGATAGATTCATTAACCTGTGGGATGCGGTGGAAACCTTTAGCCTTGGCTGAGAGTAATTCCTACAGTTCGCTAAGATGGCAGCCACAGCTCACAATATATGGCCCTCATTCTTGGATGTCCCCAAAAAGTCTCACATGTTAGTCACTTTGCTCGCCATGGCGGGGGCCTTAGATTGATCTCCTTTTTATATTGGACACTCTGATAAGATGTCCCACTAGCCACACTGCTGTTACAGGGCAGATGGCAAGAGGCACTAAGGGAGCAGATCACAAACGAGGAGTGGGAGTACGTGCATGCATGGGTACAGACTGCCACTTCTAATTCCAGGTTTAAATTAATTCACTACAATGTCATCCATCAAGTCTACCTTGAGCACGTTAGCTGGTGTGGTTGATATGACTCTGAACATTGCTTCCATTGGAGAATGGGAGGAGACAAAAAGTCTTTTGTCTGGGCGCAGCTGTGCATGTGCGACTGTGAAACCTGAGTTTGGTTGGGAGCCCTGGTAATATGTCTTTTGATACTTCTCCTACTTTCTCCCGGCATCTACTCCATGAATGATCATACTACTGCTGTAGTAGAGCAAAGGGGGTGGTCTGGATTGTTATTTCCATTTTGGGAGATCCAGGGCTGACTTGAGTAACATGAGGAGATAGAGGAATACCCCCAGACAGTTTTGTGAATTGCTGCATTACTGTGAGCTGTGTGAGAGGCACACTGAAGGAAGGAGAGACAGGCTCTTCAAAGGGTGCTCCTCTTTGATTCAGAGAGAGGTCATTGGAAAGGGGCCTGGGTACATCACAGGAAGGAAATGGGGCTGATGAGAATCACAAAGAATAGGTCTGTGGCCCTTAAGTAACCTTTTGATGCACATATTACTGTAACTGACAACCAGGTGTTAATCTCTGGTCTCTCCCATGGTCTGTGTTATGGGGCTATCAGATTTGGAGTCACTTCTTCTGTGAAAGATGCTTTCTGGTGGAATGGCAATATAGAGGAGAGGGTGCTTCAAAAGAAAACAAACCCCCCTTCACAAACTTCAGAGTCAGACCCTAAATCACATTTGGTATCTGGAAATTGAATGTGAAAAAGGGAGCTCAAGGCCTTTAAAATTGTTGTCTGTCAAGTATCCAGTCGGGCTGTGCAAGGAAGAGAAGCTCTGCAACACTTCTTCCTGTGTCTAGGACTGGGACTAAGGCCTGCCAGTCTCCCAACTGGGTTAGGGGACAGCAACCACAGAAATCCATGACCAAAAGCCCCTGGAGTCTAGATCTCGAGTGCCTGCCTGCTTGCCAAGGGTAGTGTGCTCTTGAGGAAGAAGAGAGCACTTCGAACGAGCATGATCCAGTGGGGGATTCTGGTGAGTGGATCCCCATAGCGAGGTGTGATTAGACAACTGTTGTCCAGATTGGGCCATCGCCTGTGTGCAGATTTCAGTCATTACCCTGCATTCCAGAGGGGGCTGCCATGAAGTTAGCCCGAGTTGCACTGAACAGGCCATAGCCTGTGTGCAAAGGGAATACGGCACCTTCATATAACAGAGGGGCTGCCATAAATGTAAACTGTCATGTTGATTGGGCTGTAGCCCATGTGCATAATGCAGTGGGTGACCCCATATGACAGTGGGGTCACAGTGAAGTTACTGCTGTGCCGGTCAGCTGTATCCATTCTGCAGAGTGAAGCCGGCAATCCTGTATGCCAGAGGGAGCCGCCATTAAGAGGAAATGTGAAGAACAAGGGACATTGCCTGGTTCACCTGTCACTGACAGGAAAGAATGCCATGGTGAACTCTACAAGCCGGAGCCCCAACAGAGGATTTCAACCAGAGCTATTTTTCCAGCACCTATGAGAAGCATCAGATGAATTTACCATCTTGCCAGATTGGGTTTTGTGGATGCCCAGCTGCAGCCCATGCGGAGACATTAGTGCTAATTACCATCAGCAGCCACTTCAGCCCTCCACCACATCTGACAGCGAAACCACTGTAGAAGCGGGTAAGACTGACAGCAAGGCCAGAAGGCCTCATGGGAGCTGCACTGCTGCACAGCACTTTAAGGGCCAGATGTAGCAAGCATTTTGCAAAAAGCACATTGCAATGCACAAACCTCGTTTTACGATTCCGTAACCTGGTTACCGAATCGCAAAACGGAATTGCGAGTCGGTGTTCCCTTCCTAATTGCAAGTCGCAGTGCAATGCAGGATTGGTTTGTGACCGCGAACGCGGTCGCATTTTGCACCCTTTTGAAATGGGTGGTAACCCATTCGCAAAAGGGAAGGGGTGCCCATGGGACCCCTTCCCCGTTGAGAATGGCACTGCAAAAAAAAATTCAGAGCAGGCAGTGGTCCTATGGCCCACTGCCAGCTCTGAAAAAATAAAACAAATACGTTTCATTTTTTGTTTTTGTAATGCATCTCTTTTTCCTTTAAGGAAAACGGACTGCATTACAAAAAAAAAAACTGCTTTATTAAAAAGCAGTCACAGACATGGTGGCCTGCTGTCTGCAGCAGGCCACCATCCCTGTGAGGGCCGCCATTTGCAAGGGGGTCGCAATTTGCGACCCACCTCCTGATTATTCATGAGGTGGGCATTTGTGACCCCCTTGCGAATCGCAGATGGTGTCAGGGACACCATTCAACATTCAGAATTGCGACTCGCAAATTGCAAGTCGCTCTGACTCGCAATTTGCGGGCCACAATTCTAAATGTTGCTACATCTGGCCCTTAGTTCTGGAACAATTGACTCTGACTATTAGTGGGGGAATAACCTGGTTGTCACCTATAGTGAATGGGGACTAACCACTTCCATGAATGAGAGGGAAGGGGGACTCAAGGACCTGATCTCAGGGTACAGTGATTATTGCTTTTTTTTAATTTATTTACAAAAAGGAACAGTAACTTACAGAAAAAAATGATCAGACTTATTCCAAGAAGCAATACACAAAAATTTAATATATACAGAGTTTAAGAATAAAGCATGAATATAGTACTGGCTATAAATACTGAATTATGAGCTGAAAGAACAGAATTAACCACTTCTAGACTCGCAATTTATGTTTGTTTGTTTCAGAAAAGAAAAGGGGGGTATATAGTATAGATACAGCAGAGGAAAAAGATATAGAAAGAAGAAAAGGAAAAAGAGAGAAATGAAAAGATAATAAAATATAAATACATGACCAGAACCAGTAATTATAAAACATCAAACAATAAGAACAGTCATTAAATAGTATCTTAAACATGTATTGAAACTATAATTTCATGGTGGCTGGAATACGAAAGTGTTATTACAAAATTAAGATGGTGGGAGACATAAATAAGTCGTAAGAGGTTACCAAAATTAGTCTTTTTGAAGAAGTTGTTTTGTAGAGATAGCAGATGATCTGTCTAATCTGTGATGATGACAAAGCAAGTTCCACCATCCATTAAAAGTGATCTTAGTAGCATCCTTCCAGTTTGACGTGATAACTTGTAATGCTAGAGCAATGAGCAAATCCACAAAACGGCCCACTTTACGGGCGCCAATCCAAATAGGAGAGGACCTTCCCAAAAAGATGTTGACAATGTCAAAAGGAAAATTAACATTGCAGGTCTGTGCAATTTTATTACAACTTTTTCGCCAAAAAGAAGCAATAGCTGGGCATTGGAAGAAAGAGTGTAGGTGGGTGCCTGGTGTATCAGAGCAGGTCCAACAAAAATTCGGAATGCTTGGGTTATACTTAGGGGGAGAGAGGAGTTAAAAAAAAAAGTCTATGATAAAAATAATAAATGGTCTGTGTAGTACTGGCATTACAGGATGTATGATGGATTTTGGACCAAATGCAATTCCATGTTTGAACAGAGAGAGAGCAATTGAGGTCTGACTCCCAAGTAAGCTCTATTTTATTTATAACACGGCTTGGGAAGTGATAATGTAGGTATTTATATATGTGAGAGGCTTTGGTAGGGGTGCAGGTAGAAAGCTGCATAGGAACTAAAGTTAGAGCGGGGGTTGGATCTAGCAATAAGATTGTTGTGCCAGAAGGGTTATTAAGCTTTGATATTTTGGCATGTGGGTGGCTGATGAATTAAATTTAATTTGGAGTTCAGAAAAAGAGAGAGGTAGCGTATGCTCAAACAATTGTTTGACTTGTAAAGTACCTTTAATTACCCACTCTCTCCAGAAGAGAGTACGATTAAATAACTTGATATTTCTATTATGCCACATAGAGGAATCCAGGAATGTTTGTAAGGATGATAATGGTTTAGGAAAGAGTGGATAAACAATTAAGATGGATTGCTTAAGGCAAGGAGATGAGAACCCTCTAGGAGAGTACGAAAAATATGATATTGATTGAAATGGGAAAGGCAAAATAATTGCCTCCTCCAATTTATACCAAATCGATGGAGAAATTTCTTGAGAAGAATAGTTATAAGGTAAAACTTGCTTCAATATAAAGGAGGAATGATATTGACGAAGATTCGAAAAATTAACTCCACCTACATCCTTAGATTCGCACAGTGAGGAAATTGCTATGCGTGCTTTGCGTCCATTCCATAGAAAGTTTATCAAAATGCTATTAAGCAATTTAAAAAATTTCAAAAGTATTTTGACCTGTAACATAGATAAAAATTGACCACTGGGAGCATCATCATTTTGATGAATTCCAACCTACCCCACCAGTATAAATACAGAGGAGACCACTTATGCGACATGCTACAAATTTTTTGAACAAGATCTGCCAAATTAAGCTGAATAGTAGCCGGAATTGAAGGGGTGTACTTAATCCCTAGACATTTTATATGTATGGGGGTCCATTTAAAATCCATTTCTTCAAACATAGGTTTTAAATAAAATTCATTTAAAGGAAGAACTTCGGATTTATTTAAGTTTAATTTATAACCTGAGAGGCTAGAGTATGAGTTCAGTAGTTCAATAAATATAGGTAACGATGTCTGCGGATTAGAAACATACAAGATAGCATCATCAGCATAAGCAGTAAATTTGATTTGCAAATCTTTATGGACTAACCCGGTAAACAACTTAGATTGCTTCAAGGAATATAAGAAAGGTTCCAAAGATAAAATGAATAGCAAGGGGGATAATGGACACCCTTGCCCTGTGCCTCGATAAAGGGAAAAATAAGAAGATTGAACTCCATTTAAAAAGATAGATGTGGATGGGGAAGAATATAATATATTAATATACTTTAAAATTACAGGTCCAAAACTGTGCCATTTCAGGGCTTGCATCATAAAAAGCCAATTAATACGATCGAAAGCTTTCTCTGCATCCAAAGTAATGGCAGCCATTGGAATAGTACTTGTAGAAGCAAGATGTAAAATATTTAGTAAGGCTCTGGAATTATCAGTAATATATCTGCATTTAACAAAGCCAGTTTGTTCAAAACCAATTAAATCCTGTATAATCTGATTTACCCGAAGAGCTAATATCTTATCAAATATCTTACAGTCTAAATTAATGAGAGAAATCTGCCAATAATTAGCACACAGAGAAAGATCCTTATATTTTTTAGGGATGAGGCAAAGCATTGCTTGAGAAAATGTACCTTGAGCCCCTATCATTCTGAATGAATTGAAAATAAAGAGAATGCAAATGCGGAAGAAGAATGTGTGAAAAACGAAGGTAAAATTCAGCTGTAAAGCCGTCCGGGCCCGGAGCTTTATCTTTTGGTGATTTTGCTAAAGCAGTCTTAATATCCTGCACAGATATTTCTTTAGGGAAGAAAGGACTTGAGACTGATTTGGTCGAGATGGGAGAGATTTAAAAAAGGATTCAAGATCTGCCTCAGAGGGGCATGCTTCAGGTGTATAGAGATTTTGATAAAAATCAGAAAAACTTTGCAAAATATCCTAATTTCTAAAATGATTATTCCCCTTGTCGTCTATGATATGTGAAATCTTGGATTTTGGGGATTTAACTTTAAGATAAGTTGCAAGCATCTTTCCAGCTTTATTACGCCCACCATAAAATCTAGAATTAATTTTTAAAAGCGTGCCTGAGGCTTATTCAGTGGACTTCTTATTAACATCCAGTTTGGATTGAATAAGCAGTTTAAGAGTATCATTATCATTCGATATAAAGTATTTATGCTCCAGAGTTTTAATAGATGATAAGAGAAGAGCCGACTCTGTGAGAAACTTTTTCTTCTTTGTAGCCACATAGTCAATAATAAAGCCTCTGGCCGAGGCTTTAAAAGCATCCCAGACAATATGGAATTGCAAGGAAGGCATCAGATTGAGATTAAAATATTCATTAAGAAATTCTTCAAATTTATCTACAAAGACCTGATCCTTTAGCAAATAGTCATTAAAGCACCATCTCCTTGACCTACAAGATTCAGTTGTTATGTCAATATCTATAAACAGAGGTGCATGATCCAATATTAGTATAGCACCTATTTCAGCGTTGTAGGAAGTTGGCTCTGTATATACTATCTCAAAGTAAGAGATAGTGTGCACAGAGTCCAAGGGTTCCCCTTAGAGGTAAGATAGTGGCAAAATTAGCTAATTCTAATGCTCTATTTTGTGGTAGTGTGGTCGAGCAGTAGGCTTATCACAGGGTAGTGTTAAGCATTTTTTTATACATACACACGCAATAAATGAGGAACACACACTCAAAGACTTAACTCCAGGCCAATAGTTTTTATATAGAAAAATATATTTTCTTAATTTATTTTTAGAACCACAAGTTCAAGATTTGAAGTAAATACATAAAATGCAAGGTACTCCACACAGGTAAGTTAGGAACTTTGAATAAGGGCAATAGCATACACAGTTTTAGTAAAAATGGCAATAAGCTATTTTAAAAGTGGACACTGCAAAAATCAACAGTTCCTGGGGGAGGTAAGTAATGGTTAGTTTGTCAGGAAAGTAAGACACTTAGAAGTCTAAGTTCCTGGGCATAGGCAGCCCACCGCTGGGGATTCACGGCAACCCCAAAGTTACCACACCAGCAGCTCAGGGCCGGTCAGGTGCAGAGGTCGAAGAGGTTCCCAAAACACATAGGCGCCTATGAAGAACAGGGGTGCTCCGGTTCCAGTCTGCCAGCAGGTAAGTACCCGCGTCCTCGGAGGGCAGACCAGGGGGGTTTTGTAGAGCACTGGGGAGGACACAAGTAGGAACACAAAACACACTCTCAGCGACACAGGGGCGGCCAGGTGCCGTGTGCAAAGCAGGCGTCGGTTTTGTATAGGATTCAATGGAGGGACCCGGGGGTCACTCTAGCAGTGCAGGCAAGGCACAGGAGGGGCGTCTCAGGCCAGCCACCAACTGGGCTAGACAGAGGGTTGTCTGGGGGTCACTCCTGCTCTGTGGTTCGGTTCCTTCTGGTCCTGGGGGCAGCGGATGCAGTGCTTGGTCCAGGCGTCGGGTTCCTTGTTACAGGCAGTCGTGGTGAGGGGGAACCTCTGGATTTTCTCTGCATGCGTCGCTATGGGGGTGCAGGGGGGTCATCTCGGGCTACTCACGAGTTCGCAGTCGCCTGGGAGTCCTACGTGTAGAGTTGGTTCTCTGGAGCTCGAGCCGGGGGCATCGGGTGCAGAGGGTGAAGTCTCACGCTTCCGGCGGGAAGAGTGAAGTCTTTAAAATTTGCAAAAGTTGTTTCTGTTGTTGAGCAGAGCCGCTGCTCATGGGAGTTTCTTGGTCCTTTGGTTCAGGGCAGTCCTCCGAGGCTCCTGAGGTCGCTGGTCCCTGTATGCTTTGCTGTTGCAGTTTTCTTCGAGTCAGGAGACAGGTCAGTAGGGCTGGGGCCAAAGCAGTTGTCTTCTCCGTCGTCTCTGCAGTGCTTTCAGGTCAGCAGTCGTCCTTCTTGGTTCAGGTTGCAGGAATCTGATTTCCTGGGTTCTGGGGTGCTCCTAAATACTAAAGTTAGGGGTGTGTTTAGGTCTGGGGGGCAGTAGCAAATGGCTACTGTCCTGGAGGGTGGCTAAACCCTCTTTGTGCCTCCTCCCTGAGGGGAGGGGGGCACATCCCTAATCCTATTGGGGGAATCCTCCAATCTCAAGATGGAGGATTTCTAAAGGCAGGGGTCACCTCAGCTCAGGACACCTTAGGGGCTGTCCTGACTGGTGGGTGACTCCTCCTTGTTTTTCTCATTATCTCCTCCAGCCTTTCCACCAAAAGTGGGGGCAGTGGCTACTAGCTGGCTAGTTGGGATGCCCTGGGGCACTGTAACAAAAGGCATGAGCCTTTGAGGCTCAGCGCCAGGTGTTACAGTTCCTGCAGGGGGAGGTGAGAAGCACCTCCACCCAGTACAGGCTTTGTTCCTGGCCACAGAGTGACAAAGGCACTCTCCCCGTGTGGTCAGCAACTCGTCTGGTTGTGGCAGGCTGGCAGAAACTGGTCAGCCTAACACTAGGAGTCGGACTGGTATCCAGGGGGCATCTCTAAGATGCCCTCTGGGTGTATTTTACAATAAATCACACACTGGCATCAGTGTGCACTTATTGTGCTGAGAAGTTTGATACCAAACTTCCCAGAATTCAGTGTAGCCGTTATGGAAGTGTGTAGTTTGTGTTTGACAAACTCCCAGACCATATACTCTTTATGGCTACCCTGTACTTACAATGTCCAGGGTTTTGCTTAGGTACTGTAGGGGCATAGTGCTCATGCACATATGCCCTCACCTGTGGTATAGTGCACCCTGCCTTAGGGCTGTAAGGCATGCTAGAGGGGTGACTTACCTATGCCACAGGCATTGTGAGGTTGGCATGGCACTTTGAGGGGAGTGCCATGTCGACTTAGTCTTTTTCTCCCCACCAGCACACACAAGCTGTGAGGCAGTGTGCATGTGCTGAGTGAAGGGTCCCCATGGTGGCATAAGACATGCTGCAGCCCTTAGAGACCTTTCCTGGCATCATGGCCCTTGGTACCAGGGGTACCATTTACAAGGGACTTATCTGAGTGCCAGGGCTGTGCCAATTGTAGAAGCAAAGGTACAGTTTAGGGAAAGAACACTGGTGGTGGGGCCTGGTTAGCAGGGTCCCAGCACACTTTCAATCATAACTGGCATCAGCAAAAGGCAAAAAGTAAGGGGGTAACCTTGCCAAGGAGGCATTTCCTTACAAGCGAGCACTAGACCAGTAAGCAAGTGAGGTGTCAAAAAAATATTATCAATTCTAGATTTTGAATTGTGCATGGAAGAGTGAAAGGTGAATTCTAAACTATCTGGATTGTATATCCTCCAAGCATCTTTCAAGCCTCTGGAATGAATGGCATTCTTGAATGTTTTTTACATTTCATTAGGGATATATCTGGAAAAGGATTGCCTGTCCGTAAAGGGGTCCATAACTTGATTAAGTCTCTGCCCAATATAGGATTATCATTTGGACAGGAGCATAAAACCTGTGAAATATTTTCCCAAAATTTTAGATCAATACCTGTAGGGCCATAAATGTTGAATAAGGTGTAATGGACATTATTGATAGATGATGGAGGAAGGTGGCTTCTTCTTCACCTCACTCTCTTCTCTCTCTCTATCTGTATGGAAAATGATTTATGATATAAAATAAGAACCCCATTTTTACTGTGGAGCGCTGGAGAATAAAAATATGACCCACCCACTGCCGTCTCAAAGAATTAATATCAGAGGTATGGGTTTCTTGCAACATGGCAACCTTGCAATTTAACTTGGAAAGATGTGAAAGGACTCTCTGCTTCTTAATGGGATTGCGTAAACCTTTCACATTCCAATAAACAACACACATGACTTTAACCTCTTAGCTGCTGGGCCTTCCCACCCCCCCGTGCTTAGCCCTTTTTTGGCTATTTGGGGTAGTTCGCGCTTAGGCCTTCATAACTTTTTGTCCACATAAGCTATCCACGCCAAATTTGCGTCCTTTTTTTCCAACATCCTAGAGATTCTAATGGTACCCAGAGTTTGTGGTTTCCCCTGGAGGAGACCAAGAAATTAGCCAAAATACAGTGAAAATTTCGTGTTTTCCAAAACAATGGGAAAAAAGGGCTGCCGAAGAAGGCTTGTGGTTTTTTTCCTGAAAATGCCATCAACAAAGGGTTTCTGGTGCTGAAATCACCATCTTCCCACCTTTCAGGAAGGGGCAGACTTGAATCAGAAAACCACATTTTTCAACACGAAATTTGGTATTTTACTGGGACATACCCCATTTTTACTATTTTTGGTGCTTTCAGCCTCCTTCCAGTTAGTGACAGGAATGGGTGTGAAACCATTGCTGGATCCCGGAAAGCTAAACATTTCTGAAAACTAGACAAAATTCTGAAATCAGCAAGGGGTCATTTGTGTAGATCCTACAAGGTTTTCCTACAGAAAATAACAGCTGAAATAAACAAAATATTGAAACTGAGCTGAAAACAACAGCCATTTTTCTTTATGTTTTACTCTAACTTTTTCCTGCAATGTCAGATTTTTGAAAGCAATATACTGTTATGTCTCCTGGACTCTTTTGGTTGCGGGGATATGACGGGCTTGTAGGTTCATCAAGAACCCTAGGTACCCAGAGCCAATAAATGAGCTGCACCCTGCAGTTGGTTTTCATTCTATACTGGGTATACAGCAATTCATTTGCTGAAATATGAAGAGTGAAAAATAGGTATCAAGAAAACCTTTGCATTTCCAAAATGGGCTCAAGATAAGGTTTTGAGGAGCAGTGGCTATTTGCACATCTCTGAATTCTTGGGTGCCCATACTAGCATGTGAATTGCAGGGCATTTCTCAAATAGACATCTTTTTTACACACCCTCTTATATTTGGAAGGAAAAAATGTAGAGAAAGATAAGGGGCAATAACACTTGTTTTGCTATTCTATGTTCCCCCAAGTCTCGCGATAAAAATTATACCTCACTTGTGTGGGTAGGCCTAGCGCCCGCGACAGGAAATACACCAAAACACAACGTGGACACATCCCATTTTTTGACAGAAAACAGAGCTGTTTTTTGCAAAGTGCCTACCTGTAGAATTTGGCCTCTAGCTCAGCCGGCACAAAGGGAAACCTACCAAACCTGTGCATTTTGGAAAACTAGAGACCTAGGGGAATCCAAGATGGGGTGACTTGTGGGGCTCTGACCAGGTTCTGTTACCCAGAATCCAAACCTCAAAATGTGGCTAAAATAACACGTTTTCCTCACATTTCGGGCACAGAAAGTTCTGGAATCTGAGAGGAGCCCCAAATTTTCTTCCACCCTGTGTTCCCCCAAGTCTCCCGATTAAAAAAGATACCTCACTTGTGTGGGTAGGCCTAGCGCCTGCGACAGGAAATGCCCCAAAACACAACGTGGACACATCACATTTTTTCATAGAAAACAGTGCCTACCTGTGGATTTTGGCCTCTAGCTCAGCTGGCACCTGGGGAAACCTAGCAAACCAGCGCATTTTTGAAAACTAGAAACCCAGGGGAATCCAAAATGAGGTGACTTGTGGGGCTCTGACCAGGTTCTGTTACCCAGAATCCTTTGCAAACCTCAAAATGTGGCTAAAATAACACGTTTTCCTCACATTTCGGTGACAGAAAGTTCTGGAATCTGAGAGGAGCCACAAATTTCCTTCCACCCAGCGTTCCCCCAAGTATCCCGATAAAAAAGATACCTCACTTGTGTGGGTAGGCCTAGCGCCCGCAACAGGAAATGCCCCAAAACACAACGTGGACACATCACATTTTTTCATAGAAAACTGTGCCTACCTGTGGATTTTGGCCTCTAGCTCAGCCGCCACCTGGGGAAACCTAGCAAACCAGCGCATTTTTGAAAACTAGAAACCCAGGGGAATCCAAGATGGGGTGACTTGTGGGGCTCTGACCAGGTTCTGTTACCCAGAATTCTTTGCAAACATCAAAATTTGGCCAAAAAAAAACACTTTTTCCTTTCATTTCGGTGACACAAAGTTCTGGAATCTGAGAGGAGCCACAAATTTCTATTCACCCAGCATTCCCCCAAGTCTCCCGATAAAAATGGTACCTCACTTGTGTGGGTAGGCCTGGTGCCCGCGACAGGAATAGATCACACAATGGTCAATGTTGGTCCTCACATGAGGCAGCTGTTGACCCTGGGGTGATCCATTCCTGACGCAGGCACTAGGTGTAGGCACTCAAGTGGGGTAGTGTTTTTATCAGGACAGGTGAGGAATCACTGGGTGGTAGGAATTTTGTGGATCCCAGCATATTCCTGTAGTTTGTGTGACAGAAATGCGAGAAAAATTGAGTTTTTATTCAACATTTCAGCTTTGCAGGGTATTCTGGGTAAGAAAACTTTGGGGAATCCACACAAGTCACACCTCTGTGGACTCCCCTGAATGTCTAGTTTCCAGAAATGTTTGGGTTTAGAGTGTTTCTCTATATGGCCGCCGAACCCAGGACCAAAAACACAGGTGCCTGCCTTACAAAACCAGTTTGTTTTGATATAGATAATTTTGATGTCTCCACAATACGATTTGGGCGGTAGAATTTTGGGCTGAACTAAATTGGGGAGCTCCCAAGAGAGCACTCTCTCTCTCTCTCTGCTTGCCGCCGAATTCACTTGCTCTCTGGGTTGGGCTAACCCACTATTACCCAGTTGCGCAGACTGCTTGCGAAGGGACAGCAGGACTGTCCTCATCACCTCCCTCATAATGTACTGGAAGAGGAGTTATCGAATGGGACTCCTCCGACTGAAAAGTCACTCCCAGAGTCTGCGCCATTATCCTATCCCTCAGATGCTGTCTCAGTATCTGATGTCTCAGTCTCTGATCCTATGTCAGAGCTGTCCTCTATAACCCGAGTGCCGGCAGCAGTCATCCATCAAGATGCCATCTCTGCTATTGGCTAAACTGTTGCTCTAAAACACTAGCCTACTTAGACAGTCACAAAATCGATGGTGTGTGTGAGATACGTGCAACAGTAGAGGCCGCCTTACCTGCGCTTCTTCCCTCAATCAGCACATTCTTTCAAGACACTCAAAAAACACCTTGTCACATACCATTCGTCACAGTCTTTAGCACCTCCTGGGCCCAGTCCAACAATCATTATTGGTGCTCCCACTCCCTCCTCCTCGGATTCCCTCATTACCACCCAGCAAAATTGCCCTTCATCTCTCCATAGCCGTCCCGCACATACATTTCATTTGTATTATAGCGCAGGTAATGGCTTACTTTACTAATGTACTCAGCTATTGACATAAAATACAGATTTGCTCTTTGCAGTAGGCATATAAACCTTCTGCGCTTCTTTATGGCACTAAAACTGCCACTAGACAAAAGTCTAATCCTTTCGTAGCAGAAACATATTCACAATACTTACTTGACTTTTTATTGCTGCCTAAAAGCTACAGGTGAAATGCGTCAGTTGAAGTATGTGCATTGCTTTGAAGACGCAAGCTGCAACTGCAAGACAACTGGTGGCAAATCTATTTATAAATATATATATATATATATATATATATATATATATATATATATATATACTGGAAGATGCAGGATCACAAGAAAACAACAGCCAGCCAGGGCAAAAATCTGGATCCCAAAGGATACAAAGAGCCACAAGAAAATGTAATATCCAAGAAAGAAGTGGACCATTTACTATCAGATTTGAAGATTTTCCCTGTGGAACATGTTTTAAAGGAAGAACTACTGGACATCAGAGAAAATTTCTGGATGTACCATTTAAAATCTCTGCATCCAGATGGACTGAACATCACTGACAATACCACTTGATTTCTGCATATCTGAAGAGTTCTCAAGACTGCATTGATTCCACATTCCAATTGGAATCTTCACTCATGATGCTTTTTGAAAATCCACCAGTGTCAGCTGTGCAGCCACTGAGCAAACAATCTTGTACTACCTGAGGAAGGCGGAAGCTGAAACGTTGTAGTAGAAATATATTTTTGTTCTTTAATGAGATCATCTGTTTGAGTCACTTCTTTCTTGGATATATATATATATATATATATATCACTTTTATATGTGGGTCTGGTTTTCCTGGGGGCTGATTGCAGCCCCCAGGGAAACCACACACATATTGACAAAAGTGATATATATATATATATATATATATATATATATATATATATATATATATATCTATAGATAGATCTATATATATATCTATAGATCTATCTATAGATATATCCATGTACATAGATATATCTACATATATATAGATCTATATATATATATATTTTTTTTTTTTTGTTGTTGTATGGTTTCCTTGGGGGCCAAAATGGCCCCTAGGGAAACCCTACAACAACAACAACAAAATTTGACCCCACGGGCGACCCCCCGTCCATTTATTTATTAATTTATTTATTTTAAATAAATTTTGCCCCTGGGGGCACCTACCTTTTTTTATTTTTTAAAATGCCCCCGGGGGGGGGGTGACCCGTTTTTCAAGGCGGCTGACCCCCCCAAGTCAAATCCCTGGTGTCTAGTGGTGTTTCCTGGCCCCGACCAGGAAACACTTTCAGAAGGCCTCGTAAGAAAGGGGAGAGTCTCCTCTTTCTTACGAGGCCTTCCCGAAACTGTTTCCTGGCTCCCGATCGCAGCACAGTTTCAGAAGGCTCTCCCCTTTCTTACGAGGCCTTCCTGAAAGTGTAAGTGTTTCCTGGCCCCCGAACGTGGGGAAGGCCGTTTACCGCTTCCTGCTCCGATGGGGAAATCAACACTGCGCTGACGTCACAAAGGGGCGGGTGGGGGGCGGGGGGTGACACGGAAGCTTCTGTGTCTCCCTGGGACACCAAAAAAAAAAGAAATAAATCCTCGGTTGCGACGCAACCGAGGATTTATTAACCCCCTCCCTGGTGTCGGCCACTGGTCGTGACCCGCACCAGGGAGGTAGTGCGGGCGTCGGCCAGTGGCCGACGCCCGCAGTGAAGGGGTTAACCATTTTGCAGAACAGCAAAAAGATATATCTGTAGCAACACTACCAACATAAAATAATTTATATAACAGTGGATCTTATGATACCAAAAGGTATGTAGAATGAACAACCAAATCTTGGTCGAATAAGAAAAAAGGAAGGAAGAAAAGAGAAAAGAAAGAAGAAAAAGAGAGGAAAAGGTGATAAATACAGAGTAGATGGCAGGGAGCCTAATGGCTTGAGCCATAGTAAGACAAGTAAAAACAATACAGTGACAATAAAGTGGGAGAGTGGGGAAGCACAGAAAAAGCTAAGATGGTCCACAACCAGAACTACACACAAGAGGAGACAGAAGGCCACGAATACATTATTATCAGAAGAAATAAATAATACGGCATAAATATGAACTATAATGACTTATACAAAACACTTACCGACAACTGAGAACAAATGAAGACAATGGGTCTGGAACATGACACAGGAAAGGACACATATCAGATTTAGGGTAACAAATGAACGTGAGGTATCTGTAAAAATAATACAAATAATAAATGAAAAAAAAATAATAATAATGGATCAGTAACATAGGACAATATATCAGCAAAGCACTTCTTAAGAACCAACAATGAGTAATCGAGATTTGTCACATTCTATTTCTTCACCCTTGTAATGGCTTATAAACCTTTTCAGATCAGCAGGAGAGGCAAATGAAAAAGTACAATCTTTGTATGTTACTTTAAAGAAGCAAGGATGAACCAGTCCATAACTCGCGTTTAGCGATCTCAACCCTGGACGCAGTGAAAGAAACTCTTAGCGACGAGCAGCCGTAGCACGTGCCACAACCTGTGAGAAGAAAATCCAATGACTAGACCTCAGGCTCTGTTTCCTTTGCTTGGCTGCTTCCAAAACCATGAGTAACTCAGTATACTCCAAAATAAGAACAATTATACCTCTCGGACGATCAGGTGATGAAGCACCGGAAGATCTGGGCCCCACACGATGTGCGCATTGTATATTAAGAGCAGTACCATCCTTGAGCCCAATTATTTTTGGAATATTAGTTTTCAGGAAAGAGATTATGTTATTGCCTTCTGCCTCCTCAGGAATGCCATAAATTCTAAGATTGTTACGCCAGTTACGATTTTTTCCAAGTCCTCAGTTTGCTGCTTCAGGAGCTAATTTTCTTTAGACATGGCATCAATCTTAGTAACCTCATCCTGCATATTACTGATCCTTTGCTCAGCCTCTGAGACCCTGGATTCCAGACTTCACCACTTTTCTTCAATCCTTTGAATGGTAGCATTAGTTTCCATCACAAAGGGCTTCAAGTGTTTTATTTCTTCTATAAGGTCTTCCAGGGTCAGAGGCAAAGGAGGTTTTGTCAGAGAGGAAGGATCCTTTTTTGTTGTTTAGAGATATTTTTATAGTCCTTTCGTGATGAGGACATGGTTCCAAAAACCACTGCAACCATTGGAGAAGAAGAGGAGGGAGGCTCCATAGAAAATAAGTATGCAGATAATAAACTTGGAGCCAATAGATAGTATAAAAATTATCCTAAATGCAGCACTGCTGTCTGAAAAACGCACAATACAAAAACAAATCTCTTGACCGGCAAAATTATTAATGACACAAATAGCTCCTGAGGCTGTGGATGCTGACCATATCCCAATGGTAGAGGAAAGTGGCTGGGTAAGAGTAATCCAATTTTAAAGAAGAAAAAATTAGCTTTATAGAGTACCTGCGTCCTACGACATTAAAGTATGCAGTCATTTTTCTCTTCTTTTTTCTTCAAAAAAACGAAAATTCAAAAAATCAAAATGGCGGCCACCAAAGCTGAGGAGGGGACAAAAAAGCCAGAAAACACTACAAAACACGCTCCAAAATTATTCCAGCTGCAAAATACCTGTTGCCCTCATGTTCCCATCTCTGTGCCTCTATTATCTCTGTCCATAGTGCCAAAATGCCGCCAAACGAGGCTAAACGTCTCCCTGACGATGTGGAGCTTCAACAGAACAGAGAGCGACCATCTTGTCGGCGTCTCGGCCACGCCCCCGATTATTGCTTGTTAATGCTGTATTTTGCTTTGTGTTTGTATGTAAATGCACCTTTTTATTCATAAAACCAAGTATTTGACTGGACAGTCAGTTATTGCTGCTAATTAACATATTTTGAGCTTATGTTCACCTTCCTGCATTGCAACATCACAAAATAAAATGATAGATGGGGTGTTGAAACTTTCCCAGCCACAGAACTAGGTGTAAGCCATCATTATTTTGCTTGCCACCACAGTTTGGACCCAGCCATATGCAAATCAGTCTTGATGCTGCTCCCCATGAGATCAGTCCAGCCTGAACTGCCAAGCCAGGTCCTTCCTGGACCGGAAACAAGCATGCTGGGAACAGTTTTGGTGCATCACCCCTCATCAGCCAAGCTAGCTTGATTCCAGTGGTGCAGCGAGCAAGGGACCAACGTCTGGGCATACCCCTAGCACATAGCAGCATCACAAAATAAAACGATGGGCGGAGGGTTGAAACTTTTCAAACACTCAACCCTGCATTCCTGCATCTACTTTTCCCCCTCCCTCAACCCCTGAGAAGCCTTGGAGTGCTCGACTCGAAATACTACTGAGAGTCAAGTGATAAGGGGTGCTTGGCCCAGTGGCTCAGGACCCATGATAAGTTGGGCCTGGGACATCAGGAGTAAAAGACCTCAAGCCCCATAGTTTGCCCTGTGGCCCTCTGAAAGGAGGTCTGACAGGCCTGCACATAACTTTGATCTTCCATTTGTTATCACTCAAAGCACTGTTTAGCCTTGATGTCAAATTAGGGATGTATTTATCAGGATAAGGCTTTTCACAATGGTTGATAGATGTAATAATACTGGGTATGAATGGGACAGAACTGTTCATCTGAAGTACAGCACTAAATGATATTATGGCACCTATGGCATATGTGCACAACAGCAGTGTAATGCAGTGTAATTATAGTTCGATGAGCTTTATTTACACGCTCTCAAATTTTGATTGAAACTCATAAAATGTATGTTGCTGACCAAGAGCGGGCAAAAAGAACCTTTAATTTCTGAAAGATTTGCTAAAACTTTTTAACAGCCGTTCCTCTAAGAAACCAGGCTTATGTATGGCAATCGTTCAAATGCCTTCTGGTTAGTAGCTCTTAATCTCAAGAATTTAACATAGAATCCTTGAATCTTTCTTATTTTGCATGTGTTACTTAATCAGGGGTTAGGACTAACAATTGCATTGACAATAATTGACTCATCTAGTTTCTTTGAACAAAGAAGGTGGGGTTTAGGCTGCTTCCATGTGCAATGTGCATATATTGTTAGGGCATTCTAAGAGAGGAAATTGGATAATTCCTTAGGAAACACAGATTAGTCATGTCCGTCTGAAATTCATTTTTAAACGTTTATATCTTTTTGTGCTATATTTTAAACAGAACTGTACATGCTTTTGTTATTTTCTATTAATCAAAGTTTTTGGAAAGCATTTACTTCAATACATATCATACAATTTTTGATTGTCTGCAGCCCAGAAATTTCTCTATAATAGTGATATTTTTTAATTAGCCACACATCTAATTAAATCAGTAAAATGCACTGTTTAGTCTGGATTGTTCATTATTTTACATGCAAATCAGGCACTTAATTATTTTAGGTGTCATTTCTGTCCCTATCATGGAGTTGTTGTTTGCAGCATGAATACGTTATCTTAGGTTGTTTTGGTTTTTTGTTTGTAATCAGATCTTCCAATGGTGCTGCTGCCTTCTGTTCATTGTGTTTCAGTCCATCATTAAGTTAGCAGCACTTCTTCTAGACAAAGTGTTTGTTCCAAATGTTGATTTGACATGGAAGTGTAGTTAGGTTGCTTCAACAGGGTAGTTAGATGTTCCGTAACAAATCAGGACATACGATGTATCTGTACATTTATAAAGGTCAAAGTTAAATTATATTTATCTCAGTAATTACAGTTTTTAAGTGAATTTCTCTATTAGTTCAATGAGGTTGTGTTGAAACAGAAAAGCCCAAACTATTCTCTACTATCTTTGTTTTCTTTTGTTTCTTTAGGCAGTCTTCCTGAGCTCCTTCCCAGCTTTATATTCAGAACTGCTCAAGCTCTTTGAAGTACGAGAAGTGGCAAACCTGGTACATGATACTCTAGGCAGCCTGCCCATGATCATGCATGTCGACGACTCTCTTCAAGCTGTAAAACTTCAGTGCATTCTACAAACTGTGGAGAGTGAGCTCTACACTAACCCTGGTAGGCATAAACATATGTGTAATCTGGAGGCTACACTATTCACAGTCAGTGGATTAAGATCTCTGCAGTGTACACCACAGAATTTCAATTCAGTACAACAAATTCAAAATTCCACCTCATATCTTCTCATTTTAGGTAATAGTTTTAGTAAGCAATGCAAGTCAATATGTGGTCATATACTCTGTGTTGAAAGTTCCCATTAATATTTGTTAAGAAATACAGCAGATTTGAAGATTGCTATCCTGCCAATAGCAGAGCGAATCATATGGTCTTAGAAGGTCACATGAATTGGATTGAACTGTGCCAGAAATGTTGTTTTACTCAGAACCTCAGCAGATGAATTGCACCATCAAGTGGCCCTTAGAGGTGTCATCTTCCACCCACCTGGAAACTTTGGCACCTGCTCGAGGATCTAGATGAAATGACAGGATCATGGCATCACTCATAACGGTTGCTGACCTTAGCCGTAGTGCTAGCCAACACCAACATAAGATCCTGTTTAACTAATTTGTCTTCAGCCACTCACTGAAAAGCACTTATTTCTCCCCAGCTCCATGCTTTTGCAATTCATTGGATCTGATTCTGTTTTCCAAAAAACTGCTTCAGCCCCTTGCCCCATCAGCCAATCCCTTATGACGAATCCCATCATACATGTCTGTTGTGGTCCTGCCAGTCCAGTCCTCTAAGTAGGATATCTGTCACAAAAATTGCAAAGTTGTCCAAAGGTGGTATCAGGATTATTAAACAACCTTATATTTATATTGAACTCTACATCATTTAAGAAACTGAGCTACTCATTTGTTACAATATTTGATATACACAGTCCCTTTGTAGATTCACGCTTAGACTGTCGCCCACAGACTTCTATCACTGCAGCTGTCTGAGCATTCAAACCATAATGCTTGCACCCCTTTGTAAATGGAGAACAATCCCTAACATGAAATACGTCAAAATCGTATACACAGACTCAGAACACTTTGCCCTCCAGCCTCAGGCTTGCAAAATCCACCTAATTTCAATATCAAACTTCTCATTACGCTGTCACCCTCAATGTCTTGTTTACACCATTAACACTCTTTCCTCTGCATCTAGCACACCTCTTATTCACTTCACACTCTGAGCTGAACAATTTGAATTCCTACTTTCCTTACAGACACCTGAGCATTAGAAGTAACATAGTAGACTTCTCTTAACCCTGCCTCTTTACTCATGTATATCTCCTGTCATCCGCAATGTCTTGTTTACACCATTAACACTCTTTCCTTTGCTCCTAGCACACCTCTTATTCACTACACACTCTGAACTGAACAATTTGAATTCCTACTTTCTTTACAGACTCCTGGGCATTAGAACTAACATAGTAGACTTCTCTTAACCCTGTCTCTTTCCTTATGTATATCGCCTTGCATCCTGAATGTCTCTACCAGGCTCCTTCTTTCTCACCCATGTCTCATGCAGAACTAATACTGCCACTGACAGCTGGCAGCCCATTTAATAGGATGACTCTCTCTCTCCTCATGTTCTGTCTTTCTTGACATCTCCCTTTAATTAATTACTCTCTCAAAACAGACAAATATTCCTCTTGACTTAATTTTGCAATAGTAGTAGGTCTACTAACAATGCACTCGGCTGCCCCTTCCTATTGACATCCTTTTTTTGTTCTTCCTATGGCGTCTCTTATTATCTCTACATTAATGACACACACATTTTTCTCTTTTTTAACAGCATTTTACCTGCACCTGTAAACACAGATCTCAGACTTGTGATGGATTCAGGGTAACCTTTGGTGGCTTTCCGCGGGTTCTTGAGTTTCTGTAGGCAAGAGACCTAGGATAATCGTGTGGTCCATTTACCTTGCTATTTTTGCTCACTATATATATTTTCATGAATGCATGTGCCAAATAACATACCCAACTGTTAACAATAAATCACATTGATTTAAGGAAATTTCAGTTTTCACAGAAGACTAAACCCTAAGAGCACAATCCATTAGCTTACTTAAAAATTTTAAAATCACAATGTATTTAATTTAAGCACAAAATCACCTGCATAGCTGTCAAATAACACATCAAAAAACCACTACTTATATTTTACTACAATATTTCACAAACATGATAAACTACCAAACTTTCTTCTGATAATACTAAATCAGCCCCAGACATGTTTCTCTTTCAACATAAATGACAACACCAAAATCACAGTGCATCTAATTGAAAATGGACTTACAAACCTGCAATGCCAAACCTTAATTTATTACGCTCATAAAGTCTGTCTCTCTATATCTTGTCAAAGAAATGTTAAAAATGAATTAGCTCATTTTATTGTTGTGCTCCTCCTAATGTTAGCCTTCGAACGTCAAGAAATCAAGATAATATCTGTGATAATAATATCTAAGATATCTTTGAAAGATGCAGTCAGTTTATATAAGAAACAGCTCACTAGTGTGACTCTGCATGACTATAATTAAACAAAAGTATTCTCATCTTTTAGATGCCAAGGTCAGGTTAAACCCATATTTAAGACACCAATTCCTTTATCCTTTACTAATCTTGAAACAGAAAACACATTTGTAGACAATTAAAGGCATGTCTCAGACAAAAAGTACCTACATTTTAGCCTAGCTAACGTATTTGTTGGTATGGGTACATGAATGTAATATGTTGTCTATTTAATACAAAATGGATTAGCTGGAAACTAAATCCACATTTCTGTTATGATATGTGGATTTGTATTGCACGGCTGATCACCCGTGAGGGTATCCTGGTGCTGAGTAGGGGAGGCCTGAGGGAGGAGGAGGAGACCATGCCTGTTTCGTCTGGAAGAGCCATGTCTTGAGCTTCCTTTGGAAGTCCATGAGGGAGGAGGAGGTTCTGAGGTGTTGCAGGAGGTCGTCCCAGGTCTTTGGTGCAAGGTATGAGAAGGAACATTCTCTGCTTCTGGCCTTCTTGTACGAGGGAGGTCTGCTGTTTTCTGGGACACAGATCGAACGTGTCTGGTGGAATGATATTCGTTGAGGTGGTGGTTGGGGTATGCAGGACTGCTGTTGTGGAGCGCTATGTAGGCATGTGTGGGTAGCTTGAACTTACTACTTTCCTGGACTTGGAGCCAGTGGAGATTGTTGAGGTGTGGAGAGATGTGGTTATTTTGCAGGATGTGATCAGGATGAGTCTGGCGGCGGCGTTCTGGGTGACTTGGAGTTGGCATCGAATATGGGCTGGTGTTCCAAAGTAGAGAACACTTCAGTCAGTCAATCAGGATTTGTACAGCATGGCTTATCACCAGTGAGGGTATCAATGTGCTGGAATCCTACTGCAATCAGAGAGACAGGTCTTGAGTCCTTTTCTGAATTCCATGAGAGAGGATGCTGTTCGGAGGTGCAGGCTGTTTCAGACTTTAGTGATGTGGTAGGAGAAGATGCGTCCTCCTCAGTGGCTTCAACTGGTATGTGGGCAAGGGAGGCAGAGCACAGGTGTCTAGCAGGTTGGTGGTAGTTCAGGTGGTGGTTGATGCATTCTGGTCCTTGGTCATTGAGGGCCTTGTAGGCATGTATCAGCATCTTGAATTGGCATCTTTTCTTGACGAGGAGCCAATGGAGGCTGTGGGTTTGTTTGGGGAGATTGAGGAAGAGTATGGTGGCTGAGTTCTGTATAGTCTGGAGTCTCTTCAAGAGTTGGTTGGTGATTCCTGCGTAAAGCACGTTGCCGTAGTCGAGTAGACTGGTGACCAGGACTTGAGTTTTCTTGGTGTCGACAGGGAGGCATCTGAATACTTCTCGAAGTATGCTAAGGATGTGGAAGCAAGCGGAGGCAACTGCAGTGATCTGGCATTTCATGGTGACCTTGCTGTACAGGACGATGCCAAAATTGCAGGCATGGTGTCTCAGTGTAGGTCTGAGCTAGGAGGGCCAACATCAGTTGTTCCATGGGGAGGTGGTGTTTCTAAAGATCAACACTTCAGTCTTGTCCATGTTGAGTTTCAGGCAGTTGGTCTTCATTCATTCAGCAACACTCGTCAAGCAGTTTTGGAGGCTGGTTGTGGTGGTGAAGGGGTCTTCTGAGAGTGAAGGGATGAGCTGGGTGTTGTCTGCGTAGCAAATGATGTTGAGGCCGTGGGGGTCTGACGATGTTGGCCAGGGGCATCATGTAGGTGTTGAACAGGGTGGAGCTGAGGGGTGAACCTTATGAGATGCTGCAGATGATGCTCTTGTACGTTTTTAAAAAAATGTGATCTAGTGCAAAGCACAACAGATGTTTCAAACTTTAAACATGGGGATTAAAGGAAAGAAATGGAAAGCAACAGTTTAGAATCTGCTAACACATTTGGGACCAGGCTCTAGAATGAACAAAGTCAACTTAGTCTACCATATTTTAAAAGATTAATTACATTGGTGCAATCACTAACGTACAATAAAGCATAAAACTCAACTCAACATGGTTCAGATTACAAACCCAATCCAAAACTAAGATCAAGCAGGCTACCAAGCTCATAATGGTAAGGAAACACTAAAACTGACAGGCAAAAAGAAGCCCCAGAAAATATGAAAGTAAGATCAACATAGAGGATGTCACAACATCTAACCATCCACCTGTGGAAGCATGCCACCACATTGGTGCCAAAAAGAAGAAATCCTTTAGAATACATGCCCTCTGGCATACAAGCAGCATCAAGGGGGTGGCCCACACAAACGGCATTGCAAAACAACCCTACTATGTTTTTACCCTTACCTGGTCACAAGAAAATCAGGAAAAACATCAGATGAAAGGAACTAAATCTTAAAAGAAAAATGTATTCTGGAATTGGAGTACAAACGAATGGGTATTTCTGACCCATCAACAAATATTACCGGATATAAAGCCTCAATACTATGTCATGCAACTGAAACACAAATTGAACTTAAGCCAATGGAACGGAATACAAATACCAGTACTCAGCCGTGGAAAGCAGAAAATAAAGACTAAACATACTCGATCACAAGGCAAGATCTCTAAGAGGAAACACTGGAGACACTCCTGTAGGAAAGGGGCTCCCTTCCAGAGTAAAAACAGGTCGCTACAGCCACATGCTTAGAAACTGTGCAACGCCTGGAGTTGGACAAGAAGTTAAGAAGGTTAACAACCAGGTCTTGAAAGTGGGGATACATTCCTCTGCACCAGCTGGAGCAGACAGTGTCAAAAAGAGTACCACCTTCCCCTCAGGCACCTGCCTTCGATGAGAAGGCAATTAAAAAACCCTGAAAGGAGAAGTCGGAGAGAAATTAAAAACTGTCTGTTGCACTTTTTGTACCCTTCAAAGGCATCAAACCACCTATAGTTGCGAGAAGGTAGATACAGCTCTAGATCATAGCAGAAATGTTGGTAATGTTTGTGAAGCCTCAACCCCATAAAGCATCTGAGCCTCCAGTGGCACTGCTGGGATGGATTAGTCCTCTGGATGGTACTGACGTGTACCCCTGGCATCAGTGCCCAACTGTACTGCTGCCGGGATCCCTAATGCTGTTTTTTTTGTCAGAGACGTACACAGATCAATTGTTTGCACCATGAAATAGGCCTGTCTCAAGGATTGAGGTCTTATTGGCCCGAAAGGAGCAACCAAAGCTCAACCCTCACGGTGGTGGAATGCTACCGCTTTCACTAGGATCTAAGCAGCATGAGCTCCATGGTGGCAGCATATCATATAGTGATCAAGACCTTTTTACCCAGTGTCACTGGAATGAGGCCTACAGGCTCACTCACCTATTAAAAAGATGCTCTGTATGCTTAACTCCCCCTTGGCCTACACCAGGTAAGATGTGGAGTGCTGTGCAGCACAGGAGTAGTATAGTGACTCTGCATTGGTTGTATGGGTGCCTGGGAAGGTCACAGTACTAGGAAGGGACATTACTGTGCAGTGCATGTGTGGTTAATACATGTGCTGGGTATATGTATGCCTGAGAGGAATTCATTACATGAGAGATGTAGTGCTGTTCAGTGTGTGCAGGGAAAGCATGTGCCTCATGTATGTGTGCAGACAAATTTGTGTATTGTTGCATTTTTGTGATCTGGGAGTAGATGCTGTGGAGGGAAAAGAAAGAGACTTCCTCTACATGTCAAAGGTCTACTCTTTGATTCAGAAACAGATCACAAGGAAGGGGTCTGGACACATCTAAGTAAGGGAGATCGGATTGATAAGGGAATCATAAAGAGTAGGGCTGGGATTCACATTTTGGTGCACATATCACAGTGGCTGACATCCAGGTGTACGCTCCAGTCACTCCCATGAACTGTGTTGTGGACAATCCACTTTGGAGCTGTGCCTGCTATGACAGGCATCTTTCATGAAGAAAGATTAAAAACATTAGTGCTGACCTCAAAAGAAGCAGAACACCAACATAAAACTTCAAAGACCAAGACCCTAAATCACATTTTGCATCTGAAAAAGGACTATAAATGTAGGTGAAGTCCCCAAAAATATGTGATCTGCCAAGCAGCCATGATGTGCTTTGAGAGAAGAAGCTCTGCAAGACTATTGCCACTGGTCAAGACGGGGGCCAGGTTCAGCTAGTCTTGCTGCTGGGTGAGGGGACATCACCTAGGGAAACCAAGATCACCTGCCCTGGAGCGCCACTGCCTGCCTGCTAGTCAAGAGCAGTGTGCCCTGTGAGGAAGAGGAGAGCGTTGGAGGGAGCGAGGTCCAGTGAGAAGCCGTACCGTGAGGACTATGTTTTGAGGATTCGGCTGTGCACTGATCGGACCATAGTCTGTGAACAAGACTGTTTTCAGCAATCCACGTAAGTCAGGAGAGGGCATCTGTTGCTTGAGCCAAATATTGAGTGCTGTGCAGAGGGCACCGAGCCCACATGGCCTTGTTGTGGTGACCCTGTATGCCAGTGGGGAACACCAGTGAAGAAGTTGTGTGACCAGTGTTCCAGGACTTGTGAATGCCTGAGCGGCCACCCGGTATGCCAGGAGGTGTTTTCCTGTCATTGACTGGGATTGGAGTGAGGGGTTGACTGGCAGGTCTAGCTGCACCAAAGTATCTGCCCTGACTGTCCTCGTGGACCAGGAGGACGCCGAGAAGGACAGCACACACTAAGGGGACTCCATTTAAGAGTCGAAGGACTGAATTACCCCAGCGGGGGAAAACTTGACTTACCACATCATTGTGAGCTGGAAGCTGCCCCATCGCCAGGCATAGCAGGTGCACCACTTTTGCGACTGAGCTTGCGCCCAACTGACACTGTTGCGTGTACCTCGAGCAGCCTGACTTCTTTGAATAGGATCTGGACCTGATCGCTTGAGTGCGCATACTGAGGGCACCCGCTGCAATCCCAAATACGTCCGTGGTGCAGGAGTGGATAAGACTTGAACTAGGGCCTTTAGGGCTCTGGGAGATTTGCTACTAAAGGTGCTGCGGCACCACAGACACTTTTGACTAAAATACTGAAGAGTAAAAGGGAACTCTTGAGTACGGCCTAGTAGTGTGCATTTCCTAGATGCGGCCACCAGTGAATGGAGAACAACCCAAACACATTACCCATAGGAGGGTGGGGCAGCGATGCGCCGGACAACTACTAGCACCCGACCTCAAGGGGGACTGTGTTCTTGCATTTGAATGTTGCATCTCTTTGCATGTGTTGCATTAGAAATAAAATACTACTTTTCACTACAGAAACCAGGTATTTGGCAAGTCATTCATTTATTGTATATACTGTTTGCACCAAGTTATGAGTCATGGTCGGTGACATGTTTCTACACCCCCCCACCCAAGAGCATTGACTGCCCTTACCGCAGCTACCACTTAGATTAAGTGCAGAAGGGGTACGTGGCCTAGTTGAGCAGGATTCATAGTAGGTCGGGCCCAGGGACATAAGGAGTAAAAGCCCAGTAACCCCTGCCTACCCTGTGACCCTCCGGAAGGGGTTCTGATAGAGACCAACGTGACACACCTGTAGCAGGTGCCAAACCCCAAGATTGGGTGTTGATGCAGTCAAGAGGTTGAAGCCTCCAAACAGCACATCTGTGACATTTGCTTGAACATTTCCATGAAAGTCCAAGAATCTCAAGCAAGTATGCCTACGAAGGACCACACGAGTGACAACAGACCTGTCTATCAAATTCATGGTTGTAGATTGGATCTAAGAAGCTGTCTAGAATCCCCAAAACCATCAACAATCACTTCAGCAAAGTGGCCCCTCAAGTATTCAAGCAAAAGAGAAGACCACTCATGCCATCTCCCAAGACAGTAACACATCAAAAGGCACAAGGCATTACAGGATAAATGTATATTCAAAATTAGCATGTATCTGCCTGGGGTCCGAGTGAACAGAGTGTAATATGTTTCCTTCGTAGTCCATGCAACCAAAACTCAAATGAATCCCAAGTTCTCACGTTAAAGCATTGATTTGCACCATATGAAGTAAAAAATGACTTAGACAACACAAATATATGCAAAGGGCTATTTGTTTTAAATAATGAAAATATCAATGCAGAAGGGAGTACACTGTATTACACATTAATGGATTACTTTGTGTATATATATATATCTGTATATATATGAATCCGATTTGGCCGCTGGATTCTGGAAGTGTTTTTCAAGGCCTGCCTAGACAGGCAAGCAGACAGTAATGAGAGCACACCTCTCTCCCGATTCAGTGCCTTCAACCAGTCGCACACGCACCAAGGTTCCGCTCACACCTCGGCTCGGTTCACTCCCTTCAACTGTTACAAAACATGCCAAAGTTTCACCCACACCTCAGGTCTGCAAAAACATACACATTGGTTCCACTCTCTCTTGGTAGCTCCCATCTCCCCTCAATGTCCACAATATCACTTCAAAAGACACTTAATATGGGTCGCCACAGTTCCAATTCATCTCAGAGGTTGGCAGCAATTTCTCCCTCATTGCCAGTGTTAGGAATACACTTTCACTTCAAAGGCTCTTCATAAACCTTTATTAGGTTCGTAGCATGTTTATCCAACCTCCTCAGACAGCGAACCAATCATAACTGACCACATTCAAATCTTCCCCAGAAGCTTAACACTGCCTGGAATGCTGTGACCTCAAAGTGATCATCACCGCATCCAAGCCAAGTGATGTGGTGCAAATCACAGCACATCTCTCTCCCTTATAATATCATATCAGAGCACCACAGTTAAAAATCAATATCTGATAGCGACTTCTAGTTGCAGATTCCTTACCTTAGAATTTCGCCCAGGTGTCAGACTGGATCGGGATATTTTTCTTCAAGCAGTACCCCTGCGTGCTGTTAGGTGGCATTGGTTGACTCCGCAGGCATCATTGGTGTCGTGGTCACTGTGATGATGTTGCGGTTGTATGTAGGCGCCACCCCAACGCACTGAAGTCAGTTCTTTTCTTTCCGCACCAGCCTACGTGCAGATCCGGAGAAGAGCTACCACAGTAATTTTTTGATTAACTGCAACACTTTTGTTGATTCTTTTTTTGGCAAGTTTTGGATGCGTCTAGGGATGCCACGTATGACCGGATTTAAGCCCTGCAACTCCTGTCACCAAATGATGTCAGTGACGGATCCTCACCTCGTTTGCTTCTGGTGTTTGGAGCGCGACCACGACCCGAAGTTGTGCTCCGAGTATCGGGCCATGAACCCAAAGGCCTTGGGGTAGCAGTCCCTAAAGCTCATGGTGGTCTGACATTGAACTCTGCATCGTTCTTGGATTCGTTCGAGAGGAAGGTCAGGAGACCGGTCACGGAGCCATCACCACTCTTCATCGTCCAAGTCATCTGGACATTCAGGTAAGAAGAAGAAATTGAAGAAGACCAAGCGTTCTTCGACTTCGCCCTGTTGCTCGCATGAAGCGACGCCGGAGGAGTGTCGACGCTCTAGGCCTCCATCTTCAGAGCCTCTTCCTGGGTCTGCTCCATGCCTCCCTGACTTTCCAGGAGCTGGTGCCACCCCTGCCCAACTTAAGGAATTTTATGAGGCCATGTGCCTCATATTTGGGCAGACCGACCCACCCTCTGCTCCTTCTAGCCTAGGGAAGTCGGTGTAGGCTTCCTCGAGGTCCAAGTCTACGGCTTCGGCCCTGACTCAGGAAGGCACCTCCGGATCCACTTTTGGATCCATCCCGACGTCGGCCATGCCAACGTGACCTTCCCCAATGTCGGGTCAGACATGAACACTCCCAATGTCGGTTGGGCCCACAATTGTCATCGACCTCATACTAATTCCGACGAACCGGAGCCAGAACGGCAACGCCAATTCCATTTTCCATGCGATCGCCTGGGTCCTGTGTTGATCCTGACCCTATTGCTATGGGTATGGATGTGGGGATAGTATAGAGGGGTCACTGGACCCTTTAGTATACCAACTTGATCCTGACATGGACTGGCATCAGAATTTGAGTGACGCCAGCGGGTTGGACACCTCCCCTGATGCTGGCATGCTTTCTCCCCCTACTGTGGCTACGGAGGAGAGAGTGTCATATTCCATAGTGGTGAGAAGGGCTGCTGAGGTTTTGAACCTCAAGCTTCCTTCTGTGGAGGTCAGGACTAACCTCCTGACTGAGGTGCTTCAGCCTGGGACCTCCAACTCAGAACCCCTCCTTCCCTTCAATGAATCACTACTGATGTCCTGGGTACCTGGTCCCAACCCAGCACAGGGGCTCCTGTGAATTGGACAGTTCCCCGCTGCCATCGGCCTGCACTGACAGACCCAAAATTTGTGACCCTACGCCTGAGAGCCTTGTCATCCAGGCTTTGTCATCCTCTGGTGCATTCCTATTGCTCCCCCAGACGGTGAACCAAAAAGACTGGACAACTTTGGGAAGAAGGATGTTTTCTTCCACCAGTCTAGCGCTGTGGTGCGTGAACACTGCATTCCTTTTCGGCTGCCATTCCCATACTCTCTGGGATACTGTTGTGCAAGTGCTGCCTTGAGTTCCGTAAAAGGCCCGGACAATTCACTCCAAAGCCGTTACAGATAGGAGAGATAATACGAAGTTCATGATTCGCTGTGGACTGGATACGACCGACTCACTGGACAGATCAACTGCATTGACGGTTGCCTTAAGGTGCCATGCCTGGTGGAGGATGTCTGGCCTCTCTGGGGATGTCCAACAATCCTTGATGGACATGTGTTTTGTTGGCACCCATCTCTTAGGAGACAATGCGGACTCAGCGCTTGAGTGCTTTAAGGACTCCTGGGCCAAGACTCAGTCCCTTGGCCTCGCAGCTGTTCCACGCCCCCAACAGTCCGCCTTTCGCCCCTTTCGTGACTATGGAAGGGGCACCCAACTGTGTTCCTTTCCACCTGGCCACCGCCCTGCTCATGCTGTGCAGCCCCTCCACAGCTGTGGATGCGGGATCCCATGTGCTTGTGGATCAGGGAGCCAGCGGGCCGCCCAGTCCACCCCCGCCCCCTCCTCTGCCTCCAAACCTTTCTAGTCTGTCAGAACATCCGGGACAAGTTGGTGGCACGATTCACCATTGCCTTCCCCACTGGGAATCCATTACCACCGACAGATGGGAGTTGCAAATTGTCTGAATTCGCTACTCACTCCCCTTTGAGACTTCTCCTCCAGCCATGCCACCATCATACGATCATCTATGGCACTTCTCTGTGACGATGTCAAGGGTCTCCTGACCAAGGGAGCCATAGAAAGGGTTCCTGCGCCAGACGTACGTCGTGGTAGCTAATTCCGCTGCTTTCTGGTGCCCAAAAACGACAATGGTCTTCTCCCTATCCTAGACCTCTGGTCCCTCAGTGTAGGAAGTTGGCTCTGTATATACTATCGCAAAGTAAGAGATAGTGTGCACAGAGTGCAAGGGTTCCCTTTAGAGGTAAGATATTGGCAAAATTAGATAATTCGAATGCTCTATTTTTGTGGTAGTGTGGTCAAGCAGTAGGCTTTTCAGAGGGTAGTGTTAAGCATTTGTTGTACACACACAGGCAATAAATGAGGAACACACTCAAAGACTTTAACTTGATGCCAATAGTTTATATATAGAAAAATATATTTTCTTAATTTATTTTTAGAACTACAAGCTCAAGACTTGAAGTAAATACATAAAATGCAAGGTACTCCACATAGGTAAGTTAGGAACTTTGAATTGGAGCAATAACATATACAGTTTTAGTTAAAATGGCAATAAGCTATTTTAAAAGTGGACACTGCAAAAATCAACAGTTCCTAAGGAAGGTAAGTAATGGTTAGTTTTTCAGGTAAGTAAGGCACTTACAAGTTGCAGTTCCTGGGCATAGGCAGCCTACCGTTGGGGGTTCAAGGCAACCCCAAAGTTACCGCACCAGCAACACAGGGCCGGTCACGTACAGAGGTCAAAGGATGGCCCAAAACACATAGAAGCCTATGAAGAACAGGGGTGCTCTGGTTCCAGTCTGCCTACAGGTAAGTACCTGCGTCTTCAGAGGGCAGACCAGGGGGGTTTTGTAGAGCACTAGGGGGGACACAAGTAGCACACAAAACACACCCTCAGCAGCACAGAGGCGGCTGGGTGCAGTGTGCAAAGCAGGTGTCTGGTTTTGTATAGAGATCAATAGAGGGACCCAGGGGTCACTCTAGTGGTACAGGCAGGGCACAGGGGGGCTTCTCGGGCCAGCCACCAACTGGGCTAGGCAGAGGGTCACCTGGTGGTCACTCCTGCACTGAAGTTTGGTTCCTTCTGGTCCTGGGGCTGCGGGTGCATTGCTTGGTCCAGGAGTTGGGTTCCTTGTTACAGGCAAACAGGGTCAGGGGGAGCCTCTGGATTCTCTCTGCATACATCACTGTGGTGGTCCAGGGGGGTTGTCTTGGGTTACTGACAAGGTTGCAGTTGCCTGGGGGTCCTCCCTGCAGTGTTGGTTCTCTGGAGCTCGAGCTGGGGACGTCGGGTGCAGAGGGTGAAGTCTTATGCTTCCGGCAGGAAGAGTGAGTTGCAAGAAAGTTGTTGTTGTTTGTGAACAGTGCCGCTGTTCTCGGGAGTTTCTTGGTCCTTCGGGTTCAGGGCAGTCCTCTGAGGCTTCAGAGGTCTCTGGTCCCTGTCGGATGAGTCACTGTTGCAGTTTTCTTTGAGTCAGGAGACAGGCCGGTAGGGCTGGGGCCAAAGCAGTTGTCGTCTTCGTCGTCTCTGCAGGGCTTTCAGGTCAGCAGTCCTGTTGTTGTAGGTTGCAGGAATCTGATTTCCTTGGTTCTGGGGTGCCCCTAAATACTGAATTTAGAGGGGTGTTTAGGTCAGGAGGGCAGTAGCCAATGGCTGCTGTCCTGGAGGGTGGCTACACCCTCTTTGTGCCTCCTCCCTGAGGGGAGGGGGGCACATCCCTAATCCTATTGGGGGAATCCTCCAATCTCAAGATGGAGGATTTCTAAAGGCAGGGGTCACCTCAGCTCAGGACACCTTAGGGGTGTCCTGACTGGTGGGTGACTCCTCCTTGTTTTTCTCATTATCTCCCCCAGCCTTGCCGCCAAAAGTGGGGGCAGTGGCTGGAGGGGCGGGCCTCTCCAATAGCTGGGATGCCCTGGGTGCTGTAACAAAAGGCATGAGCCTGTGAGGCTCACCGCCAGGTGTTACAGTTCCTGCAGGGGGAGGTGAGAAGCACCTCGACCCAGTACAGGCTTTGTTCCTGGCCACAGAGTGACAAAGGCACACTCCCCATGTGGCCAGCAACTTGTCTGGTTGTGGCAGGCTGGCAGAAACTGGTCAGCCTAGCACTAGGAGTCGGACTGGTATTCAGGGGGCATCTCTGGCATCAGTGTGCATTTATTGTGCTGAGAAGTTTGATACCAAACTTCCCAGATTTCAGTGTAGCCATTATGGAACTGTGGAATTCGTATTTGACAAACTCCCAGAACATATTCTCTTTATGGCTACCCTGCACTTACAATGTCTAAGGTTTTGCTTGGACACTGTAGGGGCATAGTGCTCATGCACATATGCCCTCACCTGTGGTATAGTGCACCCTGCCTTAGGGCTGTAAGGCCTGCTAGAGGGGTGACTTACCTATGCCATAGGCAGTGTGAGGTGGGCATGGCACTCTGAGGGGAGTGCCATGTCGACTTAGTCATTTGCTCCCCACCAGCACACACAAGCTGAGAGGCAGTGTGCATGTGCTGAGTGAGGGGTCCCCAGGGTGGCATAATACATGCTGCAACCCTTAGAGTCCTTCCCTGGCATCAGGGCCCTTGGTACCAGGGGTACCATTTACAATAGATTTATCTGGGTGCAATGGCTGTGCCAATTGTTGGAACAAAGGTACAGTTTAGGGAAAGAAAACTGGTGCTGGGGCCTGGTTAGCAGGGTCCCAGCACACTTTCAATCATAACTGGCATCAACAAAAGGCAAAAAGTCAGGGGGTAACCATGCCAAGGAGGCATTTCCTTACACTCAGTCTCTTCCTCAAGAAGGGGAAGTTCAAGATGCTAATCCTAGCTCAGGTTCTTTCTGCCCTGGACCCTGGAGACTGGATGGTAGCATTGGTCTGCCGGCCCGCAGACGTTACCTACGATTTCTGGTAGGTCACGAGCACTTTCAGTTCACCATGCTCCGCTTTGGCCATACCAGTGCCCCTCGGGTGTTCACGAAAGTGATGGTAGTGGTTGCAGCTCATCTGCACAGGTTAGGGGTCCAGTCTTCCCCTACCTCGACGACTGGCTATTGAAGGCCGACACACCCCAGAAAGCCGTCTCCCACCTCCAGACCATGGCAAGCCTCCTGCATTCGCTGGGGTTCACTATAAACATGCCAAAGTCACACCTGACTCCATCTCAGACGCTCCCTTTCTTCGGAGCTGTTCTGGACACAGTGCAGTTTCGGGCTTATCCTTCCGAAAAGCGAGTCCAGGATATTCAGGCTATGATACCGATGTTTTAGCCTCTAACTTGGATTTTGGTGAGAATGACTCTGAGGCTGCTGGGCCTCATGGCCTCCTGCATCCTGCTGGTCCAACATGCCAGATGGCATATGTGGCTCTGCAGTGGGAACTGAAGTTCCAGTTGGTGCAGAATCAGGTGAATCTCTCCAACATGGTTCAGATCTCGGAGGGAACTGCGAGAGGCATGCAATGGTGGCTGTCGAGTCCAGATTGGGTCAACGGCAGATCCCTCTCTCTTCTCCAACCAGATTTCACAGTAGTGACACATGTGTCACTCCTGGGCTGGCCACATGGGAGAGGTGGAAATCAGAGGCCTCTGGTGTCCAGTGGAGTCCAGGCTCCACATCAGCCTTTTAGAGCTACGGGCGATCTGACTTGCTTTGAAAGCTCTCCTTCCCTCTCTGAAAGGGAAAGTGGTGCAGGTGTTCACCAACAACACCACCGCCATGTGCTACAACAACAAGCAGGGCGGAGTGGGGTTGTAGACCCTTTGTCAAGAGGCTCTTCACCTCTGGTCATGGCTTGAATGCCAGGGCATTTTTCTGGTGGTTCAACATCTGGTGGGCTTCCTGAATGTCAGAGCAGACGAACTCAGCCGTATATGCATATTTAATCACAAATGGAATCTCCATCCGGAGATGGCGCAAGGGCTTTTTTAGCAGTGGGGAGAGCCCTGGTTAGATCTGTTCACCTCTGCGGAGAATGTGCAATGTTGGCTGTTTTGCACGTTGGAGAAGGTTTCTGCCCTCCTGCTGCTTGAACACCTCAAGCCCAGTAAGGCAGAACAAAGGATTTCCTTTGGGAGAAGGAGGTAACACCCCCTTCCTTTGGAAATAGTTGTTACATGGATTGGGAGGGGTAGCCTCCCCGAGCCACTTGTATGCTTTGAAGGGCACATTTGATACCGTCCATGCATAAACCAGTCTACACCGGTCCAGGGACCTCCAGTCTCTGCTCTGGCGCAAAACTGGACAATGGAAAGGGGAGTGACCACTCCCCTGTCCATCACCACCCCAGGGGTGGTGCCCTGAGCTCCTCCAGAGGGTCCCTGGGTTCTGCCATATTGAATCTAAGGTTTGCAGGGACCTCTGGGAGTATCTGAATGGCCAGGCCAGGCAGGTGACATCTGAACCTCCTCCTGATAGGTGGCACCTGGCTAGGTGACCAATCAAACTTTCATGGCTTTTTAGGGTTTCTCTCTTGGGTGGGTCCTCAGATTCAGCTTGCAAGATTCCAGCAGGACTCCTCTACAACCTTACTTTGACTTCTAGCCACTGGAACCGTGACTGGACCCTCTAGGAACCGACAATCTGTATCCACGAAGAAGACTGTTCCTGCAGCATTGTTTCTGCTGCTCCTTCCAGCTTCTGCAACATTTTCCCAGCTGTGCACCCTCTGAGGGCCGCAAACCTTTAGCCTGTGCAAGAAGGAGAAGGAAGAAGGAATCTTCCTTAGAGTAAAGGAGTCACTGCCCTGCATCCACAGGCACCTACTGCAACGACGACTGGCTGTGTAGATCTCCTCTCATCCTGAGTTGCATGGATCCTGCATCACTGGTGGTGGTCCTGAGTAGTCCTGTTGGTCCTCTTTGCCAGCTGTCCAACTTTGGTGGAGGTAAGCCCTTGCCTCCCCACGCAGGACAGTACCCTGGTGCACCGCATCTCTTGCAGCTGCTAAGGTTTGTTTGCATCTCCTCCAAGGGATCTTCAAGCTGCATGTAGCTCCAGCCCCCAGTAATCCTTCCTGCGATGCACAGCCCTCCTGTGGCATGGGACCCTTCAGTCGTGCTGTGTCGGCTCTTCTGTGACTCCTGTGTCTCCATCCTGTGGAACTCCTGTGGGTGCTGCCTCTACTCCTGTGGACTCTGTGTCGCTGAGGGTCCCCTGTGACTCCCCATCCTGGGATCAGTCCTCCTGGGCCTCGATGGTCCCCGGCAGCTCAACTATTCGCCAACTGCGACATTTGCCTTTGCCAAGGCTTGCTGGTCGAATTACTGCACCAACACCCGACTGCAATTCTTCTTCCAGCGTGGGACGTCGTCTGTATCCCTCAGGAACTCTTCACCGATTCCAGGGCTGCAGTGCTGACCTTCTTCACCTCACCGTCGACCAACTCCTGCATCCACAGCTGGGTGGGTAGTAGCTCCTACTCCTCCTGGACTTTTCTGTGATTACTGGACTTGGCCCCCTTCTTCTACAGGTCTTCCTCTTCAGTGATACACTGCTCGTCTCTTACAGTCTTGTCTGGGTGTTGCATTTTCTTCATTTTCGTCCTTTTGGATGGTTTGGGGAAAATCCACTAACTTACTCCTCTCTTCCTGATCGCTGGGGGTATTGTGGTATTTACATTTGGGGTTTTCTAGTACCCCTAGCTTCCCTATACACATTGCACTTACCTAGGTGGGGGTCCTGTTTTCGCATTCCATTTCTTTTAGTATATGGTTTGCGCTCCCTCTAGGGTCACTATTGTCCAACTGCATTTGCACTGATTTCTCTCTCTCTCTATGCCTATTGCTGATAACTGGTATATATATGCATATATATATATATATAATATATGTATTAGTGTGTTACCTCCTATTTGAAGGTTCCCTCTCTAGTACTTTTTGGTATTGTGTCACTAAAATAAAGTACCTTTATTTTTGCAGCACTGAGTGTTTTCTTTTATGTGTGTAAGTGCTGTGTGACTATATTGGTATTGCATGAGCTCTGCATGTCTCCTAGATAAGCCTTGGCTGCTCACCCACAGCTACCTGTAGAGAGCCTGACTTCTGGACACTGCCTACACTACACTAATAGGGGATACCTTGACCTGGTGTAAGTAGCTTAGGTACCCACCACACACCAGGCCTGCTTCCTACACAGACCAACCTTCTCTATTCAAATCTCCCATTGTTAGGAGGTTTCTTAAAGGCCTCACTCATATATTCCCTCCTGTCCCATTCATAATGCCCCAGTGGGATTTGAACTTGGTCCTCACATACCTCATGTGTGCTGCTTTCCGCTGCTCCACAACTGTCATCTACGGCTCTTGACCCTTAAGCTGCCTTCTTGATTGCCATCACCTCTGCTTGCAGAGTGAGAGAGCTTCAGGCACTCTCTTCGAAGCCACCATTTCTTGTAGTGCATCCTTCCTTTCTTCCCAAAGTGGTGACACCTTTTCACGTAGGCCAATCTACCACCTTGCTTACTTACCCCCCACCAAAGGAGGAGTGACTCCACCGTCTGGATTCAAAAAGAGCATTGGTGTTCTACCTAAATCATACCAAAGATTTCCGGGTGGACGATCAACTCTTTGTGGGTTATGTGGGTGCGAAGAAAGGGAAGGCGGGTTAGAAGAGGACCATCTTGTGATGGGTAGTCCTCTGCATCAAGATTTGCTACGCCATGGTGAAAAAGCAACCCCCTGAGGGGTTGCCTGCTCATTCAACCAGATAAACTGCTGTTACCACAGCGTTAGCACGTGGAGTTCCAGCCCTGGATATCTGCACAGCGACAACTTGGGCATCTTTACATATGTTCACCAAGTATTACTGCCTGGACAGCTATGTCCGCAGAGACGGCTACTTTGGATGTTTCGTCCTGCAGGACTTTTTGGTTTGATCTTAGTTCGCAGCCCACCACCGGGGATGGTATTGCTTGGGTATCTATTCTAAGGTAAGGAATCTGCCACTAGAAGTCTCTATCTGATGTACAAGTTACTCACCTTTGGTAACGATATATCTGGTAGAGACATATTCTAGTTGCAGATTCCTTACCGGACCCGCCCATCCTCCCTGCACTGTGAACTGAGATCTAGGGGCAGTAACTTTACTTTAAGGGCTCTAGTTTTGGCGTACCATTGTCAGTATTCTTCATGGCTCCCTGCTACTGGTGTGGAAAGTTGTGAAAAGAAACTGACGTCAGTGCGCCGGTGTGGTGCCTAAATACGACGCAATGTCATCACAGCGACCATGACGCCAATGACGCCTGCGAGTCGACCGACTCTACCTAACGGCACGCAGGGGTACTGCTCGAAGAAAAATCTCCGGATCCAGTTTGACGCCTGGGAGAAATTCTAAGGTAAGGAATCTGCAACTAGAATACGTCTCTACCAGATATATCATTACTGAAGGTAAGTGTTGGAAACTAGGACTTGTTGCCGTTATCCCCCCACCTTTTGCGTGGTATTGATGCTGACTTGACTGACAGTGTGCTGGGACCCTTCTAACCAGCCCCCAGCACCAGTGTTCTTTCCCTAAAACTGTGCCTTGTTTCCACAATTGGCACAGCCCTGGCACACGGTAAAGTCTCTTTTAAAAGGTACCCCTGGTACCAAGGGCCATGTGGCCAGGGAAGGTCCCTAAGGGCTGCAGCATGTATTATGCCATTCTCAGGGACCCCTCACTCAGTGCATGCACACTGCTTTACAGCTTGCGTGTGCTGGTGGGGAGAAAAGACTCAGAGTGCCATGCCTACAAACCACTGCCTGTGGCATAGGTAAGTCACCCCTCTAGCAGGCCTTACAGTCCTAAGACAGGGTGCACTATATCACAGGTGAGGTCATAGCTGCATGAGCAATATGCCCCTACAGTGTCCTTAGACATTCTAAGTGCAGTGTGACCATATTAAGTATATGGTTTGGGGGTCTGTCATTACGAACTCCACAGTTCCATAATGCTTCACTGAATACTGGGAAGATTGGTATCAAACTTCTCAGCACAATAAACCCCCACTGATGCCAGTGTTGGATTTAGTAAAAAAAATGCACACACAGAGCTTCTTAGAGATGCCCCCTGTATTTTACCCAATCCTCTAGTGTAGGACTGACTGGTCTGTGCCAGCCTGCCACTAGCAAGGACTGACTGGTCTGTGCCAGCCTGCGACTAGCAGATGAGTTTCTGACCCCCTGGGGTGATTGCCTTTGTGCTCTCTAAGGCCAGAATCAAAGCCTGCTCTGGGTGAAGGTGCTTCACACCTCCCCACTGCAGGAACTGCAACACCTGGTGGTGTGCCTCAAAGGCTCTGGCCTGGTGTTACAGTGCCCCAGGTTAATCCAGCTAGTGGAGATGCCCGCCCCCTGGACAAGCCCCCACTTTGGGAGGCCAGTTCAGCGGGAAACATAAGAAAAACAAGTAGGAGTGACCACTTCAACTGGGACCACCCCTAAGGTATCCAGGGGTAAAGTGACCCCCTCCCTCCACAATCCTCCATCTTGGTTTGGAGGACAGGGACCAATAGGGATAGGAATGTGCCCCCTCACCAAAGGGAGTGGACAGAAGGAGGGTGTAGCCACCCTCAGGGACAGTAGCCATTGGCTACTTACTGCCCTCTGACCCTGCAACACCACTAAATCTTGTATTTAAGGGCTTCCCTGAACCCAGCTCACCAGATTCCTGACAATCTCACAAGAAGAAGAAAGACTGCTTATCTGAAACCTCAGCGGAGAAGGAAAGGAGACAACAACTGACTCAGCCTCAGCCCTACTGGCCTGTCTACTGCTTCAAAGAACCTGCAAAAAAAAGGCGATGCATCCTCTAGGTCCAGCGACCTCGGAAAAACCTCCAGAGGACTGCCTGCCTACATCACAGAGGATCAAGAACTCCCGTGGATAGCGGGCCTGTCTAAAGAAGAAAAGAAGAAGAAACCACTTTTAAGAACTCCAGCCTTACTCCGAATGCGTGAGTCCTTAACCACTCTGCACTCGATGCCTACAGCCGGTGTCCAGGTGGTCCACCCAGCCAGAGTGGGTCCCCAGGCGATTCCGAGTAAGTGTTCACCCTGGGTTGACCACTCCACCCCTACATGGCGACACCTGCAGAGGAAATCCCGAGGACCCCCCTGACCGTGAAGCCCCGGAGGAAGATATCCAACGCCTAAGGACCCACCTCAGCCGCAGCCCCCAGGCCTTGGAGAAACCGACACCCGGTGCAGCAAAGATCAACAGGTGACCCTCCTCCCTGTCCACCCGGTGGTGTGCCCGAGACACCCCCCTGACCTCATCTGCAGCCTCTGAGTGACCCCCGGGTTCCCCTCATAGACCAGCATTGGAAATCCGACGTCCTGTTTGCACTCTGCACCCGGCCGCCCCTGTGCTGCTGAGGATGTGTTTGGTGCCTACTTGTGGCCTCTCCAGTGCCCATCTAATCCCCACTGGTATGTCCTCCAAGTCGTGGGTACTTACCTGCTGGCTAACCTGATTCCTCTCAACATTTCTTTCAGGGAAGTCTTATTCAAGAGCATACTCTGTGCAAAAACGTTTATTATCTTATTCATACTCTCTGCAAAGCCATTTGCTTGAGGTGCAAAGAGCGCTGTCTCAAAATGAGTTATTGACAATTCTTCAGGAACATTTTTCATTTCTTGGGATGCAAACTGTTCCCCATTATCAGTTATAAGAGTTTTCATAACACTCTCCCTGGAAAATTCTTCTTTTAGAAATGTGATTAATATTTTAGTGTTTACCGTAGCCACACACTTCGTGACCACCCACTTAGACGTATAGTCTTACCAGCAGCATAACATATTGTTCATCATTGGCTAGAAGATGGAAATGGCCCTGCTATATCTAGACCTAGCTTAGTCCATGGCACCACTGGAACTTCAACAGGTAACAAAGGTACTGTGTGAGTTTTCTTTGTTTTGTCATTATTCGCACAATGCCAACAGTCCTGTAGCACCACTTCAACCTCTTGATTCATTCTTGGTCACCAGTACCATTCACCCAAACAAGCCTAGGTCATATTTCTCCTTAAATGTCTTTCATGAGACAAGTTAATTAACTTCTGTATCAAAACATCAGGCGGTACCACCCGTTCCCCCTTAACACTTTCTCATCACAAATGCTAAGTTTGTCTTCTCCACAAAGAAATCATTCCACATTAGTTGGTATATCTTTCTTGTTTGGCCAACCACTTACAATGAGTTCCTTTAATGTAGATAATTCTAAGTGGTTTGAAATAGCATTATCCCACTCACTTTCCTCCAGGGCTGATTCACATACCCATTCTAAAGCTACTTCTTCACAGAAATCTACACATTGGTTGATCGCCAGTTGTAGGAGGCTGGCCTGGCTTGTAGCGGGTACCAAAGGGTACTTACACCTTGCACCAGGTCCAGGTATCCCTTATTAGTGTAGAGGGGTGTCTAGCAGATTAGGCTGATAGAAAAGGTAGCTTAGCAGAGCAGCTTAGGCTGAACTAGGAGACGAGTGAAGCTCCCACAGCACCACTAGTGTCATATGCACAATATCATAAGAAAACACAATACACAGATATACTAAAAATAAAGGTACTTTATTTTTATGACAATATGCCAAAGTATCTCAGTGAGTACCCTCAGTATGAGGATAGCAAATATACACAAGATATATGTACACAATACCAAAAATATGCAATAATAGCAATAGAGAGCAATGCAAGTAATGTACAGTCACAATAGATTGCAATGAGGGCACATAGGGATAGGGGCAACACAAACCATATACTCTAGAAGTGGAATGCGAATCACGAATGGACCCCAAACCTATGTAACCTTGTAGAGGGTCGCTGGGACTGTAAGAAAACAGTGAGGGTTAGAAAAATAGCCCACCCCAAGACCCTGAAAAGTGGGTGCAAAGTGCACCTAAGTTCCCCAAAGAGCACAGAAGTCGTGATAGGGGAATTCTGCAAGGAAGACCAACACCAGCAATGCAACAACGATGGATTTCCTGACGAGAGTACCTGTGGAACAAGGGGACCAAGTCCAAGAGTCACGATCAAGTCGGGAGTGGGCAGATGCCCAGGAAATGCCAGCTGTGGGTGCAAAGAAGCTGCCACCGGATGGTAGAAGCTGTGGATTCTGCAAGAACGACAAGGGCTAGAAACTTCCCCCTTGGAGGATGGATGTCCCACGTCGTGAGGAAGCTTGCAGAGGTGTTTCAGGGCAGAAAGACCTCAAACAAGCCTTCCTAGCTGCAAGGGTCGCGGTTAGGGCTTTTGGATGCTGCTGTGGCCCAGGAGGGACCAGGATGTCGCCAATTATGTGAGGAGACAGAGGGGGCGTCCAGCAATACAAAGAGCCCACTCAGAAGCAAACAGCACCCGCAGAAGTGCAGGAACAGGCACTACGAAGTGGAGTGAACCGGAGCTCACCCGAAGTCACAAAGGAAGGTCCCACGACGCCGGAGGACAACTCAGGAGGTCGTGCACTGCAGGTTAGAGTGCCGGGGACCCAGGCTTGGTTGTGCACAAAGGAAATCCTGGAAGAGTGCACAGGAGCCGGAGTAGCTGCAAATCACGCGGTACCCAGCAATGCAGTCTAGCGTGGGGAGGCAAGGACTTACCTCCACCAAACTTGGACTGAAGAGTCACTGGACTGTGGGAGTCACTTGGACAGAGTTGCTGAGTTCAAGGGACCTCGCTCGTCGTGCTGAGAGGAGACCCAGAGGACCGGTGATGCAGTTCTTTGGTGCCTGCGGTTGCAGGGGGAAGATTCCGTCGACCCACTGGAGATTTCTTCGGAGCTTCTCATGCAGAGAGGAGGCAGACTACCCCCACAGCATGCACCACCAGGAAAACAGTCGAGAAGGTGGCAGGATCAGCGTTACAAGGTCGCAGTAGTCGTCTTTGCTACTTTGTTGCAGTTTTGCAGGCTTCCAGCACGGTCAGCAGTCGATTCCTTGGCAGAAGGTGAAGAGAGAGATGCAGAGGAACTCTGATGAGCTCTTGCATTCGTTATCTAAAGAATTCCCCAAAGCAGAGACCCTAAATAGCCAGAAAAGGAGGTTTGGCTACTTAGAAGAGTGGATAGGCTAGCAACACCTGGAGGAGCCTATCAGAAGGAGTCTCTGACGTCACCTGCTGGCCCTGGCCACTCAGAGCAGTCCAGTGTGCCAGCAGCACCTCTGTTTCCAAGATGGCAGAGGTCTGGAGCACACTGGAGGAGCTCTGGGGACCTCCCAGGGGAGGTGCAGGTCAGGGGAGTGGTCACTCCCCTTTCCTTTGTCCAGTTTCGCGCCAGAACAGGGCTGGGGGATCCCTGAACCGGTGTAGACTGGCTTATGCAGAGATGGGCACCATCTGTGCCCATCAAAGCATTTCCAGAGGCTGGGGGAGGCTACTCCTCCCCAGCCCTGACACCTTATTCCAAAGGGAGAGGGCGTAACACCCTCTCTCTGAGGAAGTCCTTTGTTCTGCCTTCCTGGGCCAAGCCTGGCTGGACCCCAGGAGGGCAGAAACCTGTCTGAGGGGTTGGCAGCAGCTGCAGTGAAACCCCGGGAAAGGTAGTTTGTCAGTACCCGGGTCTGAGCTAGAGACTCGGGGGATTATGGAATTGTCTCCCCAATGCCAGAATGGCATTGGGGTGACAATTCCATGATCTTAGACATGTTACATGGCCATGTTCGGAGTTACCATTGTGACGCTATACATATGTCGTGCCATATGTATAGTGCACGCGTGTAATGGTGTCCCCGTACTCAGAAATTCCGGGGAATTTGCCCTGAACAATGTGGGGGCACCTTGGCTAGTGCCAGGGTGCCCACACACTAAGTAACATAGCACCCAACCTTTACCATGTAAAGGTTAGACATATAGGTGACTTATAAGTTACTTAAGTGCAGTGGTAAATGGCTGTGAAATAACGTGGACGTTATTTCACTCAGGCTGCAGTGGCAGGCCTGTGTAAGAATTGTCAGAGCTCCCTATGGGTGGCACAAGAAATGCTGCAGCCCATAGGGATCTCCTGGAACCCCAATACCCTGGGTACCTCAGTACCATATACTAGGGAATTATAAGGGTGTTCCAGTATGCCAATGTAAATTTGTGAAATTGGTCACTAGCCTGTTAGTGACAATTTGTAAAGAGAGAGCATAACCACTGAGGTTCTGGTTAGCAGAGCCTCAGTGAGACAGTTAGGCATCACACAGGAACACATACATATAGGTCACAAATTTATGAGCACTGGGGTCCTGACTAGTAGGGTCCCAGTGACACATAACAAACATACTGAAAACATAGGGTTTTCACTATGAGCACTGGGCCCTGGCTAGCAGGATCCCAGTGAGACAGTGAAAACACCCTGACATACACTCACAAACAGGCCAAAAGTGGGGGTAACAAGGCTAGAAAGAGGCTACTTTCTCACAGCAGTCTACAGAGACAATCTGCCATTGCATTCCCTGCTCCAGGTGTATACTCATCTGTAAAATTATAACTGGTCAATCCATCTGACCACCTCCTGAACCTGGGGGATAAATGTTCTATCAGGAGGTCTCAGACCAGATAATTAAGAAGGACTGAGATCGCTCCCATGATATCAGACTTAATTGAAAGGCTCTTTACATTTTTTATGTGGGACCGCTCACTGTTGTTTTGACTGAATGGGTGCTTTGTTATTATTATGCACTGGAAAAAGCGATTACCCCTCTGTCTTGGCTGATCATTTGCATTCGTCCTTGCAAATGAGGTAGAGGCTTGCAAAAAGAACGTTGACTTCTGTACTCGTAGAGCTTATTACATAAAAGAAAGTAGAGAAGCAGAGGCAATTTTAGAGTGTATCTCTCCCTGGGATGAAATGAGGCCAGTAGCCCCTTGAACATAGTTTATACTTCTTTACAAAATAATTTTACAACTTCGCCCAGTGTAAACTCACAGCATCAATTGGTTATTCTCTCTGACTGCCCTTCTCCGGGTGCTTATGAGTTGCTTGATGACAATTAATCAAATGACTCGAACATGAAAAGATTTTTATGCATGTATCACATTTCTAAGCTTGCTTCTGGTGAAGTATGCTTTGTGCATACCCAGGAATTGTGGCCTGGTAGTCTCTAACACAATGGCCCATTCACATTTCTGTCACTTTTTCCCAGTATCACTCCCTCACTTCCACTGCTTGCCACTCCTTGTTTGTGTACATGCATGCACAGATAAGATAGGGCTGGGGTAACCAATCACCATATCTGGAATGCCAGTTGGCAGAGGTACAGTCTCCTGTCAGCGTTACTTCTGAATGATCAGTTGTTGTTGACCAGTTGGTCTTGGCTTTAATACGGTGGCAGTTTCTTAAAAAATAGAGTTCCCAAGGATTGTTTGTGCTAGACTATTTATTTATTGATCGATTCTTTTAAGTATTCATATAACAAGCATTACTTCACGTTTTTCAATCCCTTAGTTTTCAGATCAGTCACATAATAGTTGTTGGTCTATGGAGTTGCCCATTAGTAATTGAATCTCAGTCTTTGAGAAGCTCCTAGTCTGTGGAAAACGCTATTTAGTAGCCAGAGAATTCATCATTAGTTGGGCCTTTTCCTTCTCTCTCTCTCTCTCGCTTTTTGTAGTCCATTGAGGGACTCCAGACCTCTTGCCAATACAGGAGGTCTTATCGAGAAAGGCTTTGTCGGGTCCCCTTCTCCTCTCCATCCCTAACTTTCCCCAGTTGTCCTCACAACCCCCCTTGCTTTCAAATACAGGTATAATCAGGATATTCCTTGTCTGTCCCCATGATCATCAAGAACTAATCGGCGTGTCCGTCTCTTTTAACAGGAACAATCTGTACCTAACTCTTTCACACAGGACTGGGCTTTTTCCTCTTAATTCTCCTCTGCCATTCCTTTGCGATTTTAATAGATAAATGTTGGATTATACCAGGACCCTTGTCCCTGTCACTCTTTAAGACCAAGCTCCGCTTTTCTTCAGGAAGACACCATGTCTCTGAGATGACTTTGCTATGACAATGGTGTAAGCTTTCTCCTGAATCATTGCCTGCAGCTCTTCCTGTACTGGAGAGGCCAGTAAGCTCTCTTCCACTCTTTCAAATTGCCTAAATTGCTGTTTCTTCTGCTGAAAGTGACACACTGATCCTTGTGTTTAGGTAGGTAATATGGTAGAACTTTGCCATATTGAGGGATCATATGACAATATGATCCATCAACCACCTTCATCTTATTCCCCGGCAAGAGAGATATGTGAGGTCTGTAATTAGGCCTTGTGACACCCTCACAGTCATGTGAAGGATGACATGTACCCATACAGTAAAATAATCCCTATAACTACAACACACAAAGCCATCAACTGGCTCAAAATATTCCGCTGGGTCAGTGTATTTCATGAGGCATAGATTCATCAGTGGGTCAGGAATACATTGGCCTCTTGCCCATTCTTTGTCATTCTTGTGTTCTTCCAGTCCCTCTTCCTAGCATTTTTTGGGGGAATTAGTTAATGTGTGGCGATCAAGCACGTATAGAGTAGTATATATTGCATGTCATTTCGTTTTATTTCATACTTCATTCCTTTCCCTGACTTTCATTGACACTTCATGCGCACTCCGCCGTCTTAGCAGTCTAGCCTTCAAGAGCCTGTTATTTAAGACAGTCTGGGTTTGCAGTGCTCGGGCAGGCTATCAGACGCAGTTTGCAGTGCTCGGGCAGGCTACAAGACTGCCACCGAGTGAAGAAGATGAGCGAGGACTAGTGGTGCAGATTAGTCACTTCTTCATTTTGGTAATGTGTGTAAGGTATTTATATTTGACAAATGTGTTGTTCAGAAGTACAATATTTCGGGGAAAACTGTGCATTATTCTAGCTGATGTGAATGCATGGATGGGCGACATGAATACAAGTCATGGAAGAGTTAATAGCCAAAGTAGACATTGCACAATTATATTCAATGTGCGTGGGTTTGTCAGACTTTGAAGAGTATTGCGGAACCATAGCAACCAGAGAGGGGCTGCAGGAATTTTTGAGAGTTTGTTGGTGGGTGGTTGTAGTGTGAAGTGCAGGTCCAGCACTCTGGTATTAGCTTCCCGTTTGCTTTCCCGCGAAAAAGGCAGATTTACTCGGTTTTATGTTTTGTTGTGGTCACTGGTACCAGTTCAGTGACTGCCTGAAACTGCGGTGATGAAGGTCTGAACGCCATGCACTTCCCCATCCTTTCTGTAAATTTCACTGGTCATATAGGTGCAAAGAAGCAGAGAATACATACCCTTGTTTCCTGTTGTGCATGTATTTAACTCCCGAATTTGCATTCGAAGTAGTCAGCTAATTTTATTCTATGCAAAGAAATTGGGCCAAAGTGACTGATGGCTCGGGTTGTTAATTATTGTGCTGTTAGCAGGACTCATTAATTTTATCTTGTACAGTGGCTGACACTGTGCCTGACAGCTGCTGAGAGGAAACGCTAACGCAGGAGGGTGAGCTGTGCTCATAGATTTCTCCTTCCACTCGCAAAATGTTGACTTCTGAAAAAGATGCAAACCAATCAAGGACATATACAGTCAGAACGAGAACTGTGTTGCTACCACAGTCTATCAGTTAGCATTCTGGACCTCAGTCGACAATAGCTTTGTAAACCACCCCCATCAAATCTATCTCACTATTCAAAAAGTGTACCAGCTTAGAAATTCAGATTTTCCACAGCATGGGTGGGTAGAAATTCATGATTTTATTCTGGGTTTTAAACATGATCGGAATGTTGTAAAGCAGTGGTTCCCAACCTTTTGGCTTCTGTGGCCCTCCACTTTATCATTACTGGAACCCAGGGGCCGCCAATGCATCATTACTGTAATGTGGGGACATCCCACTGAGTCATGATTGAAAGCTGGGGACCTGATCTGTTGATATTACTTAATTTTCTAAGCTGTGGCTGTCCCTCTGAAGAGCCTTCATGGACCCCCAGAGGTCCCTGGACCACAGGTTGGGAACCACTGTTGTGAAGATTCTTATTCTAATGTTAAAGTTCTAAGTTTGTGCTGTGTGTGTGGCACTAAATAGTGAGGCATAATATTGGCCTCAGTGCCTTGCCATAAAATCAAGATGGAGCCATGTAAACAAACCATGACCTTGTGAAAAGCCCCCCACCTTGTGTTGATTTCTCCCTGCATCAACTGCAATATTATGTACATTATGGACAACAGTTGGTAAGGCAGGCTCCGACCCACCTGCCTGTCTACCATTAGATCTGCCACCAAGAGAATTGTGCCCTTCATCTCACTTTCTGTCACATATTCTACAATAATATATTCCTTCCGAAGATGGGCGTGGATTCTCTGAGGCTGGTCTTATGCTGTGCAACTCCATACCACTGTTGTTAAGAACACTTGTGATATTTGCGTGAACTGTTCGAAACCAACCACACCAAGTGTAATGCCCACATAACTGAAAGTTAATCAAATATGCCAATTTGCTGTGCAGTAGCATAAAATATGAAATCGCTCATTCCTTTTCTTTGACCATCTTTTCATGAATTGTATCAAATGAACATCTAAAACATTCAGGTTTATTTGAAATCCCTTGCATTTTTCACTTTGCCATAAGCAGGACTATACACATTGTGTAACTAAATCTAAAACCCGTTTCAACCTGTTTGAATTGATTTCTCAATCAAATAAACCCAATTTTAATTGTGAATCAGCAGAGGGTGCGCGTTTCAGAAGTCAGGGCCCCACCCCTTAAACAAAACCATTTGGTCACATAATCCCTACTACTACTCTTTCCTCATGTTTGTTACTTGGAACATTTCTGCAGGTAAGTGTAATGGTGGCATCGGATTGTCACGACCAACTGTGTAGCTCTGTTACAGTTATGTATGCCACGGCTAGTTCATCATAAATATGCACAGATATTGGTAATGCTTGCCAGGGGCTATACTGGGTAGCTGGTCTCAGCATTTCAGTAATGGCAATGCATGAGCTCCCATGGAAAGTGATGAGAATAATTTAATGAATTGCAGTTATGTGGGCTCTGTAGCCCTAGGCAGTGAGTATTTTGGCAGTGAGCTTCGTGTGTTGGGCTGCATGGGTGTAACACAGGCCCCTGCAGCCCATGCTGCATAGGGAGCCCCTCAACCCTTCAACCCAGGACCAATGAATATCTCTGAGATATGGAAGACTTTGGGGGTCCCTCTTCATGTTCTACAAGAGGTGGGGCGCCATTTTGTGTTACGCCACTGTTTGGCTAGTTGACTACCCTATTATTTTGAGTTATCCATCCCATGGCTGCTGTAATTTCAACTCCAGCACCGCAGGCTAATGTTTCCTTAAACCCACTTTTTGTTCAAATCAGCTTTCTATATATTTTGGAGAGTAGCCCCTTGAGACCAAGTTGATCTTTTAACTATACACAGTATTTTGAAGTTCCATTGCTTGGGTGAGAGTCAGACACTGCTGACTTGTGTTAGTAATTGTGATGCGGTCTTGACATTTGCATCCCAAGGGCTGGAGTTACATGGATGTGGGTCAGTTGCAACTCAGCACATCAGGCCAGAGAAGTAAATTTTTCAGCAGTCCAGTCTGAGTAATGCCAGTGCTTTTGCATAAGACACGATTGTGGATTTGACTGGTACTAGATCCTGCAGGTACCCCTTGGTCCAGTATCTTTCCAGAACACTGTGCCATGTTGCTGTATGTAGTGAACCAATTGTCTGCTTTCTTGTTGCTTGACCTTTGAGGCGGCAGAGGTAGGCCAAGGCTTTGACAGCTTGTGTATCCTTGAACTCTGCATGGCCAGGAGTATGCAAATGAAATACTGAAAGAAGACTGAGGGAGCAATAGTCTACCCTTCATACAGCAGCTCCTACGCCCTGCCCCCACCGCCAATCACCACCGTAAATACTAAGACTGGCTATCTAAATAAAGCCTGAACTGCAATTTAAGATTCAGAATGACTTCTTACCTGTTTTATTTTTTTTCTTTCGTACTTTTGGTGTTGCCTGACGTCATCTGTATGAAAATTATGAACATTTTTGAAAAAATACTAAAGTCTCAGTAAAGAATGCCAGATATCCTTTGACTTTTATAGTTAACAGAGGTGGACTTTACAAACCATTAGAACATTTGTCATTGTTATCTATGTAAATGAAACATTGTTTCTTTCCGGTCCATCATTGTTGATCCTTAATCATTTCCACGACCTGTTTCGTTACCATTGCACTGTATGCGAGAGTGTATATAAATAGACGATGCATGAATGGAAGTCCCTTTAGATGCTTTCTTTCGCGAAAAATACCACGTGGGCGTTGCTCATTTGTCCCCTCTCTTGTGTTTTGCAGATTCCCGATGTATTCTCCTGCCAGTAGTGTTACACCACCTCCACATGCACTTGCAGGAGCAGAAAGATCTCGTAATGTGCGCACGTATCCTTAGCAACGTGTTTTGTCTCATCAAGAAAAACAGTTCTGTAAGTACACGCAGCCCGTGTAGCCTATTGACTTCAGAGCTGGCTTTTTTTGCAAGGAAATGTTCAACATACTGAGGAAGAAGCTGCATTAAATCCACATTCTATTGACATATTATAGCTGAAATGCTACATTTATGTCTCGTATTTTCGAAAAACATTTCATTAATGTCTGTTACGTGGTTAGTAACTGGAGATTAATGTGTATAAGGAGAGAGGAATTTAGATCGTAGTTGGGTCATTGCGTTATCAGTTTCTTCCGCCAGGGCACAAGTCCTGAAAAAGAAGTGGGTTGACTAACCAAGCTAGGGAGTACGCAAGTGACGCCATGCTGCATGACATCACGGTGCGTGACATCGCATGTGGCATCACAGGAAATGGCATCACAACCCATGAAGTCATAGGAAGTGACATCAGCTCTTAAGACCTTATACATGTGTCAGGTCTATCATGAGTACATTTGAACACGTAACAATATTTAACAAATTAGATTTTGCATCTGGTTAGTGCCAAAAACGTGATACAGCCCTGACGCAAAATCTAGGCCTCAACTTATACATTAATTTTTTAAAACCAACAAGGAGAAACGTGGCAGTAACTTTGTTCTGCTTAATTGGTTACAAAGTCTGCATTTTAAAATATCTTATGGTTTTAAGGCACCTGCTGCAGAGATCTTTGTTTGCCAACTAAATCTCAGGGAATGATAATAATGGTAAAATAACTCTGGAGATGAACATATTTGCTGGAAAGATCTGTATTTGGTCTGGTCCCAGTTTTGAATCAAAGTAGGAAAGAGGTTTAATATGTCTCCTGAAAAACACATTATGCAACATGCAGGTGACAGAATTCTGTTTTATGTAAATGGTTATGTGGGGTACTACTTTTAACCTTTTGTTACTTGTACTTCATACGTTGTAAGCTTTCTAATATAGCACAGTGAGCTATGAAGGAAATGTAGCTCCTACACATGGGAACCCTTACTGTCTTATGTAGGACATCCTACACATTGATTTATACACATATGGTTTATTGTCAATGTATAATATGTACGTATGATGTAAAGCACTCTGATATCTTACACTGGGCTGAGTAGAGCTCTGTATTACTAAAAAATAAATAAAACAAAAGTGTGGTATTTAAATTGTTTGTGTAAAAATTGGGACAGACCAACATACCTTACCTTCTTACAGTGCATGCATATCTCTTATGTACATGGGCTGAACAAAGTCAACAGCGTGAAAGCTGTATGCCTTTGTTTCCCCTCCACTGCACTTAGGTGTGAGGTTCCCCATATCTCCCAGCCAGGATACTCCAACCAAAGGAGGCCTGATGATCCCTTAAGTTCAGCCTTTGCTATGGACCCAGATGGAATCTGATACGTCCCTTCCCTGCCTGCATGGAATGAAAGCAGACAACGTGCATGCACTGCTGAAAATTACACCGGATATGTTTAGCATGTTTTTTTGGGGTCCAGTATTTTAACAGGGTAGATGGGTCCACCCTGTGAAACGAGTGGGTAGAGGCCGTCTACAAGTGTGTACCCTCAACGTGTGCCCTGTCTTCCGCAGTGGGTGTTTCAGCACTAATTCCAACCAGGTTGGTAGACCAAAGCCTTTCGACTTACCAACACACTTATCAACCAGTCAGTGTATGTATATAACATTGTCACCAAGTTTAGTCCAGCACACAAAAGTAAATGCTCTTGCTTGTATGCGTTATCTGCTAGTATTTCTAGAATGCCAACCTAGCTCGAAAGCAGTGGAACGCTGCTATGGGCCTTTCTTTTGATACTTCAACAGTAATCAAATCATCCCACTTACAGAACTCGTGAACAGTACCAAATTCTCCTGTGAGTTTTTTTTTCATTTTTCTTAATTGCCAGATATGTACAGAGCTTTAATTTAACAAAAATGCATATTGTCTTTCATTAGGTATCCTCCAGGCATTCGTGAATCAAATTGTCACCAAGATCAGAAGCATGAAAACCTTTGATTAAAATTATTAAATCTTTACTGGGCAGGCTTTAACCCCCCCGAGCACAATGTAGTGTGGCTTGAGACTTCAGATTCCCTCTTTTCTTTGTGATGCGATGTACAGTGCCCACAGGTCACTGTACAGGCAGTGGCTTGGTGACAGCGTCCAGCGGCGTTGGTGAGACCAGGGCTGCGGTGTGAAGCAGAGTGGTGTGACGTGCGGTGTCACCAGGTCATGGTGCAGGCAGTGTCGTCGTCGTCGATGAACCTCTTTTGTCGGTAGGCCCAAGCCAGCGGTGCGGGACGGTGCTTCGTGACCCTCATGAGCAGTGTCCACAGGCCATGGTGCAGACAGGGATGCCTGGTGACAACATTGGAGTCAATGGTGCTGGCGTCAGTGGATTAGGGCTGCAGTGCAGGACGGGACGGTGCTTTGCGTACCTCACAAGCGGTGTCCACAGACCACGGTGCAGGCAGTGGCGCTGGTGTCAGCAGGAGCGTCGTCGTCGGGGGTGCCCAGGCTGCGGTGTGAGCAGGCGATGCCGGAGTGTGGGGCCCACAGTTCGCGGTGCGAGCGGTGGCAGTGTGACGAAGTTTGCAGTGTGAAGCGGGGCAGTGCGGCTCCATGCCATGTCTGCAGGTCACGGTGCAGGACTGCGGAGGCGAGGTTGTTTCTCCTCTTGAACATCACAAAACACACAGTGTTGCTGGTCGAGGAAACTAAAGTCTTTGGTGTCCCTTGAGACAGGAGGCAAGCTCTACTCCAAGCCCTTGGAGAATTAATCTCAAGCAGGACACACAGCAATGTTTACCCAGTCCACTCTTTTCAGGCAGAAGCAGCAACTGCTGGCCAGTCCAACAAAGCAGCAAAGCAAAGGGACAGTACTTCTCCTTCAGCTCTTCTCCCGGGTAGAGATTTCTTTTGATTCCAGAAAGTTTCTAAAAGTCTGGGGTTTTGGGTCTACTACTTATACCCCTTTCTGCCTTTGAAGTTGTCAAACTTCAAAGCAAAGTCTCAAGTGTTTGCAAGATCCTTCCTTGTCCAGGCCAGGCCCCAGCCACACACCAAGGGGTTGAAGACTGCCTTGTACGAGGGCAGGCACAGTCCTTTCAGGTGTAAGTGACCACTCCTCCCTCCACTCTTTCTCAGATGGCTCATCAGGATATGCAGGCTACACCCGCCCACTTTTGTGTCACTGTCTAAAGAGGTGCAAAACAGCGCTACTGTCAAACTGACCCAGACAGACAATCCACAAACAGGCAGAGCCACAGAATGGTTTAAGCATGAAAATGCCAACTTTCTAAAAGTGGCATTTTCAAACAGACAATTTAAAAACCAACTTCGCTAAAATATGTATTTTTAAATTGTGAGTTCAGAGACCCTAAACTCCACATTTTCATCTGCTCTCAAAGGGAATCTGTGCTTTAAAGTTGTTAAAAGGCAGCCCCCATGTTAACCTGTGAAAGAGATAAGCCTTGCAAAAGTGACATCCGAATTTGGCAGTATTTCACTGTTAGGACATGTAAAACACACCAGTACATGTCCTACCCTTTTAAATACACTGTACCCTGCCCATTGGGCTAACTAGGGCCTGCTTTATGGGTGCCTTACATGTACCAAAGGGGAAGGTTTAGGCCTGGCAAGTGGGTACACTTGGCAAGTCGAATTGGCAGTTTTACATCTGCACACACAGAAACTGCAGTTACAGGTCCGAGCCATGTTTACTGGGCTATTAATGTGGGTGGCACAACCAGTGCTGCAGGCCCACTAGTAGCATTTGATTTACAGGCCCTGGGCACCTCTAGTGGACTTTACTAGGGACTTAGCAGTAAATCAGATATGAGAATCATGGATAAACCAATCAACAGTACAATTTACATAGGGCACACTTGCACTTTAGCACTGATCAGCAGTGGTAAAGTGTGCAGAGACAATAAACCAGCAAAAATAGAGTCTAGTAAACCATAAAAACAGGACTTCAGAAGGCAAAAAAGACATGGGAGACAAGCCAATAAGCTGCCAGGTCTAACAGTGATAAAGCGGCCATCCATTGTATGCAATGTGGGACAGGTAAGTTGCATGTAGGTAGTTGATCTGGACAATCTGCAGTCGTGAAGACATCACCAGCTTCCTAGGGGCTAGGCATGCCTCCCTCCAATCATCGTCATCTAGCTCGCCTATCCAACCCTCCCACCACCACCAAAGAGAAGCCATTGGGAGTGATGATAATCCAGGAGCGATAAATCACAGATACTGCTCCCTTGACCATGCGTCCCATGAAGATTGTGGCCTTTAGTGGGCTGCAGCATGGAGTTGGGCATCTAGTGGGAGGTGGTCTGCAGAGCTTGTCGTAACTGAAGGAAGCGGAAGAATTGTGTGTGGGATAAAGCGTAACGATCTCTCAATTTTTTAAAGGACTTCAGAATCCCCCATCATTGGATGTCTCCCAAGTACGTAACTCCAATTTGGTCCCATTGGGCAAAGCCTTTGAGGCTTGATACCTGTTGAAGCCATATGCCCCACCAGAGGGGTCAGTTCAGTCAGACGGCGGTTCAATTGGATAAGGCGCAGCACCTCCCTTCTGCAAAGTACCACCACAGAGGTGCAGGATAGTGTTGATACAGGCATTCAGCCCCTGTAAAGCAAATCAAGAAACCCTCAAAGCCTAGAAGATGACGTTTTAGGCGGTATACAGGGTCATCCCATTCCCCTGCAAACCACTTTATGGACACAAAATGTGTTACTAGATAGTAACCACAGATGCCAGACATGCTGAGCCCACCATCAAAGGGGGACTTCGTGTTGAGATGAACACCTCATGGTGGCGCTTACCGGCCCATACAAAAGATGTCAGGCTTGAGGTCAGAGAATGGAACCACTCACAGGGGTTTGGATAGGGACATTTTTCCAGAACAGATAGATATTTGGGGACATCACTTTAAAGAGTGCAAGTTAAGGGGTAGTCGTCCCTAGCTGTGCACCTCACGGTTGAGAGACGAAGCCAGGGGTTGAAAGTTATGGGAACAGGCCAAGTATTGGGAGGCATGAAATATGAATCCCCAGATACACACAGGAGTTCCACCAGAGAGGTATAGTGGAACACCAGTGTCGCCTCACAGCATCCCTAGTCACTTCCACCAGCAGGGATTTACACACATTAGACCAGAGACCTCTCCATAAAGATGGAGGATATCCAGTCAACGGGGACCAGAGGTTAATGGGTCTCTGATGAAAAGGAGAATATTGTCAGAATAGAATAGAGACATAGCCGATTTTCACATCCCCTTTCTCATTGCCAGGCTAAGATTTGAGCATCACAGCATGTCAGACGGGCCAGCGGTTCAATACTTAAGGTGAGTAGTAATGGGGACAGGGGGCAGGTATGTGGTGTGCCTCAACAGATCAGAAATGAAGGGGATAAAGCTCCATTATCATGGACTCGAGCATTGGGGGTACCGTAGAGGAGACGCACCATTCTTTGGAATAGTGGGCCCAGTCCTGCTTGTAGTATGACAGCATTGAGGAAGGACCTGGAGACCGTATGGAAAGCCTTATGAAAGTCTACAAGGAGAACGCTAGATTATGAACCAGGCGGTGTGTTTGGGAGAGAACTAGCAGTATTTGATGAATACAATGGCGGGTACTTCTACCTGGCGTGAAAACTTGGGAATGGCAACGATAGTGGCACAGTAGAGATCTGGGGATATGATTCCTGTTGTAACGCCTCCATATAGAGAGCCAACAGGTGGGGCGTCAGAATAGTAGGGTACTTTTTGTAATATTTGATGGGGAAGCCATCCGGATGGTGTTTTTCCCCGATCGGAGTTCGAATATGGCCTCGTCGACCTCTTCAGCTGTTAAAGGTGGTTTTAAATTGCAGATTAGAAAACATGGGATTGTGAGTAAAGGGATTTTCCAGAGGAGGGGGTCTGTCAGTCTCTGAGGGGTGAAGAGGGGATGGGCACCCTTCATAAAGGTCGTGATAAAATGCAGTGAAAACTTGAGCAATCGCTGGTAGGTCTTCCAGGAGATTACCCGCTAAATCTCTGGTGGCAGGCACTATTCTAGTAGAGACATTGGGGGTCACCAACTAGTATAATAGTTTCCCGGATTTGTCTCCCGATTCATATATATATATATATATATATATATATATATATATATATATATATATATATTTAGACTGTGTTATTGCCATTAGGCAGTTTACGTCATCTATGTTGGAGCTATGGGCCTGCACTTCGAGGTGAGAAGTTAAGATTCTAGACCTGTCACCTGCGCATGTTGCATTGATTCCTGTTGTCGCACATAGCTCTTGAATATTCCCGTCAGGATTAGTTTACCCGCTGTCCACAGCATTGCGGCAGAAGAAAAAGAGCCCATGTTACTTTGAAAAAAAGCCTGCAGTTCCTTCTCTACAAAGGTGCTACATGTGCTAAATCTCCAGACATCTCCAGACAGTTGGGCGCCCCAATCAGTAAAGAGGAAGAGAGGAAGGCATGATCAGATAAGCTGTGCGGGAGGATCCGAATAGACAACAGAGACAGAAGATCAGATGCAGGCAAACAGAGCAGGTCAATCCGTGATTCCGTATTGTAGGCTGGGGACTGATGTGTATAAAGGTACCAACATTTACAGAATGGTTTTTGTCTGTAGTCCTGCGATCTGGTAAGAAAAATCTTGACAACTCTGACTACATCCAGTGTTTGCTAGGACTCTTGTTTGTAGGAAATAGGAGAAGGAAAACATGAAGGAAGGGGTAACCTCTTGTTTTTGGTGAAAAGAGATCAACACCTTGGGCACATTGAGGACCCAGGCAAAAGGCTAGTCTGCATGGAAATATTTGTAAATACTGGGGTCTTGCTGACCAAGAGCCCAGTTCCCCAAGTCTATGGGCTGAGGTAATAGCTATCATAAAACAAAAAACATTTTAAGCATTATATGTTTAAGGTCAAGTTACTGAGAGAGGCGGAAAAGGAGCATTTTACGTTCCTGTCTTGTGCATGTTTTCATTTCTACATTTTATTTGATATGACTTCACATTCTAGAAATTCGCTAAACATGAATATACCTTGGTATGAAATCTAATAGAGATGAATATGTACCTGTTGTTTGTGTCGGAATTATTGTCAAATTTTAGAGAGATCCTACTCCTGATGAAAGCCAACGTCCGAGCCTGGGTCCAGTAATTGGCAGAAACACATTGACCTATTGATGAAGGACGAATTAATTATGCTTCTACCCTCTTAGGCATCATGACTCTAATTTTAACCATCTCCTTGGCTCTCTACTATTAGAGGATTCCCCTTGAGAACATTGGAGGCAGTTTAGTCCAATATGTGAGATTCCCACACTATCACCACCGTAATTAAAAGTACTCCCTATAATCACAGCGAGCCTGTTCATCACAATAATTATTTCTGACAAATGAGGCAACCCTATGATGAAAGACACCTAAGTTGGTTTGTGAGGGCTTTCCTAACATTTTTTAAAATATCCTCACACCATTTAGAACACATTCACTTGACAGATGATGTATACCATATTCTATAGATAATTTCATTTGGTCGGGATTGTTTTTGTTGGCTAAGTATAGTGACAGGGAAGGTGCAGTCCAAAATGGCCCTTCTTCCTCTCATTCCTTCCCACCCCTTAAATTGAAAATTTTGTTTGGCTTCTTACTAAATCATCTTTGAACTGCTCAAGTTTGAGACCCCTTCTGGCAGCGCTTTCTAGATAGACGATTGATTTGAGACTTGAACAAAAGAGCTTGCATCTGATTTCTGAAATTAGGACAGGACATGTATTGACGTTGATCTCTATAATTTTCAGAAAAAGGCATATGTAACAGATCAGTCTGTTAGGCCTTTTCTGCTTTCCATTCTCTTTAGTAACCCTGGCAGGGACCTTAGAACGTGTATAAAAAGTGAATGCTTTCAAGATATCTAAGGTGATGTCACATAAGACCATAGCTTGCATTTCCATGTCTGAAAGCAGACAGCAGCATCCACTCCTTCTGGATAGCCACAGCTATAGAGTGAAAATCTTGACCAAAGACTGCATAGATAGCATAATTTGCAGCTCTAAGGTTGAGATTTAAATAAAAATAAAACCTCTTGTACATTGCGATCCACCACATCAGTTATAGGAACCTCCTCCAAAGTAACAGAAGAATGCCCACTTAAATTGGACAACATTGGATCAAGTTTAAAGGATGGACGCAGCTCCATTTTGTCCTTTACAGAAGATATAGACAAATCAAGGATTTTGGTAGATATGCTTTCCCAGGATCCTCCCTTTCCTGTTGTAGCGGTTCTCTTATGACATGGTTAACATAACCGCAAGACTGGGAGGAGGATGAAATTGGAGCTGTTGAATTATGACAAACCTGGGTGCTTGGGAAACCCACTTCAATGGAAATCTGAGGATTATCTGTTAGGTAGTTAAAAACAACAGAAAGTTCAGGTCTCTGAATGAACTTGCCCTTATGGATAGGGTCATGGGTATGAAGATCACCATCAGATTCCTAAAACAAACGACTTCTACTGAAGTAAGTTTTACCATGCACTAGATTTGCCATATTACACATGAACAAACTGAGTGATGAGATATAAGGTAGTGTACTCCCTTTCTTTTGTGTTTATCATCATATTACAACAAAGGCCGTGAAGATGGATATCAAGAAGAAACTGCTGGAGTAGGAAAACGAAGGAAAATATTGATTTCTATATTAGCTGTTGGCTTCTAGAAGACTTCAGGTAGGGAGGAACATCAAGAATAAAATGTGCTCAGAAAGAACAGAGAGAGCAGTAGCAAGAGTCTCCTCACTGTGCCTTTTCCCATCCCGTATTGTACCCTAATCTTTGGGAACAATGATGCCACTCAGAATGGGGCTTTCAGTGCTACATAATTAAAGAACTGAGAGGAGAAACATTTCCTCCTTACATACACTCTGAAAAGGCCTTTATGTTGCTTGTGGAGAATAAAAATACCCCTGTTTTTCCAGTGCATTATATACAGTTCTTTCCTATAACCCACAGGGATATCAAGTTAGATCAGCTTGTGCGAAAATGGAAGAATCAAAATGTATTTCCCTTGCTTTGATAAATAGCAGTTTTACAGAGAAACATTCGAGCCCTTGCCATAGAAATTACTACCCGTACAGACTCCACTCCCAAAACAGAAAAAGAAGGAAGTCAGGCAAACTGGAAAGCCTAGTATGCTTATCTGTCCATAAATGTGCAGTTTTCACATGCACTGGTTTGATCAGCCTTCTCAGAAACCGAGGACCAGAATGTTGTTGTAAGAAAAGTCCCCCACCACAGCTCAAATCCTAATAACAGCTCTGGCAAACTTCTCTTTAAGCCTGCGTCAAACATTGGACTGGCCACGGCAGAGATCACAACTCGGAGCAGAAAGGGAGGTCCTTCCTTTATCTTACCTGCTGGCAGATTAGAGCCTAAAGGCTGACACAGGAACAGTGTATGACTCAACCCCTCTGAACACCGATATAGACCTGAGGTGGTGAAGGCGCGCTCGTTAGCGTCTTCTTCCTGCCTCGGGTTCAGAAACCACAAGTACTCTGGTGAGACCATACCTCATCCCACCACTAGAAGTCAACTGGATCTTTGGACTCAGTGAGGAGTGTGGTAGTCAGATTCATTCAATACAACCCAATAACATAAGAACCATAAACAATTCTAGACACCATAAACAATTTAAACACTAAATCAAACTCCAAACTGAATAAAGTTTCAAATCTTTATTAGAGTCCCAAAACCAATGTAACATACATGGTCCGCAAAACTAAATTATAAACATACATGAAAACCATAGGCTGACCAAACCATCTATAAGAGATTATGGGGGTCATTACAACCCTGGCGGTCTTCGACCACCAGGGCTGTTTTGGAGGAAGCACCGCCAACAGGCTGGCGGTGCTTCCAGGGGCATTACAACGGTCTCACCGCGGTCGCACCGCCGGGACCGGCGGTTTCCCGCCACATTGGTCCCGGCAGTTTAAATCCTCCAGGGCAGCGCTGCCCAGGGGATTACGAGTCCCCCTCCCGCCAGCCTTTTCATGGCGGTAAGAACCACCATGAAAAGGCTGGCGGAAAGGGGAGTCGTGGGGCCCCCTGCCAAGGCCCCATGGAGCTTTTCACTGTATGCTATGCAGACAGTGAAAAGCTCGATGGGTGCAACTGCACCCGTTGCACAGCCGCAATAACGCCGGCTCCATTTGGAGCCGGCTCCCGTGTTGCGGCCGAGATTCCCGCTGGGCCGGCGGGCAGAAAACAGGTTTTCACCCCCCGGCCCAGCAGGGATCTCATAATAGACCCCGCGGGAGTGTGGCTGCATTGGCGGCCGCCCTGCGGTTCAACCTTGGCGGGCGGCAAGGTTGTAATGAAGGCCTATGCCTACTAAACATCAATACCGTTAAAGACTCCAAAAGAGTAACATATATTAACAAAATCACAATATGCACGTTAATTTCAGTTTTCACAGCAGATGATGGTGACATGAGTAAATCTTCAAAATTCAGTCTTAACAATCAATCTCAGGGCTGGGCCATCCATATTTGTAACACACATTTGGGCTTCTATGTGTGGGAACAGGCTAGCACATACAGGCAAAAGCAAAAGACAAAAATAATTTGGAAAAACAATCTAACTAGGGTAACTCACTATAAAAATGTGATGGTGTAATTATCTAAGCTGAAAAGGAAACAAAAAACCACATTTAATTATACCTCTCCTCATGGGACAACACACAGGAAGGTTTCATCAGATAGAGTGTTCACCTTCTCACAACATCAGTAGACAGCAACATCAGGACAGTGCAGAACCCTGGCTGCACATAGGACAGGTCAGCAGTTGAGAATTCATTGTACTTACTAGTACTGAACAGTTTTAAAACACACAGGTACTAAGGGAGCAGGGGCAAGTATTTTATAAAGAAACAAGGGTCCCTTAGATAAAAGGACTATTGATTTAAATAGCACATAGAATCACAATGAAATCTATGGAAAACATGCAATAAATCAGTATTTATTCCAATCAAAAGTAAGAAAACAGTGTAGTGGGAAAACAAAAACATCTTGGAAACCATAAATCGTAACTGCTCAGGCATACACCATGAGACAGAAAGCACAGTTAAAGTCACAGTTTTACACTACTCTTGCTCATGTCCAAACATATATTATTTACAGAGTCTAAGCACTAAATGTCAACGACATTTCGATCCCTTATTTTATGGAGCCTTGCCTTTTTATATTATGATATGGGTATTTGTAGTGTGAACTGACACCAAAGTTTCCTGGTGCAAACTTATCTTTTTGATATATTAAAGAAAAGGATAACTGGAGAGCTATAGGATGAAATGCTAGGTTTTCAGTTGAGAGATATAGACTCAGATAGAGCAGTGGAGTCTACCAGAGCTTGACTGCAGCAACAGAACTAAGGCCCTCATTCTGACCCTGGTGGTCTTCAGGGTTAATGTGGTGGTAACACCGCCAATAGGCCGCTGCCAACCCACCACATCTTCACTCAGACCGCCATGGCAGTATGAATCTTCGGGCCGGATATGGACATCTCCGAACCGGCGGTCCACAGAACACCAGCGGTGGCATTCTGAACTGGCCTACCGCCATGGTTTCCACAGCTGTAGCACTGCCACGAAATCCATGGCAGTAGGGCTACTGGTGACAGGGAATTCCTTCCCTGTCACCAGTAGATGGCTTCCCCCCCAGTAAGCACCTAACCCTCCCACCCCCTACACACATTGTGCCCCCACCCCCACTATGGTCACAGCCCTCCCCACCCCCAAACATTGCGCCCCGCATACATGCACACATACACCCACACGCATACACCTATTCACTCACACTTCTATGCACGCATCCACTTACTCACATCCATAGACCCATTTACTCACACATACTCACACGCATTCAGGCATGCATACACACAGCCACGTAGACACGCACTAACTCACACGTATACACACAGCCGTGCAAACACACACTCAGTTCACCATTTACACATGCATTAACTCACACAACCACGCATACACCACAGCACTCACAGTTGCATTCTCACATGCGCACACACATTCTCACACACACACAGACACCACACACTCACTCACAACACCCCTCACCCCTCTCCCCTGTCGGACACCCGAATTACCTTGTCCGGCGATGAGGTCGTCCGGCAGGGAGCGGGAAGGGGCGCTGCTACTGCCAGCCCCACCCCGCCAGCAGAGCACCGGCAGGCTTTATGAATGGTCATTATACGGCTGGCGGCGTTATACTGGCGGGGTGGTGCTGGTGATAGCAACGCCAGAACACCACCTACCGCCAGCATGGACACTGCTGGATTTCCACCCAAAGTGTGGTGAATATCCGGCAGTGTCCAAAATATGGTGGACGGATATTCGCCTCTGCAGCAGTATGTTGGCAGCCATCACCGTGGCGGTAGGCAGCAATTACCGCCATTGTCTTAATGATCGCCTAACTTTCCTTCGCATAGAAATATGCAACAATGATTGATTAAAATATCTCTGAGGCGAGAATTGCGGAGTACCAGCTGAGTTTTGCTAACAAGAACAGGAGTGAAGCAGAATAAATTGCTTTACCAACGATTAATAATGATTTACGCGAAAAAGGTTTATGAACTTTGAGCCAATTCAGCGTGTGAAGTAATGGGGAAATATTATCCTACTATTTTTGTCTCCTGTTTGATTGAGTCGGAGGCAATTACACTGTCCTCAGAGGTTACCATGTAAACACTATACCTTTAGTTGATCCCGGACAGTAAAAAGGCATTGCCTACCAGAAAAAGGGCCTCAGGATTTCTAGATGGAAAAAAATAGGAGCTAATTACTACTGCAACATAATGTTCAAACTTTAGCTTTTTATCCAGCATAACACCAAGGTTGTTAGGCCCCTCAGCCTTGTGGTGGTCTTCCCCCATTTTTTTTGCCTGATTGCCTCCATTCTCCTGGATGTTTGCTTCTGTTGGTTTTAGGACTCTGCTAACCAGTGCTAATGTGCTTGTGCTCACTCCTCTAAACATAGCTTGATTGGAATATACCTGATTTGTGCATTTCATTCACGTATATATGTCTCTTGTAGAGTGGTATACCATATACTCAGGGGCTGTAAATTAAATGCTAGTAGCAGGCCAGCAGCACCTGCTATGCCACCCCCACTTGCTATGCCACCTACCTAAGAGGCACTCCAAAATGTGTCCCAGGCCTGCCATTGCAGCCTGAATGCAGTCTCACACTGCCATGTCGACCTGGCATTTAACGCCCTTGCCAAGCCTTAAACTCCCCTTTTGTTACATATCTCACCCCTAAAGTATGATCTAGGTAGGCCATAGGGCAGGGTGCTGTGTAATTAAAAGGAAGGGCATACTTTTAAGGTCAACAGGTCCTGGTAGTGAAAAACTCCCAAATTCGTTTTTCACTATTGTGAGGCATACCCCTCCAGTAGGATAACATTGGGGAGTCCTTATTACATCTAATAAGCTGTAATTCCTAAATGGGCGGAGATAGATATCCCATGTCTGGTACCTATGACTTTATAATGATAACCCCTTGTTAATGGTAAATTCAAATTTATCATTACTAGTTTAAAAATGCAATTTTTAGAATTATTTGAAAGTTGGCATTTCCCTGTCCATAGCCCTTTGTACCTGCAACCTTAGGTCACATCACTAGGTGTAACTGACAATTAGAAATTTGTGAATTCCACCTAGACAGTCTCACAGTAGTGTGATTAACAGAGTCTGAACGGCCCAATGTAGGAAGCTGGCTCTGTATATACTATATCAAAATGAGATATAGGGCCAGATGTAGCAAGCAGTTTTGCCCATTCTGTGTCTATGGGAAAATGTGTTCGTACATATGGCCCATAGTGCACACAGAGTCCAGGGATTCCCTAGAGGCTAAAGTAGATAATACTAATGCTCTCTTTTGTGGTAGTGTGGTCGAGCAGTTAGGCTTATCAGAGGTAAGTACAAAGCATTTGTTGTACACACACAGACAATATAAGAAGCACACACTCAATGACTTAACTCCAGACCAATGTTTTTTATATATCAAAAAATATATTTTCATAATTTATTTTTAGAACCACAAGATTCAAGTTGCAGGTAAGTACTTCAGTAGATTCGTATTTCACACATGTATCAACAGTACTTTGTTTGAAATTGATTTCATACAGTTTTTGAAATATTGGCAATTATCTGTTTTAAAAATGAACACGGTGCAATTTTGAGAAACAGTTTCTGGGGGAAGAAATGTTAGTTCTTTTTGCAGGTAAGTACAACACTTACAGTTTCAATCTCCGGGTTTTATGAAGTCCATCGGTTGGGGGTTCAGGTTAATCTCAAACACCCACCACCAGCAACACTGGGCCGGCCAGGTGCAGAGGTCAAAGATGAGCAAATTTAATGTGGGCTCCTATGGAGACGGGGGTACTAGGAATTAGGCCTGCCTGCAGGTAAGTACCCGTGGCTCAGAGGGCAGACCAGGGAGGATGAAAGGAGCACTGAAGGGGCCACAAGTAGGCACCAAACACACACCCTCAGCGGCACAGGGGCGGCCGGTTGCAGGGTGCAAACAGGACGTCAGGCTTCCAATGCTGGTCTATGGTGGAGCCCCAGGGGTCACTCAGAGGCTGCAGGCGAGGTCCAGGGAGGAGTCTCGGGCACACCACCGGTTGGACAGGTAGGAGGGCTGCCTGCTGAACGTGGTTGCACCAGTTGTCAGTTTCTCCAAGGTCTGGAGGCTGCAGGTGCAGTGTGTTTTTAGACATCGAATATCTTCGTCCGGAGCTTTGTGGTCAAGGGGTCCTCTGGATTCCCTCTGCAGGCATCATCGTGGAGAAGTGAAGAGTCAACCCAGGGTGGGCACTTGGTTGCAGTCACCTGGGGACCCTCTCCAGCTTGGTGGACCACCTGGACATGGGCCGGAAGCATCGGGTGCAGAGTGGTCAGGACCCACGTATCCGGAGTGAGGTGGGAGACCTTGGTTGTTGGTTGTTCTTAGACAGCTTCAGACTGGAGCTTGGCAGGGGTCATTGGTCCCGCTGGACCCGTCGCTGTTCTTTTGCAGGTTCTTTCAAGCAGGAGACAGGCTGGTAAGGCTGGGGCCAAAGCAGTTGTCGTCTTCCTTCTTCTCTACTGGGGGTTTCAGCTAAGCAGTCCTTCTTCTTCTTGTAGGTCACCAGGAATCTGGTAAGCCGGGTTCAGGGTGGCCCTTACATTTAGGGGTGTTTTAGGGGTCAGAAGGCAGTAGCCAATGACTACTGTCCCTGAGGGTGGCTACACCCTGAGTGTGCCCACTCCCTGTGGGGAAGGGGGCACAAACCTAATCCTAGTGGTCCTTGTCCTCCAAACCAAGTTCAAGGATTCTGCAGGGAGGGTGTCACCTCAGCTCTACACACCTTAGGGGTGGTCCTGGCTGGAGTGGTCACCCCTCCCTCTTTTCCTTAAAAGTGGGGCATTGTCCGGTAGGCATGGAACTACACTAGCTGGAGTGTCATGGGGCACTGTAACCCGAGGCTTGAGCCTTTGGCGCTTACCCCCAGGTGTTACCCCACCTCCACCCAGGACAGGCTTTGTTTCTGACCACAGAGTGCACAAAAGCTCTTACCCCATGTGGTCAGAAACTTTTATGAAAGTAGCAGGCTGGCACAGACCAATCAGTCCTACACTAGCAGTTTGGCTGATATACAGGGGCATCTCTAAGATGCCCTCTGTGTGCATTTTTCAGTAACTCCCACACTGCCATCTGTGGGAGTTTATTATGCTGAGAAGTTTGATATCAAACTTCCCAGTATTCAGTGAAGCCATTATGGAACTGTGAAATTCATAATGACAAACTCCCAGAACATATACTCAATATGACTACACTGCACTTACATTGTCTAAGAATGGACTTAGACACCGTAGGGGCATATAGCTCATGCAGCTATGTCCTCATCTGTGATATAGTGCACCCTGCCTTTGGGCTGTAAGGCCTGCTAGAGGGGTGACTTGCATATGGCACAGGCAGTGGTTTGTAGACATGGCACCCTGAGAGGAGTGCCATGTCGACTTTGTCTTTTTCTCCCTACCAGCACACACAGGCTGCATAGGCAGTATAAATGTGCTTGGTGAGGGGTCCCCCAGGGTTGCATAATACTTGCTGCAGCCCTTGAGAACCTTCCCTGGCCACAGGGCCCTTGGTACCATGGGTACCTTTTACAAGGGACTTAACTATGTGTAAGGGTTGTGCCAATTGTGAAAACAAAGGTATAGTTTTGGGGGAAAGGTCACTGGTGCTGGGGCCTGGTTAGCAGGATCCCAGCCCACTTTAAATCAAAGTTGGCATCAAGAAAAGATAACCATGCCAACAGTGGCACTTTCCTACACCCATCACCCGGCAGGATGGGGGACGGAACTGAGAACAGCCCCGTTTGTCTCTGAATAGGCTGCTTCCTGTCTCCACACAATAGGCTTAACAACTCTGTATTATCAGTGCAGTCATCTTTGAGCCAGGGAATGGGAGGCAGGAAATTCCAATAACTTCAAGTGACATTTCTAGATACTTCTCCCACCTTCTAGGAGCAGGGCAACAGGCTATACAAATAGGGCTGTGAGAACCAGATGACTGTCTATTGCTTTGACACGATGTGTACTCTGCCAGACCACTGCGTTACCTGTAAGTACTACTTTGCTGTCCTGAGCCTGCTTTGAACCCTCAGAGGTCAGCCCTGCTGTGGAACCCTGCATCTTCCCGTACACCCAGGACCTCCAGAGGTGACTCCAAGGGCTAGTTTGCTGGTCTCCTGGTCAGCGTCACAGAGGCATTAACAGGCTCCCACTAACTTGAACCTGCACCTGGACCCAGCCTGAGTGAGTCCTGAACCCCGAGAGGTCTCCATCCACACCTGGACCCTTGGTTGTGATGCTAAATGTGCCCAGATGGCCAGTTTCCAAACCTGAAGACTTAAACAAAATGTGTCCAAGAAGTACTCTGAGAACCAGGAGGAGCCAGGACCACCTTGCTCGTCTATCCATCCGAAGTGCATTGCCTGTTGTATTGACTTTGCAGCTTCTCCTGCTATATTCTTCTCCACAGCAGCAAATCAGTTTCAGCGGTCCTTCATTAAGGGGTATCTGACCTTGTGGAACTATCTTCGTCTACAACCTTCTTCTCCCTTTCGCTGGAGAATTTCGGGTTGCATCTAGACAGCTAATTTTGAAGGTAAAAATCTTCACTGCGGCTTCGCTTCATGGCAATCTAACAGTGAAGCTGCCTTCTTGGACACTTCTGCAGCCTTGCCCTGTTGAACTTGTACTGTCTCAGTAAACGCTGCCCAGGCCCAATCGGGTATCCGAGCCGCGCTCCATTGCAGTCAGCTTTAACTTTGACTTTGCCTCGCTCTAGCGTGGCCAGATTTCCTCAGTTGGCTTCTTTTCTCTTTTAAGCGCTGTTTTAAACCTTAAATTTTAAAAATCCATAACTCTGGTTCTACTGTTTGGATTTATTTATTTTTGGCTGGCTGGGGGGCGAGCTCCAGGGGGGCTCCCTCAGCACACTACACTGTGCACAGGCAGCAGGCCCCTGACTGGGTCCAGGAGGGATGGATCCCCCTCCAGGTAATTTGCAGGGAGGTCCTCTCACGTTTTGTTACGCCACTGGGTAGCAGGACTGATGTTATTTCTCAGAAGGGCCAGCCTCTTTAGGCAGGAGGACTATGAAAAACAGTCATACCTGTCAAAGTAAAGAGCTCAGGCACATAGCACTTGGAGTACTTCTTTCTTATTGTCTAACAGTGTGTCCACGCAGTGATCTGTAAAGCATCCCTCTATGTTAATGTACCATTATCGACATCACTGTGTGAGCTGAAGGTAACGGAATTCTATCTTGGCAAGGTTGGGGCAGTCCTCTTTTTCTTTGAGAAGTCAATAAAATGAGTACCATTTAATGGTTGATAATAATCGTACTTTAGTTACAACAGTATTCAAACGCATTGCTTGTTCTACTCATTTTACTCGTTGCAGCTCTCAGAATCTCTGCCTGTGTTTAATCGCATGAGGCTTGTCCTTTGCATGAAAACATCGCAGGTATGAAAGGAACGCGACAGGAAACGGGTGAATTTCTCCCTGAGGGCACAGGTATTTTTTTGCACATTCCCGCGTGCTTGACGAAGTAAATCCGCTCCATCGTTCCCTGGGTATGGAAAAGATGCGTGGGTGAAGGGGCATTCAGGGATGGCACAAGTGAGTGGCACGCATGCCATCCTTGGCCCCCTCCAGGGATGGTTCGCACAGACCTGGTGCCGCACAGAGCTGCAGCCTGTGATGAAACAAGCGATTACTCTGTGCAGCGTGCCTGTGAAATTGGCATGATGGGAAGGAAGCACAGAAATAGAAACCATTCAGGGTTAAGAAGCTGAACTTAACCTGCTTTTTTCCCTTCCCCGGCCTCGCTCCGCTGGAGAGAATTGTAATCGGAGGGAGTTTTATGTAGGCAGCAGCTTGATGCTCGTTTTCAATTTTTTTGTTACCTTGTGTACTGGATATGAAACCTATGCGGAAAGGTTTTATTTGTATGTTTACTGGTTATGAATGTAATTAAATAAAACTAAATGTCGGTGGAGGGATATTGGTGAATGGGCTTCTAGGAGCTATTATGGTGACATTGGTGTTGCAGTTTTTTTTATTCATTCAGTTATGGTATCTCTCGTAATTTCCAGTCAGAAGAATCTGATTTGGCGAGCAGGTGTGATTGTTTTTTCCGATCCATACCAGGCTGCTTTTATCCTTTCGTCAGAGTAAATGGTATTGGGAGGCACTGCCGCATAAATCCGAAATTTAATGTCTTGTCCCACCTTTGCATTTTACTTTCATTTGGTCTTATAAAAGACGTGAGAGCTTGGTATATGTGCTTTTATACATATATGTCACTTTGACTAATAATTGTAAGGAAGTGCCTCATTGGCGTGGTTACCCCCTGACTTTTTGTCTTTTGTTGATGCCAGTTATGATTGAAAGTGTGCTGGGACCCTCCTAACCAGGCCCCAGCACAAGTGTTCTTTCCCTAAACTTTACCTTTGTTCCCACAATTGGCACAGCCCTGACACACAGATAAGTCCCTTGTAAATGGTACCCCTGGTACCAAGGGCCCTGATGCCAGGGAAGGTCTCTAAGGGCTGCAGCATGTCTTATGCCACCCTGGGGACCCCTCACTCAGCAAATGCACACTGCGTCACAGCTTGTGTGTGCTTGGGAGAAAATGACTAAGTCGACATAGTACTCCCCTCAGAGTGCCATGCCCACAACCCACTGCCTGTGGCATAGGTAAGTCACCCCTCTAGCAGGCCTTACAGCCCTAATGCAGGTTGCACTATGCCACAGGTGAGGGCATATGTGCATGAGCACTGTGGCCCTACAGTGTCTAAGCAAAACCTTAGACATTGTAAGTGCAGGTAAGCCATAAAGAGTATATGGTCTGGGAGTTTGTCAAACACGAACTCCACAGTTCCATAATGACTACACTGAAATCTGGGAAGCTTGGTATCAAACTTCTCAACACAATAAATACACACTGATGCCAGTGTGGAATTTATTGTAAAATGCACCCAGAGGGCATCTTAGAGATGCCCCCTGAATACCAGTCCGAATCCTAGTGCTAGGCTGACCAGTTCCTGCCAGCCTGCCACAACCAGACGAGTTTCTGACCACATGGGGAGAGTGGCTTTGTCACTTTGTGGCCAGGAACAAAGCCTGTACTGGGTGGAGGTGCTTCTCACCTCCCCCTGCAGGAACTGTAACACCTGGCTGTGAGCCTCAAAGGCTCATGCCTTTTGTCACAGCACTCCAGGGCATCCCAGCTAGTGGAGATGCCCGCCCCTCCAGCCACTGCCCCCACTTTTGGCGGCAAGGCAAGAGAGGATAGTGAGAAAAACAAGGAGGATTCACCCACCAGTCAGGACAGCCCCTAAAGTGTCCTGAGCTGAGGTGACCCCTGCCTTTAGAAATCCTCCATCTTGAGTTTGGCGGATTCCCCCTTTAGGATTAGGGATGTGACCCCCTCCCCTTGGGAAGGAGGCGCAAAGAGGGTGTAGCCACCCTCCAGGACAGTAGCCATTGGCTACTGCCCTCCTGACCTAAACACCCCCCTAAATTCAGTATTTGGGGATGACCCAGAACCCAGGAAATCAGATTCCTGCAACCTACACATAGAAGGACTGCTGACCTGAAAGCCCTGCAGAGACGACAGAGATGACAACTGACTTGGCCCCAGCCCTGCCGGCCTGTCTCCAGACTCAAAGAACCTGCACAGCGATGCATCCGATAGGGACCAGCGACCTCTGAGGGCTCAATGGACTGCCCTGAAACCGAAGGACCAAGAAACTCCCGAGAACAGCGGCACTGTTCACCTACAGCAAAATCTTTGCAACTTTGAAACAACTTCTAAAGAACTCACTCTTTCTGCCGGAAGTGTGAGACTTCGCCCTCTGCACCCAACGCCCCGGCTCAAGCTTCAGAGAACCAACCCTGCAGAGAAGACTTCCAGGCGACTGCGACCTCGTGAGTAACCTGAGATGACCCCCTTGCACCCCCACAGTGGCGTCTGCAGAGAGGATCCAGAGGCTCCCCCTGACCGCGACTACCGGGAACAAAGAACCCGACGCTTGGACCCAGCACTGCACTTGCAGCCCACTGGCCCGAAAGGAACCAACCACCAGTGCAACAGTGACCATCAGGTGGCCCTCTGCCTAGCCCAGTCGGTGGCTGGCCCGAAAAGACCCCCTGTGCCCTGCCTGCATCCCTAAGTGACCCTTGGGTCCCTCCGTTGCTTTGAATAGCAAACCTGACGCCAACTTTGTACACTGCGCCCGGCCGCCCCTATGCCGCTGAGGGTGTATTTTGCGTTCCTGTTTGTGTCCCTCCCAGTGCTCTACAAAACCCCCTGGTCTGCTCCCTGAGGACGCGAGTAGTTACCTGCCAGCAGACCAGAAACAGAGCACCCCTGTTCTCCATAGGCGCCTGTGTGTTTTGGGCCCTCCTTTGACCTCTGCACCTGAACGGCCCTGTGTTGCTGGTGCAGTGACTTTGGGGTTGCCTTGAACCCCCAAAGGTGGGCTGCCTGTGCCCAAGAAACTAAACTTGTAAGTGCTTTACTTACCTCAGAAACGTAACCATACTTACCTCCCCCACGAACTGTTGATTTTTGCACTGTGTTCACTTTTAAAATAGCTTATTGCCATTTTAACCCGTACCGTTGTACTACTGCTTTAATTCAAAGTTCCTTACTTACCTGTGTGGAGTACCTTGTATTTTATGTATTTACTTAAAATCTTGAATCTTGTGGTTCTAAAATAAAAAAGAAAAAATATTTTTCTATGTAAAAACTATTGGCCTGGATTTAAGTCTTTGAGTGTGTGTTCCTCATTTATTGCCTGTGTGTGTACAACAAATGCTCAACACTACCCTCTGATAAGCCTACTGCTCGACCACACTACCACAAAATAGAGCATTAGTATTATAAAATTTTGCCACTATCAACCTCTAAGGGGAACCCTTGGACTCTGTGCACACTCTCTCTCACCTTGAGATAGTATATACAGAGCCAACTTCCTACAATAATGTTTTGTGACATGCGTGTATTGCATACAACGGCCCCTTCTCAGGAGATGCATCTGTTAACGTGGCCTTGTGTTATCTATTTTGTGTAAAAATAGTAAGAATTCAGCCTTGCTTAAGGTCGATGAACCTTTTGACTCGTTTAAGTTATTATTGTTAGGTGTATGATAGAGACTTCTAGTTGCAGGTTCCTTACCTTAGAATTTTCCCCCAGGCGTCAGACTGGATCCAGAGATTTTTCTTCGAGCAATACCCTTGTGCGTCAGTAGGTGGCGTCAGTCAACTCCGTGGGCGTCGTTGGCGTCGTGGTCGTTATGATGACATCAGGAGTAGTACAGGGAGTGCAGAATTATTAGGCAAGTTGTATTTTTGAGGATTAATTTTATTATTGAACAACAACCATGTTCTCAATGAACCCAAAAAACTTATTAATATCAAAGCTGAATATTTTTTAAAGTAGTTTTTAGTTTGTTTTTAGTTTTAGCTATGTTAGGGGGATATCTGTGTGTGCAGGTGACTATTACTGTGCATAATTATTAGGCAACTTAACAAAAAACAAATATATACCCATTTCAATTATTTATTATTACCAGTGAAACCAATATAACATCTCAACATTCACAAATATACATTTCTGACATTCAAAAACAAAACAAAAAGAAATCAGTGACCAATATAGCCACCTTTCTTTGCAAGGACACTCAAAAGCCTGCCATCCATGGATTCTGTCAGTGTTTTGATCTGTTCACCATCAACATTGCGTGCAGCAGCAACCACAGCCTCCCAGACACTGTTCAGAGAGGTGTACTGTTTTCCCTCCTTGTAAATCTCACATTTGATGATGGACCACAGGTTCTCAATGGGGTTTAGATCAGGTGAACAAGGAGGCCATGTCATTAGATTTCCTTGTTTTATACCCATTCTTGCCAGCCACACTGTGGAGTACTTGGACGCGTGTGATGGAGCATTGTCCTGCATGAAAATCATGTTTTTCTTGAAGGATGCAGACTTCTTCCTGTACCACTGCTTGAAGAAGGTGTCTTCCAGGAACTGGCAGTAGGACTGGGAGTTGAGCTTGACTCCATCCTCAACCCGAAAAGGCCCCACAAGCTCATCTTTGATGATACCAGCCCAAACCAGTACTCCACCTCCACCTTGCTGGCGTCTGAGTCGGACTGGAGCTCTCTGCCCTTTACCAATCCAGCCACGGGCCCATCCATCTGGCCCATCAAGACTCACTCTCATTTCATCAGTCCATAAAACCTTAGAAAAATCAGTCTTGAGATATTTCTTGGCCCAGTCTTGACGTTTCAGCTTGTGTGTCTTGTTCAGTGGTGGTCGTCTTTCAGCCTTTCTTACCTTGGCGATGTCTCTGAGTATTGCACACCTTGTGCTTTTGGGCACTCCAGTGATGTTGCAGCTCTGAAATATGGCCAAACTGGTGGCAAGTGGCATCGTGGCAGCTGCACGCTTGACTTTTCTCAGTTCATGGGCAGTTATTTTGCGCCTTGGTTTTTCCACACGCCTCTTGCGACCCTGTTGACTATTTTGAATGAAACGCTTGATTGTTCGATGATCACGCTTCAGAAGCTTTGCAATTTTAAGAGTGCTGCATCCCTCTGCAAGATATCTCACTATTTTTGACTTTTCTGAGCCTGTCAAGTCCTTCTTTTGACCCATTTTGCCAAAGGAAAGGAAGTTGCCTAATAATTATGCACACCTGATATAGGGTGTTGATGTCATTAGACCACACCCCTTCTCATTACAGAGATGCACATCACCTAATATGCTTAATTGGTAGTAGGCTTTCGAGCCTATACAGCTTGGAGTAAGACAACATGCATAAAGAGGATGATGTGGTCAAAATACTCATTTGCCTAATAATTCTGCACTCCCTGTATATAGATGCCGCCCTCGACCTCAGTTATTTTCTTTCCGTGCCATGTGCTGATCCGGAGAAGAGCTGCCCTGGCTATTTTTTTGCCGAGTTTGACCATTTTGTCGAGTTCTTTTCTGTGCGACTTTGGTGCGTCGAGGATGTCCCCGAAGACCGGGTTCAAGCCATGCGAGGACTGTCATCGGACGATGTCGGTGACGGATCCTCATTGGGTGTGTCTGTGATGTCTCACGTGCGAACACGACCCGAATTCGTGCTCAGAGTGCAGGGCCATGCACACAAAGGCTTTGAGGGAGCGGTCCCTAAAGCTAATGGCCGGCCCGGCACTCTACTCCGCGTAGGTCCCGGTCGTGTTCGAGTGGAAGGTCTCGAGATCGGACAGGGAGTCATCACCACTCCTCTTCTTCTAAATCCTAGGGTCAAGGTAAGAAGAAGAAGAAGAAGTAGAATAAGTCCCATCTCTCTCCGACTACGCTCTGTCGCTTGGTCGACGCGACACGGGAAGAGCGTCCACGCACTAGGCCTCCATCCTCGGAACCTGCATCTGGGTCAGCTCTGTGCTTCCCCAAATTTCCCGGACCCGGAGCGACCCCCACCCAACTTAAAGAGTTTTATGAGGCCATGCGCCTCATCTTTGGGTGGGCCAACCCTGATACGGTGCCTTCGGGCCCAAGGGGTTCGGCTGAGGGGCCATTCGGGTTCTGCGCCGGCGGCTTCGGCCCTGGCCACCGAGGTCACCTCCGGATCCGCACCAGCGCTTGTCGCACCCTTGAGACCTTACCCGGCTCCGGGTAGATTGTCGACGCTCCCGACGTCGGTGGTGCCCACTATCGACGTCGACCTGATTCTTATCCCCAATGAATCGGAGTAGGATCAGCGCCGACCGAGGCCGCCAGCGGCTTCGATGGGGCTTATTCGTCCCAGGTCGGATTTGGACCCTGTTTCTTATGGGTACGAATATGGGGAGGACTTGGAGGTGTCCCTGGACCCTTATGAATACCAGGATGACCCTACTATGGACTGGGCTCAAGAATTGGGCGAAGCCAGTGGTCTGGATACTTCTCCTGACGTTGGTATGCTGTCTCCTCCTACCGCGGCTATGCCAGAGGGAGCAACTTATGGTATGGTGGTCAGTAGGGCAGCTGAGGTCCTTGGTCTCGAGCTTCCCACTGTTGAGGTCAGGTCTAATCTCCTGACGGAGGTGCTTCAGCCTGGGGCTTCTACTTCAGAACCCCTTTTGCCTTTTAATGAAGCCCTCACTAATGTCCTTTTGGGTACATGGTCCAAACCCAACACAGGGGCTCCTGTGAATAGGACTATCGCACACCGCCATCGGTCCGCTCCGAATGACCCTATATTCCTGTCCCAACACCCCATGCCTGAGAGTCTTGTTATCCAGGCTTCCTCTTCTTCAGGCGCATTCCCTTCCGCACCCCCAGATAGGGAATCCAAAAGGCTGAAACAGTTTGGCAAGAAGTTGTTTTCTTTCTCCAGTCTCGCGCTGCGGTCTGTGAACACCACATGCCTTTTAGGCCGCTATACCCACTCTTTGTGGGATAAGGTTGCGCAAGTCCTGCCACAGACACCGGAGGAGGCCCGTGCTATTGTCTCCCAAGCTGAGAACGATGGGAAGATGCGGCAAAGTTCACAATCCGTTGTGGACTGGACATGACTGAATCTCTGGGCAGATTGGTTGCTATGACAGTGGCCTTAAGGCGCCACGCCTCGTTACGTACTTCTGTTTTTTCGGGGATGTCCAACAGTCACTCATGGACATGCCCCTTGATGGCAACCGTCTCTTCGGAGACAAAGCGAACTCGGCTGTGGAGAGATTTAAGAATTCCCGGGCTATGGCTCGGTCCGCTGGTCTTTCCTCTGCCCTTCGCCCACCACAGTCTGCTTTTCGCTCCTTTTGGGGCCACGGAAGGGGCTCCCTGTCGCGTCCTCCACCCAGCCACCCTTCCTCGCACACTGGTCAGCTTATGCGTGGCTGAGGACGTGGAATCCCACGTGGCCGTGGGACAGGGAACCAGAGGTCTGTCCAGTCCACCTCTGCCCCGGCTACAGCCTCCAAACCCTCCTAGTCAGTCTCCTCACTCCCGTCCAGTGGGTGGCAGGATTTGCCATCACCTCCCCCACTTGGAACATATCACCTCGGACAGGTGGGTTTTGCAGATCGTTCGTAAAGGCTACTCCCTCCCTTTCGAATCTGCTCCATCACCCATGCCACCATCCTTCAATCACTTTCCAGAGGATCATTTGGTGCTTCTGCACCAGGAAGTCGCAGCTCTCTTGGCCAAGGGAGCTATAGAAAAGGTCTCTGTGCCAGAAGTAGGTCGGCTTGTTATTCCCGCTACTTTCTGATACCAAAGAAGGACAAGAGCTTACGTCCTATCCTAGACCTTCAGGTCCTAGACTACTTCCTTAAGAAAGATAAATTCAGAATGCTCTCCCTGGTTCAGGTTCTGTCTGCCTTGGACCCAGGAGATTGGATGGTAGCGTTGGACTTGCAGGACGCTTATTTCCACATCCACATCCTGCCTGCCCACAGACGTTACCTACGATTTGTGGTAGGTCACAAGCACTTTCAGTTTACCATGCTCCACTTCGGCCTTAACAGCGCCCCTCGGTGTTCACGAAAGTGATGGCGGTGGTTGCAGCTCATCTGCGCATGTTAGGGGTTTCAGTCTTCCCCTACCTCTACGACTGGCTGTTGAAGGCGGACTCGCCCCAGAAAGTCGTCTCCCACCTTCAGACTACAGCCAACCTCCTGCACATGCTGGGGTTCACTATCAACGTGCCGAAGTCACACCTGACACCCTCTCAGTCGCTCCCTTTTATTGGAGCAGTTCTGGACAAAGTGCAGTTTCGGGCTTATCCTCCCGAAAAACGAGTCCAAGACATTCAGGCTATGGTTCAGATCTTTCGGCCTCGGTCTGGGTTTCGGTTAGACTGACTCTGAGGCTGCTGGGCCTCAAGCCTCCTGCATCCTGTTAGCAACACATGCCAGATGGCATATGGCGGGCTCTGCAGTGGGACCTGAAGTTCCAGTAGGCGCAGCATCAGGGTAATGTCTCCGACCTGGTCCAGATCTCGGAGGGAACTGCGGAAGACCTGCAGTGGTGGCTTTGAAACCCAAATTAGGTCCACAACAGATCCCTCTCCCTTCCCCAACCAGATGTCTCTATAGTGACAGATGCGTCACTTCTGGGTTGGGGTAGCAACATGGGAGAGGAAGAGATCAGAGGCCTCTGGTCTCCGGCGGAGTCGGGGCTCCATATAAATTTGCTGGAGCTCCGGGTGATCAGGCTTGCGTTGAAAGCATTCCTTCCCTCTCTCAAAGGGAAAGTAGTGCAGGTGTTCACGAACAATACTACCGCCATGTGGTACTGCAACAAACAGGGCGGAGTAGCGTCCTGGTCCCGTTGTCAGGAGGCACTACGCCTCTGGACATGGCTGGAACATCAGGACATTACCTTGATGGTTCAACATCTTGCCGGCTCCTTCAATGCCAGAGCGGACGAACTCAGCTCTCGATGAGCAACCGATCACGAATGGCATTTCCATCTGGAGGTGGCACAAGGTCTCTTTCAGCATTGGGGAGAGCCTTGGTTAGATCTGTTTGCCTCTGCAGAGACCGTGCAATGTCAGCTGTTTTGCGCGTTGGAGTTTCCAAGGCGGCACTCGCTCTGAGACGCTTTTTGTCTCGAGTGGAACTATGGCCTCCTTTACACCGTCCCGCCTATCCCTCTTCTGCCCAGAGTTCTCAAGAAAATCAGGAACGACCAGGCCCAAGTCATCTTGGTGGCTCCGGACTGGGCACAGAGCGTATGGTATCCAAAGCTATTGAGCATATCCATCGATCCTCCACTCAGACTGCCTCTTCGGGCGAATCTTCTGTCGCAGCAACAGGGGACGGTTCTTCACCCGAACGTGTCCACCCTCCGCCTTCATGCATGGAGATTGAGCACCACCAGTTGATGGCCTCTGCCCTTCCACCCGAAGTCTGCAATGTTATCTTGGCAGCCAGGCGTCCATCAACCAAAACTGTATACGCCTGACGTTGGAATAAATTGGTGGCATGGTGTACCAACAAATCTGTTGATCCCCTTTTGGCCCCCTCTATCCGAGGTTCTTCTGTTCATTCTTTCTTTGGCCTAGCAGGGCTCTGCTTTGGGCAGCCTTAAAGGATATTAATCTGCCATTTCAGACTTTCTTAGGCTACCTGATCAGCCCTCACTCTTTAAATTTCCGATTGTGAGTAGATTGCTAAAAGGGCTCACCCATTTATTTCCTCCCACTCCATTTATCATGCCTCAGTGGGTTCTTAATCTTGTACTTACTTACTTGATGTGTTCCCCCTTTGAGCCAATGCATAATTGTCCCTTGCGGCTCCTCACCTTCAAAACTGTCTTTCTGGTCGCTATCACCTCAGCTCGCAGGATGAGTGAGCTTCAGGCTTTTTCCTCAAATCCTCCATACTGGTCAGTGCACCCTGAGGAAGCTGTGTTGCGCACTACGGCTTCCTTCCTTCCTAAGGTGGTTACACCCTTTCATGTAGGCCAGTCCATCACTCTGCCTACTTTCTACGCACCCCCACATCCTTCCATGAGGAGGAGAAACTCCACGGTCTGGACCTAAAAAGAGCGTTGGCGTTCTACCTCAATCGTACTAACGCTTTCCGGGTAGATGATCAACTCTTCGTTGGGTATGTGGGTGTGAAAAAAGGGAAGGTGGTGCAAAAGCGTAGCATCTCTCGATGGGTGCTTTTTTGCATCAAAATGTGCTACGCTTTGGCCAAAAAGCAACCTCCTGAAGGCTTGCGGGCTTATTCCACCAGAGCAACTGCTGCTTCCACTGCGTTAGCACGTTGAGTTCCTGTCCTGGATAACTGCCAGGCAGCTACGTGGGCATCCCTGCACACATTTGCTAAGCAATACTGCCTGGACAGTCAGGTCCATCGGGACAGCTATTTTGGTCATTCGGTCCTGCAGGACTTCCTAATATGATCTTGGTTCACAGCACACTACAGAGGATGGCATTGCTTGGGTATCTATTCTAAGGCAAGGAATCTGCAACTAGAAGTCTATATCAGGTGTACAAGTTACTTACCTTCGGTAACGAAATATCTGGTAGAGACATATTCTAGTTGCAGATTCCTTACCGCCCACCCATCCTCCACGCTTGTGAACTGATTTCTAGGGACAGGGATTCCCCCTTTCAGGTCCTTAGCTCTGGCACACCAATCTCAGTGTACTTAGCAGCTCTGCGCTCTGGCTTGGAAAGTCGTTAAAAGAAACTGATGTCACTGCGTGAGGGCGGCGTCTATGTACTACTCCCAAAGTCATCACGGCGACCACGACGCCCGCGGAGTCGACCGACGCCACCTACCGACACGCAAGTGCATTGCTCGAAGAAAAATCTCCGGATCCAGTCTGACGCCTGGGGGAAAATTCTAAGGTATGGAATCTGCAACTAGAATATGTCTCTACCAGATATTTTGTTACCGAAGGTAAGTAACTTGTACGTTAACGCACATCAATAATAAACATTTCAACAATAATTGAGTCAGTAAAGGACATACCATGACCAATTTAGCCACCAATAACCGCACCATTTGTATCAATTAAAAGGTGTATTTCCCTATATTAACAATGCTAAAGTCACGAAAATTAGTCCCAACATCAAATGATAAAGATAAAGAAACATCACAGGCTGCCCATATCTACTAAAGTATCTTAACTTGAACAAAGCAACAAGAACGATAATCTCAACAACAAAAACACTCATTAATAGCAGAAATATTTGAGAAAAAGTTATATGATACATTTGTTCAGCAAGCAAATTATCCCCAGTTCATTGTCATGATGAAACACCCCACTAATCTCAGGTTAGCATTAGCATGTTGGGCTTCATGCTAAAGTTTTAGTATCACTAATTTGGAAAATATCTAACTATGACACTATCGAAACAAAGAGCAGTATTAGAACTGTAACAATTGGTACCTGAAAAACAAAAGACAAATAACAATGACCAATCATAATTACCTCTCCCTAGGAAAGTCAGCAAAGCGGTTACGACTTCATCAGAGGGACAGCAGCATCAGCATCAAGATAGGGCAGGGTAAGGGGGACAGTTTAAGATTCGGACTCTAAGATCACTAAACTGTCAAAGCATTAGTTCAGCATTAGAACAGGCATAATAAACTCAGAAAATAATAAAATACCAAATTGTCAGTAAGACTGATTGGAAAAACATAAAATGTCAAAGGGACAGATTGCATAAAAGGCTCAAGAGCAAAATATGCTCCAGAACACAGAATGATCCAAAGCTCTCCGTGAGTTGTTCATTTAATTAAAGCACATATGTAATTTTCATCAGCATCAGGCGAAGAAAGAATATTCAATCATAAAAACATTAGATATTGGAAATATGTTCGAAGCGACACATTATTAGTTTGCAAGACGTTGATTTGTTGCGTCTCCCATTCACGTAACTCCAAAAGATACTAATTATAGTTTCTTAGACTTGCTTCCGACCGGTGTCAGTGGAGCCTTTTGTTCAAACATTCCAGAATACACTACTACCAGACGATAGTTACAAAGATGTGGAAACATTTCATATCAGTTTAATTTCCTCGCGAGAAATACATTTCATTAGTACAGACATAGAATAAACTTGTGATTTAAAAGAAGTTTGTTATACATACGTGTGAAGAACTAAATGTTTCTTCGTGGGTACATTTGTTAGATAAACAGTCGCTGTAACCTCGTCTGCTGGAGGCCCAGCAGAAAACAAGAAATGCTCATATTATTTCAGCATTTAATTTAGCAGAGAACATGCTCTTAAGGAGACATGTTTTTGATTACAACGTTAGTACATTTTTATAAAAACATGTGCAGGCCTTGCATTCGATGGTGGTCAAACAGAAAACCACAATTTTAGGTTATTAGACATTTGCACATTAATACATCTTATATGATTAAAGCAAATGCTTTATTATTAATACTGAATTTCTGTTCTCACAATCCCTCCTCTGATGACTATATATATGTCATCACACATACATCTCAAATAAATGTATTTATTTATTTTGCACAGATTTTCAGTTTTGTTTCTCTCACATTTATATAAATGTTCTTTTTATTTGAGTTTTTCCCATATAATCTTTCTAATTACAATTCTTCCCTTCTCTTTCTTTTTTTAATTTTCTCTTTTTGATCACTTTGTACAATTTACCTATTCCCCATATTCCAATTAGACAAATCGCAATAATTGAAACTTCTTATATTATTTTTATTATCATGCCTTTTCCCAAGTTGCAAATCCAGTTTTCCACTGCAGTCATCCCTTTGCCATCATTTTCCCAAACAGTGTGCTCTGTTAGTTCTTTTAATTTTGTTTCTTCTTTTGTTATATTGTTAATCAAGCTTCTTACTGCTTTACTGTTGTCCGGTATGTAGGACCAACAATGACGCAGACCTAGTAATTTACAAACTCCACCCTCTTTCGCCAAGAGGATGTCTAACGCAAGGTGGTTCTGAAGAGTCATAGCTCTTACCGCAGCCATCTCAGTATCCAAAAGGACAATGGCTCCTGAATAATTTGCCAGCATATTATCCACAACTGTAGACAACTGTCGAATTTTGATAGAATTCAGAACTACTCCTACTGAAGGAATTATTGCTCCAAATATGTCTCCAACAATGCTAGAAACTGATCCTCGCTTTTGTCTCTTTGGTTGTAATTCAGTTGTTTTAGGAAATTTACTCAAGTCATCAAGTTGGTACATTTTCGGGAAAACTGTTCCTAAATTACATGTACCATACCATCCTCTAGAAAGACAGTAAAATGCATTTTCCCGCAGATGTAATAGGCACCGGGCACTGGTGGATCCTGACCCTTCAACATAAATTTCCACTTATTTTCAAACAAAAACACATGCCTGCATTCACTCGTTCCCACAACTATTTTATCAACTCTAGATTGTGGCCTGTACATACAACGTTTTCCTACTTGTTGTGCATCTAAAGTTAGTTTCCCTTTTTAGTAATGTCAGTGTAAGCATAATCAATCCCAGGAGTACTTGAAACTAATCCCTTATCTATCTTAGCCTTAATTGCTCTTCTTCTATCGTTTGTGTAATCTAAGACACTCTTTTCTAAGGGGGAAAGAAAACGTGTGAGATTATTTCTGTGGGCAAATGCTGTCTCAAACGTTAATGTAGGTTCAAAGAAATCCTCCATTATTACTATATTATTGTCCTTAGCTATCTTTGAACCCTAATAATAGGTACAAAAGAAAACACTACATCTACATTAGAATAGAAATATTGTATATACTCTTGGTTATAGAATCATGTTAGTAATAGACTACAACTTACGCCATAAGTTAACCGCAGACTATGATAGGCAATTCCTCCTCAACAGAGGCTGGAATCTGTGGACAAACATAACATATCTCTCGCATCCGTCACATCAACATACTCACGCAATAAGGATAGAAGACATTAGAAGAAAGTTCTCCCTGAACATGCAAATATTTCTCAACTAAATTAAATCTATCCATTTGTAAAAGGGTAGGTACTAACTCTAAAAATGTAGTTTCTATTGCTGCGGTATGGTGGGTCCGATTATTATCAACAACAATCACACCCACAATCAGTATCAAACATACAATTGCACAAACAATCACATAACCAATACCCATATACTTACACCATCTATACTTAATGCTCCATTGGTTTGGTTATCCATGGCCTGTAAAGAGTCAGAAGTAGAGATAAAATCAAAAATATGGCTATGCAGCAAAAATCAGAGCTTAAAACAAGACAAAAACAAACATTTTCAATTCTTCAATCATCAGTCTTCAATCCCTCATTTGTTTTCAAAATATTTGTCACAGCTTCATTCACACTGGACCCTTTTTGTCAAAATCGGTAGAGTTGTCAAAGTCAGTTTAGCAGCTTGTCAAAATCAGTGCTGCAGCTTCTCAAAATCATCTCAAAAATATTTTTCAGCTATGTCTTTTCATTTATCTTTCAAATACGTGATATTCACCAAAATGTTCATCAACTTCTCTTCATGTTCCAAAATATAGACCCGGAATGTGTCTGTCAAAACAAAAATTCAAAAATTATTTTTGTCACTCTTTGGTAGCTACAAATGCCCAATCAGGACCTGAGTATCTTCGATTGGCAACTCTTTCTTTTCACTTTTCGACCTTCATTTGATTCACCATCACTCAAATCTTCATCTCTGATGGTTTCAGCTTCTTCTTGAATTGTTGGTATCACATTCATCTTCTTTATCAACTTTAATTTTGTTTCTGGCCAGTTGTCACCTTTCAAAGATCCCTTTATTAATGCTCTTTTGAGGACTGGACACAAACTCTTCTCCTTTGACTCTCCCACAAGCGTTTCAGGAGGAGTCAAACCACTTTGGCTTGGATATGCCTCAACTCCCTTTTCACTTGAGTTAGTCACTTGTTCAGTCTGGTTTCTCAGACCATCTGCTTCTGAGGATACCCTCCTCTGAGTAGGTGTTATCCGAACCGATTCTTCCTCTTGTTCTCTCTGGATCAGTTCTCTTACTGCTTCTTTTGTAGATGTTGAGGACATCTCATCCTTATTTCCTAGGATTTGTTCCACTTCGTCTGTTACAGGTGTGGACACATTAACTGGAGTATGTTCAGGCTCTGTCTCCAGCTCACTGCTTCTTCTGACTTGCCCTGAAATGCATTTAGGTGGAGGTAATCTCAACACATCTTCTTCTTGTTCTCTTGGATTATTCACTTTCTGAGTGTGGCTTGCGTGGATCCAATTTGGAAGTCCCGCACACTTCACAGCTGTGGTAGTAATTAATACCACCTGATAGGGTCCTTTCCACCGTGGCTCCAAAGCTTGACCTTCTGACATACTTTTGAATCACAACCCAATCACCAGCCATCAGGTTTTGTCCTTGATCTTGAGGCTGTGGCAGTGTGGTAGCCTCCACCTGATGAGAGAATGAGCAGACCACATCAGCTAGCCCTTGCAGTAGTCTAACACCATATCATCTGTAATGTTCACAAGAGCATTTGTAGGTACAGCTGGCAGTCTCATGGCCCTTCCCATGAAGATTACATGGGGCAACAATCCTGTTTTCTTGTCAGGGTTGCTTCTCATTGACATTAGAACCAACAGCAAAGCATCTGGCCATTTCAGATTTGTGGATGCACACATTTATGCCAATCTCGATTTCAGAGTACCATTCATTTGTTCTGCAAGACCAGAGGCTTCTGAGTAGTAGCTACAATGAATCTTTGGCTCTATGTTTAGAGCTGGACATAGCAACTTAATCACCTCATTGTTGAAGTGACTTCCCTTATCCAATTCTAAAGAGACTGGAAAACCAAAACGTGGAATGAACTCTCTAAGCAGTAACTTTGCTACTGTGAGACTATCATTTCTTCTTGTAGACAAAGCCTCAATCCAATGGCTGAAAATGCACACAATCACCAACACATATTTCAAACCAGAATACGCAATCATCGCAATGAAATCCATTTGCATTCTGCTGAATGGTCCTCCAGCCATGCCAGTATGTCCCATATTGATGACTGTTCCTTTGCCCATGTTCATCTGCTGGCAGATGACACATCTGTGGCAAACTGCTTCAACAACTTATCTAAATTTTGGATTGAACCAAAATTGTTTGAGTAGCCTGACCATTGCATCTCCCCCTACATGGGCGTGACCATGATAATATCTGGCCATCTGAGTCAGTAGACTGTTGGGCAATATCGCTTTCCATTCTCCGTTTATCCATGCGTCATCATCCCTCTGGACACACTTTAGCTTTAGCCATTCCCTGCGCTCCTCTTTTGGTACATTATCCTGAAGAGCCTTTACCCTCTAAATTGTCAATGACATGCATCACATAATTTGCATAAATTTAATTATTTTCAGGTAACCGTTCTCCTCTGTAAGATATGCTGTTCAAAATTTGTGCGACTTGATCTGCATATTTATTGCCCATTGTCACATAATCCTGTGATCTCTGATGTGCACTGCATTTCACCACAGCGATCTTTTCAGGCATTTGAATCGCCTTTAGCAACTCAGGAATTCTCTCACCATTTTTTATTGGTGAACCAGAAGAAGTTAAGAAATCTCTCTGTGACCACAATTATCTGAAATCGTGCACAATGCTGAATCCATATTGGCTGTCTGTGTAAAGTGTGACTTTCAAATGTGTTGAAAATGTGGCATGCTGTAGTAAGAGCCACCAGTTATGCCACTTGTGCTGAAAACACTCCTTGAAGCCATGAAGCTTCCTGTATGTCTGCAATAGTACATACTGCATATCCTGCTGTCAATGTGCCTACATTATCTCTCAGACAGGAACCATCAAATAATTTGGTCATTTTCTTCCAGGCAAGTATCTCTAATATCGGCTCTGGGTTTTGTGCACAGTTCTGTAATTTCCAGACAATCATGTTCAATGTCATCCAATCTGTCAATGTTTATGTTTTCAATCGGAAGTAAGGTTGCTGGATATAGCACTGTACATCTCTTTATAGTAACATTGGGTGATCCTAGGATTACGGACTTATATCTGGTCAACCTTGAGTTGATCAGATACTGGGTCTTAGACCTCGTAAGTAAAATCTCAATTGAATGAGGTACCATTATAGTAAGGGGATAACCCATCACAATATTTTTGCTCTGAGCGTGGCTCTGCTCAACTGTTGCAATGGATCGCAAACAACCAGGTAAAGCTGCTGTGACCAGATCCAAAGTGGATGAAAAATATGCCACTGGGCGATTCACACCACCATGAGTCTGAGTCAAGAGAGACAAAGAACGTGCATCACCTTCATGACAAAACAACAAAAAGGGTTTTGTGTAATCAGGCCTTCCCAAAGCTGGAGCTTGGCACAAATTCTCTTTCATATCAACAAATGCTTTCATACAAGCTTCATCCAACACGACAGGATCGGAAACATCTTTATGTGTCAGCTTCTGTAAAGGCTTTGAGAGAGCTGAAACATTTAAGATCCATTGGTGGCAGTAAACCACCATTCCCAAAAGCATCCTCACATCTTTCTGTGTAGTTTGTGCTGGCATTTGCAAAATAGTTGCAACTCTCTCTCTAGAAATTTTCCTAGTTCCTTTCTCAATCAAGTGACCTAAGTATTTCACTTCTTTTTGACAATATTGTAATTTAGCCGGGGGACACTTTATGTTCATTGTCTCCCAAGAAATTCAAATATGCAATCATATCATATTTACACCCTTTTTTGGTCCTGGACGCAATCAACAGGTCAACAATGTACTGCACTAATATGGACCGATAAGGCGTTGCTAGTAACTCCAAAATCTGGTTGAAAATAGATGGTGTTTCTGAGAACACTTGTGGAACTCTACACCAACAGTAGACCTTGTTTAAGAACTTGAAACAAAAGAAATATCTGTTTTCCTTGTGAAGAGGCACGGAAAAGAATGCTAGACATAGGTCCATGACAGTGAACCATTTAGCATTGCGTGGGATCTGAAACATGATCACAGCTGGGTTTGGCACTACTGGGCAACATTTTACCACTAAGTCATTTATTTCCTCAAATCCTGGACAAGTCTGATTTTCCCACAAGGTTTGCACTGACCCATTATTAGGGAATGACACAGGCTGCTCAACACTTCTTTTAAAATACCTTTCTCCACAAACTCTCAATCAATGGTTTCTCACCCTCAATTGCATCTTTTGCCATTGGACATTGTGGAGTCTGAGGAAAAACCACATTGGGCTTGATTGTGGATGTAACTGCTTCTCCTCCTTATATCAACCCAATATCCTTTCCTGAAACATCCCAATCTTCGGTCTTAACACTTTTCTGTAAATCAGCAGGAAGATCTTTCACTTCAAAAACTGGAAAGAGACTAATCAAAGAAACTTTCTCATTCACTGGCTCATCAAAACTGATCAAAGAAAATTCTTCTAACACCAACTACTTGCTAACAGTGTTGTGTCTTCCTCACCTTCACTGTTAGTTTGAATTTCGATGCCTTCATGTGAACAGATAATTGAACATCTTGTTTTGCACAATAAATCTCTTCCTAGCAAAGACACAGGACTTGAATCACAAACCACAAATTTGTGTAAACCTTTAAAATTACCAATTTTAACTAAAACTGGTTTTGTAATGGGGTTTGTCAAATATTGATTTGCAACTCCTACAATCTGAATTGTTTTGCCTGATAAGGGCAGGCCTGGAACCTCTGCAGATCTCACTGCCAAGCGTGTAGCACCAGTTTCAACCAAAAATTAGACTTTGTGGCCATTCACTTTTTCCTTAACATAAGAATTTTTCTGATCCACTTCTAATGAAGCTGGCACCACGCATTCTTCTTCATCCGAACTCTCAGACATCCAAACGTCGTTTATTCCATCCTCATTGTGTAATGGAAACTGTACACTATTGTTACTCTGATTCATACTTGTACCCGAGAAAGCATCACCTGCTGCTGATTCATAGGGGCTTGATGTGCCTGAATCTGTTGTTTAAGCATCTGCATTTGTTGTTAAGGCACCATCTACACCTGGGGTTGCATCTGCTGTAACTTAGGCACTTGTACTTGTAATGGCTGTACATTTTGCATAGGCTGTAAAGGTTGGAATTTACACCATTCTGGAAATGTTGACCTCTCATTCTCGGTCCTTTCATATCCTGAAAAACATTGATATTATTTGATTGCTGAAGAACACCTCCCTGATTTACCATCGGACACACCTGTTTCCAAAGCTTGATTACCTATGCAAGCGTGACAAGGTAACATTATTTTTTCTTGCGTCTCTCCTTGTATCATGACTGTATTCAAATCTGGACCATGATTAACTTTTCCCATTCCACCACGACATCTTCCTCTGCCTATGTTCTGAAACGTGCCTTGATTCTGAAACATGCCATTTCCCTGCTGCTGAGGAGACTGAAAACATCCCTGAATCCCTGTCTGTGCAGCTTTGATCTGCATCACTATAGCTTTCTCCTTCAACTTTTTTCTGTTTCCATTCAATCTCATCACTACAGTATTTCGGGTACTCGAGCACTTCATCAATCGGCTTTGCTTGCCAACAAATCAAATGGCTCTTAATCATCTGACTAATTTCTGGTCTGAGTCTTTCAACAAATCTGAACACAAAGTGAATCATATCTTTCAGGTCAGTCGTTTTAATAGCACTGTAGTGTTTAAATGCTTTTTACAACCTCTCATAGTACGCATGAATTGATTCTTTCACCTCCTGAGCTGTCCTTTATATGTACTGCCAATCAATATTTTTGGGGCGAAATTCTCGTCTTCAGAAACTCAGTGACTTTTTAGCAATATGTCATTACTTCAGGAGATGGTGCACCTGTTGCTGGATCTCTCAGCGGCTCACTTGTTGGTCAATCTACACTCCTCTTGCATTCAATCCATAAATCTGCAGAAACAACTACCTCCAAAAGAGTGTTCAAATCCTCCCACAGGCATTTTGCTAGTTTCACAAACCTATGTGTCTGCTTGTACCATTCTACTGGTTACTCCCTCCACTTGGGGTAATCATTCGTAAATGACAAAATGTCACTCCTGCTTTAAGGGACATGTACAAAATTCCCTTCTGGAATCTCTCTCATTGGTAAGACTTTTACTGCTTCCTTATTCTGCTGTACTTCTGTAGCATAAGTATCGGGACCTTTCTTCGGCTTGTCTCATTTTTTCACCCATCTACCTTCCTGTTTGTCTAATGTGCTCTGAAGTAACTCTCTGGAGTGTGCTTTCATCCCTGCAAATCTCATGTGTCCAAAATCTTTTGTCTCAAAATCTAACCTGTAGCTCCTTTTTAAATGTTTCAGTTTTGAAAGATCTATTCCGTGTTCATCTGCTATCTCTGCTAACCTCTTGTGTACTTAATCTGCCTCTTTGGTGATTCTCGGACGTAGGTATTGCAGCTCTGCTTCACTGTAGGACTCTAACCTATTTACACCCATTGGCCCCTCAACGAGTTCACTCGCTTCCAATGAAAGCCTAGTACAATTTATGTAATTCCCTCACTCTGTATATCCTGTGAAGAATTGAGCTTTTCTAACCACCTGTCTAATTGCTGTGCTGCCAAACCCTGTGACCAAATCTTGTTAGGCTGAGGACCAGGCAACTGAAAAAGTTAAATTTGGAATTTGGGGTGTCATTACTCTCATGTTGGTGTCAATCTGTGACCCTGTTTCTACGTTCAGAGGAGCTCTAATAGGACTCAGATCTATTAGTGACCCCGTTCCATCAAATGTATGTCTCACCAGAGAACATTATCATTAGCATTATCATAATGTCCTCCTCCCACTTGATTCTGATTCAAGTTTCCCTGAACATTTCTGCCATCGTTTCCCTGTGCATACAATGGTGTAATTGGACCAATAGTAACAGGTAGAGATAAAGCATCTGGATTTGGTCTGGCAGTTGTGTTTTGAGAGTACACTTCCCTCATATTTGGCATTTGAGGCAGTAAAATTGGAGTTGGCTCTGTCTGGACCTACACTGGTTTCTGGTAAACCTGTCCTGTTGGCACTATTAGATTAGCTGTTGCATCTATGATAGGCACATCTGGGTAAACCCTCGGAACACTGTTTTGTGGTATCTGACATTGTACTGGAGACAGTCTGCAGATTGAAGCTACTCTGCATTAGTACTTGCACTAGAGGACTAGTCTGTACTGGGGTCTGGGACACTTTAGGGTTAACATGTACTGAGGTTTCAGTCATGTTTGTGTTACACTGTACTGGACTCTGTTGCATCTCAACTGGTGTTGGAGCAGTGGGGTTCACATTAGTAATTGGACCCTCTGATGTCAAATATGGCGGCAAACGATTTCTGAAAAATAAATTCATCATCATCTGATTCTTCATCATGCATCAGAGACTTCGTAGCCTATTTTAAACTTCTGCTCTTCATCTGAAGAAGAACTCCCTTTTGATTTCTTAGAAGCTTTCTTTGCTTCCTTCTCCTTGTCTTCTGAAATTGCAGTAAACATCCCAATACAGTGTAAGGTATCTAATCTCCAATGTCTCTGGTCATTGATCCACCTAGCATCCGCTAGTGTATTTTCTGCTTTTCTCATTTTTCTCTCTAACTTCAACATCTGCTGTTTTCTGACTACTAATTCCCAGAATGCTAATGCTTCGAACTGTGCTGGTCTTGGCGGAGGTCATTAACCATACATGACTTGTCTCAGATTCTCCAAAACTTGAAAATTTAATGGTCCATTTTCAGGAAACGCTAAGCTCCCTTCTTTTCTTGTAATTTTGCACCGATGTTTTAACGAAAGGCATGCTCCGGTACCTTTCTCTTCAATTACGATATATGCCAGAGTATCTTCTGGCTGACAAATTTTTCCTACTCTAGCTGGAGTATATTCATCTCCCCTAAAAGCACTTTTTACAGCTTTGAAAAACTTAATTCTCACAATTTTATTTCAAAAATCAATAATCAGGAAGTGACTTTTAATCCCACAATCCTCTTCGCCAATCTTCTCAACCAATTGCGCTTCACGGTTGTCCACCAATCCGTGTGCAACCCTTCTCACTAACCAACCTATCCCAGCGCGGCACAAAAATGACGTCACACTTACACACAGCGGCTGACAAAGTCTTGCGGCTTGTCCTCCTAAACTCAAAAACACCCAAAACTAATGCAAAGGTATTGTGAGCACTCCAACAAACAGGAAGGGAAATCACAATCGCTTCAGGAACCTTACGGATTTTCACTGACGGCTTTCCGCTGTAGCAGCTACTCTTTTTTCCTCAGTTCCCCAGATTCACAAACCGAATTAGATCTGCAAATTTTACTCTCAACCGATCAATGTATACTGTCCTGGTGCACACAGGACTTGCAAAATCTTAGTCAAAAGTACCTTACACTTGACTCAGTTCACAAACTCGATTTGCCAACCACGCCTGATTGACCTACTAAGCAGACAAATTGCAACAAAAAACAAGTGTCTCCCTACACTTTTAATATACTCCTGAGTCTTAGACCAACGCAGGGTCCATATACCTACAACCACGTGGACAATTTGTTTGAGCACCAAGTGCCACACACATGTGAAGTTTGCCGACTTCCCTAGTCTCACACTTCGGAGTGTGCCAGCCCCTGCTACAACATCATTTGGAGTACACCAACTCCCCTAAAATCTGGCAAATAACTCAATCACCTGCTAATTAGCTAAAGCTGCGCAAACATGGATTGTATCATTTTAAGTGTTTCCTTTGTATTTGTTAGAAGATAAGCTTCTTCCAAAGGACGTGGGTTGGAGGTATATAGGTTTTCAAATGTATTTAAACAAATTTCCTCCAACATATTGGAAATATTTTAATTTGAGCCATTATAGCTAAGTGAAAGGGACTGCCAGACAATGAACTTAAAGGACAAAAGTTATATCTGTGGAGTACTGTGAAATTTTGTATAGGATCCTGTCCCAAAGTTACAAGGAACCCGTGAGCCCTTGTACTTCTGGTTGTCTTGGCAACATGAAGCATACTGAGGATGTTGCAAAACAGTTTTTGTGCTAATGAATATACCATCATATTAATATATTTATAATGCAATTTAAAATTGCCTGACATGTAATGAGTTAAGGGCTGGTTAAAAAACAAACCCGATGTGCAACCATTGTTACTTCCTTCAGCATCTATCAATCATTTACTTTTTCTTACATTTGTAAGGATGGCAAGCACAGCAGTAAGGGCAGCATTGAATGGTGAAGCTGAAAGAACTAGTTCAGAGTGCTCACAAAATTTGTTCTGCGTAGATGGGTTAGCAAATATTACCACAAGGTGGGTTTGCATGCACAGTACATAGAGGCTGATTACGACCTTGGCGGATGTGATATTCTGTCCCAAACATGACAGAAATGACTTCTGCCATATTACAACTTCCAATATATCCTACGGAACTTGTAAAGCGGTGGGATATCCATCACTTTTGTGACAGAGTATCCCATCCACCGAGGTCGTAATTAGGCCCATAGTGTCTATGCGGGGAGCTGACATGTTGTTTTAGTCAATGTTGGTGAACAAAAGTAGAAACCCTAACATTTCTTCAAGAACTGCTCACAAAGCCTGGCTAGTCACAAAATACCTTCCCCTAAATCTGGGTATGGCAATCTGATTTAGATAACAAAGCACAACTTTCTAGCCATCTTCCGCCAGGAATAATTCTGTAAGAGAACTCTGTTTTTGGATATTATCATTTTTAAAGTAAACTATAATATTATTAGACGAGACTGGCCTACTTCAAGCTGTGCACGCGCAAGTGAAACTCATACACTGAAATTAAGAAACTATCTCTTATAAACAAATAAAAATGACATCAAGAAATTATCAAGAAAGGGTGCTTCCGGTTGCGTTGTCTGAAAATGATGGCCTTCGACTTCTCAGGAAATACTAGGTGTCCAATAGCCAGACAAGAGCAGGGTCATTTTTTTTATTAAGGGACATCCCATTGTCTGGATATGATATCCACCATTGTGGAAAAGGTCATTGCATTGGGTGTTCAGCTTTAGACCTCCGTCCGGAAAGGCACATTGGTGGTCATTCTGACCCTGGCGGCCGGTGACCGCCAGGGTCACCGACCACGGGAGCACCGCCAACAGGCTGGCGGTGCTCCCGAGGGCATTCTGACCGCAGCGGTTCAGCCGCGGCCAGAAAGGGTAAACCGGCGGTCTCCCGCCGGTTTACCACTGCCCTTGTGAATCCTCCATGGCTGCGGAGCACGCTCCGCAGCCATGGGGATTCTGACACCCCCTACCGCCATCCTGTTCCTGGCAGGTCTCCCGCCAGGAACAGGATGGCGGTAGGGGGTGCCGCGGGGCCCCTGGGGGCCCCTGCAGTGCCCATGCCCATGGCATGGGCACTGCAGGGGCCACCGTAAGAGGGCCCCGCAAAGTATTTCAGTGTCTGCTAAGCAGACACTGAAATACGCGACGGGTGCAACTGCACCCGTCGCACCCCTGCAACTACGCCGGCTCAATTCTGAGCCGGCGTCCTCGTTGCAGGGGCATTTCCTCTGGGCCGGCGGGCGCTCTTTTGGAGAGCGCCCGCCGGCCCAGAGGAAATGTCTGAATGGCCGCCGCGGTCTTTTGACCGCGGTGCGGTCATTCAGCGGCGGTACCTTGGCGGACGGCCTCTGCCGTCCGCCAAGGTCAAAATGACCCCCATTATCTTGATAGTACAGATGTTCAAGGCTCTGGCACCTTTCTTCATGGCACCAACTGGGAAAGGAGCAGGAGTTTTCATATCATAATTGTGCCTGATTTAAGTGCAGTGGATACAACTAACCCTCTCTAAATCATGAACTGTCATGATCCTTTGGATTCTTTCAGAGCAGATGGTAAAATACACCAAAGTGCCTGTCGCATCTGCCAGGGAAGCTAGTTACAAACTAGTGGCAGTGCCTAATGCGAGTCTGGGAGGAGGAGGATCCTGGGAGAGAACCAGTACTCCCAGTAGGCTGGAGCTCATATCAGAGGAAATGAGCATTCGTATATCACTCACTCACTGCTCCCACCCCAGAGTAAACCATACCAGAGAGATCACAGCTCCTTGGCAGTGAGAAAATAGCAAATCACAGGGGCACACGCAGAATATGGTGAGTGGCTGCTTCGTCTCCCACGTCTCAGAAATTCATAGGCTTTAGGCTAATGCCGGCCCCTGTATATTCAGTCACACCATCACTCCCAAGGATTATACATGCTCCACTGGATTGAAATTTACTTGGTGTAAATAACAGCTGCATACATTCATAACTTCCGAACGGCATTTTTCAACATATGTTTTAGAGTAATGTACTTGTAGCATCGCCTAAATCAAGGCCCTTGCTAACATAGAACACTGTTTAGTTACTTCTCTCAGAGAAGCCCATGAAAAATGGATCGACCTTTCCTGTGCATGAAACTGGGCATAGACTAATAGTTTATGATAAATCTATTTTCAAATGTTAGGTTGTTGCAGCGGTTTACATGTGCTCTTGTGGTTTAAACAGCACCTACACCCTTTAAGATGTTCTAGCAATTTACCAAAAGCAGCATTATGAGTACCTTTATTAGACTACTTCTTATATAGAATACCAAAAATGTCGCCTAGTGTTTGCAGTGCACGATCACTAAAGACAACAAGAAAGCTTTCCCTAGGAAGCTTTAAACCACTTTACAAGAGCTGTACATTTGCTGCCTCCTCTGCAAAGGAACTGAGGTGAATTCACCAGTGTTTATATTATGTAGTCAAGAGTACATTGTTAGGCTCCTCCGAGAACAAACTATTGAGTTACAACCATGAGGAATGCAGTTAAGGAGGTCCCAGTGCAATCTGGTGTTACTTAGTCCAAATAGTATCCAGCGGGGTCCTTCACCCCTTGATGCCCTAATACTGCGAACCCTCAAACTGGGGATGTTGGACTTCTTTTAGCACATAGCTCTCATGGTTTGGGGGCAGAGCAGTCCAGGAATCTGGTGATATTGGCTAGAATCTTAGAAATCAGAAATGCACACAATAATACTCAGATTATTGTCCAGTCATTTTTTTAAAGAAAATGTACCTTAATATAAACACAACTAAATCACATACTTACAAAATGGCATTAACCCTTGCTAAAGGAGCCTAGCAAACTAACTGGAACACAAAACACACTCTAAAGAAAGATGACAGGGAATAACTAACCCCCTAAATCTATACTCTACCCTTTAGTTTAGAGGTACATTTTATCATGTGGGCAGCAGCAGGTTCTATCCTTAAAACACTTTAATAGCTTTTTTAGGGTATTCACAAGTATAATACCAGAAGCTTGCTGGCTTCAGTACAGCAGATACACCTTTTGTCATTCACTAAAAATAAGCCAAATCTACTGTCTTTGACATAGCATTTTATTAATAAATATAGTGCCTTCAACCTTTGACATGATGATTTCATTTTTTTTTTTGTTTTTTTTTTTTACACCAGTCTGCGCAGAAGCCTCTCATGACCCTTAACAGATTGGGTACAGTGCCATCCCAGTACCTCCATAAAAGCTCAAACGTAGGAGCTGTGTGAACCAGAGACTTGGGATGTGTACTAATTTCTCCCTGTACAATGCCCCCTAAGTCAGTGTGGGAAATATCTGCTATTCAGTTTCTTGATGTCCCTCCATGGTGCACCTGTGCACTGGTGGTTGTTAGAGTCATGCATAAGCCCAAAGGCTGTGTGGCTTACTGGCATCCCCAGCTGCCTTACACTCCATTCCTTGAAGCTAGACACTGATGGCCAGTGCCTTCTGCTCTCCTTGCAGCTACTGCTGCAGGGTCATGGAACAGACCCATAGGTTCCCCAGAGTGGAGGCTGGCCCCTAACTCGAAAAGAGATTTGGTAATAGTGAGGACTCTCACCCTAGTCCCCATGGGGGATGCAACTGGTGCTGGCTCCACTAGATGTATAAAGCGATCATGCTAGGGATTTTTCAGTGACTCATGGCAGTTATAGAAATAAACAGCTAATTAAAATGCCACTTTCTCTGGCTCTGTTGGGCTGATTTGGATGGGGCTTATAGGCTTGTGCTCCTGTTGGTGTGCTTCAGCCTCCAGGAGATGTGTTCTGTGGGCTCGCTCAATGCTGCTTTCTCCTCCTTTGTTCCTTTGTAGCTGCTTAGCTGCAGTGGTCTGGACTAGTTTTCTGAGCACCCCTTTGTGAACTTATGAGATGTCTGTCTGGAATCAACCCCGAAGGTCCTCCTTGGCATACAACTCTCCCCAAGCCACACAGTCCTTCTACCACTTACAGGATTATTGTGGTGTGTACAGTAAGAGTCTGTAGTGCCCACTCCTGTGGCAGGAATGCATCGGCCCAAGCTGGTCCTTCCTCTTATTGTGCAGGCTCATTTGCCGTTTTCTGAGACTCTTCTGGTTATTTAAAAAAAAAAAAGGGAAGTGGTGTTTCCTACACTTAGTGAAGTGCCCACAGAGCCTTGTAGTGTCAATCGTCCTTCCATCCCCTATTGTCGCTCATGGGACCCAGCATACTGCGCTCACTACACCTTTGTCTCACTCTGGAAAGGCTTCAAGATGACAGATCTCTCCAAAATTGGAGAACATCTCTTCCTCTGAGCCCAGCACTGCCCCCTCTGGACCGGTCTCTTATCCTCCAGAACTCCATGAAACATGGAAATATTCCTCAAAATAATTTACAGGGAGGAACTGCTAAAGGGCTATGGGGATTGGTAATCACCCAGCCTAATCCCCTAGAAATAGTCCTACTGTGTTCAGAGAACGTTGTGATGGCAGAATAATGAACTCGTCCAGTCCTGCAGCTCAAAGTACACATTTAATTAAGTTTGGTTAAAGAAAAATGCTAAATAATGAAATATATCAAATAATCCAGATATGGTCTAATAGAATTGATATCTGGATTTTGGGCCTGATATTGTTATATACAAGACAGCAGCCTTTGTGTCAAATGCCAGTCTGCAGATAAAGTAAAACACAATTTACACCTACAATGTACAGTGAACACATCACCCACTACACTTTACGCAAGAAGGGATGATGCAGTTTCTTTTAGTGTCCAATCCAATCATTCAGTTTGGGCCCCACCTGCTGTGGTGTTATCTTACTGAGAATGCCAGACTGGGTGAGACAATAGTCTTCCTAGCTCAGCCTGCATGCGTCCACATGCATGTGTGCACATGCGACATGCGCAAATCCCCTTACCAGAGCTGCACAGCAGCTGACTTTATTTTGAAAGATAAGCACTGGCGATTACAGCTCAAAATCATGTTAACATAGAGCTTGCAGTGAGTGAAATTCTGATAAATTGTTAGGCACGTTAGCAGACATAAAAATAGAGGTCCAAAAGCAGAAACAGTGGTGAATTTCTCTGTTAAGTACCCTGAAGTTTGCAACATCCTTAAAAGAAGTGTTAATTAGGATTATTTTTTGATATGTTAAATATTTTTTGCAATGGTTTATATATTGTAAGTGTTATGTTACCTAATCAGCCCATTTTTTCCACTGTGCCAAAGAGTTCTCACATGTTCAATTGATGAGCACCCACATGAAGCAATATGTCTGGATGGTCACTACCTTCTGATTAGTCTGACTGGACACTCGTAAATGCGAACTAGAGAGTTGGCCATCACATGTCAATATACACTGTCATACACTGCCCAGCTACAAACTGACCGACGAGACAATACAATCAACAGGATTCTGGAGATTCCATTGTCATTTTAAAGACACGCTGGTCAGTATAGTAAAATATCAGAAAAAGATATTAAAATTTTGCAATTGTACAGTTGAAATGAAGTAACCCACAGTGATATTGGCGAACTAACTCAAAAACACTGGTGGAAAAAGAGGGCCACAACTGTGTCTTGTACACATTGCAGCCTTGCTTTCATCAAGTCTTCATATGGAAGTTATGGTTGCACTTGCAAGATTATCCATCTTTTACTCAGCTCTAAGATTAGCAATGTGTGCCATTTGCTGATACTGTGGCTGTTTTGGAGCACCAGATCCTTAAGCGTGGTGCTTTGTCACTGCATGAACTGTTTGTACAACTATCTGTACTTCATACACTGATAGATTTATTGACAGGACTGACAGTAATTCATGTGATGGCTAACACCTTCACCTGTGGCATTCAATAGAGGGACCGGCGAGTGCGTTGCTCTGAAAGAAGCTAATAGCCTTTTACTGTGCAGGAGTAAAGCACTGTTTTTATAAATAATACGCATCGAAAGTTAGTCAAGACTTGAGTCTGGTTGTCTAAACGAGGATGGCTTCTGTTTTTGTACATGATCTATAGCGAGGCTTCTGACATCCGTATCTCATTTCCTACAAGTCTGCCAATGGATGTAAACTTGAGTGAATCTTTCATTTACACTAGGTATGTTGTAGTGTGTTTTATGTAGTCATGTCACCATGCACAAGAATGATTAGTAGTATTAGTGGTCTTCAGACTCCAAAATTGCTATTGAAATGGAGGACGGTATCAGGGTACCGCTGGGCAACCCTTTACATCAAGGTGCTCAACTCTAAATGAGGGGTTGAAGGTGAACTTGATGGGGTTTCATGGGAAACACATATTGAATAGGTTTGGATTAGTGTTTTGTGACAAGAGATTTTATTATTATTAGTTGAAGATGGCATTAGAAGAATAATGTGAGGGATAGCTATGCTGGATAATGTGTCACTGATAGCTTTTTAGCCCAAGTCTGTTGTAAGTCTTACTTGTGGCAGTGTAGACCAAGGGACAGCTATGCTACTGTTATCACTACAGGGAGTATTTTAACTCAAGTAACAGCTCTGTTGCCTGGTCATTTCCAGACTGGACTACGGGAATGCGCTTCTGCTCAACCTGGATAAAGGATCGCTAAATAAGCTGCAGCTGATGCAGAACACCGCTGCTAGGCTACTATTGAAGCTGCCTCGTGCGGCCTCGGCTAAGAAGTGCCTCAAAAACCTACACTGGCTTCCGGTAATCCAACGGATCTCTTTCAAGGCCCTCTGCATTACTCACAAAGCCGTCCATGGGATTGGGCCTAAGGCCTTGACCACTAAACTGCAATGGCATAGACCTAAAAGGTTGTTGCACTCTGCCACCGCCTATTGAATTCAAACTCCCCGTACTAAAAAGGCGAAGTGGGGTGACAAAGCATTTACTATTGCAGCTGCTAAAGCCTGGAACTCACTTCCACTGGAACTAAGGAAAGAGCACAATTATCTGATGTTTAGGAGACTGGTTAAGACATGGCTCTTCCCACGATAAGATTCGGAGTCTCCCCCTTAGCGAATACAGCCTCACCCTAGTTAGCGCTTCGATGCCCTTGGGCCAGAATGCGCTTCATAAATACTCAATACATACATACATACATTAGTGAGAGATGCATAGGATGAGGTGTAGTCCCACTTTGTGAGGCATCCCCAAGAGCTCCATAGGTGCACGGTAACTGCTGTTTATGGCATATGTGTTTACAAACTTTTCACAGAGTGAAAAGATAGCAACTTCAGACTGTTTCAAAAGCCATAAACGCATTCTAGTGATAGTTGGAGACTGTAGCTTGGAGCTAGGATTGTGCTATTCTCAGCCTCTTGATCATGGGCGCCTTTACCACTGTCCGACCCGCCATCTAAACTCATCTCCAGTTAAACCCTGCTCTGCATCCGGTATTGAACTGTGTAATATGATGGGTGTGTCTAGGCTAGTCTGAGAAAATATTTCATCGGTTGGAATAGAAGTGCATACCGAAAGAGCCAACATGCACAGACTGAGCTAATATTGTATAGCCCTTGTACCTCTAACAGGGATCGAACTGGGGCAGAAAATAGGCCAAGACATCAAAATAAAAGTGGATAGTCACCCATGTTTGCAAATTAGGGCAGTTTTCAACTTGTAAAGAAACTGGGTCTCATTACAAGTTTGGCGGAGAGAATTACTCCGTCACAAAGGTGACGGATAGCTTGTCACCGTATTACAAGTTCAGTTATATCCTACGGGACTTGTAATACAGCGGACAGGATATCCATCACGTTTGTGATGGAGTAAATCCCTCTGCCAAACTTATAATGAGGCCCTTTCTACTTATTAATGCTTTGCAAGGTATGAAAGACTGCATGGATTTGAGCTTGTTGCAGGCAATATTTGTTGTATTATTAGGGAAATCAACAGGAAACACAGGCCCACCAGACCACAAAACAGGCCCACAAATAGCCAGAAACTGCCCACCCACAGGCTTTTCAGACCAGCCCTGCTTGGTTGCACTAGAGGCCAGTTCGACCCTGACCTCTAAGCTTGTTTGCCAATCCGGATGCACCCCTATTTTCTTCTCTTAAGAGGGGTATACAATAGTTCCAATAAATATATTGGTACAAATCGAACGAGGGAAATATCGCAATCTCACATCAATCAAATTTGTACACAAGATATTCCCAGTTCTGGCCTTTGGTGTGAACGTATATGTATTGTTCTGTAGCCAATGACTCTGTATTAGACTAAAGATCTAGGTTTGGTATTTTCTGCGACAATAGATAATACACTCAAGTTGAACTTGGTCAGGTTTTAGAAAGAAAATAAAGGGTTCGAGGAAATCTGGTTATATTTTTCTCTACCCTGGTGGGGCAATGTCGAGAGCAGTCGAATAGCGGCTAATCAGTTTCTTCTCTACCCATTAAACATGTCTTTTTTCCTACAAGTGACACTTGTATGTGCATAACCTCTTGCAGTGAGCATGCAGGACTTCACACGTTTCCTTTCATCTGCCTGTATTGAACCCATGCTTTTGACTTCCTCTGAGCCTTATTTTACGTTGTCTTTACTTTCCAAGGCATCTGTACTCATTGTCAAGTATTGTAAACATGTGATTACGTAGCCTTAGTTTAAGCTCTTGTGTATAAATCACTGAGAGTGTATTTTGTTAACTTGTCATATCTTCTCCATAGCATTACACTGGCTATTTTTCTTTGGTTTGTGAATTTCATTAACATTTTTAAATTACATCATGAATGGAAGCATAAATATGGAGTTCTTTAAATCTGTGGAGTGCAGGCAAAATAAATTAACATTTCATAAATGCAAGGCACTTCTAAAACTCATTACATCATACGTTCGCACATAGCCACGAGGGCAATAGTACTTAAAAGGTAGAACACTTTCATGTTTATCATTGCCTATGGCTTTATGTGGATGATTACCGAAGCTTGTGCTAAGTGGATAAATAATTCAAGTCAAGATGTTGTCTCCTTGCAACCATTAATATCTATTTCAGTGTTATTTTTCTGTGCCACACATACTGTAGCATTTTGTCTGTAAACTTACACTTTATTTTATCTTTATCTTGGTCTTGGTAATGTATTGTTCTTCACTAGTGCACGTGATCCAGTGAGTGCTTCTTTTTGTTTTCCAGACCCTTTCGCTGCTGTAATAATGTGGGGATTTTTTGTGCCGTCCTTTACTTAGTGACCCATGCAAAGACGCTAGAATCACCCTTATTTATTGGATTCTAATCTCAATATGAATGCAGTCCTTCCAGTTAGATCATTGATGTCACGTTATGAGGCTGCTGAACTGGGCCTTCTCTTTGGCTCAGCATTCCTCAGCTCTGTTCTCTAGCGTTGTTTTCGCTTAGGGCTTGTCTCTGCTTAGTGTTACTCTGCCTCTTTCGGGGCCTCCAGGAAGCGACAGTTCTGGTCCTTGGACATGGGGCGGGGCAATGCGCTGGGTGAGGTACATTGCGACGCAAACAGGCCCCCTAAAAAGAGCTTACTTGTGCTCAAGAAATCTATGGGTTATGTGTCCCCTTTCCACAGCTTAAGTGTGCAAATGCCTACAGAAGTATTGCCTTTTCTGGTTTTCTCTTACTTCCTGTGCGCCCTCAGATGCTGTCTGCCTCAGCGTATGCACGTCTGAGCCCAGCAGTGCTTCTGAAATTGCTTGTTCGCACTGACAAGACCAAATGTGGTTCTCGATTTGCCCACGGATGGAATATTTTGAAAGCAATGGGGGAAGATAAGTGGATTATCTTGGATTGGCAGCTTTGAACATTATTAATTGTGTGACCGATCTGGACCACTTCCAGACAAACAGTTCATTAAGCAGGTATAAAGTAAATCTATCGGACTACTTCAGCAGTGAGGTGGTAAAACAAGCGGATTGATCGCTGTATCGGAGAAAAAGTTATTTAATGTAGGAAGTAGAACAGTTGAAGAATCAAGGCTTTGCAGATTGTATCAACATGGATACCAGTTCATATGTGGCTGTGAAGTATTCACTAACTCCGTAAAACATGTATTCTCTGTTTTTTTCTCAGGAGAAATCCGTATTGGAAGAAGTAGATGTCATTGTCAGTAGCCTTCTAGATATGCTGCTTAGAACCATATTAGAGATTACCAGCAGACCCCAGCCATCGGGCACTGCAATGAGGCTCCAGTTCCAGGATGTAACTGTAAGTATGTGATAAAAGTGCCTTCTATCACGGGTATGTTGTAGTGTTTTTTTAACTGTAATGTTTTGTTTGCTGTAATATGTCAGGCATGGTTGGCTACAGTTTAGAACTCTTGTGTGCTCTTCAGTATTTTTGCTTTGTACTATTTATCTGGAGAGATGTAAATATCTGTAACACATCCTTATGTAATGTTGGAAAACAAATCAAGCAACAGTATTTAGTGTAACAAAATACAACATGATTTCTCAAATGGAGCAGCATACCATATCAATCACGTTGAGTTGCAGTGAGTAGTGAAATTGATCTGGGCAGAAACATGGTTGTGATGTATATAATCTTAAGTAAAATATCTGGCACAGATCCTCAAGGCAACCATGTAAACAAGTTAGGTAGCCTTTGGATGATAGCAGTGTTTGCAAAAAGGTTTGGGGAGTGGTTCTGCTAGTTCTAGTGGTTCTTTTTATTAAAAGCAGGTGCAGATTATATGCTTCTGGATTATTTCCCTCAATTTTGACATCAATGAGAAACTGGTACATCTATTAGAAAAAATGTGTATATGTACATCGCAGCAATTCATCGTGCCTTGATTGACAGGCTTTTCATTTGCAAATGTAGTAGAATATATACCCTTGCCAAGATGGAAGCAGATAGTCTGCTAAGCACTCTACCAGGGCAGTGAAACATTCTCTGCTGCAGGTCTCTACAAGGTGCAATAGAGCATTTTGTTGAGCACCTTCCTGGTGACAATTTCATCAATCCCAATCACTGCTGTAAACCTTTTCTCACCTGAAAATGCTCCACCAAAACAGTCAAATGCAAAGGGTGGGATATTTGTAAAACCTTAGTCATAGTCAACCAGTCAGAGTTGTATTCCAGTCCATTGTTTTTTTTGGCCACTGGAGATGGAGAAACTATGTACTGACCAGTCTTGACCCTGCTACAATATGTACAGTCCAGCCTAAACTGCTAGGCCATGTTCCCTTTGAACATGAACACAAACACACCCAGACCTACTTCAGCCTTATTAAGCCTCATTAGTGAGATGACACTTGTATCCTTTTGGACAGTGATAACTGGGGGTCTGGGCATAGCTGTTGACTTATGGTGTCAACCAGCAAAACATCATTGGTGAAATGCATACAGGTCTCAACATTAGACAGTTGATCAGAGTTGCAGTCCAGTCCTCTGTTTTTCAAACCCATTGTGCCACTGTAGAAAAGGGGCGGAATGACCCATCTCAGCGGAAAGCAGTTCCTTACAAGCTTCACCTTGGGCATCATCCTTGAGATGCAGATTGGACCATATGACATAATGAGCAAGGAACTAAAGGTCATTATATTTTCTTTAGTGTTATTAAACATCTACAGTATGTAGGCCAAAACATAATTTTCTAAGATATTTCCATTATTTCTTATAAGCAAAATATATTTCAATAAAGCCAACAATTATTTCTAAATTGTATTGTTTCTAGTTATATACATGCAATCTGAATTTGTGATTATAAACTTAATGCCCATACATGCATCAGCTGCTATATATTTATCAGTTTAGATGTGGAAACTAGCACACTCTTGGTACTTGATCTTACAAACTTTGGCCTTAACAATAGATCTAAAAAGGTCCTTTTAAGTTTATTTTGTTTGCTTAATCATGTGACTGTTCAGGAGGCTCATATATAACTATAAAGCAGTGCCTAATTTGAGCTGGTGGTGTCTGGTGCTCAGTACAAGCACTTATTTGTCAACACCTGTATTTAGTCTGCTACACTGTGGCCCTGTGTCTCTGACTTGGAGATGAGCAAAACAACAGTTGTTTATTAATTCAATAAATATTAAAAATGTCTAATTCTTACCGCCCAAACTATTCTTATATCTCTGGGTGCCTGAATTAGTCTAAATGATCACACTTGTAAGATTGTGATACTTAGTAGTTGTGCTGCCACTGTCATAGACCGCTCTGGGATGGGCAATGGTTGGTTCAAGTTGCAGTGAACTTCTGACACAGGCTCTGGCACTTATGTTTTTTTTTATATATATATACAAATTAAACACTGCTGTGAAGTGGCCACAGAAAAAAAATGTGTCATTTGTTCTCTAGTTTTTTTTCTGGTGCAAAGACAAGTAACTGAGAAAGAATGATTGCATCCTAAATTTCTTATAGTGATGCCTATAGGCACGATATGTAGGAAAATGAAGCACTGATATGTTTCTCTTGAAGGGTATATCTCTTTCAGAGGCTGTTAGTGACTGGTTTTCTTGGTAAGATGGATGAAGATTTTTTAAAGCAAAGATAAGGTCCGCCACTTATGGCAACCACTTTTGATTTCTGTTTGAAGACCGGAGACGTAATGTTAGAGAGTAGACTGAAGAAAACGTCTGTACCTTAAGGAGGTGAGGTGGAGGAAGGGAGTACAGGAAAAAAGCAAGGTAACAGGAGATAAAGTAACAGTGAGCAGTTGTGATGAAAAACATTCTGAAATTGGAAGAACTACTTTAGTGAGCATCAAGCTGAGAATGTGAAGTTAAGAGGCACCAGGCAGCTGTATAGGTCTCCCTATATATTTTTGGAGGCACATCAACCAAGAACAGGAAGGAAAGAACAGGATGTAATAAGCATCTAAGTTATACTAGAATTTCATCCAAACACTAATAGAAAAAAGGTACACCTTAGCAAAATAAAACCTGCCATGGAAGAAGTTAAAATATCTGGCAGGGATCTGGAGTCTAAATCACAGTTCCAAAATGGCTACCAAACTTGGCCATCCGATCTCAAGTCCGCTGTAGACCGCCCCTTCCATGTTGTGATTTATCCACAGCAAGGTGTCACCCAGATGGCAGTAACTGTCTCAACGCAAAGCAAACAAAGACAGTTGAGTGAATAGACTGTGTAATGGGCTGGCTCTGCCAGAAAACGCCACCAAATGTGCTCCATGTCCGCAGTTGGAAAAACACCAGCAAGCAAAGCCACACTCTGCCTTGGGTAATTGAACGTATTGAAGACACACAGTGTTTCCTGTACAAGACCCTGTATGCAACTGTGTTAAAGAAGCCAGTGTTGTTCCACAGTATTTACTTTTTGTGACTTAATTCTGGTGTTCCTCATACAGATACCACTCACGGCCTAAACACATTTTTGCCTCTAAATACAGAGAAAGCATTGAACCAGGATGCATAATATATGTTATCTCTAGTGACCTCTCCAATTACCTGCTTTTAAGAGTCCCTATGAGTCATTTGGGTATTCATTTGAGTTGTCTTAAAAAATGGTCAAGGTTAATGCAAAGAAACGTATGAACTACATGAATTTATGATATTCTTTTAGTTTATCCCTCTATAAACTCCATATAAATTCAACCAAATTCTTATAAGTTCATTAAATCCATTACTACCCAAATCAGGCTGTATTGAGTAGTTTGAGGTACATATGGTCAGCTGAAGAAGACGTTTAATGTTCTTTTTTCAATTGGAATCAAATATGAGACACTGCATTTTCAAATCTTTTAAATTTTAAAGACATTTATAAACCACTTTCACTTTGTAAAATGCCAGTGTTCCGCAATCTGCACCATCCACACACTGCTGATTATATTAATGGCAGCATAGTGCTATAACAATCTCTGTAACATAATATAAATAGGCTCACTCCAGAGGTGATACAAGCTAGAGCACTTTTTCTCATGACTTTTTGGAGGTCCACCATCTAGAGCATGCACTTCTCCAGTAAGCTCAACAATGCTTCTGCTACCATAGTGAATTTTAGATTGGGGGGGGGTCTCCCAAGAAGTTGCTTCAGATTCTTTTTCTTGCATTTTTTCCTCACCCACTAAAACAAAGCTGTGAGTGGTTGCCATAAAGTTTCACACAGCAAGAGAGAAGTACTACTGTGCATCAGAGTTCATTGAGAGGGAACTTCTATATACTAAAGGTGGTGCACCGCCACGCAGATACACACGTTGTATAAGTTAAAAGAAAGTCCAATGCTCCAATGATGCAGACGAATATTTATTTCTTTTTAATACTTCTTTACAAGTCCAATGCTCAGTGCTTGGGGAGGTTTTGTTACCGCGTTGGCCATCGTCCCTGTTACATGGCTAATTGCACTTTTGCCGATAAATTTGACTGCGAGCGAACTTCTTTTTAATTTTGTGTGTCTCTTCAGGCTGATGCTCATGGTGGCCAGGGCGTCTTGAATCAGCTCACTTATGTGAAACTGTTTTACTTTTCATTTTCAATTTATGTGGCAATAAAAGTCTGATTAGGAGTTTACAATGCTAATAGCTCTAACTCGAGCAAATGCGAGACCCATTGCATTACAAGACCCATTGCATTACAAATGCTTGTTAAAATATGCTGCAGTCTACCTGCTCTGAAACCATTGTCTCTACAGCCAATGTTAAGACTTACAAGTAAGTTGCGGGACCTTCACCACAGAATTATGCAGGCTTCTCCTGGCTGTGCTGTCTGGATATGAGATAGAGATCCTCTGGAGATGATTCAGTGCAGCCAATCCTCATTGGTGCTCTGATGTCTCATCATGGAAATTTAACGGGGTAGGCTTGTGGAAAAGATCTCCAAGGATAATAGAGCCACTTTTGTTTTTAAATAAAAATGTACACTCTAGAAAAGAGCATTGCATATTTAGGATCTTGAGATATCCCACTGGGAAAAAGGATATCCTGTTTATGACTGACTAAGCCAGAAATCTCATGTTACGTGACATTTGGTCCAGCTGCTGCTTTCTAGCAAGAATATTTAGGGAGAAATAATCAGATGGTGTTCCTAATTAAGTCATTCTATGGGGGCAGAAGTTGATCTATAGTACTTAAGAAGTAAGACAAACATTTATCTTGCTTGCTGTAATCCTCAAAATATCCAGACTCTCTAGGGGACCAACAGGACTATTTAACAGAAATCTCTGAAAACACATGTTACATGTGTATTTCAGTGCATTAATTATGCAATCTGTATCATAGGATGCAATAAAAAAAGGTGGATTGTGTTGCCACAAACTCAGTGGTGCAGTCATTAAGAACCATACTATTAAGAAACATCTCAGGGCAACCTCAACATTTAAGCATTCTTGAACTGGATGTCTCACATGGGCCCTGTTTATCACAGCTAGGCCATGATAAGCTAATTGTCTAAATATGTCAGTAACTACAATATCATGGCAGCAAAATACTACAGCACCAAAACTACAACTACAACACAGTTGCATTTCAAGAAAACAACACTACAGCAGTGACACCACTACACTGACACTACTACAGTAAACTACCCTCACTGCAGTAACAGTAAAACAACACAAAATAACAATATCACTCTCAAGGCTACAACACCACATGTGCAAACCTACATCACCACCAACCCCACTTCCGTGCCATGACCCATGTCGGCCCCCGACATGCTGACTTTGCCGCCTGAGGAGGTCCCCCGAATTGTTCTTTCTGACACCTTGTCAACATGGGTCCGACATTGCGCCTAAATCCATCTGCGGTGCCACTTCTCCCCCTTGAATTGCCACAAGGTTGACAACACTCTGCATTTCCTTCATGGGGCTGATTTGGATAATGACAGTGACCCTGGCAATGAGTTCGCTCGGCCCCATCAGGATGACAGTTGGTACAAGGACTTACAGGAGGCTAATAGCCTTCATATGTCCCTGGAGACAGTTTTTTTTCTCCGCTTGGATCAGCCACAGAGGAATCTGTTCCCTTACATTGGTGATGCATAGGGAAGCCAAAGTTCATGACTCTCACCTCCCCACCATGGATGTTAAAAAAAGTGGTTTGACTGAAGTACTTCAACATCTTTGAAACCCCTTCTTCCTTTCAACAAAGCACTGATGGATACCTTATTGGAGGCTTGGGCCAAACCTTGCTCCATCCCACAGTTCAGTTCACAAATTACTTGGCACCGTTGCACTGCTTCAGGTATCTGAGAGAGGCTTCTAGCTACAGATTCCTTTCCTTTGAATTTCCCAGGTGTCATACTGGATCTGAAAACTTTTGAATGAGCAGAACCCCTGCGCACCGTCGGGTGGCTTTGATTTGGTTTTGTGTGGCATTGTCTGCGTCATTGGTGCTGGAAGTGATGTCATGGTCACCTATATATGCGCCACCCAGGAGCACAGATGTCAGTTCTTTTCTTTCCACATCCTCCAAGGAGACAAGGTCAGGGTCTACCCCACCTCTTCCTCCCTTTTACGGGAGATGGAGCAACTCTAGACCAGATGCGTGCATATTATTTTTCATCTTTGGTCAGCCACCTCCCTCTGGAGCGCCTGTTGGTCCCAAGGAGGTGCGCAGTGCTTTGACTGTGCCCACGGCGGCAGATTCGCCCTTGGCTTCAGTTAGGCCTTAAGCGTCCTTTGACACAACTACTGTGGAGCCCTTCAGGGTGTCCATCTTCGGCGCCGATATCTGATCAGCCTACTCTGGTGACGCCAATCAAAGTCAACTCCCTGTCTGATGTCAATATCAACATCCAGGCATTGCCTTCTCAATGCCGGTCGACGTCAGGAATGGCGCCGGTCTTTCCTCCACAAGACTCCATTCCTGTTGTTCCGAACGCAGGAGATGGTGGAGAGGCGGTGCTGGAGTCGGGGCTTCCGAGAGAGAGGACAACTGGTTGTCTGATCTGGCTACTGCTAGTGGCTTGGATTCTTCTCTGGCCTCAGGCCTCTTTTCACCTCCTGGACTTAATACGGAAGTGAGCTCCTCCTTTGCGGATATGCTCAAGAGGGATGCAGAGGTTTTAGGTCTCACCCTTCGTTTAATGGACTTGGCTTTGGATCCCCTGATTGATATACTCCTTCAGAGCCAGACAGGGGTTGAACCAGTGCTTCCCTACAACGAAGCACTACATGAAGTCTTGTTGGGTGCTTGGGCTAAGCCTGATACAGGGGCCCCTGTTGACCGGGATATATTTCACAGGCACCGTCCAGCCCTGGGTGACCCACCTTGTTTGATCAGGCATCCTACTCATCACAGTTTGGTGGCACAGGCTTCTTTGGCTTGCCCTGATAAAGAGTCTCTCCCACATGTTCCTCCTGTTAGAGAGTCAAGGAGTCTAGATGTCAGCAGTAGCCATATTATTTCCCCCGCCAGTTCTACACTGCATTCTGTGAACACGTCCTGTTTTCCTGGATGTTTCTCTCCTTCCTTGTGAGACTCTTTAGCAAATATTTGACCTTCGCTTCCTGATGATGTCAGGAGCACTCTTACTTCTTTCATTCAGGAGGGCAGAATACAGCTAATTGATGTGGCATGGATTCCACTGACTCTGTGGGTCGCGCTATGGCTTCCTCAATTGCACTTTGTCACTGTGCTTGGTTGCGTACCTCAGGGTTTTCAGAGCCAGTCCAAACTACATTACTGGACATGCCATTTGATGGCGCCCATTTGTTTGGCACAGGTGCTGACTCAGCCTTGCATTATTTTTGAAACAGTAGGGGGTTTAGCAACAAGTTAACCTTGTTTCTCTCTTTACCCTTAGGGTTGTCCATCAGGCTTCTGCTGTTACTCTGCTATGACTTGTTCTTCAGTACTTCCACACGTGAGTCTTGCTTCTGCAGGATAACAAGTCTTTCAGTTATGGTCTTGTATTCTCCTTGGAACGCCCAGTGGGTGTTCATCCTTCCCAGGTGTTAATTTCCTGGGCTTGTTATTACCATAACGTGGACCATCTTTTGAAGCTTTTCATGCCTGATGTTCAAAGTTTCTTTCTCTTCATTACTTGATGTAAAGTATTGACTTCTGCTTTACGTTGTCACTGTTGTCTACTTAGAAGGTATTCACTCTGAATACAAGATTATGATTAAGAGTTATTATTTCTTTGGTATATATCATACTCTAAGTAGAGTATTTACATTGTATTTTAATATACTAACACTCATATGTCTGCTATTCAACTTCCATTTTACTAGCTCCCTTTTAGGGACCTGGGGATTTTATCAGCTTTCAGTTTTTTTATGACTGAGTGTTCCTTCATATGCCCTTTTGTACTGTCTCCTAATGACGCTGTTGTGCTTCACTCTTTGAAGGGTACGTTTAGTTTTTCCTGTAATATGACTATCTTCTTACAGAACTTTCATGCCTTTCTTTGATTTGATCTTATAAGGTTTCTATCTGATAGAGACTTCTAGTCGCAGATTCTTTCCCTTCGAATTTTCCCCCAGGCGTTCGACTGTATCGGGAGATTTTTTCTTCAAGCAATACCCTTGCACGTCAGTAGGTGGTGTTGGTCTACTCTGCGGGAGTCGTTGGCATCGTAGTTGCTGTGATGACATTGGGAGTAGTACATAGACGCCACATCAGCAAAGTGACGTTAGTTTTTTTCTTTCCGCGCCATGCGCTGATCTGGAGAGAGCTACCCTGGTCTCTTTTTGACTGTTTGTAGGAAGTTGGCTCTGTATATACTATCTCAAAGTTAGAGATAGTGCGCACAGAGTCCAAGGGTTCCCCTTAGAGGTTGATGGTGGCAAAATTAGATAATTCTAATGCTCTATTTTGTGGTAGTGTGGTCGAGCAGTAGGCTTATCAGAGGGTAGTGTTAAGCATTTGTTGTACACACACAGGCAATAAATGAGGAACACACACTCAAAGACTTAAGTCCAGGCCAATACTTTTTATATAGAAAAATATATTTTCTTGATTTATTTTAGAACCACAAGATTCAAGATTTGAAGTAAATATATAAAATGCAAGGTACTCCACACAGGTAAGTTAGGAACTTTGAATTAGAGCAATAGCATACACAGTTGTAGTAAAAATGGCAATAAGCTATTTTAAAAGTGGTTTCAGTGCAAAAATCAACGGTTCCTGGGGGAGGTAAGTAAAGTTAAGTTTCTGAGTTAAGTAAAGCACTTACACGTTCAGTTTCCTGGGCATAGGCAGCCCACCGTTGGGGGTTCAAGGCAACCCCAAAGTCACCGCACTGGCAACACAGGGCCGGTCAGATGCAGAGGTCAAAGGAGGGCCCAAAACACATAGGCGCCTATGGAGAACAGTGGTGCTCCGGTTCCAGTCTGCCAACAGGTAAGTACCTGCGTCTTCGGAGGGCAGACCAGGTGGGTTTTGTAGAGCACTGGGAGGGGACACAAACAGGCACACAAAACACACCCTCAGCAGCACATGGGCGGCCAGGTGCAGTGTGCTTAGCAGGCATTGGGTTTTCTGTAGAAATCAATGGAGGGACCCGGGGGTCATTCTAGCGATGTAGGCAGGGCACAAGGGGGGCTTCTCGGGCCAGCCACCGACTGGGCTAGGCAGAGGGTTGCCTGATGGTCACTTCTGAACTGGAGTTCGGTTCCTTTCAGTCCTGGGGGCTGCTGGTGCAGTGCTTAGTCCATGCATCGGGTTCTTTGTTCCAGGCAGTCGCGGTGAAGGGGAGCTTCTGGATCCTCTCTGCATGCGTCGCTGTGGGAGTGCAGGGGGTAGTCTCAGGTTACTCACGAGGTCACAGTCGCCTGGAAGTATTCTCTGCAGTGTTGGTTCTCTGGAGCTCGAGCCGGGGACGTCGGGTGCAGAGGGTGAAGTCTCACGCTTCCGGCGGGAAGAGTGAGTTCTTTAAAAGTTGCTTGTTTGTTGCAAAAATGTTGCTGTAGGTGAACAGTGCTGCTGTTCTCTGGAGTTTCTTGGTCCTTCGGTTCAGGGCAGTCCTCTGAGGCTTCAGACGTCGCTTGTCCCTGTCGGATGCGTCGCTGTGCAGGTTCTTTGAGTCTGGAGACAGGCCGGTAGGGCTGGGGCCAAGTCAGTTGTTGTCTCCGTCGTCTCTGCAGGGCTTTCAGGTCAGCAGTCCTTCTTCTTTGTGTAGGTTGCAGGAATCTGTTTTCATGGGTTCTGGGTCACCCCTAAATACTGAATTTAGGAGTGTGTTTAGGTCAGGAGGGCAGTAGCCAATGGCTACTGTCCTGGAAGGTGGCTACACCCTCTTTGTGCCTCCTCCCTGAGGGTAGGGGGTCACATCCCTAATCCTATTGGGGGAATCCTCCGATCATCATCCCCGACGACTTGGAGTCGTAACGGCGTCGGCCAACTCTGTCTCTGGCTTCGATTGGGCCTACTCACCCCAGATTGGATTTGGACCCTTTTTCTTATGGGTATGAATTCGGGGAATTATTGGAGGGTCCCTGGACCCTTATGAATAACAGGAATACCCTAACTTGGACTGGGCACAGAAACTGGGCGAGCCCAGTGGCCTGGACACTTCTCCAGATGCTGGCATGCTGTCTCCTACCGTGGCTGTGGCGGAGGCAGCGACTTATTCTATGGTGGTCAGTAGGGCAGCTGAGGTCCTTTGCCTTGAGCTGCCTACTGTTCAGGTCAGGTCAGATCTCCTGACCGAGGTGCTTCAGCCAGGGGCTTCCAAATCTGAGCTCCTTCTGCCACTCAATGAAGCCCTCAACCGATGTCCTCTTGGGTACTTGGTCCAAACCCAACACAGGGGCTCCTGTGAACAGGACTATCGCACGCCACCATCGGCCTGCCCAAAATGACCCTAAATTCCTGTCCCAACACCCCACGCCTGAGAGTCTTGTCATGCAGGCTTCCTCTTCCTCGGGTGCATTCCCTTTCACACTCCCGGATAGGGAACAATTTGGGAAGAAGATGTTTTCTTCCTCCAGTCTTGCGCTGCGGTCTGGGAACACCGCATGCCTTTTGGTCCGCTATACCGACTCTGTTGGATATGGTTGCGCAAGTTCTGCTGCAGATACCAGAGGAGGCCCATGCTATCATCTCCCAAGCTGTCACCTATGGGAGAGATGCGGTGTGAGCTGGACACGACCGACTCTCTAGGCAGATCGGTTGCGACGACGGTGGCCTTGAGGCACCACGCCTGGTTGCATACTTCTGGTTTTTCAGGGGATGTCCAACAGTCCCTTATGGACATGCCCTTTGATGGCTCCCGTGTCTTAGGAGACAAGGCGGACTCAGCCTTGGAGAGGTTCAAGTACTCCCAGGCTGCAGCTCGTTCCCTTCGCCTTTCCAGTGCCCGCACCCCCAACAGTCTGTCTTTAGCCCCTTTCGTAGCCACGGAAGGGGCTCCCTGTCACAAACCCCACCCAGCCATCGTGCCACCCATGCTGTTCAGCCGCTGCATGGCCGGGGACGCGGAATTCCACGTGGGCTTGGGACAGGGAAGCAGAGGTCTGCCCAGTCCACCCCTGCCTCCGCGGCAGCCTCCAAACCCTGCTAGTCCATCCCCTCACTCTGATCCAGTTGGTGGCAGGATTCGCCATCCTCTGCCCCATTGGGAATCCATCACTACGGACAGGTGGGTTTTGCAGATAGATCGAAAGGGCTATTCTCTCCCCTTCTAATCTGTCCCACCAGCCATGCCTCCATCAGTCAGCCATCTTCCGGAGGATCATTTGGCACTTATCTGCCAGGAAGTCACAGCTTTCTTGGCCAAGGGAGTCGTAGAGAAGCTCCCCTTGCCAGAAGTAGGTTGTGGTTGTTATTCCCGCTACTTTCTGGTGCCAAAAAGGACGAGGGCTTGTGTCCTATCCTAGACCATTGGGGCCTTACTTACTTCCCCAAGAAGGAGAAATTCAAAATGCTCACCCTGGCTCAGGTCCTCTTTGCCTTAGACCCACGAGAGTGGATGGTAGTGTTGGACTTGCAGGACGCTTATTTCTACATTCCCATCTAGCCTGCCCACAGAAGTTACCTGCGATTCGTGGTAGGTTACGAGCACTTTCAGTTTACCGTGCTCCCCTTCGGTCTTACCTGCCCCCCTGGGGTGTTCACTAAAGTGATGGCGGTGGTTGCAGCTCATCTGCGCAGGTTGGGGGTTTAAGTCTTCCCCTACCTTGACGACTGACTGTTGAAGACTGACTCACCTCAGAAAGCTGTCTCCCACCTTCAGACTATGGCAAACCTCCTGCACTAAATGGGGTTCACTATAAACGTGCCAAAGTCATGCCTGATTCCCTCTCAGATGCTCCCTTTCATCTGAGAAGTTCTGGACACTGCAGTTTCGTGCCTATCCTCCCCAAAAAAGTAAATCCAAGATATTCAGGCTATGATTCCGATCTTTCAGCCTCTGTCTTGGGTTTCGGTGAGACTGACTCTGAGGCTGCTGGGCCTCAGGACCTTCTGCATCCTGCTAGTGACACATGTCCAATAGCATATGAGGGCTCTTCAGTGGGACTTGAAGTTCCAGTGGGCGCAGCATAAGGGAAGTCTCTCTGACATGGTCCAAATCTCGGAGGGGACTGTGAAAGACCTGCAGTGGTGGCTTTCGAATCTGCATTGGGTCCACAGCAGATCCCTCTCCCTTTCCCTGCCAGATCTGTCCATAGTGACAGATGCGTCACTTCTGGGTTGGGGTGGCCACATAGGAGAGGTGGAGATCAGAGTCCTCTGATCTCTGGAGGAGTCTGTGCTCCATATCAGCCTTCTGGAGCTTCAGGCGATCAGGCTTGCGTTGAAAGCACTTCTTACCTTTCTCAAAGGGAAAGTAGTGCAATTGTTCACGGACAACACTACCGCCATGTGGTACTGGAACAAACAGGGTGCCCCAACGCTATTTACACTGTTCATCAATGAGGTGGTGCAAGTCGTGTCCAATTGTCAAAATGATGCCCCATCTTTGAATCACCATAAAATTCCAATTTTGTTATTTGCCGATGATTCTCTCTTGATCTCCAGAACCCCTATGGGCCTCCAGGTACTCATGGACAAGTTCAGTTCGTTTTGCGGTGACTATGGTCTGGAACTTAACCATAGCAAAACTAAACTTATGACTTTGGGTTGTGGCCCCACTAACAGATATTCAATATTTTACAATGGAACGCCCCTAGGTTTGGTAAGCTCTATAGATTACTTGGGGGTGAGAATTAGCAACAATCTGCATTGGGGGGCCCAAATTGACAAAAGTTTGGCTCGCCTGGTACAGTCATCTGGAGCCATTCTTCGTTTTCATAAGTCTACTTCTGAGAGAGTGATTACTCCAATTATTAAAATTTATAGAGCAAAGGCACAAAGTGCTGCGGTCTATGGGGCAGAAATTTGGGGGTCCTCAAACACTGGCAGGCTTGCAGTGGGGGAAAACAATTTCGTGAGGTCTACTTTGGCCTGCCCTCGCAGTACCCCACTGCTGCCATTGTTCTGGGACCTTGGGCTTTCACGTATCACAGATGTAGTTGCCCTACGACCTCTGCTTTTTTGGGTCCGTGCTTGGTCCACCCCTGAGTTATCTACATACAAGGAGTCTATCCAAGACATCTTGGATAGACCAAATGTACTCACCATTCCCTGGTTTAATCACATCTCTAAATGGTTTCACAAATTGGGTCTTAGTGAGCTATGGAGTCATCCAGAAAGTATAAGGAAGGAGCAGAAGAATCATTTGAAAACTGTATACTGGACTTATGTCAGGGAAAACTATCTGCTGTGCCCTACTCACGGCAGATTGACCTCACAATTTTTTGATTTTAAATGGTATCCGTCTTTTGAATCTTTTATGGATATAATTCTTGACCCATTAAGTACGAGTTTATATATCCAATTCAGATATGGTTGTCTGCCTCTCAAATCATATGGCAGTAAGTGGAGTGCAACTACAAGATCTGATTTTTGTCCGAGCTGTACCCATAATCCAGAATCCATTGTACATTTTATGTTTTTATGTCCTGCCTATTTGATTGCGCGTCGAAAGTGGTTACGGCCTGTGTGTAGAAATATGGGGGTAAGACATTGTATTGTTGCCTTAAGAATTCTGATGAGGGAAAGTTCCCCCCCCTTACCCTGTGCGGTTAGTAAGTACATTACAGCTGCCTGGCATGTACGTATTAATCGCTTGGGGAAAGTTGCTGATGCGGAACTTACTTCAAAAATAAGGACAACATGAAAAATTGACAATGGAATGTTTTAGTCATCAAATCTTAACCACACACCTAGACTGGAACAAAACCCCATGATTAATTTAAATGACAGTCAGTAGGAGATTAGGTGTTTGGTTTTTATGTGTTTTAAGGCCGTAAAGGATGTTCTTTTTTATTCCTCTTATTTCCTTTTTAACTTAATTTTTACTTATCTTTTATCTTTTTACCGGTGGTTGTTTTGCTTTTATGGTTGAAAGTAACCGAATAAAGCTATGTAAATGTAAATGAAAACAGGGTGGAGTAGGGTCCTGGACCCTTTGTCAGGAGGCACTGCGCCTCTGGACATGGATGGAACATCAGGACATTACCCTGGTGGTTCAACATCTGGCGGGCTCTCTGAACGCCTGAGCAGACGAACTCAGCTGTTGATGCACAGCCGATCATGAATGGCGTCTCTATCTGGAGGTGGCACAAGATCTCTTTCAGGAGTCGGGAGAGCGTAGGTTAGATCTGTTTGCCTCTGCAGAGAAGAGAACGCGTGTTGTCAGCTCTTTTGTGCGTTGGAGTTCCCAAGGCGGCAGTTGCTCAGAGACGCTTTTCGTCTCGAGTGGAACCCCGGCCTCCTTTACGCCTTTCCATCTATACCACTTCTGCCCAGAGTTCTCAAGAAGATCAGAAACGACTGGGCCCAAGTTACCTTGGTGGCTCCGGACTGAGCACGGAGAGTATGGTATCCAGAGCTATTAAGCATGCCCACCGACCCTCCACTCAGACTGCCTCTTCAGGCGGATCTTCTGTCGCAGCAACAGGGGACGGTTCTCCACCCAAACCTGTTGTCCAATCTCCACATTCATGTGTGGAGATTGAGCAGCGGCAGTTGATGACTTTTGACCTTCCAGCCGAAGTCTGCGATGTTATCTTGGCAGCCAGGCGTCCCTCCACCAAAACGGTATACGCCTGTAGTTGGCATAAATTTGTGGCATTGTGTACCAACAAATTTGTTGATCCCCCTCTGCTCCTCTTTCTGAGGTTCTTTTGTTCATTCTTTCTTTAGTCAAGCAGGGCTCGGCTTTGGGCACCCTTAAAGGGTATTTATCGGCTATTTCGGCCTTTCTTAGGTTACCTGAGCAGCCCTCACTCTTTAAGTCTCCTCTTGTCAATCGATTCCTTAAAGGTCTCACCCATTCATTTCCTCCCACTCCATTTATAGTGCCTCAGTGGGACCTCTATCTTGTCCTTACTTAATTATTGTGTACTCCCTTTGAGCCGATGCACAATTACCCTGTATGGCTCCTCACTTTCAAAACTGTCCTTCTTGTTGCCATCACTTCTGCTCGCAGAGTAAGTGAACTTCAAGCTCTTTATTCTAAGCCTCCATTCTTGTCTGTGCACCCTGACAAAGTGGTATTGCGCACTAAGGCTTCCTTCCTTCCCAAGGTTGTTACGCCTTTTCATGTAGGCAAGTCCATTACTTTGCCTACTTATTACGCACCTCCACATCCTTCCCAGGAGGAGGAGAGACTCCACCGTCCGGACCCAAAAGAGTGTTGGCATTTTATTTAAATCGCACTAAAGATTTCTGGGTGGACGATCGACTCTTTGTTGGATATGTGGGTGCGAAGAAAGGGAAGGCGGTGCAAAGACGTACTATCTCTCGATGGGTACTTCTTTGCATCAAGATGTGCTACACTTTGGCCAAGAAGCAACCCCCTAAGGGCTTGCGCGCTCATTCCACCAGAGCAACTGCTGCTTGCACTGCGTTAGTACGCAGAGTTCCTGTCCTGGATATCTACCAGGCAGCTACGTGGGCATCCCTGCACACATTTGCTAAACATTACTGCCTGGACAGTCTGGTCCATTGGTCGTTCGGTCCTGCAGGACTTTCTAGTATGTTCTTGGTTCGCAGTAATGAAATCCATAAGATCATTAGGAAACATTGTCCTCTAATTAAAGAAACATGTGAAGAACATGCCTTGTTTGCCTTTAACCAGAACAAAAATATTAGGGAATATGTTGTAAGGGCCGAGTGAGAAAATATCATGAAAAGTGACATTAGAGCACTATGGGCCTTACCTGATGTCCTGCACCAGTACAGATGTGGTGGATGCACTACCTAAAAATTTACTTATAACACTAAAACTCTTCCAATCAATAATAGAATTTTCGATTTACATTCCTTTTCAAACTGCATTACTAGTAATGTTGTACATGTCATTATATTCCCTGGTCTGAAGATATATGTGAGACAGACAACACAAATGGTGAAACAGTTTATTGCCTTACACAGAAGCTGGTTCAAATGCAAAGGGGCAGGAGCCCCTCTGGTACAACAATTTGAGAAATATGGGCACACCGAAGATCAAATCTACTGGCGGGTGGTGGAAGTCATAACTCTGGACATCAGAGGGGGCAACATCTTGGCACATCTGTACTGGAAGAAATGCAAATGGATGGACATTCTGGACATTACTATGAGTTGTCTAAACGATATAAATGACATGCAAAATTTAGCAATAAGACAATGTTGAATATAAAGACATTCTTCTTATTAGGACCACTTTACATGATATTATGCTTTGGATACAATACATTCATGCATGTATCACTAACAGAGCACATTAAAATTGGGTATCAGCATATGACCTTCTGGTTATGTTCACTATCATTCATAAATACTGGATATCAGTATTAGTAAGATATACATCTGTGCACCATGTGATGATGGCTCTATAAAGGTATTGCGCCTAGTATTCGGAAAATGTGAGGTGATGTTCGTGGTTTCAGGTCTGACTCGTGACTATCGTTTCTTAGTAGGCAGAAGTGGCTGATGTCTAAAATTCATGGGGAAGAGGATTTATGCATATGTTAATGGTGGTTTGCACATGCAGCAAATGGTTAAATGCATGCAACTCATTAGTATTAGGCATTTTGTTCTCCCAAGATGGCGGACTGTGGTTTGCAGTCTGGTTTTGCAGAGCAGATATTCCAGCAGCATCTGCTGCGTCTTCCCTCTGTCTCTCCACACTTTAGTAGTGCAGAACAGAATGAGATTAGCTCCACTGCATTCTTGATGAAGGTAAGGATGTGGTTTATATAATATTTTTTTACCTTTGGCCCATTTGTATGAGCTACTTCAATAACATCTTATTGATTCTAGAATAAATTGAAATCACAGTTTTGAAAATTCTTCCTCTATATTGGTACTGGTTTGAACTGTTTGAGACCAGCTTTATCGCGTTTGGTATGAAGAGGATTGATATTAGTTCTTAAAGACTACACCCCTGCACTGAAACATTTGCCTGCAATAGGTATCTCTTAACTGCACTTTTCTAACATGGCTGTGTGTGTTCCACATTGGTGGAGCATGATTGGCCTCCTTCAAAGCAGATGGTGGTGGGCTATGACTCTCTACCAGACAATTGTTTCAGATAGAGCATGATTTTCACTCTATTAGAACATGATGCCTTACCGTCTTATCAACTCTTTGTTTCATGTACTAGGTGTGACTTGTTCAATGGGCACACATGTGATGTCACTGGTTGTTGCTCTCCTGTACAACTAATGTATAAACGTATAGTGAGTTGTGTTGGACCTCTCACCAATGGTACGAGTAATGGTAGTAGCACTTTGCACATAAGAGGAGTTTTACTGGGTATTGTTGTGACACACTGTGCCTTCATAACTCGAGGTCCTGTTATCTCACTGATGAACGTGGGCCTTCTGAGGTGATTTCCTTTAAACTTTTTTCTTTTTCCTCTCAGATTTTTTTTTTTTTTTGCTAAATCTTTGTGCATGGTCTTGGGACTCTGGGCACTTTCCCACTGTACTGCAGTGGGAATGTACACACGCCCTTCGCACAAATGCCAGGAAGGGGCGCTTACATGGCTGATTGAGCTGCTGTACCCAGCAGTGCCCTGTAAAAAGGTACACCACATACCCGGGGCAGATACGGCCCATCTACTAGTGGGCAGCTGCATGGAGTGTGTCATCCACCAGATTAGCCTGCCAACCATGTACCAGGCCTGCCATTGCAGGCCTGCGGAGGTGCAGTTGTTTTGGCGCTTACAGTGGCATTTGTTACTCCTTGGTCAAGTCTGAGAGGGCCTTAGACTGCCCTTAGAGCACCCCCTGAAGGACAGAGTAGGTAGTAGGTGGATGCCAGGGCAGGTACACATGGGTATTCCCTGCCTAGGAGATAGGCTGTTTCCTAGGTTTTGATGATTCTCTTAGTGGCGTTTGGGCCCTGGGCACTTTATCCCTGTAAATACAGTGTGAAAATGTGTGTGCCCTGCCTGGGTATGTTAGGAAGTGGCGATCACACGTGTGCGCGCTAACACAATGGTGCTTAACATGTGTCCAGCCTGCCATTGTAGGCCCGTGTGTGCATTCTTGCAGGATGGTGTTTCAATATGTGCTGAGCCTGCCATTGTAGACCAGTGTGTGCGCCCTGGCATAATGGTATTTAACATGTGTCCCACCTGCCATTGCAGACCCGCGTGTGCGCTTGCACAATAGTGTTTCAACATGTATCCAGCCTGCCATTGCGGGTCAGTGTGTGAGCACTTGCACAGTGGTGTTTAACCTGTGACCGGCCTGCCATTGTAGGCTTGTGTGTGCACAATTGGACCAAGGATGTTTCTTAACGTAGTGAAGAATACCCATGTGTGTTCTCAGTACCGCTGAGGGTTTCTCTCCCCAAAGGCTAACATGTGTAAATGATTGAACTCACTCCCAACTGCAAAAGTAGATTGCAGTGGAGCAGCCTCATGATGTTTCCTATCAATGAATTCACAGTGATAAACCCCTTCCTCTAGTAAAGATGATTTTGTCATAAATCGCTCAGAAATACCACTTCTGGAAATTGGGCATTTCTCTGCTCTGTAGTTCATTGTGTGCCTTTCTACCTGGCTCCAATGTACACTGAGGTTGGGGGAGCACATCTATGCATTCTCCAGTGACGGCTATAAACAATGGGCACGCAGCTCGTACAACAAACCTATGCCATTTGAGGGCCTGATTGGATAGACTGGAGGGAGAGGTTTTGACACTTGGCCTCTGGGAGTCAGACCATGGCCCCACTAAAGATTAAGGTCTGTATGTCACAGCCCCATGGAAGGCAGGACTGAAATATAGGGGAAACATCAGTGGTTCAAAGGAAGAACCTTTGAACCACCCCCAACTTCAAAAGCACACTACACTATAATTATAGGTGCCATACTGCAGCAGGGTAGAGATACACTTGCAGGGACATGAGACCTGAGACCCTGGACAGTGGACAGTGCCGGAGGAATCTTGTGCACAAGGACGTTAACTGCCCTTCCTGAATTGTGGCTGGCCTGGGTAGACTGCCTGCTGCTGTGTGGTGCCCTGAAGTGTGCTCTCCAAGGGCTTGTCGGCTTGTTGCCTGTTCTCTTTGGAGGTCTCAGGGACATAAAAGACCTCCTCCGAGAGACCTACACAGTCTACTGTGTCAACTGGGGAGCAGTGCCCTCCTACGCATCTACATCATCTACTGGATTCTACCTGGTAGCAGTGGTGTGAGCGTTGAACTAAGTATTGCACATGGAGACCAGACTTGCCTGGTGCGAGGGACGCATACTGTCTGCTTGTGACACTTGGACAGTGATGCCCTCATAAATGCCACATCGTCTGCTGGATTCCAGCTGACAACACGCTGTGAGCACAAAGCAAAGATTTGTGCCTGGAGACTGGATCGCCTGGAGCAGAACCCCAAAAGTATTGCCTGCATCTAAGGCGTGTGGTCCCTGCAATGTTGGGCCTATGCATCAGCACACATAAGCATCTTGGTGGTGAGTGGATTCACCAGTTGCAAGACCCCACGTGGCCCGCTTCATCGATGCATCTCCTTTGTGCATCACGCTGACTGCATGCTCATTGTTGCGGTGTCCGACTTACAGGTTATGTCCCTCGGAGGTGGGAGTGTAACCGTGGTAGTGCTTCATTCTACCTTGAGTAGCACTGTTGAACTTGTGCCTGCGTGTGAGACTGGAACTGAATAATGCACCCCATATCAATGCTCACCGGGCATTGTGCCTCTTTTCCAGGGAGGCACTGAAATTACGTCTCTTGGATTGTGTGTGACCGGAACTGTCTGGTGCGACTCGTATCAATGCGCACAAGGCGTTGTGCCTCATTCCTCTGGAGGCACAGGATTGGTAACTTTTTATCACAAGTGTTCCAAACTGTCCGGTGTGACCAATATCAATGCACACAGGCGTTGTGCCTCGTTTCTCGGGAGGCACGGATTTGGTAACTCTTCACTGTAAGTGATTGGAACTTGCTTCTGCGACTTAAATCTTGATCTTTTCTTGTGTTCATAAGCCACCCACTTATATAGGGGCACTGAGTTGTGATGAGCTCAGAAGATAATTTTAATTGCCTTTTATTATACATAGGTTGGATTCCGTGTAATTTTTTCTGTTACACAAGTGAACTCACTATTAGGTGGTGAGTTACTCATTGATTGATTAATGGAAGTATACAGTGTGTAACAGCACAGAACTTAGAAGTGTTTATTTGTATTTCTGCTTCTCTTATGTGAAGGCCTGGTAGTCAGTCAATTACGTCCTGAAGAGACACTAACAGTTGCACGGGATCAAAACATTGATGAACCCTCCCTCTTGGTTGTTACATGTAATTTAACTTCAAGGGATTCCACAGTGACATATGCATACCCTGTTACAAATGTTATCAATCAATGCATACAACCATTGGGAACTGTACAGTGTCTTTTGTAGGAAGTTGGCTCTTTATATAGTGAACCAAAATGAGGTACACCATGTAAAGAGTTAAAGCAAACCCCTTTTGATTTACAGAGGCACAATTGATAACACTAAATGCTCTCTTTAGTGGTAACCTGGGCGAGAAGTTTAAGCTTTTTACAGGGTAGTGCTAAGCTTTTATGGTACTCACAGAGGCAATAAACGAGAGACGCACTCAAAGAATAAATTAAAGACCAATTTAAGAAAAATACCTTTTTGTAAATTTTGATACCAAGAACTTTGTTATCAAGTAAGTACTTTTTTAAATATCGATTTTTACAGGTAAGTAAAATGTTCACTTAAATGCTTCTTTAAGCAGCAATGATTTCCTATGGGAAAAAGGCATATGTTGCATACAGTTATGTACGGTCGGTTTCTGGGGGTCTCCTTCAGACTTACGGGCATAGAGGGTCAAGGTCCAAAGTACCACCAGCAGTTACTTGTTACCTACACTGGGGTAGAAGTGCTGTTTGGGTTCGTAACTTTGCACTACATCTGTGGAGAGAAGTGGAGACCACCTAGAAATAGGCTGCAGAGGGGAACTCGGGGACAAGTCTGGCAGCTCCCAACGGGGGGCTCGGTTTGCAAGGATCCTGGGAGTGAGAAAGCACAGTTGGTTCTCCAGTATCTGGTCTGGGGCTCTTGGGTGCAGCGTAGATAAGTAGGCTGGGTGCATTAATGGTCCTCTGGGTTGTCGGTCTCGCCGGTTGAGGGTGCAAAACCAGGGTAGCTGGGCCCCTCTGGAAGTGGGTCTCTCTGGTGCTGATGTCCCTCGTCGGCTGCTCAATCTTGGTGCAGGGTGTTTGGTACCTAAGGTATTGGTACTGTGTGGCTTCGGTTGATTCTGATCTCTTTATACTTGGTAGGTCGACAGGTCTGACCTTCTAGGGCATAGGTACCTCTTCCTGTGCAGCTGTGGTGTAAGGCTAGCCAATGAGCTGCAGGACGTTGGACCAAACTGTCCTGTGGACGGCAGGGGAGTAGCTCCTCTACTGCAAGGGAGATTGCTGTCAATTTGCAAAGGGCTGGCGGTATACTGGGGTTCTTGGCAGGTGCTCAGCTGCAGGACGGGTCACTTTCTCCGTGATTTTCGGGACTGTCTACCACAAGTCTTCAGTTCTCACTTTCTCACGGCTTTTCTTTGTCATTTTCTTCTGGATCCATTGAATCTAAGTTCCTGGTGTCAGGTGTGCCACATAAATACTTGGTTTAGGGGCGTTAGGGGAGTGACAGGTAGTAGCCAATGGGCTACCCAACTTTAGGGTGCCTACACCCTGTATATGACCACTTCCTGTGCAGAGTAGGAATAACCCTGCTTCAGTGAGCCTAATTCCACCAATAAACAAGATGCTGGAATTCTAAGGTTTGTGTTAACATCAGGTAGCCCACCTTAGGTGTGGAACTAGTCTGATAGGGAACTCGTCTACTGGCTAGCTAATTTTCCCTCCTCTTCTGGGGCCAAATGGGCCAGGGAAGGTAGGTGGCATCTCCACTAACTTTGGAAGCCGGGGTTACATAATGAAGGCTGCAGAGGCCTTTGAAGCCTCCTGTCTTTGTATGCTGATAACTAGCTATGCTGCCTTAAAGAGGTAGTAACACCTCCGCCCAGAGCAGGCTTTGTTTCTGACTCCGAATGCATAGGCCCTCACTATCAGGCGATCAGAAACTCGCCTGTGGTGGAAGGCTGGCCAGGACTAGTCAGCCAGCATACTAGCTTGTAGGTTTTCTGAGTTTGGAATCAGTGTGGGCTTATTAATATGAGATGTTTGATACCAAACATCTTCGATTTCAGTGAAGCCATTATATAGCTGGGGAACTCATAATTACAAGTGTCCAGCATGTGTACTAAAAATGGCTTCCATGTTCACTTGCAATATCTAAGAATCAATTTGGACATCACAGGGGAATAATCTGCTCGTTCAGTTATGTCCAGACATGTAGTATAGTGTACCCTAACTTAGGGCTGTAATGCATGCTGTAGGGGTGACTTACCTATATTATATGCAGGGTCTGTGGCTTGGCACACTGAAAGTATGCCATGTCATGTTTTCACCTTTCTTTGTATCATTTCACGCGTGCTGAGGGGCCCCTTAGGGTGGTACAATACATGCTGCAGAACCCTCTTTAGTACTCCAAGCCCTAGCTAACAAGGGTACCAATTACTAGGAACTATATGATAAAGAATTCTAGTTGTAGATTCCTTACCTGTAAATTTCCCCCTGGCATCGGACTGGATCCGGGCAATTTTTTAAGCAGTACCCCTGCGTTAGATGGCGTCGATTGGCTACGTGTCCATCATTAGCGTCTGAATGATGTCGCAGGTCTTAGATACACACTACCCTGGGACGGTGGTCAGTTCTTTTTTTCTGCACCAGCTAGCCACTTTTTCACTGGCCTTTTTTTTTATTTTTTACTTTTGTTGTAGGTTTGTTTGGGTTTTCAACTCCTGATGCATTGAGGATGTAATTGAGGAAGACTGTTGTTGTGTGATGTCTGTAACAAACCTGCACCTCATAAGTCTTTGGATGCCTGGAGGGCGACCACGACCCGAAGTTGTGCTGCGAGTGTGAGGCCATGCATCTGAAGGCTCTGAGGGAGCGGTCCTTGAACCTGATGGTGGCCCGACGCTTGACTTTGCGCAAGTTGAGGTCCCGGTCATGAGGATTGTCCTGGAAGTGTTCACAGAGTCCTCCATCATCGTCCTCCCACTCCAAGTACTAGGGGTGATAGGATAACTTGAGGCATAAGAAGAAAGGCAAGAAGTCAAAGCGTTCTTCGACATCTCCTTGTCCATCGGCTGCCGAGACGTTGGAGCGTTGGCACTCTAGGCCTCATTCTGAAGAACGCCTTGGTCGACTCCACACCTACCCAAGTTTCTTGGATCTGGAACGACCCCTGCCCAAATCCAAGAGTTTTAGGAGGCTGTGCTCCTAATTTTTCAGCAGCCCAACATCTCTGGTGCGCCTTCGGGCCCCACAGAGTCGGAAGAGACCCCTTTGGGTTCTGCACGGTTGCTTCAGCACCAAAGGCACACATGGATCCAGTCCTTGATCCCGACTGACGTTAGTCGTACCACCCCAACCTTGCCCGACGCTGGTCCTGATGCTGACGCTCCCGGTGACGCCTGTGCCCAGGGGCGGCTCCATTCCCATTTGATTGCCGACTTTGACACAGAGCCGATGGGCGGCTTACGGCGTTGACTCTGATGCTGGTAGGAGCTTTGCCTCCTACGTTGGATCCTGAGCCCCTTATGGGCTAGGTTTTGGTGAGGAATGAGAGGGGTCGCTGGACCCTTTAGAATACCTATGGACTGGCATACAGAATTGGGTGAACCCAGCGTACTGGATACTTCTCCAGATACTACCATGCTTTCTCCCCCTACCATGGCTAAAGAGGAGGGTGCTTCCTATTACATGGCGGTGAGAAGAGCAGCTGAGGTCTTGTACCTTGAGTTGCCTTCTGTGATCATTACGACTAACCTCCTGATGGAGGTGCTTCAACCAGGAGCTTCCACCTTGAATTCATGCTGCCCTTTAATAAAGCTCTCACCGATGTCCTACTGGATACCTGGTCCAAAACCTGCACAGGGGCTCCTGTGAACAGGACAATTGCCTACTATGACCACCCTGCTCCACGGGAACCAAGCTTTCTGACTGAACACCCCACCCCTGAGAGCTTTGTTATCCAAGCCTCTACTACCCAGGGTGCGGTCCCTTCCGGGTAGGGGATCACTTGGGATGAAGATTTTTCCATTGAATACTGCATGTCTTTTGGGCCAATAATCCCACACGCTGTGGGATATCATTGTGCAAGTGTTGCCACAGGTCCTGGAGGAGACCCGGGCTGTACTCTGTCAGGCAGTTGCCAATGTGAGACATGCATTAAAGTTCACTAGCTGTTGCGGATTGGACACAACCGACTCGCTAGGCAAAGCGGTTTTGTCAACAGGGGCTCTGAGACGCCATGCCTGGCTGAGCACCTCTGGCTTTTCAAGGGATATCAAGGCTACTTTGATGGACAAGGCCTTTGAAGACACCCGTCTCTTCGGAGGGAACTGTGCAAAATCTGAAGTGGTGGTTAACGAACCGTGATTGGGTCAGAGGCATCTCCCTCTCTATTCCCCAACCAGATCTGACAGTAGTGACAGACGCATCACTTGTGGGATGGGGTGGCCGTCTGGGAGAGCTGGAGATCAGAGCCATCTGGTCTCCGGTGGAGTCTGGATTCCACCTCAACCTGTTGGATCTCTGTGCGATCTGGCTAGCATTGATGGCATTTCTTCCCTCTCCCAAGGGGAAGATGGTGCAGGTGTTCACAGACAACACCACCGCCATATGTTACTGCAACAAGCAGGGCCAGGGTGGGTTCTTGGTCTCTATCAAGAGGCTGTGCGCTTCAGGACATGGCTGGAACAGTAGGGCAAATCCCTGGTGGTAATCTGGGCCTGAGTTTGTTAGTCAGTGTGTGGCAAGGAATACACTAATGTAATGTACAATTTAAAAAAAGGGGGCATAACAAGCACTGGTAGGAATCGAGCCAGGGAAAATTGTCTCCAGTAGAGGGGATGCAATCAACGCCTTCTTCAGGGACTTCATCTAGCGCTTCGAGGTGTATGCATGTACAAAGAGCAGATTAAGAAACCACATTGAGAAAGCAGCACTTTGCCCAAGGGAAGCATGAGTGTGAATCGATATATTCCAGTACATGGCCTAAAGGCACTGCTTAGGGTGCAGGTTTTAAAGTAACAACTAGCTAAGTTAGTTGAACAGGCACTGAGGTCTAAATATCAAAACCTCGAAACTTGGGGATAAGATTAGCTGTATGCACCTTCGGATTGGGAAGGCGGGCATTGAGCGAAGGGCTGTACCTACTGGTCACCTTTGGGACAGTTTTTTAAGGCCTCAGTCAGCAGGCCCACAGAGACTTACCGTCTTCCACACCCTCGCCAGGTCACTGTAATGTGTATGTGGTGTGGCCCAGAAGCAGTACCGTTGTCCTGACCCCTCCCCTGCCTGCCCAATATTTTCAGGCTGGTTATGAGGACGAAGGGGCCTCGCGAAGGGGGGCAGGTGATTTTATGGCAGTTGGGCTGGCTAAAAGACCGGTATTGTAACCTCGACCCCAGAGCCTCTGGTGGAGGGGTTTATGTGGTGGAGAGGTTTAGGTTTATGTTTTCGTAGGCCTCGCTGTGAGGCAACCTTTTACAAGCAAAAACATTATAGGATGTGCCTTAGGGTCCGAGCTGATGACTTTGAAACCCGGAACTAGGTTGGCGTCCCAGCATCTTCTTGACAACATATCATTCTGGGCAATCACTCACCCCGTGCCTAAAATAAAAATGAATTTGATCTCATGCAACTGGTGCTCATGTAAACTATTTAAAGCTACAATTAAAAATATATATTTGTCCATGTTTTCTGTAAAGGCTAGATCATGATAATTAAAGAAGACTCTTTACCTAAACCGTCCCTATTCCTTTTTACCATTATGTTTCTACCTTTGTGTAGGTTAACTAAAGGTCACAGACAATGAAGGCAACTTGAACACATTTTACAATGTACGGTTTACTGTTTAAAGTATATACTAATCAAAGGAAAAATGCAGGCTTTGCGTGTTTGTCTTTGTTTTCGGAGTAGCCAGGACATAAAAATACCACTTGTGCTGGTAAAATAACCAGACAGGTGGCATCTCTAGCCAGAACAGATGTTGTGGCCGTTTTATTTCACTGCGCCCACCAAAATGCAGCTCTTAAAATACTTTTCACACAGGTTACTACTGGCTATAAGCTTAATTTACCAAACATTTCTCTAAAAATGACTCCAATGAGACCAAGCAAATGGCTTTCATGAAAGAGCACGATCCTGGGTTGTGGGCCAATTTTTTTGGGAGTGCCCGGGCCTTATTCTGATGCCAATCCGACCCTGGCTGTATGCCCCAGGAACAAACCAGACTTTCAATGATAAATTTTATACACGATAAAGGAGTGACGATATACTAACTCTAACAAAAGAATGTACATCGTTCAAATACATTTCTCCAACCTACAGATTTGGACAATTAAACCCAATTAGCATAGAATCGATGGTTGTTTGAATGAAATTCCTTTGGTGAAATTAAATCCAAATCAAGCCCTGTATTTGATATAAGCAATTGAATTACAGGAAGTAGGTGAAGCTGCATGGCAGGCACTCAAATCCAAAGTTGTAGGCAATGGATCACTCCCAGTAGAAGTTTACTATAAGATATGCTTTTTCTGTCCATTAAACTATAAGCTGTTCTCTCCGGCAAGTCTCCAAACCATCCCAGTTTCTTAGAAGGCCCTCCCAGGTAATCAGTGGATTGCTGTTGGTCGTTAAAGCGATAGTAGTGTGAACTGATCTGCTTATTTACGATCTTAATTTTGGTTTTAAAGTTTTAAAGTCGTGGTATGTCTGGTGGATGCGCTTTAGTCGACAACTGTGACGTCGGACCGTATCATATTTTTCTGCAGTCGTCTTCCATTTAAAAAGTATTGTTTTGGGAGTATGTGATGGCAAATGTTTTGAAAAGCGATTACAGAATGTGTTTTAGGAGTAAAATACACAATTTGATAACATCACTTTAATCTCTGCACTGCTTCTTAAGTACTAGCCCACTACATCATGGATATTGATTCCTTTGTGAGTGTTTAGGTGTTCACCTAGGTCACACATAAGTACACTAAATTAAACAAACTCAGTCCAACATTTTTGAATGTACGTTGTTTTCTTTTATTTTGGTGATAGAATTCATCTGGCAAAAACAATCTATGATTGTGCCACTGTGTTTTTATGGCCACCACGTACGTGGGAAACGCCCTACATTTTCACTTTCCTAAACAAAAAGCATTTGGCAAAGCCAGTAGGTCTGGCTCGTGCTTGGAACGCTGAGTAAAACACAAAAAAGCTAGCTGCAGTGAAAACAGCTTTAAACCGATTGTTTTCTGTGTACTTCGTAACCCTGAAATCATTTTCTGTGTGATGATTCAGTGTACTTTGGGGGTGTAACATAGTCCCTCGTGCATTGCAGTGCAAGCTCGAGGCACGAGGCAGAACGATACACCATACAGCCAATAGCACGAGGTGCGCTTCGCCAAGCTGTTCACATTGCTAGCTCTAGCCGTGGGCCTACTCATCGGTGATGATAATTTGTGAAATAATAGTCACCGTTGAGAATGCTGCAATTATAATGTTTGACAAAAATATGCGTGTGTTTACACTAATGCAAACTACTCGTTAACTGCTCCCTTGGTTTGTTTCAGGGAGAGTTTGTGGCGTCACTTCTGTCACTGTTGCGACAAATGACTGACCGACATTACCAGCAACTTCTTGAGAGTTTCAACTCAAAAGATGACCTAAAGGTAAGTTTGTGCTTTTTTTGTCCTGTCATGTTTTTTGTGCTTTCCCATCATTCTTTCTCGAGCCCTGTATTATCAGTCCAAATGCCATTTCTTTATATGCAGTGTTTCTAATTTTCCAGCAAGTTTCTAACGCTTGCAGTGAACAGACGTGTTACACCGGTTTTAGCAAAGAAAAGCGATTTCTGTTTTTTCTTATTCTGGGCATTGTTAAAGAAATATTTCATTTCTAGAAAAGAACGGCATTAGAGATTGATGCACCACATTTTTATCACTAGCCAATGACTTAGCCGTTCTAGTTGCAATTAATTTGTTCATTTTGTAAGATGTAAAGTGTTTGTTTTCGGCGTTCTGAAGGATGTCAGTTCTGAAAAAATGTAAACCTGTATTTGTCATGACTACATCAATTGCTAAATTATCTTTAAAATGAGTGAATTGATGTGCAACCTTCTTGGTTGTCGACTTGTTCTGGATGATAGTTAGTTTGGATTGTTGCATTATTGCTGATATGTGTAACTCCTACTTAAAGAAGTAGGGCTCTGTCACATCCACTGCACATCCATTTTTGTGTACTACCAGTGTATCGGGCACTCCTGCCTGGTGAAGGATCCTGAATTACGGCGGGCGATGCTTGGACATGAGACGCCATTGTTTCTAGCTGTTGATGCTGTGGCACTGAGTGTTGACCTGATGGTTCTGTCAGCGCGTAACCCATACCCAAAATTCCTCCTTACGAACCGACACTGAGCCAGGAGCGGTGTTGTCTCTCCCGAACTTTGGTGCACCCCGCTTGACCCGTCTCTCTTAGTAAGTGAGGTGGCAAAATACTGAAGGCAAGAACAAGGCATTTCTGGTAAAGAAAAGAACCACAGACGAGGATCTTTGTTTTAAGATTTACCTAACTAAATAAAATACAGAAGTGCTCAAGCTGGACCACCAACGTTGAATAGGCATTAGATTTAATTGAAAGTACATTAAACTCATTAGAGTTCTGGTCGATATCTAGCATAAATTCGCCTTCAGAGAATGGAGAAGGGTCTCCTCCTAAGAGAGAAATCACACCCTTTAATAGGGCTTTAGACAAAAGCCTCATACATTTTTTACATTAGTACATGGTTCACATGCTCATAACCAATAGTAATAAAGCAAAGTGAAACATTTAATAAGGAAATACATTAAAGGATTCTCTCACAATTCTAATACATGGTGCTCTAGTGTTAAAAACATCTGCAGCTCTTAGTACGTGAAATGTTACATAGTTTGTTATTTAGGCTGGGACAGTTGCTTTGTCTTTGAAAAGGTCCAACTCTGCTTAGATAGGCAAGGTACATAATTTCTCAACTTGGGAAAGTCTACGAGTCTTTATTAAGACACAGAACAAAACAGGAGCTAGAGTCATGTGTGAAACTGCAGTATCACAGTAAAATGGATGACATTGCCTAGATTGGCCTAACTAAAAACCTACATCCTTACACCCATGGAACTACCTGTCAAGAAATCTATTCTCACACTGCTAACTTCTGAAATGGTGCAGGAAGCTGGCTGTCTACATAGTGCACTAGAATGAAGTACACCGTGCAGAGAGTCCAGTGTATCTTCAATTGGCATTGCAGAGGCAAAAGTAGATAGGACTAATGTTATATTTGTGGTGTTGTGGGCGAGCAGTTAGGCTTAACAGAGGGTAGTGCTAAGCACTTGTACCAACAGAGGCAATAAATGAGACACACACTCAAAGAATAAATCCAAGACCAATTTAGAAAAATTATTATTTTTATATTTGTTTCAAACCCAAGTACTACGTAATCAGGGAAGAAGACTTTTAAGCATAAATACTTTGCAGTTTCAAAAATACACTGGAATTTTCAGAATTCTCTCAATGTTATCCAATGAAGGGAAAGCAAAGTTCAGCAAACACGGGTCTAACAATGACTTACAAAACCAATCTCAGGGTGTTAAGATAAGTACTGGGCACTGATCAGGACCACACCAATAGGGTCATAACGGGTGGCAGTGGGGCGGCTGGGTGCAGAGGTGTAGTAAGGCTTTGGGTGCCCAGTGGTTTCCTATGGGAGTTTGACCCCTTGACAAACAGGATGCAGACTCTGGCTAGAAAGCCAGTTGGGACAACAAACGGGTAGTTAGTAGTCTTGGGGTGATCTGGGACGTAGGTGCACCTTTGGTCCTCTTCTACTGTGCTGAGGGGCGACAGATGCAACAATGTCTTTTGGTATCGGGTTTTCTCCTCTGGGAGCACTCGCGGCCAGGGGGTTCTGTGAGTTGAGGCTGCAGATGTCGTGGGGGAGTCTGGCAGGTGTGGACCTGGGGTGGACTCGAGCTCTCAGGAGCCGGGGGACGTTGGTGGCTCTGATGACCCACCTCAGAGGGAGTCAGCGGTCACAGGTGCAGTGGTTGCTGTAGGGGTTGGGTTTTTCTCTCACCTCAAGGCTGGGGGATAGGGGATACATGCGGGGGCTGCAGGTGACTTGGATGAGTCCAGGAGGGGTGACACTTGGGTGGACTTAGGCTCAGGACACCTGGGGAACCCTGCTGGCACCATTGGTGGATTTCTCACCGGGTCGAGGTCGTCAGGTGCAGAGGTCACTTCAGGTGTTGGGTTTCCAGGTTGTAGAGTCCTTGTTGGATACTTTGTTGCTGAGCAGGCACACTGCTCACTGGAGTCTGAGTCTTTTTAGAAGGCAAGCAGGCTTCCTGGGTTCGTTGCAGCTGCAGGACAAGTCTTTTTGTGCCGAGTCTGTTGCAGGTAGCAGGCAGGCTGGAAGGGCTGGTACTGGGTCATCTGCTTCTTCTTCCTTATCTTCTGTGGAGTCAACTCTTCTTTGTCCTTCGTCTTCGTAGGTAGTTAGGATCTGAGTTTGAGGGTTCAGAGATGCCACCTAAATACTCAATTTAGGGGTGTTACAGGGAGTGCCAGGCAGTAGCCAATAAGCTGACCACATTTAAAGTGACTACACCCTTCCTATGACCACTTCCGTTGGGAAGTGGGCATAACCCTAACCCTAGAGGAGTAACTCCTTCCAAACAAGATGGAGGAATTTGAAAAGTAGTGTCCACTTCAGCTCATCCACCTTAGGGATGGGACTGCCATGAAGTGGGCACTCCTCCTAAATCAACTCATTTTCCCGCCTGTGCCGCTGTCAAAAGTGAGGTCAGGACAGGGGGCTCGGTTATCTCCGCCATCTGGAGAGACCTGGTTTGCATTTCAAAGATGGTAAGGCCTCTGAAACTCACCGCCATGGAATGTCCATCCTGCTCTAGGCAAGGTGTTCTCACCGCTTCCAAGAGCAGGCCTTTGTTCTGGGCTTCCGAGAGGTGCCCAGAACTCAGTCTAGGGTGGTTGCACTGGTATGTTCCAGTCAGTAAACACACCAGTAACTGGGTAGGGCTTCGGGGGCATCTCTAAGATGCCCTCTGTGTGCATTTATTAATAAAGCCATCACTAGGGTCAGTGAGGGTTTATTAATCTGAGATGTTTGATAACAAACATCCCACGATTCAGAGAAGCCGCAATGTAGCTGGGAAACTCTTAATTCCCAGGGTCCAGCACATGCATTTAAAATAGTTTCCCTGTGGACCTACTATGTCTCAGAATCGACAAAAACATATCAGGGGCATATCTGCTCTTGCAGATGTGCCCTCACATGTAATATAATACAGCCTACTTTAGGGCCAAAAGGCCTGTTAGAGGGGTGACTTACATATATTACATGTAGTGCTTAGGGAACATGGCACACAAGCTGTGTGCCATGTTGTGATTTCAATTTTGGGAGCACCTTGTCACGCAGCCTGCAATGATGACAGTCCACATAAGGTTGATGTTGGGACCCTCAGATTGGCACAAGTTGTGCTGCAACTCTGAGGGGCCCTCTTCAGTACCTGTGCCCTTAAGTCCCAGAAATACCATTTACGAAGGAGCTATAGGGGGCTGAAGGGCCAGGTCACTTGGGGATCAAGTGACCAGGTGTCTTGTTTTAGGGTAGGAACACGGGCAGTAGGGACCTGGGGCCAGATGTAGGTAGCATTTTGCATGGCGCAAACTGCGAAAATTGCAGTTTGCGCCATGCAAAATGCGCATCGCGATGCTCATTCCCATTTTGCGAGTCGGTACCGACTCGCAAAATGGGAATGCGACTCGCAAATAGGAAGGGGTGTCCCCTTCCTATTTACGACTCGCACCGCGATACTAAATTGCTTTGTGACCTGCTGCAGACCCAGTACATTATTCGCTGATTCTTCTGCTCCTCTTCTCACCCCCCTTAAATCGTTAAATGGTCAAGGAGCATATTATTAATTGGTTGCAGAGAATAGCTTTTCCTATTACACTGAGTAGAGGGGAAGTAGCCATTTAAATTGTGAAGTTTCCTGGACTGTCTAGTTTTTATTACCCCTCTGTAGTCCGCTTATGCATTCCTTTATGCCTCTTGGTGTTCTGCTGCAAATTGGTGTTTTTTCTGGAGTCATACATTTCAGGAGTCACATATTTGTGATTACTTGTCCAAATGGAAAGCTATACCCAGTTCCTTGAAGGGATAATGACAGAGGGCTGCCAGTATTAGCAACACATTTGCAGTTCATGTGTAAACCCAAGGTGGTTGACTCCAGTTTATTAATGGAACTTTGGTGACATTAAGTATTTTTGTTTATGAGTTCTGATATTCGTGAGACAGAACATTCTTTGAGATCCCATTGCTTGCTCTTTCATAGCTATTAAGCAAGGACTGTGTCTCCAAACACAGAATGTAATATTAGTGAAACATAAAATATGAATAATCCTGGTTTGAAATGTAAATACTTATATCTGATACAGTCCTCTGGATACCGGGTTTTTTCTTGAGCAGTAGTCCTGTGCGCAGTTAGGTGGCGTTGATCGACTCCATGTCCGTCGGTGTTGTCCATGCCCAATATGAGGTAGCAGTTCCTATATAGGCCCCACCTCGGCGCGCTGATGTTAGCTATTTTCTTTCCATGCCAGCCAGTGTTGATCCAAAGAGAGCTACCCTTCAGTAAATTTTTTGACCTTTTTCGACTTTTTGTCGAAATTTAACTTTTTGAGTTGTATAACTCCTAGTGTGTCGAGGGTGTCCTCTAAGAAGACTGGATTCAAGCCCTGCGGGTTCTGTCATCAGGCGATGACAGTGACAGATCAGCACCTTGTGTGCCTTTGGTTTTCTGTATGGCAACCACGACCGGAAGTCATACTCCCAGTGCTGGGCTATCAATACGAAGGCTTTGAGCGAGCAGTCCCTAAAAGTGATGTCAGCCCGGCATTAGGTTTCATGTAAGTCCTGGTCCAGATCTCAGTCGATAGGAAGGTCTTGAGATCGGTCACGGATCCCCCCTCTTCTTCATCCCACTCCAAGTTCTCTGGACTTTCAGATAAGTAGAGGCGAAACGTTCTTTGGCTTCACCCCATCCGTCAGCTGACTATATGAGGGAGCGGGAGCTTTGTTGATCGAGTCCTCCATCTGCAGAGACTGGGTCTGGGACGACTTCACATTTCCCCTGAGTTTCCAGGAGCCGGAGTGACCCCTGCCTAGCTTAAAGGGTTTTATTAGGGCATGCACCTCATTTTTGGGCAGTCCGAATCCGCTGACACGCCTTTGGGACCCTGAAGTTAGAAGGTGCCCCTTCGGGTTCTGGGCTGGCGGCTTCGGCCCCGGCTCTCAGGGGCACCAATGGATCCATCCCTGGATCTGAATCGTGCCGGTAGTACTACTCTGACCTTCCCGGGCACTGCTTCCGACTTTGACACTCCCGGTCCATTCCTTCGGGCGCTTGCACCCCCATCCTCATTGCTGACTCCGATATGGAGCCGTATGGGTGTCATATGATGCGACTCTGGTGCTGGCAGGGGCCGTGCCCCCTATGCTGGTTCCTGAGCCTTATTACTACGGGCTAGGTTAAAGTGAGGAAGGGGAGGGGTCGCAGGACCCTTTAAAATACCAGCATCAAGACCCCATGGACTGGCATACAGATCTGGGTGAAGCCTGTGGACTGGATACCTCCCCAGATACTGGCATGCACTCTCTTCCTGCTATGGCTGTGAAGAAGGGAGCTTCATGTTCAGGGGTGGTTTGGAGAGCAGCCGAGGTCCTGGACCTTAAGCTGACTTCTGTGGCAGTCAGGACTAACCTCCTGACAGAGGTATTTCAGCCCAGGGCTTCATCCTCTGAACCCCTGCTCCCCTTTAATGAAGCCAGCCCAAATGTTCTTCTGAGTACCTGGTCCAAACCCAGCACAGGGGCTCCTGTGAACAGGACTATTGCCCGCTGCCATTGCCTGATAGCGGGTGACCCAGCTTTCGTGACACAACACCCCACACCTCAGAGCTTGGTTATCCAAGCCTCAACTTCCCAGGGTGCATTCCCCTCTGCACCCCTGCATAGGGAATCCTGGAGACTGGACACACTTGGGAAGAAGATTTTTTCTTCCGTCTTTGTAGCTTTACAGTCCGTGAACACCGCATGCCTTTTGGGCTGTTATTCCCATATGCTGTATGATACGGTTGCACAAGTGCTGCCACAATTCCCGGAGGAGGCCCAGGCTGTATTTTCCCAAGCAGTTACTGACAGGAAAGACCCAGCAAAGCTCACAATCCGATGTGGGCTGTACACGACTGACTCACTGGGCAAAGTGGTTGCTTTAACAGTGGCCTTGACACACCATGCCTGATTAAGGACGTCTGGCTTTTTGAGGGGTGTCCAAGCTAATCTTGTGGACATACACCAGTCTCTTTGGAGAGAAAGCAGACTCAACGCTCGAGCCCTTAAAGGATTCTTGTGCTACAGCCAGGTCCTTGGGCTTTGCGGGGGCCCCTCGTCCACCTCAGTCTGCTTTTTGCCCCTTTCGTAGATATGCAAAGAGTGCCCAACTACATCTGTTCCCCTCCAGCCACTGTGCTGCGCATGCTGTCCAGCCTCTGCATGGCCAGGAATGTGGGATCCACTGTCCTTGTGGATAAGGGAGCCAGCAGGCTGGCCAGTCCACTGCCCCCCATTCCTCGGCAGCCACCTCCAAATCTTCCTAGTCTGACACTTTTCCACCAGGGACCAGTTGGAGGCAGGACCCGCCTTCACCTGCTCCGCTGGCAGTCCATCATGTCAGACAGGTGGGTTTTGCAGAGAGCCTGAAGGGGCTACTCCCTCCCCTTTGAAACTACGCCTCCACCCATGCCACTATCCTGCAGTCGAATAACTGAGAGTCACTTGGCACTTCTCCAAGAGGAAGTTACAGCTCTCTATGCCAAGGGAGGCATAGAGAGAGTCCCTATGCCAGTAGTAGATTGCGGTTGTTATTCCCGCTACTTTGTGGTGCCCAATAAGTACAAGGGCCTCCACCCTATCATAGACCTTTGGTCCCTCAATCTCTTTCTCAAGAAAAAGAAGTTTGAAATGCTCACTGTGGCTCAGTTTGCATCTGCCTTGGAACCAAGAGACTGAATAGTAGCTTTGAACTTATAGGGTGCTTGTTTCCATTTCCTTGTCCTGCCTGCCCACAGATGTTACTTGCAGTTCACCATGGGCTACAGGCACTTTCAGTTCACTGTGCTCCATTTTGGCCTTACCTGCACCCCTCGGGTGTTCACCAAGGTGATGGCGGTGGTTGCAGCTTTTTTTTCCATTTATTATTCCACATCAACTTGTTGGAGCTTCGGGCGATCAGACTAGTATTTAAAGCATTTCTTCCCTCTCTCAAAGGAAAGGTAGTGCAGGTGTTCATGGACAACACCACCTCCATGTGGTACTGCAACACGCGGGGCGGAGTGGGGTTGTGGACACTTTGTCAAGAGGCTCTGTGCCTCTGGACATGGCTGAAACATCAGGGCATTTCTCTGATAGTTCAACATCTGGCGGGCTCTCTGAAAGTTAGAGCAGACAAATTCAGCCAGCAATACTTAGTCGATCACAATTGGCATCTTCATCTGGAGGTCTTTTTTACCAATGAGGGGAGACTTGGTTAGATCTGTTCGCCTCCGCAGAGATCTCGCAATGTCATCAGTACTGCGCATTGGAGTTTCCAAGGTGGCGTTCGCTTAGTGACGCTTTTCATCTCGAATGGAACTCAGGTCTCTGTACGCTTTTCCATCCATACCACATCTTCCCAGAGATCTCAAGAAGATCAAGAATGACTGGGCCCAAGTGATCCTTGTGGCTCTGGACTGGGCAAGAAGAATTTGGTATCCCGAGCTACTGAGCATGGCCATCGATCCTCCGTTCAGTCAGCCCCTCTTGAAGGATTTTCTTTCGCAGCAGCAGGGAAGGTTTCTCCACCCGAACCTGTTCAGTCTCTTTGCGTGCAGATTTAGCGGCAGCAGTTGACAGCTTTTGACCTTCTGCTCGAAGTCTGTTATGTTATCTTGTCAGCCAGGCGTTCCTCCACCAAAACGGTATACGCCTGTTGTTTGAAATTTGTGGCATAGTGTACAGATAAGTCAGCTGAACCCCCTTTCTGCCCCTCTTTCTGAGGTCGTTTGTTTATACTCACTTTGGCCCAGAAGGGCTCTGTGTGGGCACTCCCAAAGGCTATTTATATGCTATCTCTACGATTTTGAGGTTGTCTAATCAATCTTACTTGTTTAAGTCTCCAATGGTAAATAGGTTCATAAAAGGACGTACTCATATGTCTCCTCCATTCATTATGCCCCAGTGGGTTCTGATTTTAGTTTTGACATTTCTGAAGTATGCTCCTTTTGGGCCTCCCCACAGTTTTCGTTTCAGGGATTTCACTTTGAAAACAGCCTTCCTTGTAGCCATTACATCAGCCCGCAGGGTGAGTGAGCTCCAGGGGTTGTCATCTAAGCCACCATACCTTTCCATCTATCCTGACAAAGTGGTGCTTCGCACTAGGGGTTCCTTTTGATTACGCCCTTTTATGTAAGCCAATCCATCACCTTGCCTACTTTTTACGCACTCTCACATCCTTCTGAGGAAGAGGAGAGACTCTCATTCCTTGACCAAAAAGAGCATTGGTCTTCTATATTGATCTTCAAGAGAGCTCTGGGTGGATGGTCAACTGTTTGTCGGTTATGTGGGTGCGAAGAAAGGTCAGGCAATTCAGAAGCGGACCATCTCCTGATGGGTCATACTCTGTATTTAAATCTGCCACTCACTGGCCAAAAAGCAACCACCTGAAGGTGTGCATGCTCATTGTATTAGAGCAGCAGCTGCGACCAGTGAGTTAGCACATGGAGTCCCAGTCCTTATTATCTGTCAGGTGGCAACGTGGGCATCCTTGCACTTGTTCACCAAATACTACTGCCTGTACAGTCCAGTCCATAGGGACGGGTACTTTGCCTGTTCAGTTATGTAGTACTTTCTAGTTGGATCTTGGTTCAAAGACCCACCTCCGGCGATGGTATTACTTGGGTATCTATTCACAAAGTAAGGAATCTGTAACTAGAACTTTCTATCAGATGAACAAATTACCTTCAGTAGAGCCTAATCTGGTAGGGAGCTATTGTAGTTGCATATTCCTTACTGACCCACCCATCCTCCCCACTCTGTGAACTGATTTTCAGGGATAGGGACTCTGCTTTCAGGCCCTTAGTTGTGACGCACCAGTGGTCAGTGTTCTTCATAGTGCGACGCTTCTGGTGTTGAAAGTTTTGAAAAGAAACTGATGTCAGTGTGCCAGAGTGGCACCTGTATAGGACCCACAACATCATATCCGAGGCAGGCGCTGCCGATGATGGGCGTAGAGCTGATCAATGACACCTAACAGTGCACAGGGGTACTGCTCGAGATACATCTCCGGATCCACCCTGATGATTGGTGAAAATTCACAAGGGTAAGGAATCTGCAACTAGAATATGTCTCTACCAGATAAGGAATTACCAAAGGTAAGTAACTTGTTCATTAAAGAAAGAAGTTAGAGGAATTAAAGCGCAGTGGTGTGATGTTAGTGACGAGCTTCTGTAGCGGTGGATGCCCCAGAGCTGATAAGGCTGGGCAAGGTGTTCTGGAGATACAAAACAGACTAAGTAATTTATTAAAAGGTTACCTTGGCCAAGCTTGAAACATAATACACCGGAATTTCAGAAATAAATATTCAACTGTTGAAAAGTCAGTGCTACTATATCGTCAGCCCTCTCTTACAGGTGAATTTTATAGTTGCTAAAATGAAACGTGTTTAGAATAAAATCTGAAATATTGGCACTGGGATGTCAGAGTTGGGTTTGTTTGGTATTTGGCAGAAAGTGCTTTGGCATTCACTCACAATATTTTTCATGGGTAAAATTCAGCTTTGCAAAACTTAGGATTCTGTTTATGACAAAATATAAAGAATGGGCAGCAAAAGAAGCCACAAAAGAAGGTGGAAAAGGAACAGCATGGGAATGGGTAAATGAGTCGGAAGGTAGATGAAAGACTTGTCTCCATTGCAGAACAGGGTTACAGTCTCAATAAGACAGTTTTGTCAAGTCCACTTATCTATCTGGAGCATTATAAATATTGTTTCTTTACCAAACTGGTGCTTCTAGAGGCGTGTATTGGGGTTACATTGTTATTAGTCAGCTTCTTCTGTATTCCAAATCCATTGGTATTGGATGGTCACGATTTCTGAGAAGTCCTGATCTTCTGATTAGTTCAAATAGGTATCACCCCAGTTGTAGGTCACTTAGATCCCTCTTGACCAAGTTCTAAAAAGGTCCCCAGATTGAGGTCTATTTTACATCTTTATTATGAACCGATGCTCTCAGTTTCTCCATTGTGCTTGGGCTCCAAATTTTGAACAGCAGTAGTTGTTGTAAAGGTGTTGATTTGGCTTTTCGCATCTATGAAATAGTCTGGTAGCTAGGTGCATTAAGGTCACCAAATGACTTACTCTAGACTTTTAAGGATATTCCAATTGATTGGCAGTGTAAGCACACAGCATTGGCAAACAGCACTGGCAGTGTCAGATGATATCATCATTAACTCTGTCTCAGTCGCCTGTCTAATAATATCACCGACCAGAAATCATGTTTCTTTGAACAGGACCACCACATATGCATCAGGGTACACGTGTGACTACGCCACCAAAACTCATCTGACCCTGCATGCATAACATACAAGCACATCAGGGTCACATACCATCTTAATTAAATCATATAAGCATTTTCTTTATATTGTACTCATGGAGGTATTGCTTGCCATCGTCCATATGATGGACCATGTCACCTTGGGGAAGGACAAATGTAATTCTTACTTCCGTTTGTCCCTTTACTAATGAATTCTCAAGGACCCAGTAAAATAAGTTCCCTGTTCAGGGATTAGACACCTCCTTAAAGTTTTAGTAAATTGAATAGGTTATTCATATATATACAGTCCCTGGAGACCTCCGCCTTGTTATCAGATAATCTAGCCAAGTGCCCAAGTTGGAGCAAGCAGTAGTTATCTCAAGGAGTGAGGTGAAAAATGCCAGTGCAAGAGTTAAAATCCCTCAATTTTCTCTTATAAAGAAAAGTCTAATGTAAAAGGTGCATCACCTTAAAGTGTCGCAAAACTGTTATCAACAAGGCCGGAGTAGAAATCAGGGCTATATTCTGGAGGTGTCAGTGGTGACAGGGAAGATATGATGGCTCCAAACCGAGGGACTTTTTCTAGTTCTGAAATAATGTGTTTGTGATAGTTAAAGGGATTCCCATATTTTCCTAGGTATATTGGTAAGTCAGACCATTACTGCTTGAGGCGGACCCATGATTTATTTGAGTGCAAGAAGAGACCACTACAGGGCTGGGCATAATAGGGCTGCACAGATGTGTGTTTCTACATGTGCAGAGCCTCGCACTTGGTTTCTTATTAGTTGCAATAGAATTGATCTCTTGACTGTTGCTTACTTACCATTGCACATGTAAGGTTCATTTTTTCCACATACATTGAGTATAGACAATAAAATGACTCTAGCAAGTAATCCGTTCTACAGGCACAATTCCATTTTTTATGTATTGTGTATAGAGCTAGGAATTAAAGGCAAAGCTTGTGTAACATAAAACCGACTGGTAACAAAATCTTATCAAACAAGGAGACTCCATACAACCCCAAGTGTGTAGGTCTTGCAGAAATATATCTAGTAGGCCGAAGAAATTGCCACTGTGAGTATCCTTAGTTTCTTTTAGGGAGATTGATGCCCAAGTATCTTATCTGACCTTGAGTCCACTGCAGACAGGTTCGAACTGGCCTACAGGTTAATCTTGTTGTGCCAGAAGAGCTGGTCTGTCAGGTCAGTGTGCGGAATGTTTTTTTTTTCTGTTTGTGATCCTGCTTTATGGTCTGGTGGGTGGGTTTTAAATATTGGTTTCACTGACATTACAACCAATGTTGGTTGCAGTAAGGACAAATGCATGTGGTCTCCCCTAACTTTCAAAACAGCTATACAGCTTCTTTACCTTTATCAAACCTGCCACAGTTTGCAAATGTGGGCCACTTTTTTAGGTATGTGATTCGCTAACAGGGCCACTTATATTTTAGTGCCGGCCTATTATCTATCACTGTTCGAACATGACTGCAAACTTAGTGCCTGATTTAGATATTAGTGGAGGTGTTACTCTGACGCAACGGTGACGGATATCCCGTCCGCCGAAATCTAAATACCATTGTTTTCTATGGTATTTAGATTTTGGGAGATGGGCTGTCCCCTCCGCCGAAATCTAAATCCGGCCCTTAGTCTTTGAAAGAGGTCCCCACATGTATCCCTGGCCTTACAGAAGCCGCTAACTAGAGTTTTTGTTGAGTGAATCTACAAACCCAGAACCAGAGAGAACACTTACACCAAATAGACTGTGTATCGAGCTGTCTGGGTCTATCAGGAAACACATCTTGCCATTGGTTAACAGTAAGTCAAAGAGTAAGGGCCAGAGCTGGCTGCCCTGCCTTATGCCCCGATACATATGGAGTGGTTGTGAGAGATGCTGGTTGATGTTGTTTAGATTGGGAGAGGACAACATTTTTATTTAACAAACGCCTTTATAACTGCGTCTGGGCCTGTCGTGCCAGAACTTTGAATGGGTAACTCCTCTCCATACGATTGAATTCCTTCTTGGTGTTGAGTGAAAGAATACTATCCAAGCCAAGTTGGAGATTTCCATCCGTGTAACCACCAGCCGAGTGCCTATGGGGTCTGTCCAGCATCATTTTTTTTGTTTTGTCTACTGAAGTTACTGTTTGCATTGCCAGTAGAAATGTTCCCAATGCTAATCGCACTCACTTTAGAAAGAGCCCTCGATCTTTGGTTTTATTCAGGTGGGACATTCGGCGAAGATAATATTTTGAAGCGTAAACCAAATATTTGCTATGACATTGTTTGTTCTTGGTTTGCATTTGACTGTTGTTTTATTTACGTTGCACTTGTCGATTGTTTTATTGTGCTTGTTATTACAATTGTTACTGGTTTGTTTTCAAGGCAGGCCCGGTCTAGTGTTTTCCACGCATTTTCTGTGTGGAATTCCTGTCACATTATCCTGACGTTTGTGTAGCTAGTCAGGCAGCTGTGGTGTGATTGTTTTATTTATCCCTATTAAACAGAGGCTGCTGTCATTATTCCACTGTCACAGGGAAACAGCAGGTCGTGGAGGGTGTACCATCGTGGTTTCCTGTTTGTAGCAAGATATTGTGCCACCGTGGTTGAGTACTTATTCATTGTTAATGTTTTGCAACGACCTGTATGTGCTTAGTAAATATTGACCCATCGGCGTGAACGGTTGAATGAAATACTTAAGAACTAATATGGTGCTTACATAGGACTGAACAACCTCTTGGCTCTAGGGTTGAGCTAACTTAAAGTATTGAACCCATTCTTGAGATGCCAAGCGTCTGTTCATGGGGTCATCTTGTTAGAGAGGTGACCCCCTTGGGAGGTTCTGGATGGTGTGACATGTAGAAGGAAGAGAAGAGGGGAGGAGAGTTTGTAAGCGCCAAATGCAGCGCTCTGAGGCTAAGAACGAGTAGTCCAAATATTTTTGTTTTTTTAAAACGTTTTTTTGCAGTTTTTCGCAAAGAAAGGTACATAGCCCGTCGGGCCCATCTCCGTATTGCATGATAATAACCTCGTACAGCACTTTAGTATTTATACAGAAGAATCAATAAAGCATCAGAACAGTTGTCAACTTAAGTACTGAACATATACCCAGCGAGGGGTTCATGCTGAACATATTCCCAGCGAGGGGTTCATGGTCCATAACCGAGATGTGCCCCATTCACTCATGCATACACCTGTTACCTTCTAACGAGAGCCATAACGTGCTTTAAATCCCTCCCACCTCCCGGTGTGTGTTTTTATTTCCTTGCCTCTGTGGGTTTATGCGCAGCTGTGCAGCAATGAAGGAAAGCTATTTGGTATTAAATCGAAGTGCAGTCATCTTAAAAGGTCCCGTCTCCAGGCTGTGCCCATGTATGCTACTCTTGACAAGGGTCATCCCCCTGAATTGCTATGAAATGGAGGGAGACGGATTATGTCTCTTCAGGTGTCTGGGGTTCAGGGTGCTGTAGTGAGTCCACTAGTGTCTCCCACGTCCTGGCTCCGTCTGTGGAACCCTGCTCTCTTTTAGTGTCTCAGAGTCTCACTGCACTTTCATATCGCGCCCATTTAATGAGCTCTCTCTTCCATGTGGCCACCAGGGGTCCCCTGGAGGTTTTCCAGTTCCTGGCAATCTCCCTATAAACGAGGACAAAAACCAAATCCTGGAATTTGCCTGGGGCCGTCGCCTTCGTTTTTGCAGTATGTGGAAACCAGCTTAAAAGCGATGCGTCAGAGTGCACCAGATCTCCCTCTCAGTTGTGTCAGCTAGTACCATCGTGATAGCCTCCCAAAAATTGGTCATTTCAGGACAACTCCAAAACATATGAAAAACTCATCCCCTTCCTCCCCACATGGAGGCATTTTGCAACAGTCAAGGTATAGTACCGATTGATCCTCCCAGGTATGCCCTGTGCAGTATGTAGAAATTGGTTAAGTTTAATCCTGGTGTTCCTAGATACCTTCGCTGTGCGTTCCAGAATGGTCTTCCAGTTCTGCCCCGTTATCACCACAACCATCTCCTCCTCCCAACGTGCCCTCAGATCAGTCAAGGGCAGGAATATGTCCCCTCATATAAACAAGTGACTGTTTTGAAAGTCTCCGAGGCAGTCACCACATATTGGCTGCACGCTGCCTGTGGTGGTGCTGCCATGCCCGTCTTCCAGTGTGTATGAATTTTCTGTTGCCACTGCCACATGCAAGAGGAAGTGGCTGTGGGGAAATCATATCTCAGGTGAAATTCCTCAAAGGGACGGAACACCTCAACCTCGAATAGGGCACCACTTGTGGACGCTCCTGCCGCCATCTTCTCCGTTAGTCCGCACCAGTCGCCTTTGTGTAAGAGCTCCTCGAGGGACCTCCCTGGGATGTCAGGGGAGTATGGGATCCACAATCCTGCTTTCGGCAGGCTCCTAGTGTAGCAACTGTGCAGAACTTGGAATTGAGTAGTGTTGTCAGCGCAAGTGCTTGGAAGCCTAAAAAGTACTCTTGTCAACCTGCACACACTCAGGGAAAAAAGGAGACCCCTCCCTCCCAACCATAAGTCTGCACGCCACCTCCAGTGTGAGCCAGTGATGCTGCGCCACCAAATAGTAGGATTCAGAATCGGGTACAGGCCAGGCCTCTCTCAGTCGCTGGTATTAATTTGTGTTACCCTCAAATTATCGTATAACTTTAAAACGTGTCATGGAACGTATAATACAAAGTGTCTCAAATTCATTTTTCGAAAAAGTAGCAAACCTAGTTTAATAATATGCTGCAACCCAAGTGGTGTCTCGTAGACATGAAGGTTAGCAGCACATAATGTTTCCCTGACAGGTGAGCTGCCTCTTCTGTTTTTTGGGCTGCTTCACGGGTCTCAGGTTGATGTTCAGCAATTTCCTCTAGCTTCTGAGATGTGGGCAGATGCTAAAAATTATTGACTGGCATCACATCGCTCTTTCTCTTAAAAGGCTGCTTGTTTTTATCATGCCTGTAATGAGGTAGCAGAGTATCCTTGCACTAGTTATGTCCCAGGCGTCTGGGTGTATGAAGGGCACCAGTAAATTGCATGGTGTATGATGTGAAATTTATATAATGGAGCGTTTGTGTAGGCTTCTTGGCACTTGGGGGCACATGTATGTATCATTTTTCCTGTCGCAAACGGACGGATTCGCAGAATCAGACTGTTTGCGACAGGAAAAAAACATTTTGGTATGTACAGAGCCTATTTTGCCATTCGGTAATCTATTTACCGAATCGCAAAATAGGTTTGCGAGTCCCAATTAGGAAGGGGAGTTCCCTTCCTAATTGCGAGTCGCAGCGCGATGTAGCATTGTTTTGTGACCGTGAATGCGGTCACAAAATAATCGCAGTTAGCACCAGTATCAAACTGGTGCTAGCTAACCCATTCACAAACGGGAAGGGGTCCCCATGGGACCCCTTTCCTTTTGTGATTAGCAGCTAAAATATTTTTTCAGAGCAGGGAGTGGTCCAACGGACCACTCCCTGCTCTGAAAAATTGAGATGACAACTTTTCCTTTTTGTTTTTGAAATGCATCTCGTTTTCCTTTAAGGAGAACGGGCTGCATTAAAAAAAAAAAAAAAAAAAAAAAAAAAAAAAACTGCTTTATTTCAAAGCAGTCACAGACATGGTCTCCAGCAGCCCACCATCTCTGTGAAGGCAGCCCTTCCCAATGGGGTCGCAAATTACGACCTACCTCATGAATATTCATGAGGTAGGTCATTTGCGACCCCATTGGGAATCACAAACAGTCAAGTACACTGTTGTACATCCTTTTTTGCGACTCGCAAATTGAGAGTCGTAAAACTGGATCTTTGTACATGTGGCCCTAAATTCCTTACCGGTTTCAGAGGGAGTCTCTGGACATATTCTGCCCATTAATTAGCTGTCAAGACACACTGGCTGGTGATTTATCTGGGTTCTCTCTTTCGCAGGGCACACAGGGGGAATGTGCTGGAGCCAGGGCCAACTCAGTTGCTGATCGAAGTGGAGTCCTTTGACATAATGGCTATTAAGGAACGAAGATATGCGGGAGGTTACAGATAATTTCACTTGCTCCCACAAATGAATGCATGGGTTTTGGGATTACGCATAAATACAGACGCTACTGAAGCATTGGGAGCTATCCTAGCCTGCACACTGCTGCCTGCTAGTACGAGAGACTCTTTAGGAAGCAATTATCAATACATTTACATATGTAAATGACGAAGTACAAATAAAGTCCTACACATGTTGAGTGATGAATGAGGCTAGCGCACTAATCATTAATGGTACCAATCGCCATAAAATGACAATTAAGCTGTTTACATATTTTGAAAGATATTTCATGAGTTGATTAGCTTTTATTAAAAGAGCATTTCCATAGTAACCTAATCTCTCAATTACTACTTTAATAACTTGATGTGACAGATAGTCCTCTCCTTAATTACAGCTGCCACACTTTCCGAGCCCCTGGAAAAGGACCTCAATTAAAATGGCTGTAGAATGAAACCTCATAAATGTGAGGTCGATATCACATAGAAGCCATCTGATCCTAATACGATTCCTTACTGATATGTTTGACTATTCATCTATCGCATCTTTTATGTAACACTAGTGTTTGTAGAGGTTGTGGGGAGACTTCATGACTTAGGACAGATGTAGAACTTGCAGGCCATGAATTCTGATTATTAAATACCGTTGTCTTACGTATTGACCCTTCACCCACCTCCCTCCTTATGTAAAGGTATAAAAAAAATCCCTCTCAGTCCTCTTCAAGGCAGGCATTTTTTTAAAATGGATAACACAGTGTATATATATATATATATATATATATATATATATATATATATATATATATATATATATATATAGAAAGGGATAGTGATTCACAAGAGGCAGAAACCTTAAATGGGACATGATGCCCCTCCTCTCGCTCAAAAAGGTAATAAATAGAAAATTATACTCTTTACAACGTGTATGATTTCTGCTATGATACTTTAACACGTTTTTTAAAACTATCGCCAGAACTCAGGCATTTAAACCTGTGCACTGTGATAAAATGACAATAAGTCTCGTGGTCTCGTGAGTAGGGACTCAGCTATTTCTTAAGTCAAGTGATTTGAAGCTGTATTCTTTAGAAATTAGGTACTGTTATCCATGTGATTGGCGAGGGCACGAGTTATAGTTACCTGAGGGCACGAGTTATAGTTACTTGAGATAACAAAACTATAACAGGTGAATTTCTGTGGTTTAGTACTTTTAAAATATGAGCCTGACAAATGTCCCAGTAACCTTTGTTTTTTTTAAGTGAATTTCTATGTTTTTTTAAATTCTATTTCCTAACTATAACGTCCCTGTAACCATTGGTTTTTGCAGTGAATTTCTATGTTTTTTTTTTTTTTAAATTAAAGTAATTGTCATTACTATACGTTAATCCACCACGTTTGGCCGGGCCCTGTGGCCAATACCTATATCCACCCAACCCCAAGCTGCACACGGCCAAAGAGGGTTGGCTGCAGGGCCTGGCCTGTGGCCAGTCCCTGTGCCCAGCACCCCTACCCACTCAATCCCATGCTGTACACAGCCTGTAGCCAGACACAGCAGTAGTAGGATGCAGGTCCGCATGCCCCCTCCCCTCAAACAATACCAGCCCTGAGGACCACATCCCCGTGGCCCGGCCTTCTAAAATAGATTTTTTTTTTGGGTGGGGACGGGGCCCCCAGCCCTCCCACCCCAGGCCCATCTCACCCAGTGACCCTATTTCCCCGGGCACGGTCTAAATATATATATATTTTTTGCAGTTGGGGGGCACACAGCTTCCCTTCCCACCCCGATCTGAGTTCTGGTTACCCCATTCCCTGGGGCCCAGGCTAAATATTTAACTATTTTGGGGTGGGGTGGAACCGCGTAGTCCTACTCCCTAAGGCGACCTCGGCCCCGGGGACTCCATCCCCCGGGGCCCAGCCATGTGACCTCGGTGCTCCCCAGAGCACCTCGTGACAATGTTGGGGATCGCAGGGGGAGCCTGAAGGCCCCAGCAAAGCTGTCACAGATAGTGAGCTGCCAAGGCAGCTCACTCTCTGTGAGAGCAGTTTTCTCTGTATCCCTGCCTGCATCTCCGCGCGCAGCGAAACAGAGGAAACATCCGCTCGTTTGAAGTGAGAGCTATTTGACAGCTCTCACTTCATCTGAGCAGAGTGCTTGATGTAACTTGATGGAAGCTTTCAGCTCCCACCAAGTCACAGCAAACAACTGTGTCCCGGAAGTGGGCACCCAGGACATAGCAGGAAACTGCCATGTGGGGTGACAGTCCCCAGGGCCATTAATGGCTCCTTGAGGTGGGGCACGTGTCTCACCTCCAATGAGCATTGCCGCGGGGAGGTGGTAGGGCTCGGGGATCCAAAACAAACTCCCTGCACTCTTTAATTGTAGCCCAAGGGAGATGGCGGTCCCCGGGGATGTGTGTGGGGGGATGGTCAGGGCAGCCCCGCACTATTTGTGATTAGTGCCCTGGGGAGGTGGCAGGCCCCAGGGCTCAGGGGTGGTGGGGCCTGGTGGCCCCGTACTGTTTATGATTAGTGCCCCGGGAGGTGGTGGTTCCCGGTGGGGGGGGAGGGCAAGGTACAGTCCCCACCTACACAATTTGTGATTGGTGTCCTGGGGAGGTGTTGGTCCCTGGGGCTGGGGAGGGGCCGAGCTGCTCCCCACATTGATAATTTCAATGCCTCTGGACCAGTTCTACCCGGGGGCCACACAGAAACAAGCATAGGAGCCTGGGCTTGTTTTTTAATTTTCAGTGGATCCACCTCAACGTCCGCTGAAAAAAAATAAAAAAAATAATTTTTTTTTTTTTTTTTAATGTTTTTTTTTTCCTCTGGGGGTGTCCCTCTGGGACCCCAGCACCAGAGCTAAGGGGTCAGGATGTCCTTACACTGGCCCCTTTTCTTTTCTTTTCTTTTCCTTTCTTAAATTTTATTTTGCCTGGTGAAGTGTTGGCAGCCAATCAGAACTCGACACAAAATTGTGAGGTTTTCACGAAAGCCTTCGTATCCCTGTATATACAAATTTGTTTTTTATTAAATTGCTAAAAATACTACTAAATGGATTTACATCAAATAACAGAAAGGTTACTTTCTGAACCAAGAGCTATTTCTGCCAAATTTGGTGTAATTCTGTCCAGTGATTCGGACACTTTTCCTGTTTAAAATCCTTATGGAAAAATGAATGGGGAAAAAGCACTTTGGTCCCCCCCCCCTTTTTACTCGCCCCTGCTTGATGGATCTCGCCAAAACTTTCCAGACAGCAGCTCACGTGAGCAGCAAATGTTTTTTGGAAAACTTTGCGAAGATTCGTCATCATGCGCAAAAGATATACGCAAGTAAAAAAACACTTTTTCTATAGAAACTATATCCTAACTATAACTACCTAGTGGCGACCACTAGGTAATATCACTGAAAAAAACAAAGATTTAAGCAACATTATAGTAAAGTGAATGCCAGTGATAACATTAACGTTTTGAACTAAGTAAAAAACACAAAAATTCACCAGTTATAGTTAGCAGAACTAACTATAACTTGCACCCCGCCATGCACTGCTTATAACCTCACATATGACATCCGTCATGACATGTTCCATGACATAATTTATGACATCACTGATGACTGATGGTACACTGCCCCCTCCCTAAGCCTTGTTAGACACTGGGGACCCCATCCTCCAGTGCCAATTATTAAAAAAAAAAAAAGAATGGGAAGGGAGGCTATGCAGGCCCCCTCCCTGAGCCATGATAGGCCCAAGGGAGCCCATCCATAAAGGCCACCTATTTAGCCCCCAGGGCTGTGCTTTTTCAAGGGGAAGGGAGACCCTGAAGCCCTGTCCCTCAGCTATTATTGGCCCCAGAGACCCCATCCTCCTCGCCACTTATTTAAATAAAGATGAGGTTAGCCATGCACCCTTCTCCCTGAGCTTCTTTAGGTACTGGGGACCCCCTAACCAAAAGGGCTGTACATATATCTAAAAAAGGGAAGGAGGCTGCGTGGCCCCCTCCCTGAGCCATTATTAGCCCCAGGGACCCCATCCCTGGAGCCACTTAATTACATAAAGTTGAGGGGCTGTATGGCTCCCTCCTCACCAAGCCTTCTTCGGCCCTGGGGACCCCATCCCTAGGAGCACTTTTTTAAATAAAGGGGAGGGGGTGTGCAGGGCCCCTATCCTCAGGCTGATTTTGACAGTGTGAACCTCATCCCCCGGGCCTGGTGCACTTTTCAGGAGGAGAAGTCACATGGCCTCCCTCCCTGGCCAAATATGGCTCCGGGGACTACATCCCCCAGGACTCAGCACATTTTACAGGGAAAGAAGGCCGTGCTGCCTCCCTCCCTGGATCGCTTTGGGCCCGGTGGACCCCATCCACTGAGGCCCAGCGACATTTTACAGAGGGATCGGGCCACATTGCCTCCCCTCCCCAATCCAGGGACCCCATTCCCAAAGACCAGTTATAAAAAAAAAAAGGAAATGCAGGGCAAACGAGCCAGAGGGAGTAGATCATGTTTGGAAGAGTGCTACCTGGTCTTGTTTTGGAGCTTAAACACTCCAGAGTATTACTTCCCTGCTCAGTAATCTGCCCTTGGTCAACACATATCGACCATCCCTGTCAATAGTAGTGTGCTTATGCTGGAAAGGAGTTCCTGCCCTGATCCTTATTAGCGCCCCTGTGAGTAAGCAGAGTAGGAGGTAGCATAAATTTGGCCCTGCCAACTATGTCATAAGTGCTCAATCTCAATGCCTGTAAGGTGTGCCCCTTGAAACATAACTATCTGTGCACCTCACCTCTTCAAGTACTGATTAATATTTGGGTGTTTAGAGGCTGGTCCCATCCCTCTAATAGTCCAATACATAAAAGTCAGTGTATATTTAGAGTCAGCCATTTACACAAGAGTACAAAGAATCCAAGTGGGTGACCCCAGGTCCCCAGAACCCCCTCCCATCAGCTGCCAACTATATTGTGACCCCCCAGGACCAACAAGCATAACCTCAACTACAAACTCCCGCACCTACGAGCAGCCCAGCAATGGCCCCGCCCAAAAACTGAAAAACAAAATCCTCATTAGAACATTACCACCCCCCAGACATGTGGCAAGGACAATCCTGATCTAAGTCCGGTTGTCGGTGACACAGTGCTCCTCTTGGTCCTTCTTGGTTCCTTCTTTGAAGTCAGTTGTTCAGAGCTAAGATTCTTGTGTCAGGGGTGTCCCTTAAATCTTGGATTTAGGGGAGGTAGGGGTGTGGAGGCTAGTGACCAATGGGTAGCTACCTCCTGCAGCTACTCTGCTCCTGAGGTGTCCACATCTGGTGGGGTAGGTCACCTTGTGCTACCCAGAACCCTCCATTTTGCCACTTCTAAGAAGGCAGAAATCCAAATTTAGTGCCCAGACTGGGGTGCTCACCCTAGAGGTGTGGTCAGCCTGCTGGGGGTGTGCACTACCCTGCATATATTCTTTCCTGCTTGTCCATGAGAAAATGTGCCTGGGGTCTAGGGGAGGGCTGTTTCCTCTTCTAGGGACAGCACGGATGACTTTCAGGGACAGTGAATCCTTTGAAGCCACACCCCTGTAGTGCCCATTCACTAGCCTTGCTGGGGGGGGGGATGTATGATGACCTTCCTGCCTCAGCCTTTGCCCTGACTCTTGGGAGTGTTCACACTACCTGGAAGGAGGTCAGAACCCTGTGTTACCGGTAACAAGCATGGGAAAGCGCAGGATGACCAGCCAGAAAGAAAATACGTTGAGGCAAACTGGTGGATAACCTCCAGGTGCCACCTGGGTAATTGGTGGTACCATAATACCCGGGTGCAAGTCCCATGTTATCCTATTGACCGGATATCACTTATAGTGTACTTTAATTGAAAAGACACTATAAAGATATATAAGCTCAGGCTTATATACCTGCACCTTAAATATAATGCACCTTGCCTCCTAGCCTGCAGAGACCTTCCTTAGTGTTTGACATATATCTAAGGCATTGCATTAAACTATGCTACTCGTGGTGAGGGCACTGTCGAGCTCGAGCAATTTGCACTGCTCCTGCAGTCTGCAGTGGCAGGTCTGCCATCAGTAGTTTCTTTGGGTCGCCCAGGGTGGCAGCACAAATGCATACTACAGTCCTGGGGACCCCTTTATCATCTATACCCTGGGTATGCTGGGTACCATTTACTAGAGACTTATAAGGGGGTAAGGTCTTTGCCAATTAGAGAACTACCAAGTCGGCAAATGAGTTTTAGGAGAGTGCGCAAGCACTGTGGCCTAGTTAGCAGGCTCCAGTGCACTGACAATCATATTAATCAGCATTGGGGGCGCAAAGGGACACTTTCCTACACTAACTATAACTAATTAGTGGTGACTACTACTAGGATGGATATATAAATATGTGTGTGTGTGTGTGTACATATATATATAACATATATAGACATACATATACATAAAACCTACTGGTGAGTGCCAGTAGGTAGCTATAGTTATGACCTAGTTTCCATAGGAAAAAAAAAAATTGTTTTGCAAATATCTTTGCCGCCGTTTGAGGAAGTTTAACAAAATTTTCAAAACTAGATTGCCACTGACTTCAGGTGCTGTCTTGAAAGTTTCCGGGTGATCCATCAAGTGGGGACCTAGAAAAAGGGGGTTTCAAAACGCCTTATCCGCATGCAATTTCCCATAGGGATTTTGAACACGACTACAGCCTAAAGTGCTGGATACAATAGCACCAAATTTGGCAGAAAGCTAGCTCTTGGTCCAGAAAGCACACTTTTTGTGATTTGGTGTAAATAAGTTTGGTAGTTTTGGAGATAATAAAGAAAAAAAGAAATATTGATATCTGGGATGTGGATCACACAGTCCCCATGTTGATATCAAATTGGCTGCCAGCACACAACGAGGACATGATGGCAGCCATTTTTGGACTCAGACTCAACCGAGTCACAAAAAAGAAGTAAAAATAAAGAAAAGGGGGCAAGGTAAGAACACCCTGACCCCCTAGCCCTCTTGCTGGGTCAGGGCAAAAAAGTATTTTTTTCCCATTTTGCAACAGAAACTGAGGTGGATCAGCAGATCTGGCAAAAATAAAAAAAATATATAAAGCAAGTTCTCGCACTTGTTTTTTAAACAGCCCCCCCTGGTGACCAGGTCCTGGGGTCATGCTGTGTATGTAAAAGTGAGAAGGGGCACATGCAGTCCCCCTCCTCAAGTGCCTTTGAGCCCCGGGGAACACCACCTCCCCGGATCTTTGTTAATATTCGACAGGGGCGTGTATACCCCCCCCTTTCATAGGCTCATTAGAGCACTGGGGACCACCGCCTCCCTTGGGCTTTCAATAAAAAAGGCATGGAGCCCCATTATGTTCCTGGAGATAGCCCTGGGGACCACCACCTCCCCGGGCCGTTCTCAGTTTATTGGGGTGGGGTTGCACGGTTCTTTCTCTATGGTCCTATAGGGCCCCAGGGATGACCACCTCCCCAGGGCCAGAAAGGACAATTAAAGGGGAGAGGGCTGCGTGACTCCCCTCCCGGGCCATATACGACCCCGGGGACCACCACCTCCCCAGGGCGGCCCCTGCAAACTTAAAGGAGGGCATCCATGCGGCCCCACTCCCGGGCTATATACGGCCCCGGGGACCACCACCTCCCCAGGGTGGCCCAGGCAAAGTGAAAGGAGTGGTGCTGCGCAGTTCCCCTCCTGGAGCCATTAATGGCCCTGGGAAACACCACCCTCGGGCCAGCTCCCTTTCTCCCAAAGTGTCCACCCTCAGGAGATAGCAGTTTGCTTTCTATTGCTGGGAGCATTAAAAGCTCCCACCAAGCAAATTTTAAGTTAGCTCCCAGTGGGCAGAAGCAGGAAAACTGTTTTTGCTCACTGGGAACAGACTTCATCTATTTTTTAAAGGATTGTTCCCGCAAGCAAGGAGCAGCATTTTTAGCTTCTCCCTACGTGAGGGAGCAATTGTCCCCGGCGACACACACATTAGTGGTATGTAACTTCTTCACCCCTTTTTCCAGGATGAAGAATAGATTACTCAAAAGCCCCCAGAGTGTGTTTCCCGCCAATTTTGGAGACACATTCTTGACGCAGAGGAATATGAGCACATCTCCATCAAACAGAGACGCACTTACAACATTTAACTAAGATGAAGTACCCTTCTTTGCTGAGGATTCAACTCTTTGTAGTCCTTCATCTTCTCCACACCAGTATTTATGTGATCAGTATGAAGATGCTAAAAAAAACAATCACTTTGCCAAAATTATGAACATTTAAGGGCACTGGAGACATTACTTCGGGGTCCTTTATGCAGCTGTAGTTTGGAATTTGCACTATACATTTACCCAATGACATAGCAGTTACTAGGTGGGCCCTTCTTGGATTAATTAGCAGGTCAGGATGCATTCTGAAACTGATGCTCATTTTACAGAAATGATACCTCAAAGGCGCCCCCACCCGGTGCCTAGGAGTAGTTGGTCACAGAGCATGACTGCAGTCCAGTGTCTGTGGCCAACTCCCACCAAGCTCAGCCAAAGGCCATGATTGACATGGGGTTGATGCTTGCGAGGGGCTGGCTAGAGGGCCTGGCCACAGGCCAGGTCCTGTGGCCAACCCATGCCACACACAGCCAAAGGCCATGTGTGGCGCTGGGTTGGATGCCTGCAGGCAGTTGGCCGCAAGGCCTGGATGCAAGCCAGGCCCGCGGCACATCCCACTGTGTACGGTCAAAGGCAGGATAGATGCATCCTGGGATTGGCCGTAGGGTCTGGTCACAGGCCGGGCCCTGCGGCCAACCCCTTGCTGCGTTAAAAAAAGATAGAAACTCACTGAAAAAAAAACAGAGGTTACAGGGACGTTGTAGTTAGGTTCTGAATTTACACACATAAAACCATAGAATTTCAGCTGTTATAGTTAGTTATTTCAAATAAATAGAACGTGTGCCACAAGGTAACTATATTTTGAAACCTCAACATGCACAGCTAATTACCCCACATATTATATCATTGATGACATCTTCGCTGGTATCATTGATATTATCATTGTAACATTTGCAGTACAATTATTGATGAGAAAACTGCGCAAAATTTAAAACATTGGGAGCCGCAGGGGATCCAGTGCCCCATGGACCCTGGGAGCTCTACAGCCAGCACCCATTGCGGTGTGCCTAGGTGGGAGCAAAGTTGTGTTTGTTGCCTGGTAGAGTGCGGGCAGGGAATGCCCACACTCTCCCTAGCAGGGGACTGCAGTGTCCCGTGGAATGGGATCCCCGGGTCGGTTACCGGCTCGTGGATGGGGCCGAACACCACCATCCCTAAAACCTAACATTTGGCCTCGGTGGATGGGTTTCCTGGCCTAATTAAGGCTTATAGAGGGGTCCACATTGACCCCCTCCTAATGCTAATTAAAGGAGCCCTGGGGGAGTGGGGTCACACAGGCCTAAAAAGGCCTAAAAAAGAGTAGCTTCACAAGCTGATGGTATTCCTCATAGGATTAGTTGTTGCAATGTCAGACATTCTCTTTCACAATACTGGTCCACCATGCTCTGGGAGCATGTGAAAACATGGGCTACACCTGTTGTGAGAGCAGTTTCCAAAACATAATATGAAAACGTCAACCAAACATTACCATCGCCCTGCAAAGATTTCAACTTGTATTGAAATATTTTATGATTGGATTTAAATTAATAATTTAACCCAGTGCTATATATGCAAAGGGAGTTTTTCTTCATTTAGGAAGTAAAAGTAGCTCGCAATTAGTGCAAGATATTAAATATGTAAAGTCGAGATTTAGGCCATCAATCCTGTGTAATCTATATTTTTGGAAATTATATTTTTGCATCCTTTACCACCCCCTAAGTGGCAAAGGAAAAACCATGGGGATCTATGCCAGAAGATACATACATGGAACTAGAAATTATTAAATGCCCACCCTCAAGGTAAATGCCACTATGCACTCATTCTCATCTCATCATATACTTGAGATATAACAGCACCTTAAATTCCATAACAATCAGAGGTGTTGCATGAATTTATAGTAATATTCATTAAACCCATGGAATGAAAGTTATTTCTTCTTTGTGTCCAGGGGAGTAGGTTTTACTAAAGCATACACTAGACACATATTTATTTTTTGCAGTTTTGCATAATACAATAGCCTCCAAAGAGCGCCCTATGCTGGAAAATGTTTTACTCGAGGACACTCTTCGGATAAGCAATGACACTTGAAAGCTTTTAGGGCTACAGAGAACAATACAGTTTTAAATTAAGTGATGTGATACATTACATTGTAGCATCACAGAGAGTTTGAAATTACGCCGGCATTCTTCTTTGCTTTAGCAGTAGGTGGAATACCAAAGATGTCCTGGCTGCCCTGGCCTTGCCTTAAGTCACGGTTGAATTCCCTTCACTGAGGAATAATCATCAGTCTAGGTTTTAGTTGATTTAGGGTGAAAGGATGGCTGTAGTGATCATGGTCTTCAGGGTGATTTATTGCTTGCCCTTAAGTGCTACGTTTCCTAATTTGTTTGTGAGAACTGATTTCCTAGTGACTGCTTGAGTATAATTACCACCTAAGAAATTGCCTGATCCAAGCACTGCACTTTTTATTTAAACATGATCATTTTTTCTGCATTCATAAAAATCCTCTTGTGCTACAACCTCTTGCAGACTTGCACAAAACCTCATCTTTTTCTTCCTCTCTCATGACTAAAAGAATGTTATAATTGAATCACCTCACTATCCCCTCAAGTTCTCTAAACTGGTGTTGCATTGCTGTATGGAACCGAGAGGAGCGTAACACTACCACTAGGACATACATTGAAACTAACTAAGTATGGCAATGAAAGCTGTCAGTTATCTGATTCCTGGTTTTAGCTTATTCTCGTTGCAAAAACAGCAGAGATCTGGAATAGAAAACAGTAACCTCCTCCAGTGTATTCAAGAGCCTATTATTATTGATAAGAGGGTGAGAGTAGGAGTATTATTTTGGAAAGTGGATGAGAGTCCACAACAATATGGTGCCCCTCCCTTCCTTCATTGGTACTACAAACTGTCATCTTGTGTTATTTTAGCCCAAGTAATTGCGAATACTTGTAAAGATGGTACCATCTCTGCAGTCCTCTCTTCACCTTCAAGTCCTAGATTCTCCCTCACATTAATGCCTACAATATATACACGTACCTCATTGAACCTCATACATATTTAGTCATTTGCCTAACTTACAATAAAAGCATACAGGAAATGGTAAAGAAAATCAGGCTCCATTTTGCAATCACAGAAGAGACAACCTGTTTTTGCCAAAAAGGTCCAACTGTACCTGTAACTGGTCTCTTCATCCCCATATCTATGTTTTATTATCAACACTGAATTTCTGGTCACTAATCTTGGGGAAAAACAGCGTATTGTTTTGTTTTTCAGAAGAACTTTTTCCTAACTAACTGCCTTAACCCAGGTATCAAGGTAATGGTATGCTGCAAATCTTACAACTATTAATTTGAAATATCAATTGATACTTCACCATTTTATCAAATAGCATCATAAAATTACATTAGGATGATATTGTGCATAAAATGAATCAAATACTAAATTTTTCCTTGAACATTGTTAATTTATTTTAGGCTTATGGGAATAGTTTGATCTTATCAAGGCTTCCGCAAAGTCATAGTTCTCATATCTTTCAAGTGAACATTGGCCTTCTCGCCCTTGAAAGCTTAAGCAATTTATTGACGTAGCTTTCTTCTGTGTCACAGTTACCTTTGCTGCAACAGTTGCCTCTACATGGATTATCAAGTCCTCTTTCCACATCTTCCATGGCACAAGAGGTGTCCCTCACACTAACACCGGAGCTTCCATACACTGAATTCTACTAACAGCAAGAAAAACTAAAGGAATATAATGGTCTTTATATTATTAAAAACATCCAAACAGTAATGTCAAAGCTTACCTATATTTGGAAGAAATATTTCTAAGTTGAAATTCCTACAAACAGCCTGCCATTTGAGAGCCTAGTGTGCAATAATAATGGTTATATTTATCTGCATGTCCGTGCTACAAATGACCAACAAATAATAAATGAAGAACTTGCATGTGCCAACACACAAAGGCAGAACATCAGTTTTAGTGTCTATAGCCCAGATGAGATGCACCTTAGCAGTGGTGGTAGTAGTGATAATAAAGAATCAACCTCTGACTTATGAACCAATATAGTACTTTGGTAAAATGAAAAAGTGCACAAACTGACACTTGCTTACATTGACCTAGTTATGAAGGACAAGAAAAACTGATCTATTGTAGAGGAAATCTTTCCTGATGATCACAGAAAGGTATGTTGTATGTGTGTTCAAGCTTGGTTTTCATATACATTTCGAGAGTGTACCTGTTTCTTTAGCCCAGTTTGTGGACTTCTAATGCTAGTGATTTGCCCTTTGTTCTTTTAAGTGTTACCAGCTAGCAGACAATCCAGTTTTAGCTTTCATTCTGTGAGAGTTAAATGTACAAAGAGTGCCTTTCATAGGCCTGCTATGTTGTAGGAGAACTGAAATAAATAAAAACAGGACTCCTCTACGCAAGGCAAAAACAGGTTTACTGTCACGGCAGGGAGAGTAGCTACCCCCCCTCCCCCCCCACAGATAAACAGCTGGTCTCAAATGGCTGTTCACAGACATTCCCTTATATAGTTACATGAACAATGTTTTTACAGAAGGTTAAATAAAAAATAATAGGTTACTCAACAAGTACATATTTGTTAAAAGAAAATCACATCACTTGTGTTCTCAGATTCCTAACCTTTTCTTTACACCTTCATTGTAATTCTTACAATGCTTAACAAACCATTTATTTGCTTCTTTTGTATGCATGTGTGTGCGTGTGTTCCATTGCTCTGCTCCCAAGACTTCTTATCAGATTCTGTGTACACTTGGATAACCCTATCTCCTGCTCACATTATCTCAGTCATGTTTTAAATTTACCAAGAACAAAGAATGCAGGCTTGTGTGCTGTGACTATAAATTCCTCCAAGCTTGCAAACATTAGTTTTACTTAAACTAAGACCATGCTGATCATGCACTCTATTTTTCCAGTGAACTCTTCACCTGTCTTGCTTCATTGTGGAGCTTAGGCCTACAGTTTTCTTTCACCATGTGTAGCTCTGTAAAACTCTCTATTAATGTCTGTGATGCAATTTCTTCACATTTTGATTCCTCTCTAACATGCCCCCCTCTAGTTGATTTTTCAACTACTGGCTGTAATCCTAAATCTGCACTTTGCACTAGATGATATGTATTGCCATGAGCATCTACTACTTGTGTAGGTGTCCTAACTGTAAACATCTCTCTCACCTTTGTACTAATCCTTCTGCAACATGCTATAATTAATTGAAAAGCACAATATATCAACAACAATGTTACAAGGGCTGGCAATAAAGTTTTTAAAAGTCTAGACATACAGGATGGTAGTAAAGCAAACCACCCACTGAACCAATTATCTGGGGCACCTCCTTCATCTACCATTTTCTTCTGTAGATTATGCAGAGTATGTATAACCTCTGTCAAAGCTAAATTTTCCGCGTAATTTGCTGGGACATAGGTACAATAAGCTATTCCTATTTTGGCACATACCCTTCCTTCCATGGCTGACATAAGGTCAAGTACATAACAATGCTGCATAACCATCATTCCTATAACAGGCAGCTTTTACTTTATGGAATTAAATCCATCTTTTGTGGTATTAATTGTCTTCAGAAATTCCCGTCTAGTTATTTGTAACCATTGAGCAGTTGCTTTTGCCTGAACAAATGGCAAACTACTTCCAGAGAATAAGTGAGCATTATTAAACAGTGTGGTCTCTTAGAGAACATCCTTCCAAGTGGTAGTGCCATAATATTCTGCAGCTCCTCTCCTTCAGTGATGATGTAACAAAATCTTTGGATGGCTCATGGGGTGTTCATGTATGGTTGAAAAGTTGACTCATGGAATTACAGACAGGCACTTGCAAAGTCACTAGTGAACTGAGGCCTCTCCAGATCGGCAGTAACTGAGCATACAGTAGTTCTCCACACTAGCAATAATAGTCCATGAGGGTGGAGGTGCCGCCCTGCATGCCAGCATTATCTGTTGTGGCACCGCTGTTGATATTCTGTCCTACATTAACAGTGCCCTTTCCTCTGCAACATAAAGAAACAGATGTTAATTTCTTGTCTGTCTGAGGACTTATTGTACTACCCATCCAAGTGTATCACACAACCTTATCATCCCATATGCGTGCACCTTTTTTTTTTCTTACTGCATCCTCACTAATATCAGTACCATTCCAGAACGATGTGAAGCTTGAGGAGAATTCAATATCTTATCTCCCCTTCTTGTTCCATTTACATTGCTGGTGATGCTTGGTGTGATGCAGGATTAATCTGAACATCTGATAGTTGGATCTATAGTTTCCTGCCATCTACCTTGAGGGAAGTGCGAGTGGCCATTGTTATAGTAAAAAAGACTGTTGAATTTCAGATCTTTTTATTTCTGGGCAAAGTTTCTCACATACACATTGTCGCATATGTGCGCAATTGGATGGTCGACCTCACCGGTGGCACGCTTTTCCGTTCCTTTGGTTAACTGTTTAGAAATTAACTTTACAGCTTTCATTAGCTCGGCAAGACAAACATGCATTTCGACATTCAAAATTTGAGCTGTACTTTCTCCTTGTATCTTACTTATAGTGGCAGGTATTTGCGTATTCATAACTCTTCCTGTTACTACCTGATGTGGTGGCAGGTGATGATCATAACTAGGTGTGTTTCTATGGGAGAATAGTACTAATGGTAGTCACTACAACTGTTTTTTACGCAGTGTGGTGCATAGCTTGCTGATCTCATTCTTCATTAAGCCATTTGGGTGCTGAACAATACCAGTGGGGGTTCATCTCACGAATCAGGAATATAGCAGCTGACTTATCATCACAGTGGGCACCTGGTCCTGCTTTGCTCCATCCAAAAAAGGACAAACCTCAACTATGTGATACCCACAGTTGTTGCAACTGTCTATCATGTGCACAAAGTCGAGATGGATAGCCTTAAAAGGACCCTTGTGGTAGAGTTATGATAGAATTTATTACCTTCAATGTGGCATTTGGAGGGAATTTATGAATGTACACTGTAAGCATATCATACAAGTTGGGAACAAACCAATATTGTTATATTTGCATAGACAAGTGATGTCTCGAGGTATGGGCTGGTAAATGTCCATACCAGTGACGATAATGAAATGTTTGATCTGCCCCTTTCTATACCTCCTTGTCCTCCTCTGGCACTTCCTTGTGCCCTTACACTGTCCTGCTGTTGTGGGTACTGTTGTTGGGCGGTCCCTGGGACTGATCCGACAGACATTGCAGTCATCTGAGTGATGGCTGCTAGTACATTGCTCCCTTTATTGCCAGCTTTTGCTGCACCAACTTGGATGCTGCCTTCTCCATCACCTTCTACTCATTTCTTTCTTTTTCTTATTTCGTTTTACAAAAATGTATTACATTGGCCTGTATCTGTGTCCAGAATTTAGCTTCCAGCGCCACTATATTATCAAGTTTATCCTGCACATCAGAGGATAAGCCCTTTTTCACCACATTATAAAACAATACAGCATTTCCCCCTGTTCCTTTCTAACCCTGACCTACTTCTTGAATGTAATTTTCTTTCATCTTACTAAGAAACTGAGTGGGGTCCTCATTAAACTACATTGATTCAGTGATGAGGACCTGATATCTGGCCTATCAGTATACATGTTCCTCAGCTGATCACAGACTACTGTCTGAATTAAATTGAATGGGGAACCATCACACGTAGCCTCAGTAACATTTCTCACCCCAGCCTTATGCAAAATAGTATATGTCTCATCCCTTATAAGTAAGCTACGTAAACTCTTTATGTCCCCTACTGCCAGGGGGATGCCTGCAATTTGTTTCTCAAAAAAACAAATCCATTTCCCTACTACCTCTGTAAGTGGTGGTAACAACTTTTTAAAATTCTCCTTGTTCACTTGTTACTAAGGATCATAATGGGGTGCCCCAGGCCCTTGCGTATCAGGGGCATCTGATATACAGGAGTTGGGGTTGTGCTGTCTGGCATATTTTTGTCACACATGCAAACATTTCTGGATATAGGGATAGTCCTAATCTAGATCTCCCTCACCATAAAGAATGCAGTCCTCAGCATTTGCCATGTCACATGGATCAAAAGACCTTACCCGTGGCCATGGACTCATCAGTAGGGCTAAACCTTCAGTCCATCCTGCTAAATTATCTACATAGGGTACAACACTGTACCAACTATTTTCCCCTTCCGCAACTATGTCACTAGGTGTGAGTTTAGTGCTGCGATGTAGAACTGATGTAACACTCATCTGCTGCATTGGTATATCATATAGCGGCAATCCTCCTACAGCTTCATAAGATGTCATCCTGGGATCTATTTGACCATGTGTTCCCTGAAATTGCAACCACTCAAACTCGTGGGGTTTCCCAGTTTTAGAGAACACACCCTGCTTTCCTTCTCCAGAGTTGGTGCGATGAGGCAGTCCCATTACTTCCTTCGTATGGTCAAGTTTAATAGGGGCCTTTCTTGGCTGCTGATATCTTAAGAAGGGTGCCTCTGTTTCATTGTCTTCCTGCACAGAATCGCTGCTTGTGTCTTTTTGGCCTGTAAACACCCTTTCCTCCTTCTGCTCCCTTGTGCTGCTTTACCCTTCTCACTGCCCATTGTTTGTGCTCCCTATTACCTCGCCCCTCCCGCTGTTCCTTCCGACACGCCCCTCGTGTTTGTTTACCACCCGCCTCCTGTTGTTTGTTCTTTTTAATTATTTTTTTACAATTCTCGACTCGACCTGAAGGTATCACCGGTTGCATTACAGACAAACACATTCATTCAGGCACAGAGAGATTAAGTGATTTGCCCAGAATCACAGGATGTTGAGCCTGCCTTCGGGACTTGAACCCAGTCCCCTACTTCAAAGTCAGCTGCTCTAGCAGTTACACCACATCCTTTCCCATTTCATCAGAGTAACATCAGTTAGCTGACTTAAAATTCCAGTTGTGTACTCCTGCAAATCACCCTGCAGCAAGCATGCATCGAACATCGGTATACATGTGCTCCCTGTCACCTCCCACTGTTGCTTCCCACATGTCCCCAATGTTTGATTACCACCTACCCCCTCTGTACGTTTAAAAAAAAAAAAGGTTTTTGTAACTTTAGATAGCACAGACTTGAGGCGCAGGGATTGGAGTGCTTTACATGAGCACCATGAGACACATTCATTTTCAGGCTTAGAGAGGTTAAGAGATTTGCCCAGAATCACAGGATGTTAGGCCTGCCTCTGAGACTCGAACAAAGTGCCCCTACTAAAAAGTCAGCCACTCTAGCCATCACCCCACATCCACTCCTCATCTCTGTTTGTTGGAAAGACTTTTTCATCACAAATAACGTCAGTTAGCTGACTTAAAGTTCCAGTTGTGCACTCCTGCAAATCACTTGCAGCAGATGTGCAACAAACAGCGGTATACAGTTTGTATCAGCCTTGGAAAGCGAAACAACATTCACAAATCCAGTAGATTTTGCAGAGGCAAAAACTATTGCCGTTCCCAATGCTTGATTATTATTCTTGGATTCCTGCTAAGTTTTTTTTGGGGGAAAAAAAAAATACATATATATATATTTTTTAATTATTATTTTATTGCCTAGTGGCGGTTACCACTAGATAGTTCTAGTTAGGACCATGTTTCAATTGAAAAAGCATTTTTTGATTTGCCCATCTATTTGGCACTGTCTGATAACTCTTCACGAAATTTTCCAAAAAAAAGGGCTGCGATGATTCTTGTTGCACACTGAAAGTTTTGGGGTGATCTGCTAAGTGGGAGCTGAGAAAAAGGAGGGGTCAAAAAAGTTGCATATCCAATGATAATTTGCATGGGACTTTTAGACACACCTACAGCCCCGAGCCACTGGCCGGAATTACACCAAATTTGGCAGAAAGCTAGCTTTTGGTACATAGATTGGTCTTTTGCTTATTTGGTGTAAATCCGTTCAGTAGTTTATGAGAACTTTAGGGAAATTCAAATTTGTATATCTCTGGTGCGAAGTATTCGCTAACAAAGACAAGTTCATGCAAGGAAATGCACAGCTCTGATTGGCGGCCAACACTTCAACCCAGAAACTGTTGGCAGCCATCTTGGGACTTGGATTCAGCTCCAGTCCCAGTAAAAAGCCTCCCCGGAGCAAAAAAGATTTTTTTAATTATTTCTGTGCCGTGAAATCTTAATAAAAAACAAGCGCAGGCTCCTGTGCTTGTTCTTGATAGGCCCCCGGGTGGTCCAGGTTCCGGGGGCATTATTCATTTTGCAGCCAAGCCACAGCAAACACTCCAGTTTCAAACAGCAGGACCTGTCAAGCAGGTTCTGCTGTCTGAAAGCAGACCTTTTATCTCTGTCCACTGCACACATGCAGGGAGCAGAGAGGAAAGGTTTGCTTCAGCAAGCATCAAGCTGCTGTTAAAGCAGCTTCTTGCCTACTGAAGCAATGGCACCACGAGGGAAGCCTTAAGGCCTCCATTGCGATGCCAGATAGCCCGTAAAGGGCATTTTATTAGCATAAAAAAAATTGCAGACCATCACACTGAGCATTGAGGGTTTGAGTCCAGCTGGACTCGTTTCCCTCTTTTTTTTTTTAAGTACAAATTTTATATTTTTTTTAAAATGACAAAAAAAAAATATTTTAAATTGTACACAAATATCTCAGTCTAGGTATATCAGAAATCAAAGCAGAGTGTAATTTTTTTATTTTAAATTGTACACAAATATCTCAGTCTAAGTAAAACAGAAATCAAAGCCAAAAATCTCTCTATCTCTCTCCCTCTAACTTTCTTTCTTTGTCACTTTCACTCAATTTCTCTCACACACACACCCACTCAGACACTTATGCACCCACTCACAGACCCACTCATACACTCCCGCACCCACTCACAGACCCACTCAGACCCTCATGTACTCACTCACAGGGCCAGTCAGACCCTCATGCACCCACTCACAGACCCACTCAGACAGTTATGCACCCACTCACAAACCCACTCAAGACTGTCACATAACCACTCACAGACCCAGTTACACCCTCATGCACCCACTCACAAACCCGTGCACGTACTGACGCACCCACTAAAACACTGACATACGCACTCTCACCCCCAGATACAGCTTCTCACACCTTTTCTTACACCCAGAGGGGATGCGGACAACTTCCACCTTGCACAGTTGAAAGGGATGTGCACAGCATGGGGTTGAGTGGTTGGGGGGTGGGTTGTGGGCAACACCTACTGCACATGGGCAAAGTGTGAGAACAGTGGAAGGTTGGGTGCTTATAGGGGGGTGGCCTCAGGGCCAGGCCCTGTGGCCAACCGCCGCCTTGCACGGCCAAAGGTCGTGCGCGGCGGTGGTTGGATTAACGTATAGTAATCAAAATTACTATACGTTGAAATAACATAGAAATTCACTAAAAAAAACAGAGGTTAAGGGGACATTATAGTTAGGTTCTGAATTTACTGGTACAAAACCATAGAAATGTTGCAATTATAGTTGGGGTTCTTTCAAGTCACTATAACTTGCACCCTAAGGTAGCTGTAACTCGCACCATGCACAGCTAATTACTCCACATATTATATCATTGTTGACATCGCCTATGCCATCTTTCATATTATCACTGCAACATGTGCAATACAGTTATTGATGAGCCAACTGTGCATGGTGAGGGTGTGAGTTATAAGTACTTGAAAGAACTGATTATAACTGCTGAATTTCTATGGTTTTGTATGAGTAAATTCAGAACCTCACTATAACATCCCTGTAACCTTTGGTTTTATATTTCTCTCTCTCTCTCTCTCTGTATATATATATATATATATATATATCTGTATACACACACGGAAAGAGAGAGTGAGATTATGGAGAGGTGAACTCAAAGGCTGGTCACAGCATTTGATATAATTTTAAAAGGCATTTTGCCTACTACTGATATGTTGTTTACAATATTTAGATGTGCATTTAGTGAAGGTGAAAAAACAGTGGAATAGTTAGATGATAGAATCTGTTAGATTTACAAAGTCATTATAGAACAGATCCGAAACAATCCAAATACTTTCTTATTAAATACATGTAAATACATGTTCACGTATGGATTCTGGGGGATTTAGGAATCTGCCTAAAGGTCCTGACTTACTTTACCTAGGTAAATGAGATGCCAATTTGGAAGCATCCCGATAGAAGTTATTTTAAAAATCCTTTCATGTGAACTGTAAGGAATTTAGATGCTCTAGGGGGGAGGTGATGGGAAAGCATTATGTGATCTACGGAGCCAGAGTAGAAGTACCAGATTGGGGTGGGCTAGAAAGTATAGAATTGATGGATTGTAAGGTAAACATTGTAGATGGCTGTAAAGATTTCAGGCATAGGCACAGATGTCCAAATTAACTCGGGCAGGCTATGCATTGTGAATGTACTGTAAAAAGCCAGTTAAGAGTTGAGCTCTGTAGGAAATTGAGTTATTAGTTGTAGAATATGAGGTCTGCACAAGTAATAGGTCCACAATTGTCTTCTTTCTGGGAACTAAGCACCCCATTGTAGCACTTGACTCCCATGTTAGCAGAGCAGAGCAGTCCAAGGCCTACTCAGGTGAAGTGGTGTGGGCTAGCAATTGCCATTTGAAGGCATGCAAAAATAACACTCAATACATGATTGCCCAGTCAGTGTTTTTTTCTTTGGAAAAGGGAAAGTACATTTATTATACGCACAGTACTAAATACTACCTATTAATTTACAAATACATACATGAGGAAAATGGAATTACCTTTGGTGACATTCAGAAATCACATTTGACCCCTACTGGGTCATGGCCCACAAAATCACAGTGCCCCTCCCACTTAATACACATAAAACAGCACAACGTAAGGGGGGATTTTCTTTAAATAAAGCAGGCCTATTGGCTTTGTCAAGGAGCCACCATTTTGCAACGTAAGGCAAGGTTATTGGCTTTCATACTGGATCACCACATCAAAATATAAGGCAAGCCTATTGGCTTTGTTGCTGGGTCTCCACAGTAAAAGACCAATAATTCACATGTCAAAAAAGTGCCAGTATATCATTGAAATCAGTAATCATGTTTAAATGAAATTATTATTGTTAATAAAGCATTGCATTGTTTATGAAAACCACTGTCTGCAATACACTGTCAATTAAGCATTCTAAATCAACTAACAATCTTTCTTGTACTATTTTAGACCACATAGAATGCAGCCATAAAACCAAACACTGGAGGTTTCTGCTCTCCCAGGTTCCAGCCTCAGAAGTGCATTAACAGTGAGGCAGAAGCCTCGCATAGTTATGCATCCTTTGACCTGGGAGATGTACAGGTATTTACAACTTAGTTTGGGGATGCTGCTCCTCCTACATCCCCATGTCACTCTGGAAACTTGGTGGTTGTGCCTCTGCCACCCTGGGGCACCGCAAAGCACAAGCGCATATGCAAAGTACCCCACATGGGGCATTATGGGGCTCTCCCAGGCCAGGAGCTGTGAATATTTTATGAGCAGCTTCGGGCGCTGTTCCCTTGGTGTACGTGGGCACGCACTTTCTTTTTGTTTTTCTTTTTTTCTTCTTGCTCCAGGTCCCATCCTGTTTATGGCCCACAGGGGAAACCCAGTGTCCCACATATCCGACGGCTCCCTGTGTGGAAGCCGACATCTTTTGTGTTCCCGCCTGTGCTTTCTCTAGATTGTTGCTAGGAAAATCACCATTTGTGACTAATTTAACTTGTTAAAAAGAATCAAGATTTGCAAAGAGCTTTATTCATTGAGATACCGGCCCCTGTTTATTCCTTATGCACAGTTAAACATAGAGAAAGTGTTTTGCGTTCGTGAAACGTTGTGGAATATTGTAGGAGCCTACTTCCTGTCATCCCTGATTGGAGACAAGACACCTTTTGACTTTGTCATTGTTATTTTATTTTTTTTAATTTTATTTTTAAGCCATGCTGCACGGCAGCCTCACTGCTGTACAAGATGGCTAAACATTGACAAAGGTGAGAGCTTTTGTCTTATGAGACCTATTGCCTTTGCCAGTGCTTGTTTCTAAACAGCTGCAAAAGTCCCCACATTCACTAGCTTGAAACACTGTGGTTCCTTTGACAATTGATTAAAGAAGACTCCGTCCTTGGACAGATGCTTAAATTAGCCTCTTTTATGTGTCGAATCCAAATACTTCCATTCATTCAATCCAAACTTTAGAACTTCATTACCAGTGTTGCGAAAAATACAGGGGATGGAACCTAGATAGAGTTGGTTTTTTTTTACTAATCAATGGGGTCTGGGACCAGTGACTGGTAGCTCAGTTGAAATTAAAACTTCAAAATGATTGTAGTTTTTGGTCTGTGCTGTTTCTATGTAGAATATAATAATTCAGATAATAACTCAGAAACAATGAATATATGGCATCTTAATCTGTCTGCATACACTTTTATCAACCCTCATTGCCTGAAAAGAAGATTAGGGGGGAGGATAACAAGAAGGAGGTCTACATTAGATGTGTAATTTTTGATTGATAAAATGTATTTTTAGTAGCAGTGAGAAGCCAGCCAAGGTGGGCTAAAGAGTACAGTGAACGATGACAGGCCTTCGATCAGCAGGCGATGCTGAAACTTATCAAAGGGCGTCTAGAGCAGGATGAGTGTTCAGGCCTGGCTTTGCCCCGAGTGGATCGGATTTCCCCTCTGATGCGGTTTTTGAACTGCAGTGCAGATGTAAGCCTGACAAAGTAATTCTGCTGGTATTTCGTTTCCTGGTGAGAGGATGCCCGCGCATCCTAAGGATTCTGTTAAAGCATTTTTCAAAATATGCAAATGTTGTTTGAAAATTACTTTTTAAATGTTTTAGTTTTAATAACGCATAGAGTCGTAACCAGATAACTAATGAGAGTGCACCTAAAACGAATTAACTAGGTCATTCAGAAGAGTAAATAATGTTTTGAATTGTAATGCCACATTTTCATGTAGAACGCCTTTATTATAAAATGGATGATATCTATTGTGTGATTATTGTTAAGGCCGGATAGGCTAATAACAATTAAATAAATAAATGGTAAATGGTAAAATGGATGCAGTTTTGTTTTGTTCATCTTCTCCTGCTCATCTCCCCCTCCCAATCAATGTCCCGCTACAAAGCCATTTCTCCCCACTTTTTGTGGACCATTGAGTGAATGAGGTCAATGTAATTGCTGTATACAACATTTTGGTGTAGAGTGTATGGTGAATGATACTAACATGATGTACCCAAAGTATCATTTGTAAGGACTTCCCTGGAAGTTCCTCTGGAGTTGTGATGGTGTTAATTCTATTATTCTTTTTAAAGAAATGTTTCATTTGTGTCGTATATCTTCGGAGTGCAGTTGCCGAGGAAACAAGTGAAAAGATTTCTCTTACATTAGAAAATTAGTGAGTGCTAAATAATTGTGTAGTTTGTAATCATTACATTGTTGATCCTGATTTGCCAGATGCGACCCAAACCATGATCAGCCCATGTTGGGTTTGCAGAATCTAGTAATAGCTTATGTGATTTTCCTATAAAACCTCTGTGATTCTTTGTCTGGTAGGATTTCTTTTCCATTTTCCTTTCAGGTGATCCATTATGCTGTCAGTCCTCTTAATGAGTCTCTTACAATTCTTGCTTGGATTATGCCTACCTAGAGTTTTATGATTTTGCATTCAGTATGTATTTCTGCAATTTGGCCTTTTATGACGATTTATGCATTTTCTTTCTCTGTACCACTTTTTATTGTACTGTAAAAAACACTCTTTTAGCTCTATTTTGATCAACAAATCAGTTCTTATTAGGTCTTTATGGGCTGCATCTTGACATTGACCTCATGTCATTGGAGAAAAACAAAAAGAAAGTTGTTAATAAATTCATTACAGTCAGTATTGCTCCATCGGATATTGATGCCTAATCAATTAATATCTATATTTTGTTATTTATTTGCTGCTTTATATAGCACAGATTTGGCCCTAGGGCATTAGAGCACTTTACAATAACAGCAGGTTACATTACACAAGGTCAGATTCATTTTTTTACTTTTTTCTGGGCAAGGAGACATTAAGAGATTGCCCAGAGTATGTTGAGCTGTTTTTGGGACTCAAACCTGGTTTCCTAGTTAAAAGTCAATATAGATACAGATTTATATGATATTCTAGCATGGGATGCCCTCCATGAACCTCATTTGGGGGTCTCCAGAGGTCGCAATTGAGACCCCTACCAGTCTGTTGCGACCTGTAGCACTTTGATTGTGACCCCTTTCTCCAGCACGTTTATCAGGAAACATTTTTATATTTATTTTGACGAACGACGTGCTCGTAGGGTTTGTTTTAATAAACGAATGATAGAATGTTTGACTCCCATTGTCTAACTACTTTTATTTACATTTCTTTGAGAAGTGTGCCACATCTAAATGCTAACCTCTCAGTGCGTTCTCATTTTTGGTGTGATGGTGAGCAGGAAGGAAAATATCTCTTGACAAGTTTATATAGAGCCTGTATCTGACATTTCCATTGTTTTAATGTGCTTACGTGTGATATTCTATTGCCTAATTTATGACAATTTAAGTGATGTTGTAGAAGGAGTGTAATCAAGTAACACTGTAATGCATAGAGGGATGAACACTCCCATTTTGCGTAGCGAGAAGCTTTAGTGAAATGTCCTTCAAACAGCTGCCACATTCCTCAAGTGCTGATGGAAGACCACTGACCTATTTTCCCATCTTAAATGATCCTACTAGAAACTACTGTGACTTCGTGATATTTAACAGGCATTTCGATCTAATATGACTGTAAGGCAATCTCAAAAAGATCTGCCCACCTTCAATTACATTATATTTTAGTTTCCAGAGTTTTAAAAGAGAATATGTGTTTTGTAGGAATGTTACATATTAACAAGTTACCAGCACGCTCGAGCTCCTCCAGGGACAAGACTTGCAATCAACACATTGATTTACAATTTGGTGCAATCTCAACCCGTTGTGAATAGCCTTCTTTGCTAGCCAGACATAGGTACAATACAGAAATACCAGATCAGAGTTTTCGGATGGGTGCTACCTCCTCCCCTTTACCAGCCTAGGCCACAAATGCTGGCTCGACTTTCTACCATACTTCCTGGAGAGACACTAAGAGGAAAATACTTTCAGGTATATGACTGCATATCATGAAGACACAGCATTGATAGTATTAGACTTTTCATTTACAAGTCATTATTTTAAGGTGTGATGGTTCATTTACATGAATTGAACTCTGTCAGGACTGCAAGTCCAGCATGCAGGGATGCATATACGTAAATGAATAGGAGACTGCCTGGAGCAAGTCAGTGGGAGCATAGGATATTGAGATCACCAGCCAGGGTGAGAATGCTGCAGAGTGGGATTGTGGAAAGAGAAAGGATTCCTGATTTTAGATTACCATCTGTACCATCTGTGCCAAAGAGAGAAGTGTCTCTTCCTGTAAAGTCATGGAAGTCCAACTGTGACATAGTCTAACATGATGTGATGTCACCAGGTCAAAGGTTTAGTGATGTCACTTCCTGTGACACCATTTGGGGTCAAGCAGCTTGTAATGTCTTGTCCAGTGCCTCTAACATTTTGTTGAATCAACGGCTATGATGCCCTCCATTATCCCAACATTGATACACAACAATTTTCAGACTCTTCAAATTTGTTTTGCACATCAGCGTGCTGACTCTGTATTTTACACAAATAGCCAATTCTTTATCGTTCAAAGCCTACTTGGGTTTTGTTAATTTCGTTAAGGTCACGTAACAAGGTCCTTTGTGTGGGAACAGGCACAGAGTCTCGGATTCTGACTGTGACCTTGTTCAATTCCCTCCCTAATTATGCTGACAGGTATGTTTATTCTTTTTTAATTTCAGAGCAGCCGCTGAAAGGCGCAGTGTGGCAGATTCAATTTGTAAAGAGAACAATTATCTGCATTACTGTGCAGAATATAAGGGCTTCATATTTAGCTTTTGCCGTGGGAACTGCAAGTTAAGTGACTATTATAAGTTTGTGTGCTGAGCTGTTCCTACAAGTTATGTGTGGCAGACCGGCATAGTTACTTTGTTCCAAGGAACAATTGGTAGGGACTATGTATGGAGGATGTACTTGCAGGGCTCAAGGTGAGAGATGTAGGTGTTTCATTATTTTCCAAGAAGGATCTGACTGTCTCTTGTGTCATGGGGTGAACTGTGCGACCCTCACCTCTCCTGGTGACCCATCTGCATGGCAATGCACACACGTGAAATCCGGTATACTAATATATGTACCATGTTGATGGCGCTGGTGAAATGTGACAGTGGTTGGCATTAACTCTTATCTGGAATTGCAAGGATCGGGTGAGCGAAGCAACTGATCATCTTTCGACCATGCTTCCTGGAGAAACACTAGGAGGAAAATAGCTTTATAGCAACACTCTGTTTTCCTGATATTCAAGACTGTCCATGTTCTTCTGTGCACATTGTCTGTAAATCTTTCAGCACTTTTACTCTGTGCAACATTTATTAGGGAGCAGCAGGCATTCATTCATTCATAGTTCCCTTAAGTTGTGGCAAACCCGCAACTGTGGCAAGTTTAGGCTGCCCATGTTCCCTTGGCATATCACCATCTCCAGTGGAGATTCCGTTCCTTCAGGCATTTTCTTTCTTTTTTTTTTTTTTGGGAAAGGAATCACAAGCAATTATAATCATACATCACTTTACACCAAATAGAGGGATTCAAAAAGAAAAAAGAAACTAGATAAATGAGAAACTATATAGCCCAACTGGTCTAAAGAAGGGAGGTTTTTCGGATGACTAAGTTCGGGGGGGGAGAGTCCGAGTTTAGTTGAACATTAATCATTAATGAGCCAGGATCCAGTCCTGAAATGGCCCCCATATTGCCTTCCCTTTATTCCTAGCACATCTTCCCTTGCGTTCGTACAGTGCCATTTCCAAATGATATACAGACAACAATTTACCCAGCCATTGCTGCCATGACGGAGGTCGTATGTCCAACCATGCAGAAGAAATACATATTCAATAAACCGCCATAGCCACAAAGATAAATGCTCTGTGGCATCCCCCTGCTTCTCCAGCGACCCCTAAGATCAAGGTCTCAGGGGTAAGGTTAAAATCGTATCCCAAGACCCCTTTCAGGACAAATTGAATATCCTCTCTCAAAGCTGTTAATTCCCCACATGTAGCCAACATAGGTACAATGTCTGTTCCATAAATCCCACATCTCGGGCAATTTGTTCCCGACAGGCTCCCCCATTTGGCGAGATTAGCTGGTGTATGATAGAAGTCAAACAGGGTCTTATAACGCTGTGCTTGTAGCGAAGAGGAGAGTAACATAGTATGCCCCAGCTCTAATGACCATGTAAAGTTGTTGCTCCCATCAGCCAGCTTTTCTCTCCACCTCTCACTATACTTCTCCAAGTCGTCAGGCTGTTCTGCCATCAATAGTGGATAGATCGACCTGATTGCTATATTAGGGTTAACCAAGATGTCATTAAGTAGTTGATTACTTCCAAATCCCTGCACCCCCCCTGTTTTTTTTGCAAGGAAGTCTCGTATCTGTAGGTATTTGAAAAAATCCCTTCGCTCTAAGCCATACTGCTCCTGGAGATCCCCAAACGCTTTAACCCCAAAACTGTTGAAGAGATCCCCTAACCTCTCTATGCCTAGGGAGACCCATTTTGCCAGATAGCTATCCTTAAATATTTCAGGGAGCAGTGGATTATTCTCAATTATGGTATAATAATTATATCTACTGAGTCCTTTCTTTTTTCGCCACAATCGCCAACATTTGTAGGCCGCCTCTAGTACCTTATATCGAGTTTTCTTATAATATCCAGGTTCATGAAATGTTACCAGACAGCCATTGGCTGCTGTTCCTACCTGCAATTCATAAATATTAGGGCAGTCCTCCACCTTGGTCCCTTCTTTCTTAGTACACCATAATGGGCGCATATACTGAAAGGCTGCTGCCATTTGGTACAATTTTATGTTTGTTAAGGACCGCCCCCCCTTTCTCGTGGTAGAGACATATATTTACTTGCTCTTCTACACTTGCCATATGCCCAAATAAATCTCATGACCAATCGATCTATCTCCTTAAATCTAAGATTCGTAAAGCTCAATGGTATAGCACAAAACAAATACAACAGTTTAGGGAGGAAGATCATTTTAACCATATTACACCTCCCCATTATAGTCATATGTAGATTATTCCATCTGCACATATCCTTTCTGGCTTTCGCGAGTATGGGATCTAAATTCAGATTAATAATCTCTCCCACTTTTGATGTAATATCTATACCCAAATACACTGCATGATCAACCCTCCGACTATCCTGGGTATTCGTATATTGATTAGTCAGTAACTGCGTTTTAGCTCTGTTTAGCAGATATCCGGAGAATCTTCCAAATTTCCTCGTCACCTCTTCCACCTCTTTCAGTGCCAGATCGGGAGTGGGGGTTAGTATAGCTATGTCGTCCGCATATGCTAGGACTTTTGTATCCCATCCATGCCTATGTATCGGTGGGATACTGCTAGTCTCTTCCAGTTGTCTGAGCAAGGGATCTATATATAAAGCAAACAGCAGCGGAGAACATGGGCATCCCGGTGACCTATATAAAGCCCTTACTGCTACAATGAATTTCTTCCCCAGACCATAATACTCCATTACAAACCACAAATAATTCCAATTCACCCGGTCAAATGCCTTCTCCGCATCTAATAATGCGACTGCCATGGGTTCCTCTGCCACTTCTGTAGCATCGAAGAGCGCAACAACTCTTCGAATATGATCAGTGGTATCCCTACCCAGAACAAACCAATGTTGTCTGGGTATTACTAACTTCTTGATCGCCGAGGATAATCGAGCGGCCAGTATTTTTGAGTATATTTTGACATCACTATTGATCAATGCGATCGGCCGATATGAAGCCGGATTTTGTGGGGCCTTCCCTTTCTTCAGGAACATTACTATGTTGGCCATATCCCATGATGGTGGGATTTCCCATCCATTCTGTACCTGGATGAATATCTCCATCATTACCGGGAGCAGCAATGCTTTAAAGGTTTTATAGAACTCTAAGGGGATCGCGTCAGGGCCAGAGGCTTTCCCGGTGGCAAGTTCACTCATTGCCTTGTCTATTTCCTGGATGTCTATCTGATCTCCCATATACAGCTGGTCCTCCTCTGTTAACCTATCAGTCTTATTGGAGTTTAAGAATTCCAGCATTTCTTTATCCGGGAATACAGAAGTATCATTATATAGTTCCGTATAATATCTGTGGAACACCTTTCTAATCCCATCCACGTCTGACACTATTTGTCCTTGCCAATCTCTAATCTCTCTGATGACCCCAGATGCTGTTTTCTGACTTGCCCTTACTGCTAGCAGGCGTCCAGATTTTTCTCCATACTCATTCCCTTCTGAGCGTTGCGCTAGGTATTTCTCCGCTATTCTTTGTGCAATAACCTCCTTTATTGGTGCTTTAGCTATAGAGACTTCCTCCTGAACCTTATTTATATCCACCCCTGTTTCTATGGCTATAATCAATTGTCTTTCTGCTTCCCTCAGCTTCATATGCAAATCTTTTATTCTGCTTTGGGAGTCTTTCTGCCTTTTGAGACTGAAACTCAGTGTTTCCCCTCGAATTCCTGCTTTTAAGGTATCCCAGACTATCTCTGCTGAGGCTGATCCCTGGTTAAACCCCAAAAATTCGACTATCCACTTTCTCATGTGCTCACAGTACTCCGGGTCCTTGAGGAGCCCTCTTTCAAATGTCCACCTCCTAACCTTCTGCTCAAGCCCATCCAGTTCCAAATCAAATACTAAAAGGTTATGATCTGATATAGCCCGCGGGTACAATTCCATCCTTCCATTCTTTAGTAATTCAGGAGATATAAAAAAATAATCAAGTCGTGCTAACTTCGCGTGAGGGGCCGAATAATACGTATATCCAGGGTCGGGGTTGCGTAGTTTTACCCAAGCGTCCACCAATCCTGATTCTTTCTGGATGACGACCATTGCCTTATATACCCGAGCTTTACGCCCCTGGTACTTCTTGGTTGTGGATGCTAGTAAATCCTGCAGTCCCTCCAAAGAGCCATTAAAATTGAGATCACCACATAAGATATAGGGCGTGGTCCACCCCGTTAACTCAATAGCGAGAGTATCCAATACTACTGGGTCATCAGTGACTACCCCATATACAGAACATAATGTAAAGCTACCCTTCCCATAGCAACATTCTACGATCATCCATCTCCCGCATCTGTCCGCCTTCTGTCTGCTGAATTTTAATTTGTTAGTCCTAACTTATATTGCCACCCCTTTAGTTCTGACCTCTTGTTCTGAGCAAGCTATCATTCTCATACCGAGCGACCCAAGAATTCCAGAGTTTTTATACTCCACGTGTCTCTTGTAGGCAGTAGATATCTGCCTTAAAAAAATTAAACTCTTCGACGACTTTCCTTCTTTTGCAGGGGTCATTTAATCCACATATATTAATTGAGGCAATTTGGAGTGTAGTCATTTTCTATTCTTCTTTTTTTTCCCTTCCCTTCCCTTTCCCCCTCCCCCCCACCCCTATTTTCATATTTAGCTGCACAGGATCTTGAATTCTCTTCTCACTGTGCACCCCTATTCCTATCCTTCTGTTTCTTTTACTTCCCTTAATCCTTTCCTTTCCATTTTGTTTCCCCCCTCTTTCTATCACCTTCCCCCACCCCACCCTTCCCCTTCCACCACCCCACACCAATCCCATCCACCCCCTTCCCACCCCACCCCCCTCCCTAGGGCTGGACCCCATCCTGTTGAGCAATCAGACCCCTAATGGCCTGAATGTTGGTGTTGTGCAAGTGTGGGACCACCCCCCGAACTCCCTTGTCTTCTACATGTCTCCGCCCTCTACTACTTAAGCCCCATCAGGTATTCTTTTGCTTTAATTTCTGAGGTAAATACTTTTACTTTCCCATTCATTACTGTTTTAAGTCGAGCAGGGGCCAACAAATAGGCCTCCCCTCCTTTGTCCGAAAATGGTTTAATGAGCTGCCGGATCCGCCATCTCCGTTCAACAGTAGTGTGACAGAAATCCGGCCGGGTAAAGAAGGTAACCCCCTCCGTACTGCGTGGGGCACTAGGGCGAGCTTTCTCAAAAATCTCCTGTCGTAGTAAGTAGTTTCCAACATATTCTAAAATAGCTCTAGGGTATTTGGACTCTGCCAGTTAGCCCCCCTCCCGCCGGATTGCCGAAAACCTATGAACACGCCGAAGTTCGTTTTCCCATTCCCAGTTCCCCAGCTCCGGGAAAGCCCCACGCAGGAGCTTGACCATATAGGACCGTATATTGCTTCCTTCCAGCCCTTCAGGAATATCCAAAATCGTAGATTATTTCTTCTCTGTCGATTCTCAAAGTCTTCCAGTTTCCACATTACATCCGTCATTTGATCATCCCTAGTAGCACTCTGTTCTTTAAGGGCATCGACATCCTCCTTGACTGCCCCTATCCTTTCTTCCATCGAGCATAACTTAGCTTCAATTTCTGTGCATGACTTTGCAACCTTACGGACCGTTCCCTGCAAACGCTTTTATAGCGACTCTTGCACGCCGACTTTCGATCCTAGTCTCTGTTTGAAGCTCTTTAATTGAGTTATATATTGACTGCAGCATCGCAGCCTCGGTGCCCGCCACACACATATTGCTTGCAGGGCCACCTGTGTTTCCTTCCATATTGTTATTAACCGACCCCAGATCATTTGTGGTAGGCGAGTCTGTTAGTCTGATACCAGAGTAATCCCACTTTAAAGTCCTACCACCTGTAGACGTCGAATTTTCAGGATCCTCCTGAAAGCAAGGCCGTGGTTTTGTGCATTTCTATTGTCGATGCAGCTGCCGCACTGTAGGTTCATTGCTTGATGATTTATTTCCAGCCGCAGAGGTCTCGCCGCTGCTAGATTCACTAAAGCTATGCTCGCCACTGCTGAGATCAGATTCTTCTGTCAGAGAGTAAAATTTGTCACTACTGTCTTTAACCCAGTCTGAGGAGTTTAGGTCTTTTTCAGTTGCCTTATTCCACAAGTGGGCTTAATGGAGTCTTATGCATATCCTTAATATCCAGTGCGGATCCTGATGCACTCGCGGTTCCTTCACTAGTTTGATACTGTGGTTGCTGTGCTTGGGGTTGTGGTTGTACCTGAAGCTGCTCGCTTCCAGCGGGGGGGCCCAGCTCCTTCTCTCTTGTTGCACCATTACTGTCTCCGGTACCTAGCTAATCCTCGCTGCCTCGTATGGTTTTAATAAGGGGTTCGTTGCTTTCAATAAACGTCTTCTTACTGCTGGTATCAAACAAGATAGTTTCTGTCCCCGATGGATTGATCTCAGGGGAGAGGGTTGTGTGTGCTGGAGAGCTATCTTGCGCCCCTCCTGCGAGAAAGGACATAATAGTAGATTGGCTTTTGTTTTTCCCCTTTACTTCCAGCAGGGGGGAAGCGCTATCGCACGACTTGGCATTTTTCCCTGGGCCAGACATATTTTTCCCAGCTGGTTTGCCTATTATTGACGTAAGACGCTTATTTGCTCCCACTAGATCTCCTTTATCTCTCCCAACACGTGTCATTTTAACTCCATCCAACTTCTCTCCAGGATTCCGAGCCGTTTTAGGTGCCATGCTTATTTTCAGCGCGTAGGGCAACACTCTCATAAATCCCGCTATCCCTGCTACCGCCGCTAACACCTCGGATATTACCCGTTTAATCACTCTTTTTGCCGGCCGTGAGGGAATGCATGGGTACCAAGATATACCAACTTGTGCATCAAACAGCTTTGGGGCCCAGAGCCGTTCGGTTTTCTTTCTTTTAATGTTTGCCGATTACCCCTTTTTTTCCCCCAGCAGCAATCTAGTAGTTCGTTCTCTGCCCTCACCGGTATAAGGACCTCTTATAGTAGCAGCAGATAGTAGTTTCACCTACTGAGTAGTGATGTCTCTTAATTCAATTACTGGGTGGCTTAACCTTCCCCCTTTAAAGAAAAAAACTGTTTCAAACTGCTTGAATTTCAATTATGTTTTTGTAGCCAATAGTCTGCAGCACCATTAAATTTTTTTTTTTTTTAGTGTTCTCTGTCCTCCTTTATTCTTTGGATAAGTGGGCGGGTTGCTTGTAGTGCATGCCTTCAGAAGGTTTTCCCTTGTCGTCAACCAGGTGCTTGGTTGCTGCCTAATACTTCAGTACTTGATCCAGCATCAATGTCACAGTCCACTCACACCCTCTTCTTACCTGGGTGTAGGTGAGTAGTATTCCTATGGAGCTAACCCCTCCCCCGCTGCGTTTCTCTTTTTTTTTTTAAGCCAAGCCTCAGATCTTAGAGGCCATCACAGCCCCCATCCTCATAGAAGGCCAGCGCGCGATTGGGGGCTTGAGCCACTCTACCACGAGGCGGCTTCTCCATACACGATGCACTAGGCGCCTCTTTGTCTGCCGTCGCGGCCGCTGCCATAATCCTCACTGCGGGAACCTCCCACAGCGTGCTGGAGGTTACCGGGGGGTCCCGTCCCCCGGTTTCCGTAGCTGATGATGCTCGGCCGTGAGGGCGGCTCTGACTGTGGTCGCGGGTTCCGGGTGGGCGGAGCTCCGCGAGCCTCGCGATTACACGAGCGCCATGTTGCTCTCGGCCCGAAGGTCTGTCCTTCGGGCATTTTCATCATGTTTAGAGAGATGGATTGGAGCCCAAGACACACTGGAGTAGGGGAGCTTCTTGTTTTGTCCTTATGATGCACTCATGCAACTTCAGTCTTCTTGTTTCTCTTTTTTTTTTTTAAGCCAAGCCTCAGATCTTAGAGGCCATCACAGCCCCCATCCTCATAGAAGGCCAGCGCACGATTGGGGGCTCGAGCCACTCTGCCACGAGGCGGCTTCTCCATACACGATGCACTAGGCGCCTCTTTGTCTGCCGTCACGGCCGCTGCCGTAATCCTCACTGCGGGAACCTCCCACAGCGTGCTGGAGGTTACCGGGGGGTCCGGTCCCCCGGTTTCCGTAGCTGATGGTGCTCGGCCGTGAGCGCGGCTCTGACTGTGGTCGCGGGTTCCGGGCGGGCGGAGCTCCGCGAGCCTCGCGATTACACGAGCGCCATGTTGCTCTCGGCCCGAAGGTCTGTCCTTCGGGCATTTTCATCATGTTTAGAGAGATGGATTGGAGCCCAAGACACACTGGAGTAGGGGAGCTTCTTGTTTTGTCCTTATGATGCACGCATGCAACTTCAGTCTTCTTGTTATTCTACCCAGAGTTCTCTGGGGCAGTTTCCAACAGCACCAGTCATTTTACAAATACAGTAAATAAATAAACAACAATTTGCAATGCAATGGGTCTCGCATTTGCTCGAGTTAGAGCTATTAACGTTGAAAATTCCTAAATGGACGTTTCTTGCCACTTAAATTGAAAATGAAAAGTGTTGGAAATGGCCTTTCCTCAGGGTCATCCCCAGACTTTTTGCCTTCCTCCTCCTCTTTTTCTGACCTAATTTTTGCTGGCTTTAGGACTCTGCGCACTTTACCACTGTTAACCAGTGCTAAAGTGTATATGCTCTCTCCTTAAAACATGGTGACACTGGATCATAACCAGTTGGGCTATTTAATTTACTTATAAGTCCCTAGTAGAGTGCACTATATGTGCCTAAGGCCTGTAGATTAAAAGCTACTAGTGGGTCTGCAGCACTGATTTTGCCACCCACTTAAGTAGCCCCTTAACCTTGATTCAGGCCTGCCTTTGCAAGGCCTCTGTGTGCAGTTTCACTGCCAATTCGGCTTGGCGTTTAAAAGTACTTACCAAGCCTAAAACTCCCCTTTTTTACATATGTCACCCTAAGGTGTGCCCTGGGTAACCCCTAGGGCAGGGTGCTGTGTAGGTAAAAGGCAGGACATGTACCTGGGTAGTTTACATGTCCTGGTAGTGTAAAACTCCTAAATTTGTTTTTACACTACTGTGAGGCTTGCTCCCTTCATAGGCTAACATTGGGGCTGCCCTCATACATTGTTTGAATAGTAGCTGCTGATCTGAAAGGAGTAGGAAGGTCATATTTAGTATGGCCAGAATGGTAATACAAAACCTGATGACTGGTGAAGTTGGATTTAATTTTACTATTCTAGAAATGCCACTTTTAGAAAGTGAGCATTTCTCTGCACTTAAATCTTTCTGTGCCTTACAATCCACGTCTGGCTGGGTTTAGTTAATAGCTCCTTGTGCATTCACTCAGACACACCCCAAACACAGGATACTCAGCCTCACTTGCATACATCAGCATTTTGAATGGGTCTTACTGGGCTGGGAGGGTGGAGGGTCTGCCTTCACACAAAGGACTGCCACACCCCCTACTGGCAGACAGGATCGAACTGAAAGGGTACCTGGTGCACTTCTAAGCCACTCTTTGAAGTCTCCCCCACTTCAAAGGCACATTTGGGTATAAAAACAGGGCCTCTGCCCTACCACCTCAGACACTTCCTGGAGAAGAATCCTGAACCAGAACCTGCACCCTGACAAGAAGAACTGCTGACTGCCTAAAGGACTCACCTGACTGCTTTCTGAAGAGGACTGCTGCCTTGAAGTTACCCTGCTGTCTTGCTACTCTCTTGCCTTGCTGCAGAGGTGCTCTCCAAGGGCTTGGATAGAGCTTGCCTCCTGTTCCCTGAAGTCTCAGGACCAAAAAGACTTCTCTCCTGCAGCTGAAATCCCTGTGCAGCAAAATTTTGACGCACCGCCAGCCAAGAACGACGCACAGCCTGCTCGCGGTGAAAGTTCACCGCACCCCGAGTCCGGAACGACACAGCCCGACTTTGCAAACAGAAGATCGACGCAGCACCAGCGACGCGCCCGGAACTTCAATGCACAGCCCTACTGGATCGACGCAAGCCAACTCAGAACTCCGCCGCCCGACTTCCTGAGAGGAATCGACGCAGCGCCTGCTGTGCGGAAGAAAATTCCACACATCGCCTACCGGAATGGACCCAGCTGCTGTGACTTCGCTCCGCAAGCCCAGGATTCCACACATCGTCCCCGGGGCACAACCCAAAGAAGATCCACGTCCGCGCACCGAAAATCGACGCAGCGTCTTCCCAGCGTGGAAAATAACGACGCAAGTCCGTGTGCGACGGGGCGAAACCGACGCACACTCACCGTTTTCCACGCATCTCCTCCTCTGCAGTCCCTTGCGAGGATTTTTCAACGCAAACCAGGTACTTTGCCCTGCAAGAGACACTTGTTTCTAGGAGAACTTAAGAAACTTTTAACTCTAAAGACACTTTTAGTGACAACCCTACATTTGCTTATTTCATCTTTTATCGTTTTGAGCTGCATTTATTCTGATAAATATTATATATTTTTTTAAACACTGTGTGGTGTATTTTTGTGGTGTTATATTGTGGTATTGTATCATTTATTGCACAAATACTTTACACATTGCCTTCTAAGTTAAGCCTGACTGCTCAGTGCCAAGCTACCAGAGGGTGGGCACAGTATAATTTGGACTGTGTGTGACTTACACTGACTAGAGTGAGTGTCCTTGCTTGGACAGGGGGTAACCTGACTGCCAAACAAAGACCCCACTTCTAACAAAAAGTAAAACAGTTGCCATAAGCGAGCCGATTCAAAGTACCACAGCCGCTATGAGCTTGAAGGAAAGACACAAAAAGAAAATGAAGTTCGCTTGCAGTCAAACATATCTGCAATCGTGCAATTATCCATGTAACAGTGTCGGTCTGCAAGGCGGTAACAAAACCTCCCCAAGGAGGAACAAATGTAAAGCATTTACCAATGATAACAAAGGATTTTTGAAAGGCAAGCGCACAAACGAGTGAAAGTGATGGGCGCGCTGTGGGCCTGGTAAAAATCCCACAAACCAGGTTAAAATGCTTGTGCACTCGACCTAATAAGCACCAGCACCAATATACATAATTTCTAGTGACCTGCGTTACCACAGTGTGTGGCGACTAGAAGGTAGTGACTGACAGAAGAAAGGCAGAATTAAACTGGTTGCAAAAATGTGCAAGAGGGCAGCATCCCCCTGGCCCCCACTAGCCCCATTCTATATATGCCTCTGAAAGATAAAACTAGTCGTGGATGGTAATTTGTATGAGTGGGCGATTGGAACATAGCGCACTGCAGTAGGTGCCAGACCGGGCCCAGCATTTGTTTCAGTATTGGGCAGGCAGTTTATCAGCGCTAATGACTGTAACTACAGCAACGGATTTGGTATGTGCGTGCGAGCAATGAAGAATGTTTAGGAAATACTGATGTTACTGTTTCTATTAAATATAAAATGCCACAACAGAAAAACCTGATACATAACACATTTTATATTAACACTGCCGCCTCAGCTCTCCTTAACAGAGCTCGAACCCCATATATTTCAGTACAGGGTAAAACGGAAACTCGTTATGTTGAAATGCAAGTCGCTTAAAACTGGTGAGTTTAAGCAATTGCATGACGTGCCCGTCTAGAGCACTGTGTAAGAAAATATTATTTTCCAAATAACCTCTCCCTTTTAAGAATTGTCGAGCTCTAGTTCACCAGTGCTCTGATGAATGACAACCGCACAGAGCATGATGGGACACTTTCAGTTTCAGGTACGAGAGTGACAAGGTAGGCAATCAGGTACCAGGGCACACACTTGCAGGCCGAGCCTTTTGCCTTTTTGAAAATATAGGTGGGCAGTTCATCATAGCAGCGTGCGCTGCCAGATTCAATGAGCCCCGTCATCACTGATGTCGTAGTGTATTTTAATCCTCTTCTGAACTCCACTCCTTTCCCGTCTCGTTGCAGGGGGGAGTAGGATCAGCGAGACTTTCTGCTCTGACCCTGTGGCAAGATGGGACATGGCGACATGCACCCTCGCTGATTGACACATAGCATCTGGAAACACAGGGCTGAAGTATTAGGGTAACTAGAAGGAGGCAGGTGGGAACCGTGCACAAACACTGTCTAGGCTCCATCCACCCTCCTAACACTGGACTACTACAGATACTGTACATGCCAGGATGCAACACAAAAAACAAATACTGCACCCTGGTAGGCACTTTATTCGACCAACTTCCTATTATTGTAAATCAAAGTTGTTTGCTTAACATTTTTAAATCTCACCCAATATGTTTAAGAAAGTGAAATATTAGATGGAGGGGATGTGAGTCCTCACCAAGTAATAATGACTAATGCCGTATTAGAGCCAGTTAGGACTCAATAATTTAACTCAACCGTTGGTAGCTGTAGCACAGAGCAGACAGGCCTAGTATAGGGCAAATGTATAAAAGATATATCCAGGACCAAAACAGTTAAAAAATAGGAATGATACAATCAAAATTCCACTACAATTTATGAAAAGGTAGAATAAAATCTAATGAACAAATAGACACTAAAACCTCAAAAACTGGATGTAGGGAACCAGAGATATGATTTTTAGAAATTTTAAGTCAAAATAGCACCTAAAAGTGCAGAAAACCAATTGCAGTAATCTGGTTGCACTAGACCAGACCGAAGTCAAAAGTTAAGGCCAACAACTTGCTACTTGGGTACAGGGACCAGGTTTGTTCCAATGGAAAGATTACCTTTTGAATTAGAAGATTTTATGGAGAAGATTCCTCGTTGATGGATCATGGGTGGATTGGGCTGTATGCTGGCTCCAAGGGAGGGGTGACGATGGCGGCCTGGTGAAGCATGGGCCCTCTGGAAGAAAAATTAGCATACTCATCGTTAATGGCTCGAAGATCCGAGTGGGTGAAGCCCAGAATGTGTTCTTAGATAGGTCTTGTCGGTGGTAGAATGCTGTCCAATGCCTGCTATGTGGATTCCCTCTACGGTTGGACTTACAAACTTTTCTAGAAGTTGAAATACTTTCAGCGGGGGAAACTGGTGAGCTGAATCTGAGTCATGATTAGGTGGCCACAGCTTCGAGGTTGGTCCCGGTCTCCAATGGTTCTCTGAGGGAAAAGTTTTAAAAAGGTTTCTAAGTGTCCAGTTTTTCAGGTTTACGGGGACATGCAGACTTCCCTAATGGACATGTCATTGATCCAAGGTGTTTGGTGACAAGGCTAACTCAACATTAGAGCATTTCAAAGATACCTGTGCAGTGGCCTGCTACATTGCCTGGCCTGCTGGTAAATGTGCTACCTTCGCCCCTGCCAGTTTCATCCAACAATACCAGATGCCCTGAGACCACACCCAGAGCCTTACTTATTGCCAGAGAAAACCCTCCCTGTTGGTGCAACAGTACACCCAGCTTTTTCATGGCTTAAGGGGACATATCATCCCTTTCAGCAACCACTGCCAAGCCATTTTGCTTCCCCCTCCCAGTTGTCATGTACAGCTGGTAGGAAGCAGAATACTTGTTGGTTTACCCGACTGGTGTGCAGTTACATCAGCCCAATGGGTCCTGCAGGTCGTTCCACATTGTTATCATCTCCTTTGACTGTCTATTCTACCTCTTGCTCCTTCTGTTTCTGATCATACCTCAGCAGATCATTGCACCATCTGTGCCAAGGAGGTTAAGTCTTTGCTGACCAAAGAGGCAACAAAGTGCATCTGGTGGGGCAGAGGAACAAGGGGTGTTGCTCCAGGTACTTCTTGGTTCCGAAGAAGGATGGCATGCTCAGACCGATGTTGGATCTTTAGTTCCTGAGTACCTTTCCTCGGAAAGATAAATTTAAGATCTCAACTCTGGCCTAGATTCTATCTTCCCTGTGAACAGGATAAATACTTTCATGTGCCCGTCCTGGGGTGGTTTAGGTGGTTGGAACACTTCAAGTTCACCTTTCCTGACTGTCAGCCTCAATTTGGCTCTCAATGTATTTTCAGCAGTGATGGCTTGTGGTCATGACCCATCTTAATATGTCGGGCTATGAATTGGGCTCACTGCAGCCAGTTGCAGACCTTCTATAAACACTTGTTTTCCTGTCTTTCCTGGAATTCTCTGACAGTGAGCTGAAACCCCATCTTCAACCAGTGCTGCAGATTTCCTTTACAGTGACAGTTCTGGACACTGTGGATTTCAAATCTTTTCTCCCAATGAAGCAAGCTGAGCACATTCAGGATATAATCCTGATGTTCTGAGCTAGTTTCTGTTTTCTGGCCTGAACAGTTATGAGACTTTTGGATCTCCTGGCCTTGTGCATCCTGCTGGTGCTTTATCACCATTGCCCCATGTGGCCTTCTCAGCATAACCTCCAACTTCAATTGTCTCAGAACGGGGATGCCTGGAGACAGCATCTGTGTTTCTGGTGATGCAGCCAAGGATCTTCGGTGGTGGCGAAAGAATGGCAACATGACTTGAGGCTGATCATTTTGATCCAAAGCTCATAGTGGTAAGAGATGCATCGTCTGGATTGAGGTATCACTGAGGTGAGTCAGAATAACAGGCCTCAGGTGTCCAGTGGAACAGAGACACCATATCAATCTGGTGGAGTTGCTCTCAATTTGGTAGGTGCACAAGGCCTCCCTGCATCTATCAAAAACAAGCAAAGCCTAATGGACAACCACTACTTCCATGTTGTGCTGCACCAAGTAGGGCAGGGTGGAGTCTTGTATGCTGTGCCGGGTAGTGCAACAACTGTGGTGGATCTTTAAGGGATTGCCTTGCAGTCAACTACCTGGTGGACTCCCTAAATGCCAGGGCAGATGAGCACAGCAGGTGCCATCTAGCCAAGCACAAGTGGTATCTGTGGAGACAATTATGCTCTTCCTTACCCAGTGGGACATATCTTTTCTATATCTTTTCACCACTGCCAAGAAAAGCAAATTGGGCACCCTGGTGTTTCTGCCTTAGGTCTCCTTGGGAGATGCATTGTGCCTCCCTTGGAACTCCAGTCGCTGTGCAGTTGTCCTCCTTTAAGCCTTCCTCTTCAAGAGGTCTTTCTGTCTCAGCAGCCAGGACATAGTTCTTCATCCAAACCATCATCTGCAAACGTGAAGATTGAGCATAGCCAGCTAATGTTTTTTACCTATTTGTAAAAGCAATGGATGTCATCTTGACTGCTCATCCTCCAATCACAAAGTTCAAATAGTATGAATACTTGACGTTTTGTGTCCTGATGGCTTTTGGCTTGATTCTCTGTAGGTGAGGTTTCCTTAGACTTGCAAGTTCTTCCTGCGGACAGGATATTTGTCAACCTTCTCTGCTTTTGTGTTTACTTTATCAGCCATATCTATTAAAGTCACTTGTGATCCAGTTTCTGAATGTGCTTAAATTTTTGTTTCCCTCTTCTCCTATTGTGCAGTAGGACCTTGATTTGATGCTTACACTCTTACACTTGAGCCGTTGTGCAGCTGTCCTGTGAGGTTGCTGACTGTGAAGACTGTCTTTCTCATTGTGATTACTTATATGCACTATGTCAGTGAACTGCGGGCACAGTCTGTCTAACAACCTGGACAAGCTGATGCTTTGGACTTGGGAATATTGCTTGCTGAAAGTGCTGTTGCCATTCTGGGTGGGGCAGCTTATCATGCTTCCTTCTCTCTAAGGAGGAGGTATGCTTCACTGGTTGGTCCCAAAATCAGTCCTTTGCTTCTGAATCGACTAATCTAAAGAGCATCCAGTTGGCAACAAATTCTTTGTTGTTTTCACTGGTGCAAAGGAGGAAAGGACAGTTCAGAAAGGGACCCTCTCCAGATAGATTGTTCACTTTATCAAGATATGCTCTGCTTTGGCCAAGAAAGAGACTCTTTAGGGCCTTTGAGCTCCTTCCAGTAGAGCAAAAGCCACCATTACGGCTATAGCTAGGTGTGTTCTGGTGCTGGGCATTTGTCTGCTTTTACATGGATGTTCATCCACACCTTTAGCAAACACGACTGTAGGGAGAGTCATTTTACCTGCTTAGTCCTGCAGGACTTCCTGGTGTAAAATCCCACTCCTCAGAATCACCAGCTTATATGGAGTACTGCTTTGGTATTTATTAAAAGGGTGAGGAATCTACAGTTTGTATCCAGCAGAAGACCAAGTTAACTACCTTCTGTAGCACTATTTTGTGGGATACTCTCTCTAACCGCATATTTGTTAATGCCCTCCCTCGCCACAATTCTCAGGAATGAGCCTCTAGGTGTTCGTATTGTTCCATATTAGATGCTAAACCTTGTCAAATGTATTGATTTGTCGCTGATGATCCGCATTTAAGAGCCTGTAGTGCTATATTTGTAAACCTGTCTTCATCATGCAGGGGCAAGGCTATATCTAACTCTCCACACATTAGCTTGATGATATACCTCATCAAGGTAAGAATATGTGGGTTTAAAAATAATGACTATACACTTACCTATACATACTTACCTATAGCTACTATTCTAGCAAAGTGATAATATGCCACTCAATAATCTTGAAATACAACCTTTAAAAGGACACATTTCTTTCTTGAAACAATGAGGCTAACTGACTAGTAAAAACCCAATTCATTTGTGGTATTGATATATTTAATTTACATGTAAAGCTTACACATTTCACAAAAAACAAACATGGGCAAAGCTATTAGGTTTACCAGTGTGTTTTAACCATTTTGTACACCAGTGTGGCTGCTGTTCATCATGACTAAAGGTTTGTGGCATAAAGGAGAGTGACGTAGAGTGGCATAGAGTGTTGTGGAGTGGAGTGTCATAGAATGAAGTGTAGTGTTTTGGATCAGAGTGATGTAGAGTAGAGTTGCGCAGAGTGGAGGGGTAGGAGGTACAGAGCAGGGGGGTGTAAAGTGAAGGAACATAGAGTGGAGGGGCATGGAGTGGAAGGGAATAGAGGGGAGTAGAAAGTTGTAGACTGTTGTGCCATAAAGTGTTGTAGAGTGGCAGGGCGCAGAGTGTCATAGAGTAGAGTGCTGTAGAGTGAAGTAGAGTGGAGGGACATAAATTGAAGTAGGTGGCATTGAGTGTTGTGGCATAGTGTGGAGTAAAGTGTCATAGCATGTCAGAATGTGGAGTGGCATGGAGTTGAGTGGTGTAAAGTGGTGAGACGTAGAGTGGAATGTTGTAGAATGCTGTGGAGGGTTGTAGAGTGGAGTGATGTAGAGCTGAGGGGCATAGAGTGGCGTAAAGGGTCGTAGAATGGAGCGGTGTAGTGTAGAGTGGAGTAAAGTGGCTTAGAGTGTTGTAGAGGAGAATGGCAAAGACTGTAAAAGAGGGACATTGAGTGGTGTAGAGTATTGTGGATTGTCGCAGAGTGAACTGGCCTAGAGTGAAGTGGCGTTGAGTGCCTTATAGTGGAATGGAATAGAGTGTCAAAGAATGGACTATCGTGAAGTGGAGTGTCATAGGGTGGAGTATAGTACAGTAGCCTAGAGTAAAGTGGCGTATATTAGAGTGGCACAGAATGGAGTAGATTGGCATAGAGTGGAGTGGCATTGATTGTCCTAGAGTGTTGTGTCATAGAGTGGAGTGGCGAGGAGTATGGTAGAATGGAGTGGCCTATAGTGAAGAGTCATAAAGAAGAGTGCCATGTCATAGAGTGGACTAGAGTGGCGTGGAGTACAGTGTCATAGTGTTGAATGACGTGGAGGGGCGTAAGGTACAATAGCAGGCAGTGATATATTATTCTGGAGAGGCGCGGGAGCAAAGTGGATGGTTTAAGCCACTGACAGGCAGTGTGGTAAATGCCTGTGGTCTTCATGCCAAAGCTTATCAATCATGGCTCATTGAGTATTTTAGTTATAACAGGCCATGACTGAGTTCTTTGAACATGAGACTGAAGGCAGCTCGAGTGTCTCACAATGCTTGTCAGTGAGTCAAAAAAGTAAATTATTATAAAATATTAACTCACTCACACGTCCTCGGGCTTCTCCTCATCAGAAATCCCAGCATCAGCCTTGGAGCCTCAGCCAAATCCCCTCTACCAATCCAGACTCTTTACTCAGGCTACTGATAATGCTAGCAGCATGAGAACAGTGTCAGGATTGGTTGGAGCGGGCTTGTTCAACGCTCCTTTGGGCATTGGAGACCTGTGCCTTCTCTCCACCCAGCTGTGTTAGACAGCTCGGGTGGAGACGTTTAAATGTGCCTGTCAGGCTATCCATCGCAAGACAGACAGCCAAAGTGACATGCACACTTTAAAAAGGAGTGTGCACCACTTGCTGCAAATCAGCAGCAATGGCAGCTCTTGTTCCGGGCTCTTGGCACGAGCTGTGATAACCTGTGAAAAATGAAATGGTAATAAGTGCATTTTGTTATCACTTCATTTTTTACCTATGCTGCTTTTGCAGCAGGGAGGCGACGCCCCTCTTCTCGAATGGAGTAACTGCTGATAGTTGAGTAGAGTGTCATATAGAGGCTTGACATAGAGTGGCATGACATAGAGTGGAGTAAAGTGCCAGAGTGGAGTGGCGGCGCATAGAATGGAGTATAATGGCTTAGAGTGGAGTAGCATAGAGGGGAGTAGAGTGTTTTAGTGTGAAGAACAAATGGTGTGGTAGCGCACTCCTTTTACAGATAACAGATTTTCGATTGAAATGACTATTACATATGCACAGACATACAGTTTTACTGATAAAAGTATACAGCGCACAAATGATAATGTGTGGGAATGGTATCACCAAGTGTACTTTTTGTTTTGATTGAACTCAAATATTTATCCCAGGCTTTAAGCTGGATCCGGAAACTTTTGCTGAGCAGTACCCCTTGCACGCCCTGGAGAATAGTCACTTTTTTTGGCATGGCTGCCCAACTTTTTACATGTTTATCAGTGTGTTTAGACTGCTGTTACTGGGATGATGCTAACCCAGGACCCCAGTGATTGTGCTCTCTCCTCCAAATTTGGTTGCTTTGGTACCCTTTACATCCTACAATTGGCATACTGATGTGTCCTTGTAACTCCCTAGCACATGGTACTTAGGTACCCAGGCATTGGTACACCAGGGGTCCCCCATGGGCTGCAGCATGTATTATGGCACCCATGGGAGCCCATGCAAACTATGTCTGCAGTCCTGCCATTGCAGCCTGCATGAAAAGGTGCATTCACCCTTACACTACTGATCACTGCAAGTCACCCCTATACTAGGCCCTTCTAGCCCAGAAGGTAGGGTGCAGGTACCTGTGTGTGAGAGGGCACCCCTGCTTGAGCAGGGATGCCCCTACGAACTCCAGTTCCAATGCACTGGACTTCATAAGTGCAGGGAAGCCATTTTACCCATGTAATGGTCATAGGTCACTACTTGTGGTCCATCTCCATAATGGTAACTCCGAACCTAGGCATTTTTAGTATCAAACATGTTGGAATCATACCCCAATTCTGATGCCAGTATTGGTGGCATGATTCCATGCACTCTGGGGTCTTCTTCGAGGACCCCCCAGTATTGCTCTTGCCAGTCTTCCAGGGTTTGCGGGCAGCCCACGCTGCTGCAGCCCCTCAGACAGGTTTCTGTCCTCCTGCTGCCTGACCAACTCAGGCAGGGGAAGGCAGAACAAAGGATTTCATGTGGGAGAGGAAGGCAGCACCCTCTCCCTTGCAAATAGGTGTTACAAGGCTGGGTAGGGGTAGCCTCCCCAAGCCACCAGTTTTCTTTGAAGGGCACGTTTGGTGCCCTACTTGCATTAATTGGTTTGCACCAGTCCAAGGACCCCCGGTCCCTGCTCTGGCGCGAACTGAACAAAGGAAAGGGGAGTGACCACTCCCCTGTCCATCACCCCCGAGGGGTGGAACCAGGAGCTCCTCTAGGTGGCCACTTGATTCTGCCATCTTGAAAACAAGATGTTCAGAGTCCCTGGGAGCATCTGAGTGGCCAGGCCAGGCAGGTGACAGCAGTGACCCCCCTCTGATAGGTGGTCACCGTGCAAAGTGACAAAGCCCACTGTTAGGACTATTTAGGGCCTCACTTGCGGGTGGGTACCGAGATTAGGCGTGCAAGACTCCACCAGGACTCCTCTGCATCAACCTCTTCTGCTCCTGGCCATTGGAACTGCAACTGGACACTTTAGGAACTGACAAGACTGCAACTCCTGAGACGACCTTGCCTTGCAACATTGTTTCCCCGGCTCATTTCATCAATTGCAACATTTCTCCTCAGGGGTTGGCAAGACTTCAGCTGCACCAAGAAACAAGAAGGAATCTCCCTTGGAGTGAAGGAGTCATTGCCCTGAATCTACAGGCACCAAAGGCAACAACATTCTGGGTGCGTGGATCTGCTCTCCTCTTTAACTGCATGGATCCTGGAACACAGGTGGTGGTCTGGGGTGGTCCCCTTGGTTCTCTCTGCCCTCTCCTTTTTGGGAGATGGTGAGCCCTTGCCTCTTCTTGCAGTACAGTACCCCTGTGCACAGCGGCTCTTGCGCAACCAAGGCTTGTTGTCTCCTGCTCCAAGGGATCTTCAGGTTCCAAGTAGCCCCTGCCTCCAGCACCTCATCCTTGCAAGGACAGTATCTCCGCTTCTGCTCCAGCAACGTAGGACTTATCTCCAGGTGTGCTGACTGGGCCTCACTGTGACTTACTGTGCCTCCTGCCAGTGGGTTGCCTTTGGAGGCCGAGACTGCTTCTGCTGGCGCTCCTGACTGCTGAGTCCGCCTGACCTCCCATCCAAGGGTTGAGTCCCCTAGACCTTGCTGATTTTTTTCAACTCTGCAACTTCTCTTTTGCTCCAACTTGAATTTGCCAAGGCTTGTTGATGGTCCCACTGACCACTGACTAACAGTGAACCGGTGACTGACGTGGGACATCATCAGCATGACTCCAAGGACTTCTTTGCAGCTCCTGGACTCCACAGATGATCTTCATCTTCCCTTGTCGACCTGGATCTTCACCCACAGATGGGTGGGAAGTGGCTCTGGCCCAGTCTGAACTTTCCTGAGTGGACCGGACTCTGTCCCCTACCTTTTCAGGACCTCCCGGAATCCATGGTTAGGTTCCACCGGACTGGTCTTGGCCTTGCAGTCTTCCTCATTCTAAGTCCTCATGTTACTCCTTGAGAAGACCAGGTACTCACCTCTGCTCTGCTGGTCACTGGGGGTCACTTAGAAACTCACCTCTTGGGGTCCTGAGTTCTCCTATCTCCCCTTTAACTACTCCATATCATTGGGTGGGGGACTTCACTTCGCATTCCACTATTTTAGTGTATGGTTTGCCACCCTTCCCCCACCATAGGGCCCTAACTATTTTTCATTAATTTTTGCCAATGCTTGTTGTTCCTCTATGCTTATTCCTAATAATCACTCTCTCTCTCTCTCTCTCTCTATATATATATATATATATATATATATGTTCGATGGCATGTGTAGCTGCAGGTACACACACTGTGCACATCCCGCCATCTAGTGTTGGGCTCGGACTGTTACAAGTTGTTTTTCTTCGAAGAAGTCTTTTCTAGTCACGAGATCGAGGGACTCCTCGCCTTTCGGCTCCATTGCGCATGGGCGTCAACTCCATCTTAGATTGTTTTCTTTCCGCCATCGGGTTTGGACGTGTTCCTTTTCGCTCCGCGTTTCGGTTCGGAAAGTTAGTTAAAATCTTGGAAAATTCGACGGTATTGTTTGCGTTCGGTATCAGGTTAGTTACAACAGATCGACACCGAATTTTGAAGAGCTCCGGTGGCCCTTCGGGGTTTTCGATTCCCCGGCGGGGCCTGGTCGGCCCGACCACGTGCGTCTTCAAGGCTAATGGAACGGACCCCATTCCGCTTCTGCCCCGAATGTCACAACATAGTATCCTTATACAGATCAGCATCTGGTCTGTAATTTGTTTTTGTCTCCAGAACACAAAGGGGATACCTGTGAGGCCTGTCGAGCGTTTCGGTCGAGGAAGACCTTAAGAGACCGAAGAGCAAGAAGACTACAAATGGCGTCGGCGCCGACAGGACAAAAACACTCCATCGAGGGTTCGGACTCGGATGAGGTCGATCCCGAACAGACGCCGAAAACCGTGAGTAAGACGTCAATACACAAAACTCACGGAAAAACCACTAAAGCCCAGGTGACGCCACCGCCAGCAGGCCATGGCTTAACCCGAAAAGTAGGTGACCGACCATCGGCACCAAAAAAGGGCATGCATGTGTTGAAGTTATCCGACTCCGGTCGAGATACCGTCACAGAGCAGACTCGACCCCGAGACACCGGGTCAGAGCAATCTCGGCACTGAGAGGGCGGCACCAAAACCACTCGGCACCGAGAGATCCGTACGCCGAAGATCAAGAAAGTGTCGTCGGAACCGAAAAAGACAGCCCAAAAAGTTTCCATACCGAAACATCCGGCCTCGGAACCGAAATCAAGTTCCTACACAGAGGAACAGGGACTGTCCTCATAAAATGCAAGGACACAGATTCGGACAGGAACTATAGACAATAGAGCCAGATTACACTCAAAGAAGGCTCCACATACAAAAAGACACAGGGAAGATCAGTACTCTTCCCCCAATTCGAATGAAAAGAAAACTTGCCTTCCAAGAGAAAGACAAGCAGCCACAGGCAAAGGTGGCAAGACAAGTAACCCCGCCACCATCTCCACAGCGCTCACCACAACCATCACCGGTAGCCACTCCACCAATGGTGCAGTCCCCAACTCATACTGGAATGAGTCAGGATGATCCCGACGCATGGGATCTTTATGTTGCGCCAGTATCAGATAACAGTCCCGACTGTTATCCAGCGAGACCGTCACCACCTGAGGACAGTACAGCCTACACACAGGTGGTGTCAAGGGCAGCGGCGTTTCATAATGTCACCCTGCATGCAGAGCCTATCGAGGATGACTTTTTATTTAACACACTATCGTCCACACATAGCCAGTACCAGAGTCTCCCTATGCTACCGGGAATGCTTAAACACTCCAAACAAGTGTTTCAGGAGACTGTGAAGGGCAGGGCCATTACTCCAAGGGTGGAGAAGAAGTACAAACCACCACCAACAGACCCTGTGTACATCACGCAGCAATTAACACCAGACTCAGTGGTAGTAGGGGCAGCTCGCAAGAGAGCGAACTCACACACCTCAGGAGACGCACCTCCTCCAGACAAGGAGAGTCGCAAGTTCGACACTGCAGGGAAAAGGGTTGCGGCACAAGCAGCCAACCAATGGCGCATTGCCAACTCACAGGCCTTGCTGGCTAGATATGATAGGGCTCATTGGGACGAAATGCAACATTTCATAGAACACCTGCCCAAAAAGTTCCAAAAGAGAGCACAACAAGTGGTGGAGGAAGGACAGAGTATCTCGAACAATCAGATCCGGTCAGCAATGGATGCAGCGGACACAGCTGCTAGGACTGTAAATACAGCAGTAACCATACGGAGACACGCATGGCTGCGTACATCAGGATTCAAGCCAGAAATACAACAAGCCTTGCTAAATATGCCATTTAAAGGACAGCAGTTGTTTGGGCCGGAGGTGGACACTGCTATCGAAAAACTTAAAAAAGACACAGATACGGCTAAAGCCATGGGCGCACTCTACTCCCCACAGAGCAGAGGCACTTTTCGGAAATCACAGTTTCGAGGGGGGTTTAGGGGACAGAGCACAGAACCCTCAACCTCACAAACAAGGCCCACTTATCAGAGTCAATATCAGCGGGGACGTTTTCGGGGACAATATAGAGGGGGGCAGTTCCCAAAGAGTAGAGGGAAGTTCCAGAGTCCCAAAACTCCACAAAATAAACAGTGACTTCAACGTCACAAATCCCCAACACATAACACCAGTGGGGGGGAGACTAACCAAGTTCTACATACACTGGAAAGAAATAACAACAGACACGTGGGTCCTAGCCATTATCCAGCATGGTTATTGCATAGAATTTCTACAATTCCCGCCAAATGTCCCACCGAAAACACACAACATGCCCAAACAACATATGGAACTCTTACAACTGGAGGTCCAAGCGTTGTTGCAAAAGGATGCAATAGAGATAGTGCCAATTCATCGAAGAGGAACAGGAGTTTACTCCCTGTACTTTCTCATACCCAAAAAAGACAAAACTCTAAGATCTATATTTGATCTCAGAACACTAAACATCTACATCAAATCAGATCACTTTCACATGGTGACACTGCAAGACGTGATCCCACTGCTCAAACAACAAGACTACATGACAACACTAGACCTAAAGGATGCATATTTCCGTATACCTATACATCCTTCCCACAGAAAGTACCTAAGGTTTGTATTCCAAGGAGTACATTACCAGTTCAAAGTGTTGGCATTTGGGATAACAACAGCGCCAAGAGTTTTTATAAAATGCTTGGCAGTAGTGGCTGCTCATATCAGAAGGCAGCAAATACATGTGTTCCCGTACTTAGACGATTGGTTAATCAAAACCAATACGCAACAACGGTGTTCACAACACACAAAGTATGCCATAGAAACACTTCACAAACTAGGTTTCTCACTCAACTACAACAAGTCACACCTACAACCGTGTCAAATACAACAATACTTAGGAGCAACAATCAACACAACAAAAGGGATTGCCACTCCAAGTCCACAAAGGGTACAGGCATTTCAAAACGTAATACAAGCCATGCACCCAAAACAAAAGATACAGGTAAAATTAGTGATGAAACTACTAGGCATGATGTCCTCATGCATAACCATTGTCCCAAACGCAAGATTGCACATGCGGCCCTTACAACAGTGCCTAGCATCACAGTGGTCACAGGCACAGGGTCAACTTCAAGATCTAGTGTTGATAGACCGCCAAACATACACCTCGCTTCAATGGTGGAACACTATAAATTTAAACAAAGGGCGGCCTTTTCAAAACCCAGTGCCTCAATACGTAATAACAACGGATGCCTCCATGATAGGGTGGGGAGCACACCTCAACCAACACAGCATCCAAGGACAATGGGACACTCAGCAGAGACAGTTTCACATAAATCACTTAGAACTACTAGCAGTATTTCTAGCGCTGAAAGTATTTCAACCTATAATAACCCACAAACACATTCTTGTCAAAACAGACAACATGACAACAATGTATTATCTGAACAAACAGGGAGGAACACACTCAACACAGTTGTGTCTCCTGACACAGAAAATATGGCATTGGGCGATTCACAACCACATTCACCTAATAGCGCAGTTCATACCTGGAATTCAGAACCAGTTAGCAGACAATCTCTCTCGGGATCACCAACAGATCCACGAATGGGAAATTCATCCCCAAATACTAAAAACGTACTTCCAAAGGTGGGGAACACCGCAAATAGACTTATTTGCAACAAAAGAAAACGCAAAATGCCAAAACTTCGCATCCAGGTACCCACAGACTCACTCTCAGGGCAATGCGTTGTGGATGAGTTGGTCAAAGATATTCGCATACACTTTTCCCCCTCTCCCACTCCTTCCATATCTAGTAAACAAATTGAGTCAAAACAAACTCAAACTCATACTAATAGCACCAACTTGGGCAAGACAACCTTGGTACACAACACTACTAAACCTCTCAGTAGTGCCCCATATCAGGCTACCAAACAGACCAGATCTGTTAACTCAACACAAACAACAGATCAGACACCCAAATACAGCATCGCTGAATCTAGCAATTTGGCTCCTGAAGTCTTAGAATTCGGGCACCTAGACCTTACACAGGAATGTATGGCGGTCATAAAACAAGCTATGAAACCAACCACAAGACATTGCTATGCAAATAAGTGGAAAAGATTTGTTTATTACTGCCATAATAATCAAATTCAACCATTGCACGCATCTGCTAAAGACATCGTCAGCAACCTACTGCATTTACAAAAGTCAAAGTTAGCTTTTTCATCCATTAAAATACATCTCACCGCAATTTCAGCTTATCTGCAAATTACGCACTCAACTTCATTATTCAGGGTCCCAGTCATAAAAGCATTTATGGAGGGTCTGAAAAGAATTATCCCACCAAGAACACCACCAGTTCCTTCGTGGAATCTCAACATTGTCTTAACACGACTTATGGGTCCACCTTTTGAACCCATGCACTCATGTGAAATACAGTACTTAACATGGAAAGTAGCTTTTCTGATAGCTATCACATCTCTCAGAAGAGTAAGTGAAATAGAAGCATTTACTATACGGGAACCCTTTATTCAGATACATAAGCATAAAGTAGTTCTAAGAACAAATCCTAAATTCTTACCTAAAGTCATATCACCGTTCCACTTAAATCAAACAGTGGAACTCCCAGTATTCTTTCCAGAACCAGATTCCGTAGCTGAGAGAGCATTACATACATTAGACATTAAAAGGGCACTAATGTACTACATAGATAGAACTAAACAAATTAGCAAAACAAAACAATTGTTTGTTGCATTCCAAACACCTCATACAGGAAATCCAATATCCAAACAAGGCATTGCCAGGTGAATAGTTAAATGTATTCAAACCTGTTATATAAAAGCAAAAAGAAAACTGCCTATTACACCAAAGGCACACTAAACTAGAAAGTAAGGTGCTACCATGGCCTTTCTCTGAAACATACCAATGACTGAAATATGTAAGGCAGCCACATGGTCTACGCCTCATACATTTACCAAACATTACTGCGTGGATGTGTTAACAACACAGCAAGCCACAGTAGGACAAGCAGTATTACGGACTTTATTTCAAACAACTTCAACTCCTACAGGCTGAACCACCGCTTTTGGGGAGATAACTGCTTACTAGTCTATGCACAGCATGTGTATCTGCAGCTACACATGCCATCGAACGGAAAATGTCACTTGCCCAGTGTACATCTGTTCATGGCATGAGACGCTGCAGATTCACATGCACCCTCCCACTCCCCGGGAGCCTGTAGCCGTTTTAAGTTGAGAAAAGATTATACTTGTACATTTGTAAATTTGTAAATATATTACTTTTAAACACATTATGTACATACATATTTACTCCATTGCATGGGCACTATTACTATATACACAACTCCTACCTCACCCTCTGCGGGGAAAACAATCTAAGATGGAGTCGATGCCCATGCGCAATGGAGCCGAAAGGGGAGGAGTCCCTCGATCTCGTGACTCGAAAAGACTTCTTCGAAGAAAAACAACTTGTAACACTCCGAGCCCAACACTAGATGGCGGGATGTGCACAGCATGTGAATCTGCAGCGTCTCATGCCACGAACAGATGTACACTGGGTAAGTGACATTTTCCATATATATATATATATATATATATATATATATATATATATATATATATATATATATATAGTGTGTACTTACCTCCAGTTGGGGGACTTCCTATAAGTAATCTAGTTCAGTGTTATTATAATAAAGTACCTTTATTTTTGCAACAGTATGTCGCTCCTTTCTTGTGTGATAAGTTGCTGTATGACTGTTGTGGTATTTCAAGTGCTTTACACCCCTACTAGGTAAGACTTGGCTGCTCACCACAACTACCACTAGAGAGCCCTGGCTTTCTAGACACTGTCTTCATTCACTAATAGAGGTTGCCTGGACCTGGTAAAAGTTGCCAACACCATAGGTGTCCACCATACACCAGGCCAGCTTCCTACATTGGTGGTGCAGAGGTGGGATAAGACACTTGCCTTACCCTTAATACTCTGTCACTGATAACTTTCCACAGGAATGTCCACCACTAGCCTATAGGGTACACTACACTCATTAATTATAATCACTAGACTTCTAGTTTAGGTAAGTTGGGGGTCTAGCCTAGCCCCTTCTCTAAACTCTTTAGAACGTCTAGTTACTTAGTGTAGGTAGGTGTTCCCAAACTACTCTAGGAATATGTCTTTAGAGAAAAACACAGCTCAGGCCTCAGATTCTTAGTATGAGGGCCTCACTTCTCAGTATTTAAGAGCGATGTGCTCTTCCAGGAAGCTAGAGATAGGAAGAAACCACAATAAAACTCTCCTCCTACGATTGCTCATTCAAGTAGATAATCAGAGCACTGAAGAGCAGGAGGTAGAGAGTTGACCCCCCACTCTTAGATAGGTAAGACCTAGACCTTGCTGGGGAAGGTCAGGGAGAAACTGGGGAACACACCAGTCCTGTAGGGAGCACTCATAGAAATGAGAAGGGGGGACACACAAGTAGGTCCACTGTTACTCCCAGGGGTTAAGTACAATGGGTTTCTGGGAGGAGGGATAGATTCTCCTTATCTGTCCACACCCTTGTTCCAGCAGTATCTGATGGGACCCACCACTCTAACTCGGGGGGCCTTAGATAGGGAACTCAGTAAACTGAGGTCAGAGAAGGCCAAGCTGAGGCTGCAGCAGCAACAGTTAGCCCTAGATAGGGAGGCACAGGGAAAGACGGATTTTGGGGCTAACACCCCATGGTGGCAGTAAAAACCTTAGGGACACCAGGGTCCGGGAGGATTCTAGGAACCTAAGTAGGATTGTCCTACCTTACAAGGTGGGGGTGATATCCACAAGTGTTCACTGCCTTGGAAAGGCCCTGTAGGCAGCCATCTTGTGGCTCCTTTTTTCTGATAAAGGCAGGGACAAACTCCTCACTGTCAGAGAAGAGGACACTGATACATATCAGGCACTCAAGAATGCACCCCTTAATCAGTTTGGCTTAACCACTGACGAGTACAGAATCAAATTCAGGGAGACTCAGAAGGAGTTGATTTTGTGGGCTGCTCTGTAAAGTACCCGGAAGGCTGGTTACATGGTAGCAATGTGCATGATTTTCAGGGCTTACACAATCTTCTTGTAAGAGAGCACATTCTTAATAGCTGCACATCTGATAGACTTCATCAGTTCCTGGTGGACTCAGATCTGACCTCTCCCCAAATATTGGGTAAGAAGGTAGACAAATGGGTTCGCACCAGGGTGGATAGGAAAACTTCCATTGGGGATGACCCTAAAAAGAAGGATTCTTCTAAGAGTCACGATAAGAGTGGGGACAACATTAAACAAAACAAAGATTCTTTCTCAGCCCCACAAAACTCTTCTGCTGGTAGATCTAAGTCCTCTTCCTACAAGAAACCTTGGTGCTACATATGTAGACTGAAAGGCCACAAGGCAGGTGACAGCACCTGTCCTAAAAAGAGCACCAAGCCTGCTACTACCAGTACCACTTCTACCCTGGTAGCAATAGTAGTAGCAACAACAGTGGTAGCAGTAGTCAGTCCAAAAGTGTAGCTGGTTCACCTTCGGGACTGTAGTGGCCTCAGGGTTAGTCAGGGAGACCACTGAGGCAGTTTTGGTCTATGAGGGTAGCATTGACCTTGCCACCCTAGTTGCTTGCATTCTAGCAGTAGAATTTACATATTGCCCTTTTTATGCTGTCCAGCCTTCACTCTGTAATCATGTTCATCAAGGATTTTAGAGCACGTAAATTAAAGGCCACAGAACAGGTTATGATTTTCTAAGAGGAACGTGTAGGTGTGGCTGTATCAAATGAAAGCAAATGCGTGAGTGGGTTTTCACTGTAAGCTGTTTTTGTACTTATTCGTACTGAATTTCAGCCATTGTGTGCCAAAAATACAGAAAATATATAAACAAATGGATTTTCCAATCTTTTACATTATGTATTGTTTTCAATTTTAACACAGGTCTAAATGTGACAAATATGCTATATTTTTGTTTGTGAGGTTAAAATGGAATGGGCCTTGATAATAAAATTTGTTGTGGATAGGCGAGACCATTGATGTGCCTCACATTGAGAGGTATATGCATTCAGGGCGTACAAACAGGGGCGATTTGAAAGAAAAGCTTGAACTTTCAGATGTGATATAGTGTCACCCCGCTCCCTCCCCTCCCCCACCCACAAATAACCTGATTCCATTGCATATCCAGTCAAAACAGGTAGTCATTATGGAATATTTCTTAAATAAAAATTTAAGAAGAAGGTCGATTGGTTGACCACAACTGAGAAAGTTCAAAATGAAAGTTTTACAATCTGATGACCGTAATATCAAGAATTGGGTCAGAGAAGAGGGTGCGTTATCATATGTAGAAATAGTGCAGGACAGCTTGATGGGAGGGGCTTTAAAGATTGAATAAAGAAGGTGAGTGAACAGGTAAGCATATATTTCAAACAGATGGAATGAAGTAATGTACTTGATGATTTGTGAAAGCAGAGCCTTCTCCTGGGGTAGCGGTAATCAGGCCAGGAAAACAAGGGAGAAATCGTACTTTCCCCAGGCTATTCACAAACCTTTCAACTTTTTGAAAAATGAAAAGCAATTGTTACGAGGCATTTTGTATGGATTCTAAAAATGTCTCAAAGTTTTATCTGAAAGTGTGTTTTATATGTTTTTCAGAATATTGCTAGGTCTTTGTTTTTACTGTTTTCTTGGTATGCCTTTTTCCAAGAACAATCTGGCTGTGGAACGGTTTTAGATTCTGTTTGTAAATGATTTTGTCTTTGTCAAGATAGTGACTCTACCATTTGGTCTTCAATGCTGGGTTTTTGTCTTTTAAGCTCACTAATGTTGTTAAACCAGTTGGAATTTGTGGTAGATGTGGCTTTGTTTGATTTGGTCAGTTGGGTAAGCCATAAGCATGTTTGATCGAAGGTTTCTGTAAGTATTCATAATATACTAGATAATAAATGGTCTCACAGGGAGTGTTAATATAGGATGAATGGTTAATTTATACTTATCTGGGAAGTGCTAAGGGTATTTGTCTCACTATGTCACATAATCTTTTGAAATATTTTGCAAGCTGAGCTTTCCAAAGTACAACGTTTTCCAGTTTTGAAGAAGGGGATAAAAATGGTCAGCTTTAATGTCGTTGAGCTGCAGTGGAAAAATATTCTTGCTGTCTCTTTCGGCTGAGCAGCTGTAGTTAAGTGAAAGTTCATGGCAGCCAAGCAGCCACTGTTAACCTGCTTTTGTCCAGGGCTTAAGAAAACCTGGACGGTAAATTGCCACTAGACAGCAGTTCGAATGTCTCCTAAGTACAAGATCATAGTAGTACACTGAATGAACCACTGCTGATGGATATCCTGCCCTTTCCTCGGATGGCCGCATCAATAGAGCAGGTTTCACGTTTTAGTTTTTCCTTGGGTGAAGTTAGGATTCTTCATCTCACTAGTGAAAGATGGACATACCGAGCTATGCCAGTAAAGTTTACATTTCTTCCACTTTTAACATGTGTGCATCACAATATGTAGTAGTTAAATGTCTAATTCCTTGATTTGTATCATGACCTTGGTATAGATAAGCCCGTGTGTGTGTCTGTGTGTGTGTGTGTGTGTGTGTAGAGTCTTCTGAATTACAAAATAAAATGAAAGACAGAGTATTGAAACTTTTCAAACACTCACTCCCAGTCACAGATATGGGTTTAATCAATCATTATTTTGCTTGCCACGTCAACCCAGTGATGTCACAAATTACTTTTTCCAAAACATAAAGCTTCAATTAATAGACAAATGATCGTTAATTAATAAAATTGAATATGAGTTTGTCTCTCCAAAGTTTGCCATTGATGCTGCATGTTACTCAGTAACTATCTCTAACTCGTTGTGGTCTGCCCTTAACAGGACAAATTACTAAATTGTAGTGCTGAACTTCCTTGAGAGTTTTTTCAGACTGGTCTTGCTTCTCCAAACTGACGCAGTTCTCAAGGTGCATGATTAACCTGTTACCACTCAAGCAGCCTGCACCCTCTTATTGCATTATGGAGGACACATTTTGAGAGTGACGTAAATGCCCTTTGCTGTTCGAAGATGGCTGAAAACATTTTGAGATCTCAACATTATGGGGGTCATTACAACCCTGACGGTCCAAGACCGCCAGGGCTGTTCTGGAGGAAGCACCACCAACAGGCGGGCGGTGCTTCCAGGGGGATTACGACGTGTCGGAAACGCCGCGGTCACACCGCCGGGACCGGCGGTTTCCTGCCACAGTGGTCCCGGCGGTTTTAATCCGCCAGGGCAGCGCTGCTTGCAGCGCTGCCCAGGGGATTACGAGTCCCCTTACTGCCAGCCTTTTCCTGGCGGATTGAACCGCCAGGAAAAGGCTGGCGATACGGGGAGTCGCGGGCCCCTGGGGGCCCCTGCACTGCCCTGTGCAGCTTTTCACTGTCTGCTGTGCAGACAGTGAAAAGGGCGACGGGTGCAACTGCACCCGTCGCACGGCCGCAACACCGCCGGCTCCATTTGGAGCCGGCTGCTGTGTTGCGGCCGAGATCCCAGCTGGGCCGGCAGGGATCTCCTGATGGCTGCGGCGGGAGTGCGGCCGCATTGGCAGTCGCCCGGCAGTCAGACCTTGGCAGGCGGCTTCAAACGCCCGCCAAGGTCGTAATGAGGGCCTATATGTTTTAAGTAGGTCTTTTGAGACGTCACATGTGGTACCAAGTCTTGTGACAAACATAACCCTAGACAATACGACAAGCAACATACATTACTTAAACCCTAAACATACATTGCTTCTATTTAGCTACCAGATGTGTCTAGCCATTTGACTCATAAGTGGTAGCCATGACTGATAGCTCTTTGTAGCTCACTGACCTTTAGGACCTTGCTTTTGAGTCTGTAGAACATAGTTATATGAAGCAGTAATTTGAAAACTTCCTGTCGTTCAGGGAGCAAGGGACACTGTGAAAGGATAAGGTCAACTGATGCCTTCTTTAGTGTCGGGCTGTCAACTAAAAGTTCCACCATCCTCCCTTGTCCTTTTAATGATCTTTATTTTGGGCATGAACATATGACTTGAGAATCAATTTTGATTCTTCATGAGATGTCTTGGCTGCAAAAAGCAGCTTTGTGCAATTAAATGTCATGCCATCTTGATGCACTAAGGTAGCTGCTGTATCTCAGAGGAACATGGTTTTGGATTTGTTGGGTCACTAGATCAACCTTTACCAAATTATCTTGAGCCATACTCAAAATGTCATTATGACCTTCGGAAATGGAAGTTCAAGACTATCATTACAGATTTAGGATGTACATGTGAAGAATGATATTTCATTGTGTGTTATTGAATATATAGACATTTGAGAAGCGAGTGTTAACGTGTATCATTTCCATCACAGGATTTTCTGCTGCAGATTTTTACAGTATTTCGAATACTTATAAGACCAGAGATGTTTCCAAAAGACTGGACTGTGATGCGTTTGGTCTCCAACAAGTAAGACATAAACAATATCGTCTATATTCAAATGGTTTTCAGTTGTTTGAAATTAAACTGCAGTACTATATATTTCGGCAACTGATGTAAATGCCTGTTTAACGTATTTCCACTTAGTATTTTATTATGGTCATATTTCTTGGTTGTAAAGTACATATTCCTAAATCACAATAATACAAGTGACTCACTGAATGCCAAACAGTAATTTAGTCTACTTTTTATCTACAATACAAATAATAAAATCAACAAGTTAAAAAGATTTTTAGTCTGTTATAAAATTGCAAATTCACTCACTGGCATTTTTCTAATTATGTAACAGTAAGTGTTTATTTACATATGTATGACATTTATTGTTGAATTTTACTAATTCTTTACTTTTTAGCCTGTTTCCGGAGATACAGAAATAATGGCTGCCGGTGTCTTATCCCACACTCCCTTTAACAGAACTGTGTCTTTTTCACGCTTAACACACCCTTTTTTAAACAAGGGTTAACAATTTTCTACCCAGATTGTATTAGTAAGGTATAGCAACAAAAAGTGTTTGACACGTTCAGGAATTAACATACAACAGGCATTTCAGAGAAGCTTTTTCCCTCCCAGTTTTCTTCTAGTACCTGCGTGGCCCTTTTTCACGAGTAATAATGACCATGGTGTGGCTCAGCACCCATCCTCTTAGCCATCATGCATTTGTGACCTGACAAACACCAGTTTCTGTATCTCTGTGAATGTATGCATTTATGTATCTTTGTATCAATGTATTTGCTATTTATATAGTGAAAACCTAGCAAAGCACTGTAGTGCTCTACAGGGTCAGAGGCAAATAAATACTGCCTACAAGTGATTAGAGATATAGCTGGTATCTGATAGAGACTTCTAGTTGCAGATTCCTTACCTTAGAATTTTCCCCCCAGGCATCAGACTGGATCCGGAGATTTTTTCTTTGAGCAATACCCTTGCGCATCAGTAGGTGGTGTTGGTCGACTCAGCGGGCGTCGTTGAGGTTGTAGTCACCGTGATAATGTCGGGAGTAGTACATAGATGCCGCTTCAGCTCAGTGACATCAGTTATTTTCTTTCCGTGCCACACACTGATCCGGAGAGAGCTACCCTGGTCTCTTTTTGACCGATTTCGACCCTTTTGTCGAGTTTTGGTGAGTTTTTTGGTGCGGTGAGGGATGTCCCCGAAGACCGGTGTCAAACCGTATGAGGACTGTCACTGCAGGATGTCGGTGACGGATACACATTGCTTCCATTTGTGGTGCCTGGAGTGCGACCATGACCCGAAGTTGTGCTCCGAGTGCCGGGCCATGCACCTGAAGGCCTTGAGGGAGCGGTCCCTCAAGCATATGGCTGCATGGCGCTTGACTCCGCGTAGGTCCCGGTCTTCCTCGAGGGGAAGGTCTTGAGACCAGTCGCAGAGCCACCACCATTCTTCTTCCTTGAAGTCTTTGGGTCAAGGTAAGAAGAAGAATTTGAAGAGATCCCGTCACCCTTCGACTTCACCCCGTCGCTTGGCTGACGCAACTCAGAAGGAGCGACAATGCTCGAGGCCTCTGTCTTCGGTGCCTGCCTCTGGGTCCCCTTTATGAGGCCATGCGCCTCATTTTTGGGTAGGCCGACCCGGATATGGCGCATTTGCGCCCAGGGGGGTTCAGTAAGGGGTCCTTCAGTTTCTGCCCGCCAGCATCTCCTGCCACCGAGCTTCCCTCTGGATGTGCTCTTGGACGTACCATTGAGACCTTCCCCGACGCCGGTACGACTGTTGATGCTCCCGACGTGGGTGGTGCCCACCATTGATGTCTACCCGATCCTCATCCCTGACGACTCGGAGTAGGACCGGCGTCAGACGCCACCACCCACTTCTTCGATGGGGCCTACTCACCCCAGGTCGGATTCTGCCCTTTTTTATGGGTATGAATTGGGGGAATGATTGGAGGGGTCCCTGGACCATTATGTATACCAGGATGACCCTAACTTGGATGAGGCCAGTGGCCTGGACACTTCTCCAGACGTTGGCATGCTGGCTCCTCCTACTGTGGCTACGGCGGAGGGACCGACTTATTCTATGGTGGTCAGTAGGTGGCTGAGGTCCTTGGCCTTGAGCTGCCTACTGTTCAGGTCAAATCTAATCTCCTGAAGGAGGTGATTCAGCCAGGGGCTTCCACATCTGAGGCTCTCCTGCCATTCAATGAAGCCCTCACTGATGTTCTACTGGGTATTTGGGCCAGACCCAACACAGGGGCTCCTGTGAACACGGCTATAACACGCCGCCATCGGCCCGCCCCAAACGACCCTAAATTCCTGTCTCAAGACCCCACACCTGAGAGCTTTGGCGTCCAGGCATCCCCTTCCTCAGGCGCATTCCCATCTGCAAACCTGGATAGGGAATCAAAATGACTGGAACAATTTGGGAAGAATATGTTTTCTTCCTCCAGTCTCGTGCTGTGGTCAGTGAACACCGCATGCCTTTTGGGCTGCTATACCCACTCTCTTTGGGATACGGTCATGCAAGTTCTGCCACAGATACAGGAGGAGGCCCGTGCTATCGTCTCCCAAGCTGTCACCAATGGGAGAGATGCGGCAAAGTTCACAATCAGATGTGGGCTGGATACGACCAACTCTCTAGGTAGATCGGTTGCGATGATGGTGGCCTTGAGACGCCACGCCTGGTTGGATCCATCTGATTTTTGGGGGGAATGTCCAGCAGACTCTTATGGACATGCCCTTTGATGGCTCCTGTCTCTTTGGAGAAAAGGTGGACTCAGCTTTGGAGAGGTTCAAGGACTCCCGGGCTACGGCTCGGTCCCTCGGCCTTTTCACTGCACCTTGTCCCCAACATTCTGCCTTTTGCCCCTTTCATGGCCACAGAAGGGGCTCCCTGTCACGTCCCTATACCTGCCAAAATGCCACCCATGCTGTTCAGCCGCTGCGTGGCCAGGGATGCAGAATCCGGCTTGGGACAGGGAAACAGAGATCTGCCCAGTCCACTCCTGCCCCTGTTGCAGATTTCAAACCCTCCTAGTCCGTCCCCTCACTCCGCTCCAGTTGGCCGCAGGATTCTCCATCACCTGCCCCACTGGGAATCCATCACTGCGGACAGGTGGGTTTTGCAGATCGTTTGAAGGGGCTACTCCTTCCCCTTCGAATCTGCCCCACCTGCCATGCCTCCATCAGTCAGACATATTCCGGAGGATCATTTTGCACTTCTCCGCCAGGAAGTTGCAGCTGTCTTGGCAAAGGGAGCCATAGAGAAGGTCCCTGTGCCAGAAGTAGGTTGTGTTTGTTATTCCTGCAACTTTCTGGTGCCCAAAAAAGACAAGGGCTTATGTCCTATCCTATACCTTTGGGACCTCAATCTCTTCCTCAAGAAGGAAAAAATCAAAATGCTCACCCTGGCTCAGGTCCTGTCCGCCTTGGACCCAGGAGACTGTATGGTAGCATTGAAATTGCAGGATGCTTATTTCCACATTCCCATCCTGCCTGCCCACAGAAGTTACCTAAGATTCGTGGTAGGTCACGAGCACTTTCAAATTACTGTGCTCCCCTTTGGCCCTACCAGCGCCCCTCGGGTCTTCACGAAAGTGATGGCAGTGGTTGCAGCTCATCTGCGCAGGTTGGGGGTTTTAGTCTTCCCCTACCTCAATGACTGGCTGTTGAAGGCGGACTCACCCCAGAAAGCCGTCTTCCACCTTCAGACTACGCGAACCTCCTTCACATGCTGGGGTTCACTATAAACATGCGGAAGTCACACCTGACTCCCACTCAGATGCTCCCTTCCATCTGAGCTTTTCTGAACACAGTGCAGTTTTGAGCCTATCCTCCCAAAAAGCGAGTCCGAGATATTCAGGCTATGATTCTGTCTTGGGTTTTGGTGAGACTGATTCTGAGGCTGCTGGGCCTCATGGCCTCCTGCATCCTGCTACTGACACATGCCAGGTGGCATATGCCCGCTCTCCAGTGGGACTTTAAGTTCCAGTGGGCGCAGCATCCGGGAAATCTCTCCGCCATGGTCCAGATCTCAGAGGGGACTGCGAAAGACCTGATGTGGTGGCTTTCAATTCTGCATTGGGTCTAGGGCAGATCCCTCTCCCTTCCCCAGCCAGATCTCTCCAAAGCGACAGATGCATCACTTCTGGGATGCAGCAGCCACATGAGAGAGGCAGAGATCAGAGGACTCTGGTCATCAGTGGGGTCTTGGTTCATATCAATCTTCTGGAGCTCCGGGCGATCAGGCTTGCATTGAAAGCATTTCTTCCCTCTCTCAAAGGGTAAGTAGTGCAAATGTTCATGGACAACACTAGGAGTAGGGTCCTTGAACCTTTGTTATGAGCCTCTGGACATGGCTGGAACATCAGGACATTACCCTGGCGGTTCTACATCTGGCAGGCTCTCTGAACTCAAGAGGAGATGAACTCAGCCGTCGATGCATAGCCGATCACGAATGGTGTCTCCATCCGGAGGTGGCGCATGGTCTCTTTCAGCAGTGGGGAGTGCCTTTGTTAGATCTGTTCACCTCCACAGAGAACACGAAATGTCAGCTGTTTTGCATGTTGGAGTTTCCAAGGCGGCAATTGCTCAGAGACAGTTTTCATCTTGAGTGGAATTTCGGCCTCCTTTCCGCCTTTCTGCCTTTACCACTTCTGCCCAGAGTTCTCAGGAAGATCAGGAACAACTGTGCCCAAGTTATCTTGATGGCTCTGCACCGGGCACGGAGATTATGGTATCCCGAGCTATTGAGCATGGCCACGGATCCTCCATTCAGACTGCCTCTTTGGGAGGATCTTTTGTTGCAGCAGCAGGGGACTATTCTCCACCTGAACCTGTCCAATCTCCGCCTTCATGCATGGAGATTGAGCGGCGGCAGTTGACAGCTTTTGACCTTCCACCCGAAGTCTGTGACATTATCTTGGCAGCCCGGCGTCCCTCCACCAAAATAGTATACGCCTGTTGTTGGCATAAATTTGTGGCATGGTGTACCAACAAATCTGTTGACCCCATATCCGCTCCTCTTTCTGTGGTTCTTTTGTTCATTCTTTCTTTAGCCCAGCAGGGCTCTGCTTTGAGCACCCTTAAGGGTTACTTATCGGCAATTTCGGCCGTTCTTAGGTTACATGATCAGCCTTCACTCTTTATGTCTCCTATTCCCAATCGATTCCTTAAGTGTCTCACCCATTTGTTTCCTCCCACTCCATTTATCATGCCTCAGTGGACCTCAATCTTATATGTACTTTCTTAATGTGTACTCCCTTTCAGCCGATGCACAATTGTCCATTAAGGCTCCTTACTTTCAATACTGTTTTTCTTGTTACCATCACTTCTGCTCCAGAGTGAGTGAGCTTCAGGCTCATTCTTCAAAGCCCCCATACTGGTCTGTGCACCCTGACAAAGTGGTGTTGCACACTAAGGCTTCCTTCCTTCCGAAGGTCGTTACACCTTTTCATGTAGGACAGTCCATCACCTTGTCTACTTTTTACGCACCTCCACATCCCTCTCATGAGGAGGAGAGACGCCACCATCTGGACCCAAAAAGAGCATTGGCATTCTATCTCAATCGTACTAAAGATTTCCGGGTGGACGATCAACTCTTTGTTGGCTATGTGGGACGGAAGAAAGGGAAGGTAGTGCAAAAATGTACCATCTCTCGATGGGAACTTCTTTGCATCAAGATGTGCTACGCTTTGGCAAAGAAGGAACCCCCTGAGGGCTTGCGTGCTAATTCCACCAGAGCAACTGCTGCTTCCGTTGCGTTAGCACACTGAGTTCCTGTCCTGGATATCTGTCAGGCAGCTACCTGGGCATCCTTGCACATGTTTGCTAAACATTACTGCTTGGACAGTCAGGTCCGTCGGGATGACTACTTCGGTCGTTCGGTCCTGCAGGTTTTTATAGTATGATCATGGTTCACAGCCCACCTCCGAGGATGGCATTGCTTGGGTATCTATTCTAAGGTAAGGAATCTGCAACTAGAAGTCTGTATCAGATGTACAAGTTACTAACCTTTGGTAACGATATATCTGGTAGAGACATTTCTAGTTGCAGATTCCTTACCGACCAACCCATCCTCCCCGCTTGCCACCTGATTTCTAGGGACAGGGCTTCCCCATTCAGAGCCTTAGCGCTGGTGCACCAGTCTCATTGTCCTTCATGGCTCTGCGCTTTGGCTTGGAAATACGTGAAAAGAAACTGACGTCAATGCGCTGAGGCGGCATCTATGTATGTCATCACGGTGACAACAACATCAACGCCTGTGGAGTCGACCAGTGCCACCCACTGATGCACAAGGGTATTGCTCAAAGAAAAAATCTCTGGATCCAGTCTGACGCCTATGGGTAAAGATCTATGGTAAGGAATCTGGTAGAGATATATTGTTAATGAAGGGAAGTAACTTGTACATCTTGGAGCAGATGTGTACTGTTACATCATCATGAGGTAATTGACTTTAAAGAGATGTGTCTTCAGAGCAGTCTGTTGTTACTGATCCTAGATACACAGACGAAACTGGTCTGTTATCTGGGTTTTGTTTTTTACACTTTCATGCCTTCACTGTGGTGGTGTTCTGACTTCATGTTTGGCAGGAGCAACCAGAGATGGTGAGCTTGTTAGTCACGGCGGTGGGGTGGTGGTCATCTTTGAAAATTATTTTGTAGCTTGCTTAAGACGTAGGATATGATGGCATTTGCACAATACACCAGAATATAACCCAATTACATTTTATATTGTACACCAGTTAGGTGTATCAGACTCCGTAAATATTTTACCTGTCTATGATGTTATCTTGTTATGACACGTTTTCAAAATATAGAAAATCCGATTTCACCACTCTGGCAGTTATGCTGTTTAAGCTGCTACCACGGCTAGTACATTAAAGTAGACTTCTTCTAAATGTAAGTCCCATCCCCTAGGAATATCAGATTCTCCTTCCAGAGTCAGCCAGCAACCACTAGTTTTAGTGAAATCTTGTATGACCTACCCTCATTGGATTCAAAGGCCCTTCTTGTTAGTCTTTTTGACTGACTGACTACTTCCACTTATATAGTGCTCATAAACCCCCGCCCACTCCCCCGGGGATTCTTAATGCTACCTCTATACCCGAGAATACCCTAGCCAACTTAGGTATGAGAAAGTTATCTTGTTGTAAAAATAACAAGAAGTATCATAAATCATTGTCATTTTCAGTCTTGATTATCTTGGGTACAACTCCGAATAGTACAATAAAGTACACATTTTTAAACCGTCCACTTCACACCAGTATTAACCCTTCTACTGCCTGCTGAGCTGCACATATGCAGGCATGTGTGCTTCTGTGCGCGATAACGAGCACCAGCGGAAAACAAACGTGCATTAACATCAGGTTTTCAGTGTTAAAAAAATACACCCACCACATTTTGTTCACTCTCTAAATGCAGTTTAAATATGTTATAAAACGTACCGCGCATCTGTTTAAAAATAGTGTCCCTTTCAGCCAGTTCTGAGCCAATAGTACATTGATATGTGGGAAATCTAGTGTGATAGATCAAAAGTAAAATATATATACGTATATATTTTGCGTGCTTGTTAGCTTGTATGTAAAATAGGCTGATTCGCTTTAAAGTGAGGAATATTAAAAGGGTTTAACATTACTTATTGGGACGTGACTTCATGTGAATATTAAAAGGGTTTGACATTACTTATTGGGACGTGACTTCATGTGAATGTGAATTACATATGGTATTTAGCCCACCCCCTCACTGTTTCTCGTAGGACTTGTGGGCTTCATCGGTTGGCGCTCTAAGCAGCATGTTGTCGGCATCAAATATGGCACAATATCACAGCGCACCAGACCAAACTCCCCACCTACAGGACACGACATCTCCCCATCATCTTGCTATGCCAAAAGGTCTCCAGGAGTCCGCATTAGAAGGCTCAGCGCCTACTACCAACAATTGGCCGAGTTTCAGATGGTTAGATTTTAAAGTTTATTATGATGTCCAGTGAATATCCTCCTTTCACTGACTGGTCCCATGTGGAGGTGTTATTTATGTGGTGCAAACCCAGCTGAAAGGCAGCGGAGGGCTGTACAGAGTCCAAAGCGAAGACCCAGTCAGCTATGATTGCAGGAGTAGCTGATCTCTAGGAGCGAAGTGCCGCACGATACAGTGTCTAACAGAGGTGATCGAGAAATTGCCCCTCTTAAATCAGCTTCTGGGGTCCCACACATTCTAAAGAATAGATGATGTAAATGGTGGCCGGTAGAGAGAATATATGGAACTATATATTATAGGAAAATTATGAACTGTAACTCTAAATTCTAGGAAGCCTGGTAGAGCGTCCACAAAACACTGATGCTTGTACAGCGATATGTGGTGCTTGTACAGCGATATTGAATGCACAAGGGATGAAAAGAATGAGGAGAGACAAAAGGTTACGGGGGCTGAAGTTGAGTCACTGCTAAGCGCATTAAGCTGGAATCTTGAAGTAGGTCTGACAGTGGCTCGGAAGCGTGGGTTTGGTAGAATAGACTGGTACATGGGATAATGAGGTAGATCAGGAATGGGCGTTTGGCTGCTGGAAAGTCAACAATAGAAGTAACAAAGCAAGTGCGATCACGGTCTTTACAGGGGAGAGGTGCAAGGAACGATGGCAGCCAATTTGAAATCTATAACTATGGGTAATTTCTGATGCAGAGATCTTTAGCATATAAAGCAACGAAATAATCTCAACACACAAGTAAAATGAAATCAGAGAAGATAAATCCTCTAGACTTTCAACTGTGGCTTGACAAGGCCAGCGGGGTCTGTGTTTGATAAGCGACATTAGGCATACTAGAACACAATCCATGGGGACAAGCAGGGGACATAGAGGATTATAGTTGTAAAGGAGCCCCTTATGCCGTTCAGTGCGAGCACTCGAGTGGAGGACGGAGAAAACAGGCAACAGCATTAGGTGGGTGTTGAATATGGGAAACAGCGGAACTACGGAAGCCTTCACCATGAAGGCTTTACAACGAAACAGTCTGTACAACGCCTGTTTTTACGACAAACTATTTTACCACGAGTTTACCTTTACCATGGATGCCTTTGAAACAAATTTCATTGTAAAAGTATGAATGGTATAGACAACTCGTGCTAAGCAAATGTACATGTATCTGTAAGTATTTTGCAGGTAAGCATTAAGTGTTATATAGTCACAACCAAAGCATACAGTGACATTCAAAAATACATATTCTACATGTTTAGATGTGTTGTTTCATCCAGTGCCGTGGTCAGTAGTTGGGGTCGACTTAGATGCTTTTATCAGTGCAATTTCGATGGATACTCGTATCCGCTGATTCCTCACCTCAGAATACTCTGCAGGCACCAGATTGGATGCAGAAAACTTTGTTTCATAGCAGTGGTCCCAGGTGCTGCTAGGTGCTGCTGTGCCGATCTGCACGGAATCTACATTGCCTTGAAAGTAACAGAGCGCAGCCGCAAATAAGCGTTAATCCTGCGTGCTAATGTTAGTTTCTTTCTTTCTGCATCTTCCGATGTGGATCTAGAGCTCTGCTTCTAACTTGGTGATCTTTCTGACGACTTCTAGATGATGTCACTAATGTGCTAAGAAATGATGTCTCCACCTAAAAACTACAAGCTTAAAGCCATGCTATGGTTGCAGGAAGCCATTGTCAGTCTCTTTGGTGAATTAAAGCTGTGTGTCACCAAACACAAAATGTAGTTGTGTCCTACATGTAAATGCTGCACCTAATTCACATCGCAGGGTCAGTCCTAGGTCCACACGAAAGCGTAGTAAAGTGAAGCAGGACTCAAATCCATCCCACAATGTTTACTCCTAAGAGATAGGGCATGGGTGGCTCAGTGTTAGTCACAACATTTCGAGGTTACCGCCATGGTCATAATTCCAAATTTTTGAGCAGCGGGAAGTCGGCGGGAGACCGCCGACTTTCCGCTTCTGACCGCGGCTGAACCGCCGCGGTCAGAATGCTCGTGGGAGCACCGCCAGCCTGTTGGCGGTGCTCCCGTGGTCGGTGGCCCTGGCGGCCACCGGCCGCCAGGGTCAGAATGACCCCCTTAGTGTGTTAAGGTTCAATACAGGCGGTTTACAGCTTAGGTCTCCACATCTGTGTGTGTATGCCTTTGCCGCAGACTCCACATGTAATTCAAGGGGTTGTGTTATTTTTCTTATTGGCCAGCTGCAAGAGGAATGAGTTCCACTCAATGAATCAAAAGAAGCCCCCATGCGCCTTTGCTGTTGTGGCAGGCCAGTTCCATGTTTTCAGCCCTTCGAATAGCAATGTATCAGTGATAGGGTGCACTCGCTTTTCTAAAGCATAGCTAAATGTTTCTTAGGACCAAGGTGAAGTCTGTGAATTGGCAAGCCATCTTATTTATTTTGATTCTCGTAATCTGCCCCAGGAGACAGGCTCTAGGTGTGATATCAGTTCTATGTCGGTCAGTTGTTCTGTGTACTTTAGTACCTCCATCCAATAAATTACAATGAATGGGCAAGGCCAAAACATATGCCAAAGATCAGGATGTTCAATTTGGTATTTAGGCATACGTCTGGCCCTGATGGGAATAACTTGTGTAGTTTGTGGGCATTAGGCCCATACAGTGCAGTCCACTGTCATCGACCAGTGCATGCAGGGAAAGAATGTTGCACGTAAGGGTGGGCCAGTCCATGCAGGAGAAGAATTTTGCAAGTGAGGTGCCCAGCACAGCAGTGGCTGCTTTTAGGGATATTTCACAGTGAACATATAAACTTATCTCCAAAGTTGAAGGTGAAAGCTGTATGCAGCTACTGAAGAAATATAAGACATTAAGTCAGACTAATAGGGCATAATCCTTCCCTATTTGACTGGAGCTTCATGGAAGAAGGGGGCTAAATATTCCTGGAAGAAGCCAAATGCACTAGTTGCTAGCTAATAATCATTATCCCAGTCGGACACTTTGGAGTCCAATGTCAGTAAGTAATCATGCAGTGGCTGCCATATATCTTTGGGTAGTGATGTGGGTGGGTTGCAGCGCGGCATATACTTCGCTAGTAGTGTCACAATAAATCATAACTTTCAGCCAATCAGCATCAGTGGGACAGTGCCTACCGCCCCAGCACATTGCCAGACATCATTTTGCAAGAAATAGCGCTATGGTGGCACTGGTGGGATATCCTTGACGTAGCCCAGTAGAGTTAGTAGGGGGTCAAGTGTGTGTGCAGTACCAGTCATGGTGAATACTAGGGTGAGAATTTTCATCCAGCATACCTGGATAATATGGCATGTCCATGGGAGGTGTATTAAATCAGCTTTGTCAGCCCCACACTTAGGGTATTGGTGTGGTCATGTGGGGTCAGTTTTAGCAGGCCATGTGTTGTGGTATTCAAGCGGTGGAGAAATTAATAGTGCCAAAGCTTATGGTTAAGCTTTGTTTGGATAAAAAAAAAATGTCTTCAGGTCTTATCAGGTAGCAGGTGCCCCGTGTCCGTGCTCCCACACCTCTCTGGCCCTCCAAGCTCATTCCGGCTTATCAGGTAGCGGATGCCCCAGGTCGTGCTTCCACGCCTCTCTGGCCCTTCCAGCGCATTCCGGCTTTAATGCAATGCATGCTTTGTACAGCCGGATGGCCAGTTGCTTCTCTTTGGTGGAGGTGATCAATAATCTCATAGGAGGGCAGTCATCCTGGTCCAACGAAAAGGATGATAGCCTAGCCCACAGAGTATTGTGGAATAGTCAGAGTATAAAGTGGTCCATATGCATGTATTAGCAAAGTGGCCAGTGTCAGTGTATGTGATGACATAACTGTCCGGAAAGAGGTCCCCTACAGTGTGCAAGTTATGAGTAAGTAGTGTACGCTGTAGCAGTTTTTCTGTTGTAAGAGGAAGCCAAGGATTGTACGACGAAACAACGAATTAAAAAACAACTACTGACTTAACAACGAGGTCGGAACACCGACCTCGTTGCTACTACTAATGATTTTACCACGAATGCCTTAACAACGATATTTCGTTGTAAAGGCATTCCTGATAAAATCATTAGCAATAAGCAACATTCACCCTACATCCCTTACCCCACCCCCCCAACCCCACCCCAAAACCTAAAACCCCCTGACCCCCCACCCACTCCCCAAAAACGCCCCACCCCCCCAACCCCACCCTAAAACCCCCTGAACCCCACCCACTCCTCAAAACCAAAAACACCCCACCCCCCCAACCCCACCCCAAAACCTAAAACCCCCTGACCCCCCACCCACTCCCCAAAACCAAAAACGCCCCACCCCCCCAACCCCACCCCAAAACCTAAAACCCCCTGACCCCCCACCCACTCCCCAAAACCAAAAATGCCCCACCCTCCCAACCCCACCCTAAAACCTAAAACCCCCTGACCCCCCACCCACTCCCCAAAACCAAAAACGCCCCACCCCCAACCCCACCCTAAAACCTAAAACCCCCTGACCCACCAGCCACTCCCCAAAACCAAAAACGCCCCACCCCCCCAACCCCACCCTAAAACCTAAAACCCCCTGACCCCCCACCCACTCCCCAAAACCAAAAACGCCCCACCCCCCCAACCCCACCCCAAAACCTAAAACCCCCTGACCCCCCACCCCCTCCCCAAAACCTAAACCCACCACTTACCTTCGCCAACTCCCATCTTTGTACCTTAACCACGCATGTTCGTTGTTTAGAACATTCGTAGTTAAGGCACAAAAAAACGGAGTCGTGGTTAAAAAAAGCGTTGTTGCGCTTTCGTTAACCACGACTTTCGGAAAAAAAAAGTAGTAAAAAAGGATGTTTCCCAAGCCAAGGGCTGTGTGCCAGTGGGATGGCAGGAGAATAAAGCAGGTCCCCTCCGAGACAATGGCAGAGTTTTCCCTATGCCCCATTAATAATGGATAATTTCTGTATGTCAGAGAGGACTCTGGGTATGCCCAATGGGAGAATAGAGGGGAGCAGGATATGTCCAGCCTTTCACATAGAGTAATTGGGAGTCTGCATGACACCACTAGTATCTGTATGATACCAGTATGTATCTGCATGATAGTAGTAGTACAGAACTGCTAATCAGTACCAGTAGAATCTGCATGATACCAGCAGTATGAAAATTGGCACAAATTGGCCAAGAAATACAACTGCAGAACCGGCATGCCTAACGCTCCCTGTTCGTATGGGACGACGCGCCCAAGTCAGCCGAAGTGTAAGCCTCCTCATAATGGTGAAAAAAACCTTACTCAGAGGAGTCGGTATGTTAGTGAACAAGTATAAAGGGAGGACAACCATCCTAATAATGGCAAAACAGCCCACCATGGACAGTGGCAATTTAATCCAACGTTCAGTTTTCGTGGTCAATTTTTCGATGGCCGGCCCATTGTTTAAAATGAATAATGCTTCTTTCTGCTTAGGTAGTAAAATGCCCTGGTATTTGGTAGATTCCCCGCTCCAGGTAGGGGGTGCTCAAATGCTCACCCAGCAGTGGTATCCATAGAAAGAAAGAGTTCAAATTTGGTCCAATTGACAGAGAGGCCAGAAAAGTCACCAAATATAATAATTTATTTTACTACAGGGGGTAGGTCATCTGCAGAGTTTTGTTCAAAATAGAAGAGCCCAAAGTGGTTTTCTGCCTGTCATGGGAACTTTTAGACTAATGGGCACTACTATTCACCATTGTGATCTATCATGCAAAATAATCAACAACAATCCAAATGTGGTGCAGGACTCCTTATGGTTCCTTATGGCAAAGAGCCCTCTAGTAGGGCCCATCAGGCATTGCAGGGCCGGCCTGATGAGTAGCATGGCCCCATGATGAAGCATATCACCCAGTGGTGAGTGAGGGCTACTGTTCCTGTAAGACTAATGCATGTGGTGACTGAAAAGACCCCCCTACCCTAATTGGTGGAATGGGGTCCTTTCTTTTGGAACAGTGCATCTTATTTCTGTTATAACCAATAATCAGACACAATAACCAAACATGGACAAATCAGACCCCTCCCCCACACCAAATTGTGAAACTTCTGGTGAATCCCAAAGGAACATAAACAATACTCCAACTATAAGCAATGCAGTATACATCTTGGAGGATGGCAGCACCACAGCACATGGTGCCCAGATGAAAAGTGGTACCTACACATGAAATCATTTCAGGTTTTAGCATGATAGCAAATGATGGCTCTTCCATAGGGGTGGCAAAAGAAACATAGGCAAGATGAGGTATGTCGGCCAATGAACTGGTGAGATAGTCAGGGAGCAAAACAGTTGTAGCTAGTAATTGCATAGTCTGGAGGGGGATGAACAGCATCAACTACTGTTGCAGATGAGGAGCGATCAGGTGTGCAGCATCTAGAAGGGTTCCTCTCTCCGCCATGCTGCTTCCAGAAGTCCACAGCATCAGGAGGGGTAGCAAAGATCAGAGACTTCCCATTGATCTCCAATCTCAGATGAGCTAGATAAAGTATACTGTATTTGAGCCCGTGATTGTGGATGGTGTTCTTGACATCTGTGAACTTACGTTTGCTTTCTGCACCGCTATAGTGAAATCAGGGAACAGAGATATGGTGGAGCACTAGAGCAGCAATTGGTCTGCTCTTGGGCCAGGCACAGAGCTGTGTCCCTGTCCCTGTCCCTGTGGTTGAGCAGGTGGGATGTGACCATGCATGGGGGGGGGACGACGGGTGTGGGCCTAGGAGATCTGTGAGCTCTCTTCACCACAAATGTTTTGGTGAAATTCTGCTTTTCAAAGAGTTCTGTGGGGAGGCATTCAACAAAGAGGTCAAGCTGGCCCTTATCCTTAGCCTCTGCCACGCCCTGTATCCTTATGTTGTTGCGTTGGGATTGGGCCTGGAGATATTCAACGGCAGTTTTGAGCATCTTTTTGACTCTCTCAAGGTGCTTTGTAACCAATGTAGCATCATTCTCCAGTTCCGAGATACGCTTCTCAACTCTGTCCTGTCTAGTGTTTTGCTGATCTGTCCCCTCACCTATGGGGTCCATGCTGTTGGTGAGAGTATCAAAGCAGGCATCAATGGATCTGAAGCCAGCCCAAAGCTCCGCCATTATTGCAGCTGTGCCGTCTGTAGTCCTTGTCTCAATGGCCCCAGCTCGGCCCTCATCGGTGTCTGACAGAGAGAGTTGCTACAACATGGTCTTATTCTGCTCAAACAGTAGCTTCCTTATTTTTGAGGATCGCCTCTCCCTGAGAAGTCGGGGGAAAAATGTGTTGGTGTCAGTACAGCAGCAACAGTGACATCCAGGTTCTTGAGCCAATGTATATCGTCCCTGAATCGGGCTCAGTGGAGCACCACAAATACCATGCCCCCAGCAGTTGATGCAGAAGTATGGGTGAGTGACCAGTAAGATCCGCAGGTCGGGGTCCTCCAGCATCCGCAGTACCGATACACCCACAAACCTCAAGCGGAGGGGGCACGCCCCATGCAGAGCATTATAGCACTCACTGCCCTTTGATCGAAGAGTGGGCAATGGTGGTTCTCATCTTGTTCAGCTAAATCATGCAGCTAGTATGTATGGGTTCCACCTACTAACTAGGACCCTGTGGCTGAGGGACTTTCGGCCCTTGTTGCTTGTTCTTGCTATTGTTAGGTCCCAGTCTACCAGACAGGGCAGCTGTCTGTTTTGCTAAAGACATCATGGGGACTTTAAGACAGTTGACCTAGGAACGCATTCCGCCTGTTGATTACCATTGGCATTGTGGTCTGTAACTCACATTTTCTGGCTTTCTATGTGCTATCTTTATTTGCTTTAAGCTCTGTATGTTTAGTTCATCCCTCTTGTTGCCAAAACCGTTTATACTATATTCTTCCACAAACTCCCTTCCTGTAAATAGGCCTTTAAATCTTTCTCTTATCTTATCACATTGGCTGTGTATTCAAAGAACAAGGTTAAATGTCAGGCGCTGTCTTTGAGGGTGCTTTTACTTTTCTTTCTCTGACTTCAAAGTGAGAGGATTTACATGACAATCTTGCTGGATACTGGAGGTAGGAAAGATGCTTTTTCTAGCACACAACAGCATTTAAATGATCTGTGTAAGTATTGCAGACTATATCAGGATTAGGAATACAAAGGAAGTATATTTTTGTTATTTCTGTCATGTGTTGAAAACAAATACTTTAATATGGTCTAAACAACTCATTACACTAGGTGATGACGTTTCCACACATTTTTGTTTGTTCAACATATGGTTATATTAGTAAAACTATATGCCTTTGTAAATGTAATGGTCATTGCAATTGACAATGTGTTGTCATTAATAGCAGTGCTGTACTATACCATGCATACTCCACTCTACACCACTCTACTCTGCACTACTCCACACCACTGCACTGTACTTTGCAACACTCCACTCTATGCCACTTCACTCTCCACACTCCACTCTATGCCACTTTACGCTACAACTCTACTCTACCCTGGACCACTCTACTCTGTGCCAATGCACTCTTTGTCACTGTACTCTACACCAATACACTGTTTACCACTGTACTCTACACCATTGCATTCTTCACCTCTACATTCCAGTGCAGGCCACACCAACTCTGCACAACTCCACGTTATGCCACTGTACTCTACGTCACTCTGCAACATTGCAGTCCATGTCACTGCACTCTATGCTGTTAAACTCTACGGCATTGCACTTCACTCTGTTGCACTCAACTCTTTGCCTCTGCGCTCTGTGCCAGTCCACTCTAATCTATTCTTCACCAACATTTTACTGTACGCTATTACACTCTATGCCACTCTACACAACTGCACTCTACCCTGCACCACTCCATACCACTTCACTCTTCTTTGAAACAACCTTCTCTACGCCTCTGTACTCTACTCAACTCCACTTTGCACCACCCCACTCAATGCGAGTGTACTCCACGCCACTTAACTCTTAACCACTGCACTTTATGCCAATGCACTCTACACAGCTGCACTGTCACTGCACTTTGCTACTGCATTCTATTCTGCATCACTGTACTCTGTCACTACTCTCTACGCCACTCTACTCCACTCTGCACCACTGAACTTTGACACTCCACTCTACAACACTGCACTGTCAGCCACTGAACTCTACCCCACTCCACTCTGCACTACTCCACTCTATGCCACTGCATTCTGTGGGCCATATTCTCTACTCTGCACCACTTTATGCCACTCAACTCTACACCACTGCCTTCTCTATCACTCAACTCTACGTTGCTCCATTCTGCACCACTCCACCCCACTGTACTCCATGCCACTGCCCTCTGCAACACTGCACTCTGTGCCACTGCCCTCTGCATCACTCATCTCTACATGACTCCACTCTACGCCACTTCACTCTGCACCATTCTACTCTACGCCACTCCACTCTACTCTGTGCCACTCCAGTCTGCTCCACTCCACGCCACACCAGTTTGCACCACTGCACTCTATTATGTACTACTCATATCTATGCCACTGCATTCTACGGCGTTGTAGTTTATGCCACTAAATTAAATGCCACTGCACTCAATGCCACTATATTCTGCAACACTCTACACCACTCCACTCTATTCCATTCCAATGTGTGCCACTCCATGCGACTCAACACTATGCCACTCCAATACACAACATTCTCTGCCACTCCACTCAACATTCTACTCCTACTTCACCATTCCACTCTATGACACTCACTGTGACTCTCCTCTATGCCCACTAACTTTTAGCTATACTGAACAGCAGTCACACTGGTGTACAACATTTCTAAAACACATTGGCAAACCCACAAGCTCTTCCAAAAGCGAAAACTATTGGTTTTGCCAATGCTTGTTTATAGTTGCTGTCCTAGGGTAGCTGTAGTTGACCTTCTCTGCCCTGCGATTACTGGTTGCAGCATGTCTGCCGCATGCCATGGCACACATTGTTTTCACTGCCTTCAGACCACCTCGTGGGTACTGCTTTAGTATTGATTCATGCAGTTAGGAATCTACAGGTAGAACTATCGATCATAAGAAAAGGTTTCTTAGCTTTGGGACTGGTCTTTCTTTTGGTTATCCTATCTGCCTGTAGATTCCTCATCATCCCTGTCTGCTCTGAGGTGTGATTCTGATGTGGTTCATTGGCTTCTGACTTGTTTTTGGTTCAGTCTTGCTAATTATTCATTGGTCTCGTCTCTGCCACTAAGGGTATATAAAAAAGGATGGGACCTAGGTTAAAGGCCGGTTGATGTCTGAAATGGTCTATGAAGTCTCAACTTGGGAGAAGTCGAGTTACAGTGTGGTGCCTGGGAGGATTCCTGAGGTGAGGAATGTGCAGGTAGGTAGTATCCACCACAAAGATGATTACAGAAGGTGAGTAACTTTTTTTTTCTGGCCCTAATAAAATGAAATTGTTCAGTTGGCTGAGTGGTTAATACTTGTTGGGACGTTTGTTGAGCCAGTTATAATGAATGTTTTTGGCATTGTGTGTGCATGTGAGGATGCAGGGATACTCATGGATGAAGCAGCAATGTTTAATTTGAGTTTTCTAAAAAAAATAAAAAATAGGGACCTTAGTTAATGGAAGTCAGCGTAGAGGTGGAGTGGTTGGCTTGACAAAGGCCAAAAGGTATGAAAGAAAGGGGTCGCTATGAAATGGAATCCTAAAGTAATTCACTTTCTGCAACGATTTCGGCTAGTGAAATAGAATGGTTGTTGAGAACCTCGGAACTAGAGATAGAGGCAATGTCGGCAGACCCACTGCTGTACAGGTAACCAAATAACGTGCGTCATGGCTCTAAAAATGCACAGGACACTGATATGATCTTCACACCGTTTAGTACAGGTTATATATAAAGTAACGTTTAAGGGAGAGAAGGAGAGAGATGCGACGCGCTGTTCCTTATCCACAAGACTGCCCTCTAGGTACGGAGAGACAACACGAATATCCAAAACCACATGTGCTTTCTTCTGTGTGACACAAACCACCATTCTAGGGCCTGGCTACCTGCACTGTACAGAGGTAGACTCAGACTCTCACTGCATGTCAGTTGCACGAGACTTCATGACCTTTCCGAAGGGAAACAATGAACCTCATCCCTCAGTACCGCATGTGTCAGGTCTCATAGTTACTCGGTATGGCAGTGGTGGTGCTAGCAAGTGCAGGGATAAGCCAGGTTAAAGAAATTGTAGATCAGGTCTCAGAAATAGAGAAGTACACTTGTAAATGCCTCTGTACAGTGCACCTTTATTACTCGTCCCTTAAAAGGTGTCGCCGTCGCATCCTTCGCCCAGCACTTCCTGCTGCGCCATGCATTTTGCATGTTATTGTGAAGGGCCTATTCATACTCGCCTTATTCTGAGCTTCCTGCAGCACGCGCCGCCGGCTTGCAGCTGCGCCTCCGAACCAGCTGCAGCAGGCCACTTGACAGCATTCGGATTCAGTCATACAAACGAGTCCATGTAGGTGTTCCTGCTAATTGCCTGGCAACAGACTCTCAATTCGAAAGATCAGCCCCTGATTTCTGCAGACTGGTGATTAGCGCGCCGAGCGGCGCTTAGAAGTGAATTCATAAGGTAGCGAGATGTTCTGGGTCATTGACTTGTACACTTTTTCTGTACACTGCCCACCTGATTCCTGATTTTAACTCTGTATATTGATCCGTATGAGAAGGTGAGCGAACGCGCATAAATATTCATTTAGAAAAGTTCTAAGGTTTTACTTAATTACAGCTTGTTTTCAAAATAGCTATTTTATTATATTCCATAACGTGATTCAAATGAGTTTTCTTATTGTTCATTGCTCAGGAACACAGTACTTATGCCACTTGAGCAGTTTATTGAAGACTATATTTGTCTGGGAAATGAGTTAATCTTTATCTCGGTTTCTGTGTGAATGATCCCGAGGACGCCCTTTTACTCCGAACCCTCTCTTGGTTTTCGTCGTCATTCTTTCCAACGGCCAGCTAAAGTGTCCAGTAGGTGGCTTCTGTCCTAGACGCACGGTGGATCCCCCCCTTCAAGGATGAGCCACTGATTACCCTTGGAACAGGAGACGCAGCTCTCAAGGGAAGAGGGAGGCTAGTTTACGTTTCAATGAGGAACTCTTTCACCGGCCAGTATCAGTAGAGGAGTTAGTAACGTTTTCTGGTGTGTTGCAGATGGGCCCGGGTCCTCCTAGTGACTAGTTGTACGGCCTATGTAACCTCAGAGGTGTTAATGTCTGTCATGAAAGCATTGCATTTTTTGAGTTGCCAGTAAGCACGTGGCACTGTCAGTCATGAGTAGAACAGTATTAAGCAACATTCTCAGATACAGTGCAGATGTATTCATTTGCTTGGGGTTTGCTTCGCATGAGTACAGGGCACACAGGGCTACTGGGCCCAACCGTGGTGGTTGAGGCCCTTTACTCCTGGTATACCAGAGCACGACCTACTGTGGATCCTGAGTAACTGGGCCAAGCAACCCCTCTCCACTTGACTCTCAGTGGTAGCTGTGAACGAGCAGTCAATGACTCCCCCGTGTGGGGAGGGGGGAGGATTGGTAGATACAGGTAGGTGAACATAACCTTTAACTCAAAGTGCACACAGTACTGTCAGTATGTCAGTGTCCATTCAAATGCTTACTTTTATAAGAAAAAGAAGTATAATATTTCTAACATTACACATTCAATGGAATAAAGACATTTTAAAGCAATAACACAATCCCTTTGAGGTCAGGGATCTACAGGGAGTGCAGAATTATTAGGCAAATGAGTATTTTGACCACATCATCCTCTTTATGCATGTTGTCTTACTCCAAGCTGTATAGGCTCGAAAGCCTACTACCAATTAAGCATATTAGGTGATGTGCATCTCTGTAATGAGAAGGGGTGTGGTCTAATGACATCAACACCCTATATCAGGTGTGCATAATTATTAGGCAACTTCCTTTCCTTTGGCAAAATGGGTCAAAAGAAGGACTTGACAGGCTCAGAAAAGTCAAAAATAGTGAGATATCTTGCAGAGGGATGCAGCACTCTTAAAATTGCAAAGCTTCTGAAGCGTGATCATCGAACAATCAAGCGTTTCATTCAAAATAGTCAACAGGGTCGCAAGAAGCGTGTGGAAAAACCAAGGCGCAAAATAACTGCCCATGAACTGAGAAAAGTCAAGCGTGCAGCTGCCACGATGCCACTTGCCACCAGTTTGGCCATATTTCAGAGCTGCAACATCACTGGAGTGCCCAAAAGCACAAGGTGTGCAATACTCAGAGACATGGCCAAGGTAAGAAAGGCTGAAAGACGACCACCACTGAACAAGACACACAAGCTGAAACGTCAAGACTGGGCCAAGAAATATCTCAAGACTGATTTTTCTAAGGTTTTATGGACTGATGAAATGAGAGTGAGTCTTGATGGGCCAGATGGATGGGCCCGTGGCTGGATTGGTAAAGGGCAGAGAGCTCCAGTCCGGCTCAGACGCCAGCAAGGTGGAGGTGGAGTACTGGTTTGGGCTGGTATCATCAAAGATGAGCTTGTGGGGCCTTTTCGGGTTGAGGATGGAGTCAAGCTCAACTCCCAGTCCTACTGCCAGTTCCTGGAAGACACCTTCTTCAAGCAGTGGTACAGGAAGAAGCCTGCATCCTTCAAGAAAAACATGATTTTCATGCAGGGCAATGCTCCATCACACGCGTCCAAGTACTCCACAGCGTGGCTGGCAAGAAAGGGTATAAAAGAAGGAAATCTAATGACATGGCCTCCTTGTTCACCTGATCTGAACCCCATTGAGAACCTGTGGTCCATCATCAAATGTGAGATTTACAAGGAGGGAAAACAGTACACCTCTCTGAACAGTGTCTGGGAGGCTGTGGTTGCTGCTGCACGCAATGTTGATGGTGAACAGATCAAAACACTGACAGAATCCATGGATGGCAGGCTTTTGAGTGTCCTTGCAAAGAAAGGTGGCTATATTGGTCACTGATTTGTTTTTGTTTTGTTTTTGAATGTCAGAAATGTATATTTGTGAATGTTGAGATGTTATATTGGTTTCACTGGTAATAATAAATAATTGAAATGGGTATATATTTGTTTTTTGTTAAGTTGCCTAATAATTATGCACAGTAATAGTCACCTGCACACACAGATATCCCCCTAACATAGCTAAAACTAAAAACAAACTAAAAACTACTTCAAAAATATTCAGCTTTGATATTAATGAGTTTTTTGGGTTCATTGAGAACATGGTTGTTGTTCAATAATAAAATGAATCCTCAAAAATACAACTTGCCTAATAATTCTGCACTCCCTGTAGTGTTTATTTGGCAAAATCCTTGTTCTACCATCCTCAGCATAACTTGGTTGGGGTTATTCCCCATTCATTGGTGGCCTCATCCAGGGAATGCTCACTAGTAGGCCATACTCAGGAGTTACCCTTAGACTCTTCAGGAATTAGTGGAGTGTCTGTGGTGCCACAGAATGACCAGCAGCAAGTCCCCTGGGGGCACACACAGGTCCAGTTAAAGTCTAAAATACTCCTACAGTATGAAAGTATTTATTGGTGTAGTGAGTGCCCTCTCCGCAGATGCTCACAAGTCCTGATCCTGTTCCAAGAAGTCAGGATGCTCACAGTACAAGCATCAAAACCAGGCAGGTTTTCTTCCTTGAATGATGCTACAAGCATTTCCCAGTGATCAGAGCTGCTCCTAATCTGCTGAGAGGATGTAAATTACTCTTTCGCATATTAGGGGGGGCTTTTAGGGGAGTATGGGGGGAGAGATTTGATTCTCCAACTCCCAACTGAAGACAAGCAAGGGTGTGAAATCTCCTGCGGCGTCCTTCACAGTCCTCCAGGTTACAGTCAGAGGCAGATCTTGGTGTGTGGGCTCGACCTGCCAGTTATAGCCACTGTCTTCTTTCCAGGCAACAACCCAAATTTCTAGCAGTGTTGGTACCAGCAGCCCCTTCCCGCTTATGGGGTTGCTGTGGTACTTCCCGGCTGGGGGTATGATTCCTCTGGTGCAATCGCACACACCACGGTGGCCCTACCTGGCATACAAAGTTGCTGATTAAGACGGACACAAGTCTTGACACTGGCAACAATAAATTCAGCTGTGGCCCACTCTAGCTTACGTGGTTACTGCACTGTTGTGTTGCGTGCCTAATGCTTCCTGCACTGCACTCACTACACAGCTCAGATCATGACAGCCTTTTCCTGGCATATGGGGAATCACTTAATTGCTCCTGCACAGGGCAACAACCCAGTTAGTGCACTGCTTTTTCGTCACACCTCGCTCATGGAGTCTTCTCAGTAGGATTTCCCACTTGACCTCTCTCTCCAACGCTCTCCTCTTTCTCCCAGGGCACATCGGTCTTGGCAAGCAGGCATGCACTGGTGTTCCCGGGCATGTGATCTTGGTTTCCGTGGGTGATGTCCTCTCACCCAGCAAGGAGTCTAGCATATCTTTGTCCTCCGTTCTGGCCAAAGAAGTCTTGCATAGCTTCTCCTTCTCACACAGCCCGTCTGGCTAGTTGGCAGATGGCAAAGTTTAGGGACTCAGCCTCCCTTCTTATAGTCCATTTCCGGACACCAAATGTAATTTAGGATCAGTCTTTGAAGTTTTATGTGGTGGTTCTGTTTTTTTTAAGTGTACACTTCTCTTTTTCGTCTTTCCTCTTGAAAGGCTGTCTGTCACAGCTAGAAAGACTTTGAAGCTGATTGTCCATCAACACAGGCCATGGAAGTGACTAGGGTTCACACCTGGATGTCAACGCTTGTGATATGTGCATCAAAAGGGTAATCCCAGACTCACAGTCCTGCTCTTTATGTTTCCCTTATCAGCCATTTATCCTTCCTGAGATGCGCCCAGGCCCTTTACTTATTATCCACCACTGAATCAAACAGAAACCCTTTGAAGGGTAAAGGAAGATTCTCTTTGTTTTCCTTCCTTCAGTGAGTGTCACACACTGCTCACAGCAGTGCAGCAATACACAACTCTCTGTGGGAGAAGATTCCTCTACTCCTCATGTCTTCACCTGGCATGCTTGGGCTTCCCAAAATGGAACCCAGAGTCCTCCATGTAATGTACCATTGCTGGGGGCACTTGTACTCAGTGTATTTTCACAGCACACATTCTCTCCAGTACTGTTACCTCCATGTATTGTGCCACTACAGACACACATACATTCAGCACACACATTCAGTCATTGCGCACTGCTCAGGACTGTAACTTTTCTTGTATTGTAATGGGGTCTTCTGTTTACAAACACACACTGCATCACACACACAAACTCACTTTGTGTGCGCTGCACAACACTTCACCATTCATGTATTGTATTTTTCACAAGCACACATTCCCCCAGCACATGCTTTTATGGCACGCATATTGAACAGCAGTACATCCCTCATGCAATGTATTGCTCGCAGGCATACATGCACTCAGTACATGCAATAACTATCCATGTACTAAACAGCACTGCTGTACACCTCTACTACACCCTTCCCAGGTGCACATAGATCCTGTGCAGTCACTACTCCTGTGCCACGCAGCACTCTGCATCTGCCTGATGTAGGCCAAGTTTGAGTTAAGCACACAGCAGCAGAACTTTATAAAGGTGAGTGAACCTGTAGGTCTCACTCCAGGGACACACTATTTGGTGTGCTGCCATCACTGCACATGTGCTGCTTAACTCTTGGTGAAGGCTGTAGCTTTCCGCCACTGTGAGAGTAGCACTTTGGGTGTCCCTCCTTGGCCAACAAGAACACAATCCATGTGAGAGGCCTATGTCATGGTGCACATACATAATCCGTGTTTGCCTATGACAAAAAATCAGCATTAGGGGTCCAGACCGCAGTACAGTTGGGCACTCAGGGCAGGGGTGTATGTCTCGTACGATGCAGAGGACGTTTCCATCACAACAACTATGTAAATCGATTCAGGAAGGAGGAGAATAAGGAGTACCATTTTTTCTTTCAAAGTTTTTTGTAGCTATTATTTGGTTTAAACACACTACTTTAAATTATTAAGTAAGGTGCACATTGTTGCATTTTTAAAGTAGTATTTAACACTACTTGACTTTAAGCCAAAGCATGTCTATGCTGTCAAACTTATAATGCATTTCCTTATGCTTAGTTGCAAATGTGGATATGCCCAATCAGCACTGAAATAAATCTATTAAGCCATCATCCTTCCATCACACCTCATGGTTTACCGTGTTGCTAGTGTTTCTTCATAAAATATATTGGTGACTGTTCGTGTTCACTCAGATATCAAATCTCCCATCTCCCCTGGCATTGGTGTTTGCTGAGTAATCCCCTTTCATAACTGAGGGGCCATATTCACCTGGTTTACTTTCTGTGTTGCTTTCTATCTTTTGGTGTTCTCTTTAGTTATTTTATATTTTATAGTTCGCTAACACTCAAAGACATTCAGGTGCTTTCTCTCAGGATATGAAACCCATACAATTAGCAGTTTAAGAACATAAACAGAGAAGACATGAGAGCAACAGTAACCTATCCGGAAGGAAGGGTGTGAGCGACAGTGCAAGGGAAGGATGGGAGGGCAACTCCATAGAAAGTTTGTAGTGTAGCTGTATTAGTCTGAGGAAAGAGGAAACACATATGTTTTCTGAAGTTGAGGAGGGAGGGTTGTATTTTGCTATTTCCTGATAGAGTTCCAAGCTGACATTGACACATGAATGTTAATTCACCAAAAAGCCAGGGGTAGCAGAAGTGAAATCACACGCCACTTGACCTGCAGTTTCACTGAAATACACGTGCTTACGCATACACACATTCACACTTACATACACTCTCTCGCATAAACACACACTGAGCCACAAGCACAGCATACATATTAAATGTTTTACTTACCTTGGCTGCGAGGGAATGTCATGTTCCAGCTAATTGTATTCCATTTTGTATTACACTAATAGTGAATAATGAGGCATTATTCTTTATTAGTGTAATAAAAAAGGAGAGAAGACAAAAAGAGTAGAGCACCAACAGATGTTCACAAGGACGGGCTGCCACCGTGTTCCTGCCACTGATTTTGCCACCTCTGAGGCCAAGGGGCCACAAAGGCAGTGCAGGGGTCACAAAGTGCAAGCCAAGGGTTGAAGCTGCGACCCCTACAAGAAGTCCATGATTGACACAAAGACTGTTCACATTTATTGCCTTGTAATCTAGACAGCAGAGCTTGAAGGCTGTCTTCTATTTCAGATGCAGATGCAACTTGCATAATATTTGACAATTGTGATCACATTTTCTTGATGAGATCAGCTATCTGGCTGCAGAGTGTAGGTTGGCCCTTCAGCAGTAATACATGCTGTTTGGCAGTCAAAGCACCGGGGATAGCAAGCCCCCATGGGTTTGTTCCCACTAACCCCTCCCCCCACTCAGAAGAGGATTGGGACTTCCTCCTATGAAAGCTCTTTTGGCATCCTTTAGGTAACTCCCTTTGATTATCTGTGCCTCCCTCTTCTTTTTGCTAATTGGGCTCTGCTACCCCCACTCTAGTGTTGATCCAGAGGTCAGTCTTTTCCACAAGTGCACTATGCAGAGTGAGTGTGGTTTCTGTCACGAGCTAGCCCAACTCTGTAAATCAATTTCTTAAAATATGCTTTTTCATATTCAGATTTTACAGACCATCATAATCATTGCTTTACTTTACCCTGCACCAAACCATCTAGTGCCTTACTAAACAAATACTTAAAATCTATCCATAACTGATGTAACTGCTTCTGGTATCCCTGAACCTCAGGGGATACTTCTCAGGGGTCAAACCAAACTTACAGATAAGGATTTCCTTTATAGGAGCATACTTTATCTGGTAAGCTACTTCTAGGACAAATAGAGTATTCTTCCCACCAGCGGGTCAGTGCTTTTGCGAACTAGACATCCAGCTCTCCTCTAGGACTCACTGCATATGCAGGAGCACCTCATATGCTGCAAACCACTTATCTATGTCGTCCCCATCAAACAGCTAGGTACCAGGTCTTTGGGAATGTGGGCTCTTTTACCTCTCCCGGGCACTAAATTGTTGCTGCCAGCATCTTCACTTTACTCAGAGGCCCTCCTGGTCTTAGGTCCATCTACACGGGCTCCTCTCATGGGCGAGCAAGGCTTTTTTCTCCTCCAAGTTCACTTCTTCTCCCCTGGTACCAGTGATGCTGCTGCCTTCTAGCCAGCAGCCAAGTTCAGCCTTTTCTCCTCCAAGACAAAGGCAGCTGTTGGACCTGGCTGTTTTTGCAGGGCTACCCCCAAACGTTTTCCCCTCTTCCTCCTATTTTTTCTGACCTGTTTATGTTGGCTGTAGGACTCTGGGCACTTTACCACTTCTTACCAGTGCTAAAGAGCAAATGCTCTCTGCCTAAAATATATTGGTGATTGGTTTCTCCATGATTGGCTTATTTGATTTACTAGTAGGTCTCTAGAAAAGTGCATCAGGTGCGCCCAGAGTCTATAAATCAAATGCTACCAGTGGGCCTGCAGTGGGCCTGCAGTACTGATTGTGCTACCCACATGAGTAGCCCTGCAAACATGTCTCAGGTCTGCCACCAGTTTCAAATTGCCATTTCTACCTGGCAAGTGCAGCCACTTGCCAGGCCGAAACCTTCCCTTTTACTACAGGTAAGTCACACCTAAAGTAGGCCCAAGGCAGCCCCATGGGCAGGGTGCAGTGTTTTTAAAACGTAGGACATGTCCTGGAGTGTTTTACATGTCCTGATAGTGAAAAACTTCCACATTCGTTTTTCACTATTGCAAGGCCTGGCTCTCCCATAGGGTAACATGGGGATTGCCTTGAATTGTCTTTTAAGTCCGGTTTCCCATTGGGAGCTCATAGAGATTTGAAGTTTGGGGTCTCTGAACTCACAATTAAAAATACAGCTTTTGGTGAAGTTGGTTTTTGATTTGTAGGTTTGAAAATGCCACTGAGATGAGCCTAACTGCAAGAGCCAAACTACCAAGGGGGTGAGCAGGTTTTATCATAGCTGTATTGCCCCCTTTCTCTGACTAGAATGAGGGTCCTTCCTTGGACAGGGTGCAAACCACTGCCACCTATAGACTCCATTTCTAACATTAGCCACATGTAATCCCAAAGCCCTCGCTGCCTTTGTGCCCTCCACTTCCGATGGGAACAACTGTGGGCTGACACACTGCTCCCTGCACTGGATAATGCAGGTGGTGCTGCAAAAGTGGGTCACAAACCCCTTTGGCACTGGAGCCTACTCAGTGTCATTGCCAACCCCTTCCTTCGTCTCCTTCTCATCCTCTTGCTCCTGAGAGATATATTGCAACAGGCATACTCCATACCAAGCATGAAGGACAATCTAGTATACCTCCATCTAAGTCTCTCTTCCCCACCTTAGCCCCCTTTTCTTGCTCATCATCCTCAGCTCTGTCATGATGGGCTTTCCATGTTGCTCAGGTTTAACTTCATGCTTGCAAAAATCACAGGTTCAAAAATTGAGGACAATTAAAAATAAAAAAATAAAACAATTTTTGCTGTCATTTTTCAAATGGATTTTTAATTTTAACTTGAATGGTACTGCAAAACACAAGTCCTCGGTCCCACCACTGAGCACCAATGTAAGTAATTGGGTTATAAGCAAGGAGGAATAATGACCCACTTTAATTAATAAACACAGTCCTCCTTAGTGTGAACCACTAATGTCACTAAATCTGATAGAGACTTCTAGTTGCAGATTCCTTACCTTAGAGTTTCCCCCAGGCGTCAGACTGTATCCTGAGATTTTTCTACGAGCAGTACCCTTTGCGTCGGTAGGTGGCGTCGATCGACTCCGTAGGCGTCGTAGTCGTTGTGCTGACATCGGGAGTAGTACATAGACGCCGCTTCAGCGCAGTGACCAGTTCTTTTCTTTCCGCGCCACGCGCTGATCCGGAGAGAGCTACCCTGGTCTCCTTTTGACCGAATTAGACCGTTTTGTCGACTTTTCTAGTGAGTTATTTGGTACCACTCGTCGTCCTCAAAATCTTCGGGTGCAGGTAAGAAGAAGCCAAAGAGGTCCTATCGCACTCCGTCTTCTCCCTTTCGCTAGGCTGACACGACGCAGGAGGATCGTCAACGCTCAAGGCCTCCATCCTCGGAGTCTGTGCCTGGGTCTGCTCCGCTCTTCCCCGAGTTGCCAGGAGCCGGAGCGACCCCTGCCCAACTTAAGGAATTCTATGAGGCATGTGCCTCATCTTTGCGCGGACCGACCCCAATATGGTGCCTTCGGGCCCAAGGGGTTCGGCTGAGGGGCCTTCGGGATCCGCGCCGGCGGCTTCGGCTAAGGCCACCAAGGTCCCCTCCATATTCGGTCGCACCATTGAGACCTTCCCCGGCGCCAGGTCGATTGTCGATGCTCCCAATGTTGGTAGTGGCTGAAGCCGCCTTTGTCTTCGATGGGGCCTATTCACCCCAGGCCGGATTCTGACCCTTTTTCCTATGTGTACGAATATGGGGAGGGATTGGACGGGTCACTGGACCCTTATGAATACCAGGATGACACATCTTTGGACTGGGCACAGCAACTGGGTGATGCCAGTGCACTGGGCACTTCTCTGGACGCTGGCATGCTGTCTCTTCCTACCGTGGCTACGACGGAGAGAGCAACTTATGGTATGGTGGTCAGTAGGGCAGCTGAGTTCCTTGGCCTTGAGCTTCCTGTAGAGGTTAGGTCCAATCTCCTGATGGAGGTGCTTCAGCAAGGGGCTTCCACATCTGAGCCCCTTTTACCAATCAACAAAGCCCTCACAATGTCCTTTTGTGTACTTGGTGCAAACCTAACACAGTGGGTCCTGTGAATAGGACTATTGTGCTCTGTCATCGGCCAGCTCCGAACGACCCTAAATTCCTGACTCAACACCACATGCCTGAGGGTCTTGTCATCCAGGCTTCCTCTTCTTCAGGCGCATTCCCTTCCGCATCCCCGGATAGGGAATCAAACAGGCTGGAACAATTTTGGAAGAAGTTGTTTTCTTCCTCCGGTCTCGCGCTGTGGTCTGTGATCACCACTTGCCTTTTGGGCCCCTATACCTACTCTCTGTGGGATACGGTTAAACAAGTCCTGCCGCAGATACAGGAGGACCTCCGTGCTATAGTCTCCCAAGCTGTCAATGATGGGAGAGATGCAGCAAAGTTCACAATCTGTTGTGGGCTGGACACGACCGACTCTCTGGGCAGATCCGTTGCTAAGAAAGTGGCCTTGCGACGCCACACCTGGTTGCATACTTCTGGTTTTTCTGGGGATGTCCAACAGTCACTCATGGACATGCCCTCTGATGGCTCTTGTCTCTTTGGAGACAAAGCGGACTCGGCCTTGGAGAGATTCAAGGATTCTGGGGCTACGGCTCGGTCCCTTGGTCTTTCCTCTGCCCCTCGCCCTCCACAGTCTGCTTTTTGCCCCTTTCCTGGCCACGGAAGGGGCTCCCTGTCGCGTCCCCTGCCCAGCCACTGGGCCACCCATGCTGTCCAGCCACTGCATGGCCGGGGACGCGGAATCCCACTTGGGCGTGGGACAGGGAACCAGAGGTCTGTTCAGTCCACCTCTGCCCCTGCTGCAGCCTCTAAACCCTCCTAGTGCGTCCCCTCACTCCCATCCAGTTGGCGGCAGGATTCACCATCACCTGCCCCACTGGGAATCCATCACTATGGACAGGTGGGTTTTGCAGATCGTTGGAAAGGGCTACTCCCTCCCTTTCAAATCTGCTCCACCAGCCATGCCTCCATCACTCAGTCAACTCCCAGAGGATCATTTGGCACTTCTCCGCCAGGAAGTCGCAGCTCTCTTGGCCAAGGGAGCTATAGAGAAGGTCCCTGTGCCTGAAGTAGGTCGTGGTTGTTATTCCCGCTACTTTCTGGTGCCGAAAAAGGACAAGGACTTGTGTCCTATCCTAGATCTTTGGGGCCTAAACTACTTCCTCAAGAAGGAGAAATTCAAAATGCCCACCCTGGCTCAGGTTCTGTCTGCCTTAGACCCAGGAGACTGGATGGTAGCGTTGGACTTGCAGGGCACTTATTTCCACATCCCCATCGACAGACGTTACCTACGATTTGTGGTAGGTCACAAGCACTATCAGTTTACTGTGCTCCCCTTTGGCCTTACCAGTGCCATTCGGGTGTTCACAAAAGTGATGGCGGTGGTTGCAGCTCGTCTGCGCAGGTTAGGGGTGTCAGTCTTCCCCTACCTTGACAACTGGCTGTTGAAGGTGGACTCGCCCCAGGAAGTCGTCTCCCACCTTCAGACTACGGCGAACGTCCTGCACATGCTGGGGTTCACTATAAACGTGCCAAAGTCACACCTGACTCCCTCTCAGAAGCTCCCTTTCATCTGACCTGTTCTGGACACTGCAGTTTCTGGCTTATCCTCCCGAAATGTGAGTCCAAGATATTGAGGCTATGATTCCGGTCTTTCAGCCTCTGTCTTGGGTTTCGGTGACACTTACTCTGAGGCTTCTGGGCCTCATTGCCTCCTGCATCCTGCGCAAGTGACACATACCGGATGGCATATGCGGGCTCTTCAGTGGGACTTGAAGTTCCAGTGGGAGCAGCATCAGAGGAATCTCTCTGACAGGGTCTAGATCTCAGATCTATCTCTAGTTACAGATGCGTCACTTCTGGGTTGGGGCAGCCACATGGGAGAGGCAGAGATCAGAGGCCTCTGGTCTTCGGTGGAGACTGGGCTCCATATCAATCTTCTGGAGCTCCGGGCGATCAGGCTTGTGTTGAAAGCATTTCTTCCTTCTCTCAAAGGGAAAGTAGTGCTGGTGTTCACGGACAATACTACCATCATGTGGTACTGCAACAAACAAGGCGGAGTAGGGTCCTGGACCCTTCGTCAAGAGGCCCTATGTCTCTGGACATGGCTGGAACATCAGGGCATTACATTGGTGGTTCAACATCTGGCGGGTTCTCTCAACGCCAGAGCGGTCGAACTCAGCCATCGATGCACAGCCGATCACGAATGGCGTCTCCATCCGGAGGTGGCGCAAGGTCTCTTTCAGCAGTGGGGAGAGCCTTGGTTAGATCTGTTCGCCTCTGCAGAGAAAGCGCAATGTCATCTGTTTTGCGCATTGAAGTTTCCAAGGCAGCACTTGCTCAGAGACGCTTTTCATCTCGAGTGGAACTCCGGCCTCCTTTACACCTTTCTGCCTATACCACTTCTGCCCAGAGTTCTCAAGAAGATCAAGAACTACCGGGCCCAAGTCATCTTGGTGGCTCCGGACTGGGCACGGAGTGTCTGGTATCCAGAGCTATTGAGTATGGCCATCGATCCTACACTCAGACTGCCTCTTCGGACAGATCTTCTGTAACAGCACCAGGGGGCGGCTCTCCATCCGAACCTGTCCAATCTCCGCCTTCATGGGTGGAGATTGAGCGGCAACAGTTGGCGACTTTTGATCTTCCACCCGAAGTCAGTGATTTTATCTTGGCAGCCAGGCATCCCTCCACCAAAACTGTATACGCCTGTCGTTGGCAACAATTTGTAGCATGGTGCACCAACAAATCTGTTGATCCCCTCTCTATCCGAGGTTCTTCTGTTCATTCTTTCTTTAGCCCTGCAGGGCTCTGCTTTGGGCACCCTTAAAGGGTATTTAACTGCCATTTCGGCCTTTCTTAGGTTACCTGATCAGCCCTCACTCTTTAAATCTCTTATTGTGAGTAGATTCCTAAAAAGTCTCACCCATTTATTTCCTCCCACTCCATCTATCATGCCTCAGTGGGACCTCAACCGTGTCCTTACTTATTTAATGTGTATTCCCTTTGAGCCGATGCACAATTGTCCGTTACTGCTCCTCACCTTCAAAACTGTCTTTCTTGTTGCCATCACCTCTGCTTGCAGGGTGAGTGAGCTTAAGGCCCTTTCGTCCAAGCCTCCATACGTGTCTGTGCACAATGACAAAGAGGTGTTGCGCACTAAGGCTTCCTTCCTTCCAAAGGTGGTTACGCCCTTTCATGTAGGCCATCACCCTGCCTACTTTCTACACCCCCCCACATCCTTCCCATGAGGAGGAGAGACTCTACCGTCTGGACCCAAAAAGAGCGTTGGCGAACTATCTTAATCATACTAAAGATTTCCGGGTTGACGATCAACTCGGGTATGTGGGTGCGAAAAAAGGGAAGGCGGTGCAAAAATGTACCATCTCTCGATGGGTACTTCTTTGCATCAAGATGTGCTATGCTTTGGCCAAGAGGCAACCTCCTGAGGGCTTGTGTGCTCATTCCACCAGAGCAACTGCTGCTTTCACTGTGTTGGCATGCGGAGTTCCTGTCCTGGATATCTGCCAGGCAGCTACGTGGGCATCCCTGCACACGTTTGCTAAACACTACTTCCTGGACAGTTAGGTCCATCTGAACGGCTACTTTGGTCGTTCTGTCCTGCAGGGCTTCCTAGTATGATCTTGGTTCACAGCCCACCACCGAGGATGGCATTGCTTGGGTATCTATTCTAAGTTAAGGAATCTACAACTAGAAGTCTCCATCAGATGTACAAGTTACTTACCTTCGGCAACGAAATATCTGGGAGAGACATATTCTAGTTGCAGATTCCTTACCGACCCACCCATCCTCTCTGCTTGTGAACTGATTTCTAGGGACAGGGATTCCCCCTTCAGGTCCTTAGCTCTGGCACACCAATCTCAGTGTTCTTAGTGGCTATGCACTTTGGTGTGAAAGTCATTAAAAGAAACTGACGTCACTGCGCTGAGGCGTCGTCTCTGTACTACTCCCGACATCATCACGGTGACTACGACGCCAACGACACCCATGGAGTCGACTGATGCCACCTACCGATGCGCAAGGGTATTGCTTGAAGAAAAATCTCCGTATCCAGTCTGATGCCTGGGGGAAATTCTAAGGTAAGGAATCTGCAACTAGAATATGTCTCTACCAAATATTTTGTTACCCAAGGTAAGTAACTTGTACAATATGGTTAAGTTCCAGAGGGGGGAACAGGAGATATGAATTTTGATTTCTAGTAAACATAGTGCCAAAAGTGCCAGCGGTGGTCAACCTGCCACGGTAGTCCAGGGCATAGGTGTGATTTGTAACTGAACACAGTGGAGCTCCGGTTGAAAGCAGAAACCAGGATTGACCTGGTCAGATGTTTTACCTTGGGAATTAGTCTTGAAAAGGGAAGTCCAAAATCAAAAGGCAGCAGGCTGTAGCTGAGGAGGGCTCCACAAGGTTAAATACTTTATCTGCGTTGTACCAGTGAATCAAATTTGCTGCTGTGGAAAAGCTCAGAGTGGGAGAAACCTAAATTTTCCTCAGGTCCAGTATTTTTTTTTAAAGAGGGTGAGGTGGATGCCATATTTATGCCTGGCATAAGCCAGTGGGTGAATCCTGGCTCCTCCTTAACCAATGGAGTTAAAGTTCCCATGGGTTATGCTACCCACTTCTAGAGAATGTCCTGTATACCCTACTGCAAACACTCCTACTGTTTCCCCTCTCTGCCTAAATACAATATAATGAAATTTGTGCAGAGCCTTTGTCGCCACTCCTGCATTGTGGTCAGGGAAATTAGCAACCCCTCCTATGTGGTCTCTTCAAACCACTTCTGGGGGCAGCTTCTTCCCCACTGGGATTGGAGCCTGGCTGACTGGGGAAAGAAACAAGGGGCCTGTATAGGTGTGATCTAACATCTGCCTATGACAAGGGAGGTCCTTTTCAAGTTAATCGAGTTCCTGGGCAATGACCAAATGATCATCCTGCCAGAGGAACAGAACCACCACACCTTAACTTCTAGCGCTTTGCAAATAGACAGTGTGTGAGTGGCAAAAATGTGCCCAGCAGTACAACCAAATTACAAAGTTGTATTTTTTATTGTTAACTTTCATTTATATTGCCATTTTATGTTTTCATTTTTCACTTTGCGCATGTCTTTTTTTAATTTTTTTTTGCTTGTGGGGGCTGTTCTCAAAAGATGACAATTATCTTGTTCTATATATTGCAAAGCAACTTTGTTTCTTTATGTGTCATTTCTGAAATTATGATTTAACTCCCAACCCACCCCACTCCAATCCATGCCAATCCACCACACATAATCCCAAATCAGTCCATTCAACTCAGTCCAATCCACCTCACACTATCCAGTCCACCCCAGACCAATTCACTCAACCCTACTACAAGCAAACTCACTCCAATTCACCCCACTCCAATCCAGTTCACTCTCACCAGTTCAATCCACTCAAATCCATCACACTCCCTTCCATAAAACTCTCCCCCACTTCATTCTGTCCCACTCCAATCTGCCCCAATCCAATCCAAAAAAGTCTGCCCCACTCCAATCCCTCCCACTCAAATCCAAATCAATTTGCCCCACACCAATCCGCCTCACTCCAATTTAAAACAGTCTGCTCCACTCCAATCCAAAACATTCTGCCCCACTCCAATCCAAAACAATCTGCCCACTCCATGCTGCCCCTCTCCAATCCAAAACAATCTGAAACACTCCAGTCCAAAACAATCTGCCACACTCCAGTCTGCCCCACTCCAATCCAAAACAGTCTGCCCCACTACAGTCCAAAATAATATGCCCCACTCCAATCCTAAACAATCTGCCCCACTTCAATCCAGAACAGTCTGCCCCACTCCAGTCTGCCCAACTCTATTCCAAAACAGTCTGCTCCATTCCAATCCAAAACCGTCTGCCCCACTTTAATTCACCCCACTCCAATCTGCCCCACTCAATTCAAAACAATATGCCCCACTCCAATCCTAAACAATCTGCCCCACTCCAGTCTGCCCCACTCCAATCCAGAACAGTCCGCCTGACTCCAGTCCAGAATAATCTGCCCCACTCAATCCAAAATTATCTGCCTCACTCCAGTCTGCCCCACTCCAATCCAAAACAATCTACCCCACTCTATTTTGCCCCACCCCAATCCAAAAGTATCTGCCCCACTGCAATCTGACGCATTCTAATCCAAATCAGTCAACCACACTTCAATCTGCCGTACTCAAATTCAAAACAGCCTGCCAAACTCCAAGCTGCCCAACCACAATCCAAAGCAAGCTGCGGCACTCCAATCCAAAACAATCTGTCGCACTCCGGTCTCCCCACTCCAGTCCAAAACAACCTGCTCCACTTCAATCCAAAATAATCTGTCGCACTCCAATCCAATCCACCCCACTGCAATCCAGTCCTCCTCACCCCAATTCAATCCTCCCCACTCCATCCCAGTTCACCCCACTTCAATCGATCCTAATCCAATCAACCCCACTCCATCCCAGTTTACCCCACCCCAGTCCAATCCACCCCATTCCAATATAGCCCAATCTAGTCCTGTCCACCTCACTCCAATCCAATCCACCCAACTCAATCCAATCAACCACAGTACATCCCACTCCAATCCAATCCACCCCACTTCAGTACAAACCACCCCACTATGGTACGCTCCCCCCCCACTACTGTACAATCCTCCCCACTACAGTCCAACCCATCCTACTCCATCATAATCCATTCCAGTCCATCCCACTCCACTCCCATTCATCCTGCTCCAATCCAATCCAACCCATCTAACTCCCCCGTAAACCACCACACTCCAGTTCAATCCAGTCTACCTTAGTCCACCCTACTCCAGTCCAATTCACCCCTCTCCAAACCATCTTTATCCACCCCACTCCAATCCAGTCCATCCCACTCAAGTTCAGTCCATCCTACTCCAATCCAACCCACCCAACTCCAAACCAACCCACCCACTCCTGTCCAATCCAACACAATCCACCCACTCAAATCCATTCCATCCACTTCAACCCAATCCACCCCACCCCAATCCATCCCACTGCAATACAGTCCACCTTAATCCTCCCCACTCCAATCCAGTCCATTTTAGTCCACCCTACTTCAACTCAATCCACCCCACTCAAACCATCTTAATCCACCCCCTCGAATCCAATCCACCACACTCCAGTGCAATCCACCACACTCAAAATTAATGTAATCCACCCCTCACTCCAATCCACTACAATTCAGTCCACCCCATTCCACTCCAATCCACCCCACTTCAATCCAGTTCAACCCACTGCCGTCCAGTCCACCCCACCCCAATCCAATCCACCATAGTCCACCCCTCTCAAATCCAGTATAATCCAATCCACCCCACTCCATTCTAGTCCACACTAATCCAGTCCACCTGAGTGCAATCCACCCCGATGCATTCCACCCCACCCCAATCAATCCACAGCACACCAATCCAATCCACCCCACTCCAGTTCACCCCACCCCACTCCAATCTACCCCACTCTACCCCAGTCCAACTCACTCTACCCGAAACCAACTCACTCCACCCCACCCCAATCCTCCCCACCCCATCCCATTTCATTCCACCCCACTCCAATCTAATCCATCCAGCCGACTCCATTACAATCCACCCCACTCCAACCCTGTCTACCACACTCCATTCGAATCCACTCCAGTCCAGTCCACTGAATCCAGTCCACCCCACTCCAATTATATCTACCCACTCCAGTCTACTCCACCCCACTTCAATCCAGTTCAACCCACTGCCGTCCAGTCCACCCCACCCCAGTCCAATCCACCATAGTCCACCCCTCTCAAATCCAGTATAATCCAATCCACCCCACTCCATTCTAGTCCACACTAATCCAGTCCACCTGAGTGCAATCCACCCCGATGCATTCCACCCCACCCCAATCAATCCACAGCACACCAATCCAATCCACCCCACTCCAGTTCACCCCACCCCACTCCAATCTACCCCACTCTACCCCAATCCAACTCACTCTATCCAAAACCAACTCACTCCACCCCACCCCAATCCTCCCCACCCCATCCCATTTCATTCCACCCCACTCCAATCTAATCCATCCAGCCCACTCCATTACAATCCACCCCACTCCAACCCTGTCTACCACACTCCAGTCGAATCCACTCCAGTCCAGTCCACTGAATCCAGTCCACCCCACTCCAATTATATCTACCCACTCCAGTCTACTCCACCCCACTCCAGTCCATTGAATCCAGTCCACCTCACTCCAGTCCAATCCACCCTACACCAGGCCAGTCTAATCCACCCCACTGCAATCCAGTTCAATCCACCCCACACCAACTCACCACAGTCCAATCGCTCCAGTCGAATCTTCCATTCCAATTCAGTCTAATCCACCCCACTCCAACCCACTCCAATCAAATATCTCACTCATTATTATCCACTCCACTCCAGTCTAATCCAACCCACTCCAATCCACCCCACTGAACCACAATCCAATCCACCCCACTCTACTCCAATTGAATCCATTCCACTATTTAATTCTACTACAACCTACTGTACCCTATTCCACCCCACTCCACCCCATTCCAATAGACTTTGCTGTACTGCACCCTGTGACAATCTCTGCCACTGAACCACTGAGCTCTACTCCCCTCTACTCGTCTCTGCTTCTCTCTACTCCCCGACTCCAATCTATGACACTCTACTCCTACCACTCTACAACACTCTACTTCCGCACTTCACTCTACAGCACTTCATGTCACTAACTTTTAGTTTTGAAGAACAACAGCCGTCCTGGTGTACAACATGGCAAAAACACATTACCAAAGCCAATAGCTCTTGTGTAGGCAAGACCTATTGACTTTGACAGTGCCTGTTCATAACATGCTCTCTGCCTTACAAGCTGTAAGGTGACTGATTCATAGTTAAAAGGAGGGTTTAGATCAGTCAAAAGGGGGTACTTTGAGATGCAAAACTGCAGTTTAAAGTCTGCTTTAGTCGGGTTAGAATGGTAGTCTATAAGCTATATCTGCACTGCCAGTGTAGTGGGAGGCACAATAGGTGCTGTAGCCCACTAGTGGCATTTAACTTACAGACCCTGCCCATACCTTGTACTATGTACTGGGGACTTATAGGTAAGTTAAGTATGCCAATTATTGTTATGCCAGTTGAGCCATGTTTAAAGGGGAAGTACACACACTTTACTATTGTTTAGCAGGGGTAAAATGCTCAGACCTCTACAGCCAGCAAAGGGTGTTAATTTCCTACAGATGTGAGTAAGGGGTTCCAGCTAAAATCAGAATGCAGAAGTTAAGTCTGAAGATCATTAGGGCATGAACTCTGTTTTCAGTTGATCCTCCAGTATGAGGTCGCTGTTTTTTTTGAGGGAATGGAGGTAAAATATAGAATTGTTCACATTGATGATGTAAGATAAAAATGTCAGCAAGTGAACCATGGCAAACCAGAGAGATTTTACAGTGTCTTTAATGTGTTACCATACATTTTTTCTAATCTGGATTTGATGACTATATTGCAAGCCTCTCTAAAAGCTGTATACTGACAATGATGCAACCCTGATTTCTATTCAACATCCTGATAACATAGTGGCAATGTAAGGAAACATTTGGGTCACCATGGACTGCTTTATGGCTTATAATGCCCTTGTTAGAGCTGCTCACTGGATCTGGGGAGAAAATTGAACCAACTCTTCACTTCCAATGTGTTACAACTCCTACTGACTCACCGAGGGGCTTGAAATGGTGCTGCAACTCTGTTGGTTACTGACAGACATCACTAAATTAACTTATGAAACCTGAAACTTGGCAGGGAATTATCTGAATCTAAATGGGTCGAGATGCTGGAATACACTAACAGTGCCCAGGAGCCCCATGGTTAAATGTATCCAGTTTAGTCCATAACTATGATATATAACAGCACTGGAGATGTCTTCACATACTGTAGAGCCCCAGGAGTAGACCTTTATTAGATGATATGCAAATGTTCCCTGATCAGTGTTTATTGGAGTTGGCTGGTATCCTTGATGTTAGAGGTGTGGCAGGCAGGTGCCTGAAATTTGGTCCTGAATCCTGTTTACTGGGTCTCATACCCAGATTTAAAAAGTATAGTTCCACAAACAAATTTACAGTCCCTGCCTGCAAGGCAGCCAAAAGGAGGATAGCAATGGCGTGGAAAGTCTCACCTGCACCTCCCATGACTCTGTGCCAAAAGACCTACAAAGATAGCTGGTTTTAGAAAATGAAACATTCTCTGTATTATAGTGTGGGAAAGTGGATTATTCGTTTTATCTTCTGACTTAGTCTCTGAATTGGGAGGCCAACATTCTCAGCTGGGAAGGGCAGCAGTCTGTGGCGGGATGGGCTCTAAGAGGCCAGATAGTTCTCAGATACAGTCCTGGTGAAGTCGTTGACTTTTGGCAGGAAAGCTCGGATCAGGAGAAATTCAAACTCCCACCCAAGGAAGGTCTCTTGCCAGCAACATATTTTTGCCACCTTCATCAGGTAAAGATTTCTACCTTTGTACTTTGTGGCTGTTTTGAAGCTTGGATCCCTCCAGTGGAGCAAATCTGAAAGCTGACCTGGCTCCTGGAGAGTGGATAGTCTGTCTGATGACCCGTTCAAACAGATTTTCTGCTGCGGTAAAGCTCAGAGAGGGAGCAACTGGAATATTTGGCCCTGCAGCAATCCTTTTTCATCTGATTGACTTGGCTGGTTTGTCCATTTCCTCCAGAGGTCTTTGGAGCCAGAATGATTCTAAGTATCAGGTTTCTCAGGCTGTTAAAAGAAATGCACATTGACACAGCCACTGGTCCAAGGGCCTCAGGAATGGCACTTGGGGTGAGGGGGGGTCAAGATTCACTCCAAACGAAGTCACTAGTAAGGACTAAGGCCGGCCAGCTTGGTTGTTCTGGACAGAGAGGCTTCTAACAGATTTTAATGTCCAGGCAGCTTGAACAGGAGGTCAGCCAACTGACCCTTGGAGTCCATTTGTTTGTACTATGTACACCTGAGAGCAGGTCCAGCATTTCAGATCTGCTCACAGGTCTCAACAGCATGTTCAGTCCTTCTGTCTTCCACAGGTCCAGTAGTTTTCTGAAGACTGTGCCCATGGGTGCCACATTTACATCTGGGACTTGCCTGTGGGTGGGAGTGACTCCTGCCCCCTCCCTAACCAATAGAGGAAAAATTCCCTGGTGTAATCTCACCCAATTTTAGAGCGGTTTCTGTGTGCCCTACTGCAAACAATCCTACAGTGTCCTCTCTGCCAAAATCCAACACAGCAGAATTGTTCTTCCCCTATATAGAGCTCCTTTGTCCACCCTAGAAGTGTGGTCAGGGAAGTGAATAACCCCTCCTCTGTCATCATTCAAAACTGGTTCTAGAACTCCTCTGCCACTGGGATTGATGCCTGGCTGACCAGAGGGACAAAGAAGAGGGCAGGCCCAGGTGCCTGAAAAGGTACTCCCTTTGAAGTTAATTAAGTTCCGGGGCTCTGCCCAGATGGTTATCCTGTCAGTGGAACTGAACACTTCTCCACACCTAAGGCATTTGTCCCAGATCTGTGAGCAAGTTCACACCGCATCAAGCTGTTCAGCTCCTAGGTGACAGTTGGAAGCTCATGCAGTTAGACTTCTAGAAGGCTCTGTGCAGGAGCATTGTGATACTGGAAGGCTGCAGTGACATGCTAGAGGGAAGCCTGCAGATCTTCTGCTCGGCCCTTCACTCAGAATGCAGTTATTACTCCCCCCTCATTAGAGATCACACTGTGCACCAGCAGCAATCATGGACGCAAGAGTCTGGCCGGCTGCTAACTGCTGGTTGCCTCTCAAAAGAAGCCATGGTGCTCTTGCGCACATCGAGTTGACATACCATAGGAGAAATTATTCAGGTTCAATTCCACAGGAGCTTGTGCAGTTTTTCGCCTCATGTGAGGCTGTGGGTTTGGGTGAGGGCCCTGTAAATGCTGCCATCACAACAAAGCCACAGCCAAATTTCCCATAGGAGCGGTAGAGCCAGTAATGAGGCCTGGGACAATGTGCATTTTGTGGTGCTTCCACACACAGGCCGGGCAGCCTTCTGCCATGAGCCTCCAATACCTGCCTTCTACCCCTTGTTTGCCCAGTACCACAGTCCGACTGAAGTCATGCAACTATTCCCCGTTTACCTACAATTTCCAAGTACACAGAGAACCATTTCCCCAGTGGGAATGTGTTCACATTCAGTAATGTATTTCTAGAGGGACTTGTCAGATAAGTTGCATATGTTGACAGCAGTTTTCCTACTAAACATAAACAAAACCATTGTCCTGAGAGAGTTAATGTGCCCATTAGCTATTTTGGATCCCACAAATGAAGAACATAAACATAAGCTCAGAAGTTTGTGTGGGGAACGGGTGCGGTAACTATAGAGGGCCAAGAGTAAAGGGTGCATTATAAAGTGAATCATGCCTATACCCAAGGCACTTTATGTGACTGTATAGGCTCCTGGGTGTCTCTGTATACGTTTAGGTACGTTTATGTATTATTTTACTCATGGGTTGTGTACTCACTGTACAAAGTTCCAGCAGAAGAAACAGCGTGAACATATCACTGTTCAATGTTGTTGTATGGGAGGCAGTGCAATCTAGAGGCTAAATTGCTGACTCTGGGACTTGGATGTCGGATCCCGGTTTTGTCTGCACTAGACGCATGATCCTGGGTAAACCACCAGTGTTGTTTTTAACTCATGTAGACGTGCGTTTGTTCAATGTATCGACATTTGTTTCTTTCACTGATCTAATCTGACATTCCATAACCTGCGACCCAGTACACAGCCTTTACCTAATACTATAAGTACTAAAACGAGTATCTCTATCTATTTAATACTTCGCTCCGTGCAAGCTAATAATGAGGCACAACGTTTTTTTCAAAAGAATTCCTCTATTTGACCTTTTTTTTTTTTTTTTTAATGTCCCTTGTTGGGACTGGAGATATTTCTGCCTCGTGTAATTTCTGCGTATGCATCTCGCTGTAATAATTTTGAATAAGGCTCTCTTATGATTCTGAACGAATTTCTCTCAAACTCGTTCCTGGCAATAATCACGTTTAAAAGTTGAGATAACTGGAAAACAAGAGAGCGTGCTTTGAAGGTGAGTCATAGATCCCTCTGGAAAGCAACTCCCTCTCTAAACGTGAGCTGCGCGGTCTTTTCACTGCACGTGCCCAAAAGAGTTAACACGAGATAATACGCGTTCTTGCAACGCACTGATCCCGTATGACTGTTTCTGGCATATGTCTGAAGTCCTTCCTTTTGCAGGTCAAGTGTATGAAGGAAGATAGAGCTAGGTAGTGTTTAGTGGTAACTTATGGAAACTGAGCCTTGTGCCTTACTTCTCCCAGTTCCCCGGTTGGTGTTTGTGCAGCTGCTGGGACCTCATGTGATCACCGGTGTGAGGGAACGGTGCGCGCGGTGTGAGTGTCGAATGCGTCTGTGATGAGTGTAGGGTAAGCGCTCTCTTGTGAGGGTAGCGTGAGCATTGTTTGTTGTTTGAGTGTACGGTACAGAGCCTAGGATGAGGACTCTGCTGTGTGTACACAGCACGGCGAGTGGCGCACCTGTGTGTGTAGTGAGCACAGTGCGAGTGTAGACTAAGCGTTGTACCTCTGAGAGTATAGGGTAAGTGGCATGCATTTTATGAGTGCCAGTAAGCGCCGTGTCTGGCTTTAATGTGCTGACATGCGAAACACCGGTAGGCAAAAATGTCTTATGCGTGCTTTTGTTTGCATATCTTAGCATAGGAAAGCCAGGCCTTTGGCTTTGCCAATGTTTGTTAGGTCTGGCGTTATCCAAGACCTTTTGAGGTCGCTTAAATTGTATGCATAATACACTTACTTACGGTGTTTTCAAGCAGCCCCCTTCATTCATTGGTCTGTTATGGTGTCATCCACAAGGAGCACATCCCTGCATAAAGTAGAAGTCATTTAGGACTAAAACTCCCGCAATAATGTACGTTGTTAAAGCACGGCTTCCTTGGTGACGTTGTCTCTCGCAGTTATCGTATCCATAGTGTTGGTGGTGAAAGGAGGGCCCTAAACCTCGTGACGTTTCCTACTAGCTTTTTCTGACTGGGTGGTTACATTTTTAACTATCATTTTTTTTCGCTATCTCTCCTTGAGCTTAACAATGAATGTATTTATACTTCGAAGGGCGTCATATTTGTTTTTTTGTACATGGTGAAGTAGTGCAGAATTTGTAAGAAGGGTTCGCTTTAACAAAGCCTAAAATCTTTCTTGTTATCTAGTGTCATCATTACAACGGTCTTATATCTATCAGATGCGCTCCGGAAAAACTTCTTGAATGACAGCTTTGATTATAAGGTATGTGTTTTGATAGTATTTGTTTTGCTAACTTTAATCGTTGAATTGTTATGGTAAAAGCAATTTTATTGCCATTTTTTAAATGCTACTCATTAGAGCCAAATCTTTAGCCCGCGTGGACAATCGAGCAAAGTCTCATTAGGATACACACGAATGGGTTCATCATTTACAGCTACTGCGTTAGGGGAGGGGGCTTCAAACTGGGGGGGGGGGGGGGGGGGACGACGAACCCCCTTAAGGGGCGCCTCAAGTGATCCCCGGCGCTGGCCAAAAGAAGCATGCTAATAACAGAGCTTTGCTTTAAGATGGACAAATGAGCAGCAGGAAACCACTCTGTAATGGGCCACCACTAGCATGTTTTATTTAATTTATATCCAAGCTGGGAGTGTGTGTCAAAAGGGGATGGTCTCCAAATACTATTCAAAGCCCACACTCACACGTCTAATAATCACACTGTGGATACTTTCACGTTAGTAACGCCTGCCTGACCAGAATAGGATGTTTGGCATTAACGTAACTGCAATGTTTACACAAGTGTAGACATATTCAAACATTGGCGGGGCAGCATAAAAAAGTTTGAAGACCACTGCGTTAGGGACACCTCGCATTTGACGGAAGGAGGCAGTTCTGCTGTTAGTCCATCCCCAATATTAGAAATGGAAACAGCATTGAGTCCTTCCTGCGCGCTTGAACCTGAGTGTACTTGACTGAACTGGTAGCCTCCACATAACTCACGCAGCGCTAAATTGCGGTCTCACCGGTAAAATGTTACCTTCTTAGTTTATTTCTGCACATGCAAAACATTGGGTGATTCCCAAACATGTTCTATTTAAACGTGTGTAAATTACGGAGGTTGCAAATTATGTGTATAATTGTCTTCTGTTTACTAAAATTTCTGCAAAAATAGCATACTACTTTATTTTGCAAAGAAGACGACCTAGGGCTAACGAACTGGCTTGTTTTCCAGATATGGGATTCCTATTTTTACCTTGCTGTCATATTTATCAACCAGTCATGTTTGCAGCTGGAGACATTTACACCGACAAAAAAGAAAAAGGTTTTGGAAAAGTAAGTGTCAACATAGGCTAAGTTAACACTATATCACAATAGCAAACAATTATTCAGTGTATACGATGTTACTGAAAATTATGATTTTGGAAGTTGTGTTTTGTTTTTATATGTAGTCGGCAGATCAGAGACAGGAATTCTCTTTTTCCCTAAGATATTCATTATTCCAACTTGCATAAAAACAAGTAAACTTCATTAAGATTTTGCTGTGCCTCTCAACGCCAGTGATTTAGCAATATTATAAGTCTGAGTTTTTTCGGAGTTTGCCTTCTCATCACAGATCAGGAAATTGTCTAGTTTGTCTGTTTACCCGTGGACTAAAACCCCGAATAGGGATCACTCAGGTGATCCTAGCTTGTCAAACATGCATTAGAGTTTAATGTAGATTAGTGTTTAGCATCCATTTGTATTATTACCTGTTATGCTCTTATTGGCACCACCAACTGTTTAGTAGTCTGGATTAATTTCAGAACATTTACCAAGAGTTTTTGAGGCAAACTAAGAATGTTCATACTGTGCTTCTATAAGATTGTTCAACAGCACCAGAAGATTTTGTGATGCAAAAGAGGCATTATTTAGTATTACAATCCCAGAACGTTTCTAAATCCAACATGAATCCCGAATTTGCTGAGATTCAAGGAATCCACAAACCCAATTCTAAATTTAATTATCAAATCGAGCATGTAACGAACTGAGAACTCCTAATGTATGTACAATTGGCCACCTTGAATTTTAGGATGTTTGGAGGACCTTCAAATACCAGAACCTCTCATCCTCCAGTAACACTATATCTTGCACAGCGTATCAAACCACTGTGTTTGGGGCAATACGTTTTCCAGTTTTCACATACATTTACTAATACGTGTTGTTGAACTATATGGTACCTGCTACGGTATAGTTACACTCTTTGGATACTTACAAATAATGACGTTTACATAGTGGAGAGCTACAAAGTTCTACTGCCATTTTGCTACTGAGTGTCAAAGGACAGAGCTGTTACCCATTTGTTAAGACCTCAGTCAGACCTTTTCTCCAAGATAATTTTATTGATTTGGTTATTATTATAAATACACTTACAACCAGTATATGCAGCCTATCAGTACTGCCCATGCACATCCGTATAGTATGCAATCTGAGAGTACATGTGATAAAGGGTGGGGAGGGCCCCCCAACATTAGGATGGACACAGTAAGGTGATAGGAGTAACAGTACAATAAAATAGTGGTGGGGTGGTAGTTGATGGAGAGTCCATAGGTGAGACAGGAAAAGAGTATAAATCCAACACAAAGTAAAACATAGACATGGAAATGATCAAGTGTATCATTTTCAAAGACCCCTCCCCACTTTCCCCCAGGGAGCATGCCTCTCTAGACTCCTCAAGGATGCAAGATAGACACAGACATGATAAGAAGCTTGCGAGCGTAGGAGATGGTAGTCTGGGTGTGCTGAAATACTCTAGCCAAAGAATACTTGAGTGTGGTTAATAATAGCTCACCTGACAAGTCTTATAGTTTTCTTGAGCAGTGTGGAGTCAGCTGGAGCCATTTGACATGCAAAGGAACATCCATACTTCCCACCCTAGGGGCTCCCCATCATGTCCCTCTCCACCACACCGCCCATACCATTTGTGAGGCCAGTTAAGATCGTTCGTGGTCTGGGACTGCCAATCCACTTTCTTCAGCAGGAAGCTCAAGCTTGGCCATTGAGATCCTGTGCCTCTTAGTGCCCCAAAATAATGTTAGTGGCAGTCCATCTATTTCACGAAAAATGGCCCTGAGTACCTGAACGGGGAATGTGGTAAAGAAGTGTGGCAATTGTGGTATGACATAATTTTCTCCAGGGCTGGGTAGTCCATGACAGATGAGGGCAACCTGTGCCAGAAAGAGATAAGTTGCTACAAGGATGTGCAGGTCGCCCATATATTATTATTACTTTCTATTAACTGGGTATCAGAATGATAAATTTGCTGTCAGCAGGGTCCTCTCGCTGCACAGGCAATTTCCTGAAGGTGAGGAAGGGAGGAGCCTCATCGGGCATCTGCCCAGGATGTATGGCCAGCTATCCACAGGAGGCCCTCACACCCCACAGCACGCTAGTCCTGGGGTGCCTCGTGAGAGGCAGCTGGGTGGGCTCTCTCAGTGAGGTCTTGGGCCTTGAGTAGAATCCGCTCCACAAGCTCAGTGAGCTAGCAGGCGGCAGATATTTTGGCCTTCTGGCACTGGAGTGCTGCTAGCCTCTTTCATAGATCCTGGCAGTACCCGGCCTCAATGGTGTCCGCAGCTGGTACCAAGAAACTCCCAGGGGTATGTGCCAGTGTCCTAGGTGGTGATAGGTATGCAGAGGTGTCAGGATACTGGTAGTTTTCCATGGCTGAGAGGAGTGCCCTTTTAAGCCACTCCGTGCAGGATGGCGGCTAGCTCTGCCTCAAGACCTCACTTAGGCTTGTACACTATTTCATCTGCTTACATTTCTGAAACCTTTTACACACTTTCCCCATCAGATCCTCAGACCAGTGCACATTTGTTCTTCAGTCCCCTATGCCTCACTGTACTCCATTAGGACACCAGTGGCGCCTCTCCCTAGTCTAGCCCCCTGCACCACCTGTTCACTTTGTCATGCTCTTGTAACCATCATTCTCTCATCAGTTCAAGTGCCTCTACGTGTCATCAGGATGAGTGTGCAGCTGTTCTCCATATGATATCCAGAGTACACCCCACCCTATGATATTTAGTGTTCTCTTTTGCAATCAGGTAACCAATTATAAGATCAAAAATTATCAGTTTACCTGTGCTTACCTCCTGTCTTACTTCCCCAGATCCCCCTCTATCAGGCCTTCTGTGTGCTCCCTTATGTTTGCACATCCCAATAAAACACTCCTTTCCTTCACTCCACCAATGCCCATCCTCCCCAGTAAGGTCCACTTTTTCCTATTCATCCACCCACTCAGCTCACCCAATAATTCAACCATGTATTGAAATATCCATTAACCAGTCAACTTCCTGACTAAACCACACGCCTCCTTTGCTCACGCACCTATTCTTTTACCTGCTCATTTACCCACATATTAAATTGACCACTTTATCATGCAGGTAATTATTCAGTACCCCACATACTTTTATACACTCTCAAAAACAAACACTATTTGCCACATTCAAACCTGTGTACATTTTTTACTGAGTTTTCCATTTTCCACGCTTTAAAGCCAATGAACGCAATAAACTAGTAAACTATAGATGACAGAAATAATAAACATGCGCATTCATATCACTTCAGTACACTCAACCTTCATTGATCACAATAGGAAACAAAAGGAAATCCTGTAAAGTAATACACCATGCACCCCCTTAACGTCTCCCATTACCCTTCTGTCATTGTCATTGAAGATATCTCAGGAGTCTCCATCAAGTTCCTGACATTCCTTTTTATGGTTATTGGGGCATCCACTAAGCTCATGCCTGGGAATTTCCATTGTAAGATTTCTGCCAGTACCTTTTTTCCCCGCTGATCCGGCTAGGAGGTATTTGATTCATCCATTCCTATGCTATATTCCTTTTGCCCAGCGCGAGACTCAGTCACATCAGTGATTACTCTGCACTCCTAAATTCCTGAATATCAAGGACATTCAGAAAGGCGACCTTGAGGTTCAGGTTGAATTGTAGTTTGAGCACTTGCTGAAAAATGTGGATTAAGCCATCCCAGAAGGGCCTGAGGACTGGGCAGGACCACACTGTATGGAGAAAGTTGCCCATGGTGGTCCGATACGTAAGGAATTCTCGTCCCAGAACCCAGTTTATTTGCCAAGAGGTCAATTAACTCAGTAGAGATATTTAAACTGGATAAGTTGGCATCAATTAGGTATGGGCGCCTCTCCGGGGGGCTATAAGTTCCGACATCCAGTCATCATCACCTAGATGACCAGTATCATTTTCCCACCCACCGTGAAGCCTCTGAAAGGCATGTACGGAGTTTATAATGAGGGTCTGATAAAAAACAGATATCTTCCACCTCAAATAGAGTTGGGACATGGTCAGTTTTGCTTTAAAAGGTGTAAATTCAGGTAGATCGCCTCTTGTCACAGAGGCGGGGTGACTGCATGGCAGAGTTGGAGGTACCAGTAAAACTGCAAGTGCAATAGACCAACTTCATCTTGTATTTCAGAGACAGATCCCTGGGTACCCGTGGGGAGCACATCTCCCACTAGAGATATCCTCAAATGATCCCATCCAAAATGCTGCAGTTCTGCTACACCAGGGAGAATGGTACCTGGGTGGGTCTGGCTCATCACACTCGTTTATCACCCAGTTTGCTTATTTGAAGACTTCCGCTCCTCCAATACCATCAGGAGTTCCTTCCCATATTGGAATTGTAGTGGAGATTTTTCACTTGTAGCATAAGCTGTTTCCACTCCTGTGTCCAGATATGCTAAGTCTATCCCATCATTAATAACTATCAACTGGGTAGCTTTGTAGTAGGCATTTGGGTCATGGATATAAGTGGATTTGAAGCATTTGGTGAGCTAATCTCGAGAGGGCAGCTCCTGCCCCAGAGAAAAGAGAGTAGGTAGACTGTAAGTGTATGGAGGAATGTGCTTGGGAGGAGAAAGGGGTAGTTCTATAATATATATTTTATTTTAGAACGAGTAATCATTTTCAGTAGAACCACTCTTCCTATTATGGACAATGGTAGGTGCGTCCATAGTTATATATCTTTGCATGTATTTTCCCGAAGTTGTAAGTTGTTTCATAACACGCTGCTACTTCTGTGTGTGTGCTATTTATTGCTAGATATTTGGTACAGGGTGCGGTGACTGTCATGCCTCTTGGTAATGTCCCAGAGCAGTAATCACTCTGTTAACATAGGGGAAATAGTCTAGTCTCAGACGAGTTGGATGTAGGACCCGAACTTGGTTAACACCTGCATTGCTGCTGGATCTGAATTTGCTGGATCACTTAGAAATAGAAGGAGGTCATCCGTGTAGATTGAGACTTTATCATCCAGTCCCTTGGTCCACTTAAATCCCACCACCTCCTTGGTCTGGTGGAGGGCTCAAGCAAGGGGCTCTGTCACAACAGTGAACAGTAGAGGAGATGGTGGACAGCTTTGCCTCGCTCCTCTCGTATGTAGGAAAGGTTAGGATATTTATTTTCCAGTCCAAACACTACTGTGAGAGCAGTGTAAAGCAGATGGATATTAGCTAGAAAGTTTGGGCCAAAGCCAATGTAATGAAAGAATTTGAATAGTTAGTCCTATGGCACAATGTTGAAAGCATTTTGGGTCAATCAACAGTAATGCAAGAGGATTTTTTAAGGATGTGTTCAAGGATATGGGGCAAAAGGTTTGCCTAATGTGTCTGGTGATTCCCTATGGCATAAAGCTGCTCAGGTCAGGATGTTTTAAGTTTGAGATTACTCGTCCCAGTCGAGTCACTGGTATTTTGGCCGGTATTTGCAGCTCAGAACTTGCCAGTGAGATCGGGTGATATGATGTGTACAAGTCCAAAGGCCTGTGTGATTTGGGTATGGTGACCATTTGGAACACTTACATCTCTGGGTGGCGGACACCCTGTGCCTTAGCTGGCTCAAACTGGTTTATTTTAATGGGAATTCATCTTCAATTAAATTAATTCAGGGAATCAATTTAGTCACTGTCTTACAAATGTCATTGTTCTTGACCACATAAAGATAGGACAGCCAGTTTTACTCTGTATATCTTAGAGACTTCTAGTTGCAGACTCCTTACCTTAGAATTCCTTACCTTAGAATTCCTTACCTTAGAAATTCCTTACCTTAGAAGTTCCCCCGGGCATCAGACTAGATCTGGAGATTTTTATTTGAGCCCTGCCCTTGCCAGCCATCAGGTGGTGTCGGTCAGCTCTGCATCTGTTGTATGTGGTGTGGTTGCCATGATGATGTTGTGGTTGTACTTAAGCTCCAAGCCAGGTGTACTGACGTCAGTTCTTTTCTTTCCACTCCATGCGCAGATCCGGAGAAGAGCAACCATGGTCAATTTTTGACCGAATTTGACCTTTTTGCCAGTTTTTGGACTTCTTTGGTGTGTCGAGGGACGTCTCATAAGACCGGCTTCAAGCTGTGTAATGTCTGTCACTGTATGCTGTTGGTGCCGAAAGTGCACTTGGTGTGTTTGTGGTGTCTGGAGCACAACCATGACCTGAAGTCGTGCTCCAAGTGCCAGGCCATGATCCTGAAGGCTTTGAGGGAGCGGTCCCTAAAGCTTATGGCGGCTTGCTGCTCAACTCTGCATTGCTCCCGGTCTCGCTCGAGAGGAAGGTCTCGAGACCGCTCACGGAGTCATCACCACTCCTCCGCATCCCACTCAAAATCGTCTGGACATTTGGGTTACAAGAAGAAGGAGTCGAAGAAGGCTAAACTTTCTTCGATTTCACCCCATTGCTCGGCCGATGCGACGCAGGAAGAGAGTCAACACTCGAGGCCTTGGTTTGCGAGGCCATCTTTAGGGTCTGCTCCGCGCCTCCCCAAGTTTCTGGGAGCTGGAGCCACCCCTGTCCAGCTTAAAGAATTTTATGAAGCCATGCGCCTCATCTTTGGACAGGCTGAACCCACTGCGGTGCCTTTGGTGCCTTTGGGTTTCACACTAGCGGCTCTGACCCTGGCCTCCGAGGGCCCCTCTGGATTTATTCTCGGATCTGTGCTGACAATGGTCGTACCATTGCGACCTTCCCTGGCACCGGCAAAAACGTAGACGCTCCCATCGGTTGAGCCCATAGTCAACATCAACCCAATCATGATCCCTGATGACCCGGAACGTCGTTGATTGATGTTGCTTCCGACTTTGACACCTACTTGGGCCTACTACCCACAGGTTGGATTTGGACCCTTTTTATTATGTGTACGAATATGACGAAGGATTGTAGGGGACGCTGGTCCCTTTAGAATACCAGCTTGACAACTCCAGCTTGGACTGGGCACAGGAATTGGGCAAGGCTAGTGGTCTGGATACTTCTCCAGACACTGGCATGCTTTCTCCTCCTCTTGTGGCTACGGTGGAGGGAGCCTCTTACTCAATGGTGGTCTGTAGGGCGGCTGAGGTTCTTGGACTTGGCCTTGAGGTTCCCTCTGTGGCGGTCAGGTCCAACCTCATGACAGAGTTGCTTCAGCCTGGGGCTTCCCCTTTGGAGCCGCTCCTTCTATTTAATGAAGCCCCCACCAACGTCCTTGTGGGTACTTGGTTCAGATCCATTACAGGAACTCCTGTGAATAGGATGATTGCCCACCATCATTGGCTCACCTGAATGACCATAAATTCCTGTCCCAATTCCCCATGCCTGAGAGCATTGCCATCCAGGCTTCTTTATCATCCTGCCCAATCTTCACCTTCATGCATGGAGATTGAGCGGTGACAGTTGACAGCTTTCAACCTTCTGCCCGATGTCTGTGAAATTATCGTGGTAGCCAGGCGTTCCTTCACCAAAACGTACATGCCTGTTGGCATAAATTTGTGGCATTGTGTACAAACAAGTCTGTTGATTCCCTTTTTGCACCAGTCCCTGAGGTTCTCTTGTTCTTCCTTTCTTTGGCCCAGCAGGACTCTGCTTTGGGTACCCTTAAAGGTTACTTATCAGCCATCTCAGCCTTTCTTGTATTGTCAGATCAACTTTCCTTATTCAAATCTCCCATTGTTGGAAGGTTCCTTAAGGGACTTAACCATTTGTTTCCACTGACCCCGTTCATTATGCCCCAATTGGACATGAACATGGTTTTAAGTTACCGTATGTGTGCCCCTTTTGAGCTTATGTACAGTTGTCCTTTGCAGCTCTTAACCATCAAAACAGTTTTTCTTATTGCCGTCACCTCTGCTCGTAGAGTGAGTGAGCTTCAAGCTCTTGCTTCCAAGCCACCATTTTTATCTGTCCACCCTGACATGGTGGTGCTTCGTAAAAGTGCCTTCTTCCTTCCTAAGGTTGTTACCCCTTTTCACATGGGCCAGTCTATCACTTTGCGTACTTTATATGCACCCCCACATCCCTCTCATAAAGAGGAGAGACTCCACCGTCTGGTTCCAAAAAGAGTGTTGGCATTCTACCTCAATTGTACTAAAGATTTCTGAGTGGACGATCAACTTTTTATTGGATATGTGGGTCCGAAGAAAGGGAAGGTGGTGTAAAAGCGTACCATCTCACAATGGGTATTGCTGCTCTGCATCAAAATGTGCTACGCTCTGGCAAAGAAGCAACCCCCTTAGGGCTTGTGTGCTCACTCAACCAGAGCGACTGCTGCTCCTACAGCGTTAACGTGTGGAGTTCCTGTCCTGGATATCTGCCAGGCAGCAACGTGGATATCTCTACACATGTTCACAAAACATTACTGCCTGGACAGTTATGTCCACAGACAGCTACTTTGGGCATTCAGACTTTTTAGTATAATCTTAGTTCACAGCCCACCACCGAGGATGGTATTGCTTGGACATCTATTCTAAGGTAAGGAATCTGCAACTAGAAGTCTCTATCAGATGATCAAGTTACTTACCTTTGGTAATGATTTATCTGGTAGAGACATAGTCTAGTTGCAGATTCCTTACTCACCCACATGTCCTTCCTGCTTGCTAACTGATTTCTAGGGACTGGGATTTCCCTTTCAGGTCCCTAGCTCTGGCACACCAATTTCAGTGTTCTTCATGGCTCCGCACTACTGGCGTGGAAAGTCAGGAAAAGAAACTCACGTCAGCACCCCAGGATGGTGCATTAGTACGACTGCGATGTCATCATGGTAACCACGACGCCTACAACGGACGCGGAGTCGACCGATGCCACCTGATGGCGTGCAAGGGTACTGCTTGAAGAAAAATCTCCGAATCCAGTTTGACGCCTGGGGGAAATTTTAAGGTAATGAATTTCTAAGCTAAGGAATCTGCAACTAGAATATGTCTCTACTAGATACATTTTTACCAAAGGTACGTAACTTGTTCGTCAACTGATTATTATGCTTGTGACACAAAGATTGATGACCGTAAGAAAATTTCTCTTTTATGGTCCCTCTCATTTGTTCTGGCTGGATGCTGCTGTTGTTTGACTCTATGCACTGAGACACTGCTAGCTAGATCCGAATGCATGTGCTCTGCCCTCCAAAACACAGTCAAATTGGCTGCACCTCCGATTGGCATATTTAACTTACCTATAAGTCCCCTGTGTAGGGTCTTAAAGTATACCCATGGTCTAAAGGTAAAATGTTACTAATGGACTGCAGCACATACTGTGCCCCCACTAAAAGTGGCGATGAAAAATATGGCTCCAGGCCTGCCTCTACAGCCTGAGTGTGCAGTTTCAAAACTACCTATTTGACCTGGCAAAATAAATCTCTAGCCAGGGGTAAGCCTTCCAATTTAATACCCTTAAGGTAGGCCCTAAATGCTCATAGGGAAGGTGCAGCATACTTTAAAAAATGTATATTTTATGTTTTACATGCTCAAGCAGTGAAAAACCTTCAATGTGGTTTTTCACTGTTCAAGGCTGCCATAGGAAAGCACCAGGCTACATTATAACACCTTATAATTCTGAACTTCAGTTTGTGAGTCACTAGAAAAATGATGCAAGGACTCATTTTATTAATAAATTAAAATGCAACTTAACGTTCAAGTCAGTTTTTATATCATTATTTTGAAAGCTTTTAGGAAGTTGTCATTTTCCTAAAATTGCCTAAGCCAAATGTGCCTTTCTGCCAGTGTTTACTGTTACTCAGGAGCTCAGTGGCTCCATGATTAGGTGTGAAGTGGCGCCCAGAGCTGAGGCAAAAAGAGAGGGTTTGACCCTCCCCTGACAGGATAGCTGTCTGGGCTGTGATCAGGATCTCAATTTACTTGAAAGGATGCCTACCCAATCAAAGGCAGATGGTTCAAACCTGGACCAGCCTCCTCTATTGTCTTGCAAGCCATCCAAGCACCAATTTCAGTGAGCAAGGAACAGCCCCCAGAACTGATTTTGAGTGACCACAGAGAAGAGTTTTTCTGGCCAGACCACTCAGTGGGCACAGGGAGCTCTGCACAGGGGAAGAAAGGTTTGGCCATATTGGTTTAGTTACAGTAAGACATACATAACGTGCTGCAAAAGTGGGTAGGGTCAGCCCATTGGTTGGAAAGTGTCCAGGAGTTTGCCCCACCCACAGGCTGGCACTGGACATAATTGTGGCACCCCCCCATTAACCTCTTCAGAATGCTGCTGGACCTATGGAAGGCTGTTGTGACTTGTGAGGAGAACCCTAAGGGCTGAACATAATCCCACTTGTACACAGGTCAGTTAGCAGACCTCCTGTTAAGCAACAGGAGCACAAAGGCTGAAAGAACCAGACTTTCCTGAGGAGCCCAGCTGACCAGTTCCAATTGGATCTGCCCTTAACCCTTCGGGTGGCTTCTGTTGGAGTAAATCCTGGCCTCCACGTACTGTTCCTATGGTCCCAAAACATTTGGCTGGTCTTAAAGTGTATTCCTCCTGCCCAAACTGCAAAAGTTGGGACTCGGAAGCTTTCTGCCAACTTTTCTTCTGAAGAACCAATGGGGAAACAGGACGACGGTTGAGCCGAAGCCATCAATGTTGAATCACCAGTCGGATCCAACTAGTGGTTTGGCACACTTCAAAAAAGTTTCTAGGTGCAAACAAAGAGGGCTTCACCTAGAACGAGGAAGAACTGAAGCTGATTGACATCAAGACCTTCCAGGGCCGGGATGCTGAACTTCACCAGGTTGGAACTTTCCCGTCTTGGTTGACAAATGCACTGGTACCCTAGTTTGCAGTAATCCGCTGTATTCAAACCGCAACTCCAATCCAGCTTGCCTCGCCTTCACCGTGACCAACCTGGTCCTCGTACTTGATTCACGTTCCGTTTCAGTCACCCTAAACATTACCTTTGTCCTGGTTTAGTGCAACCAGAAGGCTGCATTGCACTTTTTGGCCCTGTTTGTTTTTAAAACTTTCAAGATCCGTCTCTTCAGTTCTGCTTATTGGATTTTTGTTGTTTTGGAGTCATTTTGTAGGTTTTATAAATTGGAGTGGGGTTTTTATGGGGTTTTGTTTTTGACTTGTTAACTATTTTGGTACGTCTAAATACATTACACTTTTTCCTTAGTTATATCTGTATGCTCTGTGCCATAGCTAACAGGGGCTGAGCTCAGGTTTCAGTTACTGAAACGTTTACTGGACCTAACAAGAATAGTGCATTATTTCTTGTGGTGCACTACCATCCATCTAACTAATAATCCACTTTTTCACAATGACCTATGTTCCCATGATGCATTTTAAAAAGATAATTTTTGCGGGTTCATTGCAGCCGTTAACATATGCTGAGACAGTGCCACAACTCACTGTGAAGTAATATCCACAACCACATGTTATCAGTGTTGTGATGATGTAGTCTTTTGGTCTTGTTGATGCACTATCTAAGCTTTAGGCATTCAATAAACAGGTGAGAGTACAAGGTTATAGGGAACAACAGCACCTAATCAACAGGCACTTTTGGAAATCCACAACTATTTGCCATGTAATTAAAAACAGCAATAATATGAACTTGATTTATGTAGTTAGTCCTGGGGAGCTATTGTGGGCAAGCTCATTTCTTCCTCAGGTTTGAAAATGCATGACGATGAGCAGTATGAAAGTTATTATTGCAGTTGTCTAATGTAACATTAACAGCCCTTCTTACCACTTTATATGTTCAGCCCCTCCTCCTGTCCTTCTGTAAAAAATAGTAAATAAAAATATCAATACAAGTTTCGCAAGAGCGATGGGGATTGTGTGCTTTTATCATCAAGTATAAGTGGATTATATCAAGTTTGAAGGAACATGGAGATGGGTGAGACGAACGTTGAAGGTGGGATTTCAGTAAACAATGAGGGGTATGGAAAAGTAGCCTGTAAGGGGGAGGAGCATTACTAGTCAGCATGCTAGGAGTTTAACAGAATTCCACTTCAACTATGTTGATATCAACGAAATAAACTACATCTATTGCTCTATCCCAACATTTGTCAGTGTAGCCTTAAGTAAATGTTTCTGGGACAGATGGTGGATAAAAAGAGCTATTGGGTAAGAAAACATACCCCACCCACAATAAACCTTTGCACTATACATCTCTGTCCACTCAAGCCTTCTTGACTATAAATGATGCTAATGAAATATTAAGATTAATTGTGTTGATTGCAGTACACAAATCAAGTATGTCAAAGGGGATTGTGCTAGGGGCATGACTGTAAAGAGTGGAGCACTTTAGATGCAATATTTGGGGTGGCATCACAGCTGGATATCGTAGTAGAACCTGCTGGTCTATGTTTCTGGTTGATGCTGTCTTTTTCTAACATGGTCCCTAGAATAGGTAATTGTACATCAGATTAAGAAGATAAACTTTTGTCGATGATTATGAAGCCCTACGTAGATTTATGGTAGAAATAGATAAAATTGCATGTTTTTTTTTTAGTAGTTAACTAAAGCATTAATAATCTACATCTCAATGAGGGATGACAGTGCCATGTTCTTACTTGTTTAGGAGTAGTGATGTCTTCTTAAACTGCCTTCCTGTGTTTTTAGATATGGTGACATGAGAGTAACAATGGGATGTGAAATCTTCAGCATGTGGCAAAATTTAGGTAAGTAGTTAAATTAATATTTTCTCATAACAAAAAATGTAATGAAGCTCTTTTACTTTTAATGCATTTATTGCATCAGAGTAATCATATCTGCCTCTTCAAAGGCCACTGATCTATGGAAATTTCAAGGCATTAAGTATCTCTTACAGGACTCGAAAAATCATAAAAATGTTACTAGACCTGCTGGTCAAGTAGCTTGAACAATCTACTCGACCTCACTGTATTGTACTTGACCCGCAAACGGATCTCAAATTGTGTGATCGTATGCAAATATTGTATTTTACAGTCACCTTTTTCTTCATTCTCACATACGAGTGCACCTTCAAATATGCAAGTTCAGCATTTCTGCTGTAAAAAAAAGTACTCTTTTGTTTGATTAAATACACTTAACATTTGCTTCATGTATAATAAATCTAGCCCACGTATAGGGTACACATGATCCATGCATGACTTGCCACTTAGTTTACTAATAGCTTTGCCACCAGGGCAGGAGTATTTCTCAGTTTATGTTTAAACACTCACTTTTAATAAGTATACTATTAAAGCATGATGTGCTTTCCAAGAAATGTCCACAAACCTTCCCACTAACTTGCAGCTTTACTGATAAAACTATATAGTGTATTCACAATAATCTGTGAAAATTAGGTTTCAGACAAAATATTTATAATTGCATATAACCAAGTAAAGTATTCTGAGTTTTTTCATCCTATTAAAATATTTTTTTCATCACACGAGTACAAAAAATGTTCTTTCACAGCTACTGAAGTATATTTTGCATTGTTTGTTAAGTTTACTTAGTTATATAAATGTTGTGTGTTAGGGTAGACCTGATACCCACAGTCTTTCATTTCACACAGGTCAGACAGTTCACCTTACAAAATCCTGGAACTCTACAGTCACAAGGAAAAGTATTTGCATTGCAAGAAGAGAAACTGACTTCTGACCTCTATCTCTGAACACAAAGGAAATGTGACTATAATAAGATTTGAAGGCATCCTAATTGCTAATTCAGTTTCTGGCTGACCAGAACACCTGTTCTTTGCCTACTCACCAGAAGGGGCGAGTAGGTTCTAAAAATAGCTCAACCTCATAAAAAATGGCTCGCCATAGCGAGTGGTCGAGTAGATTATTTGAGCCCTGTTTTAATAACAGAATGCTTGGCCATATGATAATTACCTGAAGAGTTCATTGGCCCAGTGTCTGAATCCAACCTTAAAACGCAGAATATTAGTTTCTCAAGTTCATACATAGATTATTTTGACCACCAGAATCCAGAATTACGTAGCATGAAGAGCAATTCCTAATTTCAACAGTTTTCCTAAATCAAATGCAACTTTTTTAGACAATAGTGTTTCCTCTATTTCAGGTACTCTGTGCTTCACACCATAATTTAATACCCTACTCCCATTTGACATTTTAGAGAGGCTACACCAGATGAGCATTTTAAGCCAACTTCCCTTTTCTTCTCCAGTACTATAGGTTCAATGTGGGATACAAGACTTACCCACTAGAGAACCCGTTTTAAATTTATGGACAGAAAAAAGGTCTGTCAGTATCACTTTTGACTGAGAGTCTGTGAGAGTGAGTCATTCATACAGTACTCCCTGCTCACGGCACTCATCTTGCTTTGAGTACTTATTTTCAAGCATTCTCATTGGGATCTTTATGAGAAAGTTGAGGACTCCAATTAGCACCTGATGCAGTTGCTGATGAGATGTTGGCCTTTGCTGGCCCCACCTGCTGCAATGTGGTATTGTTTAGGAGAGCAAAGAAGTGCTGCTCCAGCTGCTAATGCAATGGCTCGCTCTTGCGATTACCAGTAGTTGTCACTGGTATAGGGCATAGAAGGGTATTTTTCACATTTGACAGTGTAGTGAATGAGAGGCTGAGACAGAGAATACTGTGTAGATAATCCTCTATGCATATTAAGTATCAAGTGCAAAGTCAACGATGCAACACAGTTTTCTAACCCTTTATAGAGTTAAAAAGATACAACTGCTCTTTTGGCAATTTTATAAAATCTCTTGGGTATGCGCAAAGAGGGCACTAAAATTACTATTCTTCCCTAAGTATTGTATGTTTTCTTGGCACTACTATTTTGGCTCACAACAAGTGACCTAACAAAACTGTAAAACCTCCTCACAGGCTACGTATGGACAGGTAAAAAGACACAGGCACAGAGAATGAAGTGTACCTTACGCTCCAAGCAGAGAGGATTGGGCATCCCTAATATAGAAGCCTACTATCAGCATCACAACTTAGGTACCTGATGAAATGGATGTAGAGGGAAACAGGCAAGGAATGGTGGTTAATAGATTATAACATAGTTTGAGATACCATGGGAACCTAAGTCCTAGAGCCACATGTGCATATACATGTTACCAATAATGTTCACAATGATGAAGATGTAGGCACATTGAATAGCAAAGAGAAACTGATAACATACCATCGCCCTTCACATACCTGTGGGGCAACACTGAAGATATTCCAGGCTTACAGAGAGAGATGTTTAAAAAGGAACTAGAATGAGACTGAGTGCGTCAGACTGGGTGATTTGTTGTGAGGGGGTGCAAAACACAGCTTTGAGGACATCAGGCAAGAATATGGACTGCCAGAGGAGACATATCATGAGTACGCAGGTACAACACTGGGTCCTCCGTCCTACAATAGGACAAGGGACCATTAGAAAATTAATTAAAGTAGATAAATGCCTCAAAACACATTCATATATTTAACATATGGACATTCAGTCGCAGATCTCTCTCAGCCTACTCAAAAGCTCAAAGTGGAAATATAGTAGTGTATAGGAAAGCATAAAAGGGATGGAACTGGGCCTCCAATTAGACAAAGACCAGCAGGAGGAGATACTCACTAGTAACACAGATCACCTTAGCCATAACACAGTATGGAAACATTCCATAAGATACTCTAAATGGCATCCAGCCCTGGAGAAATTAAACCCACCATATCCACACAGATCTAACAAATACTGGAGAGTGTGTAATAAAGTAGCAAATACTCACCATAAATTATTGTACTGTCCCAAAGTAAGAGTTTTGGGAAAATATTCTTGGGGCGATTCAAGTGAATGCCAGAAGTGAGATAAAAAAGCACCCTAAAATGATCCTACTGTGTGGCCCTTCTGAGGGGATTTACCCCAGGCAGACAAAGAAAAGCAAACTCATCACCACCCTAGTCCTGATGTCCAAGCAAGACATTATGGGAGAAACCTGTGGTCCCCACATTGTCCGCCTTGCCTACCAAGTTTCCAAACTTGCAAGTTGCAGAAATAGAAAAGAAAAGTGTTTATTAAAATGTGGTGCCTCCTTGTACAGTATCTGGCTAGAGAATGTAGAGCATTCTGATGCCAGAAATGATTGAGAGTGCATCAGTAGGTGCAACTTGAGAACTGCTGACTGATTACGAGAGATTAAGAAGGAGCAAATTAAATTTTAACAATGGACAGCCTGTAACTAACACAAAGACTGCGAATGGGGGTGCGCAAAGGGGTGTGGTGGGGGAAAGCGGAGTGGGAAGGAGAAAAATGATAATGGTTTAGTGTTCTGTTTTCTTGTTGTTGACTAATGCACAGCAGCTACAGATCAGAATGACTGACTAAATGCAAAGCTATTATAATGTGAAAACAAATAGAAAAAAATATTGAGAAGAAAGAGTCTGGTGCTAATCCCCCTGGATTTGACAGTGTGTAGCTCCCATTGTGTTCCAGTTGAGATGTTGGCTGAAAGCAGCCCATTGACGTCCACCAGCAACCATGGGAAGGGGTTCTAGAAGCACTGATTCTGCCATTGATAGAGATAAAAATACAGATCAACTTTCTCCTTTTTCGCTTCTAGAGAGCTAGTATGGCTGAAGTGAACACCACGTAGCCAAAGCAATGCTAACATGTAATATCCATCAGCATATACATGTAAGCTGCTAAATTCCCAAGCACCTTATGCTCTCATAGGTTCAGTCTTGTGCAACCTCCTACTCTTCCTTATGGTCTGCTGTTTTAGAACTCTTTCAACCTAATTCATTACCCTATCCAGTCAGTTTCCTGTGCAAGGCTCTAGAACGGTTTTGACACAATGTACTAAAGCCCAGAGTAAGATCATTGTGGTGCTGATACCCAGAAAGTGCTGTGATGGATTGTAGGTCTAGAGTTGCCACAATCTGGGGAGGTTTCTGCTTCATAATGTCTCAGCACAGACCCTTCTCAGCAAGGATTGTATGCATGTGACTTAGCTCTTCTGCCACCACATCACCCTTTCACATGTGAACCAGTGCAGTGTGTTGTGAGGTACTTGCGTTATGACTAGTTTAGTAAATGCTTCAACAAATTCCAGCACAATGTGCTCCTTTCTCTGTTACTACTGCCCTACCTGACAAGCTTGTTATCCAGGTTGTTTAGATCCCAACAATGCCTACAAGGATTAACAGTATATAAACAAAGAAAGCCTCACCACAATGAAGAAGAGTCACCCCAAGCCCACAGACTGTATTAGAATAGCTCCTCTTTAATTATCCAATATTTTAAGCAAAGTGACCTCTAGATTGAATTGAATATTATCACAACTCTTTCTGCTTCTGATGTTGGTTTGCTTCCTTTTTGAAAAGGTCAGACCTGTGAGTTTTCCCCACCTAAGGTTCCCTGAATTTGCCCTGACTTAGGTTTTCTACTTTTTTGCTGTATTAAGCTGGTCATTTTCCATTCCTGAATTCTTACCTACAACGCTTGCCTTCCAGCAGATTTTTACTTGCCATGATTTAAAAAGGTCCAAATACCCAAATGCTGTTCCCATGAATTTACTAGACTGAGTGTTTAAAAGGCTGGACTATCTGAATAAAAATTCTTTGCTTCAGTCAACCTTGGACTTTGCAGTGTGACAGGCCTTCCAGACCTACATGTTTCTCCCTGTAGAAACTGTCAAAACCAACTGACAGTTTCCATTCCCTTTACGTTTTGGTCCCAAGAAGGATAGAGGTCTGAGACCCATTTTGAATCTCACACCTTCTGAATTTTTTCGTTCGGCTAACAAGTTTAAGATACTGTCTAAGAGCCAATTATTTTTTGCCCTAGATTCAGGAAACTGGTTGCCATCCTTAGATCTCCAGTATACCTTTTTCCATCTGCTCATTCCGACTCCCAGATATTACCTAAGGTTCAGGGTAGGGCCCCAACATCATTATTGTGAATGCATTTTTTATCCTTCACAGGAATCAAATGCTTACTGAGGTTGACTGACCTTTGGACACAGTAAGTAGTGCAGTGAGCCATCAACAAAATGTCAGCAATACCTCAATTTAGACACCATGACCAATCTGACCACCAAAGAAAAACTCCAATCAGGAATAAAGTTAAAATATTTATTACAGCTACAAGCTCAAAATCATGATGACAGTGGGCAAAATAAAAATATAAAGATACATAATCACTAAGGGTTGCCCAAGGTGTCTGAATAAATTCAGGTGAACAAAAATTATTAAAACTAAGCATTCAAGAAGAATAATACACAATATCAATAGGAATATCTCAGACACAGATATTACTCACTGCTCAGAATTTACAATAATTAGTCGAATCAAATGTAGCAGAGTCAATTATCTTTGGCTGAGCACAGGTCAACCCTACAACTAACCAAATCAGGGAAATATGTGTGTGGGGAACAACACGTTAGCAAAATACAAAACACACAAAAGGGCAAAAATAATTTTGAAAAAGATAATCTCTGACTTAAAACGCTAAATAAGTTTGACAGAAAATAAGTAAAAAGAGAAAGTGTCAGCAAATCAGAAGCTCAGACACAAGTCTTCTGATGGGGCAAGTAAAAAGGATTACTAAATCTTAATAGGGCATCTTGCAGAGAGGAAGATACCTCACCAAGGGATACAGCATTCAGGGAATCTTCATCAGCAAGATATCCAAATCAGCAAGCATCAGGGCAACCTCTGGAAGCTGCAAAGGTCTGCTCAGGGCTGCTCAGAGAAATGCTGTAGACTGACCTGCGTTGAAATGTCCATCAGTATTTCAAATTAAACAAATCAGTTTGACTCACCAAAGATATATGATAGAGACTTCTAGTTGCAGATTCCTCACCTCACAATTTTCCCCGCAGGCGTTAGACTGGATCCGGAGATTTTTCTTCGAGTAATACCCTTGCGCGTCGGTAGGTGGCGTCGGTCGACTCCGCAGGCGTCGTAGGCGTCATGGTTGCCATGATGTTGGGAGTAGTACATAGACGCCTCGCGCAGTGACATCAGTTCTTTTCTTTCCGCGCCACGCGCTGATCGGGAGAAGAGCTACCCGCGGCTATTTTTGGGCCGAATTGACCGTTTTGTCGAGTTTTTTGTGTACGAACTTGGTGCGTCGAGGATGTCCCCGAAGACTGGGAACAAGCCTTCTGAGGCCAGCCATCGGACAATGAGGGTGACGGATCCTCATCGCGTTTGGGTCGTGGTCGCGCTCAAGGCACTACAGACAAAGTCGTGTTCCGAATGTTGGGCCATGCACCCAAAGGCTTTGAGGGAGCAGTCACTAAAGCTGATGACGACCCGGACTTCGACTCCGCGTAGGTCCCGCTCTCGCTTGAGAGGAAGGTCTCGAGATCGGTCACGGAGTCATCACCACTCGTCGTCTTCTAAATCCTCAGGTCAAGGTAAGAAGAAGAAGAAGTTGAAGAAGTCCCATCGCTCTCCGACTTTGCCCCGTTGCTCGGCTGACGCGATGCGGGAAGAGCGTCCACGCACTAGCCCTCCGTCCTCGGAGCCTGCATCTGGATTGGCTCCGCGCTTCTCCGAGTTTCCCAGAGCCGGAGCGACCCCCGCCCAACTAAAAGAGTTTTACAAGTCCATGTGCCTCATTTTTGGGCAGGCCGACCCCAATACGGTGCCTTCGGGCCCAAGAGGTTCGGCTGAGGGGCCTTTGGGTTCTAGGCCGGCGGCTTCGGCCCCGGCCACCGAAGTCACCTCCGGATCCGTGCGCGGATCCGCACCGGTCGCACCCTCGAGACCTTCCCCGGCGCCGGGCTGATTAACGACGCTCCCAATGTCGGTGGTGCCCACTATCAGCATCGACCCGATTCTTATCCCCGACGACTTGGAGTCGGAGCGACATCAGCCGACGCCACCTTCGGCTTCGGTGGGGCCTATTCGCCCCAGGTCAGATTCGGACCCTTTTTCCTATGGGAACGAATATGGGGAGGATTCTGAGGGGTCCCTGGACCCTTATGAATACCAGGATGACACTGCTATGGACTGGGCACAGGAATTAGGCGAAGCTAGTGGTCTAGATACTTCTCCTGATGCTGGCATGCTGTCTCCTCCTACCGTGGCTACGGCAGAGAGTGCAACTTATGGTATGGTGGTCAATAGGGAAGCTGAGGTCCTCGGCTTCGATCTTCCTACTGTAGAGTTCAGGTCTAATCTCCTGACAGAGGTGCTTCAGCCTGGGGATTCTACTTCAGAACCCCTTTTACCATTCAATGAGGCCCTCACCGATGTCCTTTTGGGTACATGGTCCGAACCCAACACAGGGGCTCCTGTGAATAGGGCTATCACACGCCGCCATCTGCCCACTCCGAACGACCCTAAATTCCTGTCCCAACACCCCACGCCTGAGAGTTTTGTTATCCAGGCTTCCTCTTCTTCAGGCGCGTTCCCTTCCGCACCCCCGGATAGGGAATCCAAAAGGCTGGAACAGTTTGGCAAGAAGTTGTTTTCTTCCTCTAGTCTAGCGCTGTGGTCTGTGAACACCACATGCCTTTTGGGCCATTCTACCCACTCCCTGTGGGATATGGTTGCGCAAGTCCTGCTGCAGATACCGGAGGAGGCCCCTGCTATCGTCTCCCAAGCAGTGAACGATGGGAGAGATGCGGAAAAGTTCACAATGTGTTGTGGGCTAGATACGACCGACTGTCTGGGCAGATCGGTTGCAACAACAGTGGCCTTACGGAGCCACGCCTGGTTATGAACTTCTGGTTTCTGGGGGGTTGTCCAACAGTCACTCATGGACAAGCCCTTTGATGGCAAACGTCTCTTCGGAGACAAAGCGGACACATCCTTGGAGCAATTTACAAGGATTCCTGGGCTACGGCTCGGTCCCTCGGTCTTTCCTCAGCCACTCGCCCACCACAGTCCGCTTTTCACCCCTTTAGTGGACACGGAAGGGGCGCCCTGTCGCGTCCTCCACACAGCCACCGTGCCACGCATGCTGGCCAGCCTATATGTGGCCGAGGACACGGAAGCCCACGTGGCCGTGGGACAGGGAACCAGCGATCTGTCCAGTCCACCTCTGCCCCCGCTTCAAACCCTCATAGTCCGTCCCCTCACTCTTGCCCAGTTGGCGACAGGATTCGCCATCACCTGCCCCACTGGGAACATATCACCACGGACGGGTGGGTTTTGCATATCATTCGGTAGGGGTACTCCCTCCCTTTCGAATCTGATCCACCACACATGCCACCATCCTTCCATCACCTTCCGGAGGATCATTTGACGCTTCCCGCCAGGAAGTCGTGGCTCTCTTGGCCAAGGGAGCTATAGAAAAGGTCCCTGTGCCAGAAGTAGGTCGTGATTGGTATTCCCGCTACTTTCTGATACCAAAGAAGGGCAAGGGCCTACGTCCTCTCCTAGACCTTCGGACCTGAACTACTTCCTCAAGAAGGAGAAATTCAAAATGCTCACCCTGGCTTAGGTTCTGTCTGCCTTAGACCCAGGAGACTGGATGGTAGCGTTGGACTTGCAGGATGCTTAGTTCCATAATCCCATCCTGCCTGCCCACAAACGTTACCTACGATTCGTGGTAGATGACGAGCACTTTCAGTTTACCGTGCTCCCCTTTGGCCTTACCAGCGCCCCTCGGGTGTTCACCAAAGTGATGGCGGTGGTTGGAGCTCATCTGCGCAGGTTGGGGGTCTCAGTCTTCCCCTACTTCGACGACTGGCTGTTGAAGGCGGACTCGCCCCAGAAAGTCGTCTCCCTCCTTCAGACTACGGCGAACCTTCTGCACATGCTGGGTTTCACTGTCAACGTGCTGAAGTCACACCTGACTCCCTCTGTCGCTCCCTTTTATTGGGCAGTTCTGGACACAGTGCAATATCGGGCTTATCCTCCTGACAAATGAGTCCAAGACATTAAGGCTATGATTCCGATCTTTCGGCCTTGGTCTTGGGTTTCGGTGCAATTGACTCTGAGGCTGCTGGGCCTCATGGCCTCCTGCATCCTGCTAGTCACGCATGCCAGATGGCATATGCGGGCTCTGCAGTGGGGCCTGAAGTTCCAGTGGGCGCTGCGTCAGGGGAATCTATCTGACCTGGTTCAGATTTCAGAGGGAACTGCGAAAGACCTGCAGTGATAGCTTTTGAATCCAAATTGGGTCCACAGCAGATCCCTCTCCCTTCCCCAACCAGATCTCTCTATAGTGACAGATACGTCACTTCTCGGTTGGGGCGGCCACATGCGAGAGGCGGAGATCAGAGGCCTCCGGTCTCCGGCGGAGACCGGACTCTATATAAATCTGCTGGAGCTCCGGGCGATCAGGCTTGCGTTTAAAGCATTTCTTCCATCTTTTAAAGGGAAAGTAGTGCAGGTGGTCACGGACAATACTACTGCCATGTGGTACTCCAACAAAGAGGGTGGAGTAGGGTCCTGGACCCTTTGTCAGGAGGCACTATGCCTCTGGACATGGCTGGAACATAATGGCATTACCCTGATGGTTCAACATCTTGCGGGCTCCCTCAACTCCAGAGCAGGCAAACTCAGTCATCGATGCACAGCCGATCACGAATGGCATCTCCATCCGGAGGTGGCGCAAGGTCTCTTTCAGCAGTGGGGAGAGCCTTGGTTAGATCTGTTCACCTCCGCAGAGAACGCGTTAGGCGCGTTGGAGTTTCCAAGGCGGCACTTGCTCGGCAATGCTTTTTCGTCTCGAGTGGAGCTCAGGCCTCCTTTACGCCTTCGCGCCTATCCCTCTTCTGCCCAGAGTTCTCAAGAAAATCTAAAATGACCAGGCCCAAGTTATCTTGGTGGTTCCGGACTGGCCTTGAAGAGAGGGGTATCCAGAGCTATTGAGCATGTCCATCGATCCTCCACTCAGACTGCCTCTTCGGGCAGATCTTCTGTCGCAGCACCAGGCGACGGTTCTTCACCCGAACCTGTCCAACCTCCGCCTTCATGAGTGGAGATTGAGCAGCAACAGTTGACGGCTTTTGCCCTTCCACCGAGGTCTGCAATGTTATTTTGGCAGCCAGGCGTCCATCGACTAAAACTGTATATGCCTGTCGGAATAAATTTGTGGCATGGTGTACCAACAAATCTGTTGATCCCCTTTCTGCCCCTCTGTCAGAGGTTCTTCTGTTCATTCTTTCTTTAGCACAGCAGGGCTCTGCTTTGGGCAGCCTTAAAGGGGATTTATCTGCCATTTCTGCCTTTCTTAGGCTTCCTGATCAGCCCTCACTCTTTAAATCTCCTATTGTGAGTAGGTTCTTAAAAGGGCTCACCCACTTATTCCCTCCCACTCCATTTATCATGCCTCAGTTGGATCTTAATCTGGTAATTACTTATTTGATGTGTACCCCCTTTGAGCCAATGCATAATTTTCCCTTGCGGCTCCTTACCTTCAAAACTGTCTTTCTGGTCGCTATCACCTCTGCTCGCAGGGTGAGTGAGCTTCAGACCCTTTCCTCAAAACCTCCATACTTGTCTGTAAATCCTGACTGTAGGAAAATGTCTCCCTGTTGCAGTTACCCCCCCACCTTTTGCCTGATATTGATGGTGACCTGACTGAGAAGTGTGCTGGGACCCTGCTAACCAGGCCCCAGCACCAGTGTTCTTTCACTAAAAATGTACCATTGTTTCCACAATTGGCACACCCCTGGCCCACCGATAAGTCCCTTGTAAAAGGTACCAGTGGTACCAAGGGCCCTGTGACCATGGAAGGTCCCTAAGGGCTGCAGCATGTGTTGTGCCACCCTAAGGGACCCCTCACCTAACACAGGCACATTGCCATTGCAGATTGTGTGTGTTGGTGGGGAGAAAAAGGCAAAGTCGACATGGCATCCCCCTCAGGGTGCTATGCACACAAAATACTGCCTGTGGCATAGGTATGTCACCCCTCTAGCAGGCCTTACAGCCCTAAGGCAGGGTGCACTATACCACAGGTGAGGGCATAGCTGCATGAGCAATATGCCCCTACAGTGTCCAAGTCCATTCTTAGACATTGTAAGTACAGTGTGGCCATATTAAGTACATGGTCTGGGAGTTTGTCAAAAATGAACTCCACAGCACCATAATGGCTACACTGAAAACTGGGAAGTTTGGTATCAAACTTCTTAGAATAATAAACCCACACTGATGCCAGTGTTGGATTTATTACAAAATGCACACAGAGGGCATCTTAGAAGATGCCCCCTGTATTTTACCTAATCCTTCAGTGCAGGACTGACTGGTCTGTGCCAGCCCGCCACTGAGATGAGTTTCTACCCCCCTGGGGTGAGAGCCTTTGTGCTGTCTGAGGACAGGAACAAAGCCTGCACTGGGTGGAGGTGCTTCTCACCTCCCTGTGCAGGAACTGTAACACCTGGCGGTGAGCCTCAAAGGCTCATGCCTTTTGTTACAGCACCCCAGGGCATCCCAGCTAGTGGAGATGCCTGCCCCTCCGGCCACCGCCCCCACTTTTGACGGCAAGACTCAAGGAGATAATTACAAAAACAAGGAGTCACCACCCACCAGTGGTGGTCACCACTGCAATCAGCACAAAACGCATAAAAAATTATATTTAAACACTTTTTTGAATGGAATCTCCTTTTGAGCTGATGTACAGTTGTCTAGTTCCACTTCTTACTTTGAAAAATGAAGACAGCTGTGTTGGTGGCAGTAATTTCAGCGTGTAGGGTTGGAGAAGTTCAGGTTATATCAAATTGTCAAACTTCTACATTTTTTATCCTGAAATGTTTGTCCTTTGTTCCAGCACAACTCTTCACCCACTGTGGTTTCTGCACTTCATTTAGGTCAATTTGTTAATCTTCCATCTTTCTTCTCTTCTGCACATCTTATCAGATGGAAGAACTTCATAAACGGGACCCAGATATGCACTATCTTACTATATTGACCACACTTATCACTTTAGCACAAATGATTAATTATTTGGGAGCTGAGAAGCCAAGGCCATCACCAAATGCACAGTTTCACTCTGGTCTACCCTCTGTATCAAGATCTGCTATGTCTTGGCCTACAAAGATCCCTGGAGGTCTCCAGTTGCCAACACCTAAGAGGTAAATACATGATCATCTTTGCATACTTTTACCAATCACTACTGCCCCATGTCTCAAGCACGCAGTGACAGATACTTTGCCTGAGCTTTCTTGTTGCCTGAGCATTGTTGACTTCATTGGTTAACTGGAACTACTCAGTCTCATCTCCTAAAAAGGTATTGCTTTGGGACTCATTCATGAGGTGTGGAATCTCTCGAAAGATGTCTCCATCAGAAAAAAACTGCTTACCCGTTGTAGCAATATTTCAATTAGATACACAGTCTTCACAACAATTCTCACCTCTGCCCTCCTCCCCTGAGGAGATGTGACTTGAAAGATCTCAAGGCATTCAAACATGCTATGTGCTATATTTTGGTTGTCATTGCTCTCTTCTCGGTTCCTCACTCTGCTCCTGTGTAATGAAAAACGAACTGGTCCTAGCATACCATTTGGGGTCTAGTGTACTCCGGTGATGTCATGTCCAGAGGTGGGGTTGTAGCTGGTGCTGCGTGAGGCCCGCTGGCAGCACAGAAGTGCTATTGCAAGGTTTACTGACCAGCCTCGAGAGGTAAATCATAAAGGACCAGATGTACAAAGCACTTTTGTGCTCACATGGCTCAAATTCGGAGTCTGCAACTGCAAAATTTCTGTCTGTAATGTACTGACCCATTTTATGTGTTTGTTACTTTTTGACTGGCTCCTAAAATGAGTTTGCAGTTAGATAAGAAATGACTATTTAGAGGAGTAGTGTTATACGCATCCTTTTCAAATAGGGATTCCGATCCGTATGTAGCCACTAAAAGTTGGAGAACACTCTCCCCCCAAGTGGGGGTGGTAACCCATTTGCAAAAGGGAAGGAGTTCTCTTCCCCTTTTTGAATGTTAAAAAAAGGTTGTTGGGGAGGGCCACTGTCTACTCTCAAGGTAATTAATAGCTTGTTTATTTTTTAAATGCAGCCCTGTTTCCTTTAAGAAAAAAAGCTGCATTTAAAAAATAAATATATATTTTAATAGCGATCACCGGTATGGTGGTTTCCTGACCCCTGTAGACCACCATTCCTGTGATGGCCAGGAATTATAGTGAGTTTCTATTTATGACCTCATTTTTTATTAGGTAGGTTGGATTGTGACCCATTACAATTTACAGTTTGTGAATAGATCTATCAGTACATAGTGCAGTTTGTAAAGCCCACACTGGTTGTAAAGATACTGGTCGCACTTTGCGACCAGAGGGTCATACATCTGACCCAAAGTAAACAATCTGTGGGAAGATTGTGTGTTTTACCGAATGTAAGTAACATTTTCTTCTCGTGGATAGGTATTCTTCCTGTGGATTCATCTACAACCTCCTTCCACCCTGAGGAGTTAGTGCACCGAATAGTTAGAACCCAAGGTCTGCAAGCGTCTCATGTTATCATTATTAGGGTTGAGTCTGCGTTGCATGCGCTCGCGCATGCGTATCGCAGCGAGACGCTTTAGTATTTAGAAAAGGGCTCGGAGCCCTGTCAACTTCACGTCAGTGTTTTTTATTGGTTCGTGGGCTTGCCTAATAAAATCTGCTTGCTTTCATTAGTTGAAAGGCACGCATACGTCATGCCTTTTCCGGTGGCTAGCCCTCCTCGAGCGCATCGACCAAGTACATAAAACATGCGAGGCTCGCTGTTTTCCATCAGGCTCGTGGACTTCTTTTTCTCTAATTTACGAGCGCGATATCGCTTGGCAAAAGTCGAGCGCTTTACATAGTTAATTTCACTTTTTCTGGTTATGTACATAAATGCACTTTTGCCCGATAGGTGAAAAGTCGGGTTAAGAGTTTACAACACGATCAACTCTAACATGAGCAAACGCGAGACCCGTTGCATTGTAAATGCTTGTTATTGTTGTTGCTGTCACTGCTGCTTCTCAGTTCTTTTCTACATGCCTGAAAAAGTACCAGGAACAAACTCCGCTGTGACGGTTGGGCAGGTGGAGTTTCCGCTGAGGCCGCGTGGCACCACCAGGCAAGGTACGAGAGCCGTTGCTGGGATAAAAGGTTTCCGATCCAGTCTGCCTCCTCAAGGATATTCATAAGATGTGGAATCTGTGCGAAGATTCACGTATCTCCCAGAAATATTGTTACCAAAAGGAAGTAAATTAGTGTGCATTTTGGATGAGATGAAGAAATCCCATTTAGCACCAATCCTGCTCTATTTGAGCTGGCTTCCTATTGAGAATAGTTTCACTTTCAAAATTAGGTGCTTGGTACACTTTCCAATCAAGGCTCTCAGGAGGCTCTTGCCAGCTTCGTAGTTCAAACACCTTTTCGCTCGAAACTCCAGCCCTCAACAAAAAAACACCATAACTCAGTCTTTCGCAGACTGTAATGCTCCTCCTTTCCGGCATTCAAAAAAATGTGACACCCCTTCCCTCTCACCCCCCATCTGTTGGACCTTTACTTTCATCGCTATAGTAAAGGGTCGGCTTCTTGAATCCCTTTGGAAGGTGGTTGTGTATACACTTTAGTTTCAGTATTAACTTGCTTATTTGCATTGCTTTAAATGGGCCGGTACTGTCCGGTACTGAGTACCGGCACTTTTTTATTTTGAGAGGGAGAGTACCGGCACATCTCAACAAAAACGTAATACTTTTAATTGGAGAGTACCGGCACAGAGTATCTGCAGTTTAATTTTTCCATTTCAAGCTCTGCTTGTTTGTATATATTCTACTTGTGCTCTCTGCTGTATACATACTGGTAATTGTTCCTCAACTATACTGCTATCATCTTTTGTAATCGCTGTTGACGATCCATGTAAATTGCTCTATTGCACCTAGGCTTTAGCCGTGCTCTATAAACTATTAAAGAAATCAGTCAATTTAATCAATAAAAAGGAGGGAACTAGTCGATCACATTGTTGGGAGTAGGGATTGTCTTGTCTTCCTCCAAACTACCTTGCTGAACCACGACATCACTGAGAATTTACCAGGATGCACAAACGAGATCAACTCCGTTTTAATCTTGATTTTATTAAACAAAAGCAGGTGAACCCACACTGATATCTTACGTAGCTAATCCATCTGCCTGGGAGAGAGCCGTCGGTGGAAAGTTAGAACATGGCTGTGGCTTGACAAATGCGTTATACGTTTATGCGCTTCGTTGTTGACTGCATAGAACTGTCCGGCCTCGTTGGGGGCAGGTTACTTTGCATGCAGTCAAGCTAGCTATTTGGACGCTCCAGTTTATCGTTGAATGCCATCATTTTCAAGTCAATGTCATGGGATTTGAGTAGTCAGCTGTTTCCTCTCCAGAGTGCATCTGTATCTGACTCACCGATGCTGACTCCGAGGAATCGGGTGCCAGATGGCAGAGAGGGAACGGAAATTGAACGCCTTGGTAAGTGGGAGTCCTCTCAGAAGGGAATACGCGCCCTGTTAAATTAGCCTAAATATACTTCATATGAAATGGCTATTACCTGTGCTGAAATGATCTTTCCAGGTCTTCTCATTCAGTTCCCCCATTGATTATGGTAAATAACTGAATTTTTGTTACCGTTTGTTATGTGTCTATTGTACCGTACATACAAAACTACCAAGTGCCTATCAAAAGACACAAATATAGTTCCACATGTCCTTTATTGGTGGCGAAATGAGACGATTCAGCTGTCTGTCACCGCTGCACAATTGCAGCGAAATGTCGTGTTCATTTCTGAGTCCCTGGGACTCCGATGTATTCGGGGCTGTAAGTAGGATGGAAAAGTGTGGGGGTCCCTAACGGGGCTGAGGCCTATGGAAATGGGGGGGTGGCTTATACAAGCAAACTGCATTTAAATGATTCTCACATAGTGCCCTCCCCCAGCCGATATTGTGGTTCCTATTTGAGCTTTCTGTTTTTGCATCCAGATATACGGCACACCAACTGACAAACTCCTAAAACTCGACAGGGATGTGGGCCTCCTATACGGTTGTTAACTGTTTAAGATAAATGAGTAACAATAATGATTTTGGTGCAAATAATTAATATGACAATGTTTCAATTATTACCTTGTGAAACTGAATTAAACATTACTGAGGGCTGTGGAAGAGCTAGTGTCTCAGGGCCAGATGTAGTAATCTACAATTTTGCGACTTGCAAATTGCGAGTCAGACCGACTCGCAATTTGCAACTCGCAAAATTGTATGCAGAAAGGTGTCTCAGACGCCATAGCGAGTCCCTAGACAGCAGACCTCCATGTCTGTGACTGCTTTTTTAATAAAGCAGTTTTTTTTGTTTTGAATTGCAGCCCGTTTTCCTTAAAGGAAAACGAATTGCAATACAAAAAAATAATGAAACCATTTGGTTTCATTTTTTCAAAGTAGGCAGTGGTCCGTTGGACCACTGCCTGCTCTGAAAAAATATTTTCAGCGACATTCACAAAGGGGATGGGGTCCCATGGGGACCCCTTCCCATTTGCGAATGAGTTACCACCCACTTCAAGTGGTTGTTAACTGCGAATTGCTTTGCGACCGCTTTCACGGTCACAAAGCAATTCTGCATTGCGGTGCCGACTCGCAAAATGTGAATCAGCATCGCGATGGCCGTTTTGCATGTCGCAAACTGCGGTTTTCGCAGTTTGCGACATGCAAAACGGTTCCTACATCTGGCCCTCAATCACTCTGGTTTTGCAAGTATGCCATTTTTTGCTCCACATTGCGTTCATTTGCATATCTCACTCGTAATCGCTTTCCTCTTCAGCACACTCTTCTGAATGCACTTCCTTGCATCTCCTTCACCTCACCACTTCCCAAACACACAACTCACCAACTTCCCTGTAAACACTGCAATTCCTTTAACTTTAACCTTGTCAATATTTTGAAAACTGTGTACCCGCTTCACACACATTTACACAGTCACCATTGCAACTGGAATAACTGATCACTGATCTGTGTGCTCTGCAGAGAGGTCAATGATTGGATGACCATGTATTATGAACCCCTTTTTGACACACTGACATGTACCGTGACAAGCTAGCCCTGTTTTCAGCATCAACTTAAAAGCTCTAGTTGTGGCATGTTATGAATACTGAGAGGTGATTCATTTGAAAGTATGCACTACACGAAAAAAATAAAGTAACACAAAATTCTGGAACTAGCTAACACTTCTATTGGAAGCAAGATCAAATAAAACGTGAACTACAAACAGGAACTAAATCACTGACATGCATTATCTTATCGTTTTTTACATTCATTATTCAGAAATCGATCAGTGTATTTTCGCCTGCAAAATTAATGACATGAATAATAGGACCAGATAGAGACCCGTTTCGATGTCTGTTTTTTTAGGTCGAAGCCTAGATTGCTAAAGACGTCTTGGAGATATTCTGAAAGCATCCCTGGAAATGCATTCTGCCCGTTGCTTTCCATTGGCTTTGTAACTTACATTTGCTTGCTTTCTATCACCTGGCTTTATTTGTTTTAGGCTGTCTAGAGTGTCTTTGCCACTCCTGTGAGCATAGCCTGTTCACCTACACTTCTTGTATTCTTCTACGAGTGCTTGCTTTCTGTAATCAGGCCTTTACATTTTGTTCTTATTGTGTCACATTTACTGTACATTCAGAGACAGAAGTCAACTGTCAGGCTGTGTCTTCTGAGAGAACTTAGGCCCTCATTCTGAGTCTGACGGGCGGCGGAGGCCGCCCGCCAGACTTCCCCCCTCCGAAATACCGCTCCGCGGTCGAAAGACCGCGGAGGGTATTCCGAGTTTTCCCCTGGGCTGGCGGGCGGTCTTCGCAAGACCGCCCGCCAGCCCAGGGGAAAACTCCCTTCCCACGATGACGCCGGCTCATAATAGAGCCGGCGGAGTGGGAAGGTGCGACGGGTGCAGTTGCACCCGTCGCGTATTTCAGTGTCTGCTTTGCAGACACTGAAATACTTTTAGGGGCCCTCTTACGGGGGCCCCTGCCGTGCCCATGCCATAGGCATGGGCACGGCAGGGGCCCCCAGGGGCCCCGCGACTCCCCCTCCCGCCATCCGGTTCCCGGCGGGAGAACCGCCAGGAACTGGATGGCGGGAGGGGGAGTCGGAATCCTCCATGGCTGCGGAGCGCGCTCCGCAGCCATGGAGGATTCCTACGAGCGGCGGAAAGTCAGCGGGAGACCGCTGGCTTTCCGCGTCTGACCGCGGCTAAACCGCCGCGGTCAGAATGCTCGTAGGAGCACCGCCAGCCTGTTGGCGGTGCTCCCGTGGTCGGTGGCCCTGGCGGCCACCGACCGCCAGGGTCGGAATGACCCGCTTAGTGTTTACTTTTCTTGCCCTGACTTCAAAGTGAAAAGATTTATGTGACAATTCTGCTGGGTAATGATGTGAAATGAAAGGCTGTAGGATGTTATTATCTGGGACCAAGCACAATTTAATGTCTGCAAATGAACTGTGCAAATATTTCGGAATATATCACAGTTAGGAAAGCAGAATTAAGCACTTTTTGTCATTCTGAACTATGGTGGAAACCGATCTTCTATTATGATCAAAACAAATCAATATGCTTGGTGATGCCATTTCCACACATCATCACTTGTGTGTTGTATAGTTTTATCAGTATAACTGTGTGTCTGTGAAAACATAATGGTCATTGAAAATGAGTTGTCTGTAATGGCATTGCTCTGCCACACAGTGCATACCCCACTCTTTTCAACTCCACTCTTTGATACTTCACTCTACTCTACGCCAGTCAACTCGAGTACACTCAACTCCACAGCACACTGACACTCTACTCCTCTCCATGCCACCCTACACCACCCTTCTCTACGCCATCCCACTTTATGCTCTCCACCATATGCAACTCCACTCCACACCACCCCAATCTATGCCTCCACTCTGTACGTCCCTCACTCTACTTTTCTCTACTCTGACATTCTACTTAATTCAACTCTACTCAATGCCGCTGTACTTCACTCTATGCCACTCGACTCTACAACACCCCTCTCTACGACACTGTAGGCCACTCCACTCTATTACACTCTGTGCTACTTTGCTCTACTGTATGCCACTCCACTCTGTGACACTGTATGCCACTTTGCTCCACTCTATGCTATGATGCTACATTACTCCCCTCTTCGTCACTTCACTCTACTTCATGACACTCTTCATTCCTTCACTCTCCGCTCCTTCATTCTATGACATTACACAACACTCTACTCCCCTGTATGCCTCTCCACTCAGCGCCATATCACTCCCTCCACTCTACGTCACTGCACTCTGACAATCTGCTCCACTCCTCAACACTGCACGCTACGCGAACTCTCTCTTCATCATGACACTCTATGCCAGTGTATTCCACTTTATGCCACGCTGTGCCTCTCTACTCAACGCCATTCCACTCTGCAACACTCTACTCCACTCAATGCCTCTCCACGTTGCAGCACAACTGCAATAAACTGGCAACAAAGGTGTTGGTAATGGCTAAAAGACAGGTAGGGTTATGCTGGGGTAAATTGTAGACACCCATGAAGCAGCAGTGCCTCTCAGACATGTTCTCATGAAAAGAGCAATTAGAAACATATGATGAAGAACTACTAGAAACCTCACACCCAAAAACATATGGGAACCCTGTTCTGCCTACCTGTTAACCATGACAGACTCACCTTAACAGACACATGATTTATGAGAGCGCATGTTGTCATTGCGACCTTGTAGTGCAAGTACCAATACAATTGTTGCCTGTAATGAAATGGCCTTTGTTTGTTTGTATTCCTATTGTGTTTTCTTCTTTCTGTACAGTATGCTGTTAAGCATTAATCCTCTAATAAATAATTAAAAACAGAAAATGGAATTTCTCATCTCTCTTTTCCTTTATAGATTCCAATTTATGTGCACCAGCTTAGACCTAACCAGCAAATGTTCATCTCCCAATGCCAGCATCAACCTAGCAGCACTTTAGACATTAATTTAAGCTCTACAGTTAACAAACCCTGTTTTGACCCTTGGAACAATTGCTTTTTTGCTACAGTCTAACATTTGAGAAGAAAATAACTACCTTACCCATACAGTCATGAGCTTAACATTTAGGAACAGAAGAACCTGCTGTCTCATGTGTGTCACCACTTCATTCCTAGATTCCCATTGCAACCCTCATTCACGGTGGTCTTCTTGGAGTGTCACCAGCTCACAGCAGTCTCTACCTTCGTGCCATGGCTTCCATTCTTTAGACGTCTAGTGCACCAAAGACAGAACTGGGCAATATTGATATTTGAGGGTTGTTTCCTCTTTTAGAAAGCCAAGATAGTTCAATCATCCTACTATTGGCTGCTCTTTTATTCTTCTCCGGCCTCTCAAACCTACCTTCCAGTTGGGAAGTAGAAGAAACAGCACAGTTCCGAAATCTATGCATCAGTGATAAGTGGCATATTATTTAGCCTGCCCAACAGTGCTGTAAACTTGACTTTCACATTATTCACTTTATCCAATATTGACTCCCAGTTAGAGATTCCTTACCTTAGAATTTTCCCCAGATATCAGACTGAATCTGGAGATGATTCTTCATGCAGTTCCCTTGCGCGCCATCAGGTGGCATCAATCGACTCCACGTCCGTCGTTCACATTGTTGTCACCTTGATGATGTCGTGGTCATATATAGGCGCCTCCCTGGTGCGCTGATGTCAGTTCTTTTCTTTCTGCTCCAGCCAATGCACCTAATCTGGAGAAGGGCTACCCTCAGTCATTTTTTGACAGATTTTTCGGTATTTTATTGAAGTTTTTTGACCAACAGCTGCATCAACATGTCATACCGGAAAACCAGATTTAAGCCATGTGATTCCTGTCACCCCATCATGTCAGTGACAGGTGCACACCTCGTGTGCCTGTGCTGTCTGGAGCGCGACCACGACCTGTGCGCTGAGTACCAGGCCACAAATCCAAAGGCTTTGAGAGAGCGGTCCTTTAAGGGCATGGCAGCCCGGAGCTCAGCTCTGCGTTGCTTCCGGTCTCGTTCGGGAGGAAGGTCACAAGCTCACTCGTGGAGCCTTCATCACTCGTCCTCATCCCACTCCAAATCTTTGGGACATTTGGGTCACAAGAAGAAGAAGTCGAAAAAAACCGAATGTTCTTAGACTTCACCCTGTTGCGCGGACGATGCAACACCGGAGGAGAGTCGTCGCTCTAGGCCTCCATCCTTGGAGCCTGCTTCTGGGTCAGCTCTGCGCCTCCCATTGTCTCTGGGAACCAGAGCCACCCTTGCCCAACTCATAGAATATTATGAGGCCATGTGCCTAATTTTTGGGCAGTCCGACCCTCCTGTGACGCCTTTGGACCCAGTAGGGTAGGCGGGGCCCTCCTCAGGTTCCGCACCTGTAGCTTTGGCCTCAGCTCCAGAAGGCACCTAAGTATCTGTTACCAGATCTGCGCCAACATTGGTTGTACCATCGTGACCTTCCCTGGCGCCGGTACAGAAGTCAATGCTCCTGATGTCAGTCTTGCCCACGATCAACGTCGACCCTATACTAATTCCCGACTCTGACCCGGAACCAGAATGAAATTGTCCGATGCCGATGTCGATTCCGACTTTGATGGGGACCTTCCTCCCCAGGTTGAATCTTGACCCTTATGCCTATGGGTACGGATATAGTGAGGGTATGGAGGGGGGTGGCTGCACCCTTTGGAATACCAGCTAGATGACCCTGAAGTAGACTGACCCCAGGAATTTGGTGAAACCAGTGGTCTTGCACCTCTCCTGATGCTGGCATGCTTTCTCTGTGGCTACTGAGGAGGAGCCTCATATTCAGTGGTGGTGAGAAGAGCGGCAGAGATCCTGGGCCTCGAGCTGCCTTCCTTGGCTGTCAGGAATAACCTCCTGAATGAGGTGTTTCAGCCCAGGGCTTCTACATCTGAACCCATTTTTCCCTTCAGTGAGGCCCTTACTGATGTCCTGCTGGGGGCGTGGTCTAAACCCAGCACAAGATCTCATGTCAGCAGGACAATCACCCACTGCCATAGGCCTGCACCTAACGATTCTAAGTTCCTGACCCAACAGCCTATGCCTGAGAGTTTGAGCATCTTCCTCTTCTGGCGCATTTCCTTCCGCACCCCCAAACAGGGAATCAAAACAACTGGACTAACTTTGGAAGAAGTTATTCTCTTCCTCCAGTCTGGTGCTGCAGTTCGTGAACACTGCATGCCTTTTGGGCTTCTACTCCCATACTTTATGGCACACTGTCGCGCAGGTGCTGCCACAGGTCCCGGAGGAGGCCTGGACCATTCTCTCCCAAGCTGTTTCTGATGAGAGAGATTGAGATTCACTGTCCTCTGGCCATGACCGACTCACTAGGCAGATCAGTTGCGTCAATGGTGGCCTTAAGGTGCCATGCTTGGTTGAGGACATCTGGTTTTTCAGGGAATGTCCAGCAATCGCTTATGGACATTCTCTTCAATGGCATCTGTCTCTTTGGAGACAAAGCAGACCCATGACTTGAGCACTTTAAGGAGTCCCGGGCTACGGCTCAGTTCCCTTAGCTTTGCCTCTGCTCCTCGCCCTCCCCCCAAGTCCACTTTTTGCCACTTTAGTGACTACACTAGGGGCACCCAACTGCGTCCAGTTCCCTGCAGCCACAGTGCTGTGCATGCTGCCCAGCCTCTTCATGGATGAGGATGCGGGATCCAACGTTCCCGTGGATCAGGGAGCCAGCAGTCTGTCCACTCCACTGCACCCATGAACCACCCTCCCCCACCCCTGCTGCAGCCTCCAAACCTTAATACTCTGTTGCTCCATAATAGACAAGTTGGAGGCATGATTCACCATCACCTGCCCCACTGGGAATCCGCCCTATGCTTGACCTCTGGTCCCTCAATCTCTTCGTCAGAAAGGAGAAGTTCAAAATGCTCACTCTGGCTCAAGTGCTATCTGTCCTGGACCCTGGAGACTGGATGATAGCATTGGACTTGCAGGATGCCTACTTTCACATTCCTGCCTTGCCTGCCCACAAATGTTACTTGCGGTTCGTGACAGGTGACAAGCACTTTCAGTTTACCGTGCTCCCCTTTGGCCTTACCAGCACCCCTGGGGTGTTCACAAAAGTGATGGCAGTGGTCGCAGCTCATCTACGCTGGCTAGGGGTTTCAGTCTTCCCCTGCCTCGACAACTGGCTGTTGAAGACAGGCCCGCCTCAGGCTGTCGTCTCCCACCTCCAGACTATGGTGGACCTCCTGCATTCGCTGGTCTTCACTATAAATGGGTTGAAGTCACGCCTGACTCCCTCTCAAATGCTCCCTTTCATCGGAGCTGTCTGGACACAGTGAATTTTCAGGCCTATCCTGCAGAGCGGCGAGTCCAGGATATTCAGGCTATGATACCGATGTTTCAGCCTCTATCCTCGGTTTAGGTGAGAATGACTCCTCATTCTGCCTCATGGCCTCCTGCATCCTGATGGTCCCACATGCCAGAAGGCATATGTTGGCTCTGCAGTGGCACCTGACGTTCCAGTGGACGCAGCATCAGGGGAATCTCTCTGACATGGCAGATCTCAGAGGGAATTGCGCAAGATTTGCAGTGGTGGCCTTCAAACCACGATTAGGTCAAAGGCAGATCCCTCTCCCTTCCCCATACAGATCTACCAGTAGTGACATATGCATCACTCCTGGGATGGGGTGGCCACGTGGGGGAGGCAGAGATCAGAGGCATTTGGTTTCCTGCGGAGTCCGGGCTTCACATAAACCTTCTGGAGCTCGGGCGATCAGGCTTGCATTGAAAGCATTCCTTCCCTCTCTCAAAGGGAAAGAGGTACAGGGGTTCACCTACAACACCACTGCCATGTGGTGCTTCAACAAATAAGGGCGGGTGTGGTCATGGGCCCTTTCTCAAGAAGTACTGGGCGTGGTTGAAACGTCAGGGCATATCCCTGGTGGTTCAACATCTGGCGGGCTCTCTGAACACCAGATCAGGCAAACTCAGCCATCAATGCATGGTTTCTCCATCCGGATGTGGCGGCAAGTCTCTTTCAACAGTGGGGAGAGCCTTTGTTAGATCTCTTTGCATCTGCTGAGAACACACAATGTCTGCTGTTTTGCGTACTAGAGTTTCTAAGGCGGCACTCGCTCTGCGACGCTTTTCATCTCAAGTGGAACTCAGGCCTCCTCTATGGCTTTCCGCCAATACCACTTCTGCTCACAGTTCTCAAGAAGATGAAGAACGACCTGGCCTAAGTAATTCTTGTGTCCAAAAGGAGCGTTGGCGATCTGCCTTAATCGTACCAAAGATTTCCAGGTGAACTATCAACTCTTTGTTGGTTATGTGGGTGTGGGGAAAGGACTGGCAGTGCAGAAAAGGACTATCTGTAGATGCGTTGTTCTCTGCATCAAAATGTGCTATGCTTTGGCTAAGAAGCAACCACTTGAGGGTTTGCATTCTCACTCTGCCAGAGCAACTGCTACAACCACTCCATTAGAGTGCGGAGTTCTAGTCCTGGATATCTGCAAGGCAGCAATGTGGGCATCCCTGCACACATTCACTAAACACTACTGCATGGACAGTCAGGTTCGCAGGCCACTTTGGCTACTTTGGCCTTTCAGTCCTGCACGACTTCTTAGTATGATCTGGGTTTGCAGACCCACCTCCTGGGATGGTATTGCTTGGGTATTTATTCTAATGTAAGGAATCTCCAGCTAGAAGTCTCTATCAGATGAACAAGTTACTTACCTTCGTTAACAAGTTATCTGGTAGAAACATATTCTAGTTGCAGATTCTTTACCGCCCCACCCATCCTTCCCGCTCTGCAAACTGATTTCTAGGGATAGGGACTTTCCCTTGTTAGGGCCCTAGTTCTGGCACCCCAGCATCAGTGTCCTTCATGGCTTCACGCTTCTGGCATGGAAAGTCGTGAAAAGAAACTGACGTCAGCGCACCGCGGTGGCGCCTATATATGACTGCGACATCATCACAGCAACCACGATGCCACCAACGGACGTTGAGTCAACCGATGTTACCTGGCGATGCGCAAGGGTACTACTCGAAGAAAAATCTCTGGATCCAGTCTGACACCTGGGGTAAATTTTAAGGTAAGGAATCTGCAACTAGAATATGTCTCTACCAGATAATTAATTACTTAAGGTAAGTAACTTGTTCTTTAACATTCATCGGGGGCTAGTGAGGGGTCAGTGTGACGGTTGTTCCTCCCTGTTTATTCCTGTACCTCCTTAAGCTGCCTTGTGCCAAACCATGTTTCAGTCAGAGCTCCTGGTTGCCCTGTGGGTTTTCACATTCATTCATTGTCCCCAGTTGTTCATCTGTCTGCCACCCTCTGACCTCATACAGTGTAGGTCTTAATTAAAGATGTAACATTGCTTCTGGATTTGATGGTAGGGCGCTAGTGGTGGATCCTCGGACAGTCAAAGCTCTAATTACTATTCACTTTGAACCAGGGTCCACACAATAACAACATGTAGCCGGCACAGCACCTCTTCTCCTTAGCTCGTGCCGCTACACCAACTGGTGTGCATTGCTTTCAATGATCAGACTCTATTGCTTGTTTCTGTTCTGGAAAAGGTATGATTATTTTGAAATTCTTTGGAGTGAGTGACTATTGTTGATACACACAATTAAACTTTTAAAAATTAGTTAACTGATCGCAGGTCCCCTTTACATTAGTTGAGGTGCCATTATAACTTTAAAAATGATTGTGAAGTTTAGGGCTTTTACTCTAGATCAAAACCTTTAATCTTTCAATGCCATAATCATTTTGAAATTGTGTTGTACTTTATTTTCAAAGGAATGGTTCTAGTTGTAAATCAGTTGCATGACTAATGGGATTGGCGTCGTCCCAATACCCTGACATGACCTTCACCATGAAACAGATGAAAATACATTTTGTTTAAAATTATTCCTGTTCTCTTAGTGGATCTGTATTCCTGGTGACCACATCTAAGACTAACCTTGACTCTATTTCTCAATGGTTGATATACTGTGAATCCCAATTTGACTATTCAGTTAGTCATGAAATTAAATTATTTTATTGAATATGCTTTATATGCTTTTCGTATTACAGGTGAACACAAACTTCACTTCATCCCAGCATTGATTGGCCCTTTCCTGGAAGTAACATTGATTCCCCAACCAGATCTGCGCAACGTGATGATTCCTATTTTCCATGACATGATGGATTGGGAACAAAGACGGAGTGGCAACTTTAAACAGGTTCGTGAACCAAATTCATTAATGAAGTTGAATTTCAAGTTCTTCCTAGTACAGATGTCTCTTTCGGTTGAAATGCTTTGTAACAGGCACTCTGGTACTTTTGATGGAGTTGTAGTTGCAGTTGTGTTTGGGGAAGTGTATATTTTGCACACATAAAGATGATGCCTAAGTACAATAGTGCTAGATAACGTTTTTGCTTGTTTCTCCGGGGAAAATATTTGTTCCAATGTAGCTCATCAGTTTTGCTAGTGTTTCCGCCTAATGCGAACCCTTCACATAGACTTGCATCAGGCCTTGACAGGAATAAATCTCTGGTTAGAAGGTGACAATGTGTCCGCGAAGAGTTTGTGAATATCCACAACCTTCACGGGGTTGGGGGGTGAGGGTGTCTGCCTGTGCACACACTACTCAAACCTAATATTTTATTCTTCTTGTGTAATAGTATGTGTGAACACATACATCCTCGCGTGTAAATTCAGTTTTCAGGAATTCAAATTTGTTTGCATTGAGAATCTGACGTAGTTTGTCACCAAAGGTTTGTAATTCCATTTGCAAATTGGGCCCTTTAGTCATCAGAAATGAGCTCGTTAGCATTTTTAACTGTCAAAGAAAGATTCAGGGTAGAGTGAACTAATTATCTTGAACTCATAGAGGAGTAGATTAAAAAAAAAGCACTAATTTTCTATAATAATCTTGTCAAGACCCCAGTACTACCAGGGAACACTCTTGCCCAACGTCCTTTAAAAACGTCTGTTTCATTAGATGGCTTTACATGCGCAATATAATGTACATAGCTTTCTCTGTGTTTGCACAGAGCGGAAGGCTAAGGTATCGTTGCCCTATATACATGCCACATTTTCTGTTTTCTATTCATTTGACTCTTGGCAGTCTGTTGCATAAAATAATCCTGCATTCACAGCAAAGGCGTTATGCTCTCACACACCGTGTTAGTCTCAATGCGTTATGTAGATGCAAGCTCGTAATGATGTTATACGTTTTTTTTTCATTTATCAAACTTGGATTTTTACCTGTGATAAAAACTGAAGATATACTTTGAGAGATAACCTTGCTGTAGAATTCGTAAGTCAGAATTTCATCTCAGAAAAATATAAGGCGTTCATACCGAGATCACTTCAATTGAAATCAAATGACAGATGTCACCGGGCACCTCACCGTATCCAAGTTGACCTGTCTTTTTTTAGTCTTCCTACAAAATAAATATTAATTTGAGCAATTAATTTTTGAAGACTTGTATCAGCGATTGCTTTAGCTCAATGAGCTGCCTAGTGCAGCTAGCTGCATATGTAAACTACAGCTAATCAGCTTTGAAATTGTCCAAACGAGAGGCAATAACCTTTTCCATCCACGGCATATCTGTCATGGCACCTTTAGATTTCCTAGACTTAATCACAAGATATATTCTTTTTAAAACATTAATATGTGTCACAAATACCATCTCTGCACTGTTCTGGTGCTACATAAAAATAACGCATTATGTGCAAAAGGTAGAAATGGTTGAAATATGTTTGATACGTGTTTCGGGATAAAAAGTGGAATATTTTAATTGTAAATACAAATAATAATGGTAAGCCAGTGCGCACCAGTGAGTCAGTCCCTTGTTGAGTCCAGCTTACAGGTTATCACTTGTGTACCAAATGTTGACATGAAAATCTTGACTTACTTTGATTATTATAGCTAAGCCTCAGTGGTCTCCTCATATAATTGATAGATGTTACCCACGCTTGTTCTTGTTAATAATGTTAATACCTCCTGCTAGTCACATGAAGATGTAAAAAGTTTCATTCTCAATAGTGGAATATTCAGAAAGATTGATCTACAGTGTTCACACCTCAAACCAAACTGATTGTTATGTTATTTTCAGAACTGTGGTTGACAATAGAAACTGTCAGTGATTGAATATTCTTGTTGTTGAAGGTATTATACACAATTCCTTTGAACGGCAGTTTGTGGTATTTATATAAAATATGTGAAAGGTGGAGCCACTCATACTAGGGTGTTTATATTTTTTAAACATAGGATTACCCCATACAGGAGAGTTATGAGTAGAGTTCCTCACTCCCACTGCCTGCATCAAGTCAGAGGAAGAGAGTATGGCAGGAGAGTGCACACAGACAGTCATATTATGGCCCTGATTGTTTAAGAGTCAAGAAGGCTGGCATGCTTTATACTTCCATCTAAATTGTAGAGAACTGGAGGGGATTTACATGAAACAAATGCTGTACTGATGTTACCAAGCATTGCAGAGGTGTACAAGAAAATATATGCATACACAGGTTCCTTCTGATTGGTTAGCACATGTGAAAGGGCCACAAACTCTGTGTTTTCCCTTTCTCTCTAAATCAGGGGTTTCCAGCCATTTCTGTGATAAGATCTACTCATGCTCAATGAAAAGCATCCTAAGCTACTAATATTAGTATTGTACTAGTGACCGCATCAGACATTACATTAGATTAGATTACATCAGATTACATTAGTGGCCATCCCACACAAGACTGCCAGCAGTAATTGCCTCAGTGTATCAATATCAACCAGGTTTGGCTGGAGTAATGAAGAAGGCTTTTTCGATTTGGAATGTGTCTACATGGGTGATAAATGACCAGTAGCTGACATGCCCATGTCAAGAATGTGATATTAGTAATACAGCAAAATCTTTCTTTCAAATATCAGCTTAAATGTATTTTGGAAATCTATTTTCTCTAAACATCAGCTTTTGAGTTCTGAAAATACACACATTAGCATCTTGAATGCACACTTTTCAATTTTGGGATACATACATCAATTTAACCAAATAAAAGCATGTAATTTATTAGTTTGGACTGTACACAGTAGAGCTATTTCCAGGTAGTTGGAGAGATAATAATTGCTCCTGAGTTACTTGTTGGAGAAGCCTGCTCTAGATGATGATGGAGCAGTAATGTCTGAAACCTTGTACAGACGAGCTTCCTTAATTTCTATGTTATTTTCTGACACTTATGTGTTACAGAGAAAACATATGGCTGAAATGAGTTCCGTTTGTGCAGGTTGACTTACGAAAGGTGATAATTTCCAAATCGGGATGAGATGAGTAGTTATGGTGAATGACCAAATAGAATGCCCAAAAAAAAACATACAAAAAAATTTACATGCCAGGAATGTATGTCCTTATGCTGTGTTTCACTGCTAAGTCTTCCACCACCAAGGCCACTATAACCATAGCCTTTGGTCAGACACACTGATCTGGAAGAAAACAAATGCACGACTCTTGCTTGTATCCACTGTCTTGGCTTTAAGAAGAACTCTTCAACAGCAAAACTACCACCCCAGACTATGCTAAAAACAGAGCTTGTAAATAGAACCTGATTAGTTAAAAAAAAAATATCTACATCTCATAAGGATGCTAAAATTGAACAGAGACAGAGAGAAGATAGGAGAGCACTTTATGCTTTCCAGTAGTGGAAGTGCCAAAAGACAGACACAGCTGCACCTTGCTAGCATACTCCAGAGTATCTAGCCACACATCACATCACATCACCGATGTACTATGTTAAAGATTAACATAAGAATATATTCACATGAACAGGGAGGCATAGACTATTCACCACCAAACATTCTCTTGTGGATGTGGCAGCAACCTATAATCCACTGACCCACAGGGTAGAGGAAATGGATAGAGTATGTTTGAAGTTGACTCATTCCTTTATGAAGACAGCCATCACCAACTCCAGTTGTATGTTTCTGTTAAACTAAGGTTACCAACATTTGAACTGATGCATTAATGTCCAAATCATTAACTGACTCTTAAAGGAGTATTTTTGGTTTTGTGTACCAGCTGTGAAATATTTCCATATAGTAGATGTTAGAAAAGCAAAGATAAACCATTAAGAAAGAACATGAAGATTGAGAAACAACATTTTAGTCTTGGTAGATTTGATCTAACAACACAATTGAAGCACCAGAGAGTCACCTCGCTGCATGGATAATAACTTACTTTTAATCCTGCTAACTGCTGTATAGTGAGTACTTTAGAAATAAGCAAAGCAGCAACATGGAATTCGGAAGGTGCATTATTATGTTGATAGACAAGCATGACAAGAGATAGCAGTGGGACAGGCATGTAGAAGAATATATTTAGCCCTTGCTTCTAGTCTCTTCATGATGGTGATTCCCAATGGTTCGTTGACTTGACATTTTCTCTGAAGGCAGTGTTTCAGCTTATGTAGGCTTGTAACACAGACTTAATGCAACTGAGGGAGCACCTACCTGGTTTTGCTTCAAATATGCTAATTTCTTAGCGTCATTATGCACCACCCCTATATGCTTTGCATGGTCAGGATACAGGAGTCGATTAGTGTGTCCAGTGACTAAAGGAAACATTTAGTAAAGTCAATGAGGTAGACATTTGAAGAAGAAATGGGCTGTGCCCGGTGGGAGGTCTCATGTAAACGTGCTATGTTCTGTTGTAACCTAGCTGTATGATTTCTTAATTTTTGTTCATGAAACAATTGAAAAACACATTTTTTTGCTTAATTTATGGATGTAAATGTGGCATTGGGAAGTTTATTCAACATGGGGCTTCTTTGGATTAATTAATTAATGGTTAATGCAGCCATAAACAAGCAGAAACATGCTTATTGTTTTCTGTTTTCTTTGTGGGCTCCTAGTTATGTCCCGTAGGCCTTTCAACTCAGTCTTATTCCTCCTGGGGGTTTTTCAGGGCCAGGACTAAGGATTCCGAAGCCCACGCATTATCCAATGTCCCTATTCCCTTATGTGTCTCTCTTTGCAGTAGGGTCCCTTCACATTCTGCCCATTTCTCCAACTCCTTTATGCAGGACAGCAAGGAGGGGCCTGTAGGGTTTTTCCATTTTCGTGTGATTTCCCTCTTAGCTAATAATAGGTCCAGATCTTGAAATCTACTAGTGGTTTTGTTCTTGGCAGTGTGTGAATACCAGTGAAGTAAGAAGTGAGCAGGTGTGAGTGACATAGGTTTATCGATAATATTGGCAAGTCGTTGTACAACCTTTGTCCAGTATTGAATAAGAACAGGATGTGTCCACAGCATGTGCATGAAGGACGCCCCCACCTCTCTACAGAGGTACAAGCCGCTCCATGTGTGTGCAAGTATCTATTAATCCTTTCTGGGTGTAAATATGCTCTGTGTAGGATAAAGAAGTTAATGAGCTGAAACCTGGCCTGTCTGAAGGTTCTGGGCATTCTATCCAGTATGCCCTCCCATTCTGCCTCTGCTATAGTGGTGCTCAAGTCTGCCTCCCACATGTTTCGTAGTTCATCGATGGGCCTGAGGGTCTCTGCTTGTAAATGACCATATAGACAAGTAACTGCCTTCACCATCCCGGCTGCCTGCAGGATGTAAGAACAACACTCATGATTGTGCGGTTCTGCATCTCCCATTCCCCATTGCCTGCGTATGATTGTCAGTGCTGTCCCGTGGTTCAGGAATTGTCCTCCTGGAAGATTAAATTCCCCACTAAACATCTTAGCGGGGGGTTAGGATACCATCCCAGAACAGGCCACCCAGTTTAGTTACACCTGCTGCAGTCCATGTCCCCAGGCCATACCAGTTCTATCCCTCCTTCAATAACGGCAAGACCGAAAGGGGGTGTTCTGGGGAATATGGGCATTGAATATCCGTTTTTTTCATTGCTGCTCCCCAGTATTTATGCATGGTCATAAAGGATTGAGAGCTTCGTCCAGCGGAGGCCTCAACTCTCAGGACCATTCCAAGCAGCGCCCGTTATGGGGTGTAAACCCATCTATGTGCCCCTCCTGCTGTCAACTATGCATCAACCATCTGGCAAGCCAAATAGTACAACTCGAAGTCTGGGGCTGCTACCCCTCCTACCGTACCGGACATCGAAGTGTAGCCCATGTATATGCCGTACTAAGTGAAGTTAGTTCTTTGAAATATGATTGGGGCAGCCACAGAGGGAGCGTTCCGAAGAGGTACAATAACCGTGGTAGCGCAACCATTTTCAGGAGGGCAATTCCAGCCCATCACTGATATGGGCAGTGTCTGCCAGAAGGCAATAGATGCCTTCAGGTTGCGAATGCCTAGCCCGTAGTTACCCTCAAGCGTGTCCTGGATAGGTCGGTACACCTTGACCCCTAGGTATGGCAAGCAGCGGGGTTCCACCTCCAAATCCCTAGGCAGGTTAACTGGGGTTTCATTTTCCTCAATAAGAAACAATTTTGTTCTGGACCAATTCACTTTAAGCCCTGAGACGGATAGGTAGCGGTTCAACAGCGATTGCACCTCCTGCAGATTGCTTCCTGTATCTCGTAAAAAAAAAAAAAAACAGATTGTCAGTATATAATGCAATACGCTGTCAGTCTTCCCCTGCTAGAAGTCCCTCAAATTGAGCTCCCTTCCGGGCTAATGCTGCCAGGGGCTCCATGGCGATGGCAAGAAGTAAGGGGTATAATGGGCATCCCTGCCTCATACCACGCTCTACCCCAAAGCCCTCTGAGATAGTCTGCCCTGTCTTCACTCTGGCTGTGGGGTTAGTATATCCCAAATCTCAAGTATATCCCAAGCCCAGATCTCTGTCCAAGTCCCATACGGGTCCTGACTTCGTAGAGTTATGCCCACTCGAGGCTATCTTATGCCCACTCAAGGCTATCAAATGCCTTTTTGATATCTACAGATAATATAGCAGCACTGGTCCAGTCATATGAGGTATCCGCTACTATGGCCATAAGACGTCTGATATTGGCTGCTGTGTTGCGTTTGGGAACAAACCCAGATTGATCGGGTGAATTGATTTGGGCATAAAGGGGAGAAGTAGGGAGGCTAGAATAACACTTAGGATCTTATAATCTCCATTCAACATGGATAGCGGCATATACGCTCCCACTTCTGATGCCTCTTTCCCTGGTTTAAGTAACGGGATAATTACTGCTTCTCTACTAGTCGGAGGCAGGTGACCTACTGCATATGCCTCGTTAAACATTGTTACAAGCCTCAGGACTAACTCTGTTGAATAAGTACTATAAAATTCGATCGGTAGGCCATCCGATCCTGGAACTTTACCTCAGGCCATTCTTTTAATAGCCCCTAGTACTTAGGGCACAGTTATTTCCTCCCTGGGAATTTCTGCCTGGTCCTGACTCAAGTGTAGGACTGTGATGCCTTGCAGAAAACTAATTCGTTGAGGGGGGGTCAGCTAAGGGTCTGCTACTATACAAGGTGCAGTAAGAGGCAGAGAAGTAGGCATTTATTTCGTTTTGTGTTTCCAGTGGGGTCCTGGTGTCCAAGTTTATTTGCACTATTGGAGAGCCCCTCTTTGCTGGGTTTGCAAGCCAAGCCAACAGTCTTCCCGCCTGGTACCCTTTGTTATGTTGTCGTGTACTCTAGGCCTTATAGTCAAATGAGCATAGCCATTCTGGGTTTTCCGCTACTTGCGCCCTGACCTCCTGCAGTCATGGTTCGAGGTCTGGGTGGCCCGGTCTCTCCGATTCTAAAGAGCGCAGTTGAGTTTCTGCATCTTTGATGTCCTTTAGTAAGGTAGAGCGAACCCCAATCCTCTCCGAAATACAATATCCTCTAGTCACCACCTTGAACGTTTCCCATTCTGGTTGAGAGTTTGAGGCCCTGCCCTCATTTTCGGTAAAATAATGCACTATCTGCTGTCATGTCTTTTCCCGAAAGGGGGGATCCTACAGCTTCTCTGGGTTCAACCGCTAGCTCAGGATTGGAGCGAGCGGCTTACCCCAGGATAATCTTAGCAACACTGGATTATGGTCAGATAGTGTGCGAGTGAGGTACTCAACACCTGTCACCTTGAAGAGAATTTCTGGGGAGTAAAGAAAGAAATCTAGACGGGCCTGTAGCTCATGGATGCTTGAGAAAAAGAGTAGTCCCTCTCTAGGGGGTGAAGTAGGTGTCAGCTGTCCCGAAGACCCCAGTGTTCCTGCCACTCTAGTAACACCCTTGTTACCCTGCGTGCAAGTGAGTTCATCAAGGGAGGGTGAGAGCGATCCAGCTCGGGGTCAAGGATGCAATTAAAATCGCCTCCAAAAACTACCTTCCCATTAATGCGTGTGGCAATCGCACTGTCAATTGATCGATGAAGAGTGATTGGTGTATATTGGGGCTATAAATATTAATCAGGGAAATGTCCTGCCCATCTAGCCTACCCATACTGCGACATACCTCCCCTCAGGGACCACCTCTGCGCGCACCAGGGAAAAAGGCAGGCTCGCCCTGATCCAAATCAGAACTCCCCGTGCATAAGCCGATAGTCTCTGCAAGGCCTCGCCCTCTTTGGCAGTCATGTGCATTTCTTGCAGGAAGGCAATGTTCACTCCCCGTCTCTGTATGTATGCAAAGACCTTACATTGCTTAGCTAACGTATGTATGCCCCTGACATTGCAGGATATTATTGTATATATTTATACACCATGCGGGACAAGTCATTTGAATTGGGAAGTTGACATTTTCTTTTGAAGATCACAGGAGCTTACACATAGCCCCACCCCCAAGCCCAAAATACTTGGCCGACCGATTCCACACCAGAGGTAAATCCCAATAAACCCCAACTAAATCTAAGTAGGTAACAATCCAACTCCCTCTCCCCAGGTCATGAAGGAACAGTCCCCCTATCCAAACAACAGCTCAATCTCAGTATAAAACTTTACAGGGGGTATCCAGGCAGCAGTTGACCTCCAGGAAATCGAGCCCCCACCCGGCCTTTAAATATTTCTTACGTAAAACATCTTTTAGCCCTCCATCACAGGGACATATATATTTATTCAGTAGAAAAAGACATTCTCAGCCCGCAGGGGAGCGCCCACTGATTGTACGTCTCCCTAGCTGGTAACGCAAGTCCGCTATCATAGTCAATATATTTCATATCAGATCAGATCGTCAGCTGAGCGGGGGGACACTACCGGTAGATCCTTGCTAGAGGGTAGCAAAATGTTTGAGTCATTGTCTGAGTCGGAGCTTGTGTTGGTGCTTGACAGTGGCTGTGTACGTCCTCCAGGCATCTTTCGTTTATAGAGGCCATTTCTTCAACCGCCATCAGTTTTCCTTGCTATACCTCTTCCGCTGTGGGGGAGCCACGCTCGATCAGCCCTCCCCTCCTCCAGGATCATGCACAGCGCCTCCTCTTCCCAGCGTGCTGGCCCTCCCCAGGGCCCAGTCCAGGCTGGCATTCTGCCCATGACGAAGCCTCATGGGGAGTGAGGAAGAACTGAACTCCTACTGGATTGATCACTCGGAGCCGGGCTGGGAACTGCATAGAATATTCCACTGCTAAGTCCCGTATCTTTTTTTTTTCACTGTGCTGAAGGCTGCCCGTTGTCACTCCACTTTCTTAGAAAAGTCAGGAAATATTAACACTTTATGGTTTTCAATCACTACGTTGTTGTTTTGGCGAGCTCGTCGTAGAATAAGGTCACAATCTCAAAAGTGTAGCAGTTTCTGCGTGGTGGTGCTCCTGGAGGGGGAGCTCTGGCCGGCACCCAATGTGCTCTTTAAAAAACGAAAAATGGAGGGACTAGCTCTTGAGCAATCCACTTCTCCAGATAGCCCACAAGGTCATTTTTCTCCATCTTTTCCGGCAGGCCCACTATTCGGATGTTTTTATGGTGGGCTGTATTTTCAGCATCTTCTGCTCTGGCTTCTAGTACCTTCAAGCGCTGCTCCACATTGTTTAGTCTGTTATTAGCCTCTGTTACCACTGGAGTCATCTCCGATAGTTCCCTTTCTGTCGTGGTCATGCGTTCTGCCAGGCGTCTATGATAATCTCGGAGAAGTCCCAGATCCATGCTTAGAGCGTCTGTCTTCTGTTCCAGCGCTTCCAGGGATGCCGTGATTGCTTGCATCACATCTTGAAGACTGGGAGTGAGGAGCATGCTTTCCAAATACGGGTTGGCCCTCTGCGCTTCCGTGTCAGTCCCATGGTAGCCGCTCATCCGGTCCTTCGCCGCCACGTCCCGCTTTTTATTAGCAACACAAAAGGATGATGGCCGGAGTGCTGAACAATGCAAACACTCACCCGCAGTCACAGATCTGGGTTTAATCCATCGTTCTTTTGCTCACCATGCCACCCCAGTTTGGAGGACCCAGCCATATGCAAATCAGTCTTTACCCTGTTACTCATGGGAACAGTCCAGCCCGAACTGCCAAACCAGGTCCTCCCTGGACCGGAAACAAGCATCCTGGGACCGGTTTCAGGGTATCACCCTTCATCAGCCGGGCTAGCTTGAATCCAGTGGCACAGTGAGCAAGGGACCCACGTCTGGGCATACCCTTCCCACTTAGGGCAACTTTAGCAACACAAAAGGATTATGGACGGAGTACTGAACAATGCAAGCACTCACCCCCAGTCACAGATCTGGACATTTCTGTTCTTGCCTTGTTTGCCAACCTATTGTCCCACTTGTGCTGGTCTACATGAGCCAGACATCCCACCTGTGCCGTGTTGCACCCCTATGTGTTTAGGGCGGCTCCCCAGGTGATATCCAGGCAAGATGTCAGCGGTGGTACGTGCCCTCAACTAACTTCGGGTGCAACAGCTGGCTGGGCCCTCTTTTCCATCACTCTACTCCCCCAGTGGGGTCCCGGGCAGGGTAAAGGACCACTCTCTATGCAGCATTGAGTCCCCCCCCCTCCAGTTTGTGGGGCCCCCGCTATGTCACCTCCGTTGGCATGGCTCTTTTCTCATCTAGGCCGCCCTTCTGGTCTCCGTGATTCTTTTGTAGGGGGGGAGCAGGTAGCCCCCTCCCGACGTCAGCGCTCTGCAATCAAGGGGGGGGGAATGGTGCCACTTTTCAGTTGCCGCGGGCCCGCTTACTAACACGTGGGAACCAGTGTCTCCTCTATCGCGGGTGCCCCCGCCTTATGGCTGTGCCCGCTCCTCACCTCTTCACGGGGGTCAGTGCTCTCGGCCCGGCACGCTCTCTGCTTGTTCAGGTTCTGGGCCCCCTTTCAGGACAGGCTCTGCTGGTGCGCTGTACCAGGCCCCCGTTGCTTCCGAACACTGCCGGGCCGCGGTGGCCATCATTTTGTAGGCCCCTGCAGCATCCCGACTCCGCTGTTCGCCATCTTGGTGGGCCCCACAGTGGCCCGCTTTGACTTGATTTTTCCCCTCCCGGGTGGTTCCGGTGAAGGCCGGTTCCCCAGAGCTCCGAGTTTCCTCCTCTCATATTGACAGCTGCCCGGCCACGCCCAAGCAGACACATGCTTATGATGTATAAAGCACCACTAGAAATCAATTTCCTTATTTGCCAAATGACAGATTTATAAATTAGTTACTATAGGGTGAAGGATTGATTCTGGGCTTTGTCTTTAGTTGGGAAGGTGAGAAGTCGAATGGAACAATCTTCATATAGTACCAGATACATTTAATGTGTTTTGCTAGCATGCTCTTAAAATGACTACAAGGAAAGGAAGCTCACCTGAAACAGACCCTGGGTTTCCTATGCTCCAATGAGGCTGCTTCATTTGAAGTATAATATTATGTCCCTTTTGTTGTCAGCTGGTTGTATTCATGGTGGTTGTAATTTGAGCAGTGTGCAGTTTTTAAACTCTATTTAGACCTTAACTAAGTTTAAGCCTATTTTGTGTTTCTCATGTCTATGTCTTTGCTTGTCTACGTGCTTTGCATTCACCCATAGTGACCCACTGTCCAGGAGGGGGCATTTCCTCTGTTTTAACTAAACTGTTTTCTCTAGTATGTTTTGTTTAGTAGGCTCTAAGTTTCTTTAACCTAAGGCTTTAAAACCCTCACAGTTTAATGATAAACATTAGGATATCCCAAAGCTGATTTAAAATTGTGTGTAATCCTACATAGTGTAGCTTGTCCATCAGAATCAGGTAGAGTGGGTGGGGTGTTCCTTTACTATATGAGAACTTCAGAGTCTCTAACCCATTGGATCCTTGAATTTGAATGGATTAACTGTGCTTGTGAAGTAAGGTGTATCGCTCAACTAATGCCAAACATCAACAACAACATAAAACACATGTTCTATGTCATGGCCACCTCACGCGTGGTAGGTTTGGGGGTGTCAATTCGACTTTTTATAACTTGGTATACGGTTTATGTTATAGCTGAGAGTCTAATCCAATGTATTGAATCAATTGCCTTTAGTATTAATATGTGTGGGATATTTTATCCTCTCTCTGACTTCCTGTCCTTGCTTGCCTCTGTATGCTTACTTCTCCATCAATCCATGTGTGCATGCATGCATGCACGTGGGTGTGTCTATGTATCTGACACAGAACGTTTTCTATTATAAACAAGCATTGGTAAAGCCAATAGATCCACACTTGTGCTAGTGCAAATGTGCTTTACCACATGCCACAAAAATAAAAGGAAATAAGGAAACACGCCACCTAGGTGTGGCTGTCATATGCTTGAAATAAATACATGTATTTTTTAATTTAATCATTAAATATCATTTGAATAGAACAGTACCTGTACTTCCTAGTAGGCAAACATATTTATTACAAATATATAACCCATTTTAAGTTTTAATGCTTATCGCAAGAAAATTTGATTCTTATTGGCACAAAGAAAAGGTAGGAGGCTTCACATTACTGTAGTTTATAGTCATAGGTTAAACACACACAAATGAGTAGTTTAAAATAAAAAGGATAAAGGATAAAAAAAAGATTGGCAACAAAAAGTATTGGTCCACCAGGCCTGGCAAAGAATTGCAGTTCTCTTTAGGCAAATGTGCTCATGTGATCTGGCAAAATGCTATCACTCACAGTGCAAGAGAGTGAATGGCTGAAACTTGCTGAGTGAATACACCATGCTATATGCTTTCAAGAGCAGAAGAAAAATGTGAAGACAACTGACAAAAAGCTGTTTGGTGTGTGTGTGTGTGTGTGTGTGTGTGTGTGTACACACACACACATATATATATATATATATATATATATATATATATATATATATATATATATATATATATATATTTATTTATTTATATAAACAAAAGAGTTACGCAGAAGACGTGTGCCTCGTGGGGGTGTTTCATGGTGTGCTGGGCACTCTACCTGGTGTACTTCCAACTTCCAACCTCAAAACTAGCCACTTGCACTAAGGAGGCGTGTGTAAACAAAGTTTAAGGTGCTCCCAACCCCTGCAACTCATTTTGGCCCCTAGTCCTTGCTCACGCATCAGCAAGCCTCCTCCTGAGTGTGGGTGACTCATTTTGCGGTTTCCTGTCAAATATATATATAAAGAGAGTGTAATAGTTAAGGTTACAGTGAGCCCTCTTCTATACGTCTCTCACCTGTTTCCTTTTATTATTTAAAAAAAAAAATTAATGGGATTTTATGAAGTAAATATACGTTTTCTTTGCTGGATGATGTCATCAATGATGTAATTTGAGATGTCATCAGTGATGCCACTGACCATGTCATGAGTGATGTAATATGTGAGGTCATAAGCAGTGCTTTGCGGGGCCATAATTTTTAGTTAGCTTGGGTAACTACAGCTGCTGAATTTGTATTCTTTTGTGTATACAAAATTTGAATCTAACTATAAAGTCCCTGTAACTTTTTTTTTCAGTGAATAAGTATATATATGTGTTTGTGTTTTTTTTTATATATATATATATATATATATATATATATATATATATATATATTTTTTTTTCACTGAAAAAACAAAGGTTGCAGGGGCGTTATAGTTAAAAAATAAAATTTAAAAAACGAACATAGTTATAGTTAGGTTCCCATTTTAAACGTACAAAACCATAGAAATTCACCAGTTAATTCACTGGTTATAGTTATAGTTACTGCACATAACTATAACTCGTTCCCTAAGATAACTATAACTCGTGCCCCGTGATGCACAGTTTTTTTGTAAACATTTTTACTGCAAATATTACATTGATATTACCGATGAGGCTATGAAAGATGCATGATTGCCGTAATTTGTGAGGTAATTTGCAGTGCATGGCAAGGACTTGGCCCACCGAGGGCCATTAAACTAACGAAGCGCGCGAGATAGCGCTTCTTTTTAAAAAAAAAGAAAATTCAGAGCGGATTTGGGGATCCACCATGTCTCCGCTTGTAAAATAAAAAAATAAAAAGCTTTTTAGCCCTGGGGCACTCCATTTTGGACCCCACCACCAGATCTAAGGGGTCAGGGTGCTTCTTACCCTGCCCCCCCCCCCCTTTTTTTTTAAACTTTATTTTGGTATTCGGTTAAAGCTGAGTCCCAAGATGGCTGACAACACTTCAGCAGCTTCAGTTGTTGAAGTGTTATCAGCCAATCAGATCTCAACACGAAAGCACTCTTTCTGGACCAGGACCTACCTTCCTGCCAAATATGGTGCAATTCCGTCCAGTAGTTTTTGGCCATCGCTGTTCAAAATCCCTATGGAAAAATGATTGGGGGAAACGTGTTTTGGGACCCCCCTTTTTTCTTGCCCCCCTGGACTGATCACCCCAAATCTTTCCAGGCAGCAGCTGACGGAACTGGCAAATGTTTTTGGAAAGTTTGGTGAAGATTCATCAAGCAGGGCCAAAGATATAGGCAAGTAAAAAACACTTTTTTTATATAGAAACCATGTTGTAACTATAACCACCTAGTGGCGATCGCCACTACGTAAAAAAAAAAAAAAATTATATATATATATATATTTTATATCAAGAATTAGCAGTGCACTCCATCGAGGGAAAGTTTCTCGTTTTTATTACTCTTTTATAGACTTGAAAATAAAAAGAATAGCGCGTTTCGACCGTCTGGTCTTCTTAGAGTTCACATGTTGTTACTATGGCGAATCCTATTTATAGTGCCACTTCATTACTAATTACATTGCATTCTGGTAATCGTAGTTTCTGTATGGCAAAACAAAAAGTATTAATAATTACATACATCAGTTATCTAAATCAATCAAACAAAATCATTAATGCCGGTAACAATTTACTCATATTCATTCCATATCATGATTTCTCTAATATAAATACGCGATTCTACTTGTAATGTTGCCACCTCAACTTCAAAAAATCAACCAATCTACCTTAAAGCATTGATTATCTTATGTAACTATATCTCCAGGAGAAACAGAACATAATAAATTATAATAAATCAATTAAAAGTATATCAAATTCACTCTGTAAGGAAAAGTGAAAATATCACAAATATTGTATGTATTGTGTATAACTTTAGGTCCTCAACCTACAAATGAACATAAAGTTCCTCATCATTATAAAGAAATTAAGACGACTTGAATCCAGACGTATAATACAAATGAAAACAAGAGCCCCTTTTGGGATTAATAATGATGAGGAACTTTATGTTCATTTGTAGGTTGAGGACCTAAAGTTATACACAATACATACAATATTTGTGATATTTTTACTTTTCCTTACAGAGTGAATTTGATATACTTTTAATTGATTTATTATAATTTATTATGTTCTGTTTCTCCTGGAGATATAGTTACATAAGATAATCAATGCTTTAAGGTAGATTGGTTGATTTTTTTAAGTTGAAGTGGCAACATTACAAGTAGAATCGCGTATTTATATTAGAGAAATCATGATATGGAATGAATATGAGTAAATTGTTACCGGCATTAATGATTTTGTTTGATTGATTTACAGGGAGTGCAGAATTATTAGGCAAATGAGTATTTTGACCACATCATCCTCTTTATGCATGTTGTCTTACTACAAGCTGTATAGGCTCGAAAGCCTACTACCAATTAAGCATATTAGGTGATGTGCATCTCTGTAATGGGAAGGGGTGTGGTCTAATGACATCAACACCCTATATCAGGTGTGCATAATTATTAGGCAACTTCCTTTCCTTTGGCAAAATGGGTCAAAAGAAGGGCTTGACAGGCTCAGAAAAGTCAAAAATAGTGAGATGTCTTGCAGAGGGATGCAGCACTCTTAAAATTGCAAAGCTTCTGAAGCGTGATCATCGAACAATCAAGCGTTTCATTCAAAATAGTCAACAGGGTCGCAAGAAGCGTGTGGAAAAACCAAGGCGCAAAATAACTGCCCATGAACTGAGAAAAGTCAAGCGTGCAGCTGCCACGATGCCACTTGCCACCAGTTTGGCCATATTTCAGAGCTGCAACATCACTGGAGTGCCCAAAAGCACAAGGTGTGCAATACTCAGAGACATGGCCAAGGTAAGAAAGGCTGAAAGACGACCACCACTGAACAAGACACACAAGCTGAAACGTCAAGACTGGGCCAAGAAATATCTCAAGACTGATTTTTCTAAGGTTTTATGGACTGATGAAATGAGAGTGAGTCTTGATGGGCCAGATGGATGGGCCCGTGGCTGGATTGGTAAAGGGCAGAGAGCTCCAGTCCGACTCAGACGCCAGCAAGGTGGAGGTGGAGTACTGGTTTGGGCTGGTATCATCAAAGATGAGCTTGTGGGGCCTTTTCGGGTTGAGGATGGAGTCAAGCTCAACTCCCAGTCCTACTGCCAGTTCCTGGAAGACACCTTCTTCAAGCAGTGGTACAGGAAGAAGTCTGCATCCTTCAAGAAAAACATGATTTTCATGCAGGACAATGCTCCATCACACGCGTCCAAGTACTCCACAGCGTGGCTGGCAAGAAAGGGTATAAAAGAAGGAAATCTAATGACATGGCCTCCTTGTTCACCTGATCTGAACCCCATTGAGAACCTGTGGTCCATCATCAAATGTGAGATTTACAAGGAGGGAAAACAGTAAACCTCTCTGAACAGTGTCTGGGAGGCTGTGGTTGCTGCTGCACGCAATGTTGATGGTGAACAGTGACAGAATCCATGGATGGCAGGCTTTTGAGTGTCCTTGCAAAGAAAGGTGGCTATATTGGTCACTGATTTTTTTTTTTTTTTAATGTCAGAAATGTATATTTGTGAATGTTGAGATGTTATATTGGTTTCACTGGTAATAATAAATAATTGAAATGGGTATATATTTTTTTTTGTTGAGTTGCCTAATAATTATGCACAGTAATAGTCACCTGCACACACAGATATCCCCCTAACATAGCTAAAACTAAAAACAAACTAAAAACTACTTCCAAAAATATTCAGCTTTGATATTAATGAGTTTTTTGGGTTCATTGAGAACATGGTTGTTGTTCAATAATAAAATTAATCCTCAAAAATACAACTTGCCTAATAATTCTGCACTCCCTGTAGATAACTGATGTATGTAATTATTAATACTTTTTGTTTTGCCATACAGAAACTACGATTACCAGAATGCAATGTAATTAGTAATGAAGTGGCACTATAAATAGGATTCGCCATAGTAACAACATTCGAACTCGAAGAAGACCAGACGGTCGAAACGCGTTGTTCTTTTTGTTTTCAAGTCTTTAAAAGAGTAATAAAAACGAGAAACTTTCCCTCGATGGAGTGCACTGCTAATTCTTGATGTAAAATTAATTCACATGGGATCGGCTCGCCCACAGCGGTAGCACCGGTATTGTGAGAGCGCGGTGCCTTTGAATTGGAGTCGCTTTGATTTTATATATATATATATATATATATATATATATATATATATATATATATATATATATATATATATATATGATATTCTTCACAATGGGCGTCACTACTGTTAAGTTATAGTTAGGTAACAGTTTAGGAAGAGTGTTTTTGGTTTGGTCACAACTTTGGTGCTGTTTGATAAATCTTTACCAAAGTTTATAAAAACTGATTCACCTCAGCTCCTTCCTGAAAAGTTTTGGAGTGGTCCATCAAGCAGGGGCCAGGAAAAGGGGGGCGTTCCAAATAAAGTTTTTCAGATGCAGTTTCATATAGAAATTTTAGGAAGTGTTTACAAAAATACCAAATTTGCCAGAAAACTAGAATTTTCTGATTTGGTTTAAATCCTTTGACATTAAGGTTCAAAGAATCTTGACATTTGGGCCCACAGGAGTCTCAAGAGACTCCAGGGGTATCATGAATTTAAAAATAAAGCATTCTGATTGGCTCACAGGACTGAATAATCTGTTTGGATTGCTGCCAGGATTGCCCCACTCCCTCACCCCTCTCCCCTCCCCACACACCTTTGTGGTCCCGTAGGAGTACTGTGAGTCCCCCAAAAAAGCAGAGAAAAAGAAAAAAAAAAGAAAATGTGGAGTGTGAGGTGCTTGGGGGGGTTTGAGTGCAGTGGCCAAACCTTCTGTCCAGCCCTCAACTGTGTACATTCAAAACTATGTTCAGCAAGGTAGTTGGGTGAATGTGATTTAAAAAAAAAACTGAAAGCAGCTAAAAAACAAACGGTTAGAGTGATTTTAAAGTTAGATATGGTAATATGATCTGACTTTATGTTAAATAAACCTTAAAAAGCTCACTGAAAAAAACAAAGGTTGAAGTGACGTTGTAGTTGGGTTTGGTAATTATAGCTAATTTTACATTTGAAGAAACAAAGTTTAAAGTGACATTATAGTTTGGCTTCGTAATAATATAAAAACTATCTAAAAATAAAAATGACTGAAATAGACTAGTTATAGTTTACTGAGTTAACTATAACTTGCGCCACTGCAGTTTACTGCTTAAAACCTCACATATTACATCACTCATTACATGTCAAATGACATAGTTGAAAACAGATGACATCATACAATCATTGTAACTTTGCCCAATAGGGATTTGGCCTTCAAATAATTCTACACTCTGCTGATGTGGCAATTTTCTATTTGCCTTAATGGAATTACTGCCTTAAATGCTTCTTAAGATCTGCAATTTTAAGTGAAGTGTTTGACAGATATAGATTTGCAACTGTAAACACACTTTTTTCCATGTCTTATGGAATGCACTCTGTAGGTTAGTAAGATACACAACACTTTTTGAGTGAGGTACAGCAGCATACAACGTTAGAGCCATGGTTACCAAACCAGTGAGAGGGAAACGACTTCTAAGGAGTACAACTCTGCATTCTTCATTATTCAAGAATCTCCAGTGCTTTAAGATCTTCAGAGAAGTTCCAGAAATAAATATTGGGTAAGTCGAGGCACAAGAAAAAAAAGTAAGAAGTCGAACCGCTTTTCAACTTCCCCTCATCCGACAGCATCGTCATTCTAGGTCTCCTTCTTCAGAACCTGCACCTGGGCTGATGTTGTACCTTCCGGAATTTTTGGGAGCCGGAACGACCCCTGCCCAACTCAAAGAGTTTGAAACCATGTGCCTCATTTTTAGGCAGTCCGACCCTGCTGGAGCTCCCTTTGGCCCTGCAAGGTTGGATGGGGCGCCATCAGTTTCCTCACTAGCAGCTTTAGCCTCGCCACCAATGGGTCCCAGGGATCCAGCCCTGGATTCTGAGCGGGGCCTGTCGTACCACCTCGCTTTTCCCTGGTGCCAGTCTCGATGCCGATGCTCCCGACGCCCACGGCGGCACCATGCCCATTGTCATTCCTGACTATTACATGGAGGTGGATGGGCGTCGGCTGACGCTGACCCTGGCAGGAGCTTTGCCTCCTCGTTCGGATCTTGAGCCCTATGACACTGGGCTAGGCCTCATGGAAGAATGGTAGTAGTCGTTGGACCCTTTAGAGTACTAGCCATACAAAAGAGAAATGGACTGACGTGAGGACTTTGGTGAAGTCAGCGAACTAGACACTTTTCCAGATACTGGCATGCTTTCTCCCCCTACCATGGCTACCAAAGAGAGGGAGCTTCTTAAGCAATGGTAGTGAGGTGGGCAGCTAAGGTCCTGGATCTTCATCTACAATCAGTGGCTGTTAAGACACATCTCTTGACAGAGGTGCTGCAGCTGTGAGCTTCCACCTCAGAACTGCTGCTCCCATTCAATGAAGCCCTCAATGATGTCCTTTTGGTACATGGTCCAAACCCAGCGCAGGGATTCCTGTGAATAGGATGATTGCCCGCCACCATCACCCCACACCTTGGGACCCACGTTTCCTAATGCAACACCCCACCCCTGAGAAGCTTGGTGGCCCAAGCCTCTACCTCCCAGGCTGTGTTCTCTACCGCTTCCCTGGATAGGGAATCCAAAAGGTTGGATTCATTTGGGCAGCAGATGTTTTCTTCCGCCAGCCTTGATTGCGTGAACAGTGAACACCACATACCTTTTGGGTTGTTACTCCCACACATTGTGGGATACAGTTGTGCAAGTGCTGCCACAGGTCCTGGAGGAGACCTGGGCTGCACTCTCTCAGGCTGTTGCTGGTGGGAGAGACACAGCGAAGTTCACGATCTGTTGCGAAATGGATATGGCCGACTTGCTAGGTAGAGCAGTTTCTATGACATTGACCTTGACCTCGTGGGTCAGTTGGCCAGTAATCTGGTCAATCCAAACAGCAGCCTCTCCCACATCAAGGACCAGTTGGCGGCAGGATTCACCATCACCTGCCCAACTGACAATCCATTACTTAAGATAGGTTCGTTTTGCAGATAGTCTGAAGGGATTGCTCCATCCCTTTCGAGACTACCCCTTCATCCATGCCTCCATCTTATGACTTAATGACGGAGGATCATATGACCCTTCTCCACTAGGAAATTGTGGCTCTCTTGGCCAAGGGAGCCATAGAGAGGTTCCAGTGCCAGAAGTAGGCTGTGGTTGCTATTCCCGCTACTTTCTGGTCCCCAAAAAGGACAAGGGACTTTGCCCTATCCTAGACATACGAGTCCTCAATCTCTTCCTCAAGAAGGAGAAGTTCAAGATGCTCAGGTTGGCTCAGGGCTTGCCTGCCCTGGAACCAGGAGACTGGATGGTAGAGTTGGCTTTGCAGGACGCTTATTTTTACATGCCTGTCCTGCCTGCCCACAGACATTACTTGCGGTTCATGGTGGGCAATGAACTTTCAGTTTCACCGTGCTCCTCTTTGTCCTTACCTGCGCCCCATGGGTTTTCAGCAGGGTGAGGGAAATATTTGCAGCTCATCTTCGGAGGTCAGGGGTCTCAGTCTTCCTCTATTTCGTCCGGTGGCTGTTAAAGCGAGCTTACCCGAGGCTTTCTCCCACCTCCAGGCTACGGCGGACCTCCTGCATTTGCTGGGGTTCACTATAAATGTGCCAAAGTCACAATTGAGTCCCTCTCAGACACTCCCTTCCATTGGACCTGTTCTGGACACTGTGCAGTTTTAGGCTTCTCCTTCAGAGTGCAGAGTCCAGGATATTCAGGCTATCATACTGATGTTTCAGTCTCTATCCTGGATTTCAGTGAGAACGCCTCTATTTCTACTGGACGTCACGACCTTCTGCATTCTGCTGGTAAGACATGCCAGATGGCACACAAGGGCTCTGCAGTGGGACCTGAAGTTCTAGTGGGTGCAGCATCAGGGGAATCTCTTCGACATGGTCCAGATCTTGGAGGGAACTGCAGGAGATCAGTAGTGATAGTTAACGATCTGCAATTGGGCTAGAGCCAGATCCCTCTCCCTTCCTGAACCAGATCTGACAGTAGTGACAGATGTGTTACTCCTGGGATGGGACGACCATCTGGAAGATGTGGAGATCAGAGGAATCTGGTCTCTGGCAGAAGCGGGATTCTACGTTAACATGCTGGAGCTCCGTCCGATCTGGTTGTCTTTGAAAGCCTTTCTACCCTCTATCAAGGGAAAGATGGTGCAGTTTGTAGGAAAGTAGCATCTTTCTAGCATAGCCCCCCCACTTTCTGCCTGGTGTCAGTATGTTTAGACTGTAGTATGCTGGGATCCTAGTAACCAGGACCCCAGTGCCAGTGTTCTTTCCCCTATATTTAGTTGTATGGTAACTTTTAAACCCCACAATTGGCATACTGGTGCACCATTGTAAGTCCCTAGTACATGGTACTTAGGTACCCAGGGCATTGGTACACCAGGGGTCCTCCATGGGCTATAGCATATATTGTGGCACTCATGGGAGCCCATGCAAACTGTAGCTGCAGGCCTGCCATTGCAGTGTGTACTGAGTGAAATGGGGCATTCACCTTTCACTCCAGATTTAAGGCTTGCCTTATACCATAGTCACTGCACTCTGATCCTGTAAGTCACCTCTAAGGTAGGCTCTTTAGCTCAAGGGCAGGCTGCATGGTTCTAAGTGTGAGGGCACCCCTGCATGAGCAGAGGTGCCTCTTCTGACCCCAGACTCCATTCCCTGGGGTATGTAAGTATAGGGAAGCCATTTTAAGGTATGTAGTGGACACTGGTCAACATGAGTAGTCCAACTACATAATGGCTTCACCGAACTTACGCATGTTTGGTATCAAACATGTTGGAATCAAGCAACTACACCGATTCTAGTGTCCGTTGCATTATGCCATGTACTCTGGGGGTTCCCTAGGGCATTCCCCATGTCTGCCTGTACAGCCTTGCAGGGTCTGCATGCCAGCCCATGCTGCTGCCGACCCCAGACACTGTTCTGCCCTCCTGCTGCTGAGCCTAACTTGGGCAGGGTAAGGCAGAACAAAGGATTTCCTGTAGTACAGAGGTGTGACCTCCTCGTCCTTAGAGATAGGTGTCTCTGGGCTGGGGTGACTCTCAGTGCTTCCAGAGTGCTTTGAAGGGCACATTTGGTGCCCTCCTTGCATAAACCAATTTGCACCACACAAAACCACGAAACCACACAATGGACAGGGGAGTGACCACCCCCTGTCCAGCTCTTCCCCTAGGGAGGGGCACAGAGCTTTGCCCGGTGGTCTTTTGATTCTGCCATCTTGGAAATAAGATGTGCAGAGGCCCCTGGGAGCATCTGACTGGTTAGTCCAGGTGGGTGACATACCTAACCCCCTCTGATAGGTGGGTCACGACAGATAGTGTCCAACCCATTTTTAGGGTTAATTAAGGGCCCCCGAGGGTGGGTCCCCAGATTTATCTGCAAGACTTAAGGAACCGTCTGCAAGTCTCCTCTGCAAGACCCCTCTGCAAGACACTTCTGCAACCTGGACACCAGAACTGCTGCTGTACTTCAAGAACCAAGAGCAAACTTGTAACCAGTAGGAGGACTCCTGCTGCAACTTGGTTTCTTCTTTCTGCAAAGACTTCTGCAACCCCGTGGTCCTGCATCCTCCAGGGTCACTGGGACTCTACCTGCACTCAGGAAGGCAAGAAGGAATCACCCTTGAAGTTAAGGGGTCACTCCCTGTTTTGCTTGCACTAATGACCGAGCTGACAAAAATCTCTGGAATGCACTTCTTAGTTTAAAGAAGACATTCATTATTATTTCACCACGAGGTTCCTAGAAAGGGATTAGTAGGTCGAAAGCACACGTTTAAAAATAGTCACAGCAATGAAAGGAAAATACATCAAAGTGATTCTCAACTGCAATGTACACAGCAAATATATGTGATTATATTATAGCATGAATGCAAAACAAAGAATAAAGTGAAAATTCATCACCGTAGGGCCTGCAAATGCTCTTCATCTTTCTCATGCCAGCAAGTTGATGACCCTTGTTCAACTGCGAGAAAGAGATTTCCACCCTCACGGGAAAATGACAGGCATTTGACATCCAATCCTGACTGAGGTCTCGGAAATTCCCCTTGCTACTGCCCAGAGCCACCTTTTATAGCTTAAGCAATCATGAAAAAAAGCCTTCTGAAAGGCCCTTCCCTCTCAGATGTAAATATTCAAAACATGCTCGTCAGAGTTGGAAGAGTTGGAAGAAAAAACGTTGAAAGTTGGCCAAGATTTCAAGGCTCCCTCTTCCAAGGCCAACCTGTTCCCTGCTCTGAAGAAAAACAAAAAATATGTGCTCTTTTATCATGCTATTGTGCTCGGTAAGAGAAAATACGAAGAACACATGCTTAGTTTACCATGTGGAAAAACACAGCTCAACTGCAATGTTGCAACTGCAATGTCTAACGCCACGATAAAGCCAATAGGCAGCTAAACTGAATACAAAATGTAATCTGCAACTGGTGAAACATTGAACAACTAATATGCACAGTGTTGAAAGACAAAGTCAGTGGTCAAACCTACCTATTTTCACTACACTCCCCTGCATCCGCAGGCACCCCGGCAACGATGACCGGCTTGTGGATCCTGCGGACCCACTGACTCTCCAAGGCTCTGCAGCACTGGTAGTGGGTCTGTGGCCTCTCTAGAGGTCTTTCCTGTCTTCCTTGCAACTGAGTTTGTGGTGCCTTGCAGGAGCTGCTTGGCTAGAACCCCTGTGCACTGAGTCTGCTTGTTGTTGCCAAGGCTTGTTGGCTCTTCAGTCTGAAGATCTCATAGCTCCAAGAAGCCCCGGCCTCCAGCACTCTCCAGCTCCAAGAACGACTTCCTCTCCGTAAGTCCTGCGATGTGGGCATCCCTCTTTGCTGAACTGCTGAGGCCTCCTTGTGACTGCTGCCAGAGGGACCTTCTGGGGGGCTCCAAAGTTTCCTGCTGGCTCACCTGACTGCTGAGGGCTGGCCCTGACCTGCCAGCCAATGTTGGGTCATCTGGAGCTTGCTGGTCCCCAAAACTCCCCCACATTCTGCACAGTGCTTCTTGCCTTTCCCTAGGCTTGTTGGTGGTGCTGGTAACCACTGACCCCTTCTGCAATCCGACAACTGGTGGGGGACATCTCGTAGATGACTCCTGGGACCCTCCTGCATCACCTGGACACCACAGCTGTACTTCTGCATCCATCATCCTTCAGGAGGCATCACTGAGAAAGGTGGGCATTGCTCTCCTGCATTGCCTGGGCACCACTGGTGGCTTGGACTCTGTCCCCTATCTCCTTAGGACCCGTGTGGTATGTGCAACCACTTTACACCCTCATGGATAAGCCTTAGCTGCTCTCCACAGCTATCCCATGAGAGCTCGGGTTATGTAGAGCCGCCTACACTATCAATAAGGGTTGCCTGGACTCAGTACAGGATGCCTCTCTGATAACTGTACACAATATACTGAGGGAGCCTTCTACACAGTTGTTCACAGACAACACCACCGCCTTGTGGTACTGCAACAGGCATGACGGGGAGAGATTGTCAGGAGGTACTGTGCCTCCTAATGTGGCTGGAACAGCAGGTCATAGTTCTGGTGGTTCAACATCCGGTGTGGCCTCTGAACTCCAGAGCAGATAAACTCAGCTGAAAAAGCCCAGCGGATGACGAATGGCATCTCCATCCAGAGGTGGCACAAGGACTCTTTGAGCAGAGGGGAGAGCCTTAGTTAGATCTGTTCGTCTCCGCTGAGATCACGCCATGTCAGCAGTTTTGCTCACTGGAGTTTCCAAGTTAGCAATTGCTTGGAGACTCTTTTAATCTCCAGTGGAATTTAGGCCTCCTGTATGCCTTTCTGCCCATGCCACTCCTGCTCGGAGTTCTCAAGAAGATCAAGAATGACCAGGCCCAAGTCATCCTTGTGGCTCCAGACTGGATATGAAGAGTCTGGTATTCTGAGCTGCTGAACATGTCCATGCTCTGATCAGACTTCCGTTTCGTGGGGATCGTTTGTCACAGCAGCAGGGGAAGGTTCTTTACCTGAACCTGTCCACTTTCTGCCTTCTTGCATAGAGATTGTGGTGGCAGTTGGCAGCTTTTGACCCTCCTCACAAAGTCTGCATGGGTACTCTTACAGGATATTTGTCTGCTATTTCTGCTTTTTTGAGGTTGCCTGATCAACCCTCCTTGTTTAAGTCTCCTATTGTACATAAGTTCCTCAACCCTTCTTCCCCATTCATTATGCCACAATAGGATCTGAATTTGGTTCTAACCTTTTTGATGTACGCTCCCTTCGAGCACCTCCACAATTGTCCTCTCAGGCGTCTCACATTGAAAACAAAATATATTTGCATCTCTACGAAGAGGACGCTGCACACTCCAGGGACTGCTTTGTGAGTAAATGTATATATATTTTTTTTATTTGAATCTGGTGAATAAGCTAAAGCTGTTTCTAGGCCAGATTTAAGAAAGAGGCAAAACTCTTGTCTTTGTCAATTTTTGTTGCTGTGATACGAGCCAAAGTCAATGTTTATCAGTTTTACTTCCAGGATATGAAATGACTATTATAGCCTAACAAATATTCAAGCCTTTGTAGGCACACAGTGGTTTATCAGTTGAGCGTTTTGGGATCAAGCTTTTGAGCTAGTTCAGGCAGTCACAGTTTCAAGGGAAAGGAGCTGGTCATCATTCAATAAAGAAACGTGAGTCTGTATAAAGTAGAAAGAAGGAAGTTCTGCAATTTGAAGTTATACTTCAAGCACCATTTTAAACAATTTTGCCAATATTCATTGTGTGAACTAAGTAAACGTTCCATAGTTGGCAAGCTGACATATTGCTTGTGATATACATAGAGTGGGCGTTGGCTACAACCCTTCAAGCACTGACTTTTTTTTTTTTTGGATGAGCCTCTTTCAGCGTTGGTTGGAGACTTTGTTATTCACGTCTTGACTCAGTCCAGTAGAGTATTCATCTCTCATGTAATGCTATTAGTTGTTCGTGCATCTTCTGTCATTAATCCAGTGCTTGCATTGGCCACATTAGTTACTACTATCCAACTTTTCCCTGCTGTCTCCGCTCATGCTGGCGACCTCCTGTGTGTCTCTCGCTCTAATGGGCTAACATTACGTGCTAGAACATTACACCCATACCTATTGGCTGGGCCAATGCTTCATCTTTACTGTGAATTGTATTGTGCGTCTGCAGCTGGTGTTCGGAAGCATGGTGCAACTCAGACAGCAGTGGACTGATGTTTTTTCGGGGCGATTTGAGAAAACACAAAATCAGTGATAGATTGATATGATGGTTTTGAATAGTTGCTCCACGGTGCTGTAGCAATGTGTCTCAGGGTAGTCGAGGTAGAAGTAGCCTTTGCAGCAGATTTCCTTTGTTTTAGAATGAATTTTAAAAATATTGCATCATGCGCACTTTTTGCATATTCATTTACAACTTTTTCTAAAACCCATTTACTTGTTTCACTGTTGATTGAGATGAGTACTTTTGGGGTGAATGTAGGATAGCGGGGTGAATACTTGAATTTCATAGTGAACACAGCATACTTAGGAGGCTGGTGTGTATACAAAGCTGGTACAGTATGCATAGATCATATGAGGTCTGTGACCCCGCCCCCAGGCCCCCCCAGGTAGTGGCTGTTCAGAAGCCACAATTAGTGCTCGAGAAATAACACCTTCTGAAGTGGAAGGAATTAACATTCTGATTCAAAGGCTTCTTGAAGCCCCCACTCGTCTCTGTGTTTTGAGTTCTGGAGCTCGAGCGAGCTGCGGCAGCTGCTACTCAGTTTTCCATGCTGCTTCCTGCCCCTTTCATACACCCACCTTCATGCTGCTTCCCGTGAGCACCGTGAGCATTGATCGGCGTGCGGCCCTTTCAAACCAAAGGCAAACACGTTTGACTTTTCCTTCATTTTGCTTTCTAGAGCGTCGCCGATTATTTGTCTGCTTATGCGATGTACCTGTCAGTCAGTGCACAGGACTTGATGTCCTCGCTGTTAGTACAGTGCCTTTCAAAACCACTGATGGGATGACTTTTGATATTGCAATAAAGTATTATTTTGAATATTACAAGTCAGGTGAAATGGAAGCGATTGGGAAACGACGTTAGAAAGAAAAGGGAGGATGTAGTCATGATGTTAGTGGAGAGGTTTGGCAGTGAGAAGGAGAATGCAGTATGCAAAAACAAGCATTGACAAAGACATAAGTTTTGCCTATGCAGGATCTATTGGCTTTGTCAATGTTTTTGAGATGTTTTAGATGTTGCACAACAGCCGGGCTGTTGTGCAACATGGCTTGAAGAAAAAAAACAATATGTCGTGGCTAGCATTGACCGCCGACATAACACTTTTTTTCCTTCAAACCATGTTGCACAGCAGCCCAAGCTGCTGTACAATATGTCTAAAAATAGCACTGGGGGTGGGTTTGAGTAGCAAGGGAACAGAAACAGTGGGCAGCTTGCTGGGGCAAGGAACCAATACCATGGAGATGTGTTGGGGGGGGGGGAGAAACAACAATGGACATGCTGCAGCTCTTATAGAGCTGGAGCAGGATGCAGCCAGTGCAACCTCACTGTACGCAGACAGGTCTGTGATAGGTCTGTGGTCCATGGCAGGGACAGGAGCCCTGGGAAGGAACCAGGAGGAGGTTAGCAGCCGGGCGAAAGCAGGAAGCGTGACCAATAAGAAGTAAGGAAATGAGTGGCGTGGAGGCCAACCAATGGTAAGTATTGGTAAGTGGAGCTCTAAGCCCGTTTTTAAGCTTTTTTTAAATTAACAATAGGTTTAGCTGACAATGCATGTGCACTGTTCAGGCAAAACCTAATACAACTCCAGGGGCTGTATCATGCATACAGCCCCCTTTCCTTGTTTGCGCCATGGCACACCTTTCAAAAGCTGTGCCAGGTGCAAACAAGGACAGTACGCCGTATTAGGAGGAGTTTCCCCAGGGCAGCTGCGACTCGTGCTGACCTTGGGGCAGCACATTCAAGTAAAATACGAAGCGGCTGCTTTAAAGCTGCTCCACGTTTCATAGTCTGTTCTGCAACCTGCCTCCTCTTTAAAGAGGGGAGAGAGATCCTCGTGCAGGAGGGTGCATTGAGTGACTGCACCTCCCTGCAGGGGATCTCTGGTGGGGCCCATAGGACCCCCTTTCTCCCCTCCAGAGAGCTACCGTTGGGAGGTGCACTGAAAGTGAGCCACCTTTTTGTAGCTCACATTCAATGTGCCTCCTAAGGACATGTTTACCTCTGTGCCTCAACCATAATACAGTGAGGGCAGAGAGGCAACATGATTCCCTCATTTGCTTGGGGCCACACCCCCATGGAAATGAGGTAATGCCCTCTCACAATAGCACTGGTGCTACATGTGTGCCAGCACTATCAGTATTACAGAAGAGGATGTACAAGCGTCTGCTGCCCCTAGTGTAATACCATTGTTCCCCAAGGGAGCACAGAGTGGATGCACACGCCTTTTATGCCCCACGGGCACAATGTTCAGTACAGCCCCTTTTAAACGTGCTTTCATGTCCAAATAAAGCAGGTGTTAGGGGGTGTGGCCGTCCAACAACGAAGATGGCTGCTTGTTAGAGCAGATCCTCTGACTCCCACACCAAACCCCCCTACATTGGCCACTGAATCTGCCCCTGACATTCCCAGCCTACAAGGTTCGAAGTAGGGGCTGCAGGGATTCCAAGATTTAAAAGCCGACGGCCGAGCAAAAATAATTTCACTGAATACAACTGTGAAACCCAAGGCTGCATGTGAAACGGCGGCCGGGCAGCAAACAGCACTTGCCGAGGCTTTGGGGGGGAAGGAGGTTAAAGGGACAGTGAGCAGTAGATGTGGAACAAAAGTGGGCCCCCGCTGTAAGTACTGAGGCTGCGGTGCAGAGGCCCACCGGGACCCTTGGAACCTGACTGACGGACTGGGAGGTGCAGGTGAAAAAGGGACTCTCCCTGGAGAGGTAAGGGAGTACCCAGAAAGGCTTCTGAGATTTGCTTGCAGCCTCTGGTCGCCAGTTGATTGAACTAGCTTGCGGGAAACCACAGCGGGAGACAAGACTCCGCACAGAACCTGCTGGCACCGCAGCAATCCCATCGCTCCTCCCAACGAGGCTTGCAGTAGGCCTGGAAAGTGAGGTCTGCGGACACAGACTGGCTCCCCTGGACACAGAAGGGCGAAAGTTAAGCTCATCTACAGGTGAAGGTCCCAGTGGACTCCAACCAGGCTGAACAGACCCCTGGACTCCAACCCCCCTTCTAAAAAATAATACTGCAGTCAGCAACAGCCATGCTAAATTGGACGGTGTAGGAGGGCACGAACTACGCCCGGGGGTACTTTGAAGTCAGAAGCTTCTGAATCGGGGGGCCACCAGTTGATTCAGAAGGTGCACGGGTGGGGCCAAGTGGAGCAGCAGAGGTAACCGGCCCGGGACTAATTAAAAGGCTGATTCCTTGGTTTAATGTCCTAAAGAGGAAAGGAGGACCCCCTACACACCTTGGAAGATGATTGGAACAGCCCCCGAAAACTCAAAGGGAGCCTTGAGCCTTGTAGCCCCGGGATTAGAACTTGGTCCAGCAAGCCCCTACATTGGCAGTGACCTTCCCTCCCCCCCCCCAGGACCACAGGACAGGCATACTCAACGGTGTGGCGTACTTCCTCAGTGGAGGGAGAGAAGAGAGGGTGAGCAGACTTGAAGTGGGGATGTGCTAGGTGGTAATGGGTGGTATTTGAGGCGGACTGGGAGCCCAACGGATGACAAGCCCTGTTTCTGAGGCTACCCAGACTCCGATTTTGTGGCTGCTGCCACCCTCAGTCTGCCGTAAAATCTAAAGGGATATCTGGGAGACAACCGACAAGCCGCGGGGTGAGTGGTCTGGCTGGTGTCGGCGAATCCCCCGGTAGACACTCAGCAAGGAGGACAGCCGTCTGCCCTACGGAGGTGATCAGAGGACTCCGGGCACGTGTGGCACAACACACCACGCTAAACAGATATACTCTTCCCTGAAAGGACGTAAGCAAAACAGCCATGAATGATAGGGGGGTAAGACTGAGCAGACCCGAAAATAAAGGGACGCTCTCACGCTCAAAGATGCAAAATTGACAGTCTCCATCCAATTTACCCTTGTGAGAGCAGACCTGCATAACATGAGTGCACGAGTGAGGGAGGCCGAGGACCTCCTCGCAACATCAAAAGCCGAAATAGCCTCCCTGAAGAAGCAGGTCAAAGAGCTGTGCACAACAACAGAGACTCTTGGAGCTAAACTGGAAGATTTTGAGGGTCACTCGAGGTGCAACAATATTTGCCTGGTCAGAATGCCTGAGAAGGGCGCAAGGTCCTGCAGTGGACTTCTTTGTAGAATACATTCTCTTCAATATGCTGCAACTGTGTGGACTCTCAAAATACTTCTTGGTGGAGAGATCACACAGGGTCATGGGTGCCCCTCCAAAACCGGGCGTGCCCCCTCGCACAGTAATAGCCCAGGTCTTCAACTACAGAGACCATGACGCCATACCCCAGGTGGCCCGTATGGCCCCTCGAGTCAAGATTGAAAATGCAGTCATAAACTTCTATCTGAACCACACCCTCAGTTTTCAGAGGCTACGTCGCAGTTTCACTGAAATAAAACGACCCTCCGAGAGAGGGATATGAAGTACTCTATGCTGTTTCCAGTGCAATTCACAGTAGAGACAGAGGGGAAAACCTACACTTCACAACACCTAAGGCAGTGTGGGACTGGCTGGTAGGGATAGAGGGAGTGAAACCAAAGAATCGCTCACAACATCAGGGCAATGAGCTCACCATCACGGACCACCGGAAGAACACAGTCATGAGTAGGAGCCGCCATAGTGACAGGTCCTGCAGAATATGGAGTCCTAAGAACACTCCCCGGGCTAGTTCGACAGAGTAGGCTGACATGCTGAATCACATCAACGTTTCTCTTCCAACACAGAACATCAATGAAATGGACTGTCCTGAGTGCTCTTCCAGGATTACGGGGGAGCCGCAGGGATGAATCTTCTATCTCTGAAGAGACCAGATGACTCTTGGTAACACATAACTATTTCTTAGAGGGGAAGTGGTTGGGTTCATAGTTGGGAATGCCACTATTTCCTACTGTTTTAGATCTAGTTAATGGAAACAGGCACTCTGTAAGGTTGGGGTGGTGGGCAGTTCAGAGTTTGCTATGCGTGAGGGGGTGAGTTGGGGTTTTTAGGTAACTTTTGTGGTTGGGCCTAGTTGATGGGGCAGTTACGTTTAGGAGCACTGACACCACACCCCAATGAAGGCAGTATAGGGCCTCCCCTTGGCATTGCACCAATAAATTCTGTGGGCAATTATGCTGATGACATGGGCTTCCATGACCACTCTGATGGGAGCGCGGCATTATACACCTGCTATGACGTTCCTATCTTGGAATGTCAATGGCCTGGGTGACAGAATCAAATTTGGTATCATACTACATTACCTCAAACAGCAGGCCCCGACATGGCCCTGCTATAGGAGACCCATTTGAAAGGAAGCAGCTACAAGGTACTCAACAGATAGGGATACCAACTAGTGGTGCATGCAGGTTACACGACCGACTCCTGAGGAGTGGGGGTTTTGATCAGGAAGATGCTCCCACTCACTATTTACCAGACCTGGCCAGGCACCCATAGCCACTTAGTGGCACTCACTGGAAGCAGGAAAGGGGAAACCATCAACTTTTGCTCTGTTTATGTCCTGCTGCGACTCCATTAAAAGACATTGCCTGAATTGGGTGCCCTACTCCTCAAGCTGCCCAAGGGTAGGCTAATAATAGGGTGGGATTTCAGCCTGGTGTTGTGTGGTAAATGTGACCACCAGCATCTCAGGCACACAGCCTCCCATAGTTTCCCATTGTTGGACCTCCTCTTGGGAATGGGACTGACTTACATATGGCGAGCTCACAAGCAGCAATTTATGTTTAACTCAGGAAGGCATGGCAGTCTGTCCCGTAATGATTACCTCATCACTCATACGCACCATATACTTCTTTTCAGATACTAACCACCTGGCTTAGGGTATTACGGACCACTCATTCCACGTGGAAGAGATTGAGAATAGGGGGTGACACTGTACATCGCACTATCTCAATTACCCTGTGGTATCTAAACTCCCCAAGATCAAAAAGGGGCTCCCAATAGCAACCAAACACTACTTTTCCAAGAACGAAAAATAAGTAGAATCGGCACAACCCCTTTAGGAGACCTACAAGACAGTCATCAGAGGGCAAGCAGTAGCCTTAATAGCAGGGGACAAAAAGGACAAACAAGCAGGACTGGGCTCACTGGAGCTAGAACTTCAGGTTCTTGAAAAAGCACTGACTCAACAGTGTTGACAAAGAGCAGGAGTACAGGGATGTAGTGCTAGAGGCTGCCAGTGCAAGCCATAGAACAACACAACACCAAGTGAATAAAGTCGGGGACAAAGATGGCAAATTGCTAGCCTGGCTAGACAAAGGGAGCATGCCAGCTGCTGGTTACTGGTGGTGCGATAACAAGAGGGAGACCTAGTGCAAGATTGACAGGATGTGGCAGACGTGTTCACCATCTACTATGCCCAGTTCGGAGGACTCGCACGATTACTTAGCAGACATTGGACTGCTGACCTTGTCCGCTCAGGACCAGGTAACCCTTGACAAGGAAATTTCAGAAGAAGAAATAGTTACAGCGATACGTGAATTGTCTTCGGGTAAAGCAGTCGGCCCCAATGGGTTGCCAATCAAGCTGTACAAGCTACTGAGTCAGAAGCTAGCTCTGCATCTCTTCAAGATGTTTGTAGAGAGTCACCGGGTGGGAGCACTACCAAGTGACTAGTGCCTAGCAACCGTAGTGGTCATTCCGAAGGAGGGGGAGCCGCCCGTGAACTGCACCTCATTTAGAGCAATCTCTCTCCTAAATGCAGAGGTTAAGATACTGGCTAAAGTCCTAGCCACTCATCTCATCACAGTGATCTTGAGTCTGATATACCCGGATCAGTCAGGCTTCATACCTCATCGTAGCACTGCATTTAAACTTTAGGTGCCTTCACAACATAGTAAGCAGAGCTTCCCACCCACAGGAACGGGAACTAGTATTTTCTTTGTACCCACTCATGGAGTTTGGCTCAGTTGAATGGATATACCTGTTTGAGGTTCTGACTAAAATGGGTTTTGGCCCCAGCTTTATCAAATGGGTGCGACTTCTATACCCTGATCGTCCCGGGTCTTTCAACTACAGCAGGGCATCTGACAGAGCTGCCCCCTATCACCCTTACTATTTGCACTTGCACTGGAACGACTGGTGGCTTGGGTGAGACAGGACCCATTCAATGGGCGCTTACAATGAACTGAAAGGTGGTAGGACCAATCTCCTTATATGCGGACAACATCCTGCTTTACATGACTGACACAGAACTCACGTTAGCCAGGTTAATGCAGATATTTCCCATCTTGGGCCACCACTCAGGATGGGCAAGAAATTGGGAGAAGTCCCAGATTTACACCTTGCATGGGAGACCACTGTGACTGCCACATGATTACGCTGCAAGATTAGTTGCTGAGGGCTTTCGCTACCTTGGGATTTACGTCACAATGAACCCAACGTTATTCTTTGGCAAAAATCCTGATGCCGCCTCTTGAAAGATTGACCATCATTGGAGATCCCTCCCACTGAATCTCCTAGGCAGGGCTGTCCGGTTCAAAATGATGTCCCTCCCACTATTTCTCGACATTTGGCCAAATATACTCTACCCAGTCCACAAATAATACTTCAAAGCCATAGAGGGTGAGCTCAGCACACTACTGTGTGATGGCCGCCCAGCTCGAATAGCGCAACAAAAACTAACAAGGGGCTGGTACAATTGTGGAGTGGCATTACCGGACATCCAAAAGTACTACTGGGCAGCATAGTTGTCTACTATCAGTGGCTGGGTCTTTGGGTCCTCCGATGAGCCGGCTTATCGGATGGGCAAGCTAGTACTGCAACCAAGGGAATATCTCAGGGTGCTCTACAGGCCTCTCCAAGTGCTTAGCAATTAGGGGATGGCAGCGGTCAACATCTGGCACGAGGCCACTCGATCCCTGGGCTGGAAGGAGACAATCATGCAGGCTACACCCCTGTGGGGCATGGCCACACTGGCTACATTGAGATACCTCCTAGGCTTTGACAAGTGGGACCTAATTGCCATTTCTAAGGTGGGTTACTTATGGCAACAGGTGGATGTTGTCTCTTTGCTGACTTACCAGATGACACCTACTTAGATATATTGTTACCCGCAGGCCTGACACGCACTCAGGGCGGTGCTGCCGAGGGCAACAGTACTGCCAGAGTCCACACAGTTAAAGGACAGACTACTCGATTAATGCATGCTGCCAAAAGCCATATCATAGACATATAACAAAATACTTGAAAACGCACCTGATGCACCTGCATGCGGGATGGGCCCATGATCTGGGGGGAGGGGTCTCGAAGATGACGAATGGCAGGAAACCACTGCCTCCCCTAGAAAGGTGATAGAACGCTCAAGCTTTCCTCTTGTACAATTAAAGGTCCTCCACCATTCGTATTACTCCCTGGCCACCTTGTTCAAGATGGGTAGGACAACAGATGCCAGTTGCAGTTGTATGTGGATCTCCCTTGGCCCTGATAGCCAAATTGTGCCTTTTGAATGTTTGGGAGGGAACAGACCTTCTCTGACCGGAACATATATGGTTAGCCTTATGGTTGGCTATCACAAGACTAAACATTGCCAAAGCGTGGAGAGCAGAACAAGTACCCCAGTTAGACAGTTGGAAACATGACATGGAGCATGCTGGCTGAAAGGTTTGTCTATGAGGGTCTGGGCTGTGAACAAAATGGGTTAAAATCTGGTAATGGTGGAATTAATACAGAGGACATATTTGCAACCACCCAGACATGGTTACTGTCTGGACAGCGGACCACTGGAAACTCGACAGACAACGTTGAAGATTAAATTGAAGGGGAGAGGGTCAGGGGTAGCAAGGGGTATTGATAATATCAAGGTGTGTGAAACTGTATTCACAACAGTGCTCTACATATGTATTGTTCGTGTCTTTGAAACCAATAGAAAGATTTATTTAAAAATATATATATACATATAAAGCAGATGTGTGTGTGTCAGCGTACATGTGGATAGGGTGCGTGGATGAGTGAGTGAGGACTTGTCAGATCATAGACATCAGCAATCAGAAAAAGGGCTACATTTGAATGGATTTATGTCTGGCCCTCCACCAAGGTTGACTGTTTAGGTCTTACTGATGGCGAATGTTGGCATCAGTACCTGAACATTCCTCCCCTATGTCTGCTTCCAAAAGATGACACATGTCTAAAGCAACGAGTGCAGGGCTAAGGAAGTTTACAAACTGGCGTAGAAATGAAGGGATAGGGAGAATGAGCAATAGAAAGGGTATTACATTTTTTCAAAACTACATGCTCATTTACTCAAACCCTAAATCCCTTTTCCCCAAAAAATATCAGTTACCAGTGATATGTATGTGACTGTCTTTTGCACACAGTAGGATGTACATTCCCCTTTCTCACTTATTAATGAGAATACATCATACCTCTCTTGCCTTAGATGGTTGCAACAACTTTTTTGTATTCCTCTTGCAGTTTTTGAACCTGTTTCTGCTAAGTCCTACCTTCACTCCCTTCACTTTCACACCTCTTATCTTGCATTCCACCTCGGTGTGCCTATTTCCACTCCACTCAAAACCCATGCATTCCTCCTACATTTCAAATATTACCTTCATCATTTTCATCACTACCTGCCCTCGTTTAACTTCTCCTCCTTGCCACCTGTAACACCTCACTCTCTACCTGCTGACTGCTATCTTATTAAATAAATGTATCCCTTTTCACACTGACTCCCCTAGCCTTTTGGCTCCTCCCTTACCATTACTTGCTCTCCTTCTAAATACATTTCTGGAATTCACTCTAAACTTGCCTGTAAGACCTTTTGTGATATCTGTATTTTACTGAACAAAGATGAACAATCCAAAGGACATGCTGACCCTCATTGCTACTCCAAAATCTATGAAGCAACAGGCTCAACCAAGGAACTTCACAAGATAATTGTTGAATTCCTGAATTCAGAATGCTCAATCTGGAAAACCACCCATACCTTATATTACTCCCTGTCTGAGCACTTCATCCCCAAAGCCAAATATTGTGAAAAACATCTTGAGGATAAAACTAATCAACTTAGACATTGCTTTCATCTCTCAATCTATTTCTCAACACAATCTAGCTACTGAGGGCACCAATCACAAAAGCATGTGTGGCATTTCTAGGTTACTGCCAGATCCCTGTGAAGCCCATATATTTATGGACTTCTGCATGAAACAATTAGTTGCCATCCAGGGCAGAGGTATTATCAGTCACTCCTTGGGAGTCTGGTCTATTCCCAGTGAAGAACTGCATATCCCAATGCTCTCATCTAATTATGTACAGTTCCTAGGCAAATTTGAATGAAAGTGATGCCTTCACAGTTATCAGCAAATAGGATTCTACCAATATAAGGACACATAATCTGCATTTATAGCAACATTGGACAAACACCAGATTACAGTGAAATCTAATCGTATAGCGGCACTCTCCTGTTGGATATTTTTGTCGCATTTTATATAGTCCCTCTTCCCACTCTACTCTGGAGACTCTATCGTGAGACAAGGCACTGTCTTTCCCGGACTTTATTCTTTTGGACCTAACAGATAACTCATTTTAGCTCTGTCTCCATTGTGCTCTGGCCTCTTTTCCTCGACTGCCGGAGTACCTTAAGCATCCACCATTGCCCCTTGTTTTTACCATGTTTTTCAGATCACTTCTAGAATTGATGATCTTCAAATTCAAATGCTGCAGTTGCTGGATGACATTCAAACTATAATAAAAAGCTCTTGTGAGATGGATATTTTTGTAACACTGGCCAATGCCTCTTAGTGGTTGACCGTTGAATGTAACAAATTACTTGAAATTAACAAAATTTAAAACAGTGATACTAGGTTGCTGTAAAGAACCTTCTAAAATCTGCTTTCCATCTTGCCAAAAGAGCTCAGCCCGCATAGTAATCCATCACTCAAAATAAAGACCATAGTATCATGGCTACAAAATTTGTCCCTGGTTCCTTAAATGAATGATGTTATGGAGGGATCCTTTTTCCTTAATGAGAAATGTATGTCTAATCTTCCTTTAATCAGGATTCTACCATAAGAGACAAGTTGCCATCAACCCTACCAAGGTGAAGGCCGCAACCTGTGACAAAACAGTGGGCCTGATTTATATGTTAATGGATGTAGTAATTACCATCACCATGTTAGAGTTCTTTCCACCCGCAATGGTAAGGATACTCCACCCGTCATATTTAGATATGTCTGCTGCCCCGTAGACATCTCTTGCATTTCAGGATCCACCATCACAGGGGTCATTTAAAAGTTTGCACTGCCCCTTACCACCACGTTTTCCATGGCGGTGACGGGCAGTGAAAACTAGTAATGTGTTCACCCACTCTAAATTGGGCGTGTGGACACATGGCCAAACCTCTGATGGCCCTTACTCTGTCAGGCTGTTGAAAGTGTGTGTAGGCAGCAGAGACAGAGTGATCTCTTCTGTTTACACACTGAAAGCCCACCTGACTCTAAATGAGGTGGGTGGACCCTCAGCTTTGCGGAAGGGGTACTCCATCCCTGTAGCGACTGAGTACCTTTTCCACCAATAAATAAATAAGGATCTGTATATGCTGGAATATTCCAAACTGTCATTGTCATAAACGTCAGCCTTTATCTGCTCTTCCCATTTCCTTCAAAATGGATATTCACTGAAAAAATAAAGGTAAAAGGGATTTTACAGTTCAGTGGAAGTGTCAGTTTAAGCAAGCCATTATAAAGGAACAAAACCAATAAAATTCACCAGTTATAGCTATATCAAGTAACCATCACTCATGCCTTCAGCAACTATAACTTGCACCCCTGCCATGCACAGTGTTGTAATCAATAATGTAATTTCAGATATTGCATTGATGTTACCAATGAGGTTATAGAACATGTCATGAGTGAAGTAATATGTGGGGTAATAAGCACTGCAGGGCAACATTGTCACTTAACTATAACATCCCTCTAACCATTGTTTTTTTCAGTGACTATGTAAGGTTCTTTTTAAAATGTAAAGTAACATATTATTAGAATAACTAACTACAACATACAACTAAAGTAAGCTTTTGTAGTGAAATTCTACTTTTTTTAAATTTATTTTTTCACATAGTCAGATGTTGGTCACCGTGCTCATCATGGGGTTGGTGCAGGGTCTGCATCCTGGCTCCTCACCTAACTTACTGCGAGTGCCATACCCACTGCAGCACAAGGCCTTAGACCGTGCACAGCATGCAGCTGGTCGCAGGGCCTGGCTTGGCCTTGTTCCGATTCCCCACAGGCTTTGTGATTTTACAGTATAAAGGGTGATATTGTAAGTAAGGCAGATTTACTCTCTTTGTGAAAGTGTCACAACACCAAAATATAAAACGTGAGACTATTGGCTTTATTTAGGGGTCAGCATATCAACATATATAAATCAGAACTATTGTCTTTGTCAATAAATCACCAATAACTATAATCAAATGTATATTTCATTAATTTAGACAATGCAGTGTTTACTAAAAGTGAATAAAACTTTCTATGAAGTTTATAAAACAAAAAATCACCATGTCTGTGAATCTTTCTTTTTAACATATTTCTACCTGCAAAATGCAGCCTTAAAAACTACCACTAGAGAGCTGTGAACTCCAGCTGAAGAGCTTAGCGCTCCAGCTAGAGGTGCTTTAAAAAATGAACTAATCTCTCCTGGGGTTATGGATTTAATGTCCCAGGAGATGTATTGGTTTTTTCAATGTTACTGGTGGACTGGTGCACTTCCTGCAACCCCCGCAACATTACCAAAATGCTTTTTGGCACCTATGCACCTTCTGGGGACACCACCAAGCTATAAAAAAAAAAAAAAAACATTAAAAAAACATTGCAGAGCATTATGGGGCACTCTTTGCTTGGAGCAGTGAATAAAAATGAGCAGCTTCTGCCACTCATTTATTAGTCTTTTATTCTGTTGTTTTTATTTTTGGGTGTCCCAGTACCCACCTGGGACACCCACATATTTAATTTTTGGTTGTGGCTGCCAAGGAAGCCCCCTCGGCCCTTGCCCCCACACCCATCCCTGGCTCCCTGCATGCGGCCCCATGGGCTGCACAGGAGCAAGCCACATGTTTATTTTTTTGTTTTAATAACTGTGGGTGTTCTGATGCCCACTGCAGACACCACACAGCATTTTGTATGCTGGGGGCCTCAGGGGGAATCCCTGCCTCCCTCAGCCCCACGGGTTCTCTGCAAGACAGGATCTGGCAACCCTTTAATAATCTTCTTGAAAAATGGGTGCCCTGTTAACCACCAGGGGATACCAACAGTATTTTCAATAGTGAGGGCTCTGGGTGGAGCCCAAGGCTCCTGCAGCCCTCCCACCTCTCCTTCATGCATCCATTCCTGGTGTGGAGGCTGTTGCCATAGCTGCCACCTGGCAGGAGCAGCTTTTCTTTGGTGCACTCTCATATCCTCCTGCCCACAAGAGAATGGACAGGTAGAAACTTCCATGCTCCCACCCAGCGGAAGCAGCCATCTGCTCCCCCGGGCAGGAGCATATAACACATCCGGGCCTCAAAGAAGCTTGAGGAGGGGGACTGTATGCCCCACCCCAATTAAATAAATTGGCCCTAGGGAATGGGGTCCCAAGGCCTAGAAGTGTCCCAGAGAGAGGTCTGTTTGCCTTTCTGCCCTTGTTCTTATGTCCCCCGGGCCCTTGCCACCCCTTTGAATTTGAAGTAACACATTTTTAGAAAATGTATGTTTTGCCCTTCCCACCCCCCTCCCCCCTTCCCAAATCCAGGGCTAGAGGGGCAAAATATTCCTACCCTGACTCTTTATATCCTTTTTCAATCTTTCTTAAAGGACAGGTAACTCATTTCCTGAATCCTAAAATGACTGCCACCATATCTGTGTTGGTGGTAGGGAATCAGACCTTATTTTAGGATCTGTTGGCTCCATGGATCCTCCACAGCATGAAATATATAAAATGTTTGAGCCTTAAACTCAAAAAATACTGAACAGGTTTACACTAAATCACAAAAAGCTCCTTTTCCTGACCAATAGCTAGCTTACTGCCGAAATTGGTGTAATTCCGTTCACCTGTTTTTGATGTAGCTGTGTCTAATTTTCCTGTGGAAAAAAGAATAGGGAAAGCGTTTTTTGGGACCCTCCACTTTTTTCTCAGCCGCCACTTGATGGATCATTCCAAAACTTCATAGGAAGAAGCTGAAGTGAATGAGACTTTTTTGGGAAAGTTTTGTGAAGATTTGTTAAATGGCGCCAAAATTATAAGCAAACCTAAAATGTTTTTCCCATAAAAATATTTTTCACATCATGGTGTACTGACTGATTTCTGAGAGCCTCGTTAAAGAAAGTGATACTGTATATCTATTAAGTTTAGTTTTTAAGTTACAATTCCCAGATTATTTATTTATTAATAAGGCTTTTTTAATGTATTCTAATAAACTTCTCATTTGAGCGCACACTTATACTGTATGGCTATCCTGATCGAGCAAGCATTCCTAATGTATAATGATACCACACAATCAATTTTTACCATGTCAGTGCATAAGTGAAATTGCATTGCCTTGTTAACTGTGTGGATGCATTTTTGTTCTCATGTGAGGAAATATCACAGTATTGATAGTCTCCAAATGCTGGTCAATAGATAATAGTTGTCTCCACATGCTTTACTAATGTCATCAGCAGATGGTTAATTGGTGGTAGTCTATGTAGCCCCAATTGCTTATTTAGGTAAAATTTTAAATCAAATCCCAATTAAGAATCATTGTCAGTCACCATGTGCAAGTAAGTTGTATACTGATCCTAAAAGTACCTAATAAGAGGAATTTCAGTCTTCGCATGCCCATAAGTCATATGGCCAGCCTCCTTTTGTCATCCCCATTAAGGGGTATTCCAGTGTCGCCATCAAGTGCAAACTGAAATAACTTGCATGAGGTGTCGCTAGTCCTTGCGTATCCATTGAGTTATATTGTAAACTACTACATTCCCAAAAAGAGCTATACACTGGCATTTTTTTATTTTTTACATTTACCACAGTTGCAGTGACACTGAAATTAGCAAGATGTTATTTATTAAGGCGTACGTGAATTATAGTTGTGCATTGTGTTGAGCTTGGTGTAGCCACTATTGCTGGTTATAAAAATATTTGCCATTTTGTGGGGGTTTGGCTGGGCCCTCCATCCCTCCATTAAAGTATGGTTCAAAGTTATGGTGTACTGTAATGACATGGCAGGCACAAACACACTGATGATTCCCTTGACATCACAACCTAGAAAAAGGTGGGCCTCGCTTCTGGCATGTGGGGCAGAAACCTAGAGGAAGGGCTGAATGGAGAGAAAGGATTAAGGTGAAAAGATTGTGGCTGAAAAGCAGTGGCACTGGCATTAGGGCCAGCTTGCCAGATTTTACACTGGGAATCATGCTAGATGTATGTGCTTATATTGCTACCTATGTGGTTTACCTGAACTGGAAAAAAATGAAGCTTATATTATGGTATCTAAAAGATGCCAGCTTCCTCTACTAATGCAGGGGCTTTGAGTTGGGTCCCGGAGTAATACCTCCATAGTGAGTGGGATTAAGTAGTGCCGACTGAGCAAGAAAGTCATGTAACACATTCATGGCAAAGAATCTGTCCGTGCATCTTTCGAGATTTGGATTTGTTTCTCTCTTGTGCAGAGATCTTTCTCAAAACATCAGAAACATACCCTGGCGTGCAATGTTTGTTCTTTATCTTGCAATTTTATAAACTCCTAGATACAGCATCTTCTTAAATCCTTCGTGAGATCTCTGTATGTATCACCGAACATTCGTTGACGACTTTTGGTATATTCTCCCACAATTGGCTTCTTGTAGAATTAAACATTGCTACCTCGTGCAGTCACTACCATAACGTACATTATAAGGCAGTGAAAGGGAAGCTAACCTTGATGATCGCAGTTCTAGGGCACTTTGAAGCAGATGGTTCTTTATAGGATGTGTCACCGGGATGTTAATTACATCAGGTGAAGGAGACTCTGGGACCTGCCATCAGGCACTAACCCTTGACTGTTATGTTGTGCATGCATGTTACGCTATGTTATGTTATGATTGCTTGAATGGCTTGCATGTCATCCGAAGGGTTTCATGGTGTCTAAGAAGGGTGTGTAGGCCAGTCTGGGGCCTATTGGAAGAGACAGGTTTTCAGTTTCTTGCAGAGCTCTAAGGTGTTGGCTGTGCTGATTCGGAAGAGATTTTTCAGGCTTTGAGAGTAAGGTAGGAGAAACTGAAAACTCCCTTAGTTTTGACTGGCAAGGGAAAATAGAACATTTTAGTTGTGGGTGGATTTTGAAATTTACTGAAGTGGCATAGGCTGTGGCTGACGAAATAAAATCTGTTGAGACTTGGAATTGGAGAACTGCTGAAGTAAAGTTTGATGGTGTACGGCATGCTAGATGTCTGTACCAGTCAGATTAGGGGTGTTACATATAAAAATGACAAGCTGTGCTTGCGCTCCTTATAGCAACTCTAGAGAAGCTTCCTCTTTTGAAAGCAGAAAAGTAGGATTCACTTGCTGTCTTGTAGTAGGAGTCCTGTCTGAATTTTGAGAATGACTACTGTAAATGAGAAATTGTGCTCGAATACTTTTTCCCAGGTCTAGTAGGTACCGTGCCTGCTCTTTGGGGCTTTTGTTTGCATTTCTGCCTGGAATCCCAGGTGCTTAGAGGTTTGTGAACAGTGCTGAGGGGAGATTAAACCAAAAAAAGAAAACAGTAAGTCCCCTGCCGAAAGGACTATGAGTGGGATGCTAACAAAACTGTGATTTAAATCCTGTATCTGAATGAATGCCTTAAGCCAAGATGGTTTAAGAGGAGCTGGGCATTGGCACAACCATGTTGTCAATGGGAAAGTATTGTGGTGCCTGGCATATAGTCTAACATCTTAATTGTGAGACATCTTGCACTTTTTTTTAATCAACACTGTTGAATTTAAAGTCAGCAGAAATGTTAATTTGTGAGTTTCCAGCTCTGCAAATATCTAGTCCCGGCCATGTTCTTTGAGCCTGTCTGCTGCTGTTCTTCTCTACTCAGCCTTAATTAGCACCAGGTTCTCCTGCGAGCTTTTTTTCCTCTTTTTCCTGCTAATTGGTTAACTTACATTTAATATTTTGTACAACCTTGGTGTGGGTGTTATTTATTCTGAACTGCATTCCTACTTGAATTGTAGATACTACACACCCCAGAACCTCCCTTAGTGTAAGTGTTCTGTTTGTTTGGAGGCATTTGGCCTGCCTATCAGACTCTCATGGTGATGGTGCTGTGAAAGTTAATTTAAAGTACTCATTAAAGTCAAAGACAACTCTTCCATGTCAGAACCCAAAGCCAAGTTCTAAAGGCTACATCGTACCACCGATTCCTCACCTCATGAATAGCCTTCCCCATGCCCCTCTCGTCCTAGAAACTTTTACCCGGAAATAGCTCCCCAGGGATACCAGGTGGTGCCATACTGTGTCCGATTAAATTAAGTGCACAGGTGCACTTGACATGGCAGTGGATGGTGTGATCTGTATAATATGGCTCTCACCAGAGACGTTCCAGCAGTAGATATCTCTTGTGTGGCCATGTAGTCATCCTTGCATACTTTTGCTAAACATAACTGCCTCACACCTTACGTGTGCTCTGACAGATACTTTGACATGGCTGTGTTCCATGGCACTACTCAATCCCACCTCTCACTAAATATTACTGTGGAACCTGCTCCTAAGGTGAGGAATCTTTATATGTATCATTAAAATTTATGATCATGACATTTCTAGTAAATATGTAATCTTCCAGCACTGTAGATTCTCTCTGGTCGTCGTACCCGATGTTTATGTGGGACTTTGCGTTTGTTGGTGTTACAGAAATTCTCTCCTCGTGCCCCTGCCCCACGAATCCCAGATTATTTGCTGTATTGGTTACTAACGTTAGAACTTACAGGTGGGGCTTGTATTACTGAATTCAGGGGGCAGGCATTAATACATCTGGCAACAGTGATGTCAAATGACTGAACCCACAACATTCTGTGCTAGATTGCAATCTCAAGAAAGCTAGCATTTTGCTTGTAGTGCACAGTTCGTAGGCTTGATTTAGAGGGCGAAGGTTTGTCAGTCAAGAATGGGTAATGAGCTGACTGGTAATGTTTTAGTGATGCCATCTTCCCTGGGGTCAAGACAAGACCCAATAATCTGGCCAGGATTCATGTTTCACACTTACAGGTTAGTGCTCAGAACTGGCCTGCACAGCCTAGCAACATGAACCTTTCAAGATCAGTAATCACTCTGTGCTGGTGAAATATAACTTAAATAAAGCTTAGCAATCAAGTCTTCATTCACCTCCAGAGAGCGCTATGGAGTCTGGATAGCTCCCAGAGACAACACAGAGTTTCATGTCCTCTGCATACTGAAGTTTGAGAGCCTCCAGTGGCTCGTTGAACATGTTCATAAGCATTTGTAAACAAGAGCCCCAAAGGACTCTAAAACTGATTCGAAGTTATACAGACTGCAGCTCACCCATCCTACCATTTTGTGCTAAGGAGAATGTGGTTTCTTTCATCTGTGCACGTGTATGGCATTTCTGGTCAAGTATGAAAACTGGTATTAGAAAACAAAGTCTGCAACTTAACCTTCCATCTTTCCCCTTCCCTACATTCCCCCGGCCATTGGTTGGGTTCCTGTGACAAGTGGGGTATGTGGCTGGTATATGACAGTGTGCCCATGGGAAGGTGTGTTGAAGAACCTCTGTGGTGTCTGGACAAAATGGTGTTGCTGTTTGTGAGGATGTGAATGCATCACTGTGTCACATGTGACATCTTCTGCTAATGCATGCATCATAGTCAACAGCACAGTTGCTATTTTGGACTTGTATTATCATTTTTTATATTTTCAGTACTGGTGTAGAATGATAGAGTGTATTCGGCTAGAACGTAGGCTTGACTAAAGTGTCGCAAACTAATTGGGCTCACTGATCAGGATAGAGGGTTGTGTTATACCTGTGTAGCGTATTGGGTGGATGTCATAAGTATGACAGATCGGGAGGAATTTGGGTAGAAATGTGCATTTTGGGGCTGGATAGAACAGACTGTTGCCGCCGATACAGCTCCAAAGCAGATGTAATTAGAAGGTGTCCTGTGCCTCTGAGGGAGGAGTGAGACTACCTTTCAAACTTGGCTGATGGTATTACAGCTAACACTTTTAGGGTGTTTTTGCTGATACAGACAGATGAACGTTTGCAGTAATGCTGCCTCTTGTTAATAAAGCAGATTCCATACTTGATGGAATAATTTACCATTTCCTTGCTGTTGGTCATTTTTTTACATTTTGTTCAATTAACTCATTTGATAATCTTGTTTGAAATACTTATAGCCATACTGTGCATACCATTTTGAAAAGAAATGGTTAAGCGAGTGTAATTCCAAAAAATGTCTCTTGAAAGTGTTTTTCCAGCTCTCTAAGCGGCGTCATACTTGGTCTGTCCGAGAAAAATCACCTCCCAACAGTCACTAGTTTTTGTAGGGGGTCCTTTTAGATTAAGTCCAACCACTGTTCCTCAATATTGAAACATCTGATGGGTGGAGAGAGAGCTGAAGGTGAAGCTCAGAAGGCAGGTGTTGCAAGACTAGGTCACCCTGTTTGTTCCTCTGCACTTATCCTCAGGATATCCCTTTGTTTTGACACCGCATTTGCACCCCTCCTTGCAGCAGTGATGCATGTTACAATTGTGCAATGGAAATTAGTCTGAGAAAAGACAGGGGGATCTATGCAGAATCTATACTTTCTCCCAATTGTCTTTTAGAAAGCATCGGCTCTGAGCCGTAATAATTTTTTGGGCATTTTGTTTTTCTTTTTGGCCTGACCCCTGACCACTTTCTTACAAGAAGTTTTTATGGGTGGTTGAGGATGGACTTTAATGTCCTTGCAGCAATCAATAGACTCTCACAGGGGATAACTGATTCATGACATAAGTATTCTAAAGACAAGCACGTGCTCCTTTTCATGTCTTTCACTCAACTGTAGCCCCACCATCCTCTTTGGTGTAATCCTTAAGAAGTTATCCTTCAGTTTTCAACAGTTTCTGGAGTCTGAATACCCCAGATCACTAAAGGTGTCCATTGGCTGAACATCCACCCAATGACATTCTGTCTCTTGATGGATATTCAGCTCACCTAATGTCAGGTCCTGAGATTTTCGGTTACTGTTTTGATTTTGAAGCATTACGAAAAGGACTTTGTTTTGTTGGTGTAGGCAGATGCCTTTGCATGGTGTGTACATCGTTGCAAATAAAAAGATTCAAGGAAAGGGAGTCTCGGACAAAATGGCTATTTGAAAATTGAAATGGTAGAGCAAGGTGAATTTGCCAGTTCTAGTGACATCCGTGCAGTTCCCCACATCCAGTCGTCCACACAAGCACACTTAAGGATGTTTGTCCTGCAAATTGCTGCTACAAGGTAGCGGAGCTGCGGTATAAAAAGTGAGGCTTGTAGTGGGCTCGGTGGAATCTTGAATCGACAGGAGACCTTCTTGGGCCCCTTGAGGCTTGAACATCTGCGAAGAGGCGAAGATTGTTCTAGATTGCACGGTTATGAAATTGAAAGGGATATGCTCTTTGCAAATGATTGTAGATGCGATGTGCCATGTATAATGCCACCTGACTTCACCATGTTTCTGTTTACATACATGCAAGGGAAAATCTTATTTTGTGGCGTAGCCCGGATCTTTTGGTATAGTCTGCACTATGTTGACGTTGAGGGGGGGTGTTTCACTAGCCGGGGGCTCTCACAAGTCGTTCATATACACATTCAGCACTGCCGGTTGTGTAAAAGGTAGTAGAATACTGTTAAACAGCAAATGCAGTTTGTTACCAGCTGGTAGGCAGTGGGCTAATAAAACTTCAATAGAAACAAAATATACTTTTATGCATAATAACAATGTTAGAAAAATAACAACCAATTACATTTGCTTAGCATTCGTGGTGACTTTTTTCGTTGTTTTGTTGTATTATAATGAAATTTACAAATCAAGTTCTGAAATTTCCGAAAATTAAAATTGCAATTAGCAACACATATTCAGTTTTCTGCAAGGATGTTTGTAGAGCAGGCTTCTCCGGTGAGTAGTTTGTGACCTACTGGTCCAGCTTACCTCTAAGTAGCATTCATATGTGCTGCCCACCCTACTAAATTACAAGTGTTTGCCTTGACTTAATTAATATACATTGAAAAGTGTGTATTTAAGATGAAAATGTGTGTTTTCAAGACTCATACGCTTTTGTTTGGAGAAAATTTAGAAAATTGCACAATTTATTCAAAGCTGGTATTTGAATGGTATATCATATGGTACTGGGGTAACCTGTTACTAGTTTTATTACCCTGGTGCCAGGGGCATTGCACTAATTAATGCAATTGTATATTGACAAGACTTCTCTATGTTACTGATGGCAACCTTGCCAGATGGACTTAGGTACTGCTAGTAATTTTGCATAGGTTGCCCAATAATTGAATCTTGTCTGATGTTGTTGCTAGTACAATGCTAATAATATTAGCAGCTCAGGTGATTTTCATTGAACAGAAAAGATTCTAGACCCCAGTTGTAGAGGATATCAAAATTATATCACAAATTAAATGATTAATAGCGATGACATGTTACATAACAGGAGAGATGTCAGCAATGACCTAGTATGAAACGTCTCTTTGCGCAGGATAGATTGAGCGCGCACATCTGCTCACGCGTGCTCCATTATTGGGATTGTAAGAGCGAAGGCTGGCTGGGGAGCTGTCTGTTGAACAATTCTTGACTTGGGCATCCCCCAAAATATAGAGAAGTCCTTCGAATTCAGAAGAGCCAGCAGCAGGCTTTGTTTTAGTAGCTGTGGCTATGATTTACAGTACTGAAAGAACTACAGATACTTTGAAACAACAGTGTGTCACAAGCCAGCTGTATGTCTAGCAAACAAAAGATTGTATTAGGGGGACGTGGTTGCTCATAGTTGCAGTGCAGGTAGGTAGTTAGACCCACCGAAGTAGCCAATGTATGTTGTGGTATAAAGTGGGTGCTCAAGTCGGACCTGGCTTACTTTATACTTTGCCTGACATTAAATAAAATCCATATTTAATACCTGATGAACCTGGATCCAGGCATGAGCACCTGCGGGTTGTGCCACCTCGCTGCATGGTTCTAGCTCCCCAGTCCTATAAGCCCATTTCCATAAGAATTATTATTCGAGTAATCATGCAGGAAGGCTAGGGAGCTTAGGTGATTGTTTTTTTTTCTCTAAACAGTGAGCTTTGAGAAAATGTGGCTGGTTCTGAGATGTAGCCCTGCAGGAAGAATTCAGGCATTCTAGCTCGGCTCCACGCTTCTTGTTTGAATCCATAAATAGATAGCTGCAGCAGCAAATGCTAGTCTGCGTGTAGTTTTAAGTCCCATTGCTCCTTTTCAAGGCGCACTGAAAATCCTCTTTCTGAATCGTGGCTGCTCGCGACAGATGTGACCGATCTGAAAAATGACAATTGGCGCCGATGCTGAGGCACCCGCTTAGCTGTATCCCTCCGAGGCATCCCGGAGAGGAGCGACAAAAACAACAGACGCAAAAACCTTGTTTGTGCCTACATTTCAGGTTGAAGCCAAACTAATCGACAAATTGGATAGCTTGATGTCAGAAGGGAAAGGTGACGAGACGTACCGCGAGCTCTTCAACAGCATGTGAGTATGCCATTTAACCCCTACTAACTTATGCATGCGGAAGATTAGACGGCGCCGCCGCAGATGAATATATCTTGGGCTTCATGGAAACAGCTGAGAGATCTTTTCCTTCCATGCACAGTGTGAAATGTGCCAGTGGGAACTGCAGGGAGAAGCGAAATGTCTACTGCAATGTGCTTAGCGCTTCCGCTCGCTGCTTTGTTTGGAGCAGTAATTGGGGACTGCTGTGCATTTTATCTGAAGCCACGTTCTATTGCCCATCCTCTCTCCTCGAGACGCTAGGCTCGGGAGCGATGCCCCTGCAGTAGGCGGGTGGGAAGTTAACGTGCGCCGCTTGCAGCAAGGAGATGAAAGCAATGCACAGCTTATTTGTTTTGCCAGAGTGGCTTTGCTGTACAGTAGGTTGAAGTTAATGTGCATCCCCAGATTTGACCGTGCATGCATGTTTGCTTCTCTAAATTCGGATGCACTGTGTGTGTTTGCGGTGATTGTGATTAGCCGGTGAATCGTAACCTTGCCTCCTGGATCCCCGTTAGCGCGCTCGCGTTGAGCAGCGCATGCGGCGCAGTCTGGTGTGTGAGCAGCCCCTGGCATTGATTCTGTGCGGATGCAGCCCACGCAAGGTTGGGTAGAACACAGCTCTGTTCTCCAGTGCAGTGCTGTCCCTGCGGCCATGGGTTCGCCCTGCAGGCTCGAGAGGCAGTCGGAAGCAGGGCGCACAGGCAGCGAGCCACAAAGCGTAGCCTGTGCTGAAATGTGAAGCGCGCGCACTAAGGCATCGCTAGCACCCCGTCGAATTAGCAGGCATGGCAAGGTGAGGCTGCTGCGTGATTTCCCCCTTTATTTTCACTGCATTTCTTCTTGAATAACCCGGACTTTCATCCATTTCTGTTGCTTGTATTTTGTTTTCTACTCCGTTTGGAATATGTCTTCTTTAAATGTAATGATTTGAGGTATCAGGGCGCATTACTTAAGCAAGGCCCCCTGCCTCGCCTTCCTACTGGCAGCGACCTGACATATGTAAATGTTTCTTCTCAAACCATTGAACCAGCTACAACCCCTTATCAACCATTTTTCATTCTATTCCGTCAAGTAACTCCTTTAGAGCAAACCTTCGCCCGCGCTGTTTCAGCAACATAGATGTGTTTATATTAAAATAATGACCCTCCTACAGCAAGCGGGTGTGCGTGGGCCACCACCGCCACACGGGCAGGGCAGGGAAGGGAGGTTTGCGACTTAGATAATTTTAGGACATTCGGGAGACACCCCGCCGCCCCCACCCACAGCGGTGCTTTTCTAGTGGAAGGACCGAGATTGGCAGGATATGATTTAAATGCAAACGTTATGGAAGCGGCTCGCTTTTGTCGCCAGTGTCTGTTGGAGGCAAACTGTTGCTAATAGCTGTTTCCTGAGGGTCTTTGCAGGTTGTGAGCTAGTGCGGTTATTTTAGACAGGTAGCGGAGGAAGAGTAAACCTAAATTACGGCACCTTTGCAGTATTATTGCATGCATTCTCTTTTTTAGTTTCCCACCTTATATTTTGTGAACTGTGTTCTTAAAGTTAAATCGATATATGACAGAACTAAAAAGCAGAGTATACACAGGTCACTTATGGGTTCTGTTCCTGCACTGAGTAGTTTGCACGCCTAAAAACAGCGGCACCAGGTAATGGGCTTTAGCGTGTACCTTGAGTACTGGTTATTATAAAGAAGACTGTGCTAGGGCTCCTATAGCGACCAAAAGGCATGTCCCCTCCTCTTCTCATTAAGTTGGTGTAGGTATTTTACCATCTAAACCCTGCGCGCCAGACGTGATCGCGCATGCACCTTCTTTCCGGGGTCCTCCCATTGTGCAGTGCGTACTTCTTGAAAGAGACCAGGCAGGTTGGCTTTGGTCTGTGGCTGTATATGCAACAGACTGAAGAACCACAACTCCTGCATCCAGCAAAACATGTTTGATTATATTGAGAAAAAGAAACAAAGTCCTTCAAAAGTGTCTGTAAACGCCTAGTGATGAGGTGTGAACTTGTATTCTTCGTTTTTCATTCTTAATGCCTTGCTTTGCTTGTAGGCCCATGTTGCTTGTAAGCACAGCAGGCTTGACCGAAAAACCGTGCATTGGAGTTGGGCATCAGCAAACTTCATGGAGCTGTTTTCCTTAGGACAGGCGGGAAGTGCACACTGGTTTCTGTGTTCAGGCACTCTGCACATTCAGATTCCCTCGGTTTGGTTAATGGTAGATCACGGCATAATTACCTTTTTTCCATATGGACACATTGAGCATTTCAAAGATTATTTCAAAGCTACTTAGAATTTTAATGAGCTTCCTGAACATGGCTAATGTGATATGTCCCCCAGTCACAGCTGCATCTATAAAGCCCCTTTGTTGTGCTGGGTTTAATATCCTGTTTGTCATCACTGGTGTGCTCCAGGTACGCCTGTCCCACCCTTCCCTTACTGGTCGCTGCTAGGTCAAATTTCCTAATGATACACATAGGCCTGATGCGTTATATCTATCCTGCCTGCTGTTGAAACTGGGGTTTTTATCGTCATTGCAACGAGTTATGCAAGAGACATCAGAAATTCTGGCTCAGTAGAATAGTAAATAGTTCCCTGAGTAGCAACAACTTGTTCACACCTATGTTCCCAGAGAACCGTCGAGAACAACCTATTGTTCCAGCAGACTAGACTGATCCCCTCTAGTGTTTTTTCTCAGCTAGATCTTGAGCTACCTCAGTTTTCAATAACTGTTTAAATTATTAAATCTGACCCTCTCAATCCATGAGAGGTCATGCTTCTCTTGAGTTGACTGGCAGCCAACGTAAATCCTTCTGTTAAAAAGTTTTCGTATTGAATTGCAGCTTTGCTAGGACAACACAGGCTGAAGAGGTGCATGCTACTGTGGTGGCAGTAGTATAGTTTCTCTTGTTAAGGATGGTTCACTTTAGATCCATAGTATAACAGCCTCTCACTAATCTGAACATGACCACTGTCACCCCGGTGTATGTTTTAAATGCACTCCCCTTGGCTTCTTAATGTGTGCTTGTGTTTCCTAATACTTTGGATTGACAGATCATGTAATATCTGAGAGGGTTTGTTTTACACATGGCCAAAACCTCTAGTACATACTTATAATGAGATCTGCAGTGTCACTAGATATAGTGACGTAATTTGGCCATTAAACACAGTCCTCAACTAACAGGTGTTCTTACAGGGTAATTTTTTGCCTGAAGCAACGTTGAGCTAGATAGTGCTTCGACACCTGTGCTAAGACATATTGAAGAGATCAATTGCATGTATGTGTTAATGCTTTATTTTCGAACAGAGTTCACTTGCGAAGCAGCATCCATTACAGCTGTCCATCAGTTATGTCTACAGTACACAATCGTGGTGTGTAAATCTTATTGAACTCTGTTTTTGAGACCTTGAGATTTATTTGGAAAATGTTTTTTTCTCCAGACATATCAGCTTTGACATTAGGATCTCTTATATTTTTTACAAGGGTGTCCTGCACATCAGTAGTCTGTTTTCCGAGCACCTCCTTTCCTGTTACACATGCCTTCTGGGAAGATCGGCAACACAGGCTGTGACTGGCAGTTTTCTGCTAGTGAACATGTCTGAGCTTAGACTGCCCTCTTGAGTGTTTTAGGCAGGCACTCTTGGGGGCTTGCTGCTCTTCACATTTTTGCAGACTGCCTCCGAGTGGTCCAAGCGGTGACCGACAGCACTTACCGTTTGGTGACACAAATGCCACAGGGGCCGTTGCTGTAGAAAGACTGTAAATGTATCATTGTGTTCAAGAGACATTTACTGACGCCCCGAGAATTCTGTAGGAGTGAACTGGTTATTTCTTTGCTTTATGTGTGGCTTTTCTGCCCTTATTGATCACACTGCCTGCTTCAGTGGTAGGCATGAACATTTGTGTCATAAACCAGCATTTCAGTGATTAGATGCCAGTAATTATTGTAACATTTCTTCGTGACTTTCATAATCCAACACAAAATCTAACTAAAATCTTAATGTGTTGTACCTCAGCTTATTGGTTGTTCTTCACATTTGAATTTAAATGTGTTGGAACCATCGTCATGGATTTATAACAGATTCAATGAGCAGTGGTATTTTTGTAGGACTGTGGGGTTTTCCTATCTTGCTCAGTTTTACAATTGCTTGAAATAGTTCTTAGAATGTGAACAGGAGGCTTGAATGATTAATAGACATGTTTAAATATATTATCATGAAGATGGTTGTGAGAAAAAAAATCTGACCATCTCTCGGATGCACAGAGATATGCAGGAGCATTTCGTGTTCTACATAACCTTGGACAGTGTTGGACATTGGTTCGCCCTACAGGGGGGTGAACCTTACTCAAGCAGGAACCACAGTCTTTCAGGGCAAAACACAGGCTAACTCCAAATAAAGATGTGCTTAACCCTCTGGTAGCTCGTTGCAAAAGCAATTAGGCTTAACTTAGAGGCAATGGGTAAAGAACGCATTTATGTTGTACTTCAGACAGTAATAAAATGAAAAATACAACACAAGACAAATCCTACAACAATTTAGAAAAATTGAGTGAAATGTAGTAAATTGTTTGACACCAAAATGACAAAAATCCTATCAGTAGAGCCAGAGATATGCAACTTTAACATTTTCAGGTGAATAAAGCGCCTAAAAGCACAAAGTGGCAATCGCGGTTATCTGGTCGTGCAAGACCGGGTGCAAGTTACAAGTTTAGGCCATCCACAATGGAGCATGGGCCGTATACAGGGAGCAGGTTAGTGTAGCTGAAAGAGTTACCTTCTAAGTCCAGCACGAAGAGTTCCGATCACTGTGGAAAGTGCCCTGAGGAACAGAGAGAGTGTTGCAGATGGTCGTCAATGTAGCGTGAAGATCCTGTCTGGTGTCACGGATATTCGAGCTGGCGGTCACCACAAGCTATCAGTGCTGTAGCGCAACCTGCAGAATTTGCGCTGCCTGGCATCATTAGCTGTTGCTGTGGCACAAAGAGTCAGGTTTTTTGGATCTTTGCATTGACGGGATATGTGGGTGCATTTGCGAAGAGCCCAAAACTTCAGGAGAGCTCAACCGAGGCCGCACCAAGGGTCCAGGACCCGAGGGGGGCGACTTGGGGGTCAGGAACTCACTTCGGAAGGGCTCAGTCAGGTCCAATTGCATGTTCAGGCAGCAGGTCAGCTGAGTAGTTGCAAGAAGGCTCTGTAGCTTGTTAAGTACCTGTAGCTCAAAACAGGAGGTCAGCTGGCTGACCCTTGGAGTCATTTCAGCCTGGGATGAAGGGTTCAGTCCAGTGTTAAATCTCAGAAAGCAGAGCAGCAGTGCGGCAGAGTGGCATCCTTCTGGCAGAAACACATACAATAGTTCTTCTGTAGTATCCACAGGTCTAGGAGTGTACTGAAAAGCTTTCTGAGGGTCCATTATTTATAGCTGGTGCCTTCTTTGAAGTGGGAGAAGTTCCCTACCTCACCTGCCTTGACTCCAGTTTAGTTGCATTAACAATGTAGTGGTGACAAGTCCTTTATATGATACGAGCTCGGCCTCCTTATCCTGCCAGTTGATGTCCCATCTAAACACACCAAAGCCTTCCATTGTGTAGCTGTCTGGGAAGAAAACTCCAACTCCAACTGTCAAATACACCCAGTCATGTGACCCAGGAACAGGGTGCAGGCACCAAAGAGGGCAGGAGAATGGTAACTTTCTAAAAATGGCATTTTGAAAATTGTAAATTAAATTCTAACTTTATCATTAAATTGAATTTACAATTTCTCAGAAATCAAAAATGAAATGTGGACCTGTTCCCGATCAAAAGTTAGCACTTTCTGAAGAGTTTTTCACTACCAGGGCATGTAAAAGTTAAATGTATAAGTCCAACCTTTTAAATACACTGCACCCTGCCCTCTGGGCTGTGTAGGGCCTAGCCTTTGGGTGTCTTACATGTATTAAAAAGGAAGGTTTAGGGCTGACAAAAGGTTTATTTTTATTCAAACTAGAAAACCAAACGGTTGACTAGAACCAAAGCACACTACAAAAGGCCCATAGGCCAAACAACTCTACAATAATTCAGCGTTTAGAAAATGAGGTCAAAAATCAACATGTCGTATTTCATCAGTTCATAAGATGATAAACCAATTCTTCTCATACATTTTTAATTCAAAGATCATTCAAATGTTGCCTCACATTCAAAATGCTAACACTATACAGCTAAGCGTAGACCAGCGTTAACATAGCAGTTTTGTTGAGACCCAGTGCATTTCTGATGGTTACACACTTCTTCAGCGGCAACTAAAGCAAAAAGATAAACCGATTGTTAATCGAACATCAATCCATATACATTAAATATTCCATGGACAAAAGAGCAGACTTTACACACATGAAAATCGTGCGGGAATACCAATGCTCACATTGGTTGTATAAAATTAACACAGTTCCCTCTCCAACCATTGAATCAACATGATGTGATGATCGAAAAGCACTTCATGCTAAAAGTATTCATTATAAATCATCAAACGTATTATGAAATAATGCATACTTTGTTCAAACATCTGGTGACTAGAAAAGGGAAAACCGTGATACTTGTGGCGATAGTATGCTGGTGAAATCAGACCAACCTACAACACCACATAAGCTTGCTGTGTTTACCTAATTGCATATATTAAAGGTGCATTTCTAAAGAGAGCTAGCCTAAAGCTACATATCTATTGTGGCTGAATCATGGCTTATAAACACCATACACCTGTTCTAAGAACACAAGTAGTGCCCACTATCTTGGATATCTTTTATGGGAAACGGAGGTGGGAGTGTTTCCTCGGTCACCACCCAGTCAGTCTGTCAGGCAGGATCAGGATGCTATCCTTGCACACTGAAATCCTGACAGAAGGTCATAAACTACAATCATTGTAATCTGTAGCTGCCGCACCACTTTTCCAGTGATGTGCAGCCTTCATCTATAAACCCCTGCGTAAAATGCTGAAACAATCCATGCTCTGTTACTTCAAGTCTGCAGATGGCCTGTTCACTGACATGTGCAAATTTATCAGTGTAGAGTATCGCAGTATACAGTTGCTGTCAACACCAATATTGTATATCATTCTTTCCTTACACGAAGATCGTGGTGTGCTGAACTTCTGTTCAGGTTGGTTGCCTAATGACAGATGTTGGTTCACCCACCCAGGATCAGCATAGAATCACAGGTATGCCCCACCTACCCTCAAAAAATGACTTCCAAATGTACAGACCATGGAGCACTGAGGAAGAGAAGGAGATGCATGTTCTAAAGTGTAATAGCAGCATACATATGTTGAAGGTTCATCAATTTATATTAAATAAATTTACTCTGGGGAAGGACACTTAATGGGATATGTTTTCTGCTTGCATCTATCACACCTATTTGAAGAGGCTTAAAAGATGTATGCACTGTTTTTGCATAATAAGCAGTACCAAAATGCATAATTATTAATTATATCAATCGTGAATCTAAAGTAAGAGTGTAAAGACAAATTCAGTACTTAATTGGTTAAATACCTTGGTCAGTTCCTCTCTCAATCAGGGCCACTTCCCTGAAAAACTAAAAATGGGTCAAATGAGAACCTGAACAACCACCGCCCAGTCTCCGCACTCCCATTTTTAGGCAAAGTCATCAAAAGCTGAGTAGCATCCCAACTAGCTTCACACATCCAAACAAACTACCTCCTAGACACTCTCCAATCAAGTTTCCGCCGTGGTCACCGTACAGAAACTGCGATCCTCCAAATAGTTGATGATTCTCTTAGAATCCTTGACTCCGGCAACACCTTCCTACTGTTCCTCCTGGATTTATCTGCCACATTTGACACTGTCAACCATGATGACCTCCTTCGTATTATTGAACTACGCAGGAGATGTGGAGGAACGGTCCTCAACTGTTTTTTCTCTTACCTATCCAACAATTCCTAAATTGTGAAAATTGGCAACTCATTCTCAAGACCAGTCAGCGTTCACCAAGGTGTCCCTAAGGTTCTATCCTCTCCCCAACCCTCCTCAATTGCTACCTAGTACCACAATGTGTGATGCTCAGAAACTCTGGGATTCTCTTCCACCTCTACGCCAATGATACCCAAATATATTTGAAAATCTCATCCACAGAGGATGTTGCCCTGCTTTCAAATACACTCTCAATTATTCAAAAATGGATCTCTAACCACCATTTAAAACTCAACCCAACCATAATAGAATTTCTTTTGATCTCACCTCAGAAAGCTAAACTGCATGTACAAGAACGGATGGCTAACCTTTCTGCCATCGTAGGCCGCCTGGCTATTGTCACGAGTACCTGATCACTTGGAATCACCCTGGACAATCGTCTTAATCTCCACGCCCACATAGCATCAATAGCCAAATGCGCACAACATCAACTTAGGCAGCTTTGGGGCATCCAAAAAATTATTCCGGTACAAGACCTCAAAGCAGTGGTTCAGTCTCTCGTTCCATCTAGACTAGACTATGGAATTGCCCTTCTCTCAGGCATTAACAAAGTTCACCTAGGTCCACTGAGAGCAACACTACTTGCTGCAACATGCTTTGTCATGGTTCTCAAGAAATTTGACCACATTTCCCCTGCCATTCTAACCCTCCAATGGCTCCCCATTGAAGCTCTTGCATCACCCACAGAGCGCTGCACTCCTCCTCACCCTCCTATCTAAACGAGAAACTGAAAATGTCCGGATCAAATAAGGGTTCCAGAAATGCTCAAAAGCTGCTCCTGGAACCCCCCCACCTTAGGACGAGAATGATACATTAATCAATCCTTCTCTGGCAGCACCACTAGAATCTGGAACTCTCTGCTTCCCTCACTCTAACTACCACCTGCCTAGCAACCTTCAAAAAAGGCCTCAAGCTCCTCCTATTCTCCTGTTTGATTAATTCACCCTTGACCAGACTTATTTACTTTCTCCATTGCTTCCTGATCTGCTTCGTTTAGATGTTTGTGTCCTCCGCCCTATTTTTGTAGCTGTCTCCTGTGGTAAATCCTGTATACTTACATTGACGTAAATGTCTAAGTTCAATTATTATTAATGTAACTCAGTATTCTGTGTTTTGTAAAGCGCTCTGATACCTTCAGGCCATGTCCGTGTTATATATATGCCATACCATATATTTCTTTTCATGCTATGTGGAAAAATCTTCCTGCAATAGTAATGCATACTAAAATGTTCCTCTTGTTTCATAAGCAACATAACACATTGCTTTATAAATAACGGTATTTTAACAATGTTTTATTGGATTCTCTAGTTTTTATCCATACGGATTGTAATTTTGTATTTGACTGGTTTACTATTTTTACTCAAGCTTCTCAGATGCACATGTCTCTTTTCTTTGTTTGGATGGACGCAAAGAAATTTATAACTGCAATTTCTAAAGGCTGACTCTAGCCTTTTCAAATCTACTGGGATTTTGTTGTGTTCTCAAGGGTAATTTTTCAATGAGTCAAGGCAGAAAGGCTGGAAGTTGGTAAGGGCTTCTCACCACTCCACAATATAAAATGGGAGGTGCGTTTCCATACACTTTTCACAACTGTGAGTCACTAGTGCGTAAAACGTTCTACACTGTGAACTTTGTCTTCATATAGCGCTTCATATCGTTTGTTCTGTTTGAATGGAGCAAAGACTGACATTTTAAACATTAAGTTGTTGGTCCGGAGTAATCCACAGTTTAATGGCTCACTAGCATGGGTTTCTCGAAGAATCCTTCTCAGCAGGCCAGAAACGTCGGGGAGCCTTTTTGATTGTGATTTCAGCCCCATTCCTCAATTCAAAGCAGTCATAAAATGAATATACTTTCAATTTTATTTCCTACGGATAATCCTCCATCTTCTGCAATTTAATCACCAGCTAGAATTAAATTGAGAACTATAATGACTCAGATTATGTGTCGGCACCAAATAAAACTGGCCATGAAACTCCATTCACAGAGAATTGGGCATACCTCGTATACCCTCCCCTCTATCATTTTATATAAGACCCGCAGAATTTAAATGTTTATATTGTGGTTTACATTCAGTAACAGCTGGAAACCTGTCATATAAACCATTGTGGGACTGCTGACTTACACCTGGAGTTCAGCTTTTTATTTAGTCGTCATTACGTAAAATACAGTATTCTGTGAAAATTCATTTGAGGTGCAACCAACACATCAAAAACAGAATGCATCTCGGGTGCAAAACAGTGCAATTTTAGCAGAAACGAAACTTGACGACATGCAATACCACCTCAGTACACATTACAGAACAACAACAGCACAGCATCCTGACCATCTAGGTCTATTTGCACACCTCTTCTTTCTTCCGGACCATCCCCCTCTTGCACTGATTAGGTCTTAATTCTCTTAGTGCTAGGATACTCACAAACAGCATTGTTGGTCAGATGAATGTCAATGATCTGAAACTTGAGAATGTATGTTACAGGACATTTATATGTTTTAGAGTTGGTGCTAGCGACTCTATATGTATGGTTAGGTCTGAGTTAGTTTGCTTGCACCTTTGGCATTGTTGATGTTGATGAATATACACAAAACTATCCAAAATAGAAAATCTATCTTAACTTGGGTATGTTAAGGTTCGTGCTGCTAAAATTTTAAAATGAACGATGGTCAAAGAATAAGTGTTTTCCACTTAAAACTGCTTTCCACTGTAGAAGAAATGGCTGAGTTGAATCACTTCAGATTTGCCTTGACATGAGAGATGTACTCAGACCTGTGCCTTAGCTTTTCCTTGAAATGGGGACACAAAAAGTGCTCATTTGCTGATAACTTTGACACCCTTTGACAAATCCACTCAAAATTCGTCATGAATTTACATGTTTAGTTTTTCATTAGTATGTGAAGTTAGGCCCAACACAAGAAGCACCGTTTACATGCACATCTGACAATGAATTGGGGTAGAATTTGATAGAGGGTCAAGCAGCTTTGATTTCCTAATAACTCTGGCAGCATTTGACAGATTCCTACAAACGTTGAGAAACTAGAAGTGGATTTACCGTGCAAACTGCATGTGCATCGGATGGTTAGCCACAAGGTAGATTGTTTGGGGCAGGGCTTGGCCAAAGACTTGGCACTGTGATGTACCTGCCACTGTGCTTGGCCAAAGCCCATGCACATCAGGGTTTGGCTGCATGTGGACAGTATTGCTTTAATAGAGATTAGATGTAGTGTATCCTAAACAGTTAAAGTGAAGTTGTGGTCAGCTTTTTCATAACATCTTGATATTTGTTTGAAAAACCTCCGAAATTCGCTTAAAAACAGACAGTACAAGTGTAGTTATGGTTTCACAATAAAATATAACCCCCTGAAATTCGGAGTCATTGTTAGCTCCACAAACCATAGTTCACACACCTGCCATGTAAAACCATTATTCACACTTGAAATACATTTCTTATGACCTTGCAATATTTATAAAAATATGGCCTTTTACACCACATCATTAAATTATAACACACCGAGGACATACTGTACCATAGCCCTTTCGTTCCTCATATAAATAATAAAGCAGGAAGTCATGCCACTGGTGGTATCAGTTGTAATTTGCGAAGCTGTCTGTTACGTTAAAGGTGAGGTGATGAGCATTACATTTGATGCATGAGCTTTGGGATACATGGCAAGTGTGCGAGCTATGGGTTGTGGAGCGAACAGAAAAAAACGAGGAATTGCAGCCTAAAATCCGTAACGGTCGCTGTTGGAGCTGGAATGTCCCCTGCATGGTTTTCGCAGCCGTACACCCTTGCCAAAAGTTACCCAACTGACATCTTCTATAGTAATCTAGATTTTGTGTACCCAGTGCGCTCAACAATTATGTGAAGTCTAGCTTGAGTAAAGGGATTGATGCCCAGAATAGGGCTATGTTGTCAGGAGGGATGCACCTAGCATGCCATCCTTTCTACATGGACACTTAAAAGATGCGAGGAACCCAAAACTATATTTTCAGTTGGCAAATATTTTTCATGCAGGATGGCTACATTCTCACTTAGGACCCATGCTGGGTTAAATTGAATCCCCTGAATATGGAGGACGAATATCGGTCACCGTCCCAGATAACTGTTACCTGATGTGCCCAGGGTCCACATTAACAATAAGGTGTGCACCCTTTATGAAGCTATGCTTCTCGACTCAGTTTGGAACAGAGAAGCGAGATGATCATGTAGCTCTGATGGGACAAATGGTCTTTTAAATATCTTGCTTTAACATGGCTGCGAAGCCAAACAGGGAAATTGTAAACAATGGAATGAGCTACTGTTTCCTGTGAACCGTCCAGCTTCCAAAGTGATGGCAAACATGCACTGGTTCCAGTTTGAGGCACAAATTCTCCTTCTCACAGGTGGGGTGGGATGTTGCTCGGGCAGTGAGTGATGTCATATGACAACCACTTATATCAGTCATTTTGAGTCCTATATTCCAGCCAAGCTATATGGACTAATGATAGCATTCATTGCTAATTATACTTTTTAAGGTTTGGCTTGACACCACAACTGTCTGCTTGACCTAATGCGTAGAATACACATAAAGTTGGCTTTGAATCAGCCCCCGTCAACCAGTGGCTTATTTGGATCAGTCTGTTGCAGCTAATGGCTTGAGACGTTGTCACTTTCATCTAGGATCAGCCCATGGTAGTATTTCTCTCACCATCATGGTTTTCCCAACTGTTTACTGATGTTTGAGGTTCTGTAGGCTGCAATACCTAGTGGAGGGACAGGGAGTAAAGAAGGTTCAGCACACACATTGCCTTAATTTCTAATATTGTGTGCTGTTCCTATTGGAAGCATGAGCTCAAGCCTATGGCCCTATGCAATTTGTGGTCAGAAGAAGTGTTTATTTAGCAGAACAAGAGCCCTAACCCGCACAAAGGGTGGCATGCTTCATCATTGGGCTCCTCACTGAGCAGGCGCTGCAGTACTCAACAGGTTACTGAACAGGCGCTTTTTATTAGAGATCTTTTTTCGATTCTGCCCTGTGTGAGGTAATTTGCCTTGCTCTGCTAAATAAACACTTTTTCTGACCACAGATTGCCTAGGGCCATAAGGTGTGAGCCCTGGAGTTGAATAGGAACTGCATCCTGTATTATATTAGAATTTGATCTGACACTTGCACCGTCAGCCCACATTCAATCTATGGGTAAGCTAGTGTGTATGCATGCACAGGCACTGATCTCTTAGTCGATGACTGACTCTTCTAGACTGAGTACTGCGCTAGTTCTTCCAATTCTTAGAAAGCTTCAGAGATTTGTGAGAAAGCAGCCACCACTCTTCACTGTAATTCTTACTAGAGTCGGATTTATCTAAGCAAAGCAGCTGGCTCGAATTGCCTCTTAATTCAAGCACATTACCACTTGACCAGATGCTCTACTTCAGGACTTTCTTCTGGTTAGAATTCCCTAATTAAAATTACTTTTTCTGCCCATTGTAAGTTGTTGTGGCTCTTAGTTTATTAGGTATAGAGGCATGTCAGATCATCTGCCTTTCCCTTTGTGATCTCAGTGTGTCTATCTCTTTCTTCGTGTAGCATTATAAAAGCAGGTGTTTCAGAAAAACAGACTCTCTTCATGCTTAGATAGTAGAGAATCAAGGGTTGGCAAAGCAAATAGGCCTGGTGTTACTCTCATAGCACATGCAAGCAGTGGTATGCACAAGAAAGTAAAGGGTATTCTGCGACATGTCTGTGCAACCTTCCTCTTTCTGTGACTCATATGTCTGTTACCTGTTTTACATTTCTAAAGCTAGCAGTACAGATAGGGTAAAGGCATTTAATTTGATTGTTGTTAGCCAAATTTGGCAAGGCAGTTGAAACAATAGGTCCGGCCGGCTGAGCATGTATGGTGCTGGAGAAGGGCAGGGAGATGGTGGTTCTTGAGAGGTTGTCCATACACATCACAAAGGGTAGAAAGCATCTTCTGTCCACCTGGGTGAGCATGTAGAAGTGACATACCAGCTCAGACTAAGGCCACCGAGATTGTTTAATGAAGATTGAGAAGGGTAGTAACCAAAGGTTGGTAAGGGTGATGGTCTTTATTCCAAGACAGGTGCGCAGAACGTAATATAATGGGAGAAACATGAAACACTGTTCATCCAGACTGAGAAGCTCAAGCTCGTGATGGGTGATGAAAGAGTTAAGGGAGGATATGTTGATGTTTAATTTTTCTCTTTTATTTTTTAACTACATTTTTCTTTAATTGGTAATATGTTCTGGAATGAGGTGAAAGGCATGTTCGTGAAATCTGTGCGTTTAAATGGTCATATCTTTTTAGTTCTTCATGGTACCTGAAATAATCTTATCACTTTATTGCAAAAAAAGAAATAAAGAGGGTAGATAGGTATGGCAGAATAATTGAAAAATTGAAATAAGCAGCAGGATGCTAAAGAACAAACATTAAATAATTCAGTTTTCACCAAAAGGGACTTTAACTGGGTTGGTTTAGTCAGCCTGGTGAAGGTCATATAAGTTGAAAAACTAGATCAAATAGTTTAAACAAAAAGGAGTTATCAGTACAATATTCTTTTTTTTTCAACCCAAATTATATAAAATCTTTTTAGGGTCGAGCCTGCGCTAGCATGCGCTTGCGAGACGCTGTAGTAGTTAGAAAAGGGCTTGGAGCCCTGTCCATGTCACGTCAGTGTCTTTCATTGGCTTGTGGGCTTGCCTTTTAAAATCTGCTTGCTTTCATTAGTGGAAGCCATGCATACGTCATGCCTTTTCCGGTGGTTAGCCCTCCTCGAGCACAGCAACCAAGTACTGAAAACATACGAGGCTCTCTGTTTTCCATCCGGTTTGTGGACAACTTTTTATCTTTTTTCGCAGCGCGATCTCGCTTGGCAGAAGTCGAGCGCTTTGCATGACATCGACCTTGTTACAGAGTTAATTGCACTTTTGCAGGTTACATAGATAATTGCACTTTTGCCAATAGGTTTCACTACGAGTGAACTGTAGCAGCGTGATCGCGCTCTTTTTTTCCATTTAATGTGGCAAGAAAAGTCCAGTTGGGAGTTTACAAATGCTAATAGCTCTAACTCGGAGAAATGCGAGACCCGTTGCATTGCAAATGCTTGTTTGATGTTGATCTTCCACTCCCCTTGGTCTCTACAGGTCTAGTACTTTCTGGTTTCAACCCACATTCAGTAATGCTGCTATTACATTATGCCCCACATCATTGAGCACTGAGCTGGGGAATGTGGAGCAACAGGTTCCAATTACTTTTGTGAAAACATCTTTGGTGCATTGTGAGAATGTAAGAAAGTGAATTTAAGCCTGCTTTTTCACAGAAAGATACTGAACACGAGGAATGCTCTTAAAATATCTGTTGTCCCTTTGGGCACATTGTTAATGCTGCCAATGTCACCTTTGAGGAATTTCCCTTTTCCTGCATAATTACAGATGCGTGCATTATTCCTCAGTTCTGAAATTTCTAATACAGGCATCTGTTCCTTTAAACTTTTGGGGTCCCTCATAAAATTACTGTTGTTTCTACTATATTAAACAGTGTAGTGACTTTCCACTTTGGTCAACCCAAATCAGATCTTTTGGTGATTCAGTCTTAGGTGCTATCTTAATGTCCAGTGAATTTCCTGATATTTCCCCAGGCAGAAAATTATTGAAATTTACACTGTTAGTTTATTGATCTTTGCCTCAGGCAACCTTCCTCTCATATTCTTTAATGTCACTTGCACACTGGCATTTTATCCCGCAATTTTCTAGGTACTTAGTGAAGCATCTAAATATATTTAAGCCGCCTACAGTCAACATGCAACCAGATGTCTAAGGCTAGTCTGTTTCAACAAATCACAAGATTAAAACAAGACCACGCTGCATGTTCTCTTGTGTCAAGTGTCACTCCATGAAGAATCGGCTGGGTGATATATTTTGGCTTTTCAGAGGATTTGCAAACAAAACTATTGAGTTTACTATTTGATAGGGCCTATCTATTCAAATAAAACATTGATGGGTGTCTTGAAAAACCTATTAAGTGTTTTGAGAATGGGATGACTAGATGAGCTGACCAGATGACTCTGCACTTCATTTGCCCCTCAATATTTAACTTAACAATTTTTTGGAAAGACTTGCCTCAGTTTTCTATAGAAGAGCAAAGGCAAGTGTCACAACATGATTATTGTAACTGCACTAGCGGGGTACATTATCCTTTAGCATAAATGGAGTTTGTACTAGGCCCCTCTTGCTTACATGTTCTTTATGCATGTAGTGCATATTGTGATTGATAATCGTGATAACAAATTCCTCACTTTTTCAATTCCTTTCAGTCCCAGACTAGATCCAGACTTTTTTCCCCAGCAATTGCACCCACGTGCTGATAGATGGTGCTGTTTATACCCACGGTGGCCTCATATCACCTCCAGAAGTGAAGGTGTAGACAGTATACAGACACCACCCACACACACTGTTCACAGTTCCTTTCTTTTCCTACTTTGTGACATGAATCCGGTGCATCTCTCCTTTACTTGTTGGTGCCTGCTTTCTACAAAGTTCTGTTTTTTTTTAACAATGCTTAGGATGACTACAGGCTTGAAACCATGCTGCTGTGGAGTCTACCTGGATGAGATGGATATCAGTGGTCTCTAGGTTCCAAGTGAGCAGAAGCACCAAAGCAGTCGTCTTGTCCTGCCTGCCATTCTGCTGATGCTCAAGGCCACATTCTACCTTCCATCAACAGCAGTCCTGTGCAGGTTTTGTCAGACAATGCAACTGTTTCATGGTAGTGCACCAAATATGGCTGTGTGGGATCCCATGCTGTGCCAGTAGGTGCTAAGTCTGTGGCATTGTATGGACCATCAGTGAATATGCTTGACGTTCAGTCATCTGGCAGTGTCCCTGAATGTAAAGGCAAATGAGCTGAGCAGATGCAATTTAGATGACTATGAGTGACGTCTTTGATAAGTAGTAGATCGAGGTGTCTTAACACAAAGATACATGCTTTGGGTAGATCTTTTTGCTATTGCTGAATGGTTATAGTTGAGCCTTTTGCTCTAAGGTTTCTGTCTCAAAGCTCCCCAGGGAACACGTTCCACCACTGTCTGTGGACTCTAGGCTCCTCTGTGCATATCTGCCTCTGCCACTGCTTCCTCAGATTCTGAAAAAGGTCTGGAGCAATAGGGCTCAGTGTATCCTGATCGCCCCTAGACTTGCTTGGGAAGACCAGATACTCCTCCCCATGGTGTCTGAGCATCTGGATCGCCACTACATCTAGCTGTTTGGGAGGACCTGCTATCCCAACAACATGGCAGGGTGTTACCACCAGCCTCCACAACCTGCACCTCCATGCTGAGATATTGATAGATTTGATCTCTCTGAGAAGGTGTGGGATTTCATTTTGGCAACTCATGCCCCATCCATGAAGTCAATATGCTCTGGAAAATGGCAGCATTTCTTGTCTGATGCAAGTGCCATTTGAATTATCCGCTGTAGGTTAAACTCTCTCTACTCGTGTTTGTCCTGTCTCTAGCTTGGCAAAACCTTGCTGTGGGCACAGTTAAAGGCTATTTGTTGTTCTTCGAAGCCTTTTTTCTACTTACCCGATCAGCACTGCTTGGTTGTGCGTATTTTGAAAGGGCTTACATGCATATTTAATTCTGATCCTTTTTCTATGCTGCAGCGGGACCATAAATTGGTTCTTACCTTATTGTTGTGCACCCACTTTGAGCATATGTACAGCTTTTTCCTGAGAACATTGACCCTTAAAACTGTCTTGCTCATTGCAAGTACTTCTGTGCACCATGTTAGTCAATTGCATGTTCTGTCAATGAGCTGCAGGCTCTGTCACCACCATCTATAACCTTCTATAACCTTCTTTCTAGCTGGTGCTCCAGACTCAAGTGTAATTTCTGCCAAAGTTGATATTGCCTTTTCTTGTGAGGTAGTTAATGACACTCCCCACTTTCGGCTCCCCAAAGATATCTCTAATGAGGTGGAGATGCTGCACAGATTGGGCACCAACAGGCATTTTAGATTTAATAATGATCAGACTAAGGAGCTGCCTGTGATTGACCAACTTATTGTGGGGTTCTCTGATGCTCCTAAAGGGAAACAGTTGTGAAACTGACCTTACCCAGGAGGATCTTACTTCTCCTAGCAATGTGTGATGTGTTAGCCACAAATGAGCCTCCTGAGGGCCTTTGGGCGAATTCTACCAGATCCATGAGTGTCCCGGTGTTGCATCTGTTGCACCTTCACTAAGCATAACTGCCTTTACTCTTCAGCTGAAGTGAAGGCTGTAACTCACACCTTTATGATGCATTGCTTATACCCCTTCATATTACATCACCTATACTATGCAAAACCATAGCTTTCATAACATCACTTATAACATCTCAAGTGAGATAATTTGTGAGAACACTGTGCATGGTAGATTGGGAAGTTACAGTTGACGTAGTGTGGATAGCGAATTCACAACACTGTGTTTGGAGGTGCGCAAGTTATTGTAATTTTAAGGTGGTGTGTAACTTATAAATCGGATAGAGATTCCTTGCCTTAGTATTCTCCCAGGTGTCAGAATATATCGGGAAGATTTTTCATGAGTCATATCCATGCACACCGGTGGGTCGGTGTCATCTGCACCAGAAGTGATGTCTGTAGCACTTATATAGGCACTACTATGCGTACTGAGGTCAGTTATTTTGTTTCCATGCCAGCCATTGCTGGTCTGGACAAGAACTACTGCATCAATCACTTTTTAACTGAAAAACGTTTTGTTGAATCTTTTTTGAGGTTTTCCTACTGGTGTGGCAGGAATCTTAATGCAAAAGGCCGACTTGAAGACCTGCAGTGCATGTCATCGGCCGATGTCGATGACTGACCCATATCTTGTGAGCCTTTGGTGCCTCATGCATGGCTGTGACCCCAAGTTGTGCTTCAACTGCCATGTCATGAACCCAAAGGCCTTGAGAGAGAGATCCCTCAAGCTCCTTGTAGCACAGTGTGCGACACCATGACGTTAGAGGACCCGGTCAAGAGGAATGTCTCAGGAGCAGTTCTGAAGTCCGAGATCCTTGTCGCACTCCAAGTCTTGGGGCCACTGGTGTAAGCCCCTTCATAAGAAGAAAAGGAAGTCGAAGAGATCTTTGACTTCACCTCATCCGCTGACTGATGAGACAAGGGAGTGGCATGCATCAAAGCCTGGCTCACTGGTAGAGCCTTTGCTTGGGTCAACTCTGCGCCTCCTTGACCACCCAACTGAAAGAGTTCTATGAAGCCACGCTCCTCCTTTTTGAGTGCACCCACTCCTCTGGTGTGCCTTTGGGTCCCGAGGGTCGGCAGGGACACCTTCTGGTTCTGCGTTGGCATCTCCAACTCTAGTGGGACCCTAAGAATCCTTTCCTGGATCTAGACCGGCACCGGTCGTATCACCTTGACCTTTCCTGCTGCCAGTCCGGATGCCTCTGATGCCCTTCGGTGGCACTTACCCCATTCTGACCCCTAACTCCGAATGGAGCCGGTGGAGCATCGATTAGCGCTGTTTACGCCGCTATCTGAAGCCATGCCTTCCAGGTCAGAGCCGGAGACCCTATTCTTATGGGCCAGGACTCTGGGAAGTGCAGGTCACTACCTGTCCTATTAAGACCCTTATCTGGACTGGTGTGAGGAACTAAGTGAAGCCAGTGGACTGGATACATCTCTGGATACTAGTATGCTTTCTCCCCCTCCCGTGGCTACAGAGGAGGGAGTGTTATTCGCTCTGGTGGCATGGAGGGCAGCCAAGGTCCTTGACTTTCAGTTGTCCTCTGTGGCAATCAAGACTAATGTCTTGACATAGGTGCTGCAACCGTGAGTCTCCCTTACAGAACTGCTACTCCTGTTCTATGAAGACCTCACTGATATTCTTCAGGGTACCTGGTCCAAACCCAACTCAAGGGATGCTGTGAATAGGGTGATTTCCCACTGCCATCGCCTCTCTCCTGGGGACCCAAACGTCCTCACCCAACACCCTATCCCAGAGAGCTTGGTGGTCCAAGCCTCTACATCACATGTAAATACTGGCACATTCCGTACCCCACCCCTGGACAGAGAATCCAAGGGCTGGACACTTTGGATAAAAATATGTTTTTCTCCACTAGCCTGGCATTGCGGTCTGTGAACACCGAATGCCTTTTGGGCCACCAGTCCAAAGCGCTCTGGGGCACGGTTGCGCAGGTGCTGCCCAATGGTCCCGGAGGAGGCCGGGGCTGTGATCGCCCATGCTGTTGCTGACGGAGAGATGGAGTGAAGATCGCCATCTGGTGTGACACAATAGACTCACTGGGCTGAGCGGTTTCATCGAGGGTGGCCTTGAAGTGCCATGCCTGGTAGGGGACAACTTGCTTTTCTGGTGATGTTCAGTCATCTATAATCGACATGCCCTTTGATGGGCCTGGTCTCTTCGGAGACAAGGCAGGTTTGGGTCTGGAGAGCTTTAAGGACAGTCGGCCTAGGGGTTGGTTCCTTGGGCCTTTCTATTGCCCCATGTTACCGACAATCTGCCTTTCGCTGCTTTCATGGCTATGGAAGGGGCTTCTTAGCTGCGCCAATACTATCCCAGCCACCACGTCACACATTCCTTCCAGCCTCTTCGTGGCCGAGGGCATGGTACCCACAGACCTCGTGGTTTGGGCAGTCCACCACCCCCCAGCAGCCACACCCTCCAAACCCTCTTAATCTGCCCTTATGCCATCATGGGCATCCAGTAGGTGGCAGGATTAGCCATAACCTGCCCCACTGGTAGACCCTAACATCAAACAAGTGGATTTTGCAAACGTCTGAATGAAGGGGAAAGTAAACGAATGTCCTCTCTCCCCTTCATGATCACACCTTCCTCAATGCCACCATCTTAAGACAGGCTGACAGAGGATCATCTATCCCTTCTCTGCCAGGAAGTCACAACTCTCTTGGCCAAAGGAGCCATAGAGAGGGTGCTGACACCAGAATTGAGTCGCAGTTGCTTTTGTCACTACTTTCTGTTGCCAGAGGGACTGAGACCCTTGTCCTATCCTACACTTATGGCTCCACAACTACTTCCTGAAGAAGGAGAAATTCAAAATTCTGACTCAAGCTCAGGTGCTTTCAACCCTGGGCCTAGGGGGCTGGATGGTAGCATTGGACCTGAGGATGCATATTTCAGTATTCCATCCTGCTACCCACAGGCGTTACCTGCATTTCACTGTAGTCCACAAGCGCTTTCAGTTTGTCATGCTTCCTTTTGGTTTTACCAGCGCCCTTTGAGTGTTCACCAAGATGTTGGCAGTTGTTGCAGCTCATCTGCGGGGATCAGTGGTGCCAGTCTTCCCTTATCAAGACGACTTGCTGTTGAATGCAGGCTAATCACAGCTGGTCTAGGATATTCAGGCTAAGATACTGACGTTCCAGCCTCTAAGCTGGATTTAGGTGAGACAGACCTTGAGGCTGTTTGAACTTGTGGCCTCCTCCATATCCTGCTTGTGACACATGCCTGCTGGCATATGCAGGCTTTACAGTGGGTTCCAATGGGCACAGCATCAGTGGACTCTCTCCAACATGGTCCAGATCTTGGAAGGAACTATGAAAGATCTGCAGTAGTGGTTAATGACCCAAGATTGGGTAAGTGGTTGATCCCTGTCCCTTTCCCAACTAGATTACACAGTGGTTACCGATGAGCCACTCCTGGGGTGGGGTAGCCATTAAGGAGAGGTGGAGATCAGAGTACTCTGGTCTCTGGTGGAATCAGGCCTCTACATCAACCTGTCAGAGCTCTGAGCGATACGATTGGCAGTGAAAGCCTTTCTGCCCTCCATCAAGGGAAGGCTAGTGCAGGTGTTCACTGACAACACCACCGCCATGTGGTACTGCATCAAGCAGGGCCGGGGTGGGGTTGTGGAACCTTTGTCAACAGGCTCTGCGTCTCTGGACATGGCTGTAATGTCAGGGTATATCCCTGAATGCAGAGGCAGACAAACTCAGACAAAGATACCTAGTGGATCACAAATGGCATCTCCAACCAAGGGTAGCGCAAGGCCTCTTTCAGCAGTGGGTAGAGCCATGGTTAGATCTGTTCACCTCGACGAGAGCGGGCAATGTTACCAGTTTTGCACAGTGGAGTTTCCAAAGCGGTTCTCGTCTCGGAGCTGCAACTAGAAGTCTCTATCAGATGAACATGTTACTTTGTCGTGAGACTCTTGCCAAAATAACAAGACAGTTGAGATTTGGGCGGCAGCACCATTGAGTATGGAGAACTGAGTCCAATCCCAAACAGTGTGGTAGCTGTCGGCCTAACCTTTTTGGCTAACTAGCAGCATGTCACAGTTACCATAGGTAAAAGTGATTGGTGGCAGCCCATTGCATAACTATCTTAGACTCCTCAGGGAAGTTGTGGTGGATCCCTCAGTAACATCGGTCTTATGCATGTAATGACAAGCAGAAGCATATCTTGGTTCAATAGGGTTTATTGAAGCAAATGCATTCTACATAAAAAGACATGAAATGCGATTATCAGGAAGATGAAACTATTGCAACAGTGACCAAGAAAGTGAACCATAGAAACAGTCTCACAATATTTGTCACAATAGTATTGCCAATACTCCTACACACTCTACTAAGATTCCTACATGAGAGCAAGTAGCAGTGGTTGCCCTTATCCGCCCATCTAGTCCCAGGAGTGTAGCACATTACCTGTGTAGTAGGTAAAGGAAAGGTTGGTTAGTCTGCTGGAATTCCTCCTCTGTGACAGAAGGGGAATGGCCAAGTCTGTGCTGAAACTTCAAAGGCAGCGGGCAGCAAAAGATGGTGATTTGATTAGAATGTCCCCTCTAAGGATACTAAGGCAGCCTGATGTTTTACAATAAACATTGTGTTATTCTAGGAACTGTCCTGACATGACATGTCCCTTTCTGTGTAAGGAAAACATTGTACTCTCTGAGCCGGCAAATACCTGGGAACCTATCATATGTACCCTTGATGCAAGCACAGAATGAAATGTGCAAAGCAATGAATAACAAAGTTCTGCAGAGAAGGATAATAAATAAGAAAAATAAAACATCACCACTAAAATGATGCCTTGTTAAAATAATAAAAGAAATAAAGCGCCAAGTGATGCGGTGAAGTGTCACAGGCTTCAAACATTAAGCTAAAATAAACCAAAACGTTTGAGTATGCGCCTAATGACTAACCACATGGCAGCTTTCCTTCAGTACCGCTTTATCTGGTAGGGACTATTGCTAGCTGCAGATTCCTTTGCTCCCCACCCATCCTTTTTGATCTGCACACAAATTTCTCGGGAAAGGGATAACCCTTTCAGGGCCTAAGTTTTGACACACCAGTGGTCAGTTTTCGTTATGGCTGTATGCTTCTGGCGTGGAAAGTCGTGAAAAGAAATGGACGACTGCGCACCTGGATGGTGCCTAAATAGGTACTGCAATTTCCCTTCTGGGACGGAACCCGCCGCCGATTTACACGGAGCCGCTCGGCGCCACCTACTGGCGTGCAGGGGTACTGCTCACAAAAAATCTTGTAGATCCAGTATCACGTGTGGGGAGAATTCAAAGGTAATGAGTCTGAAGCTAGATATTGGGCCTGATTTAGAGTTTGGCGAATGGGTTACTCTGTCACAGATGTGACGGATAGCCTGTCTGCCATATTACGATGTCCATAGATATATTGGAATTGTAATACAGCGGACGGGATATCCGTCATGTTTGTGATGGAGAAACCCCATCCGCAAACCTCTAAATCAGGCCCATAGCTTCTACCAGATAAGGCGTTACCAAAGGTAAGGAACGTATTCTTCAGAGACCCCATTATGTGATTGACGCTAAGCTATATCTCTTGGCAGTGTACCCAAGACAACTATCTTAATACTTCCAGACAAAGAAGGTGAAACTCTACTCCCCCTTACTTGTTCATGTACCACATCTCAGTCGTGTTGCCCATCAAGTATGGGTGGACTGACCCACAATCAAAGGGATGAAGGCCTTGAGCGCCAGCTGAATCACCCACAGTTGTAGTAGCTTGATGTGAAGGGCCTGCTCTTTCGGAGACCAGACTGCACATCCTCCAGGTGAGCACCCCACCATAGGGTGGAGGTGGCCGTCATTACCTTTGTCATGACTGGAGGGGAAGTGAAGGCCATCCTGTATGATAGGTTCTGCTTGTTTCCCCACCAAGCTACTTACTCTGCAGTTCTAGGGGAGATCACGATGGAGTCTGACATATCCCCTCACGCTGGAATCACTGTCTGTAGAGGCATCACTGCAGGGCCGTCATGTGCCAATGTGCATGCGTGATGAGGAGAATGCAGGAAGCTTTCAGACACAGAAATTTTAAGACTCTCAGAACTGGAACGCTTGCCCCTGGTTGAAAGAATGAAATCATCCCCTGGATATCTAGAGCTCTCTGCAGAAGAGGAAAAGGATGGTAGAAGGAGGAAGACGTTCAGGCTTCTGAGGTCTGGAATGGGATGCAGGCTGCCATCCTTCTTGGGCAATAGGGAGCAAAGTGCATAGTAACCTTTGCTGATTTACTTGTCTGGCACCAGGTCCATCACCCCTTTCAGAAGGAGAGCTGTGACCTAATGCTGCATGATGGTCAAATGATTGGGAGGAAGTGGAATGTAGGTGAAACCTGAAGAAAGGGAAAGGTGAACATGTTTTCTATGATCTGAAAGACCCACTGGTTCAAAGTAATGGCCTTCCAGGCCTAAAGAAATGGATCACCCCCCCTCCTACAGGCTCTGTGTTGGAGAAACACACTAGGCCTGTTTTATTGGAGGTGCGGGAGAGGAGGGTTGCAAAGCAGATCCGCTTCCCCGTCCCCTGGAGCAGCCTCTAATCTGGTGGATGCAGGGTTAGGTTGCCACTGGAATGTCTAGTGCTCTCTGGGACAAAAGGAGGAACCTCTGCTGAACCCATGAAAACGGAAAAAGGACCAAATGTCCCTGGATAGTGGTAGAATCTGAAGAGGGAGTGAGTGATTGCACTCTGGCGTTTGAGGAGTTAAATCTCTCCAGTGCAGAATCTGCATTATTGCTGAAGAAGCACACCCCATCAAAGGCCAGGACCATCTGATAGGATTGAATGTTTAAGGAGAAATTGGGCATCTGTAGGCAGGCGTGGTGATGAATGGAAAGGGAAGTCCTCATAGTAGGGGTGACTGAGTCAGCTGTGTTGAGGCCAGATTTAATGATATGGCGAGAAGCATTTTGACAGTTATCACTACTTGAAAATGCTCTTTCGTGTCCACAGGAGTGTGTGGCAACATCATTTAGACCATGTTTCATAAGGAATGGGTATAATGAGCAAGAAGGCATTTACCATACAAAGATTTTATTCTAGAGAAAGCTTTGTTGCCCCACACCTCCAGCCTTTTTGGCTCCCTTTCTAAAGACACAGCAGGCAAAACACCACCCAGTTGAGTATTCGAGCAAGAAGCTTGAATAACCAGGCTCTCTAGTGATGCGTCTGTGAAGAGGTACTGCGGGTCGCTTGGTGCTGAGCAATAGCTGCGTGCCAAAAGTCTACTGGCACAGAGGCTTCTCCCAAGTTGCCAGGACAGGTGCCAGTAAGGCTTCATTGAAGCAAGCAAGGGTTCTGCTGTGACTAATGATGGCAAGAGGACCTCAGTAAGAACGCTGGTCTTCATTTCTGCTGAAGGGAGCTGCAAATCCAAGGCCTCCGCAGCCTTTAGCAATATTTTATGGAGGGAAATCACCCCAAGAATTGGGGACCCAGTCAGGAATTCCAAGGCCATTTCTGGCAAGGTATTCAGGCCTCTTGCTGATGATAGATCTTGAAATTCTTGAATGGGGGTGTTAGTCTGTTTCATCATACGTTAGTTAATCTAAAAGGTCGGAGTCTGTGCTAAACATTTTATCAAGGCATGTCCTATAAGCCTCCTCTTCAAGCAAGAGTTTGGGTTCCCTAGCGGAATGAATTCACCATACGCAGAGTCTGTTCCATTGATGAGAAGCAGAGCGCCAGATCAAAGAAAAGAACCACAGGTGTCAAATCTGAGGCATGGAGCTGACTGACATTGGCTGAAAGGGCAAAAACATTGGAAGCTGTGGTGGTGTTGTTGGGCCCAAAGGGTCTCCATAGGGTGTTCATGCCTTGGCAAAGATACTGTACATGACATTGAGGAACTCTGCTCGATCTGAACCGGAGCCAGGAATTCATGAAATCGTTGTGCCAGAGAGTGAGGTATGGCTTGCTTCAAGAGCCCAGCTGGTTGCTGATGTTGATCCGGAGCCGTGCTTGAAGGAGGAACAGGGCTGCACAAAAGATCCTCAGCTGGGATTTTGACAAACGCTGGCTCAGAGGATGGCGGTCCTATGGGAGTCAAGGAGCATCTGATTGACTTAACACATAAGTTCTTCTTTCTTTTCTTATGGTGCTTCTACTGCTTGGTGGATGACGGGGAGCAGGAAGGACATCGGAAGCACTTCTGACATTGGCAGTTGTCTTTCGCTCTGGCACAAAAGGAGTTTGGTCTCCTACTCAGTGAAGGCCTTGGAGTTCATGCTGATACATGAGGAGCAGACCTTCATGGTCAGACCTCAGACACCACACACAGACTGAGTGGGGTCCATAATGGATGACAGTACCTCACAGTCATTACAGGGTTTTGGGAGGAGACATGGAACTGCACAATTTTGTGTGAGGAATTTCCTCAGAGATCAAAGCTCCGGATCTGTGTTGAAGGTGTGGAAAAATTGAACTGAAGTTGATGCACTGGAGCAGGAGCTTTATGGCTTTTGAGGGGTCACAGGACATCACTTCCAATGCCAGCTGCATCCAGCGCACTCTACCAGTCTCCTTGTGTCTTTGAGATTTTCTGGATCCAGTCTGATGCCTGGGGATTGCTCTGCAGGTGAGGAATCTGCAGGTAGAAGTATCCATCAGAAGCTATCTTACAATAAATTAAACTCCACTATGGAGTTGTTTATGTTGTTTGAGGTCAAATGTATATTTTAAGTCATCTCATAGGATAAAAGTCATTATTTTGAATAACTAGGGCTATTTAATTGAAGCACACACACACGTCCACAAAGAGCCTTGCCTACCAAGAGCGTAATATGAAAGGGACACGTGGATCTTGAACACCGCCAGCCTCTGTTACTCACCCCTTTCATTCAGGAGCATATATAAATTTCATTTCTAACCCATGTACTGTGATTGGTAGAGTTAAACCACTTTCTTTAACATATTTAATATTGTGTAAGGCAATTAGATGGGTCAGAACTGTATTTTAAATTTGGTTTTTATGTTTCTGTTCTAATAAGCTTTTTCTGCTTCTAAAAAAAAATATTTCTGTAATTATATTGCTTCCAGTTGTCTCTTATTGTCTAAAAATGATAAGGAGGGTGTGTGTGTCTATTCTAGACAATTGTTCAGCTTCAGGTTTCAAGTACTGTATGTCCTGCATAGATCGGCCACTCTACCCCAATATGTGTCATTTGTTTGCCCAAAGAAGATATTTCAAGTATTCTAGAGGATTGTCATGGATTCCTTACCTAATGATCACCCCCCAGGCATCAGACTGAATACAGAAAAGTTTTCCCTCATTAATAGATCACCAGCACATACCTTTGGTCATGGCTTCATCCACCCTGCATGTGACGACATTGATGGGTTTCAATCGAGTTTGAGTTGCCATTTTCAATATTCTTGGTTAAGCAAATAGATCCATAGCAATTGATGATGGAATGTTGTTTAAGAGGCGTAGCACCAAGACAGTTTGCCATTTTCTGGTTAAGTGACCTGGTGTGTGTCTTCTAGTTGAATACAGTGAATACTCCTAGTTGTTGGTTCAGTTGATTTCTTTATTTCCATCTAAGCTTGTTGCCCTTGATCCTGTGACTTGCGTGATTAATCTACATAATCCTTTCGTGGTACTATTGTCTTTAAAGGTCAGTGGCTTGCAACATATTTAATTGGTCTCCACGATCTCAGTAAATAACGGGTCACAATTTGTAACACATTAAAGGAGTATTTTCAGTTCAGGGCTTAAAGATGAACAAGAAGGATTTGTTCCAGAAACATCCGCTCAAACAGATGTCATCTGGTCATGTGCTCTAATGGTGGCCCTTATGTTCTGCTAGACATTTAACCATCAACACTAAGCATAACCAATCACGGCTGGCAGCGGAGAAAAGGGGGAGGAGGGGCGTTGAACAAAACAATTTAAAAAAAAACTACCTCGATCCCCGCTGCATCGATGCACCGCCACTATTTAGATCTCTACCACAGGCAGGCACAGGCTCCCAGCCTGTCCTGCTGCCAATCCTAACGCTTCTCTCATGCTGCTGGCAGCATCAGGATTGGCCTGAGCGCCCTGGCTTTGCTCTCCCAGGCAGACTGGGAGCCTGTGCCTTCTGTCTCCAACCCGGACAGCTTAGTGCGCATGTGTGTTTGGCCATCCAGAGAAGGCCAGCCCAAACACACATGCTCACTGAGGGGAGAGCACACCACTCCCTTCCTGCCTGTCATCCCCCATGGCCCTGCTCACATAAAAATAAAACGAAAATAAGCACTGTTTATTATCGTTTTATTTTTAAAGTTTTGCAGCTGCTGCTGCTGGCAGGGGGGCGATGCTCCTCCCCCATAGCGGAGGAGCCGTCGCTGACAATAGCACAACTTTTAGAATTGCTGGTGATATTTGAAGTAGGGACCCCCAAACTGTTACATGTTTAGTGAGTTGGCTGAAAGTCATAATTGTGTCATTAGCTCTATTAAAAACGCAGGGCCCGATTTAGAGTTTGTCTGACGTCGATGTGGCAGATATCATATCCTCCTAATTCCAAGTGCATTAATATATCATCCCCTTGTAATAAAGTGGACGGGATATCTGCCACATATATGGCGGAATACTTGTCCTCCAAGCAGGCACCTCGCACGTTGTCTGGAAACCAGTTCGTAGTGATAACAAAATGCCTGGTTAAGGGCTCCACTAACAAATGTAAATGAGGTGTAGCTGCACTACAGCTGACAGGGATATCACCGATACAGAAGTCTTGGTTCTTGCAAACCATATGGTTCTGCATATTAGGAAGAATACGTCCAGTGTCATAAATGTCCTTTGCACAGATTGTTGGAGACAGTTGTGTGCTTTATTATTTAGGACCGAAGCCAGGAGCCTGACACAATCTTCCGTTTTATGAGTTTGCTAGGACGTAGCAAAGGATTGACACATAACACGATAAAGCATGATGCATTTGTAGTGTGTGACGCAGCAACCAGTCTCGTGAGTGGGGTTGATTATTGCACTCGCATATTCTATTTGTTGTAATGCAGCAGAGGGGGGCTACTGTGTTATAGTGAAATATTTTGAAGCTATTTTGCAGTTACGTAGTTTCTCATGACATTTCCCTTTCCTTCGGTTGAGAGACAGTCACTTAAAATATAGATACATTTTCAGAGTACTATTAAACGGATTTTTAATCACTATCAGACAAACTTGTCACTGGTACAAGTATAACTGTATAACGACACTAGTCGATTAATAACGTTTATGTTCAAGAATGTTATGTTTAATGATTTAATGACTTGGAAAATACAAATGTAATGTGGTGTGAGAGATTTTTGTAATGCAATTTTAATGTGTTTGCCTTTGTAGTACTTATCTTTTAATTGTCATTATGTGGATAATCTGAAAATGAATTTATTTTTGTCAATGCTTCCTGGATTAGCATCCCGTTATTTGGCCCGTACCCTAGGTAAGAATTTATTTGTAAATTGTGAAACCGTTCCTCTGAGCAGAGCGAAATGAAGTCTTTAAACATTACTGTGGTTGCTAAGGCGTTCAATGCGTGCACGATCGTAAGAGTTGCCATGACACTAGATGAGAATAAATGTTGATATTTTCCTGTTTTTTTCCTTCTTTCCAGCCTACTTAAGAAGATTGAGCGGGAAACGTGGAGAGAAAGTGGGGTTTCGTTAATCGCCACTGTAACCAGACTAATGGAGCGATTACTTGATTACAGGTGGGTCCGGAAGAGGTCGAGAAAATATTTGTTTTGAAGGATACGAAGTGGTATGTTTTATCAGCGTTATTGCTATTATAACTAAACATTTTGCTACATTATGTTGAACTGAATGATGATAGCAGGTTGACTAGTTGGAGAGCGGAGATTTTTCAAGTGGTTTGTCAATTTGCCTTAGTTTGAAAATGTAGGACGTAGTTTTCATTTTTATGAATGTACATAAGGAATGATACATAACAAAGCAGTACAAATACTTTGCCACTTTTTTGATGAGGAGTTCAAAGTAATTTAAGCCTCATACCTATTATCTGTAGATCCATTACTCAGCCATAGGCGAAGCTGTCTTCTAGAAATTTGGAATTGGGATCCAAGGCTGAACTCTGTGAAGCTATTCCATAAGGAATGCTCGAGATACTTTTACATCTATCTGTAGGGATTCAGTAAACAAATTGGAGTAAGTAATAATACTGCAGCAGTGTCTGGGTAATAGATATCCTTATCTATACCACATAGGAACGGGGGCTCTTCTCTCTTCCTGATGCCAGGCAGAGTTTTTTGCCTGGTTTATCATCTGCCACATAATTCTTCATATTCAATCAAACCGTGTCAGTTTGGGAAAAGGTGTTTTTTTACCTTATTGTTTCTTCCCCTCCAGTCTGAGACCCTGATAAAGAATACCTTACACTTTTCACATGTGCAGTACTGTGCAGGGTGGGACCGCAGCTACTGGGAGGCCTCATCCTTTCCTCAGACAGTTAACAAGGAAAGCAAACTGATATCACAGTGTCTCACCTATGAGTAATATATATTTACAGACTTAGAGAGGTGTACCAAGGGGCCATGCAGAGCTATGCGGCGTCAGCTAAAAGAACAATAAAGAACACTGACGGGGCCATTGTTGGTGGCCACATCATTCCCTAGGCTCCCAGATGCATGAAGCTGTATGCATGCACATGTATCAGCACGCATGCGTGCGCCTAGGAAATGACACGGGCAACCATTATCATTCACTATGACTTGAGGTTTCTTGCATTGAGCTATTACATCTATCAAGCATGAAGCTCCAGATTCCGTAGTGGATCCCTAAAATATTATGCTGTATGAAATCAAACCCTCATGTGGAGGTTGATCTTGATGACAAACATCACCTCGACTCCTTGATAGCCTGAATCCTACTGAGAAATCCTGGTGAAGAGACCACCTTGCTTGGATTGAATATGCCCTTTGAACAATATGTTGATGCTGAATAAGTTGACCTGAGGCATATGTAATCACATGCCAAATAATGTGGCCTCAATATAGGGTTGTTTGGTCTCATGTAGACTCCATAAGGGAGTTGGGCAGAGCTCCTGACCTGTTTGTAAAAGCTCACCTGTGGAAATGCTGTTTGAAGTATCTTAAATTGACTCCAGGGGATTTAAAGGTCTGTGGTAGCTTGCCCAGACAAGATCCTCAAGTGAAGATCCTCTCACCTGAAGTGGTGTCTGGTGGAAGAGACAAACCCATAAAATCGCTTTGGAGGTGGGGCGGATGACACCTGAGGGGCAGTGAGTCTGTGGTTGTTCCTCAACGTATGAAAGCTAACCAACTCCACAGGTACTCCTGACACCCTAAATGTTCACAAAGTGTTGGCTTATTCAGCTGTGTGCTCCCATTGCCTTTCCTCCCCACTGTACCTCTGCCACTGAGGGAACGAGTGAGCAATATCTTTGATGAGGGCTGGTGCATGTAGATACTGAACGATGCTCACAGCACCCAAGGATCATCAGGGGCATACGCTAGGCCCCTGGAATGCCACTTCCTTGAATGATAACCAGATGGGCACATCTACACACTCTCCTGGCCTTGGATGCAACAGTGAAGCAGTGTGGGACTCTCATAAATGGATTACTTCCTAGAGCTAAGATGAGCTTTGGGAATTGCTTCTTTTGCACTCTGTAGCTGCCATGAGCTAGCAGTAAGGCGTCCTCTAGATGGAAGCTTAGGAAGTGAAAATGGAGTGGCGCTAACGGTCCTGTATTATTTCATACCCAACAATTGGTCAGAGTTGTGCATTCTTTAGAGCTTATTGTCGAAGAGGGCAGTAGGACACTCCACTACAGTAAAATGCAGCCCAAATGTGTACATAGATGTGATAACTTTGGCAGGCAGGTGTCCAACTGATTGCCGCCTACTTCGGCACTGAAGAGAAACTGCCTAACTTGCTGTGCAGCCCAACAGAGGACTCCCGTGGTTCTGTGTTAATTTCATAGTTGTGGCAAACTGGCCTCTTGGCCTAGTAATGCTTGTGAGGCTGAAGTGCATATGCGCTCCCAGGTGCAGCATCAGTTCATAATGATCAAGTAAAAGAGAAACAAATACTGCACACAAACAAGATGGACAAATATATCAACGATTGTCCTGATAGGTGGGTTTCCCCACTGACCAAATTGTAGGTCTTCTTGAAGACTGTAGAAACTATAGCTGCTGCTCTTTCAAAGGAAGATGTCCTGGTGCCCCTGTGGAAAACCAGATCTTCTCTAGAAAGAAAGTTGATGCATTGGCCTGGAAGTGGCCTCTAGTTTGCAGCCCTTTACTGTAAATTCTTCGACATGGTCCACTGGTGTAAACTTCAGCTAATCATACTGAAAAGGAGGTAGCTCAGGACCACACTGCCCTGGAGGGACTTTAGGGTGTAGCCAGGATAGGAAAGTCTCAGGCTCAGAATGCAGAGTGGAGGTTAACATATTAATTATGTCATTGTATGCCTACTAGAAGAGGTGGGTAAGCCAAGCTTCGAATTTACCATGGAAGACTGGATCAAAAATAAACAGAAACCAAAAGGGTTACAATCCTTTCCTGGCCAACAAGATAATAATGGTCATGAGCAAAATCTAGGGGGGTTTGATCTATATTTTGGCCAGCACCAGGCACGATTTGCTGGGGATATGGGATGGCCAGGTCTAGGGAGAGAGAAGAGGATGGATAGACAGGTGTGTAGTTCAGAATAAAAATACAGATGGGTGGCCAAATAAGCGTGATCACTCACTTGGAATATTAGTGACTGAATAGTTGCATAAAACAATGAGGAGCAGCTCACTTCTTATGAGGCATTGGTAAGTCCCATAGGTCTCATAGATTTAAGAATGATCAACAATAACCAACGATATGCCAGTGTAGGGTTTGAGATATGGCAATGGGATTTACATCTGTGTTCTGGTCCTTCTGCTCCATCCTTCCCCACCACCAACACATATACCATATTCCCTATTACTGGTTACTTTCAATGTTTACCATAGTCCGATCTAACGGTTGACATAGTCGGTGCTCAGTTTCGGAGCCACGTGGAGAGCGAACCTTAATTGTAACCTTTCTTCTTTACATAATTTCTTTTGTTTTTGTGTATTTCATTATTTCTTTCTATCTTTCCTACAATATGTTCCTCTCTCATTCCATCTGCCCTTTTTTCTAGCTTTCTATCCTTCTTCAGATCCCTTTATCCTTATCATGCTCCCCGCGTTCCTTTGTGCCTTCTTTGCATCGTTTTTTTTGTATTCCTTTGGTTCGTTAAGTCTTTCTTTCTCTTCTTTACTTCCTTCTTCCTCCTTTTTCTTCTTTCACTCTTCTTTCCTTATTTCCCATTTTCTTTTGTACCCTCTTTCCTTCATGCTTTCTTTTTTTCTTTTTTCTTTTTTTCACTTTACTTTATTTGTGCTAACTCACTCAATCTGCCTGTAACTTTTTTTTCCCAGTTGTAATAATTTTTCTTTCTTTCTGTTACCGTTTTAGGCCCCTTTTTAGTCGTCTCCCCACAGTTGTGTTATTATATTTTATTCTTGCGGAATTTATTAGCTTACCCTTCTGACTTGCTATGACCTGTGAGCCAGAAATTAAAGTTAAGAAAGGCCATACAACAATTTAACCTGCTTCAGTAGTACCCCTGCTCAAGCTGGTATAGCGAGTGGTTCACTACACTCTTGTCCTGGCTAATCTGTATTCTAAGTTACTTGCACACATACTGAATAGACACCCAAATTCCTTTACTGATAAGTTAAAACAAGTGTTGGCAAAGCCAGTATAAGTGACCGCAACAGGCTGGTGCGATGGTAAAATTATTTTTGTTTTTATTGCAAGAATATGCCACAAATAGAAAAAAGAAAGCAATATAACACATTCCGCCACCTAAATGTGGTATCTAGATGGTTGCAATAAAAAAATCGGCTGCTGTTTTTCAACCAGTGGCACTTTCAGGTGAGTCTTCCATTATATTAATATTTGTGAAGGAGACATGAATAAATTACCACCCAACCAAGCACTCACATCGCGGACAGCTTCTATGTCATAATGCCATCTTGGAACACCAGCCCTGCTGTCTGCTGTGGTGGGTAGAAACAACTGGTTAATGACCATTGAACAGACCAAAATATGAAGCCTGCTAAACATAAGCCCATGTCATGTATAAGTGTGATTTTCTTTAAAAAAAAAAAACGAATCCCCTGCAAAATAGCTAAAACTTTCTCAAAAGCTAGATCCAAAGCATTAATCTGGGACAGACCACACATACAGATGAAAATGGACTGCCTCTTTTGTCAGCAGGTAGGAGCAGAAGTGGCCAAACAGAGCTGCCAAACTTAGAACTAAGGAGCCAGGATGAAGTCCAGGCTTTGGAGCAGCCCCCTTTGATTCAGAGCAAATCATGTATTCACCCCATGCAACAAAATGTGTAACGTAATCTGATTTCTTTGGGCCAAGTTTACACTATATACTTGGATCATTCCATTGAAAACTTTAAGTAGCTGTGGTCCGTGTTCCATTTTTTATTATTTAAAATGAAGCCTTTTTATGAAGGCACCAGTTACGTGGCTATCAGAAATGTATCGGAGGCCACTCTAGCGACAATTTCAGAGAGCTCTCTGCTCTTCTCCCATGTGATGGTGCAAGAGGATCATATTTCAACACCCAAAGCGTTGCATTCAGTTGTTAATCATTGGAAATGCAAAGGTCTTTTTTGCATAGCTGACTGTCGTACACCTGTCACAGTGAGGACATCAAGCACCACTCAAAGAGTTGAGAGGGTCTGAGGGCGAAGAAGAGTTTCCAGGCCTAGCCACTGTGGCCATCCTAATCCCGGGCTTGCTCTTACCACACGAACACACCATGGTTTTGAAAGTTCTTTCCTACACTTTATTTCAGACGCTAGTGCTGCCATAGTCTTGTTCCCATAAGAGAAAAATAACACAATAAAAACAGCTCCACATGCAGCTTTTCAGGCTTCCTTCATTCTAGAACCTGATTTGATGAGATGGGCACACACAGGTGGAATGGAAGCAACTGGAATTTACACAAGAGGAGGCAGAGTCCTACTCTTACTATAACACGGAAAGCTAAAGGGTGCCGGGCGCACTGGGCACTAGCAGCAGCAGGGGAAGCGGATGAGTGCGCTGATAATGGCAGCAGATGGGGGTTTCTAGGGTTGGCAGAGGGTCTAGCTTCTGTGGGAAAGTTAATACTGTCCTTGGTGGAACGACCCTTTGGCATTCCCTGCATCAGCAGCACTAATGGCACTGGGGAGGGAGAGCTGGTTAGGTCTGATGGAGGCTGACCCTGGTCAGCTATGGGATGTGATACTGCAGTGCCGCATGAAAGGCTGCTGCGTGAGAGGCTGAGCTGTGCGTGCACCAGAGCGGTGGGAAAGGTTTTGTTGTGTACATAGCCTCTGGGGATGGATCTTCTGCCATAATGAGCTTGCTTGGTGTTTGGCAAGACCAGTATTTCGGCACTTCACTATCAGTGCAGTGCTCCTTGGTCTTTGTGAAGTTGCGGGACACATTGAGTTTGATGCTAAGCAGCTCGTTACATCTACCCTTTCCTTCTCCTCATGCTGCAAATCTGTGTCCCAGGGACTTCCGAGAAGAGGCATTTAGGTTAAATCACCTTCTGGCTTTCACTCCCTGGGCTGTCTCCCATATTTAGTATACCAGCCAACAAAGCAAAATGCAAATTGTGGGTGAAAGTAACAAGCTACCTGCTCCCACACCCATCAGTGTCCTAATGTAAATTTCACAGGTCCCTGAGGTTGTTCGACAGGACACCCAGACAACATCCAGAGTCAACAAATGCAGAAAAGCTAGTAATTGAAGGGGGTGATCAAAAGCCCACTCGCTGTATAACTCTTAACATTTTTGTTTTAAATAATTGGTGACCTGAGATCTCTAAACAGCTAGAGCTGTTTGTAGTGAGGCCTAAAAAGAACAGTAACCACATTCTTTTCTGCACACAACAACCCTGATAAAGGGAAAAAGCGTGCATATCACTAAAAATTGAGTTTCTTTTATCACTTATAGTATATGTATTTCTCTATAGGGAGTAGGAACAACCGGAGTCATCACTGTCACTATCGGGCCGTAACATATATAGATGATTGCTTCCTCTAATGGAATTAATGTTTATCTGTCAAATATGTGTGCTCCTAATATTGATGATATACCTTTTTTCTCCAGCCTGAGTGAATTGAGTGCACCACATGCATATGCACTTATATGGGCTGGAGAATTCAGCTGAGTAATTAAAAGCATGATCGATAACCTAAATATGCCTAACGCCATGAATAGGGCTATTTATACCTTGTGACTGTAGGATGCATGGATGGTATGACACATTTTCGGATAAAATACTCCTTCTGTTCCACAGTGCATGGATTGACTGGACAAACTCATTGTCACTGGTACTTCTATATTGTACATTACAGATACATAAGAGCAAAGTAGTGTATTATCAGAACCCTCACCATTACTACTTAGTGTGACTGTGGCACAATAGTCTTTACGGAATCAATGTGAAGTCCACATCCAAAGATGTTTAAAGATGCGACATTCAGGACCGATCTGGACAAGGAACGTAAGTTGTATTTTGATCTGAATGAAAGTCTTCACGATGGGGGCAGTTGAATGGCTTGAAGATGGTATAAAGGCTGTGCATTTGACAGAACAGTTGTAGAAGGAGAGCGTTAGAAAGAAACATCGCGATCAGTGAGGAGATGGCACATTTAGAGACAGGACTGTGGAACCATGGACCCTTCTACGATTAACTAGAAGTGGAAGATTATGCTTCTAACTGTATCACAAATCTTAGTAAGGGACGTATAGACAGCATAGAAATAGTAACAGAATAGGGAAGTTGATAGCATGTATTCTTAATAGGGGCACCCCCACTTACATGACACTGTGTAGGAATATTAAAGCTAAAATGGTGTACACACTTAGGAAGAAATTAGTGAGATAGCTTTCTATCATTTAAATGACTTTTGCATGCAATAGAGTTACATCTGTCAAGGTGACATGAAAGATATTCCATTGATTATCGGTGGCGGTTTTCAGGAAGAAAGAATTGATTGGTGCCAGTAAGTGGGGTTTCAATAGGTTAATCAACCTGAGAAGACAGACTGGTTGTGCAGTTTTGCACAACTTATAGATGCTACCTGGCTGATAAGCTCCTATTGGTGTTAGGGGGGTGAGGGTGCTAACATGTTCCACCATCCATGTGAGAAGCTATAATTATTACGCACTTTAACCCATGGATAGTCCTTAAACAGTATGGTGTATTGGCTTGTATCAATGCCGAACATGTACAGGAAAGTGTTTGGGAAGGTGTTGACGAACATGCTCCTAACAGTTGGGACAGACCTCACTACACAAGTGTGGATTTACGCCACAGAGAAACGCAGCTCTTCAGCTGAGATGTAATGGGAGAAGCTTTTGAGAACGAATAGGAGCTGCCATTGGTCAACCGGATTATGGAGAACACTTTAGCATTGTCTGTCTAAAGGTATATAATACATGACTTTAGGTCCCAGATAGATTAGCATCCTGAGGGTATTGTACACACAATCACAGGCATGTACAAAAACCAACACAAGAGTATCTGAGTTTAAACTAGAGACAGGCAACTGCCGGCGTTGTTGTCCCCACTGATTTCTATCCAGGTAATAGAGCAGCTATCATGTACATTATATTCCCCTCTAATGAGCAGGGCTATATGAGTAGGCATCATGAAGCACCTTCAGTCTTTGCTGATGGCAGGCCTGTATGCACCAGAGAGTGGACAGCCTCTTCTTTAAACTAGATCGGTTTAGAAAACTGTCAGTTTAAAAGTCAGTCAGGTCAGTCAACATTTTTCAAAGTGCGCTCTTTATCAGTTTTACCACTTAAGTGTGAGATCGCTGGTTTTTGGTATCTCGGTGAAGAAGTCATGCAGTAGGAGCATAAAATATATTATCCTAATCTGGCGAATAAAGATTCCAGTTTACACAAATCAGTAACAATTTGGGTGAAATACCTTTCGTCTTTGGTGGGACGTGTGACAGTAGTGAAAATGAGCTCCACTTCTTTCACCATCTTCTGAAATGCACAGGTGTCCCCAGCTAAATAGTACCTTAAATGTGCTGGGAAGAAAGGCAGGATGACACTGACGCACTGAAACTCACACAGAATGTGGGTGGTCTACAGTTGCTGGACGTGGAGGTCTATTAGTCTAGCCGTACTCAAATGGAAGCAGAAAGGTAAAAAAAATTAAAAATGCCAAAATATGGATTGAGGAACTTCCAGAAGACTGCAAAAGACATGGATAGGTAATGTTGGATACTAGGATGTTGTGGTTACATGGGTGATCTGCTCATATACAATGCCCTCATATTTTTCATGGCGACTCTTACTTCCTTTAACATTGCGTGAAGACAGGTCATACAGTATACACAATTCCTAAAAGGTACAGCAGACACCTGGCCTACTGTCCAGGGGTAGCACTCTATCCCTATTAGAATAGCAACACTTGTATGCACAGGTGAGCAGAAAAAGGAAGTGTGTGACATTTGGATCAGAAAATTAAAGTGTTCCTTCATTTTCTGTAAACTCAGGACTGTGCACCTTTCAGGGTATTAAACACAAATTCCCAGGCCATGTATGTGAAACAGATATTGCTTCTTCAGACCTTTATCTTGGATTTTTATAGGCCATCTGACCCCGAGCAGGTAAAGACACAGAATGTGGATTCTAATCCCAGGTCACCACGAGACTACTAAATGTTTGATCTTGATCAAACCAATTCACAGACAAAGTTAGAGGTGCTTGCAACAGCTGAAAAAACTAAATTAAGTGCTATACAAAACATCTCAGATGATTCTGTTAAACGTTTTAGAGACTTGCAGTGATTCATTTGGCAATTTGTATGGTGCACAAGTCTGACCATTTGCCTGCAAATCCTTCTCATAAGAGTGCATTCATTTGAGGCATCTGCTGCAGTGCTGTGGGTGCGATCTTTAGTCCCAGGTAGGTAAGAGCACATCCTTTCGCTACCAGAAGTTGATCAAATAAGGGCTAGTGGGCTGAATAATAGTAAGGTATGTTACTACCTTTTTTGGTGACTTTTATGAATATGCGCTATAGAAAAGATCTGGTGTCGCTGTTAAAAGTGGCAATAGTTTAGGCATGTCTGTCAAGTGGCCCCATGACATGTGTGACACTGCCAGGGAACCCTTTTTATTCAACATCACATCGAAATGTATCACAAAAGACAGTAGGTACAGCGCTGCTGGATAAATAGATAGGACTGGCTGAATGGTCACACATGACCTAAACATACTTGGCAGCTATGTGTGGATCGGTGTAAGAGGGAGAAGGGATGCAGAGGCAAGAAAGGTAGGTAATGAGTGCACATGGTACATGATTGCTGCTGTTAGTTGAAGCTAGTCTAGGCTGTTTTGGACTAAGGAACAAACGATAAACATTGCAATAGCAGACTAGAGGGGCTGTGCAATTGAATGTGGTACAAGCAGCAACTGATAGAGACTTCTAGTTGCAGATTCCTTACCTTAGAATTTTCCCCCATACTGGATCCGGAGATTTTTTCTTTGAGCAATACCCTTGCACATCAGTAGGTGGCGTTGGTCGACTCCACAGGTGTCGTAGGTGTCGTGGTCGCCGTGATGACGTCGGGAGTAGTACATAGACGCCGCCCTCGTGCAGTGACGTCAGTTCTTTTCTTTCCACGCCATGCGCTGATCCGGAGAAGAGATACCCTAGGCTATTTTTTGGCCTAATTCAACCATTTTGTCGAAGTTTTTTGTTTACGACTTGGGTGCATTGAGATCTCCCTGAAGACTGGGTTCAAGCCTTGTGAGGACTGCCATCGGACGATGTCGGTGACGGATCCTCATCGTGTTTGTCTGTGGTCCCTTGAGCGCGACCACGACTCGAAGTCGTGCTCCGAGTGTCAGGCCATGCACCGGAAGGCTTTGAGGGAGCGGTCCCTAAAGCTAATGGCAGACCAGCACTCGACATCCGCATAGGTCCCGGTCTCGCTCAAGAGGAAGGTATCGAGATCGGTTGCAGAGTCATCACCACTCGTCTTCTTTGAAATCCTCGGGTCAACGGAAGAAGAAGAAGAAGTCGAAAAAGTCCCATCGCTCTCCGACTTCGCCTCGTCGCTCGGCTGATGCGATGCGAGACGAGCGTCAATGCACTAGGCCTCTGTCCTCTGAGCCTGTGTCTGGGTCAACTCCGTGCTTCTACGAGTTTCCTGGAGCGGGAGCGACCCCCGCCCAACTGAAAGAGTTTTACGTGGCCATGTGCCTCATATTTGGGCGGGCTGACCCCGATATGGCGCCTTCAGGCCCAAGGGGTTTGGCTGAGGGGCTTTCGGGTTCTGCGCCGGCGGCTTCGGCCCCGGCCACCGAGGTCACCTCCGGATCCTTGTGCGGATCCGCACCGGCGCCGGTCGCACCTTCGAGACCTTCCCAGGTGCTGGGTCGATTATCGATGCTCCCAACGTCGGTAGTGCTCACTATCGACGTCGACCAAATTCTTATGCCCGACGACATGGAGTCGGAGCGGCGTCAGCCGCCGCCACCTTCGGCTTCTATGGGGCCTATTTGCCCCAGGTCGGATTCAGACCCTTTTTCCTATAAGTATGAATATGAGGAAGAATTGGAGGGGTCCCTGGACCCTCATGAATACCAGGATGACCCTGCTATGGACTGGGCACAGGATTTGGGCGAAGGTCTAATCTCCTGACGGAGGTGCTTCAGCCTGGGGTTTCTACTTCAGAACCCTTTTTACCATTCAATGAGGCCCTCACCGATGGTCCAAACCCAACACAGGGGCTCCTGTGAACAGGAATATCGCTCGCTGCCATAGGCCCGCTCTGAACTACCGTAAATTCCTGTCCCAAGACCCCATGCCTGAGAGTCTTGTTATCCAGGCTTCCTCTTCTTCAGGCTCGTTCCCTTCCGCACCCCAGGATATGGAATCCTAAAGGCTGGAACAGTTTGGCAAGAAGTTGTTTTCTTCCTCTAGTCTATTGCTGCGGTCTGTAAACACTGCATTCCTTTTGGGACGTTATACTCACTCCCTGTGGGATACGGTTGCGCAAGTCCTGCCGCAGATACCAGAGGAGGCCCGTGCTATCGTCTCCCAAGCAGTGAACGATGGGAGAGACGCGACAAAGTTCACAATCCGTTATGGGCTGGATACGACCGACTCTCTGGGCAGATCGATTGCAACGACAGTGGCTTTACGGCGCCATGCATGGTTGCGCACTTCTGGTTTCTCAGGGGATGTCTGACAGTCACTCATGGACATGCCCTTTGATGGCACCCGTCTCTTCGGAGACAAAGCAGACTTAGCCTTGGAGAGATTCAAGGATTCTCGGGCTACGGCTCGGTCCATCAGTCCTTCCTCTGCCACTCGCCCACCGCAGTCCACTTTTTGTCCCTTTCGTGGACACGGAAGGGGCACCCTGTTGCGACTCCACCCAGCCACTGTGCCACGCATGCTGGCCAGACTATGCGTGGCCTGGGACCCGATTCCCACGTGGTCGTGGGACAGGGAACCAGAGGTCTATCCAGTCCACCTCTGCCCCTGCTGCAGCCCTCCTAGTCCGTCCCTCACTCCCACCCAGTTGGTGGCAGGATCCGTCATCACCTGCCCCACTGGGAACATATCACCATGGACGGGTGGGTTTTGCAGATCATTCGTAAGGGCTACTCCCTCCCTTTCGAATCTGCTCCACCACACATGCCACCATCCTTCCATCATCGTCCGGAAGATCATTTGGCGCTTCTCCGCCAGGAAGTCGCAGCTCTCTTGGCCAAGGGAGCTATAGAAAAGGTCCTTGTGCCAGAAGTAGGTCGTGGTTGTTATTCCCGCTACTTTCTGATACCAAAGAAGGACAAGGGCTTACGTCCTACCCTAGAACTTCGGGACCTGAACTACTTCCTCAAGAAGGGGAAATTCAAAATGCTCACCCTGGTTCAGGTTCGGTCTGCCTTTGACCCAGGAGGCTGGATAGTAGTGTTGGACTTGCAGGACGCTTATTTCCACATCCCCATCCTGCTTGCCCACAGATGTTACCTACGATTCGTGGTAGGTCACGAGCACTTTCAGTTTACTGTGCTCCCCGTCGGCCTTACCAGCGCCCCTCGGGTGTTCACAAAAGTGATGGCGGTGGTTGCAGCTCATCTGCGCAGGTTAGGGGTCTCAGTCTCCCCTACCTCGACGACTGGCTGTTGAAGGCAGACTCGCCCCAGACAGTTGTGTCCCATCTTCAGACTATGGTGAACCTCCTGCACATGCTGGGGTTCACTATAAACGTGCCGAAGTCACACCTGACTCCCTCTCAAACGCTCCCTTTCATCGGAGCAGTTCTGGACACAGTGCAGTTTCTGGCTTATCCTCCCAAAAAGCGAGTCCAAGACATTCAGGCTATGATTCAAATTTTTCGGTCTCGGTCTTGGGTTTCGGTGAGACTGACTCTGAGGCTGCTGGGCCTCATGGCCTCCTGCATCTTGCTAGTGACACATGCCAGATGGCATATGCGGGCACTGCAGTGGGACCTGAAGTTCCAATGGGCTCAGCATGAGGGGAATCTCTCCGACATGGTCCAGATCTCGGAGGGGACTGCGAAAGACATGCAGTGGAGGCTTTCGAATCCGAATTGGGTCCACGGCAGATCCCTCTCCCTTCACCAACCAGATCTCTCTATACTAACAGATGTGTCACTTCTGGGTTGGGGCGGCCACATGGGAGAGGTGGAGATCAGAGGCCTCTGGTCTCCGGCAGAATTGGGACTCCATATAAATCTGCTGGAGCTCCAGGTGATCAGGCTTGCGTTGAAAGCATTACTTCCCTCTTTGAAAGGGAAAGTGGTGCAGGGATTCACGGCCAATAGTACCGCCATGTGGTAGTCCAACAAACAGGGTGGAGTAGGGTTCTGGACCCTTTGTCAGGAGACACTGCACCTCTGGACATGGCTGGAACATCAGGGCATTACCCTGATGGTTCAACATCTGGCGTGTTCCCTCAGCGCCAGAGCAGACAAACTCAGCCGTCGACGCACAGTCGATCACAAATGGCGTCTCCACCCGGAGGTGACACAAGGTCTTTTTCAGCAGTGGGGAGAGCCTTGGTTAGATGTGTTCACCTCCGCAGAGAACCCGCAATGTCAGCTGTTTTGCGCGTGGGAGTTTCCAAGGCGGCACTTACTCCGAGTCGCTTTTCGTCTCAAGGTGAATTCAGGCCTCCTTTACGCCTTCCCGCCTATCCCTCTTCTTCTCAGAGTTCTCAAGAAAATCAAGGATGACCAGGCCCAAGTCATCTTGGTGGCTCTGGACTGGGCTCGAAGAGTGTGGTATCCAGAGCTATTGGGCATGTCCATCTATCCTCCACTCAGACTGCCTCTTTGGGCGGATCTTCTGTCACAGCTACAGGGGACGGTTCTGCACCCGAACCTGTCCAACCTCCGCCTTCATGCGTGGTGATTGAGCGGCAACAGTTGACGGCTTTTGCCCTTCCACTCGAAGTCTGCAATGTTATCTTGGCAGCCAGGCGTCCATCACCTAAAACTGTAAATGCCAGCTGTTGAAATAAATTTGTGGCATGGTGTACCAACAAATCTGTTGATCCCCTTTCTGCCCCTCTGTCAGAGGTTCTTCTGTTCATTCTTTCTTTAGCCCAGCAGAGCTCTGCTTTGGACACCCTTAAGGGTATTTATCTGCCATTTCTGCCTTTCTTAGGCTACCTGATCAGCCTTCTCTCTTCAAATCTCCTATTGTGAGTAGGTTCTTAAAAGGGCTCACCCACTTACTTCCTCCCGCTCCATTTATCATGCCTCAGTGGGACATTAATCTTGTACTATTTATTTGAGGTGTACCCCCTTTGAGCCAATGCGTAATTGTCCCTTGTGGCTCCTCACATTCAAAACTGTCTTTCTGGTCGCCATCACCTCTGCTCGCAGAGTGAGTGAGTGAGCTTCAAGCCCTTTCCTCAAAACCTCCATACTTGTCTTTACATCCTGACAAAGTAGTGTTACGCACTAGAGCTTCCTTCCTTCCTAAGGTGGTTACACCATTTCATGTAGGCCAGTCTATCACTTTGCCCACCTTCTATGCACCCCCACATTCTTCCCATGAGGAGGAGAGACTCCACTGTCTGGACCCAAAAAGAGCGTTGGCATTCTACCTTATTCGTACTAAAGATTTCCGGGTGGACGATCAACTCTTCGTTGGCTATGTGGGTGCAAAAAAAGGGAAGGCAGTGCAAAAGCGTACAATCTCTCTATGGGTGCTTCTTTGCATCAAAATGTGCTATGCTTTGGCAAAGAAGCAACCTCCTGAAGGCTTGCGGGCTCATTCCACCAGAGGAACTGCTGCTTTCACTGCGTTAGCAGGCGGAGTTCCTGTCCTGGATATCTGTCAGGCAGCTACGTGGGCATCCCTGCACAAGTTTACAGAGCATTACTGCCTTGATAGTCAGGTCCGTCGAGACGGCTACTTTGGTGTTCGGTCCTGCAGGACTTTCTAGTATGATCTTGGTTCGCAGCCCACCACTGAGGATGGCATTGCTTGGGTATCTATTCTAAGGTAAGGAATCTGCAACTAGAAGTCTCTATCAGATGTACAAGTTACTTACCTTTGGTAATGAAATATCTGGTAGAGACATATTCTAGTTGCAGATTCCTTACCGCCCACCCATCCTCCCCACTTGCGAACTGATTTCTAGGGACAGGGATTCCCCCTTTCAGGTCTTTAACTCTGGCGCACCAATCTGAGTGTTTTTAGCGGCTCTGCGCTCTGGCATGGAAAGTCATTAAAAGAAACTGACGTCACTGCGCGAGGGTAGTGTCTGTGTACTACTCCCGACGTCACCACGATGTCGACCAACGCCTCCTACCGACGTGGGAGGGTATTGCTCGAAGAAAAATCTCCGGATCCAGTCTGACGCCTGGGGAAAATTCTAAGGGAAGTAATCTGAAACTAGAATATGTCTCTACCAGATATTTCATTACCGAAGGTAAGCAACTTGTACATTAGAGCCAAAGCACTGGGACACGTAGAGCAAGGAAAAAGAAGACAGAGGGAACAGGTGTGGCTGCCGCCGCTCAGCCTTTGCTCTTGCAAAAGGCCTGATTGATGGAAGGGTGCATTGTTGAGAGTGGAGACTGACATTGCCATATGAACTACCAGTTAAGCGTTGACATCAAAGTGCAGTGAGCACCAAAAGCAGGCAGGATGGTGGGAGAGAGGCTTCAGTACTGGAGGTCCCATGCCACCCTCAATTTAGGTACTAGTAGGCCCTCACCAACGTGCATCACAAGTCTAGTACTGGACTGCCTACTACCTGTGGGAATTGGCTGTGGCCATCAGCCCCCACTAGGTAGGCTTTCAGGTCAATGTCTCTCTCAGGCACTGTTGAACTTTTGTTCAGAGAAACTGGCAGGCTGAGATGTACTTGCTTCACTTGGTGTTGCAACAGACTGTGAACTTGCTATCATCTACCAAGCATGGCCCGGCCCATCCTGACCTGAATGGTTTTGAGTGTTTAAAGGTGATGGTGGAACTGGACGGTGTGAGCTTCCCTCATAGTAGTTGAACACACAACTCCACCATGTAATGGTGGACCGTGCACAAGTGTATAGCTTCTTGTCTAATGATGTGATTTCTATGCCTTCTGCTGGGTAGGGACAAAAAGGATAAGTTGATAGACCCAATTAGGCTTCTGAGTGTCCCACTCTTAGCAGGACTTCTGCCTGCTGGATCCCCTGAAGAGTTGTATGTGAAGGGGGAGCACAAACTAAATATTGGGCACTGCTACCTTCCAGGTGAAAAACAAAATGTGTATGAGCGTTGCGTACCTTACTTCTAGTGACCTAGAAAACAAACGGAATGTCAGGGCTGAGGCAGGAGCTTAAAAAATGATGACTGCATAAGGGACATTAAGAATTTTCAACAGAATATGTACCTTTGAAGATGATTCAGAAAGTTGATTGGCGGGGTTTGGCTTACTGGCAAGTGTGCACCTGACACATTACTTGCAGCTCATATTAACTACCTCGTAATACCTACTGTTAGGGTAATTATCACTTAGGCATAGAACAAAATGTTACATCCTTCAGGTATGCAGTCATTAAAAGAATATATCAACTTGAGTCAAATGACGTAAATTACTATTTCTCATCTGCAGATTCCTGGCCTTTCCATGCTGCCTTCTGTGGTAACCTGCGTGTCTTGTCTAGTGGTTTAACTTGTGTTCTATCTAGTTGTTTAGCACATCGTTATCGAAAGAAACTGTCTAGCACTACTATGTTATTTCATGCCCATGGTTTATTCTCTTCTTGGACGACAGAGTTAGTTTTTAGTTATTAATAAAAGATTATTTAGGCAAGAAATCAACGCCTCTGCACCACACCGTAGTGGGTTCTGCTGGGTTTGTGCTTATTTGTTATTGGGTAAGTGTCACCAGGTAGAATGTGTCCTGGCTGCTCCTTAGATGGTGCTGGTTAGGTGGAAGTCATGCCACAGGTGGACGGCTTCCAGAACGTGTTCCTAGGAGTGGTCTGTTTAGCACTTAGTCAGCATCGGAGTACAATGCATATGAATAGTCTGATTTGTTACCACATCATCCATCACCTGTATATATCAGAAGGTAAACATACAGAAAAAGCGTGTCTTTTCAAATACCATCCAGCCATCGATCTATCAGTAGCCCGTGTTGCACTGACGATTGAGAGACCGTAGTTTTGAAAATGATGTTATTTTGTAGTTTGACTTCAATATTGGATGATGCGATGTTTCCTGTAAAGGGGTAAAGCTAGTGTCTTGTGTTCCTCAATTGGGTAGCATTTGTTTTAAACACACCGCTATCAATCCTATTTTTTAGTCATACTTTTATTCTTCTTGTAATGATTGCAAATGTTCTGTACCTATTTTGGCCTGGTAAAAGGAATTTGCATCGTGAAAGAGCAATCTAACACATTCTTGTTTTACTAACAAAAAAAAATAATGTTCAATATATCTACATGCCGGGCTGCAAATAGCTTGATTTTATGTATTCCTAGTCTGTCCAATTGTTTCTAAAGTGCAGCGTCAAGTAGGTTCGCTTAAACGTTTTCTTTTTCTTTTTAGGGACTGTATGAAGGTTGGAGAAGTGGATGGTAAAAAGATTGGCTGCACCGTTAGCCTTCTGGTTTGTAGTCTCTTTCTTTTTCTCCTTTCGCATTGGTCATTTTATAATTGAAATCAATTAGAACAGAATACATTTTTGCCTGAATATATAGTTTGGTTTATTTGGTATAGACTTTTATAATAAATCCTGGGGTAGGAGTTTAGTAGCCATATGAAAAATTAAGATTATAGACAATTAAAATGAAGTGGACAATAGTGTGATTGGAGAGTTTCTGAACCAGCAGATTGGAGCAAAAGTGGGTGCTAAGTGGGAGAGGCTCCCACAGCCTCGTATCTTGAACGCTGCAGTGGGGTTTCAAGAATGTGTGTGTGGGTGAGCGTAGTGGTCTATCCATAAGATAGGCAGTGATTTCCTACTCTTAATGAGTTATGGTCGGTAGAGATGGGCACATAAAGTCAGGCATAGAATGTTGATTGTGCTGGTGACCATACAAGGGGAGTAAAATTCATCATATGAGAATACACCGAACTGTCCATCAGAATCTAACTTCAAACTTGTTGCTTTTAGAATATTTTAAGGTACCAGAGAGCATCTGGAGATATTTTTTTCTGCAGTGCTGCCCATGACAGTAGTTGGCACTGTATGGCACCTTGGTGACTTGTACCAGTCTGGAAGCACCATCTTTGCACGCTGACCACAGTTGCTTTCTTCCTGCACCCTTCAGCTCAGATCTAGAGCTCTGCTCTCAACTTTGTTAGTTTTTGGACTACTCAAAAATGATCATAGTCAGTCTGCCAGAGAAGATGTTTCCCCTGACAGGATTCAAGCTGTGCCACAATTGCAGGAAGCGGATGCCGGTGACTGACCTGCACGACTTATGTCTAGCGTACTTGGGCTCCAGTCAAAACTCACAGTAATGCAATAAGTGCATCCTTACACAGAGAAAGGTGGTCAGCGAGTAGGTACAAACCTCTTTGTTACTGAGCATAAGAGGTCATGTTCAAAATGGAAGTCCTGCTCGTGCTTCAAGTCATGGGGCCATTTTTGGTGATGAGGTTTGTCCCAAGCAAAGTACCATTCTCACTTGAAATCTTCCAATTAGTCAAAGTAAAAAATGTGGCATAAGTCCAAGAAAGCCAAATGGAACTCGACCCCATCCTCGCTCAGTCTCACAAGAAGTCACAAAGCTGATACTTTATGGGTCCATTTTTTTGTGACTCTGAGCCAGTCCTTCATTTTGGTCCTGGCATGCCATGAATTTCCTAGGCTTTCGCTGACCCTGCAGAAAATAGCTGTCTTCAAGGAGGATTCTCTGAAATGCATTTAAGCCCTATAAAGCTGCAGAGCCTCTAGTTGGACTTTTGCTGGTCAGGCCTGTACCCCACACTTATTGTCACTTTGAGTCCTGTCTCTGGTTTGTAACAAAGCTGGTTCAGACTTCCACTCCAACGCAGGGTCCAAATCAGTTCCTTCTATACTGGCACTGATGCCAAATCTAATGGCATCAGTATTCGATCGAGGTGTGGCACTTGCTCTTTCTCTGATCTGATGTCAGCCCACATCACGCTATGAATTAACTATGGTACAGCTATTGTTTATTAAGTCAGACCTTTAGTCTCACCCTCTCCTTTAACCCCAGTGTTAGAGGCTAGAAGACCTATTCAGTTTCAGCTCTGATGAGATCCAAGGCATACCTAATGCCATGTCACTGATGAGGATGGAAAATGGCCAACCTTCTTTTTTCGCATTATACAGTTGAAGGTCTATAATTTGATTTGTAAAATGTTTGAGGCCTGGACCCTTAACCAAAAGGAGACCACGACTCACCACCTGGTCCACCAATGGAAGAAAGTGCCTCTTTTGTGGTAGGAACAGAAGTGCTCGATGTCCATTGCCTAATCTGGAAACGAAAGCCGTTTTGTTTTTTACTGAAATTCTTCAAGTCCAACTTCATCTGAGCCTCCATTACCATTTAACAACCTCATGGGCTACTCTGTCTAAGTCGTATTCAGCCCCTCCTGCCAGCCAACCTGTGGCCACACAGCACATACCAGCCCCTGGCAACTCTGACTTTATGACAGGATCAAAGGTATTTGCTCCACAGTCCACAGCTATGGAATTTCACTAGCAATATATTAAGATTGGAGGCTATTCCAGAGGGCTAGCTTAATAGCAGTGTCAACCTTCCCTGCCAGTGCAATTGCAAACTCAGCACTTTCAAAGCAGATTGGTGTCCCACTGGTTCGTCCCCACCGCTTATTTCTCCCACACCAGAGAGATTTTCATTGGCCCACAACTCTATCTTGATGCAAGAAGTCAATCCCCTGCTGGCCAAAGGTACCATAGATTGGGTGCTGGAATCGTAGAAGGGTAAATGGTGCTATTTGTGCTACTTCCTTCTGTCAAAGAAAGTTGGAGACTCCAGGCGTATAATTAACTTCTGGCCATTGAATCATTTTTTAAAGAAGGAATGCTCCCTCTGGCTCAGATCATCTCTGACCTGGGTCAAGGGAAGTGGATGGTGTCTCTGGACTTGTAGGACATATATTTTCATATACCCACTATGCAGTCCCACGGACACCACCTGCTTATCACAGTGGGGCTGGAACACTTACAATTTCTTGTGCTGCTAATTGGCCTTACTTTGGTCTTTTGGGTATTCACAGAAGTGATGGCGGTAGTCGCATCTCATCTTTGAAGGTCGGGGGGATACATGTATTCCAGTACCTCAATGAATGGCTGCTCAAGACGGGCTTGCCACAGTCGGTCACTGACTACCTCTGGACGATGGCCAGACTTTTAATCTTTTTGGGGTTTTCCATCTGTAAGCCAAAGTCCTACTTGAGCCTTGTGCAGAGGATTCCCTTCATATGGATGATACAGGACATGGTAGCTTTCAAGACCGTTCCACCATTGCAGCAAGTCTAGGACATTTACACTATAGTTCTGATATTTTATACTCTATTCTGGGTCTTGGTGAGGGGTTTGAAGCCTCCTTGGGTCCTGGCCTCGTGCATCCCCCTTGTCCTGAACATTAGATAGCACATGTGAACCCTGCAGTGCAACCTAGGGTTTCAATGGGCCCAGAACCAGGGTTGCCTTTCTGACCCCTCTCAGAAGACCTTGTGCGGTGGCAGATAAACACAAATCTGACAATCTCCCCTCCCCACCCGCACGTCACAGTTGTAACAAATGCTTCATTACTGTGTAGGGGAGACCATCTTGGGGAGGAGGAGTTAAGGAACCTTTGGGCTCCTGTAGAGAGCTAGCTCCACATCAGCCTTTTGGAACTTCAGGGGATTCACCTGGCCCAGAAACCCTTCCTGCCATCATGGGAAGGCTCGTACAAATTCTAATGGACAACAGAACCGCCATGTGATACTGCAACAAGCAAAGCAAGGTGAGGTCCTGGATCATGTGCCAGAAGGCTTTACATCCATGGAAGTGGCTGGACCAACAGAAGATCTTTTTCAGTAGCCCTGAACGCCAGAGCTGATGAGCTAAGCACACATCAGATGGTGGAACACCAGTGGCATCTCCCTCCCAAGTTGACACTGGCTATTTTTGATCAGTTTGGCATTCACATTTGAGAACACACAGTTCAAAGCTTCTGCTCACTGAAGTTTACTCCAGGGAGGTCATGCCAAGATGCATTCCTTCTGTGATAGGACACAGGTCTCCTGTACGGGTTCCTGCAAGTAACTCTCCTGACTCAAGTTCTGAGGACAAACTGGGCCCATCTCCGCTTAGTAGTCATTAACTGTTCAATTGTTTTTCCAGGTCTGTACCTTTTCTCTGGCTATATTTTGATTCGTTTTTTCCATCTGTTTTCCTTCAGTGTCTCACAAGCTCCCGGATGTCCCGCTGGGTTGTGGTTTATGGTATATAAATTTGCATTAGTTCTTTCAGAAAAGTGTAGTACCCAGAGCTACTGCTCCAAGGTATTTACCCTACACTCCTGCTAACCTTTATGGAGGACTGCCTCTCTCAGCAGTAGCGGGAAGGTCTTGCACTCAAACCTCCACAACCAGAATCTCAAAGCATGTAAATTGAATGGCATCAAGTGAATTCTTTTGATTTGCTGTCTAAAGTGGTGAATGTGATTATTGCATCAAGATACCCATCCACAAAATCCATCCACCCCAGGGGACCTGGAAAATGTTTGTGGTCTACTGTCCAATATCTCATTTGTCTCGAGGCCAAACTTTCAGACTTGTTGTTTGTTTTGTTGGTAACCCAGCATGGCCTTTCAGTGAGCACTGTAAACGGTACATATCACCCCCTTTAACGTTTTCATGTTTGCCTGATCATCAAACTCTCTTTAAATCATCGGTTGTGATGAGTTTCATGAAGGACCTGATGCATATGTTACCTCTAAAACCATTTGTAAGTCTACAGTGGGACCTAAATCTAGACTGAACGTCTCTCATGTCATTTGAGATCATGCACAGTTGCTTGATACAGCTTCTGACAATCAAGACAGTCATTCGTATCACCACCACTTTTGCGCACCACATGAGTGAACTGCATGCACTCTCTTGGGAGCCTTACTGTGCTACTTTCTTCACTGACAAATTGGTGCTGAGGACTCTGTCTGCCTTCATGTTGAAGGTGGTATCTTTATTCCATGTCATTAAGTCAGTTACCTTGCTGACAGTTTCCACTCCCCCACGACCTCTAAAGAGAATAGGCTCCATTGCCTTGGCTCCAAGAGAATTTTGAATTTCTATATTGACTAACCAGGAGATCGTGATGTTGCTGATCTTTGTGGGATGCACTGGGTCCAAGAAAGACATAATAGTGGAAAGAAATACTCCGTCAAAAGTAGATAGTCATCTACATTAGAATCTGCCATGTGCTGCCTAAGAAATAACCCCCAGGAGAATTGTGGGCTCACTCCGTCTGTGATAGGGCCGCTAGGAGTGTGCTGGTTCTGGACGCCTTCCAGAATTTAACATACACATGTTTACAAAACACTGCTGCCTTAACATTCTGGTCTGACAGGAGGACCTGTGAGCCCTTTTGGTCCTTCAAGACTTCCGAATCTGAGTCCACTCCTCAAACCCTCCACCTTTGAGAGGTACTACTCCGGTGACTCTTCTAAAGATGAAGAATCTGCAGTTAGAAGTATTCCTTGAAAAGAACAAGTTATTTACCTTCAATTATGTCTTTCTGGTGGATACTTCATCTTACTACAGATTACTCACTGCTCCTCCACCTCCTGTTTCTGTGAAGTGGGCTCCCGTAAATCTTAATAATTTCCCAAGTTACACTCTCAACTGCAATTTGTTCAAAGTGCTCCGCATCCATGGATGAAAGGAGAAAGATTAAAAAACGTATATCAGGATGCCAGGGTGGCTCTTCTATGTGGCTCTGCTTCGCTACTTCTGGGGTGGTGAAAATCATGGCTGAACTATATGGTGCCACCTAGCAGCATGTGAGGAGCCCTGGCTGAAATAAATCTCCTGATCCTTTCTGGTGCCTGAGATTATTCTAAAGGTGTGGAATCAGGCCGTCGAATAGAGTATCCACTACAAAGAGTGTTTATGAAGGTAAGTAACTTGTGTGTCTGGCCACAGGTTTATTATTGAGCATTCAAAGGTATGCTTACTTTTACTACATCATTGCTTTGTTCTTTTTATAGATGTTTGCTAGCTGATTGCTGATGTACAGCTATTTCAGCAATTCTGAAAGTTTATCCCTTTGCTTCTAATAGGATTATTTTCATGAATCGTCCCTCGCTGTTTTTAAGTTCACAGGAAGCTCAAGCTCGTCCACAGACCATTGCGGCTTCTGAGACTGTATCCCATAATGTTCTTATCATAGCAAACTACCACCAAAAAGCTTCATCAACTATTAGTGGCAAATTTTAGGATTCTACACATAGGCATTAAAACTGTCATTCTAGTATTATATTTTATCTTTTAGATTACTTTTCAAGACATTCCTGCTACTAATAATTTTCTGACGTTCTCATTTGAACCCTAAATCAACTATTGTATTTCTGAAATGTGCCATCGGACCAACGGAAGAGTATTTTTGGATTTTACCATGTTGATTACTTTTTTTGGAAGTTAGCATAGGTGTCCAAGTGCGTGTTGTAGAAATGTATTTGATTTTAGCTATTGGAGGGTTGGGATGAGCTAGCGAAATTCAAAAGGAGGCAGACTAGAATAAGACTTCAGAAGGTAATATAAAAAAGAATTATCACGACCCTGACAAACGGTCTTGGACCTTGAATGTAGGTCTCTGAGCCTACGACTTAAAAAAAAAAAAAACCTCCTTCCTCCCTTTACATTGCCAAATGAACTTCTATCTCCTTGAGGGGTAAACAGTATCCAAAAATGTCAGAAGATACCATTGGATGTTCCATATGCAGTGGCATCTGCCGTTAGATCATTAGATAATGCTACAACATTATTAGTACATTTATTTGAAAAATAAAGTTTTGGTAAACAGGATGCACACAAGGATGCAGCCCCATGGGGACAGTTCATTAGATCAAAAATTACCTTAGCGCATGTTTTAAAAGGTTTTATTCCAGAAGAAAAGTATATGTTTCAGCAGTCCTAATCCCAGGGCATTAATGTTGTTGAGCCTGAAGTTCACAGCTATGTGTCCAGCAAGGGAGGTCCAGCTCTGTGAGCAACAAAAGGCAAGACATACCGGTATATATTGACTATTGATCTCACTTAAGGAACTCGAATGAGGTTGAAAACAAAACTTTAACTTTCCTTTAAAGATTAAAGCGCATTTGGTTACCAGAAAAGTATTACGTGTTGTTTTGCTTTACTAATGACCAAGCTGAAACACTCATGCACTGACAAAAATCTCTGGAATGTGCATCTTAGTCCAAAGAAGACAGTTATTATTTCACTACGCAAGATTCCTAAAAGTAGATTAGCATGCTGTAAACACACGTTCAAAAATGGTCAGAGCAATGAAATGAAAGAATATACAAATGATTCTCCACTGCAATATACACAGCAAATATATGTATCTAGATTATAATGCAAAGCAAATAATGATTTAAAAAAATATGCATCACCATAAGAAAAGGGCATCACTGTTTCCTCAGATTGCCAGATCCCAGAATCGATCAAGGAGAGAGAGATCAATTATCCTCATGTGAAGGATGGCACACTCCAGTGTCCTGCACATGCCTGAGATCTGCAAACACTCTCTGTCTCCGGTCCATCTGGCCTCAGCCTGTTATACTTTGAATAAACAAGAAAGGAAAAGTCTAGAACTTCTCTCTCCCTGCAGAAATTTATTTATTAAAAAAATGCTGATTCCTTTAGGCCTGCTTTGAAAATAGCATGTTGGGACGTGGCCACAATCCCAAGGTACCAATTCAAAATTCTGAGTACATTCTTAGCAGCCTACACCCTTGGTGGGGAAAAAACACAAAGAATAAAATCATGTGCACATTGTACAATTTGGAAAACTTCTTGCAGCTTTTAACGTAGCAGTGTCTAATGTTAAGATAAAGTCAACAGGCAAAATGAAGCTGGTGGTCACTAATGTGACAGTGTAGTGCTAGGCTAAGTGCAACGTGGAGTCAGTGGTCAAAATTCACATATCATTATAGGTATATATAAAAAATAGGGTAACACAATTTTAAAATGGCATCTATGTCCAAGAGGACACTCTTGCAGTGTTTACTTCATTGGATCTTATTGCCATCACATGTCTTTTTAAAACCAAAGATCTACAAACGTCTTTGGTGTATAACTGAGTGGTTACAAGTGAAACAGCTCCACATGGCTTTGATGCAAATATATGCTCACTTTTAAACTTTCTAGAAAGAGACAGCTACTATGTGCTGCATGGAGTACAGCTGTGTATTGTGTTTCAGGCAGAAAACAGAGGATATAATACATCAGATAACGTGACAAGTGTATGAGATTGTTACACCAGAATATTCTCTAATATGGTAGTAATGACCCAATAATTGGAAAAAGCCCAGAGGTAAATCTCCTGTTTCTCAAGGGATGGGGTACTGAGGATGGAAATATGGTTTTACTTAATCTGACTAGGCTCTTTCCCCGACAATCAATATTAATAGTGACCAGGGAGAAATTTGATGATGAGTATAGGTTTCAGTTGTTTGATAAGTAACCATGTGCACGGCTGTCAGGGCAGCAGTTTGCACGCTGTACAGAAGTGGTACTTTTATCTACAGAATAGAATTGAGAAATATTGATGGTTAATAGAATAAAATCAGACTGTTCATCCAGCATGGGCTTCATTCTCCGCATTACAATTCTTTCATTAAAGAAAATCAGGAATCTGGCCTATGTTGTATAATGCAAAGATGCAAATTGGGCTGCTAAAGAAGTTCACATTTCTGAAGAAGATTCTTAGTTTACATTGCCTATTTTATTCTACTGCTCTGGTAGCATTCTTCCTCTTCAATAAAGGCTTCTTGTAGATGGTTGTCTCCGCTTGTGAAGCCATACTTTTAATAGGCAGTTTTCTGCCTTTGTGATTTCAACTTTTTCATACCATTAAGAGCTCCAAGTGCTTGATTGCACCATGGTGCAGTGTAATACTTGGACACTGTATTTGATTTTTGCACTTGTTGATTTTTCTGTATTCTCCGATTTTTAGTTTAAACCTGAGAGCCGATTTGAGGAAAATGAAGATGGGAAGATCCGTTTTGTTTTATTTCTCTGTACTTTTGTTAATTAATCTTTCTTCCTTATTAGTTTTCAGTGCACAGTAAACTATTGTGATTTGTGTTTGTTCTTATCCCTGTTCATTTACTAAAAAATCTTCTACAGTAAAACCAATCAGTTCCTAAAGAATATAGTTTACTCTAGTGGGGCCAACGTCTAACTTCTGCAGCATTGTGCCTGTGTGAGCAGACAAGACATAATGAAAGCCACAGTATTGATACTGCATTAAATACCATTCATCCGAACAGGGCATAACAATGGTATACTGTTCATCACTTTGACACTAGTGAAACCTGTTATATTTATGAGCTATTCGTGCTTCCTCTAGTAACTGATTCCCACATTGGTCCTTGGTTTTAGGTTTCTTGAGTCGCTTGGTCCATATGAATAACGTTTCCAGAAGTCTGGAAGTGGAGTTGTCGTGGATTTGATTCACTAGATTACTAATTTATAGAAATGGGGATAAGTGTAACACACTGGAACATTAGTAATAGGTTTGATTGTTAATCCGCACTGCTGCCCCCCTCCCCAAACTCAGAGTCCTGAAAGTGGTTATTTATTGCTTTCCAGTATGCAACAAAACAGGAGAACATTCAGAAACTAGTGAGAATAAGAAGGATTAATTTTACTCAATAATTATTTTTTTCACTAATTATTGGAGCTGAAAAATGCCACTTTGATGGGCCGACACACCTTTTTTGATGCCATACCCTTTTCAGTAGGTTTGCTCAGGCCTGAATGACCATTGAGTACTACACTGACAAACACCATTTTGTGCTGCATACTGCTACTAGATCACCAACTCTGTGCCCAGAAGAACTTATCATTCTTTGTGCAACAACTTTGTAAATACCACCTGTAAGAAATTGGGTTACTGTTTGAGGGGGTGAAACCCTTCTCATGTAGCAACCACAGTTATTCTCAGGGGGAAGTCACAAGCAAAACCTAAACTAACATGTGCTTAACGCTCGGGTAGCTTGGCAAAGAGCAGTTAGGCTTAACTCAATGAGTGTGTAAAGTATATGTGCAGGACTTGCAACAGTACCACAGTGAAAACAAACCACAACAGGAGCCCACTACAATATCAGAAAAATAGAGTTATTTTTATAAACTAAACAAGACCAAAATTACTAAAATGCAATTAGTAGAACCGGACATATTGAATTTTGAAATATTTGGGGAAAATATTGCTGAAAGGCATAAAGTGGCAACTGTGGGTATCTGGTTGTGCTGTACCGGGTCAAAGTCACAAGTTCAGGCTGACTGCGATGGGGCCCAGGCCATTTACAGGGACCCAGTTGGGACCGCAGACCAGAGTACCTTAAATCCTGGTTTGTGCAGTGTTGCATGGATCTGCGTCAATGATGTGTCTGTTCCGAGATGCAGCAAGGTTGTGGTACGAGATCCTGTTGTGCCGACATCAAGAGTTCTGGAGATGAGGCCTGTGATGCTAAGTTGGGGATGCTTCGCTCAGTCAGAGCGATGCGTTGGTTCCAAGGAGCTGCGATGTGGAGTCCCCAAGTTGTTGTCAAGGCTTCAGTCAACAAGAGATGCGATAGCCTGCACCAAGGATGCATTGCGCAGTGGCGGTGCTAGAGGCGATGCCGGTGGCTGCAATGGAGTCTTTGCGTGGGTCCATTCCACGCAGCAGTGGAGATGCGTCGGTTCTGCCCAGGGTTGCGCCTTTCAGCACAGGATATGCTCAAATTCTGCTGGATCCACAGAGTCTGGTAAAGCATCTTAAGCACATTCTGGGACTGGAGAGGCACCATATGGCAGGGCAGACTCAAAGATGTCAGAGTCCAGCTGCATATGCAAGATTGTTGGGAGTCTGTAATGTCCGTGAGGCTTCAGATCAGGAGGCCAGCCAACTAGCCCTTAGAGACACCCTGGGTTCAAGAGATGCAGGTCCAGTCCTTCTCATCCAGGCAAGAGTGCAGCAGGTATCAGGTCAGCACAACAAGGCAGGAATCCATCAGCACAGCAGTCTTTCTTCCTGGCAGAGCATACGCAGGTCCAAAAGTGTACTGAAGAGTTGGTGTCTAAAGTCCAGTATGTATTCCCACCTGTGCCTTTGAAGTCGGGGAGAAGCGACTAGAGGTTTCCCTTTGAAGTACCCAGGCATCCTGCCTTCCCTGCCTGGCTCCACACTAACTATAAGGGGTAGGCAACCCTTTGTCTGGAGGCAGGACCAGTTCCATTCAGGTGTGAGGCTGTGCCCAGCTCTCCCTTCCTACCAGTGATGGTCTACCCAGGCACACCTAACCTTCCTTTTGTGTTTGTAGGAGGCTGGCTCAGTATATGGTAAACACCTATGGTGTGGCACCCTATACTGAGTCCAGGCAACCCTTAGTGATAGTGAATAGATGCCAGAGAGCAAAAACTCTAGAGGAAGCTGAGGTGAGCAGCTGAAGCTTATCCAGGAGGAATGTAAAGCACTTACAGTACCACAGTGGTCAGACACTAACTCATTCACAAGAAAGAACCACACAAGTGTTGCAAAAATAAAGGCTACCTTATTGCAGCACTACTACTAAAACTAGCATTTGTATATCTCCCTTCGGAGATATCTACACACAATATGTACACAAAATAGCCATCAGAAATAGCATAAAAATACAGAGGAGCCTTTGGGAGGGCCAAACCATATACTAAAAAAACTGGAATGTGAGAAAGGGAACCATACCATGGTAAGTGTGGCAGTTGGCTAGGGGCTGGGGAAGATAGAAACACCAGAGTTAAGTACTGTAAGTGTCCCCGGCAACCAGGTGCAAGGTAGTTACCGACCCAGTTGTCCATAGGCAAACACAGTGAGTTGTGGTTGGCGCTTGCGGGATTCAGGACCTTCCCAGTTGACCCCGAGGAAACCAGCAGACAATAGGAAGATTGGAGAGGCCCCCCTCCAGGATATCCAGAAGGCGGAGTACCTACACCCAAGGACCCGGATGCAGAGGGGAGAACAGAGCTCTCTCTGAGGTCAGTGGATGCCTCGGATTGTTCAGCTTCTGTCACAACCTGTGGACAAGGCTGGTGGAACCCGCAGACAGATTCTGGATGTGGAGGGCCTGCAAAGGAAGGGGACAGAGTCCAGCACCCTTGGAGGTACCCAGGTGCTGCATGTGGCAATGCCCACCCTCCTGAAGGTGAAGTTCCTGCAAGTCGGTGGAAGAAGAAGTCCAGCTGCAGGGTCCAGGAGCTGCACAAAATCCCAGGAGTCACCTATGAGCTGTCCCATGACGGTCGCCGGATTGCAAGAAGGTCAGTGACCAGCCAGGTCACCAACAAGCACTGGCAAATGCAAGCAGGAGCTGCAGAAGGATTTGCAAAGTTTTGGGGACCAGCAACATCTGGGAGACTCTACCCTTGAGGGGGAGTAAGGGCTGTCCCTCAGCATGCAGGAAGGCCAGTGGAAGTTGATGGAGCCCAGACAAGTGACCCACAGGCGAAGGACACAGGGAGTCACAAGGAGTCCTTACCAGCACAACAAAACAGAAGTCCCACGTCACAGGAGAGGGGCTGATCTCCGAGTTGCTGAGTGCTGGAGGCCGGAGCTTCTTGGTTCCTGAAAATCTCCTGGAGTCAACAAGCCTTGGCAAGTGCAACAGTTGTGGTGCACCTGCGTTCCAGTCCAGTGGCAGGAGTAGGGGCCCAGAGTCTCCCAAGTTGGTTAGAAGACAAGCAGGACCCAGAGGAGGCCACAGACTCTCCACCTGTGAAACAGGATCTTCAGATGTCCTTGGGACAGCAGACCCCACAAATTGGTCGACGTTGTCTTGAGGTGCCTGAGGATGCAGGGGAGTGACTCCTTCAAGCCAAGGGAGATTCCTTTGTGCTTCCAGGTGCAAACAGAGTCCTTGTGGCCTTGGAGGATACACAGCCTCGGATGTTGCAGAATTCTTGCAGGATCCATAGAAACAATGTTGCAATGGGGGCCTTCCCACTAGAAGCAGATTTGTTTGGTTCCAAAGCAAACCAGTAGTGGTTCCAGAGGCCAGGAGCAGAAGATATCTTATGGAGAGTTCCTTGGAGAGCCTTGCTTGACAAACCTGAGGACCCACCCAGGGGGGTATCCCTTAAGTAACAATAAAGGGGATTGGTCACTCTCTGAAGTGACCCGCCTATCAGAGGGGGTGTGGCACGTCATTTACCTGGCCTAACCAGTCAAATGCTCCCAGGGACCTCTGGCCATCCTGTTTTCAAGATGGCAGAATCGAGTGGCCACCTGGCAGAGCTCTGTGCACCTCTCTAGTGGAGGAGCTGGACAAGGGGTGGTCACTCCCCAGTTCTTGGTGTAGTTTCGCGCCAGAGCTGGAACCTGGGGTTACTAAACTGGTGCAAACCAGATTATGCAAGGAGGGCACCAAAAGTGCCATTGAAGGCAGTTTGGTGGTGCTCAGAGGCACCCCACCCCAGCCCTTAGACACCTAATACACAGGGGGAGGTGGTCACACCTCTCCCTTGCAGGAAATCCTTTGTTCTGCCTCTCCGGCCTGAGCCTGGCTCACCCGCAGGAGGCCAGAACAGTGTCTGGGATCAGCAGCAACATGGGCTGGCAACTAGAGCCCATAAGGCTGCACAGGCAGGACTGAGGGATCCCCTAGGGAGCCCCCAGAGTATATGGTATAATGCAACTAGCACTGGAATCGGTGGAGTTGCATTAGTCCAACATGTTTGATACCAAACATGCCTAGGTTCGGAGAAGCCATTATGTAGTTGGACCAAGCGTGTTGACCAATGTCCACTACATACCTAAAGATGGCTTCCCCATACTTACAGAGCCTAAGAATTGGCCTGGGGTCTGGAGGGGCACCCTGCTCGTGCAGGGGTACCCTCACACTTAGAGACATGCACCTTGGCCTGAAGGGCCTACCAGAAGGGTGACTTATAATGTATAAGTGCAATGACCAGGTTTGGTGGCAAAAGGGTGCATGCACCACTTCACCCAGGCTCCAATGGCAGGCCTGCAGACACAGTTTGCATGGGCTCCCATGGGTGACACACTACGTGCTGCAGCCCATGGGGGACCCCTCCCTGGTGTACCAATGCCCTGGGTACCTAAGTACCATATACTAGGGGCTTATATGAGTGCACCTGTTTGCCGGATAGATGGGTATTTATTCTAAGGTAAGAAATCTGTAACTAGAAGTCTTTATCTGACGAACAAGTTATTTACCTTTGGTAATGCATTGTCTGGTGGAGACATTCTAGTTGCATATTCCTTACCAACCCACTCATCCTCCCCGCTCTGCGAGCTGCTTTCTAGTGACAGGGACTTCCTTTTCAGGGCCCTAGTTCTGATGCACTATTAGGCCGTGTTCTTCATGGCTCCGTGCTTCTGGTGTGGAAAGTTGTGACAAGAAACTGACGTCAGCACTCTGGGGTGGCACCTACATAGGTCCTGCGATGTCATATCCAGGGCGCACAGCGCCTATGACGAATGCAGAGCCGAGCAATGCCACCTAATGGCAGGGATACAGCTCCAGAAAATTCTCTGGATCCACACTGACTCCTGGGGGAAATTCTAAGGTAAGTTATCTGCAACTAGAATATGTCTCTACCAGATAATGAATTCGACAGACTGAAAATGTAATAAGGTAATCAGAATGTTATCCTATGGATGAGATAGGCCTTGAGTACTGAATTTGAGGGTTTTTCACAACAAGGACATGTAAACCTTAAAGTACATGTACTGTTTTTTACATTTATTGCACCATGCCCTCCGGGCCTTCCCTAGGGGTGACATTTGTCCAAAAAAGGAAGGTTTAGGCCTGGCAAAAGGTTTATTTTTCCAGGCCGACATGGCAATTTAACACTACGGATGGGCTCTGGAATGGAAGGCCTAAGGCATGGTTAAAGTGCTACTTAAGTAGGTGGCACAATAAGTGCTGCAGGCCCACTAGTAGCAATACATTTTCAGGCCCTGGGCACCTGTAGTACCACTTCACTAGGGATTTATATGTAAATTAAATATGGCAATTGAAATAGAACCAGTTTTACTATGTTAAGGGAAGAGAGCACAAGCACTTTAGCACCGGTTAGCAGCAGTAAATCACGCAGAGTCCTAGTACCAGCCAAAACGAGATCATGAAAAATGGAGGAAGAAGGCAAAATGCTTGGGTGAAGACCACCCTAAAGCTGACAGGTCTAACACCACCTCATTTCCTTTGAAACAAAAATAAACAAACTTGGAACAGCTAGGAGAAGCCACATAATATAATATTGCTTACATAGTATAATGTGGCTTATGAGCCCTATTTAAATATGATCCAACCTGAAGTCAGATGCACTCTTTATCTTAGATTTATACTTTTCATACTTCTTATTTGATATTATATATAGAAGTGGCGTACAGTGGAGTAAAGTAATGGGTATTATGAGTATAATTTCTGGAGTAGAGAAACTCCCTTGCATTTTACTTATTTTGTGCACCAAGCTGATTTCTATGTGCAAGAAGTGGTTGATAACACTTACCCTTTGTTGTGAGACTGATGTGGCACTGATATTTTATGCCTCCTGTATTTTGTCGTTTGCACAATTACTGCTGGACACAATAGTAACCCCTTCTTGATAACACTTTATAAAGGTCTGTTATTCATATGTATACTAAATAAGGGTTTACCCTTAAGACCGCTGGGTGTAGTTGGTATACCTTCTTTATGAAAATAATATTGCTGTAACTATTATATCAAAAAAACAAAATTGTAGCATCCTTATTAACATGAATTATATCTGTAATAATTATTCCGTATCAGTTGCCCATTTATTTTAAGCTTTTCACAATATTGCTGTATTTTCGAGCAATCATATCTATAGCGTATGCTTTGTGTCTTTGTTATCGCTGATAGCTGAAAACAAGAAAGAATGTCTAACAGCATCACACAATCCTACTGAAGCAACTGCAGTAGTTGGCCATACTAACTTGTTTGGTTCTGTAATGGAATTATTCCGTTGACTCCACTCACACTCATTAAATACAAATGCGATCAATATTTTCATTCACTAGAATGGTAAGTTATGGTACTCATTAAATACAAATGCGATCAATATTTTCATTCACTAGAATGGTAGGTTATGGGTCCATCATTGCCACCTATTGTTCATCAGTGATCTCCCCCTCTTGGGTGAAAGTTAATTACCACTACCACAATGGTTTAAAGCAGACATGGTCATATAATTGAAGAAATAGCTACAAAGTCCAGCTTGCACGCCTTTAAACCCAATGATAGATACCATCACCATTTGGCAAATTTGGAGCTCCAGAGTATCATTCCTGACACAAAGCTTTTCTGAGCCCAGAGGTAAAGTAAAATCAAATGTTTAGGAAACTTTTTTCCGAAATCAACATACTGAGGCCAGTACTCGCATTGTTCTTATCAATACATAGACTAAATCCATCTCACTGGTTTTATTAAAACTGGTTTGCTGCAACATCTAATCGAACGTCAAAGTCCAACAAAAATAGCTAATGTGTGTTTGGTTCTGAAGATGTTCTGTAATATCACATGTACCAACAAGGTCCATAACTAGCTACTTGTCAAGCACTGAATCAGTAATCTCCTGTGTATTATTCAAAATATAGTGGAAACGTGATGATTGAGAAGGAAACCCAGCAAAACACTTAGAATAAAGGAAAGAACAATATATATTTATATATGTAATTAATTGCTTTATACATATTAGCATATTCCTTCATCACAATGGTAGAGAAGTAAAGAGCCACATGGTATGGTCAACTCGTAGACTTAACACTTCTGCTTTTAGAAGCAGTCAGTAAACATGGACATGTTACAGTGAAATCCTCCTCAACAATAGTCTGAGATCTGTCAACACTTAAAAATATAGGTGAGTGTATTATGTTAGTTGTACAGCAAATGAGAAAGCCTAGTGAGGTTTACAAAGTAATTTTTTACTAAAAGCCCCTGTACCTCAAAAAAGCTGCACCTCATCACATCCTGCCCAGAAAAGTGATTTCCATACATTCCTGGTCCATCAGCCAGCCAAAAGATAAATTGATTAAATATGGTCAAGTGCATTGAAGGTCAATGAACTCGCTGAACGACAAGCAGATTTTTCAAGTAGCAATTACTGTGTTCAAGAAGCACCTCAAAACCACACTGCTGAAACAACACTTTGAATCATAGCATCTTCAATTCAGGTGATCTCGACCTACCAAAGACCTAGCACATGGTCAGCAGGTGTTTCCCAACCAGCCGTCTATTCTGAGAACTACTGTGCAAACCTCACTAGGCTTTCTCATTTGCTGTGAGAACAGTTACAGAAACAGAGTCTGAGAACTGTCTCAAAGTACAATTGATCTGCGTGTTGTTTTATACATTTCTCTGGGTATCGTAACACAATTACAACATCCCTTTTAGGGTAAAGTCTGTGAGCTATTGTCTTGGACTCATAAATAAGGTCCTGATAACAAATGTAGGTGGGCCACAACCTTGCATGAAAACAATGTGAGCAATGTGGGCCAGCGAGTATGTGTCCAGATATCCAGCCTGAGTGACGCTTGTTCACTGTGTGTTACTGTATGTGCTGCTCTATGATTGGCTGTGTGTTCCTAACTTCATGTGGCATCTAACTTTATGGTGTTTTGTGAATATGTGCCCCTGGTGTGTTTTATTGGGGCCAATCTCCTGGGACCATTGTGGTGTTGCTGCGCCTATCTGGGATCTGAGTTTCCTGTTTGCACGTCTGTCTGTTGGCTGCATACTGCCCCACCTTTGATCTGTCAGTCAGTAACCTCTGACTGAGGTCTCAGAGCCTTCCTGACTTCGTACTTTGGAGTCTGGGTTGATGGAGAGTTGATGACAGGTGAATTCACTAATAGTGATACCATTTTGTTGTTATATGTGAATGTATCATTGTATACATCAACATCGACTTTTTCAATATTAACATATGTATTCTTGGTACTTGTGCTCCCTCCTTTACAACACTTACCCAACAGTCATTATTACGATTTGCCTTTCATCCTTCTTACCATGACATAAAAAATACTGATGATCAATGCATGTTTGGATTCTGTTCAGATTCTAAAGCAACAACATTTTAATGGCAGTATCTCACCATTTATAAGCTCCAGGGTTGGGTTCCCAACAGGGTGTGAGTGAGAAAGAGCAAGTACTACGACCCTAAGTCACAGTAATAATGTGCTTTATTAGCCCATTCCTGTTACTTTCTATGTCAAAGACCTAGTAATATGCACCTATTTCAGGCTGTTGGATCATTCAGTCTGACCTTTTTGTTTAAATAAGGTATGCACACGTCTAACATTTGATACAATGTAGTTGAACTTTTTGGTAGTCTTTTCTTCATCGGTCATTGAGGTTTGATGCTTTAACATCTGTTTCAAACATTTTTGTTTCAGAACTTTTACAAAACTGAATTGAACAAGGAAGAGATGTACATCCGCTACATTCATAAACTCTATGATCTTCACCTCAAAGCACAAAATTTCACAGGTAATTCTGGTACTCATAAGATAGTACATTTGAGTTGAAAACATATTTGGGATGTCCCACAAGTTCATTAGTTTCATAAAATGCCATATCATTTTTCAGCTTTGGGTCTGCAGTTGGTAATAACATTATATCGTGGGATGGGAGTTCCCTTGATATTACAGGACTGTTCTGTTACATGATCCTCAAATAACATATGAAGTCTGCTGAGGAGAAATTTTCTTGTTGGCTGATGAGGTTCTGTGGAAGACTGCAGGGAAGATCACATGAGTTGACCCATTATTTTCTACTGTGGACTGAGGGTAAAAGTACAATTCTAAATTTCACATTTTACCTATACTGCTATTTGATACTATCTCATTATGTTTTCCACACAGCAGACTAGGCGCTCAAGTGATTTAAGGAGTCTCTGGCTACCGCCCGGTCCCTTGGCCTTGCTGCTGCCACTCGCTCCTCTTAGCCTGCTTTTTGCCCATTTTGTGGCTATAAAAGGGGTGCCTAGCTATATCCATTCCCCGCCAGCCAGTGCTCTGAGCATGCTGCTCAGCCTCTGCGTGGCCGAGGACGTGTGTTCCAGCGTCCACGTGGATCATGAAACCACTGGTCCAGCCAGTCCATCGCCCAGACCCCACTCAGCTGCAGCCTCCAAACCTTTCTAGTCTGGCGCTTCCCCACCAGGGACCAGCAGGCGGCAGGATTCACCATCACCGGCCCTGCTAAAACACCATCATGTCAGACAGGTGGATTTTGCAAATAATACGAAGGGGCTACTCCCTCCCCTTCAAGACTACCTCTCCATCCATGCCACCATCCTAGAATCAGATGACAGGGGATCACCTGGCACTTCTCCACAAGGAGGTTATGGCTAGGAGCCAGAAGTAGGTCATTGTTGTTATTCCCGCTACTTTCTGATGCCCAAAAAGGACAAGGGCCTCTGCCTTATCATCGACCTCTGGTCCCTCAATCTCTTCCTCTTTCCAGTGAGCGCATCATCAGGGGAAACTCGCCGACATGGTCCAGATCTCAGAGGGGACTGTGTATGATCTGCAGTGAGGGCTTTTGAACAACGATTGGATCAGTGGCAGATCCTTCTTACTCTAAATGTAGTTACAGATGCGTCACTCCTGGGTGGGGTGGCCACATGCTAGAGGCAGAGATCAGAGGCGTCTTGGAGCTCAGTGTGATCAGACTAGATTTGAAAGCATTCCTTCCCTCTCTCAAAGGGAAAGTGGTGCAGGTGTTCACAGACAATACCACCGCCATGTGGTACTGCAACAAGCAGGGAGGGTGGTGTCGTAAACCCTCTGTCATGAGGCTCTGCCTCTGGAGATGACTGGAACATCAGGGCATATCCATGGTGGTTCAACGTCAGACAGGCTCTCTGAACGCCAGAGCAGACAAACTCAGCCATCAATGCCTGGTCGATCTACAATGGCGCTTCCATCCGGAGGTGGCGCAAGGTCTCTTTCAACAGTAAGGAGAGTCTTGGTTAGATCTGTTTGCTTCCGTAAAGAGTGTGTAATGTCTGCTGTTTTGCACGTTCAATTGAAGCCATTATGTAGCTGGACAACTTGTGCTGACCAGTGTTCAGGATACGGAGTCTGCATGGGCGCCCTTACACTTAAAACCACGCATCCTGCTGTTGGGCTGAAGGGCCTACCTTAGGGTTGACTTACAGGGTCAGAGTGCAGTGACCATAATATAAGGCAAAACTTATATCTGGAGTGAAAGATGCATGCACTACTTCACACAGGCTGCAATGGCAGGCCTGCAGGCACATTTTGTATGGGCTCCGATGGGTGGCACAATACATGCTGCAGCCCATGGGGGAACCTCTGGTGCCCGACTGCCCTGGGTTCCTTAGGTACCATATACTAGGGACTTACTTGGGGGGCACCAGTATGCCAATTGTGGGGTGTACTATGTCAGGAAAAGAGCACATTCACTGGGGTCCTGGTTAGCAGGGTTTCAGTGAACACAATTAAAACACACTCAAGTCAGGCAAAAAGTGGGAGTAACCATGCCAAAAAGAGGGTACTTTCATACACCATTGTTGGACAATTTTTTAAGGGTCTTACCCATCGCTTTCCTCCTTCCCCGTTCATAATGCACCAATGGGAGTTGAACTTAGCTCTTACCTATCTGATGTTCACTTCCTTTTAGTCACATCACAACTGCCTACTTTACCTGCTTACTCTGAAAATAGTCTTCCTTGTAGCTATCACCTCTGCCCGCAGCGTGAGTGAGCTGAATGCTCTTTCATTCGAAGCCACCTTTCATCTCCATCCACCCTGACAAGGTGGTGCTGCCTAAAGAGGTCATGCCCTTTCACATTGGCCAGTCAATCACCTTGCCTACTTTTTTCTGCACCCCCACACCTTTCTAAGGAAGAGGAGAGACTCCACCGTCTAGACCCAAAAAGACCGCTGGCATTCTATCTTGATCATACTAAAGCGTTCCGGGTGGATGATCAACTCTTTGTGAGTTATGTGGGTGTGAAGAAAGGTCGGGCAGTGCAGAAGAGAACCATCTCTAGTTGGGTGGTCCTCTGCATTAAAATGTGCTACGCATTAGCTAACGAGCAACCCAAGGCTGGGCTTGCGTGCTCATTTTACCAGAGCAACTGCTCCAACCACTGCATTAATATGCGGAGTTCCACTCCTGGACATCTGCCAGGCAGCAACGTGGGCACCCTTGCACACGTTTACGGCACACTACTGCCCGACAGCCAGGTCCGAAGAGATGGGCACTTTGCCTGTTCAGTCCTGCAGAACTTCCTAGTATGGTCTTGGTTTGCAGACTCTCCTCCGGGGATGGTATTGCTTGCGCATCTTTTCTAAGGTAAGGAATCTGCAATTAGAAGTCTCTATCAATTGAACAAGTTACTTACCTTTGGTAACTATTTATCTGGTGGAAACATATTCTAGTTGCAGATCCCTTACCAACTCAACCATCCTTCTCACTCTGCAAACTGATTCCTCGGGGCAGGGACTTCCATTTCAGGGTCCTAGTTCTGGCGCACCAGAGTCTGTGCTCTTCATGGCTCCATGCTTCTGGCATGGAAAGTCGTGAAAAGACACGGACATCAGTGCGCTGGGGTGGTGCTTATATACGACCGTAACATCATATTCAGTGACCACAACGCTAACGATGGACCCAAAGTCGACCGATGCTGTAGGAAATGGCCCCTTTTGGCATGGGTACCCCCACTTTTTGCCTGGTATTGATGCTAACTTGACTGAGTGTGTGCTGGAATCCTTCTAACCAGGTCCATTCACCAGTGTTCTTTCCCTAAACTGTACCATTGTTTCCACAATTGGCACACCCCTGGCACACAGCTAAGTCCCTTGTAAAAGGTAACAGTGATACCAAGGGCTCCATGACGAGGGAAGGTCCCTAAGGGCTGCAGCATTTATTGTACCACCCTAAGGGACCCCTCACCAAACACATGCCCACTGCCATGGCAGATTGTGTGTGTTGGAGGGGAGAAAAAGGCAAAGTCGACATGGGACCCTTCGCAGGGTACCATGCCCACAAACCACTGCCTGTGGCATAAGTAAGTCACCCCTCTAGCAGGTCTTACAGCTCTAAGGCAGGGTGCACTATACCACAGGTGAGGGCATAGCTGCATGAGCAATATGCCCCTACAGTGCCTAAGTCCATTCTTAGACATTGTAAGTGCAGTGATATTAAGTACATGAGCAGGGAGTTTGTCATTACGAACTCCACAGCTCCACAATGTCTTCTCTGAAGACTGGGAAGCTTGGTATCATACTTCTCAACACAATAAATCCACACTGATGCAAGTGTTAGATCTATTGTAAAATGCACACAGTAGGCATCTTAGAGATGCCCGCTGTATTTTAGCCAACCCTTTAGTGTAAGGCTGACCAGTCTGTGCCAGCCTGCCACTAACAAATAAGTTTCTCACCCCATGGGGTGAGAGCCTTTTTGCTCTCTGGGGCCAGGAACAAAGCCTGCTCTGGATGGGGGTGCTTCACACCTCCCCCCATACAGGAACTGCAGCACATGGCGGTGAGCCTCAAAGGCTCAGGCCTCCTGTTACAGTGCCCCAGGGCTCTCCAGCTAGTGGAGATGCCCACCCGTTGGTCCAAGCCCCACATTTGGATGCAGGTCCGGCCGAAAACTAAGGTAAAACAAGGAGGAATGACCACTGCAGCTAGGACTATCTCTAAGGTGTCCAGAGCTGAAGTGACCCCATCCTTGCAAAATCCTCCATCTTAGTTTGGAGGAAAGAGACCAATAGGGATAAGAATGGGCACAGGAAGGGTGTAGCCACCCTCAGGGACAGTAATCATTGGCTACTGCCCTCTGAACAATGTAAATCCCCTAAAGCTACTATTCAGGGGCACCCCTGAATCCTACTCACCAGATTCCTGGCGACCTCAAGAAGAAAGAAGGACTGCAATGCCAACCCCTAGCGGTGAAGACTCCAGACAACAACTGACTTGGCCCCGGGCCTACTGGTCTGTCTGCAGCTTCAAGACTCCTGCTCCAAAAAGGCGGCCCATCCTGCAGGACCAGTAACCTCTACAAACCCCCAAAGGACTGCCTGCCCAGCAGAGGACCAAGAACTCCTGAGGACAGCAGCCCTGTCCAGAAGAAACCTCCAAAAATGACTCCAGAACTGCCCTGGATCTGTGAGCCCTGTCCACTGTGCACCTGATGTCCACGGCCCTAGTCCCTGTAGCTGGTCCAGGGAAGGTCCACAGGCAATTCCGACCTCAAGTCCACCCTGGGTTTACCCCTCCTGGCTAACACAATGACGCCTGCAGCCTGAATCCAGAGGACCCGCCTGACCCTTACTGGACATGATGTGGACACCCGACGCCTAAGGAGACCCCTGCACCCACAGCCCCCTGGCCTTGGGGAATCCGACCAACAGTCCAGCAACATCCAGCGGGTGCCTCTCCTACTTGTCCAGCCTTTGGAATCCCAGAGCTGACCCCCTGGACCCAGCCTGCAGCATCCTTTGTGACCCCTGTGGTCCCCCCATTGAAAAGCATTGGGCGAGCAGCTCTGTGTCTGCACCCTGCTCCCGGCAGGCACTGTTCCGTTAAGGGTGTGTGTTTGATGTGGACATGTTCCCCCCCTCCCTAGTGCTGACCTAAACCCCCCAGGCCTGTGTCCTGGAACTGCAGGTACTTACCTGCAATCTGTTTTCTACTGAGCACCTCTATTGCTCTTTGGATTCCATTGAAAACTCAACGCCAACTTTGACCGCTGCACTCAGTCGGCCATGTGTTGCTGGTGGTGTACCTTTGAAGTCAACCTAAACTTTGACCTGTGGACACCCTAACCCCCGACGACTGGAATTGTAAGTTGTCTACTTACTGCTAACTGTGCTGACACTTTTCTCCTCCAAGACTCTATTGACTCCTATGAAAATTTGCACGTGTCAACTTTTGAAATTGAAAAGTGTTACTTACTCGTAAACTGCTTTACCTGCAAAATCCAAACAATGTACATTTGATACATATGCTTGATACCTATTTACAATTGTATTTACTGGTAACAAAGACCTTCTAGTTGTAGTAATAAAGTAACAAAATATATTTTTGCTATATAAAAGCAGTTGGCCTGGGGTTATTCCTTGAGTGTGTGCCTCATTTCTTCACTCTGTGTGTACAACAAATGCTTTGCACTACTCTCTGATAAGCCATATGGTGATCACAGCCTGTAATGCTAGGCTGACAGAAGAAAATATCTTCTTCAGAAGTGTATCCAGCCTTTTGGATTTCCTATCTGGGAAGGCAGAAGGGAACGCAGCCAGGGAAGTGGAGGCTTAGGTACCCAAGCTCTCAGGGGTGGGTGTTGCATCAGAAAACATTGGTCCCCTGAAACAGGGTGGTGGGGAATTGTCCTGTTCACAGGAGTCCCTGTGCTGGGTTTGGACCATGTACCCAGTAGGACATCAGTTAAGTCCTTATTAAAAGGGAGCATGTGTTCTGAGGAGGACGCTCCAGATTGAAGCACCTCTGTCAAAAAGTTATCCCTGACTGCCACCAAAGGCAACTCAAGGTCCAGGACCTCAACTGCTTTTCTCACCACCATAGAATAGGAATTGCCCTCCTCTGTAGCCGCAGTAGGGGGAGAAAGCATGCCAGTGTCTGGAGAAGTAGCCAGTCCGCTGGCTTCACTGAAGTCTTTACGCCAATCCATAGGCTCTTGGAGCTGGTATTTGAAAGGATGCAGTGAACCCTCCTATTCCTCACAGTAACTTAGACTGGACCCAGGAGACTGGATGGCAATGTTGGACTTGCAGGACACTAATTTACATATTCCCATCTTGCCTGCCCATAGATGTTGCATGCAGTTCATAGTGGGCCACGAGCACGGTCAGTTCACCATGCTCCCTTTTGGCCTTACCTGAGCCGCTCGGGTGTTCACCAAGGTAATGTTGGTTTTCGCTGTTCATCTGCGCAGATCAGGGGCTTCAGTCTTTCCCTTTCTCAACCCCTATGTGTTGCAGGCAGACTCATCCCAGACTGTTGTCTCCCACCTCCAGACTAGAACGGACCACCTGCATTTGCTGGGGTTTTAATATAAACTTGCCAAGGTCACCTGACTCCCTCTCAGACACTCCCTTTTGTCTGAGCTGTTCTGAACCAGTGGAGTTTTGGGCTTATCCCCCCAAGCGGCGAGTCCAGTATATTCAGGCTATGATACCGATGTTTCAGCCACTATCCTGGATTTTGGTGGGAATGACTCTGAGGCTGCTGGGCCTTATGGTCTCCTGCATCCTGTTAGTGAGACATGCCCAGAAGGCATATATGGGCTTCAACAGCTCCTGTCAAGTCAGATCAAACACTCTGCTTCCAACGGGTGAGAGCTGTCAAACTGCTCTCACCCGCTGGAAGCAGAGGTTTCATCTCTTTACCTGGCCGCAAAGATGCGGGCAGGGAAATAGATTAATCCATTGGTCTTGCACACAGAGAGCTGCATATTTAGCAGAGCCCAGTGTGCAAGAGCCGGCCTGACTCTTGCAGGAGGCGGGGAGCCGGCTGGGACTGCAGGCCCTTGAGGCTTCCCCCACAGTCCCATTGCACACTTTGGCCGGGGTGATGCGGTCCTCGGGCCGAGATCGGCCCAGGGAGTGGGCTGCATGACCTCCCTCCCGCATTGAATTGTAGTGGGCCCCAGAGGATAGAGTCCCTGGGGCCAAAATCAGCTCGGGAGGGGATATTTGTGGCTACCCTCCCCTACGTAACATGGTTCTCCCTGTAAATTGCTATGAGTATCCAAATGTGCAAATCACCTGCAAGCTGTGACAGCTTGCCCCCATACCGTCTACCTTAGTAGTATGCATTTGTCTTCCCCCGTTTGGCCAGGATGATGTAAAGCTTCCCAAAGTGTCCCCCAGTATGTTGCCTGCCGATTTTGGTGGGGCGTTCTTGATGCCAAGGAATATGACGACATCTCCACAAAACAAAGAAGCACTTAGTTCATATAACTAAGAGGAAGAACCCTGATTTGGTGGAGATTTACGTATTTGTAGTCCCATACCCACTCACAGATTCACGCATGCAATCACAGACCCACTCAGACACTCACTCACGCACACACTCACAGACCCACTCAGAGACTAAAGTACCCACTCACAGACCCACACATACACTCATATACCCACTCACAGAGACACTCTCACACAGAGACACTCTCACACCCACTGTCACACCCAGAGACACCCTCTTACACCTTCCCTGAAACCCAGATGCTCTCACACCGACTCTCACATCCACTTAGACCCTCTCACACCCACTCTCACACCCAGACACTTTCACACCCAGAGACACCCTCTCACATCTGTTCTCACACCCATAGAGGCAGGCCGTGCAGGCAACTCCTGCCACACACTGCCAAAGGCTGTGCACAACGCAGGGTTGAGTAGTTAGGGGGTTTGGCCCCAGGTGGTTGGAAATTCACTTTAAAAATCAGAGGTTACAGGGGCATTATAGTTAGGGTCTGAATTTACTTTCACAGAACCAGAGAAATTCAACAGTTATAGTTGGAGTTATTTCAAGTAACTATAACTTGCGGCCCAAGGTCACTATAATTCGTGCCCTCAACATGTACTGCTAATTACCTCAGATATTACATCACTCACCACAGCTTTTATAACGTCAATAAAAATATCAATAAAACATTAGAAGTCAAATTATTGAAGAAAAAAATTTGCATGGCAGGGGCATGAATTATAGTTATATATAACTGTGAGATATATATGTTAGAAATTGGTTCTCTAGTTGGCAGAGCTATACACCCTTGTCCAAGTAGGGACCAAAGTATTAGTTGGGTAAGTCCCAACACAATCCACATTATCCTGTGCTCACCCTCTGGTAGCTTGGCACAGGGAAGGAAGGCTTCAGTTAGAAGGCAATGTGTAATTTATATGTGTAATAACTAATACAATAACACAGTGAAAGCACCACAAAAAGTACTCCACACAAGTTTAGGAAAATAGATAATATTTATTTGAAAAAAATATGACCAAAATAACAAAAATCCAATATGCTCAAGTCAAGATATCACTTTTTAAAACTTTAACTGAGTCTCAATCCTTAAGAATCAGTGGTTGTACCCTTTTAACACACAGTACCTGGGAGGCGTCAAAAATAACTACGCACGAGGGCTGAAGAGGAGGAGGTGCGTTGAAAAAAAAGGCACTGCGTCAGATTTTCCAGTGTGGAACAGACGATGTGTTGTTTCTTTCCACGCTGCAAGATGATGTCGATTTCCAGGAGCCCAGCCTTGGTTTCTCACTGCAATGCGGGGTTATTTCGACGCTCAGGGACGATGCATGAAAATCTTTGACGCACTGGTAAGAAGGAGCAGGCGCTGCATCGATCCAGTAGGCGATGCAGCAATCTTTCAGCCATGAGGCAGGCGCTGCATCGATTTCTGCAGATGTTGCAAGGATTTTCCGACGCACAGGGATTTTCTTCTTTTTGGTGAAGTCTTTGTGCCCTGAGACTTAAGAAGAAGAGGCAAGCTCAATCCAAGTCCTTAGAGAGCACTTGTGGGGGAGGCAGAGTACTTCCAGCAGAGCCAGGGGCCGGCAGATAGCAGGGCAACAAGCAGGTCAACAGTCTTTCCATCAAAGCAGTCCAGATGAGTCTTTTGAGCAGTCAGGCAGTCCCTCTGACAGAGTCCAGTTGTAGATCCAGAAGTGTCTGATTTTGGAGGGTCAAAAAATGCCTTTGAAGTGGGGGAAACTTAAAAGAATTTTTTTGAAGTGCACAAGGTCCCCTTTCAACCCAGTCCTGTCTGCCATGATACACAATCCAAAAAGGGAGCACCCTGTCTTACATTTCAGCTCGAATAGCCCCAAAGCATCATGATAAATGCAGTCATTAGAATGAATTCGAATAATGTTTCAAAAAGTCTTTCACCATAAATGGGTGCAGCAAGTGCTGTAACGTTGTAGAAAGTTTTTCACCATAAGTTGGTGCGACGAATGCCGTATCTCCGGACACGTGTTTCTGGCTTTCGGCCGTCATCAGCAGAGAGCGAAGTGTGGCAGACGGGGTTGCCTGAAATGCCGCCTAAACATATTCTCGGGTGTTTGTACCACTCAGTAGGCACACAGGTGCTTCACGAGAGCTCGTCAGCTCAAAGGCTCACAGGAGCCGTTAAATACACAATCCAAAAAGGGAGCACCCTGTCTTACATTTCAGCTCGAATAGCCCCAAAGCATCATGATAAATGCAGTCATTAGAATGAATTTGAATAATATTTCAAAAGGTCTTTCACCATAAATGGGTGCACCAAGTGCTGTAACGTTGTAGAAAGTTTTTCACCATAAGTTGGTGCGGTGAATGCCGTATCACCGGACTCGTGTTTCTGGCTTTCGGCCGTCATCCGCGGAGAGCAAAGTGTGGCAGACGGGGTTGCTTGAAATGCCACCTAAACGTATTCTCAGGTTTTTGTACCACTCAGTAGGCGCACAGGTGCTTCACCAGAGCTCATCAGCTCAAAGGCTCACGGGAGCCGTTAAATACACAATCCAAAAAGGGAGCACCCTGTCTTACATTTCAGCTCGAATAGCCCCAAAGCATCATGATAAATGCAGTCATTAGAATGAATTTGAATAATGTTTCAAAAAGTCTTTCACCATAAATGGGTGCAGCAAGTGCTGTAACGTTGTAGAAAGTTGAGTGGTAGTTCTAATGCTGGCCTATGGGAAACTAATTTGTGTGTTTTTTCACTATCAGGACATAAGTAAATGTCCTGCCTTTTACTTACATAGCACCCTACCATATGCGCTATCTAGGGCCTACCTTAGGGGTGAATTACATGTAGAAAAAGGGGAGTTTACGGCTTGGCAGGTAGTTTTAAGTGCACACACAGGCCTGACATTGGCAGGCTTGAGACATGGTTAAGGGGCTACTTATGTGGGTGGCACAATCAGTGCTGCAGGCCCACTCGTAGCATTTAATTTACAGGGCCTGGGCACCTCTAGTGTACTTTACTAGGGACTTACAAATAAATTAAAAATGCCAGTTGGGTAGGAGCCAATGTTGCCATGTTTGGGGGAAAGAGCACTTGCACTGTAGCACTGGTCAGCAGTGATAAGGTGCACAGTGTCCTAAAAACAGCAAAACCAGGGTCATAAAAATGGAGGGAGGCAGGCACAAAGTTGGGGGATGACCACCCTAAGGCTGTAAGGTCTAAAAATATATATATATATATATATACACCACACACACACCACACACACACATATTGTGGTCCAGCAGATTAGCGTTGCACTCACCTCCACAAAAGATTTTAATAGGGGGGCCATTCCCCCCTCTACAGGCCATTCCCGGCCCTGGGGACCCCATCCCCTGGGGCTGGCTTTCATTCAATAGGAGAGGGAAGCTGCAAGGCCCCCTCCCTGGGCTGATTTTGGCCCAGGGACCCCATCCCCCTGGACACCCATTCAGCAGCGTTGAGTACAGCAGGGGGCCTAAATGCCCCTGTGGTCCTAGCCAGCTACCTGCCTCACACACAGTTGTTGTTAAACATGCACCTCCCATATGTGAATGCAATCGTTTTGTCTGTTTCCCTGCCTGCATCTCAAAAAACTACGCTCCCAGCTAGTGAGAGTGGCTTGGCAGCTCTTGCTTCCTGGAAGCGGAGGTCGTGTTTGCTCTGACTTGATGGGAGCTGTCAAAGTTCCCGTCAAGTTACAGCAAACAGTTATGTCCCAGGGCTGGACACCCCGGGACATAGCAGGAGCCGGCCCTGGGGGATGGCTGTCCCCAGGGCCATAAATGGCTTCAGGGGGTGGCCCATGCGGCTCCCCTTCTTTCAATTTTAAGGGCCAGTCCCGGGGAGGTGGTGGTCCCTGGACCCGAGAATGGCTCGGGAGTGGGTGCGGCCTTCCCCCTTGTATAAAAGAAAGAAAGCCCCTGGTAGATGGTGGTCCCTGTGGCTCTTCCATCCCATTGAGAGGGATCCATGCGGCCCCCCTCTTTTTTTTCCATAAAGCCCCGTGAAGGTGGTGGTCCCTGGGGTTTCAATCAGCCACAGGAGGGGGGGTCTGTTCCTCCATTTATTAATTAAAGCCCTGGTGAGGTGGTGGTCCCCGGGGCTCATTGAGCCTATAGAGAGGGGTCCATGCGGCCCCCCTCCAATATTTAAAGGAAGCCCGGGGAGGTGGTGGTACCCGTGGGTCAAAAAGCCTTAGAAGTGGGGCCCCGTTCACCCCCTCCATTAAAATAAATAAATAAATAATTAAATTGTCCCTGGGACAAACAAGTACGGGAACCCACGTTTGTTTTTTTGTTTTTTTTAAATTTTCACCTAATTCACAGATCTGCTGTGATTTTCGGTGAAAATGTACAAAGAAATGCTTTTTTGCCCTGGTGGGGTTTTCTCTGGGACTCCAACACCGGAGCTAAGTGGTCAGTGTGTCCCTCCCCTGATCTGGCCTTGCTACCTTTGAAATATTACCTGGGCCTCTCCAAATGGTGGAGGACATTGACCCCCAGTTTCAGACCACACTTTTGAGGGCAGGACTGGCAGGAAAATTAAGTAAATTAGTAGTTGTGCCCACTTCATGGCAGTCCCAACCCTAAGGTGGACGAGGTGAAGTGGACACTACTTTTTAAATATCTTCATCTTGCATGGAAGGAATTAGGCCAATAGGGTTAGGGCTATGCCCCTTTCCAAAGGAAGTGGTCATTGAAAGGGTGTAGTCACCCTAAAAGGTGAGTAGCCCATTGGCTACCACCTGGCACTCCCTGTAACTCCCCTAAATTCAGTATTTAGAGGGCACCCATGGACCCTAGAAACAGATTTCTGCATTCTAAGAAGAGCCAGACCCATCACCAACAGAGGAGACTTAAGACACCAACTGACTTGGCCTCAGCCCTACCGGCCTGTCTGCAGCCATAAAAAAAAAATGCACCCAGGAGATGACCATCCTTCAGCACAGCAAACTCCACACCCTAGGGGAGGACTACCTGCTTTCCAGAAAAACCAAGAACTCCTGTGGACAGTGGACCTGTCCAGAAGAAACCAGCTTTAAAGAAGAGAAAACCTGCCTGAGGAACTGCAAAACCCGACACCAGAAGTGGGCCCCTGGCCCAAGTGGCCCACCCATCCAGTGAAGATTCCCTGGCACCTCCAACTAAGAGTCCACTGTGGGCTGACCCCTGCCTGACTCCCCAACGATGCCTGCAGCCTAAATTCGAGGACTCCCTCTGACCACGATCTGCCTGGTGACCTAATTCAGATGCCTAAAGATACCCTTGCACCCGGAGTCCCTGAGCCTTGGGGAGCTGAACCGTTGGTGTCCCTATGACCCCTGGCATCCCAACTTACCTGGGCAACTGTGGGTTGCCCTCTCCCTGCCTCCTGGCCTGAGCCTGCAGCCCGTTTCTGGAAGCCATCTCCTCCATTGAGAAGCATTGGGTGTCCGACACTTCTTTGGCACTCTGCAACCAGCTGCCCCTGTGCCATGAGGGTGTAGGTTTGGTGCTGACTTGTGCCCCCCCAAGTGCACACCTCAACCCCTGGATACCAACCTCTACCACTGCTGTTAGTTACCTGTAAGCAGCATGTCAACTCCCCACCACCCGAACCTCGATGATCTATGTAAACTAATATTGGGCACAGATTTCTGCACCCAGCTGCCCCAGCACCACTGTGGGTGCACCCTTGGTACTGACCTGAGCCTTGCCAGGTGCTAGCCTTAAGCTCTGAAGACTGGCACTGTAAGTTGTGTACTTAACTGTGAAACTGCATCATTGTTTCCCCCCTTTAGGTTAACATTGAAGAAATCTGAAAATTCTAAAAGTGTCTATTTGAAACAGCAAAGTACTTTTACTTTAAAAACTGCTTACCTTATGACGAAGTTCATTGGCTCAAAGCATATATAAAAGCAACTTATTTTTCTAAATTGGTCTCAGATTTATACTTTGAGTGTGAGTCTTATTTATTGCCTCTGCGAGTACAACAAATGCTTAGCACGCCTAGCTGCTTGCCAACACTACCACAAATAAAGCTCTAGACCTATCTATTTCTGCCTCTGCACATCTTTGGGGATTCATTGGACTCTCTGCACGGTGTACTTCATTTTAGGACACTGTATAGAGAGCCAGCACCCTACATACGCACTGGCCAAAAAGCAAACACCTGAAGGTTTGCATGCTTATTTTACCTGAGCTACAGCTTTGACCACTGTGTTAGCACGTGGAGTTCCAGTCCTTGACATCTGTCAGGTGGCGACATGGGCTTTTTTTCACACATTTACCAAACACTACTGCCTGGACAGTCAGCTCCGTAGGGATGGGCACTTTGCATGTTCAGGACTTACTAGTATGATATTGGTCGCAGACCTACCTCTGGGGAAGATATTGCTTGATATATGTTCAAAAGTAAAGAATCTGCAAATAGAAGTCTTTAACAGATGAACAAGTTACTTACCTTTGGTAACGCCTTATCTGGTAGAGACAACATCTAGTTTCAGATTCCTTACCGACCCACCCGTACTCCCTGCCCTACGAACTGATATCTCAGGGCATGTGACTCCCCTTTCAGGACCTTAGTTTTGATGCACCAGTAGTTAGTGGTCTTCATGGCTCTGCACTTCTGGTGTGGAAAGTCGTGAAAAGAAGCTGAAATCTCCATGCCAGGGCAGCAGCTGTATAGGTACAGCAATGCCAGATGCAGAGCCGATTGACACCACCTAATGGTGCGCAGGGGTACTGCTCAGAAAATTCTCCAGATCCAGTCTGATGCCAGGAGGAAATTCAAAGGTAAGGAATCTGCAACTAGATATTATCTTTACCAGATAAGGTGTTACCAAAGGTAAGTCACTTGTGATTTATGCTGAAAAGGACCAAGGGAATTGTCAATCTCATCCCTCTTGAACAAAGAAAGATATTTTAGGGTCATTTGCATGGCAGTGGTTACAGCCTGCAATGCACTGCTTATGAATTGTAAGTCATTCATATTCAAGCCTTTGCATTATCTTCATCCAAGTCCGGATCCTCCCCCATTCACTGACTTTCCAGTGTCTCGATACCCCCAGGGTGATAAACAATATAATACACATCTTCCTAACATACCCATCACATGTAGAATAGATTTTTAGACTATATCCTGTTTTACCCATGGATTCTGGAATACAGGCCCATTCAAAGCCTCCAAATATGGATCAGTTAGCCACATGTTTAGCATTATAACACCTGTTCCACACTTTGCCAAATTTGTCATGCCAGATATCTCTGCTATCTGTAGTCACAAACTAGTGAGTATAGGGAATTGTTTTTAAAAGGTGTAAGAAAAAAATAACTGGATTTGACATAGAAGTTGTTTTCTGTGTACAATATGAACAAGTTTGAGAACTGAAAGTACTATGTGAAATCATACCCACATCTTTATGCAGTTACCTACCCAATATATCTTCCCTACAACACTTCACTGATTGTATTACACATTACAGTACATAGAACCTTGCTCATACTGGCACTATTGATAGCACTTTTGTTAAAAGTAATTACCATTTCATACCAGGAAGTGTTAAATCACACAGAGAAAGTTTGCTGGATGTGTATTGTGCAAGGATAGTAGAGCTCTTGAAAATTATCAAGCGATATGCTGTTTTGGAAACCAGACTTTAAGATGTATTAAAAACGGTACATCATCTTGTGGAGACACCTAGGTGATTTATTTCATTATGACATTGTTTACCCTTCTTGTCCAAAGGCTAAGCTGCCAGTATGAAAATGTTTTGGTTCTGAAATGACTGTTACAATATAGTTTAGTCAATAGCCTCTAACCCCACTTGGCCCTTTTTCATCCTACAGAGCTCATCCTTTCTACGTGTTGATTTACTGAAGAGTGTAAGGGAGTGTCAGACTTAACTCATTTTAATTCAGATACAGCATCAATGTTGGGCCATTGTCCTACCGAGACTCCACCCCGGCTGCAAGTCTTGCTGCTATTCAGCCTTTGATTCCCAGTTTGCATGATCAGTCTGGTGACTTGAATGTGACCCGGACTACAATGATCTGGCCTGGCCAATAACTTCACATTCCATCATCTTGTAGCTACGGCTTTTCTTCCCAGTCCCCATGTGTAGGAAGTTGGCTCTGTATATACTATCTCAAAGTGAGAGATAGTGTGCATATAGTCCAAGTGTTCCCCTTGGAGGTAAGATAGTGGCAAAATTAGATCATTCTAATGCTCTATTTTGTGGTAGTGTGGTCGAGCAGTAGGCACATCAGATGGTAGTGGTAAGCATTTGTTGTACACACAGGCAATAAATGAGGAACACACACTCAAAGACTTAACTTCAGGTCAATAGTTTTTATGTAGAAAAATATATTTTCTTAATTTATTTTTAGAATAACAAGTTCAAGGTTTGAAGTAAATACATAAAATGAAAGGTACTCCACATGAGGTAAGTTAGGAACTTTGAATTAGGGCAGTAACATATACAGTTTTTGTTAAAATGGCAATGAGCCATTTTAAAAGTGGACACAGTGCAAAAACCAACAGTTCCTGGGGAAGGTAAGTAATGGTTAGTTTGTCAAGTAAGTAAGGCACTTACAGGTTCAAGTTCCTAGGCATAGGCAGCCCACCGTTTGGGGTTCAAGGCAACCCCAAAGTTACCGCACCAGCAACATAGGGCCGGTCAGGTGCAGAGGTCAAAGGAGGGCCCAAAACACATAGGCGCCTAGGAAGAACAGGGGTGCTGCAGTTCCAGTCTGCCAACAGGTAAGTACCTGCGTCTTCAGAGGGCAGACCAGGGGGGTTTTGTAGAGCACTGGGGGGGGACACAACTAGACACACAAAACACACCCTCAGCAGCACAGGGGCGGCCGGGTGCAGTGTGCAAAGCAGGCGTCTGGGTTTGTATAGGAATCAATGGAGGGGGTCACTCTAGCTGTGCAGGTGGGGCACATGGGGGGTTCTCGGGCCAGCCACCGACTGGGCTAGGCAGAGGGTCGCCTTGTGGTCACTCCTGTACTGAAGTTCGGTTCCTTCTGGTCCTTGGGGCTGCGGGTGCAGTGCTTGGTCAGTCATCGGGTTCCTTGTTACAGGCAGTCACGGTCAGGGGGAGCCTCTGGATTCTCTCTGCATGCGTCACTGTGGGGGTACAGGGGGGTCATCTCGGGTTACTCACGAGGTCGCAGTCACCTGGGAGTCCACCCTGTAGTGTTGGTTCTCTGGAGCTCGAGCTGGGGGTGTCGGGTGCAGAGGTTGAAGTCTCACGCTTCTTTGTTGCAAAGATGTTACTGTGGGTGAACAGTGTCACTGTTCTAAGGAGTTTCTTGGCCCTTCTGGTTTCAGGGCAGTCCTCTGAGGCTTCAGAGGTCGCTGGTCCCTGTTGGATGCGTCGCTGTTGCAGTTTTCTTCGAGTCAGGAGACAGGCCGGTAGGACTGGGGCCAAAGCAGTTGTCGTCTCCGTCGTCTCTGCAGGGCTTTCAGGTCTGCAGTCCTTCTTCTTGTTTCAGGTTGCAGGAATCTGATTTCCTGGGTTCTGGGTGCCCCTAAATACTGAATTTAGGGGTGTGTTTAGGTCAGGAGGACAGTAGCCAATGGCTACTGTCCTGGAGGGTGGCTGCACCCTCTTTTTGCCTCCTCCCTGTGGGGAGGGGGCACATCCCTAATCCTATTGGGGGAATCCTCCAACCTTAAAATGGAGGATTTCTAAAGGCAGGGGTCACCTCAGCTCAGGACACCTTAGGGGCTGTCCTGACTTGTGTTTGGCTCCTTCTTGTTTTTTTCATTATCTCCTCCAGTCTTGCCACCAAAAGTGGGGGCAGTGGCCGGAGGGGTAGGCATCTCCACTAGCTGGGATGCCCTGGGGTGCTGTAACAAAAGGCATGAGCCTTTGAGGCTCACCGCCAGGTGTTACAGTTCCTGCAGGGGGATGTGAGAAGCTCCTCCACCCAGTACAGGCTTTGTTACTGGCCACAGAGTGACAAAGGCACTCTCCCCCTGTGGCCAGCAACTCGTCTGGATGTGGCAGGCTGGCAGAAACTGGTCAGCCTAGCACTAGGAGTCGGACTGGTATTCAGGGGACATCTCTAAGATGCCCTCTGGGTGTATTTTACAATACATTCCACAGTGGCATAAGTGTGCATTTATTGTGTTGAGAAGTTTGATATCAAACTTCCCAGATTTCAGTTTAGCCAATATGGAACTGTGGAGTTTGTGTTTGACAAACTCCCAGACCATATACTCTTTATGGCTACCCTGCACTTACAATGTCTAAGGTTTTGCTTAGACACTGTAGGTGCATAGTGCTCATGCACGTATGTCCTCACCTTTGTTATAGTGCACCCTGCCTTAGGGCTAAGACCTGCTAGAGGGGTGACTTACCTATGCCACAGGCAGTGTGAGGTTGGCATGGCACTCTGAGGGGAGTGCCATGTCGACTTAGTCATTTTCTCCCCACCAGCACACACAAGCTGTGAGGCAGTGTGCACATGCTGAGTGAGGGGTTCCTAGGGTGGCATAAGACATGCTGCAGCCCTTAGAGACCTTCCCTGGCATCAGGGCCCTTGGTACCAGGGGTACGATTTACAAGGGACTTATCTGAGAGCCAGGGCTGTGCCAATTGTGGGAACAAAGGTACAGTTTAGGGAAAGAACACTGGTGCTGGGGCCTAGTTAGCAGTGTCTCAGCACACTTTTAATCATAACTCGCATGAACAAAAGGCAAAAAGTTAGGGGGTAACCATGCCAAGGAGGCATTTCCTTACACTATGGAAGACAGGCATTAGTGGCATCTGCTTTACATGGCATCCATTTTACAAGGGTCATGTATATTAATAGATACTGTTTGAAATAAATTAGAGCATCTTAGAAAGCTTCTTACAGCCACAGAAAGTTTGTACCAGAACTAAGATTCATGCTGCCGTCCTGCGCAGCTTCAGTTCTCACATGAAAATATTATGACAATAACTTATGCTAATGCATTTGATTGCTCATTCACTCTCATCCACTTTCAGCCTTTTGCAAACCCAAGGGACTTTTGCTTATGACTTCATTTTCTCCCGAAAGAATACATCCCTTATGATGTTTTATCTTTTTCTCAGCACACTTTTCTGCGTTAGGTCCTTCTACCATTGACTACATTCTAGCAGTTCAGGGTTGTTGCTCTGGAGACTTGTATTGTGTTATCACTCACTGCATGTGAGAAAAAAAAAAAATCAGTTACCTTCACAACCCTAACAAATTATTTTATTTACAAGTGTCTGGTAGACACTGATTTGACATGTTAAAATTCCTCAATCAAAAATAGAGTGTTGTCACAAAAGTTTGAAGTGATGCGTACAATTTAATCAGAGCAGCTGTGAAAGGTGGTTTAACTGTAACCAGTAATAGAAAAGATTGAGTAAAATGTATTTCCTATTACCTGACTGATTTAATTTCCTTTCCTCTGAACCCATGGAAAATCTATAAGCACAAATGTGTTAAATGGTTGCATCAATAGCTTAGTGTTGCAATAATGATGATTTTAGATTAATTAATGAGGCATATCAGAGGAGGAAAATTTGTTCCTTTTACCTAAAGATACAAAAAACACAGTTGCATTGTTCCTGTGTTGCATGATAATTTATAAACTTTCAGCTAAGTGTGATTTGAATATTTTTGAGAGGAATCATAGGGCTTGAAATACTGTGTGTCACAGAAGCCACGTTTTAGGACCAGCAGTGTCAAGTGATTGGATATTTAAAAGAAAACACATGGATAAAACTGAAATAGTTGTACGTATCAGAATTGTTGTCATCCTTGGCCTGGTTTTCCCCCAACGTCTTGCCTTCCATCCTCCTAGTTTTGCTGACTTCATTTTTGCTGGTCTTAAGACTCTGTGCACTTTACCACTGCTTAGCGGTGCAAAAGTGCTTTTGCCCTCTCCTTTAAAGATGGTAAAATTGGCTTACACCCAATCAGCACATTTAATGTACTTGCTACATGTACCAAGGGCATGTAAATTCAATGCTACTAGTAGGCATGCAGTACTGATTGTGGAGAGCCAACCACATAAGTAGGCTTTTGTCTCAGGCCTGCCATTGTGGCTTGTGTGTGCTGTTTTAAACTGCCATTTCGACCCGGTGGAGTAAACCTTTTGCCAGACCTAACCCTTTTTTATTAATACATAAAAGTCACCCCTAGAGTAGGCAGTGTACAGCCCAGAGGGCAGGGTACAGTATTTAAAAAGTTTGACATGTACTTTCAAATGTTATATCTCCTGGTAGTTTAAAACTCCTAAATTCATTTTTCACAACTGCAAGGCCTACCTCTCCCATATTATAGTATTGGGTTGCCCTATTACATTTAACAAGTGTTAACTTTCAGTTGGAAGCAGGTAGGAATGTCGAGTTTGGTGCCTAAAGAATTGTAACTTAAAACCCTCTTTAATGGTAAAGTCAGATTTTAAGTTGCAATTCTAACAAGCATTAACAAAGCCAATTGGTTTTGCCTATGTGAAATCTATTGCCTTTGTCAGTGTTTTATTTTACAGAGCAGTTGACTGGCTGCACAACATGGTTCAAAGTAAGAAAAAAAAAAACAAAAATGCTGACAATCAAAGCTGGACATGCTATAGTGCTTTTTTTCTTTTTCACTTTAAGCCATGTTGCTCAGTCTGTCAACTGTTATGCAACATGGAAAAATGCGTTGACACTGCCAATTGATACTGCATAGTCAAAACCTATTGGCTTTGCCAATTCTTGTTTTATCTTACACCATAGATTTCAAGCAGGTGGACTATAACTTGCAGAAAGGCGAGTGACTCCAAAAGACCGCGATGGCTCAGGCTATGTCAGTACGATTGGATTTCCCAAGCAGTCAGCAAGGTCAGTAGGGATAGGGAGAGTCAGTACAATAGGGAGAGTTTTCTACACGTCGGAGTCCAGGAAGCACCAAAGGGCTTGGGTGATCATAGTAGTCCATTGTTAACAGACAGATGCTATTAAGAGTCGAGTGGCATTGGGTGACAACACACCCACTTGCCTGGCAGGTGCACCAGCCTATGGTACATCTGCACTGTATGGCGAGTCTGAAGAAACTTACGAATGGCCTCGGCCAGACTGGGGGCACCAAAATAACCAATCAGATAACTAAAAAAAGGAAACCCATGTGTAAATCACCGCATTTTTGCTTTAGCTATATACGTGCTTTGCAAGGCATGAGAGACTGCATGGATGTGTTCTTCCTGCAGACAAAACTCTTGGTAATATCACACTGAGCAGGTGAAAACACAAAATGGTAGCGTAATTGAAATAAAAGATGAGCTGGGGCACTAGTTCTGGTGGGTGGGTAGAACGGGTAGCTTCCGTGCGTTGTGAAATGTGTTAGCCACGACATCCACACTCTACTGACATGATCCAGCACTTGCTCCGGAGGCCATAAAGCCGGTACCGCACGTCCAGAAACACGAAGCAGAAGCAACAGCTGCACTAACAGCATCAAGTGGCAGGCTCTGAAGTTCATTTCACACTAGAGAAAGGAAAGACCGTCTTCAGTGCTGCAGGATTCAGAGGTCTGTATTAATTAGGAGCACAACACGAGCGAACACAGACAAAATTTACCGATAGAAGGAGACATCATTCTAGCAACTTAGGTGATATTAGAAATACAGGTCACACTTTTTACCAGTAAAATCAAAGGTAATTTGCCAAAAAATGTAATTCGATAATTTATTAAAAACTATTTAATATAAGATTATTAATGGGATGTGCTTTTATAAGGCAAATCAATCTCAATTTGACATATTATTTCAAGAGTTCGAGTAAAAATAATTGGCCATACAAAAATGTCAAGATGGCTGTTGGACTGTTAAGTGCCGACTTCGAACATCGAGTTGGTGGTTTCCAGGTGTATGTAGTAGTGAACCTGCACATTCTAAAATGATGGAAATAGACACCGAATAAACTTGCAGTTCTAACAAACATTCCAAACGCATTCAGATAAGGAACGTATAATCAAAATTCTGCAAACCGGGTGATAAAAAGAGACTAATCTCTCGCTCTACTGAAACACAATAATGTCTCGTCTGCCCACCATGATGTGTAAAATGTAGATGTTTTTATTCTCCTTGTCCCGGTTAAAGCTCCGAATTCCGACCCTGTAGCTGTGTTGTCTTTATATATTTAATGGTCCAAGCAAACAGTTCTATATGGTTGTTTTCACGTTATATCAAATGTAACAGGTGACATGTCGCCCCTGACTTTAAGCTGCAGTATCGGATTTCGTAGAAGGGACAGGAAGGGCCTACAGTACACATGCACTCTTATGGAGTGCTGCTGTGAAAATACAAAAACAGTACCTGCGCAAGTGGGCGGCTAGTAGGATACTGTAGGCAGGTAGGAACTGTACTTCCTCCAGTCTCCAACAATGACCGGAGGAACTGAAGTGAAAGACTGAAAGAACTGAAGAGGTGGAAGGAGGTGCTGCCAATGAGAAGCAAGTAAAAGAGAGTGACATCCGAGTGAACCTATGGTAAGTAAAGTTAAGTAATAGGTGGGATCTAAGCCTATTTTTAAGTTTTGTTTTTATTTGCAAGAGGAGAGCCAGCACTGCGTGGATAGTGGCTCTCTGAGAGCCATTGCTCAGCACGGCTGACAAGGAAATGCAGTGGTTGGTGCAGACAGCATACTGCCTGCTATCTCCCACCTTCATCGGGTCTGTGAAAACCCGCAAGAGGTGAAGGGAGGTAGAGGAGATGAAAAGCTTCAATCCTGCCACCTTTCTAGGGTCTGCACACACCAAGCCGAGGTGGCAGAACATAGGGGTAGTGAGTGCTTCCCTTGATGACTGAACAACAGTTGGAAAGAGGTTTTGTTTCTCAATGTTGTTACATCATAGCGCTGCAAAATGGGTTTTGGTTCTGCTTATTCACACTAATGACTTCCAAGGGACACCATACTTTTTTCTCTTTTTTTAAAATGTCATTTATTAAATTGTTCTTGAAAAAGCAAATACAACAGAGTATAGCATGTAGACTTGTTTCATCACAAGTTACAGTAGTCATTCAAGTAGATGCATAGTATACATGGCTGATTGGGCATGCAGGTAACGTTCAAGGGGAAGCCAAATATCTTTGAGCGGGAGTTTAGAGACATGAGATCGCAGAAGGCAGCGAGCTGTTCCTGACAGTACGCGGCATCAGTGAGACAATCTGCTGCGAGTGACACCATGTGCCCCCCTTCCATTGCATGATTACTCTATACTTAGCAAGTAGCAGAAGAATCGCTGTTGGTTGGCGCAATTCAGAATGGACATTCTTAACATAGCCCAACAATGCCACTACAGGTGTGCTCTTGAGTAGGTGTAAGGGACGCCATACTTATCAAAATCCCTCTCCTTCAAGAACTTACTTGTGGACCACCGCAAAGAGGAACTGACCAACCTTTCAAACTCCCATCAGTCCACATCATTGCACCAGTGCACATGGTAAGGTTTACATCTTAATGTGTGCAAATCTGCTTAGAATGTCCACATGGAACTGATAACACTTTTGAAAACATGAGACTACAAATATAAATGCTCAGCACATGATACATTCAAGAACTCTGAGAACAAGTGATTCATATACTGACAAGGAAAGAAAAGGGGTGGACCAGTGCCAGTGATAACCTCATTCAAAATAAAGCATTCTGCTTGACACCTCGATCTCTCCTCGCCACAGACTGAGCACCCTTCTGCAAACTCACCATGAACAAAACGTCTGTCAGAACAAAGTCATTTTCAAAGCTGTCAAAAACTGAATCAGTCCGCCCCGGTCCATCAGTTCCCAAAGGAGGACAACTGCAGTGCCATTATCTACTTTCTCATGAGTGAGAGCACAAAAGAGTTGGCTGTGTGAACCCCACACAGCCAACAACGAATAAACAACCGCTATCCCTCGCACCCCACCAATAAAGAGCATTCAGCCTCCCCTTGCATGTTGAACTACCCAACATCCTCAACCCCGGCTCCTACAAAGACATCATTTTATCATGATCGATTTTTAAATCCCTCTATGGCTATCTCCTCACTCCCTTTCCCAAAATTGTCAACTTTTCTGTTGAGCCAACCCCAAGTACTAAACAACTTAAAAGTGTGAAAAAAGGGCCCAATCTGAAAAACGTGCCATGGGCTGGGACGATCTTGCCAGCTATCTCCCAATCATCCACCACTTACTTTTGATCAAATAAATCAGAGCAGTTAAAGCGGAAACTTTTACAGGCATCCCGCCTTTCACCATACTGCATATTGACTGCCAATATTCTAGGACTCAACAAGTCCCTCCTCACGGAAAGAACTAAAATGACCTACATTTGCTGATCCTGCTTTACACCTAAGCCTTCTAGCACCGCTATTTCTAGGTGGTTACTCTTTTGTCATTTAAGTCTTTTAAAAGAGGAAAGAACATTATTTTCACCATTTCTCTCCCCAAGTTATGTACCATAACTAAAATGTAAAACAACTTGATTCCCATGTTTCTGTGTGGTTTGGGTTTGATTTGGGCCATCATGCTTAATTACATATGTCTTTTTTTAACACCAGCACATCTCACTGATAATTATGCATCATCTACTTCATATTTGGAATGACTGCTTTTGTTGCTCGAGCTTGAACATGCCTGATCTTGTCACATGTACTTTGCCTTGCAGAGGCTGCCTACACTCTGCTACTCTATGATGAGTTACTGGAGTGGTCCGACCGCCCCTTGAGAGAATTTCTCAACTATCCAATGCAGACAGAGTGGCAGCGGAAGGAGTTTCTTCACTTGACCATCATTCAGAACTTTGACAGGGGAAAGGTGAGCACACCTTTATGATTGTGTAATTTACTAATCTAGAAAACAAATTAAGCATCTATAGCAAATTCCTGACATTGTTTTACAGTTGATATTTCTAAATGTGCCTGATTATGTAATAATCTTTTAAAGTCTAATCCAGGCAAAGAAAGACGGATTGTCATTATCAGGTTTTTGGGGAAGGTTCATTCTAAATCACAAATGTTGTGTAAGCAATACCCATGTCTTGCCATAAGGGGCCCTAAAACAATGGCAGACAATTTAATGAGTATTACGTGACTAAACTGTAATACATGAGAACATTAGGTCATACTAATGAGCGCTATGGAATTGTGAGATGGCTAATGTTCCTGACCCCGTCATCAGAACCTGAAATAATGGAACTCTTGCCGTAGCATTTTTGACAGTATTAGCAAGTCTGTATGATTATTTTAATTCCTTCATTCATTTCTTTTGATTCATTTAGTGGTTAAAATATTTTGTGTGCGGTAACACATTGTTTGTGATACTAAAGCACAGTTAAGACTCCCAATTAAACAAATTAAATATTTATTTGTGGTATAAACAGTGTTAGTGCAAGATAATTCACTTCAGCTGAGCTGATTTGTTACAAGGGGAAAGGGCATCTGCATCGTAGATTGGAGTCACCATCTTGGATTGGGTCATCATTTTAGATCATGATCAAGAGACCTCTTGAATTGGGCTCTCCATCTTGTACTGCGTCACTGTGGTTAAGGGCAGTGACTTCCACCCCTTCCTGCTGAAGTTGCTGCCAGTCCAGCTGCTGCCAGTCCCCTATGTCTACGGTAGTTTGCGAACAACAAGAAGAGGTGATAACTGTTCATGGCAGCATGTCCTACTGTCTTTGCACCATCATATGTTAGCTTGATTCCAGCCTCAAATTCCAGGAATCTTTAGAAACTCCACAACATAACCAGCTGATTGTTCTGTTTCACAGCTTCTGTTTTCTTTTGTTTAAATCAGTACAGGACTCATCGTGTCAATCACTATGTTTTAAAGGATAGAGTGAACTGCAGGCATCATACTCATCACCAATAATTACTCTTGGTAAATGTACATATTTGGAATTGCCTTCATGCAGTGGTCAGGAGGGTTCACACCTAATACAGATGTAGTAGACAATTTGCTGTGGTGGATAAATAAGGCATTCTGGTGATGCAGCACATTATACTAATCTGGGCCTGGATAGGAATTAAAGTAATGGACAGAGATTGCTTGTATAATAGTATGATTTGTTTGTATTTGGAGTTTCCATCCCATGCCCTAATTTAAGCATTTCTCTGACCATCACACTACACTTTCTTTCTGAATCCTACTGTCCATCACTCAACACATTTCACCTTCCTGTTTGTTGCTTATTGGCTACCGGCAAGATGTTTCTTGAGTGACTACCACCAGTTAAACGCCTCCTGGTAAGATGTGTGCGCCATTGACAATGCCTTTGCCAAGACACTAGATATCGCACACGATGCAGGAAAGAATTTTTAACGTTAGTGCTAATTGCAGATTGTATCCCTCAGTGTTTTCTAGTCTGGACATTCAGCAAACAAATATAGCCGACCCTGGGAACATTGTTGCCTGGCTGTCTTTTCAGAATGTCATGAATTGCTTTGCGAAGCAGTTCAGAACACTAATTTCTTCACTGCGGAAGCGTTTTTTCCAAATTTGATTCTGAAACAGTAGTTGGTCCTACAAAGGAAATTTCCAGAGCAAAATTGAATAATGTATCCAAATTGATAGGAAGCAAACAGGATGATTTTTATTCTAAATGTCCCTGAAGTGAACTGCAGTGAACCGCTGGTGTTGCTAAAGGTTAAAATGTTGGTCATAGTGGGAGATAAACAAACCTGGTCCAACTATAATCTGCCAGTGCAACCTTCAAAAGTTTAATAGATTCCGTACACATACATGGAAAACAACAAAGGGTTGTTTCTGTTTTTGTATGTGAGGGCAGCAGTGTTTCTGAGACGTTATTACATTGCTATTCAGGTGAAAGTAAGTGTTCGCGTGAAGATTGTCTGTGACGTTTAGCCTTGTTTAATGAAAGGCAAAGAGAAAGCGTCAAGTGATAGAATTTTTAAGTAGACTCTCTCTGACTCCATCTCGGTTTGTAGATTTAGGATAAACTCAAGGATCTAGAGCTCATTGCCTTCCCTTCCTCTTGTGCCTCTTTGTATTTAGCCACATGATTAAAGGAAATGCTCTTCCTTTTCACATTTAGATGTTTAGTTCGCGAAGTGATAAGCCCCCTTTGCCATTTTAATTAAACAGGGTCTCTTACAGACATAATTGTGTATTTTTTCATCAAAGATGTCACACCAAAGGCTTATTGTTCTTGGTTTTGTTGTGATTGTTTTTGATTTTGCTGTGAAAATTAGGTAATGTCTGATTTAGACAATGTGACTTAATCATATTTTAATAACCTGACAAATCTTGGGCATTCTTTATCAGCCAACAATACTATTATGGGAGTATGGGAAGGTGATGTGTTTCAGAAAAGCCCCTTAATGAAAATTGTGTGATAACATGCTATGTGAATGTGTTTTTGAGTAAGTATGCTGGACACCTAGTGCTAGCCAGAGCTCAAGTTAGACCATCAATGTCATTGTATTTGTACGGGGAATATTTATTCTAGTCCCTACTGGAAAACTGCAACCCCAAGTGATATGTACATGATCGTGAGACATGGCATTGTGTATCCACCCAACATTTACATGTGATCAAAGGTTAATTACAGCTACATATATGATTATTGTGAAGTAACATGACTATATTTCACGTTGTGCTTAATTTTCTTTTTATATTTTTCTCAGTGCTGGGAAAATGGAATTATTCTCTGCAGGAAACTTGCAGAGCAATATGAAAGCTACTATGACTACAGAAATCTAAGCAAGATGAGGGTAATGTAGTCCGGTGTATTATACTTTATTTCTTTTAGATTTTAGTTTTTTATTTGTACTGACTGGATGAATTGACCATGAAAGTTATACAAAATGGTAAAATTATTGCCAACAGCAACAAAGCCTTAACATGACTAGTGAGAACAATAAACAACTGAGGAGGTATTATAAAAGCATGGCCAGTTTACAGAAAAGTAACTTAGAGGACAGTTCATTTTATAGATTCATTTTTCTAACGTAGTTGGGACGTAGTGTACCTTCTATACACAAATAATTGTGTCAGTGTTGGGGGAAACACGACTGAAACAGTGTAGGTAATTCAAATGATAGAAATGAGGACAATTAATGCAGCATTTGGGAATTATTGGGAATGTTAAGACAGTAAAAGCGAGGACAGTTCGAGTTTTGCTGAAATGTTGTATAATTAATAAATGGGAAAAATAGATGTCACGTTGACTGCAGTTGTTGAAATCGTCGTTCTGCTCAAGGGAGATAATGAGTAGATTACAGCATATGAAATAGACGATTTATCTGATATCCAGATTGTGACACAGTATTTGGACGTACGAAATGTGTAGGTGACGTTTCAGGCAAATAAAAATGTTGGCAGTAGGAGGGGCAGAGGGGCCAGAATGGATTTGGAAATTGATAAAACAGTTCATTTTAGCTGGAACAAAGATGCCTACAGATTATTTAGGAGCGGGCCATACAAGGATGAGAACAGGGAGATGATAACTCTGTTAACTTTATATTTTAGATATGAATCCATTGGATAGTAGTGGCTCCGTATTTTATGTTAGCAATAGTTTTATGGAATCAATGCATATTATTTCCATCAAACACTTTTTACCCATGCTGCTCTGTTAGAGTCCATGCCAGGTAAATGCATAGAGTTTGGTTAGAAGAAGGCATGTAAGACAATATTAGGGACTATAGTGAATGTGTAGTTGCAACCTACGTTTTTACTATTAAGACAGAGGCTTCCATATGAATATAGGCCTAGTATATTCTACATGGGAATGACTGTGTTCTCTAGCTGCACATTTATTTATTTCCATGTAAGACCAGATTGACTTTGTTGTCCTGAGCTATTGCAGGCAATTTTGATGGATTTTAGCCGTCTGCAATATTTGTGCGTTATGACCTTTGTCAAGTAAAAAACAAATAATTCCAGACAAACAGACTTTTGAGAAGATATTGAAAAGACCAGGCATGTACTGCCAGCCATTCTAGAGTCCAGCACTATATTTTTCAAAGATAAAAAAAAAACATTTTTTGAACACAGGCAACATGCCTGTAATAATTAACTAGCTATCAGCGATAAGTAAATGAATGCTGTTGGTTATAGACTGACTGATTTAGCTTCAGTGCTGAAGTTGACGCCATCATTGTGGAATTGTAATAGAAGGAAATTAAGTGACATAAATAAAAATGCTTAATCTGGAAGTCATTTAGGTCTTGGTGATTTAGGAATCGACATTCCTCAGACCTTACATTATGTTTTGGATTGAAAACTGGTTGTGAATCTATTCTGTCTCTGCAGTATCTGTAGTAGGTTGAAGAGAAAATGTGTAAAATCGTTCTTATTTCTTCTCAGATGATGGAGGCGTCTCTTTATGATAAAATAATGGATCAGCAGCGTTTGGAGCCAGAATTTTTCAGGGTTGGATTTTATGGGAAGAAGTTTCCATTTTTCTTGAGAGTAAGTTGTCTTCAGAAACATTTTTGCCAATCCTTCCTTATGTTTTCTTAATGTGTCATCAAGGATACAGTCATTACACTTGACATACCAAGAAATACAATACAAACGACATCAGGGGTGGCTCAGTTAGCCCCCTTGTCAATAATCCCTTCTCACTCCACTGCATGTCAATCTCAAATGGGAGGAAAATCCTCTGGGTACCTGATGAACTATACTCGTGGGAATTCAAACGTACATCGTGCTCCCCTTCACAAAGTCTTTATACATAAATATGGCACGTGCTGAACTGTAAATAGGAAATGAATCATAAATAGCAATGTAATCAATAGGGCCAAACATAATAATTAATTGCTAAAAAAGCTTACCTTATCAACAAAAGCACAACACAATTACATAATAATAACTAGTTTCATATATGCTTGTAATTCGTATATGGTGCAGTATGCCACCAAAATATATAAAGGTCTACAAATGAATCATCAATCAAATTTTCCAATGCAGTGCCTCCTACAGGAAACTGGTAGGCAACTGCTGAGATTTTTTTTTTTTTTTAATAAACATCTTTATTGAAGTTTGCATAAAGGTAAAGCATTCCGTTGACACGAGAGTACCCTTCCGATAATGCACAGGACAAATAAACAAGGTGGAGTTTCACGGGACGACCATCGAGGAAGGAGACATATTTGTGCAATGCTGGAAAATATCAGGCTATTCCAATGGACCCAACCCCTTCCCCAAATACGCTCGTACACAGGCTTCTCTAGTTGTGGGCACCAATCCACACCACGTCGCCACTGTGATACTGTAGAGGGAGCCGGAACCTTCCATCTGGCTACAGTGTCTCTCTTCGCCATCATTGTAACTGTTCCCAGAAGTGCCTGATCTGCCCTCGAACCCCCGGGCCCCTCAAAAACACCAAGAAGCAGCACCAGGATGAAAGTGGCACCTCCCAGCCCAGCACACCTAACAACTGCTTCACCACGACAGACCAATCACTCTGGATCACCAGGCACAACCACACCATGTGATAGAAATCGGCTGGGGCACCTGGGAGGCGAGGGCACATGAGGGGTTGGGAGGGGAGAGAAGGCCAGCACTATGAAGGTTAGTTGGAGTGAGGTAGGTACCGTACAGATAGTAGGTCTGGATGAGATATAGCCTAGAGTAAATCGTTATCATTTGAGGTGCCATTATAGCCAACTGCTGGGATTTAATAAGAAAGTATTATGGTGGGAGAATCCTTCTAAATAAATACTGGTCTGTCCTCAATGTCAAATGACAACATACCTTAATTCAATCAACATTCAGGTGGCCAAACAGTTCCACAACAGTAAAAGGTCAGATTTAGCAATCCTTAATCTCAGTTAACCTGAAATCCCTTAATACTGTTTTGGGAATGTAATGTAAGAAACCAAAGTCACAATATGAATGTCATAATTCTTAGGGCTCTGTGGGGCTACATTTTAACACTCTTGCAAGTTTTTCCCTACTAAACGAAGACAAAGTCATGGAGAATTCAGGCACTGCCAACCTAGCACCCATATTGAACACAATTGGCAGAAACTATCACCTTTGCTCTGGGGTCTCCTCTAACTTACTTGGGATAGAGATACCAACTTTCTACTTAAGTCACAAACTGACTTAAAGATCATTCACTACAGTGACACAACTTGGCGGCTGCTTGGTTTTAAAGCAACTATTTTTTCCACTGTATATTGTGTATGTATAAAGGTTTGCAAGTCGGACACCCTTTGTGGCAGAGGAACTGTGAATAGGGAGACTCTGCTTAGAACATTGAAGTGACTTATTATTGCTACCTGACATCACGTCCACTGTACTGGTGCACGCACACTATCCCAGAACTAAACAATACATGCTCACATAGTTACACAAAATGAGACAAATTTCACATGATTGATAATAAAGGCACTTTAGGGGAGAAGCAAATCCACGGCATTGACGATACATACTGAAGTATAAATGCAAGGCATTGTGATAACTAGATAGGCTCACATTTGCAAAGTATGTCAGCTGTTCTCTCTTCTTACAGACCGCACTCTCCACTTGAACTAATTGTGAATGCCTTTGCTGCCTTGCACCCTGCAGGAAATGCGACAAAACGATTTCACCACAAATCAAGTGAAGATCTGTAGCTCAACCAACAGAATAGTTTGAATTTAAAAAAACTTTCGACTCGAGCTCTTTGGAGCTTATTTTAAAAACAGCCTGTAGAATGGTCATAATCCTGTGGCAGTCTTTGTCATCTATCTTCCTTACTGAGTAATGGTACAAACTATTGACTTTGCTCCCTTGATCTATTTAGCTGTTTCTTTTGTCCTGCTCTGAGCTTCCTGGTGGTAGCAGAGAAAGAGCACTACAGCAGCATTGATCAACCTTCGCAGAACATGCATTAGTGTACATTGTATGCTGGTGGACAAGCAATTAGCAATCAATCCTCGTGCCCCTGCGAGATCAGTCAGCTGCATGTGGCGTTATATGTATTGACAGTACAGAGAATTCTCTCACTTGTTCTTGTTAGCAACTGAGGATGGAGTGCTAAGCCCATATGGCAAAGCTGTGTCAGCTTTGGCTCTTTTCCACAACATTGCTCACAATCTCTCTGCCCACAGTTGGCATCAGGCGTCAGCTGGCACTCTTGCTTTGATATTAGATGATTAGTGGCTAATGAGGCTCAAACAGCTCAATTGATCAGAATGGGTTACATTCAGTGTATTAATTTCGTGTTCACTACAGTTCAATCCAACAAAAGATCCAAAGTTCAGTAACCCATAGAGTACATGGTTGGCATGGATTGCAGCTGAAGTCTCATCATAAACAGATAACTTTTGAATAAGTCACTGTGGAATTTAGAAATAGAAGGAATACTGTTCCAACAAGATGCTATGAATGCGGAAACATTTATTTCATATTATTCAGCGTTTTACCTCTGACAGCCAGGCTTGCTGTGTTGGGTGTTGTGTCTTACACATGCAGATGCCTTTCCTTTTGTACTATGGTACACATTTATGGTGTTTCTGGAGCTTCTATTTTCTGCACACCATCAGTGTCCTTGTATGCCCTTGTTTTCTTTTGGTACTGACTACAAAAATTTAATAGGGGTCCCACATGCGTGAAAATGCACCCTAGGAGCTCTAAACGATAATGTGGAGGATGTAGCCCTGCTAATGCTCGGAGTTTAAGTATGTCAAGCGAGGGGGATTTGTTTACCACACAATTACTTCAAAGTGGGGTGTTTCTGGTGTGTTAACTGCATTCTTTCAGATTTTTGAAGGTGGAAATCAGGCTACTTCCACCAAACAAAATTACAGATTTTGATGGGAAAATTCCAGGGGGGAGCAACAGTTCTTTAACAATTTATTTATGCATTTTCAAATATATAACAAAACAACATACATTGCCATTATCATCAAGTACATAACCACAGTTACTCATTGACAGTGGGCTGCAGTTAACTAAGTCAACCACACAGTAGACAATCATTTTTGTAGCAACACCTATGGATACAGTCTATTATGATTCATCTGAGAGTGTAAGTAAATAGGCGGTGAATGGACTCCAAATGTTTTTCGGCTGGGACACTTGGGGGAGGTTCTTCTGCATAACATTCGAGTTGATCATGGCAATAGCCTTATCATGGAGCCAGTGTTGGTGTTTGGGAGATGTTTGTTTGCCCCAGTGTATTGAGAACCACCTTTTGGCAAGAAGCAATGCTATTGCTTATAACTTACAATTAGCCCGCTGCAGAGACTTAATAAGGCCTAAGAGACACATCTGTGAGGTGTCTTCTACTCTCTCTCGTATCATGGCTGAGAGAGTACGTGTGACTTGATCCCAGTATCTGCAAACCGGAGGGCAGTTCCAGGCAAAGTGTAGGAAATCAGCTGAAAGTGCCCCACATCTAAGACAGTTGGCATCTTCACGGAGACCAAATTTACATAACTGAGCCAGAGTGTAATATATTTGTCATAAGTGTTTAAAATGTATAACCCTAAGATTACAATCCGAGGTTAGCGTACCTGTTAATGCATAGCAATAGTCCCAGTTATCTAAACTGAGTGGCTAATCAAGTGTGTTGGAGGGGGAGGTGCGATGGTTAACACAACTGAAATTAACACTTTCTCTTTGCAAAGAGATTGGGTTTTTCCTGACTACTCGGGAACAGGACCTAAGACTACTGTCTTTCCAGTGAAGACCTCCGTCAGTCCTCCGGCACAGCTCATGCCGCTTTCCCACATAGTGGAACACATCACACCAAAGCACGGATCCCTCCCTCTCTTAGCAGTAGTGAAAATATATTGTGTAAAAAATAGTTAGTGATGCTTGTTCCATAACACCAATCATGACTCGTGGACCTGCCCATGACTAGGGCTGCTGACACTGCCCAGACAGAACTAAACAAAAGTTTATCTATGTTTATATGGTGGAGAGGTTAGCAAGACAGCATTTTTTCAGTACAACAGAGGAACAGTGCTGAGGTTGGTGACTGGTCAGAAGGTGGATGTTGGCAATCTTGGTGCCCTCTTAGCAAACACTTAACGCCAGTTTAAGTGTGTGGCCGTCTTTCTGCGAAATGTTTAATCCGGACCTCCACAGTTCATGATGCAATCAAGAGGTTGGGTGCTGACATTTTACCTTGAATTGCATTCTAATTTTAGCTTCGGCAGAAGACAAAAATAATCGTATGAATCACTGCAAATGTTGTTGACCACTGCAAATTTTTTTTAGGTCTGTGCTTGAAATAGTTGATCAGTGCAAAGTAATGCAAAGTACATAAATATGTACATAATTACACATTTTAGTACAACAGTTGTATTTGCCTAACCCTGCCCCTTCCAACCCCCACTTTTCTGTCACATCCTGGTTTCTGTGATCCGAGCTCAGCTGGACCTTCTTCACCGCAGATACAAACAGCATCTCGTGTTTGAGATACTCCTGCTGCTGCAGTGAGGATAATCTCTATAATGCTCACAACTACTCTTTGGATCAGGGCCAGCGCTATATCAAATACCCAAACTCAAATTATACATAAAGTATGATCGGTTGTACAGTTTCAAGTGCGTGATACCAAAATCTCCCGCTGTAACTCTATCAGCCATGAACAACTGCTTGCTCACGTTGTATTCCGTCTCTTAATGACAGATGTCAGAACACATGTTTAACACGGTTCACACACACTGGCTCGGAATCAATCACAATATCAAAAACCTGGACTCTTTTAGCGAAGGCTGCCATAGTGGGCTTTGGGTAGGAGTGAACCCCTGGCGATGGTCGGGTTGCTAGAGCAACCACAGCTGACCGTCTTTTATTAGGAAGGCGGGGCTTCGGGCGTTCTGTCTGCGCCACTGAACCTGCTCAATACGAGTGGGCGCAAATATTTAAGTGGGCGGGACGGATGGAGCAGCTCATGGAGCAGCCGCATGGATTGACGGGAGCGAGCGTCAATAGCCCTTGTCCCTTCGTGAGGGTCCATCGGCAGTGAATATGGGTCTTCAGGGTGCGGAGTATGTCCTGTGACTGGAATGTACTTTATGCTCATTGATCTCTGACTGCATGCTTTTGTTTACTTTGTTTGTTTTATTGTTACGTTACAAGAGCCGAAGAGATTTGTAGGTCATCTCTGCACACACAGTACCGAAGCTGTATGTTTTGTAGTTGACTGCTGTTCTGGTGTGGACATTTTCTTCTGCTGTGCTAATGTGATGCAGCATACTTGTTTGGCACGCAAAAAGTTTTAATGGAATAAATGTACTAACACCTGATCTGTTTGCATTGCATGCTGTTTTTCTTGTTAAAAAGGCAATCTTCAGGCTGAATCTCTCCGACCGTGCATTTGATTGTCAATAACACTCTTTTTATCTGCTTTTTGTTAAGAACAAGGAGTTTGTGTGCCGGGGGCACGACTATGAGCGACTGGAGGCGTTTCAGCAACGAATGCTGAATGAGTTCCCCCATGCCATTGCCATGCAGCACGCCAATCAGCCCGACGAGACCATCTTCCAGGCAGAAGCACAATGTATCCATACCTGCCAGAGAGCCACGCTTGACTTTTTAAACCTAATATGCATTTGTTGTTGCCTGAAAGTTAATCTTATATGTTGTCCTGTGTAGGTTAAAGCTCAGCATGAATTTGTTATGTTGTAAGTCCACGACCTCTGCTGTTATGACATTTAAATCACACAATTTATTGAAGGGATGGAGTAAGGTCTTTATCAAAGATGCCAGAAACTGGTGACGCATGTGTGCTGTCATACACTTGTATGTTTACTGTAAGCCACATCAGCATGCAAGTTACACCCAGGTGCTCAACCATGCTGACAGGCTTAGGCTTAGACAACGAAAGCATGAGTGTACGCCCTCAGCACTCATGAAAACTAATTTCATATTACATTACAAAAAACAACAACCACATCTAATCATAGCGCGGCAGGCATGGATGGAATAAGGCCCGTGCCCTTCGGAACTTTAAAACAACAGTAGTGATTGGCTGATAAAGGTGAACCCATGTTAGATACAGTGCGAGAGGTGTTGAAGGCATGCTGTTCCAAGATGAGTGTGATTCTAAAGTCTGGAAAACTGACATGGGTGTCGGAAACAATTGATAAAGGGTGATCAATGGGGCTTGATCCATTCAAGCTGGCTGAGGGTTTGCGAGTGGCATGGAACACTCAATTGACCCATTCTAGGATGTTAAAGGAAAGATACATTCATCTCTAATTATTTTCAGTACATAATTATAATTGTTTTTAAACACAGTAAATTGAGTTTCAGCTTCAGCAGTCCTTTCTGTACCGATTTACATGTAGAGTGGGACATGGTTTAATTTTGCATCCCTTCCGCTTACCTTTAGTGATTCTCTGACTGGTGTTCTTTCATGTTACAGCTGCTCATTTTTTCCCTCTCACAGCGTGCCAGATATGTTTGTACAGCTTCATTACACAGCAGAATATGATTTACATCTGCTGATGCAGTGGTAGCAAATCCGCCATTATGTTCACAGACATCCCATTGTACAAAATATGAAGTAGGGCTCGATTCTGCCAGTGTGCTCTTTGATCATTTTAGAAGTTAGCGTAAATGTTTTTTCGCAGTAAACTGAAAGTTAATTGTTAGATTCTGATTTTCTATTTCCCCTTCGTTTTTCCATAATATACCTGGATGGTGCAGTTGAAAAATAGCAATAACTTGTAAGCACAGCTTGAGAGTGCTAGAGGCTTTTCATATTATTATGGACTTAGCAAGTCACCGAATGCTTGCTATGGCAGAGTTGATTGATCTAAAACATTCTTGTTCCGATGTGGTTTGCTTGATCCGTAGAACTTGACTGGAAGTATCTGCCCCACCTTATCATTTCTTTTATTAAAGCCGACTAGCGGCACTAAACTATGTAACTCTAGAATACTGTTCCTCCTAACTTTTTGGAAGTAACTTTGCACACAGCAGTACCTTCAAAGCAATAGTCTGATCTGGGCAGTACAGAATATATACTGATGTTTAAGGAACATTAAGAGTTTCTCTGTAAGCTTCTTAATAGTTCCTTGACATCTAATAACTCTCAATGTCTCTGTAATCTTAGAAAATAGCAAAATGACCTTCTTAACCTCTTATGGTATCTCCAGCGCAAACAACTCTTAATACAATGTGTATTATTCATAGTAACTATTTTTTCTTTTTACCACTATATCACAGATCCATATTTTTCTTTACCAAAATAGTGTTCAGTTGTAAATGTAGAAAACACTGTTAAATAAAAAACGCATAAATGAGGTGCTGCCTCCTCTAACAAGACAATACATAATCGTGATTGTGGGTCTTGGGAAAAGCCATCACACATTTCATCTGCCAGTAGTGCATGAGTTCTATATCCCAGGAAGAATCACACATCATGTTTTCACAGTGGTCTTTAAATACAAAGTACACTAATGGTGTTTTCATTGTAAGTGAAAGGCGCACTACTTCCTGAACTTGTCTCCTTGTCGATAATTATACCTCCGAATATTTCCTCTGACCTTCTCCGAGAGGTGTTTAGGCTCTAGCCCTTCCTCAATAACTTTGATGGCAAACAATGTTTGCCTGTATAAAAGTTCACAATTCGAGTTACGGTGTCCTGGGTTTTAGTGAGTGAATATCTGGCAAATTGGCTGTGCTCTGTGGATCTTCAAGATGCATACTTTGCATTTCTGTTGTAGCAGTTTCCTCACAGTCAGTTTCATACATTTATTGTGGACCACCACCACTATAAATACTGAGTTCCGTTATCAGACAAGGTCAGTCTGAATGATTTCCGCTGGTATTGTGGATCTGTTTGGTGCATTTCTTCACACTGAAAGTTAAACCTATGGCGACTCAAACATTTTGAAATTAATATCTGGTCAGAATCCATTTGTTCTGCCACTATTCCACTGCATAGGTGATCTGTACAGGGACCGACTCTAAGTTTTAATACTTACCAGGCCTTGCAGTGTGTGTACTATATAGCAAATTATGGTTATAGAAAAGGATATCGATATCAAACGATCCTACACTTTAAACGGGCTTTCCTAGATATCACTGAGAGGCTAGCCTTTCCTTCTATGAAGAGATCTTCCTATGTGAAGAACACAAGGCCTCTTGGTTCAAGATAAAAGCATTGTACCTTTCATGTTCTGAGCCTCATCACCCCCTTTATAAATATTTTGCCCATCCGGTCCTTTCAATGAACTATTTTCAACAGAGATGGCTGGCCTGAATTATACAAATTGCTCCTATGTTTTCCTTGTTTTAGGATAAAACATTGTAAGAAATTGGGTTACTGGTGTGGCGGGTTAAACCCTACTTACCCAGCAACCACTTTTCTTGTCATGGTGAAACCCAAGGAAACCCCAAATTAGCCTATGCTTAACCCTCTGGTAACTTGTCACAGAGCAGTCAGGCTTAATTTAGAGGCAATGTGTAAAGTACTTATGCAACACTTCAAACAGCAATAAAGTGAAAACACAACACAAGAAGAAACCCACAACAATTTAGAAAAGTAGAGTAAAATCTAATAGATTTTTTTAGATCAAAACAACAAAAATCCAATTAGTAGAACCGCAGATATGCAATTCAAAAAATGTAAGGAAAATACGGCCTAAAAGCACAAAGCGCCAACTGTGGTAATCTGGTCATGCCTAACTGGATTAAAGTCACATGTTCTGGTTGACTGCGATGGAGCACAGGCCGGATACAGGGACTAAGTTTGGCCCTCTGAACAGAGTACCTTAAATCCTGGTTGCAGAGCTGTGTGAGAGCCTGCTTCAAGCAGCAATGGCTCCGAGGGTCTGTGGAATGCGATGCGGGGTCCTGTGTTTAGGATGTGCCAAGCAGCAGCATTTCCAAAGAGCTGCTGGGCTGCCGTGCAAAGTTCTGCATCGAGGATGTGCTGGGCAGTGGCAGTTCCAAGGAGCTGTGGGGTGGCAATGCGAAGTCCTGCATTGAGGATGCATCGTACAGTGGTGGTTCCAAGGGAATGCAGGCCTGCGTCAGTTCTGCTCACAAGGCCACGTCTGGGCTAGCTGAGCACTTTCAGTCCTTCTTACAAGGGCCCAGGACTTAGGTAGCACCACTAAGGTGGCAAGACTCACAGCAGGCAGAGTCCAGGTGCAGGTTTCAAGGTGGTTGGAGTCTTTTCTGTCCCTGAGGCTCGTATCAGGAGGCCAGCCAACTAGTCCTCACAGTCACTCCGGTGATCCTGGTTGCGAGATGCAGATCCATCTCTTTTCATTCAGACAGCATGGCAGAAGAACAGCAGGGCAGCAGAGTAGCAGTCCTCCTAGCAGTGGAGCAGCACAGCAGTCCTTCTGAGTCTTCCATAGAACCAGAAGTGTACTAAAGATTTGGGTCTGTGAAGCCACTATTTATGCCTCGTGGCAGCTTTCAAGTAGAAGAAAGTGTTGGAGGTTTCCACCCCTAGAGTTGTTTGGAATTTTTTGGCTCCCTGCCCTGGCCCCAGCTCATCTGGGAGTACAAAAGAGTAGTTATAAACGCTTTGTGAGTGTGCTTGGGACGAACATTTCTTGATGTGCAAATGTGGAGGGTGACAACTCATCCCTCCTCAAGTCAGATATGGCCCATCCTGCTAACATCTAGTACCCCTTTACCTTTGTTATCTGGGAGCAATATAGAAACATACATAGAGTAGCTGCCAGCTATGTCTTGTCATGTGACCCAGGATGCAAGCTGCAGGCACCAAACGGTTAGGACAAGAAAATCACAACTTTCTAAAAGTGGCATTTTCAGAATTATGACTTAAAATCCGAAATTACCATTAAAGAGGATTCTAAATTACAATTCCTTGGGCATCAAACATGACAGTCTTACCTGCTCCCAATTGAAAGTTATTACTAATTAAATGTATTAAGGTTACACAGTGTTATCCTATGGGAAAGGTAGACCATGCAGAAGCAAAAAATCGTATTTAAGGGTTTTTCATGACTAGGACATGTAAAGTTTAAAGTACATGTCCAACTTTTTACATACACTGCACCCTACCCTATGGGCTGTTTAGGGCCAACCCTAGGGGTGACTATTATGTATTAATAAACAGGAAGGTTTGAGCCTTGCAAAAGGTTTACCTTGCCACGTTAAAGTGGTAGTTTAGAATTGCACACACAGGCTGCAATGACAGGCCTGAGACCTGTTAAAAAGGCTTCTTAAGTGGGTGGCACAATCAGTGCTGCTGGCCCACTGGTAGAATTTAATAGGCAGGTCCTGGGCACATGTAGTACATCTTCATTAGGGACTTAGGAGTATATTAAATGAGCTAAATGGGCATAAGCCAATTTTACCATGTTTAAAGGGTAGGGCTCTAGTGCTTAAGTACTGGTTAGCAGTGTTAAAGTACTCAGAGTCCTAAACGTTAACATGAACAGTTTCAGAAAACAGGCTTGTGAAGGCAAATTGTTTGTAAAGTGCCATAGGTTTGTATTCTGGCTGGCAATGGAATGTGAGATCCTTGAAGGATTTTTTAATGTCATTTGTCAGGAGTACAACTGTATAATTTCCATTCCTACTTTCTGTACCTCTTCATCTTTCAAGGACTCAAAGCAGCAATGTTATATCATCTCTAAAGTCAAGTATATGACAATTCTGAAAGATACTTCTAACCACTGATTTCTCAAATGTTTTGCAGGCATCAGATTGGACACAGAATATCTTGACCAGTACCTCTGAGCACCAGTAGATTGCCCCAACCGTCTGCGTCTGTATCGTCTGTGCCTGATACAATGTGTGTTGTGCCTATGAAGGCAGCACACTGACATCAGTTCCTTTCTTTCCACTCTGACAGTTGCAGATCCAGGGAGCTACTTTGGTCATTTTTTGAAAAAATACATTCTCAACTGTTACTGACAATTTTTTTCTGCTGTTTCCAGTGTGCAGATAATTATGACCCATCAGAAACCTACAGGTTTTAAACCATGTTAGGAAATGCCACAGACAGATGTCTGTGACTGATCCACACTTGTCCTGCCTTTGGTGCCCTGGGCTAGGCCACAACTTGAAGACCTGCTTAGATTGCGTGTTGATGACCTCAATGGTGATTTGGGAGAGAGCAATGAAGCTCCTCCTCGCACAACATCGAAAGACTCCATGTTGTTCCCACTCCCAAGGATGGTCTCAGTCATTCATGTGCCTGCTCCCGAGCCGTTACCCCAACAGGTCTTCGTCGAAATCCAAATTTTCATCAGGTAAGTCAAAGAAGAAAAAAAAAAGTTGAACTGCCATTCGACTTCCCCGCACCTTTCCAGACCCAGGAAAATAGCACTGGACCACTCCGGTGCCTCGTGGTCGCACTCCCACACACCTCTTGTGGTACTGGCACCAAATCAGTCTTCATGCTTTTTCTGACTTTCCAGACCCTTGATTGATTTCTGCTTAACTATCGTAGTTGTATATAGAAGTATCCTGCATCTTTAGGCAGCTGCCTCTCTGGAGCACCTTCGAGCCCTATGAAGTCAGGAGTCTTTCCAATCAGGTTACCTTCAGCGGGTTCTACCCTGATACCGATCAAACCCCCTGTATCTGCCTTTGATTCCAAACTGGCCTCAGCTCCGAGCACCACTCCGGCTTCATGACTTTTGCCAACACTTAATTCTGTGGCATTGCTACTGGCATCACCAGTGCCGGGTGATGTTCCAATTGTCCTTTCCTACTCCGAGACGGTGCTACATAGATGACAATTGAGGTCAAGACTGGCACCCTGGTCTACCTTTCTGCCTTGATACAGCAGAATTAATTTAGGAGGCAGAGTACAAGGTCTTCAACCGGGCTGATGGTATTGCTCAAGGTTTTCCTGAAGGCAACTGGTATGAGGAGTAGGGTGATGACGGTGGGCTAGACACTTCCCTGACACTGGTTTAGTAGTTCCTCCTGGTCCGACCACTGAGGAGAGTGCATCTTTTGTGCATCTTTTGCCATGGTGATCAGATGGGCAGCTGACAAACGTAACCTTCAACTTCTGGTGTTGGAAGTGAAAACTAACTTATTAAAGTTGGTCCTCAGAGGAACAAATTAGCTTAAAACCTGTGCTTCTGTTTAATGAGGCCTTTATGGACGCCATCTTGGGGCCTGTCCCAGGCCCTGTTCAGGGGTTCTAGTAAACTGCCAGGTGGCCCGTCGAACAACCTGGCTCTGGGGAACCCCACTTTTTGAGCTGGCATCCTAATCCAGAGAGTTAAGTGGTGCAGGCCTTCTCAGCGTGGATCAATCCAGGGACCTTTTCCACTAAGACAGTGCAAGAGGATGCACGTATAAGGAGAAAATATATTTTCTTCCACTAGCTTGGCCCTGCCGTTAGTTAATATTGTTTGGCTTCTGGGCCACTATTTCCCACAGTGTGGATTTTGGTGGCACCGGTGCTCCCCATTGTCCATGATGAAGCTCGAGCAACGCTTACCCAGGCCATCACTAATGGCCGGGTTGTGGCAAAATTCACAATATAGTATGAATTGGACACCACTGACTCCATTGGCAGAGCAATGGGTTCTCTGTGGACTCTCAGATGCGTCACTTGGATATAGACACCAGCTTTTCGTGGTATGTCGAATCAAGTTTGATGGACATGCCCTTCAGTGGCTTGTGCTTGTTTGGTGCAAAGGCGGAGCAGTACTAGAGCTCTTTATTTAAGAATAGCAGTCACAGCTCGCACCTTAAGATTTGCTGCTGCCCAGCGCCAGCAGCATTCCTCCTTTCATCACTCCCATGGCAGCGGTAGAGAATTTCAGCATCGCTAGTACCACCCACTTCTCCAAGGCCAACAGGTGCTCCAGACATTTGTGGCCGAGGTAAAGGATCCCATGGGCCACGTGGGCAGAAAGGGCACTGTTCTGCCCAGTATTAAACCCCTCTCTACTTCTGCCCTCACCAAACCTCTTTAGTGCACATCCATCTAGTAGGCGGCACAATAGGTTGTTTTCTACCTGCATTGCAAGTGGTCACCTTGGACAAGTGGGTGTTACAGATTGTGCAGCAGGGTAACACAAAATCTGTGACACCACAACCAATGCCACCATCTTGACAAAGGTTGTCGGAGGACAATCTGTATTTGTTGCACCAAGAAGTTTGTGCTCTTTTGGCTAAAGGAGCCATCAAGAAGGTTCGGACACTACAGGTAGGCGGTAGTTTATACTTCTGCTACTTTCTGGTGGCAAAAAAGAGTTAAGGTCTCTGTCTTGTTTTGGCTCTTCACTCTCTCAATGCCTTGCTAAGAAAGGACAGGTTCAAAAAAATGATCATCCTTACTCAGGTCCTGTCTGCCCTGTACCCTGGAGACTGGATGGTAGTCTTGGACCTGGAGGATGCCTATGTCAATATTCCTGTCTTGCAGGTGCACAGATGTTACCTGCAGTTCAGGGTGGGCTCCAAGCACTTTCAGTTTGCTGAGTTCTGTTTCGGCAACACCAGTGCTTCTCAGATGTGCACAAAAGTGATGACAGTGGTTGCTGCTCATCTTCGGAGGTTGGGGAATCCCGTTCTTCCCCTGCCTTGACTATTGGCTGTTGAAGACATGCTCACCCAAGGCAGTCGTCACCCACCTCCAGACTACAGCAAACTCTCTTCATTCATTAGGTTTTACTATCAACATGCCAAAGTGACATCTGACTCCTTCAAAATGCTCCCTTTCATCAAAGCTAGTCTGGACACTATATAGTTTTGCACCTACCCTCTAGCGTGGCGCATCCAGGATATTTGGTGCATGATCCTGATGTTTCACCCTCAAACCTGCATTTCGGTAAGACTGACTGATGCTACTGGCTCTGATGGTCTCCTGCAACCTGCTGGTCAAACATGCCAGATGGCATATGTAGGCTTTGCAGTAGGATCTGAAGCCCCATTTGGTGCAACGTCAGTGAAATCTCTTTGACCGGGTCCATATTTCAGAAGAGACTGCTAGAGAGCTGCAGTGGTAGCCATTGGACCACTATATGGTCAGCGATAGAAACCTCTCCCTTCCCCTTACATCGCTGATGGTGGCAACATATAATTCACTTCTGAGGTGGGATTGCCATCTGGAAGAGGTTGATATCAGCGGACTCTGTTCTCTGGTGGAAACCTGCCTTCAAATCAACTTGTTGGAGTTGCAGGCCATCCACTTGGCGTTAAAAGCCTTTCTGCCATCCTTCAAAGGGCGGCTGGTTCAAGTGCTCACATGCAACACTGCTGCCATGTGGTACTGCAACAAGCAGGGTGCGGTGGGATTGTTTACCCTGTGCCAGGAGGACCTGTGCCTCTGGAAATGGCTGGAACGTCCGGGCATCTTCCTGATCGTTCAACATATGGCGGGACCTCTGAATGCCAGGGCAGACAAACTCATCACTCACCGCCTTGTAGACCACAAAAGGCATCTGGAGGTGGTTCAAGGTTTCTTCCAAGAATGGGTAGAAACTTTACTCAATCTATTCACCACCACCAAAAGTGTGCAGTGTCCGTACTTCTATGCATTGGAGTTTCCAGTGCAGTTCTCGATAGGAGACACATTCTGCTTGGAGTGGAACATGGGACTCCTGTCAACCTTTCTGCAATGTCACTCTGGCCTCTGGTCCTCAAGAAGATCAGGATGGACTGCGGGCCCAAGTCATCCTAGTGGCTCCGCACTGGGCATGGAGATAGGTATCAAGAACTCCTGGGTCTGAGCATCCGTCCTATGATCAGACTGCCCCATTGGAAGGATCTCCTGTCGCAGTAGCAAGATCGGGCTGTGCACTCAAACCTCTGCCCACTCCATCTTCATGCTTGGAAATTGAGCAACGACTTTTGAGAGAATTTGACCTTCCTTCCAAGATTGTAGATGGTATTCAAGCAAGATGATGTTCGGGCAGCCAGGTGTCCCCTAACAAAGTCATTATATGCCTGCCTTTGGAACAGATTTGTGGCTTGTTTTTTCAGACTGGTGCATAGACCCACTTCATGCCCATTTGTCTGAGGTGTTACTGTTTGTGTTGTCCTTGGCCCAGCAGAGCCTGGTGTTTTGGCACTGTTAAACGTTATTTGGCACCTATCTCTGCATATTTGAGGTTGCCAGATCAGCCACCCCTGTTTGTTAACTTAATCTGTTTCTGAAAGGTTTGCAGCACATGTTCACATGTTTCCACCTTCTCCTTTCATTATGCCCCTGTGGGCCATGAATCTGATTCTTACCTTTCTTTGTAGTTATCCATTTGAGCCCACACATAGCTGTCCTCTTAGGCTTCAAACTCTCAAAACGGTGTACTTGGTGGCCATAACATCCACACGGTTGGTCTGCAAAGTTTAGGCTCACTCAGTTCAACCACCGTATACTGCATTCAATCAGAACAATCTGGTTCTCGGAGCATGTGCCTCCTTTCTACTCAAGGTGGGGGTCCTTTCCCCATCGGTCAAGAGATCACCCTTCTGGCATTCTTTGCTCGATCTCAGCCTTTTAAAGGATGATGAGAGGCTCTATCATTTGGATCCAAAGAGGGCCCTTAGTTTTCATATTGATCGTACCAAGAATCACAGATTGGACAATCAGTTTTCAATTGGATATTTTGGAGAAAAGACAGGTAAATCTGTGCAAAGGAGGACCATCTCTCTATGGTTTATACCCTTCGTAAAACTCTGCTGTGCATTAATGAACAAGGAGCCCCAGAAGGATTGAGGACTCACTCCACCAGAGCCAAGGCTGCGACTACTGTGTTAGCAGGCATGGTTCCTGTCCTTGATATTTGCCAAGCAGCTATGTAGATGTTGCTTCATACATTCATGAAGCACTGCTCTCCATTGACATCTTAAGGATTTTGGGGGCATTGGGCTTGAATTTATGGTTCACTTTTAACTCTTTCATACCCTCTTCTGCCAAATCACTGACAGTGCACAGGTGCCTACATCTAATATTTAGGGATACGACATGTGTTTTTAATATTGTAACACAGCAGCAGTTCACTAATATTACTGCAAATAATCTCTGTGATCCCTGTCCATTTCTCATGTGTGAGGTCCTATTGTGATCTAAAATAAACCTTTGTTTATGGATGTTGCATGAAAAATAAACACATTTCACTTCAAAATGTCTGTAATAGTTTCTCACACATCGCCCCATTAAAAATAAATTAAAGGAAAATGGTGTTTAAAACAATTTCTTTAAGAACCATTCAAGGTCATCAAGGCAAGACTCTCTGCAGAACAGAGCTGACTCTATCATTGAGTCCCCTGGAAGGCTGGGGCCCTGGGCCAGAGACCACTTTGCCCATGCTTTAAAATGTCTCTGATGCTGTCTGGATAGTCTGGTCCATCGTGAGAGGCACTTTGCGTGCTCAGTCCTGAGGACTTCTTAGTTTGTCATTTCGCAGACTCTCCACCATAGTGGTTATTGCTGTGATATCTTTTGTTAGGTAATGAATCTGTGGATAGAAGTCTCTTCCAGAAGAGCAAGTTACTTACCTTCGGTAACCCCTTTTGTGATACCACAGATTCCTTACTAACTCTCCCTTTCTCCCCACTGTGTGAACTGCACTTTCTCCGAAAGAAGGTCTTTGTAGAAACAGCATATTGGTAACATTCTCACGTGGCTCCACATCGGTGGGTGTGGAATGTGTCAAGAATCTGATGTCAACATGCCAGTGTTGCACCTATATAGACAGTACACATATTACATCTGGCGCGAACAATGTCGACACAGCAGTCAGTTCCATCTGCTGGCCCACAGAGGTACTGCTAACAATCTTCTAAATACAGCCTCGTGCCTGGGAAATATTCTGAAGTAAAGAGTCTGCAGTTAGCTAGAGTCTTTACCAGAAAAGGCATTTCTGAAGGTAAGTTACTTGCACTACTAGCGCAAGCAACTGATTGTTCCACTGGTTTTAGGACGTTAGAATTAGTTATCCTTAATGCTCAGTTAAATTTGTAATATAATTCACTAGACACTTGGATGTCTCCTGAAATAAACTCGATATGTACAGGACCTATTCAGTAACACTAGAGATTGCAATAACAGACCACATAGTTTTTCTCTCTAAAAGTTATCCAGCTGGTGTTCCTGGCTTGCTTCACATTTTCCTCTTAGAACCTCTTCCTCGACGTGACCACAGTTCTTGGAACCAAGACTTGTTTATCATGTTTCTTTGAATAACAGTCTTCTTGCCAGCCATGTCACCCGGAATAACCAATAATGACTATGCATGTTGAGACAATGACACTCGTCCATTTAGAAAGGATGGTAAGCATTCTAGTATTTTTCCTAGACTTTCATCTTCTTTGACGTAGGACTTTCTTTGCTAATTAAATCTCCAGTGGATATTTAACTTATTCCTTAATGAGTCTACACCGTAAAGTTTAAGTGCTACATACTGGTCATTTTTGTTTTGGTTTGCTGAATTAAATACAGGTAACTATGCAGCTAAAGCTGCTTTTGCAAAGTGAATAGCCTCACGTATTGTAGAAGGCAACAAACTGCGTGTTTGTTGCTTCAAGGTGGCATTCATGAACACTGTATTAGATGTGATTTAACTTTGGTAGCTGTGTAATTATTGATTGCATTTGCATTTCAACTTCATGGGCATCTTCCTATGCCCTTTACATGCACTCATGTTTGTGTGCTTCTCATTAAAGTGATGCTCTCTTCTTCATCTGAATGTTTAAAGGAGTATTTTTGAGGCACGGTCGCTGTTTTTAGTTAACTTCATTTCTCCCTTCGGTGAGGAAAGCTGACGACAAGCAGGGCATAGAGTAACAAGCAAGTGATCCTTCTGATGACTCATTCTTCAAGGCTTGTTTCCATTGCCACCATACAGGGGTGGGTTGTACCCTTTGAAAGTGGTGGGGCGATTCAAGTGCCCCACAACTCCCCCCCCCCCCCCCAAAAAAAAAACTCCCTCCAAACCCTCAAAGTAAACCACCCCTCCCTCCAAAAGCTGAAATAAAACCATAACACTAACTACAAAATAAACACAACCACTATACGTACATGCATTCTACACACATGCATTACTCATTTAAAATTAAAAAAACGACACTTACCCACAGGCTGTGCACCCCCCTCAGTGCTTTCATCCTTCTCCAATGCCAGAAGAGCTGCCCTAACCAATATGGACGCTGCTCTCATGTTGTTAGCCTGCATGAGAGAAGTGCCTGAATTGGCTGGAGCGGTGTGGCTCGATGCTCCTTTAGGCCCTGTAGGCCTGTGCTTGGTCTTCATCCAGCTGTCTTAAGACAGCTGAGTGGAGAGCTTCAAAGTGCACATGTCATTTTGACTGGCGCAAAACAGCTGGTCAAAGTGACATATGCACTTTGGAGCGTCCAGTCAAGCCACTGCTCCAGTCCTCTGCTGCCCATTGGCAGCAGAGGACATGCCCAGCAGGGCTCTGGGCTGGTGCATGCTGCTCTGTTAAAAATAAAATGGCAATTACATTTTTTCATTGCCATTTTATTTTTGCCTGCGCAGCTCCCAGTGGGCTGAGGAAACCGTCGCTTCCAACATGAACCTCAACCTCTGTTCATTGGTTGTACCAGGGAACTAAGAGAAGTAGGTGAGCATCGCTGACCTTGTGACACATTATTTATACCAGAAGGCAATATCTTTAGTTCTCAGCAGCTTAGGATTGTGCACCAAACAAGGATATTTCTAGGTATAGTCACCTTAGAGACGCGCCACCAACTGATGCATTGCCAATGAACTTGTTGAACAGGAAGGTAGTTACATGAATACCAAAAGGAAGGTCTAGAACACTGAGACTGTGCTTACCCTAATGTTGTTTTAATGTTGTTGGGAAGTTTGATGTTACAAGCTTTATTTGTGAAGTTTTATTATTTTCCTCACATGCATGAAACAATTTTAGCACAAAGAATGTATTATTTTTTCATCTCGGCTGAGTTCATTTAGCGTTAACGTTCTCAGTGCGGTGAAATTTCGCTTTCAATGCGCAGATAATATTGCATTGGCAAAGGTGAAGTTAAACTAGTAAGGGTTGCATTCTTCAAAATAAAATGATAATTGGGACCGTATGAAAATAAAAAATATTTGTACAACACTAGTCAGCATAAAGGGAACAATAATGTGTTACTTGATTTTTTTTTTCTCCAAAATGGGGAAAACTGCGGATTGGGCGAGTCATCGGTCATATGGAGTGTTGGAAACAGCAGTAAATCCTGTTCGCACTCTTCACCAGTTTAAGGGTTTTCCTTTTATTTTTGACAGTTACTGACATGAATTGAATCCGTCAGAGAACGGATTTAAGATGGATATGTAGCACTTGTAGACCACTGATTGTGGTCTCTTCCAGTAACATCATCAGCGCCATTGCACATTTGGGAGTTTGTAAGCCCCTGCTTGATGTGTCCTGGAGTCACGATCTAGCCCCCCAATGGTATATTCTTTGGAAGGGCAGAATAACTAACAGCGTTCTAGTAACTGGCCTGTAAGTCATTTCCTATGTTAAAGAAATGTTGATGGCTTTTGGTGGCCTGCAGAACATCTAGTGCTCTCATTTCATTCTTTCCCTGCCACTGTAACTGCAGCTTGACATGGAGCAGTGTGGCCGAGGGCAGTCACGGGTGCAAGGAGACCGAAATGAAACTCCATGGCTGGTAATTTGCAGGTATTGCCAGTGGCTTGTTTCTTCATTTGATCTGTGAGGATGTGAGTAGTGATATGGCCATGACAGAGCACGTATGTGATTAGAATGTTAAATGGTAGTTTCATCCATGATAAAACTACACTCTTGTAGCAGATTTATCAAGCTTAGGATGCAGAGCATTAGGCACTGGAATTATACGCTTTCAGAATACTGGCACCAATTCCACATAGCTGAGCCTACAGCCAGCCGATTTCTAGGTCAACATTTTTTGGATTCCGCATGGCACCTTAACTTTTTTTTGCCCAGATTTGCAAATGTATGCAGTAACACCAATACCCGACAGCCAAGAAGTGCTTCAGCGAGAGGGTATTCCTGACAACATCAAAAGTTTTTACAAAGTGAATCACATCTGGAGATTCAGATATGACAGACCCTTCCACAAAGGAACCAAGGACAAGGAGAACGAATTCAAGGTAGTCTTTTATACCTGTTATATTGATGTTTCAGACAGAAGGAATTACCTAGTGCTTCTGTAGCTCAACAGAAGAAAACCTCTTACCAGAGTTTAGTTTATTGTTATTTAACAGTAGAAATAAATACTGTGAGTACGTTATATTTATCATTTGTGTGTAACATGCAAACCTAAAATATAAAAAGCTTAATTATGGCTAGTGCAATGCTCTGGTATACCGGGGGTATTACCTACATGGTGATCATGCATTTCTCCTGCAATGTAGCCCTGTCTGCAGTTTTGACATAAAGAGCAGCTTCCAGAAGTACCTAGAATGCACCATATGCATATTTCTTACCCATACACCTCACTGGTGTCCTTTTCTAAGGAAGCTCCGTGGTGCCAGAGGTGATATTAAAATGTAATAATACTTTGTGATATTGCTCATGAGCCCTCATCAGTGCTATCGATGTTTGCTGCATGTCTGTAACAATGGTATCCCTTCTCTCTCTTCTAGAGAGTGAGAACCCCCGATCCAAACCTGTTTTACTCCTTCCAAGGTGCTCTTCACCTTTGTTAAGCATCTTCACGCTGAGAATCTTCCAGTCAAATCTTTGGTCAAAAACACTGTGAAACCACGGTTCAGTGATATTAAATCAGAGAAAAATACGGCTACGTGTGATGTTGCCGGGATCTTTTCTCTAAGTAGACCAATATTCATCATGTCTGTGCACTGAGGGTACAGAGGAAAGAATGCGCTCTTAGTCTTGTTACTATTTTTAGTCCGATTGTAATTGCAGCACTTGGAGGGGATGAATTTTGGCGGCAGATAATCCCAGACTCTGAAAGGCAGTGCTTTAAGATTAGGACTAGCATGTGGTTTGTACAAGTATCACCTTTTTAGAAAAGCCATACTAATGTTGCAACAGTTAAGGTTGGAACATCTCTATTCCATCTGCCGGACTTAAGAATGTGGGCCATTCCCCACAGTCTGAACTTTATTCTCTAGTTTGGATGTTTTGCTTTAAAATTAGTTCTCTGCGCCTAAATTATTCCTTACTGATATAAGAATGTGTCCCTAATTGTTACGTTGCCCTCTAAATGCCTTCTTTACTCTACCATATTACTATCCACATAATGAGCAATTCACCTTCCCGAATTATAAATGTTCCCTTAGCATTTGAGCTGTATGGTTTGTTTGTGTAGAGCTGCAAAAATCAATTTTCTACTAGTTATTGTATTCACTGTGTAAAATGTGTGCCATGTTTTAAAATGGATAATCATCTCTTCGTTGCTGGTTTGTTTTTCTCTGATATTAACATGTACAAATATTTTGTTTTTAAGAGCTTGTGGGTGGAGAGAACTGCACTTACACTGGTGCAGAGCTTGCCTGGGATCTCTCGGTGGTTTGAGGTGGAAAAACGTGAAGTGGTAGGTATACGCTTTTATACCGGCTCACCTTTAGCCTCAGCAGAACAATTGGTTTGCTAATATAAATTTCAATTTCTCGGGCCTGATGTGCTGTAGCAGACTGAATAATTGTGCGACATATGCCGTGTGTACCGAGAGTATTTTCTCATAATGATGTCAATAATGTCGGATCTTATTTCCTTTGGAAAGTTCAGATAATGATGACGTCACATAGGCGCCCATGTGTTACATAAATAGTGCCCCGTCCCCCAGTGCTGGATGAGGTTACTGTGAGCCTACGCAAAGCAGACTTCAGTAGTTTCCATTTAAATGGAATGTTGGCAGACCACATTTTTTTTTTTTTTAGATCTGTAAGGGATATTTAGTGCTGCAAAAAAGGCAAAAGTGCAAATGGACTCCTCTCTTTTGTTTCAGTTTTTAATGACAGCTCTGGTTTTTCCAATTCACAGAATGCATCAGTACTGTTTGGTGTGTTATTTACGACTACAAGTGTTGACAGCAGTTTGTTGGCCATGTTGGGACAGTAGACGAGCAAACCATTTTTGATGAAAAACACATTTATGTTCATCCATCCTGCTGTACATTTTCAAGCACATTGCCCAGTCATTGACATATTTGGCAAAACTGTTAGCTTTACAAACCCTAGACCTTTTTAGAGGTTGCTAAAATTGTTCATGTCACACAAAACATTCGTGCTATCCTTATTGTTTCTGACACCCGGATCTTTGCTACCCTTAATCTGTATCTAAACAATTGCCTGGATCAAGGGTGGTTAACTTGTGGTCCTTGGACCATGAACCAGGGAGTCTGCAGTTGTTTAGAAAATTAAATTATATTAGCAGATTTAAAAAGTTGCCTATTAAAAGGTACGGTAATTTTATTATTGTTTGAACTTATTGATTTTGAGCGTGGGCATGAAAAAAATATTATATACGCCCAGTTGGGCATGATGTATTGAATATCATTTTGAATTTCGTAATATGTAATTTGATATGTCAATTTAATTATCAGGAAACTTAATAAGGTGAAGTATTTTCTGCACATGAACAGGACATTCTGCCACTGGACTATGAAATGCTGTATTATAAAAATGTTGTTTTTGTCTGGTAGATCTCAGCATTAGTCTTTCTTTATTTTTCTTATCATTTTTTGATGCATAAAAATAGTGCCTGTAGTGCAGGCAAATCGGGCTGCAAAGAAGGCATACGCCCGAAACACTTTGCCCTTTTTTTTACCTTGATGCCAATAAACCATTAAGTGCCACAATTCCTGAAGCGCCACCTCTTCAGTGAAATGACTGTCAATTTGCTATAGTTAATAAAACACATACATAAAAAGAAAAAATGAAGTTTTAAGATGAGCTTTAAAAAGAGAGAACGCATTAGGAGCAACAAAGACAGTGATATGCTGCGGTCTAGAATATCACTTCATGTTTTAGAAATAAAACCACATTTTGAAAAACTGTAACCTTTACGGTAAAATTAAGATTTTTGATTTTTTTTTATAAATTCAACAAATTATTTTATATTTTGTGTATTTGTTGAATGTGTACTTGCTTCTATATTTTTATGCATTGTTTTGAGGTTCAAGTCTTAGAAGGTTCTTAGCCCGCCAGATTCCAATAGTGATCAATTGGGTGTACACAGGTGTCAAAAGGTTAAGCCCCACTAGTCTAGGTGCAGGAATCAAATCTGTACCTATAGATGTTTAATACACATTTGTGTCCCTGATACAATGAAAATGGGAATGTGTCATAAATGGGCACACACGCTGCCCTTACAAGGATATGCATCATCGCCTCTTTTCATCCACAACGATTTGATCATACTTGTTTATCCTATGTTTGGTGACTTCCTCTGTGGGGACCAAGCCCCATTGTTTCTCTTGCACTACTTGCTTTTTTTCCCGTTCTGTTTTCCTATTACTTATGCCTGGGTATCTTAAACCACAATGTTCTATTCATGCTTTCTTCATCTCCTATGAGGTGTGTGCTCCCACTGGTGCACTGTCCACCTGGAATAGTCTTGTATGCATGCTGAGTAATGGTCGCCATGTCCAAAGTAGACTGCGAGTTTTATCATTAAGAAGAGGTATCATGAGGTAGAAGATAGGTTCAGGATCTCGGGAATAAGGGCGGGTCTGCCTGCCTTTCTTTTCAGTGAGGCAGCAGAGCATCCCATGCTGTCTTCACTTTCCCGTGTGGTGATAATACAAGTACTCAAATGTGCCTGAAGACCATAAAAGTGCCAGTTTGCGTGACCGTTTTTCAAACTTTGTCTGATAACCAATTTCAGCTTGATCTGCTTCTCAGAAAACAAGGAAGGAACATTGCATGTCTAAGAGCTGATGGCTTTCTAGGGAGCAAACTCTCAATTGCTGCTTAAACTCTGTCCCTCTATCAGGTTGTGTTCTGTTACCATCCTTTCTACTTGTGCAGGCCCTGAGCTGTCATTTCACTGTGGGATTCAGTCATTCTGTCTTTATGGTTTTGGTGCTGCTTCCACAGAGCATTTCGACCTTGAGCACGCCTCCCTTACTGGGCCAAGGTAGTGGAAACAAGTAACTGGAACTTAGTCAGGTTCCTCTTGTTGGCGCCCTCTGCTGCAGTCCAAGCTGTTCAAGCATGTCAGTATCCTGACTCTGTTTCCTGCCCTGAAATTAAGCATAGCTCTACTCCCTCTTGGTATAGGAAGGAGTTGAGAAGGCACGTATTAGTGAGTGAGAAGCTTGATCACGAAAGAAAAGGAGAAAGGCATCCCTCCCACAAGCTTGGGACAATCTACTGTCCCTAAAAGGACAAGGGTGCCCAGGCTTTGCACAGTCTTCCTGTCTAGTTGACCACCATGAGAATATCTATCGGGATGTAGCTCCCATGCCATAGCAGCACTTAACCAATGAGAAAGAGGCACCGTTCTCGGCGCTCCCACACCAGATCCTTGAGGGACAGAAGTTTGTATCCGTGCCTTAGGGGCAGCCCCTCTATTCTGGGACGCTTGACAGTACAGCTGGTATTGGCTATCTTTTTCATCAGGATTGCTTCACTTTCGGATTTTTCCTCTTGCAGTCCACTTTTTGATAAGCCTGACACATCCAATATGTCTGATTAGGGACAGCAGTGACTTAAGTTGACTTCTCGGTTTCCATTAGATTGAAGCTCAGGTATTGCCAAACTGCTGACAGCCATTCTCAATTTCGGATGCCTTGAGCACAGAGTGAAATCCCTAGATGAAAAAGCAATGGAAGTAGCCACATGAAGGTAGATGGAGATGCACAAGAAGAGGATGCCAGATTGTGAGGCTAATGCTGATGGGCTTATAAAACAGCATAAATCCACATCTTGGCCATAAGACACCTTGGTGGGTTAACACACCTAATGCAGACATGTGGTTATTATCCCTGCCACTCCATTTAGTGCCAGCAGTCTGCCATTGCCTTTCAATCCTTATTTGATGTATAAATGGTTGTACCTTGTTAAGTCATTTTTGTACTAAGCAACAGCATTGTTTTGTTTTTTTTCAGTTCTAGTTGCTTCCCTTCGAAAGTGTAGTATGTTCCATTGAAATTAAGTCATATTTTTCTCATACAGATAGCTTAAAATAACTGTAATACTTATCAACACACCTTAAATAGAAAAGCGACACGAAGCACATGTAATGATAGGGGTTAACCTTACCCATTAAATGCCTTGTCCTATAACCCATATATCTAAAACCTTTAACTCTGTACTCAACACCCTTAACCATGTAGCCAAATCCCTTAACTCTAAATGTTCTCTGTACACCATACACTTAACCCCTATACCCTTAACATTATACCAAAGTTATAGACCTATATACTTCACCTTTTACTTTAAACACCTACTCCGTTACCATATACCCTAAACATCAAGCCCTTAACCGTTTAAATCAACCCCGGTAACCCTTATGTCCCAACCCCTGTACCTCAAACCCTTAATTCCTAATGCTAAACCCCAAACCCTTACATAGTACCCTTAACTTCTATATGCCAAATCCATAATCTTATACCTTTAACCTTATACAGATAACCCCTTAACCTTAAACCCTAACTCCTGGCCCTTAAGACCTGACTCCTTAATCCCTATACCTCAGAACTCCACCAATAACACCTACATCCTATACCATAACCCTCCTATACTACCCTTTCTTCAGTGTATTTTGTTAACAAACACTTTGTGAGTATTGTAGGAAAGTACCCGCTTTTTGGCATGGTTACCCCCACTTTCTGCCTGCTGTCAGTGTATTTTGACTGTGTTCACTGGGATCCTGCTAACCAGGACCCCAGTTACTGTGCTCTCTCCCTCTAAATTTTTTTGCTTAGGACTTTGCACACCCAACAATTGGCATACTTGCATCCTGATGTAAGTCCCTAGTATATGGTACCTAGGGCACTGGGGCACCAGGGGTTCCCTATGGACTATATTGTGCCATCCATGGGAGCCCGTGCAAAATGTGTCTGCAGGCCTGCCATTGTAGTTGGCGTGAAAAGGTGCATGCACCCATTCACTACAGGTCACTGCACCAGGTCACTGTAAGTCACCCCTGTGGTAGGTCCTCCTGGCCCAGAACGCAGGGTGCAGGTATCTGGGTGTGAGGCCGCCCCTGCATGAGCAGAGGTCCCCCTACGAACTCCAGCTCCATTACACTGGACTTCGTAAGTGTGGGAAAGCTATTTTACCACTCTACTGGACACAGGTCACTACATGTGTCCAGCTACATATTAGTAACTCCGAGCCTGGGCGTGTTTGGTATCAAACATGTCGGAATCATACCCCAATACTATTGCCAGTATTGGTTGTATGATTCCATGCACTCTGGGGGCTCCTTAGAGGACTCCTAGCATTGCTCCAACTAGTCTTCTGGGGTTTTCCGGGCACCCTGCGCTGCTGCCACCCCTCAGATTGTTTCTGCCCTCCTGCTGCTTGACCTGCTCAGGCAGAGGAAGACAGAACAAAGAATTTCCTGTGGGAGAGGGAGGCAACACTCTCTCCCTTGGAAATAGGTGTTACATGGCTTGGGAGGGGGTAGCCTCCCCAAGCCACCAGTATGCTTTGGAGGGCACATTTGGTGCCCTCCTTGCATAAACTGGTTAGTACCAATCCAGGGACACCCTGTCCCTGAACTGCTGTGAAACTGGGCAGTGGAAACGAAAGTGATCACTCCCCTGTCCGTCACAATCCACGGGTGGTGCCCTGAGCTCCTCCAGATGGCCCCTTGATTCTGCCATCTTGAATCCAAGGTGGGCAGAGGCCTCTGGGAGTATTTGAGTGGCCATGTCAGGTAGGTGACATCACAGCCTCCTCCTGATAGTTGGTCATCCTGCTAGGTGACCAATCCCCCTCCCTGGGCTATTTAGGGTCTCCCTCTTGGGTGGGTCCTCAGTTTGGATGTGTAAGATTCCAGCAGAACTGCAACAACGTCAGGCTGCATGGATCTTCTCTCCCCTGGAGCTGCGTGGATCCTGCATCACAGGTGGTGGTCTGGGGTGGTCCCCTTTGTCCTCTCTACCATCTTTCCAAATTGTGAGATGGTAAGCCCTTGCCTCTCCTTGCAGGGCAATACCCCTGTGCACCGTAACTCTTGCAGCTACCAATGCTTGTTTGTTCCTCCTCCAAGGGATCCTCAGGCTCCATGTAGCCCCAGCTCCCAGCAACTCTTCCTGTAATGCATAGTCGCCTGCCTGCTGCTCTAGTGACGTGGGACACTTCTACAGGTGTGCAGTGGGCGTCACTGTGACTCCTGTGACTGCTGCCCATGGGTCGCCTGTGGAGGCTGCCTCCTCTCCTTGTGACTCTCCCAGCTGCTGAGGGTCACCCTGGACTCCCCTCCTTGGGTCAAGTCCCCTGGACGTTGCTGGTCCTCTTCAGCCTTGCAACACCTTCTTCTCCAACTCTTGCATTTGCCAAGGCTTGTTGGTGGTTTTTCCAGCACCAGTGACCGACTACATCACGACCGAAGATGTGAGACATCATTTGCATCACTTCTCGAACCCCACGTCTGCTCCTGTGCTGCACTACTGACTTTCTTTGTCTACCCTCAACTTGATCCTGAATCCACAGAACGTGGGTAGTGGTTCCTGCCTCAGCCAGACACTCCATCATGAATTGGACTTGGTTCCCTTCCTTTGCAGGTCCTCTTCTATCAGGATCCACCTTTGGGTTCTTCCAGTCTTGTTGTGGTGTTGTACAATCCTTTTCCAAAGTCCTGCTGTAGGTTTTGGGGAAAACCAGAAACTAACCTCTGCTCTCCTGGTCGCTGGGCTTCACCCTGGTACTCACCTCTTGGGGTTCCTAGTTCCTCCAGCTTCCCTCTATTGCTTCGACTTCCTTGGGTGGGGGACTGCCTTTCACATTACATTTTTTTAGTAATTGGTTTGACCCTCCCTATAGCCCTCACTATTTGCTATTGCTTTTTCCATTGCCTATTGCTTTCTATGCAGTTTAGTGACTGCTAATGTTTATATAATAGTGTGTTTACTTATCTCCATTTGGGGTACTTTAGAATTTGTGTTACCATAATAAAGTACCTTTATTTTTATAACACTTTGTGGTTCTTTCATGTGTGTAAGTGCTGTGTGGCTGTAGTAGTATTGCATAAGCTTTGCATGTTTCCTAGATAAATCTTGGCAGCTCATCCACAGCTACCTCTAGAGAGCCCTGGCTTCCTAGGATCTGCCTACACTTCACTAATAGGGGATACCTGGTAAAAGGTGATAACACCATTAGGTGCTCACCACACATCAGGCCAGCTACCTACAAGTATCACTTTTTGTAAGTATTTGTTTTGAGTACTAATAATTGAGAAGTTTTTATTTTTAGACTTGTTGCATTTTTATCAAGTTCCGTTGAGTTTGATGAAAGTAAAACCTTGGTTTTGCAGCATTTTGAAACCCAAAGCTAAATGTCTTTAGATTTCGTTTTTTTTCTGACTATTGATGTTAATTTTTGTGTGAGATTCATTGCAAGGTATCTGTTAGAAATGGAATCTCTAGTTGGCAGTCGGTTTGTACCCTGTCAAAGTAGTGCCCTCACTCTAGTCAAGATAAGGTAGATACCTAGCTCAGATTACCACTGCTCACCCCCCTGGTAGCTTGGCATGAGCAGTCCGGCTTATCTCAGAAGCAATGTGTAAAGCATTTGCACATAACATGCAATATTACAGTGAAAACACTACAAAAGGACACCACACCTGTTTTAGAAAAATAGCCAATATGTATCTGTGTAAAATAAGACTAAAACAAGAAAATTCAACATACTATAATAAAGATATGAATTTAGTGAGAATTAACTTAAAAATACAGTTCCTTGAAGTCGATAGCTCCGTCTGGGGCCATCATGGCATCGTGAACAGCAAATCCAACAGTTCTGTGCGGCTCCGGTGTCGGGAATGCCCGCAAACAGTATCTTGGAAATGCAGGGCATTGTGATCATCGCAATGAGATCCGGAGTGTGGCGTTGCTGGCGTCGCAGGCAGCGGTTCCGGAGATCGGTGCTGGGGTCGTCGGGCCCTTGAAGTCACGCGCGTTTCAGTTCGAACTCTGGGTTGATGATGAAGATAGGAGCGCTGGCGTGGATGGCTTCAGGGGTGCGGTGCAAAGTGGGACGATGCAACGCTCGGTGCCCACAGGTCAAAGTGCAGGCATCGGCTTGGTGACAGCATCCTGCGGTGTTGGTGATACCAGGGCTGCTGTGTGAAGTGGGGTGGTGTGAAGTGCGGTGTCTCCAGGTCACAGTGCATGCAGTGGCGTTGTTGCTGAATCGCTGTTGGTAGGCATGGGACAGGCTCTGTGCCGGACCCACTGGACGCTGTGCAGACATGGGCGTCTGTTGACGATGCTGGAGTCGATGGTGCTAGCATCGATGGACCGGGGCTGTGGTGCGGAACGGTGCTTCGTGTAACTCACGGGCGGTGTCCTCAGGCCACTGTGCAGGCAGCAGCATTGGTTTAGGTGTGGAGTGATGTTGGTGGGGATGCCAAGGTTGCTGTGTGAGCATGGCGATGCAGAGTGCGGGGCCCATAGGTCACGGTGCAAACAGCGGCTCGGTGATGGCGTCAGGTGGCAGCATCAGTGAGACCAGGGTTGCTGCACGATGTGGGGCATGGCTCCATGTGGTGTCGTCAGGTCACGGTGCATGCAGCGGCTTCGTTGATGGTGTCTTCTATTGGAGCATAAAACACACAGTTCCAAGTGCTGTATGCAGTTGAAGCTGAATGCTTTGATATCTCTGTGACTTCCAACAGGAGGCAAGCTCTACTTCAAGCCCTTGGAGAAATTTTGCAAGCAGGATACACAGCAAAGCCTGGTCTTTGTCCTCTTTAAGGCAGAAGCAGCAACTGCAAGTTAACCCAACAAAGCACTGTCAGCAAAGGGGTACTCCTCCTCCTCCAGCTCTTCTCCTTGGCAGAGGTTCCTCTTGATCCAGAAGTGTTCTAAAAGTCTGGGTTTTTTGGGTCCACTACTTATACCACTTGCCCAGGCCTGGCCCCAGACACACACCAGGGGGTTGGAGACTGCATTGTGTGAGGACAGGCACACCCCTTTCAGGTGTAAGTGTCAGCTCCTCCCTCCCCACTCTAGCCCAGGACACTCATCAGGATATGCAAGCTCCTTTTGTGTCACTGTCTAGAGGGAATTCACAGCAGGCCAACTGTCAGTCTGACCCAGACGTGGTATACACAAGCAGGCAGAGGCACAGAATGGTTTAAGCAAGAAAATGCCCACTTTCTGAAAGTGGCATTTTCAAACTGAAAATCTAAAAAACAACTTTATCAAAAGGTGTATTTTTAAATTCTGAGTTCAAAGACCCCAAACTACACATCTCCATCTGCTCCCAATAGGAAACTGCACTTAAAAGATATTTGAAGGCAGTCCTCATGTTAACCTATGAGGGAGATAGTCCTTGCAACAGTGAAAACAGAATTTGGCAGTACTTCACTGTCAGGACATGTAAAACATATCAGTACGTGTCCTACCTTTAGCATACACTGCACCCTGCCCATGGGGGCTACCTAGGGCTTACCTTAGGGGTGCCTTACATGTAATAAAAAGGAAGGTTTGGGCCTGGCAAGTGGGTACACTTGCCAGGTCGAATTGGCATTGCGAGACTGCACACAGAGACACTGCAGTGACAGGTCTGAGACATATTTACAGGGTTGCTCATGGGGGTGGCACAGTCAGTGCTGCAGGCCCACTAGTAGCATTTGCTATATAGGCCCTGGGCACACATAGTGCACTTTACTATGGACGTATTAGAAAATCAAATATGCCAATCATGGATAAACCAATCACCAATACAACTTAAATAGGGAGCACTTGCACTTAAGCACTGATCAGAAGTGGTAAAGTGTGCAGAGACAATAAACTAGAAAAACAGGAGGTCAGAAGGCAGAAAGGGAAAACACGCCAAAAGATGCCAGGTCTGACAGTATCCTAGTTGAGACATAAATTAGTCTTGATTTTATGGTGCTAAGGGTGGATAAACAAGGTTGCCTCTCACGTATTTGTTGTGTTTGGAAGGAGTGGGCGGGTGTAATGAATCTTGCTAGCATGCTCTATTAGGCTGCTTAATTAGAAAGGTTTAACACAAGGCCATTTGCATACGTAAATTACACTTACAAGCGCAAAATGCTTTGTGTTTTGGGTTTATTCTTTTACTTTCACGGAAGTGTCTATTCTCTTTTTACAGGTAGCTTTGGTTGTACTCTGTTTATTGACTGCTTTAAAATAATAGGGTTCAAGAAAAGCAGGGAAATTGGATTGGTTTCTATCAGTTTGTGAACTGTGAATATGTCATGCAAGATGGAAAGTGACCTGTAACAGCAACAAGGGAGACTGCTGATTGTTTTCCACCTCCTAGTTGTAGAGTCATCTTCCATGTTTAAGTAGAAAACAAACGCATCATGTAGTCATAATGCTTCAGTGATAAATCAATTAACTGCAGTAATTAAGCAACTCAAGACCCGAGTGCACTTGATTGTGTTAGATGTATGCAACTTGTAATTGACTAATATTATCGCACATCAATGTTTTTTAAATGGCTAAAGGTGCTGTTATCAGTGATTTCTAATTACATATCTGCAAAGAATAAAGTGCGTCATGAGGATAATTTGCTGCAGATAACGCATTGCATATCCTGGCATATCATTAAAGAGCTTAATAAACAAGTCACACACTTGCATCATTGCTCACACAGACTTGCCTAATCTATGTTTGTTGAACCAAGTCTGAGTCGACATTATCTTTAAAGACCCTCTTCATTATCTGTTCCCTTGTGTGAAACGTTGGCAAATGACTGCAGAAGTTCCTGGCTGAGTTACATAAACTGAAGAATGAAAGTGTTAATGTAAGGATTGGTGTGCGCCTCGGTTTAGACTGATTGGTGTCATACAGTGTGGTGAAGCTGTAGCGGTGGTGTGTTACCACATTGGGAAGTTGTTAATTGTGTTGTTATGGAGCTCTAGTTCATGTTCTTTTATTTTGAACATTCGTTGTTCATCGCTTCTGAAAACATGTTTGTCCTTTTCTCCTCATATTCTACTGAGGAAGTTAAGGCAGAGTCTCCCCTCCGCCTTTGACCTCCCGCTTTCTGTTAGTTGTAGGATGCTCCCTGGCAAGAAGCTGCCAGTTATTCAGGACCATATCCCTGGCAAGAAGCTGCCAGTTATTCAGGACCATGCGCAGTAACCCCGTGCCTGACTATAGTTGGTGTATGAATTACAACTACTCTTCCCCTGTCACTTGCACATGGTGTATGAAGATAATTGCCGTTCAGTAATGAAAGTATGTCAGTAACTCGCTGCACAACAAAAGTTGCAGATGTGCGTATACTTTTTTTTTTTTTTAAACACCCTCTCATGCATCTTTAAAAAAAAAAAAAAGCCTCTCATCTAAATATTCTTGACACACATTAATTACCACCTCCACAACGCTGCTTTCATAATGCAATGGTACAAGGTGTTTGCATCAGAAAATGCCTTTCTTAGTAACAAGGACATGTAACAGCACTGGTAAAAATGTTGTATTATTCAGCCTTCTAACTGTATAAGAACATTTTAGTACTTCCCTCTTGCTGCACATTAGAGCTCCTAAAAAAGACCCTTATGCCTCAGAATACAAGCCACCTTTGATGTTACCTTGCCCTTATGTTGCTATTCTCTTCCTATGTCAGTCACACCTCTCCTGGTTCCTTCTGTGTAAAGCCATCTGTCACTTATGCTTTTTGCAATTACTCATCCAAAGTCATCTTTTCTCTGGTTTGTGATGGAATGTCTAGCCTATTTATATATATATATATATATATATATATATATATATATATATATATATATATATATATATATATATATATATATTTATTTTTATAGCCTTAGCTTGGTCCATCATGACTGCAGTGTGGACCAAGGAGGCATAAAATGTGGCAGATGTTGACTGAATCTACCTTACATGATTTACTTGCAATAGGTCAGTGCAGTGATCACTTTTCTTTAAATTCGCATTACTCTGTTTGGCAAAAGAGTAGTTTCATCGCCACAGGCCTCATTTCAAACCCATTCATTTCCCAACTTCCTTCCACAGGGAGAAGTAGAAGCCATAGGCATGGGAGCAGATCTATACATCGTTATCATGTCAAAGATAATGAAAGTATTGGTGAACGTAGCATAAAGGGTGTGCAACCTCAGTGTGAATTTCTAAAAGCTGATGCTTGATGCACAACCACAAATGTGTTAAGGCATGCTGGTTGGAGGTGTATAAGTAGTGGAGGCCGCTGCAGAGAGGGTACTTAATAGAACAATTGTAGTACCCTTAGATGTGAGACATCAAACAGAGGTGCTCCACTCTAGAAAAAAACGTTATTAGTGTCCGGCCATGCTTTTGCATATTTTAGCTGTGTGTGGGATAAAATGGGCATTAGCAGCTTCATCTCTATAAAGAACCATAGTTCTTGAACCAAAGAGTGATGGGCAGTGGGTCAGTCTTTTTCCAGAATAGGGCTGTGAGTGGTTTTGCTGCCCCAACATTTGTAGAATCAGGGCCCATTATATGAAGTCATTCCCTCCAGCTGGTCCTGTCTCTTGCCCAAGATCATACCTCCTGGGGCTGCAATGATGAGTAAGCAAGCACCCCTGAGACATCTTTCCAGAACCTCTTTATGAGTGATCAGCACCACCATATGTGGATGATGATTTCCCTCCAGCAATCATCTGGGGCAGCTTTTCCCAAGCTTTGGCGGGCCACGAAAGTCCAGGAATGCCCTTAAATTTAAATTCTATATTTATCTTGTCACGTTTTCTGTGCTCCAGAGACAAAGGCCAAATGTCAGGCTATGCCGTCTGACAAATTGCTGCTTATTTTTTTTTTACAGTGGGTAATGGTGTTTACAAACCCCTCTGACTTTGCAGTCAGAAAAGAAAAATAAAGTGAATTGACTATCTTGCTGGGGTACAGGGAGTGTGAAAGGAAAGGCAGTACAATGTCATTTTTTGTAACACACAACAAAATGTAAATACCGTGAAGTGTACATGTTCCGCAATTAGTAAAGCAAAAATGCAGCATATTATTTTGTAATTCTGAAGTGTGATGGATATAAAGATCTTATTAGGATCAAAACAAAGCAAAACACTTTACTTGGTGGTGCACAAATGACAATTATTCACTGAAACCCATTTTCTACACATTGTCATTTGTGTGCAATAGGGTTTAATCAGTAAAACTGTATATCTGTGCAAATTTAGAGACCATTTCAATGGAAAATATGCTGCCGCAAATGACAGAGGATAATACCTTGATACTTTAGTTATATTAAAATAATCACCCACCTTATGTTGATTAAAGGTAGGTGGGTCGTGAATGTTATTCTGAAAATTGGGCGTTGGTTCTAAAACAATTGGGAAGCACTGGTCTGTAGTGAAAGGAAAGATGTGGCAAAGATGTACTGGCATCATGTAACCCTGATACATTATTTTGTAAGCAGATTCCCTATGTGAGAGCAATTGGAAGGCCTTTGAAATACCAACACACAGGCCAGCCAACATTTCATGTGTGATCGATCCACTCAAATCTCTTTCCCATTTTTGCTGGAGGGCCCATCTTCCAACTGTTTTGCTAAACTGTAGTGCCCTGTACGTGTTGGAGAGCAGGCGTCTCGAACGACATACTTGGGTACCAATTTTTCATATAGGGACAGGGGATTGATTGGCTGCCTGTGTGTTGGGAGAATTTAAGGCCCAGTATTGCTGTTGGAAATATTGGATCTGATTATTTCAGGAGTGTTGTCGACTGTTTTGCATTGTTCACAAAATCTAATCCATCCCTGACTAGAGAAAGTCCGCTAGTATTCTGCATGTTTCCTTTTCTCGTGGTAGACGACCTTGCCTTACACACACACAGAGTGAATGCTTTATTAAGAAGGACAGGCCCCCATCACTGCAGTGAGGTCCATAGCTCTAGTACTTTTTACCGGGCTAGCTATGTACGCCTTACATACATTGTGCGCTTCTATCCATGCCAGATCTTGCCACTACGAGCTTCATTAAAAAGCACATTTTCTCACTGTCTGCTCTTGAAAATAAAATGGATTTGAGCTGCCCTATATCTGTGCTCCAGTTCTCCTGTCTCTGGGTGCCATGAGAACTCTCCTGGAGATACATGGTCAGTGTATATGTGATGGAAATGCTTACTGGAAGGGATTGAAAGAGGTGCAGGTCTCTTGGGCCAACATTCATTTTCAGAACATTTATGTTCAATATGCATAGGGGATGCCACCTTTTAAAATCATCATATAGTTGTTGGCTTCCCTCCACGTTTTTAGTCTGTTGGTTAGGATGAAGCTCAAGTGCAGGGTTGAGCGGTCTGCCCACTTGAACGGGTAAGTTCTCGGGAAGTTAAGGACTTACAAGTTTTACTTGTTAATCTTGTACGCTTCCTGTATCGGTTCAGCTCATCCATGACCAGAAGTAGGGGGTTCTACTGGTCAATCAAAGACAACAAAATGCTATCCGCAAAGTGCCCCTCATCCCGAAAGGGAATTCTCCTAATCTCGCTGCAAGAGTTTTTTTTTTTTATTGCTAGCGGCTCTGCTGCCAATGGCGACAAGTAGGAGAGGGGGGAATAGAAATCCTTGCCTCTTTCCCTGTGGGGGGAGTAGGTGAGGGGACGCTGGAAGTTTAACAGAGTCTCCTCTGATCCAGTCTTTCAATATTTGGTTTCAATACGTGCTTGTCAAGAATCACTTCCGGGAACTTCCAGCTAATGTGGTCAAAGTTCTTCTTGGTTATGAGACATAGCTATAAGGTTGCAATAATCTTTCTCCCGGCCTTTTAAGTGCAAAGCACCTGACTTTGTCACAGCATCGTCTGATACATAAAGCCTGCCGTGTAGGACCTTGCTTAAGATTTTTACGTGTAAAAACATTGGTGTGCGTGAAGGCATAGAATAAAGCAGCCGTCGGTTTGCCTAGTTGCGGGAGGAAGTCTTTATAAAAGAACGCCGGGTGCCATCTGGTCCCGTCATTTTCCCCGACTGTGTGGTTTTGGAAAGTTTTGGGATCTCTAAACTCATAATTTGGCTCCCGTGGGACCTCGCACTGCTGTCGAGTACTGCACTCACGCACAGGTCTCTGGACACTCCGCCATGGCCTCCCTGCATCCTCTCTACAAGGGGCACTTATAAAAAACTGAATTTGCATTTAGTTAAAAACGCTGATGAAAATGTGATAACCACACTGGGGAAAATACTATCTTTATATCAAAGTCTAGATCTAGGCAGAAAAATTCCATTTCCTCTACACATGGGACTCTTAGAATTGAAATTAATTTAGGAACATTTCTTTTGCGGGATCCTACTGCCTCCTAGTGGTTGTTAATGCCTATTCATCAAATAATAATAAATGCCGTTCATGGCACTTTTACTGGACTATGGCTTTTACTGAATTGTATTGGAATTGTATTTATCTAGCCCTTACTACCCCTGACCAGGCGTCGAAGCACTTTCAGCAAATAGCACGCTACTCCGGAAACCCAGAGGAATTAGTGGTGGATTAGTATAGAGACATATGAATACAGTATGCGGAGGATATGTTACTCTTTGTGACTGCTGATAATTTATCATGCTTATTGAAGTGGCTCCCGCGCCAGGGTGCACCTTTCCATCTCTGTCAAGTTCAGGGTCAGAGGCCATGTTGAAATCTTGCCACTTAACAAGCAGTGGCGGCCAGTGAAATGTGAGAGTGGTTGGGCGTAAACAACACAAGGAGCGGGCAGGGGAGCAGCTGAGCCAAGCCCTTGAATGAACAGGCATATGTATGGCATTCTGATGCCTCTTTTCAAAGGCACTAGGCTAAGTGGAGAGACACTACTGGGAAAATGTATTTATGGCAACATTAAGTTCCAGATATTAAAGACAGTAAATGTTCTTCTGACCTGCACAGTGCAGATTGTCTGCTAGGCTTCCAGTCCTTATACTCTAGCAGAATTAATTCATGTTTACGGGAATGGCTTGGATTCCCGGTCACAGTGGAGTAGGGGAGCTTCACATTCTCTCCTTAAGAGTGTGTCTTCACAGAATGCTCTGGGGCAATTTCCAACAGCATAAGGCACATTACAAACACAATAAATACTTAAATGAAAACCCCACCTTCCCGATGTACAGCATGGCTTGCAGCATGCATTCCCACTGAGAGTGGCACGTTGAGGGCGTGGCTCCCAAGTGTCCTGTGCCCATGTGTGAATGGAGGCCACTGACCTACGAAGTGCCGAATCACACAGGTTGCCAACATGTGCAAGATAGTAGCATCCTCTTCACCTCTCACTTCCACTCACAACTCTGAAAGATGACTGAACGTGTAGGGTACATTACATGAGTAGGAGAATGGAACACAGAACGCTGCAGTGGATGCCACTCTGGGGCCAGCATATGTTTTTATATTGGTCAGCCTACTCATCGAGGCTAATACTGTGCAATGAGATGTATTATATATGCATGTAGAAATGGACTGCTTATTTTATGCTCACTTTTAAATAGAAAATGTTACACAAGACAAACTTGATAAGCGATCAGCTTTTAAATTAATACCGCCTTTCCTAGACAGAGCGAAGACCGGCACATTTTGGTGATTGGTAAAAACAGAACCTCCAAATCTTTAAATAAAATTCCAGTTAAACACATTGGTTAATGTGCTGGTCTCAAGCTATGTGTGAGAAAATTGTGGTCGACTCCAGAAAGTAAGCTAGAACGCCAATACCACCTCAAGATATTATTTTCAAATAACCTCACCCTGATGAATTTTCCACAAGCAGTTCATACGCCTGCTATGAGAAACAACAGCTGCACTTTCTTTTCTCTCTTAAAAACTGTTGGCTTGTACAGCACTCTCAAAGGGAGCAAGTGGCAAGGCAGCCAGTGGAGTGCCAGAGACTCACAGTCCAAGTCAGCTTGGGGGGCAGGGGAGGACGCTAATTGAAATCAGCGCACTGCCGAATCCTTTCAGATCAGTCATCCATGTGATGACCCAGCCTTTTGTGAACACCACCCCTTTCCCATCTCGCTGGAGGGAGAGGAGGTATCAGTCAGACCTGCTGTTCCCACCCTATGACAACATGGGGAAGAACAGCTATACAACTCGCTTATTGACACACAGAGGTGAAGCTTAGCGAGCTGCCGTCACATCACAAGGGGTGTGGCCCTAAACTCCAGAAGGCCATTGAGGGCCAAGGTGGACAAGAGGTAAGCCTGGTAAAAAAAAAACTGCAACGACACGCACTGGCGTATGTGCCTTTGATAAGTGCCTGACTGCCTGGGTCAATAGGAGACAGTAGTGTTAGGGGAAAATTACTATCTTTATAAAAAGAGGCTACAGGAAATAAGTGGAGGGGCAGGGCCCCAGTGCTCATGATAACGTATCCCTCCTGTTAACAAGTCTCTGTCCACTTTCCCTATCAGTTCGTGCAGGAGCTTCCGAAGTATGGTTCTTGGACTATGTTTGGAGCATGAAGGTGGAGGATGGTGGTGGATCTATTGTATAGCATGAGTTGGAGCATGATATAATGCCCCTCCCCATTCCTCTTGACTTTTGTTCTTCTTCCCCCTATGGTGTTTTTGCAGAGAATGACCATATCCACGGTCTTAGTGGATGCCGAGTCCCAGAATTGGTTGGGATAGTGTCTGTGCTGCATTGGGAATTTGCTGTGGCTCGGGGTTGTTATCCTCATACCTGAGCCAGAGGCCTGTAGTCTACATAGGCAGCTGTAGCGAAGCAATTGGCATACAGTTGTGGTCATCTCGCTGGAATCTCCCTCTAACGTACATGGGTCAAAGTAGTGTTTTTATAATAAAACAGCTGATGTTCCAAGAAAGGATCCCCACGTAAGAGTGTGTATGTTTCTGTGAACATTGGAGACAAAGCGAACCACTTTTGCCGGCAACCTATCTTACTGCAGCCTTGAGAAAAGCACAGAGTGAAAGAAATGTCTTGTTGAAGAACGCAGTGCTGACCTAGGCGTTAGAGAAACTAAAACAAGACAGCAAATGTGGCTACTGTTAAAATAATATAACAAAGCTAAAATAAAACATATCCATGTTAAAGTGCACAGCGGCAGGCCTAGTTTGCTAAAATAACATGTATGAAACTATAGCTAAAATGGCTATACAACAGGTGTTTACCTGAAGTCTTCCGCTGTCTCTGTCCAACTTGTATGGCACTTCTAGCAAATCTTTGAAGACTATCTAGAGGTGTGTATACATTTAAAAAATGATTGCCGACGATCAACTGGTTTTTTATGCACACATGGTTGCCATCATTTGTCAGTTTTTGAATTGTGGGACAATAAAGCACTTTATGGATTTCGGTGTTTCTTTTGTGGGATGTAGTATTCATCTTCGCCACAATCAGAAATTAAATGGTCCGTCTGACATACTGTTGCGTTCTTGTGTTTTTACTTGTTTTCTAAATTAAATTAACGTTTAAGTTAACATTTTAGGATGCAGAAAATCTCAGTGTTCACCCTAACTTTCTCCTAGGTGGAAATGAGTCCTCTGGAAAATGCAATTGAGGTGTTGGAAAACAAGAACCAGCAGCTGCGAACACTGATAAGTCAGTGCCAAACTCGACAGATGCCTAATATTAATCCACTCACAATGTGTCTAAACGGAGTCATCGATGCTGCAGTTAATGGTGGAGTTACTCGGTACCAGGCGGTAAGACCATGGCTGAAAATCTCTCTTCATTTTTTCCCAAAAATTGCTGTCACGTACTGCTTGCTGTACTCTGGTGGTAATTGTTATCCTTTTTTATTCCTACATGCTTGGCTACAGAAAAGAAACTGAGTATATATATATGTATATATATATATATATATATGTGTGAAAATAGCGTTAGTTTAAATCTCTTGGTTAACAATCTCCTCAGTGTTTTGGCTTTTACCCAATTCACAAAGTGCAGCCATACTGTCTCTCATTTTAATGCCCTTCACTGGCTCATACTTGGGAAAAGAACAGTCTTCCCAGTTTTTGCATCACATGCTGACATTTAAATCTGCACTAGCTACCCTACTTGTGAGGTGTAGACAGCAAGTAGAGTCCTTGTGCGGGTTTTCCAGTGATGTCTATAGGAGGCGAGCTTTGAAACCTGCTCTAAAACCTGAAGAAAAGGATGAAAATTTACGCTGTTGTGGAAGTGAATTCCAGAATATGAGCCCGACCACAGAAAAAATCTCCACCTTTGGTCTTATGTTTAAACCCGGGAATGTGTAGTGGTACTTTGTTTGTGCTACACGGATATCTTCTGGAGGAAGGTGCACTACATCGGTTATTGTAGGTGGGCCACTGGTTATCCAGCACTCTTTTTTAAAACATTGTCACGATCTTTAACTGGTAGCCTGTGTAGTTCATTCTGGCCCTTAATAATATATCTGCTTTTCTTATTCAGTAATGAGCCTCACTTCTGCAGTTTGGGCTCTCTGAATGTTATTTGACATGATGGTAGCCTTACATAGTGACGATTACAGTAGCTCAAACTAATGTTCATTATTGTCCCAACTACTAAAGCTTTTTAATTGTTGAACAGCAATAAAAGTAAACGTTTGTGTCTATTAAGTTGATAAAAACAACTTCCAGTTACCTTTTTGCTAGGGCCTCTTCTGTCACCCTTCACAAAAAAACTAATGCCCATATTTTTCGCTGTGGATTGGGTTCTTTATAAAGGAACTGGGGAGCAAATAAAGTGAATGATACTAGAGTAGTCTTTCAGTGAAAGCATAGCTTTAGAACAATTGAGTTGGAGTTGCTGATTATTCGTCCAGTTTTCCTGTGTCTTTATGTACATTTTGCAACTTTGAGTTGGAGGAGGAATATTTGCTAAAATGGATGTATACTTGGGTGCCATCTGCCTGGGACCTTACCTGCACATATGCATCCCTGAAATCTCACAAAAGAGGGCACAGATAGATGTTAAGCTCTTTACTGCCTTCTGGCTACGTTTGCAGTATACAAATACCACACATACATAAATACTTTAATCAGCTCATACAAGATCCTTTTCACCCTGGCACGTGCCTCTCCAGCAATGTCCACGTTTGCTTGCTCTTGAAACAGCTCAGAGTCAGCATCCAAAAATGTCTCTAATGTTTTTGATCCAATCCCTGACAACTCCCTTACTATATGACAATAATTGAGACCTGGCTCAAAATGCCACTGCAGTAATCAGGGCTCTTATAGAAGGGAGGAAATGTTCCTGCCGCAGTGCAAATGCTCTAAGTAATGTGATTTGCTGCACTTCGTTTCAGGGTACACATTTTAGCAAATAAATATAAGATACACAATAAATACCATACAAACATACACAAACACGTTGTGAAAGGACTGCAGATGATTTTGTATTTGGAAGTGCATCTATCTGGTACGATTGAGATTGTGGGATGTCCTTTGAAGTACATCTTCAAAGTCATCAGACTCTCCTAATGGTTTCAGGCAAAAGCATGTCTTGGATATTTCTCTTTAGTAAATTTGTGTGTCATAATTCTGGCTGTTTGCTCTTGGGTCCATCCGGTTCATGGGCTCTGAAGCTGTAACCTGGAGCTGTGGATTCCAGGTTAGTTATATTGTTGCTTGATCCTATCTCCATTTAGAAACGGGGACATGTGACAACTATCACCTGGTGTTTGCAAATCATATTTTGTCAAAGCATGTGAAGGGTTGAATGGGTGTATAGAGCTTAATAAATATGATCCATGGACGTATGATCAAAGAGTGAAGTGCCCTTTTTGCTTATTCAGGGGTGACTTATGAGAATATCAGATAAAACAACGTTGCTTTTTCTTAAAAATGGAAGTTTAATCTTGTTGCGTTGTCAGAATTGTGAACTTAGTCATTTTTAGTCAGGGCTCTTGTCTTGTATTTTTTCCAGTCCCAGAAGTTTGTGTCATTGTTAACAGTAAGTTGTTGGTGGCATTGTTAACAAGAACCGTTATCATGCTAATGTACTTTTTGACTACCCAGGATATCAAGTATATTGCCTTCTGAGAGCTTGTCAAACTCAGGTTTAGATGATTTTTATGTACAATTCTGTGACTTGGGATCTTTCCTGCTCAGTGACCTGCACTAATTACCAGTAGTGCAAAGCCCATGGTCTTAGTTCATGATCCTGCTCTTTTAACTCAAATAGACATTCATGCTTTAGCGCATAATTACATTTAGGCTAGAGGTCTAACTGTTGAAAACCAGGTAGGATCAAACGTAGATACCACTGTAAGGCCTCCTAGACATAGATTTGTGGACTGTGTTCTTATATGTCATTATCTCTTACCTTCCGTTTCCATTCTCAGGAAATTACTCAACGCTCACCATACTACTGAAACGTGATATTATTGTTGATTCATGTTCAGAGGCTAATACATTGATTATGTTTTAACGTAATAGTACTACTACCACTTACTTCCAACACTTAGACACATCAAATTCTGTCTTTTCAATTGTTCTACAAAAATAGTTCTTCTTGAAGAGTGTGTTTGCATGTTTGAAGGTCCACCGTGTAGTGATTAAATATAAGCTACATAAATGCTCATTTGTTTATCCTCGTTGTTTATACTCTCTACAGGCATTCTTTGTGAAGGACTATATATTGAACCACCCTGAAGATGGAGAAAAGATTACACGATTAAAAGAATTGATGCTTGAGCAGGTAAATTTATGATAGGCATATCTTGTATTTGGCTCAGAATTCAAGTACTGGAACAGTATATCTGCTCTGACCTGGGATGAGGTAGTAGAATGTGAGTTGCAGCTCTGCCGCATCTGTTCTTCTGTGGATAACCTGTACATATCAAAGGTTCATATACTAAGTTTATACACACAATTCTGCAATAAGAAGGCAATAATCATGCAATACCAGATACTTTATGTAAAATAAGCAGCAACCTATCTTGTATTTTTCTTTTAATTTTGAAACTGACAGAGGTGCCAAAAGACGGGAAACATCCTTTTTTCCGACTTTTTTTTTTTTACGAAAGTCCTGGGTAACGAAAGCGCAACAACGCATTTTTTAACCACGACTCCGGTTTTTTGTGCCTTAACTACGTATGTTCTGAACAACGAACATGCGTGGTTAAGGTACAAAGAAGGGAGTTGGCGAAGGTAAGTGGTGGGTTTAGGTTTTGGGGAGGGGGTGGGGGTCAGGGGGTTTTAGGTTTTGGGGTGGGGCGTTTTTGGTTTTGGGGAGTGGGTGGGGGGTCAGGGGGTTTTAGGTTTTATGGTGGGGTTGGGGGGTGGGGTGTTTTTGGTTTTGGGGAGTGGGTGGGGGGTCAGGGGGTTTTAGGTATTGGGGTGGGGTTGGGGGGGTGGGGCGTTTTTGGTTTTGGGGAGTGGGTGGGGGGTCAGGGGGTTTTAGGTTTTGGGGTGGGGTTGGGCCGTTTTTGGTTTTGGGGAGTGGTTGGGGTCAGGGGGTTTTAGGTTTTAAAGTGGGGTTGGGGGGGGTGGGGCGTTTTTGGTTTTGGGGAGTGGGTGGGGGGTCAGGGGGTTTTAGGTTTTGGGGTGGGGTTGGGGGGGGTGGGGCCTTTTTGGTTTTGGGTAGTGGGTGGGGGTCAGGGGGTTTTAGGTTTTGGGGTGGGGTTGGGGGGGTGAGGCGTTTTTGGTTTTGGGGAGTGGGTGGGGGGGTCAGGGGGTTTTAGGTTTTGGGGTTGGGTTGGGGGGGCGGGGTGAGGGATGTAGGGTGAATGGTGCCTATTGCTAATGATTTTATCAGGATTGCCTTTACAACGAAATATCGTTGTTAAGGCATTCATGGTAAAATCATTAGTAGTAGCAACGAGGTCGGTGTTCCGACCTCGTTGTTAAGGCAGTAGTTGTTTTTGAAGTCGTTGTTTCGTCGTACAATCCCAAAAGAGTGCTTGATTTATTATGAATCCTGTTACAACGCCTGAAAGATTGCAGCCCCCAGATGACCATTGTTGACAAGTGATAGGTAATGTTAGAGTGATCAGGGAGATCTGCTGTGACCTGAGATATCACCCCAGCATCACTTTCCCGCAGTAACGGCCATCATATTGAACAATTATGCTTCTTTACTCCTTATTCTCTTCTTGGCTTCAGGCGTTGCTCTGAGTGTGGCAAGATTAAGGTGCCACCCTGTCAGGAAAAGTAGATGTACTCTGATGACTGCACTTTTACCGCTATCTCTCAGTTGTGAGAATAGAATAGAACAGAATGCTACTACTTAGCGTACTGCTCACTAAAGAGGTAGCTTTGACCAGCTCCTGATTCCAGTGCACAAAATACATTCAAGAGTGAAGTCCTACCACATATATGTTAAATATTGCTTGTGTGCCTCATGATCTGGCACAATTCACATTTGATCATTTGGATTAGAGCTGCTCAGTGCTCAAACAACTCTTCACGCACAGCTTGCTCCCTTCCTGAAACCTGTTTCCTTGAGACACCATGCCGGAGACTGATGGTGGTTGTTAGAAATGGGTTTGGCAGTCAGGTTACCCCCTGTTCAAGCAAGGACCCTCACTCTAGTCAGGGTAAAAGAGGATCAACCTCAGCTACCCCCCACTCCGGTCGCGTTGCAGGCAAGCGTCGATTTACTGCCGCGAAGCCGGCGGCGCATCGATTTTTCAGCCGCAGATCAGAGTGGTGTCGATCTTTTCCCCGCACGGCAGTCGGTGCGTGGATTTCTCACTCTCGGGCTGCCAGCTTATCCTTTCAGGGTCCCAGGAACTGAATGGGCACCACTTGGCAGAGTAGGAGTCTCTGCAGTGACTCCAGGTGCTGGCAGAGAGAAGTCTTTGCTGTCCCTGAGACTTCAAACAACAGGAGGCAAGCTCTAAATCAAGCCCTCGGAGAGTTCTTCACAAGAAGGAAGTCAACTCAAAGTCCATTCTTTGTCCTCTACCACAGGCAGAAGCAGCAACTGCAGGATAGGTCCACAAAGCACAGTCAAAGCAGGGCAGCTCTTCTTCCTCAGCTCTTCAGCTCTTCTCCAGGCAGAGGTTTCTCTTGGTTTCCAGAAGTGTTCTAAAGTCTGTGGTTTTGGGTGCCCTTCTTTTACCCATATTGCCCTTTGAAGTAGGCTTACTTCAAAGCAAAGTCTCTCTTGTTTCTGAAATCCTGCCTTGCCCAGGCCAGGCCATAGACACACACCAGGGGGTTGGAGACTGCATTGTGTGAGGGCAGGCACAGCCCTTTCAGGTGAGAGTGACCACTCCTCCCCTCCCTCCTAGCACAGATGGCTCATCAGGAAATGCAGACTACACCCCAGCTCCCTTTGTGTCACTGTCTAGTGAGAGGTGCAACCAGCCCAACTGTCAAACTGACCCAGACAGGGAATCCACAGACAGGAAGAGTCACAGAAATGGTTTAAGCAAGAAAATGCCCACTTTCTAAAAGTGCCATTTTCAAACACACAATCTTAAAATCAACTTTACTAAAAGCTGTATTTTTTAATTGTGAGCTCAGAGACCCCAAACTCCATATGTCGATCCGCTCCCAAAGGGAATCTACACTTTAAACATATTTAAAGGTAGCCCCCATGTTATCCTATGAGAGAGACAGGCCTTGCAACAGTGAAAAACAAATTTAGCAGTATTTCACTGTCAGGATATATAAAACACATTACTATATGTCCTACCTTAACCATACAGTGCACCTTGCCCTTGGGGCTACCTAGGGCCTACCTAAGAGGTGTCTTATATGTAAGAAAAAGGAAGGTTTAGGCCTGACAAGTGGGTACACTTGCCAAGTCGAATTTACAGTTTAGAACTGCACACACAGACACCTCAGTGGCAGGTCTGAGACATGATTACAGAGCTACTTAGGTGAGTGGCACAACTAGTTCTGCAGGCCCACTAGTAGCATTTGATTTGTAGGCCCTGGGCACCTCTAGTGCACTGTACTAGGGACTTACTAGTAAATCAAATATGCCAATCATGGATAAGCCAATTACATACACATTTTGTATCGGAGCACTTACACTTTAGCAATGGTTAGCAGTGGTAACATGACCAGAGTAACATAAACAGCAAACACAGAGTCCAGCACACATAAACAACCTGGGAAACAGAGGCAAGAAGTTAAGGGAGACTACCCTAAGGATGAAAAGTCTAACAGTGGTTGTCAGTTATTTTTAGTATTGGGATGATTTTTGGTTAAAGAGAAATGCATTATTGGTATCATGGTTAACATCCTTTGCAGTGTGTATTTTACATGTTTTTAAATTAGTTATTGTATACATTTTTATTCTTCACTCTGTAAAGTGGAGTAGGGATTTCAACTTTTAAGTAGAATTAGAGGCTGCACAATTTTGTGTTTCATTAGCAGATTAATGTTATATAAGTGCAATGAAGTTGAAATAGGGATGGCTTATCCTAGCTTCATCAAACAAATGAGCGCACATCCTATTTAAAGCCCATGGTGTTTAGGCCTAGTTCTGACAAAGTAATAGAAAGTACAATACCACCAAGGACTATAGACCATGATCTCCGGTAAATTCCTTAAAGCAGCACACATACATCTTGTATAGTGCTGAACCAGTGTAGTTATGAAATCAAACATTTTTTAAACTTCAATAATGAATCTGAAAATGCAATGCAAGACAGTAAAAAATCACATTTATTAGTTAATGTTTAAAGAGGTATAAACCTCAATTCAGCGCTTTAAGGAGGCATTGTCCAAACTGTGCTGCATCAGTTACAAAAGCAATGCCTAGGCTATCAGTCCTGAGGAAGCGTGCTGTGAGACATTATCTCAACATGGAAATCCTACTGGGAATCTGGTGTTCTCCAGTATTGGATCTTTCAATTATTCACATGCTTGAATCATTCCCTGTAGTCGAAGTGGGATTTCCACAGTACCATAGTAAGTATACCATAGCAGTATGTATCATTACCATATGCCCTAATGGCAGTGAATAGTCACTTTAATAGCTTATCTGTGTCCTTTTTTTAAAAAAGAACCAAACTTGTACTATGACCAATTAGGTGACAGCACGCTGTAGAACACTCCCAAGAGAGACTGAGTCCCTCAGATTTTCTGCCACACGTTGTGTAAAGAGAGTCTCCCTCAGTTCTGCTCAGTTTTTTCTTTTTCAAACCTAAGAATTCATCTAAAAATGTCTGATACTTTCAGAAAAGGACTCTTCGGATCTTGCAAGTCCAGTGGAAGAAAATGACTTCGTGTGGATGACCCTTATAAAGAATGTCTTTATTCCCTCTTCCCCAACCATCTGGTAAAGGACTGTAAAATCTGTATCACTTTCTCTTTCAAGTCCTTGAAAGACAGAGAGGGTAGGCTACTTCTGCTGCTAAGGACGTCTAAAACTCCGAAGTCTATCTTCTCTGAGGAAGACACTGACCCCTCTGAGAGGTCATGAAAAGGTGCAAGATCCTCTGTTTAAGGGACATCGGAAGACAGCAGAAAAGCCTTGAAAATACACCATAGAGACCCTCTGAAAAAGGAGAAAGACAACACATCTCCACAGAGGAGGCCTCTTCTCAGCCCACCACCCCGTCTCAGAAGTCTGTGAAACCATTGATGAGAAAATTCAAGAAAACATCGGCAATGATAGTCTCGTGGACAACGGTCATTACCGTCTCGTCTACGAGGCTATCATCAGCAAGAACGACGACAACAGCCATTAGTGCCACAATCGTGGTTGAGGATTCAGCCACCGTCGATGTTCACGTCAGCAACTACACCGAAGATGGCAGCAGCATCGAAGGCAACACCAAAGATGTCATTATCAATGGCAATATACAACCATCGACTCTGGCAACTCCTGATCCAGCCATTTCATCGACAATGGCATTGTCGCCAATGATAATAAAAGTTGCAACAAGGACATTGACTCCAGCATTAACATCTCCCAGTAAGGTTTCACCTTTTCCTCCATCACATCTGCTGGATATGGAGGAGTCAGATAATGATGGACCCTTTGGATCTTCACACAGTCCATCTGAATTATTAGTTAAATATCCAGAAGATGACAACATTGAGGAGGAAGATCAATGCTTTCACCAACACTATGCTCCACCACGTAAGCCCGCAACCAAGGCATGATGAGGTGCAGTTACCTTTTTCATTGATCCAGGACTTGCAAGCTATGTTGCAGGATTTCATGAATCACAGTGGGAACAGCAGGTGATAACGCTTCTTCCAGCCAACTACACCACAATATATCCCTTTGCCTATAACCCCCCGGGTGATGCCTATGCCAAACACAGTGGCACCACCAAGGAAAGACCCATTCTCATCTGAGGAGGAATGAGAGGAAGGAGTGAACCCGGAGCCACCTCCTCCACACAATGAGTGGGATGATATCCTCATTCCCACACTGTCACCTGTACTGCCACACCCGTCAGATTCTCCCCCAGAGGATAACACGGGGTTTCATAACCTGATGGACAGAGCAGCAGCAAGGTTCCACATCCCAACTTCCATCAAACAGGCTGATAGTTTACTTTAAGATTTTAAGGAACAGGCGGGAAAATCAGTCAGAGCTATTCCCATCATTCACTATATCTGAAAGTAAGAAATAAAAATAATGAAGAACCCAGCTACAGTGGCTGCAGTGCCACCGGGGGTAGACAAGAAGCATATGGCTCCAGAACAAATTTCTGCTTGCCTTACAAGCCAGACTCTGCTTGCCATCCCAAGCCAGACTCTGATATAACAAGCTGTTCAACAGTTCTCTAAAACCCCTTCTGCTCCCATCTCTACACCACCAGACAGAGATGGCAGATGTTTAGATAATGTAGGCAAAAGGTTTTCCCTCATGTCTGCCATTGTGGTAAGAGCAGCCATCCTCAGCCGCTACGATAGGCAGATGTGGTCTGATATCCGCAAAATCATAGACCTTGTAGGTGTCGATATAAAAGCAAAAACAGCAAAGATTTTTGGAAAACACATCAATGATGCGCTACTAGCAATATAAGAAATTGCCCTTTTGGGGAGCTCGCGCAAAGGGTTTTCCACCTAGAGATGGTCATACCAACGCCCACCGCACCCTCAGCATTTCCAACCCTTTCAAACCCAATACAGACCTGCTTACCAGCCACAGTACTGTCATCCTTCTGCAGCAGTCTATACCAAATAAGGCCCTTGCTGAAAGCAACCCTCCCAGAGTAGCAGAGTAGAGACACAGGTCGTAAACAGTGACCTGCTCCAGGTGCCGGGTACAGACACTCCATCCCATCTCAGGAGTGCAAAGATCTCCAACCATCTACCCCAGTGGAAAGTAATAACACTGGACGAATGGGTATTAGACTTGGACATTTATGTCCATATCCTAGAATTTGTACAGAGACGGCCAAACAATCATCCAAGGGGAAAGCACCCCATCATCTTCACTTATTGAAAAAAGAAGCCCTTACCATGCTCGCAAAGGGAGCAGTTGAGAGAGTTCTGTTTTCACAGAAGGGCATAGGCCTCTACTCCTGATTCTTCCTGATACGAAAGAAAACCGGAAAATGGAGGCCCATACTAAACTTAAAAAAACAAATTCTTACGCAATCCATCATTTCGGATGGTCATCCTCCCTGATGTCCTGCGTCTCCAAACAACGGAGATTTCATGACAACTCTTGACTTGCAACATTCTTATTTCCACATCCCTATAAATCAATAGGACAATACGATCAGCATGCAGTGCATAAAGAAACAAGGGGGTATAGGACTGCTGACGGTTTCCCAAGATGCCCAGGATCTGTGGAAGTGGCTCACAAGTCACAAAATATCACTGAGAGCCAAGCATGTGTCTGGAGCTAGCAACACTGTAGCAGACCCACTTAGCAGTGCAGAACATAGTTGCCATGAGTGGGAACTAGATCAAACACAGCTAAACAAGATAGTCTCATGCGCAGGCACACCAGCATTGGATCACTTTGCGACAGACCAGAACACCAAATGCCAATTCTACGACAGTCGGTATCTGCTCCCAAGGATGTGGGGGGAATACCCTTTTGATCAGATGGTCAGGGATTTTTGCATGTGCTTTTCCCCCTTCCCGAAGATTCTCAGAAAGGTGATAAGAGAACACTGTCGCTTGATCCTGATTGCTCCCAGATGGCCCAGGCAGCACTGGTTTACAGAGCTTCTCCTTGTTGTCAGAATATAATCCCATTCACCTTCTAGCAATGCCAAAATTGCTTACCATAAACAAGGGCCAGATCCTGCATCTGGAACCAGCCTCTCTCCACTTATGTGCGTGGCTCATGAATTCAAAGACCTAGACATTCCTCATGATTGTAGAGATATCCTGTCTAAAGCAAGATCTGAATCCACAAACAAGACATACAGGGTAAAATGGAAGAAATTCCATTCTTGGTGTCACCAGCGTAACTTGCACCCCTTGAAAGCATCAACTGAGCATATTCTGCTGTATCTCCGGTCGATCGCGAGATCAGTATAAGTGCATGCATCTGTCAAGGTTCACCTCACATCAGTCTCGAGATACAGGCGTTCATCACACTCTTTCCCTTTGCTTCACAGGGATAAATACAATTCATGAAGGGTTTCCCTCCAGTCTGAGCTCCTCCTCCAGAATGGCATCTCAAAGTTCTCTCCCAGCTAATGAAACCACCGTTTGAACACATTCACAAGGCAGACCTAAAGTTCCAGACATGGATGGTGGCATTACTATGGACTTTCACTTCTGCTAGAAGAGCCAGCCAAATATAGGCTTTCACAACGCTGGAATTGTTTGTACGTTTCACTGGTGAATATGTACTCCTGAGAACAAACCCAAGAATCATACGCAAGGTCCCATCTCAATTTCGTATCAATGAGCCCATCATACTGCACACTTCTTGAATCTGGGTACTCCAGTGGAAAAATCTCTCCATATTCTGGATGTCAAACGATGCCTTAAATTCTGTTTGCATAGTAGTCAATAACTACGTAAAACTGATCAACTTTTAGTATTATGTTGTCAAACTCAACAAGATACTTTAGTTACAAAGGAAACTATTGCAGGATGGATTTGGGCAGCCATTTAGTTTTGCCATGCAAAGGCGAGTAAACCACTTAAAGCCAAAGCAAGAGCACCATCAGCAAGGGCAGTATCCACAAAGACTTCTCTGTTTGCAGGCAAGCCATTGATGAAGATTTGCCATGCTGCAATGTGGAAGAGCACCCAAACATTCATGCAGCACTACTGCCTGGAGTCAGTGCTCATACAGCTGTAGGACAGGCGGTGTTACGTCATCTATTCCAATAAGTTGAGCCTCTGTTCATGAAGGTTTATATTAGTATTTAAGTATAGTTCCATGTAATGTTTTGTGTGTGTATATATATATATATATATATATATATATATATATATATATATATATATATATATATATAGTATTACATATAGCTATTTTTCATGTCTGGAACATTTAAACTTCGGTGATGTAGATATATTAATTTGTTACCCACCATCCTCAAAGGGTATTTGCATGTGATTCCAAGAAAGATCAAATACTGGAGAAGAAAATTAGTTACTTACCTGTAACTGCAGTTCTCCAGTTTTTGTATCTTTCATAGATTCGCATTTGACCCACTGTCGTCCCCTGAGAACCTCCCCTTAAAGATCCAGTGATCTTATTCCACTTGTGCTCGAAAATCTGAGGGATGCAGCCTCTCTTGGGAGTGTTCAACAGGGTGCTGTTACATGGTTGGTCATAGTGCAAGTTTGGTCCTTTTTTAAAAAGGACTTAGATACGCTATTAAAGGGACTGTTCATTGCCATGATACATACTGTTCTACTATGGCACCGTGGGGCACCCATTTCGATGAGGGGAAATGATTCAAGCAAGTGAATCTATGAAAGATAGTAATACTGGAGAATTGCAGTTACAGGTAAGTAACTGATTTTCTTCTTTAAAAAAATTGAACTGTCTCTGTAATGACTACTGGATATTCATTTTTTACAAAATATTGAAACACACTCTTTTTGTTGACAAGGATTAATTTTACAAGTCGCATATTCACTATGGGCGCTGGCTCACATGCACTTATGCCCTGTATTTTACGTGATGCATAAGCAATGAAACACGATTATACATCTTTGAACTTCAGCTAATGTGTATGTTTTTTTAACTTCTTCTGTAGCATTTTCAAATTGATTGTTGAAGTTTAATATGTTTTTTGATTTCATAAACATAGTTTTCAGCACCATAAAGGATATGCGTGTTGCTATACAAAAGTCACTGAATACCTTAAACTATAGTCCTTGGTGGTTTTGTACGATCACTTTGTCCGAACTCCAGACAATTTCCTAATTTGCTTGTTAATGGATGCATAGTCATCAGTCAGCAAATGCCATCTTGTGTTTGCTGAACTGTTCTTTTCTGTGTTGCATAAAACATACATCTTAAAGTACTGCAATATTCCCTTAAGCTAATCATTTCTGCCCTAACATGACTATTAGATGGCAGATGGACCTATAGCTACTATGCCAGTCATCCAAGATGGCATTGAAAGCAATACCGATCCTTCTGCAGAAGACAATGAATGAAGGTTGCGTTGCATTGACAGCTTGTGGGAGTGTACGGGGGGCAGGAGGGGGGACGGGGCTGCTGAACACTTAGACAAGGGCAGGATAGTCCTCTTAGTGGTTGTTTTAATTGTATGACCCGGATTGAAGTGCATTGTGTTTTACTGGAGTTTATGATAATGATATAAATTGCAGAACCACAAGGTTAGGATTTTCAGTTTTGACTTCAGATGTTAGAGGGAGGATGTTTGTGGCATAGGTGCATCTTTTTTTCAAAAGTAAAAGAAGGCCTTTCCCCAGCTACAACCACTCTTCTTTCCCTCGAGGAATGGCCAGAGTCTAACAACTGATGGGCCTGATTAATGAGGCAATAGGGATTTCTGCCCAAATGTCTGAACTGCATGTTTCTAAAAATAAATATGTTCTCCCAAAATTTGCAAATATTCCTTTGTCTTCATTCATAGTTGCTTACAATTTCTAAGGAGCCATGTTTCTGAAGCCTGCAGCATAGATGTAGTTTAGTGACACTTTCTGGTCATGTGGCTTGAAGACAAAAAAGAAAGGTACCCTTGCTGACCAGAAACACTCTTAAGGCGGCTGAATCCCTGGCATCACAGACTGATATTCAGTACGGGGATCTGTGCGAGACCGAGGGAGCCCAAGATGGCAGTTAAGAACGGGTGTAAAAAACACAGATGTTGGGGCACACATGGTTGTCTTGGCACAAATATAGTCATCCATTCCTTGCTTCTCCATCGATCCTGTCACCTTATATCCACCAATACCACTGGAAAAGGTTGAGGTTAAAATAACCTAACGAGGAAACTGTATGGTTAAGCCTAGCTTAACGGAAAGTGGAACTAAATAGGACTGAATGTTACAGACCCACCTTTATTTTTAGTTTCCTCAAAGAGTCCTCTGTAACAGACGTAATTGACCCCCCTGCAAGAGAAATGATGTGTCTGGTAAGCAGATTGTTAGGAAGTGTGCTATAGTAAGGTTTTCTAGAAAAGTCTTGAAAAGGAAGTTTGGAAAATGACCTTTGCTGCTTGAAATAAGAGGCAGGAGACAGGATACCACTAACCCTGAAAGACTTCTGTCCTCTGCAAAGAGAATGACACTGGACTTATGCCTGTGAAAGTGAGGTGTCAGCCTACCAAAGGGTAATAATGACTACAGATATATGTCAAGGGTGCATATACCAGCAGCGGCTCAGCATGGCCCCCCTTGCGAGCAGCTGCAAACCAAAAAAATAAAAATTATAATAAACTATGTTTATTATTGTTTTTATTTTTCAGGGTGCGGGGCTACGAGTGATGACAGGGATGGAGGCGGAGCGCACAGCACTCCCTCAGTGTGCATGTATGTTTGGCCTGTCTCAGGCCTGGCAAACACAAATAAGGGAGCAGTGAATGGAATGCTTTCTCTACATTGCGTTAGCCTATGTCAGCTCCTCTTGTGCTGGAAGGAGAAAGGTCCTATGTTGTCTCTCTAGTAGTCTCACCTTCTGTGATGGAATGCAACAGCCCTAGTCATCTTAAAGGACCTGCATGCAAACCCATTACATGAGACCAGTCTGCACTATCCTAGGGGTCATGTGTGCAAACACATTTTCCCATAGACACAGAATGGGTAAAACCCTTTGATACATCTGGCCCTAGGTCTCTCGAAGCGAGAAGGTTAACTTGTCAGGTAATCATGAGATGGAGCAGGCGACTGCAGCTTCTAAGCTTGCAGAAAGGAGTTTTCCAGGGCCACATGCACAGTTTTCATGAAATGTATGTGATAAGCCCCAGTCCAGAAGCTTCCCTGGCACAGCGGCAGTAACCGTCCTCCGTGGAACAGTGTATGATGAGCCCTATCATAAAGCTGGTTCCAGCAACCCGTTTGTTTAGTTAGTTAATATATGTCCCTAGTGTGCACATGAAGTAAGGACGAGATCTGACCCAGATCAGCACATTTATGCAGGGTTAATCTAACTGGCACTCCCCTGCTAAGGTGCGAGTTCCTGGTCCCCATTAGACACTGATGGTAAGACATGCTGCCTATAAATAAATACAGCACCTGCCCGAGGAGGGAGTTCAGTGTCCCTTTGGCACTAACAAACTTCCCCTTACAAAGAGAGCACATCACCACTGGGGATGGTAGTTCTTCCCGACACGCCAGCCCATCCAAACCTCCGAGGTTGTGCAGATGCTGCCCACTGTCTCTTACCCGGAGAAAGGAAGAAATGTTGGCAATATTCAGATCTCCTTTCCACAATTAATGTTTATATTACATATTCGAAACAAAAGTGATGATGTTCCTCCGTGGTTAGGTTATGTGCCAACTCCGCAAACCTGTGATGCCTGTGCCACGCCCCGCATGTCTCCTGGGGGCAACTCGCAGAACCGGGCGCACTCGCTGCCGGTTTCTGTGCCAATGTCTTCTCAGAGTTACGTTGGGCACTGGCGCCCGAACCTTAAAACGTTAACTTGCTACGAGATTTAACAAGTAATAATCGATAGACCTGACAGGGCCATAGCAATTCAAGTATGGACTTTGACCCTCTACATCAAGAAGCCTCTTATTGTCAGCACGGGGATTGCTTATTTTTTTCCAACTATTTCTTTCACCACTTGCACTCTGTTTGCACTCACTGCACTGAACATTGTTGCCCACGCTGACCAATTATACCGCCACACGCGAAAGCATCTGTTTTTAGTACAATGATTCACTCCCTCTGAACGCCCGGGTTTCTCTTGTTAAAGCTGCAGTAACCGGCCGATCTAAAAAAAAAAGGAAGCATGTGTGTAATTGTAAACATACGTTTCCATAAATGAATAACTAGATATTTGTTGGTGTAACCAGTGGTTCTTATTGTCCTGTCCAGACACTGGCGGAATATATGCTTTTCAAATAAAAGCCAAAGCGAACATCTGATTCTCCCTTTAAGCCCCCACCCTTGGCCCATGAAGAGCTTTCAGCGCAGTCTGTCATACCCACCAGTACTGTATTGGAGCCAGACAAGGCTGGGTGAGGAGAACTCCCAGGTATGGAGGAGTACCTTGATGTAATGGCGATTACCTGTCAGTAATCTAGAAATTATCCCCTTTTCATCTCGATAGTCAAAGTCCTATCTAGGTGAGTTTAAGACAATCGGTTTGCGTGTCCGATAAGAAAACGCGGACACCCAGCAGTGTGCAACATCCAAACGAAAGATGAGAACTCCTGCAGTGGGGAACTTCCATACATGTGACCGGAATGCTCCCCAATCACCCAAAGCAGTGCCTTACCATAAGCTGTTGAGATGGCCTCGTGAGTCTAGTATCTCAAGGTTTCCGAAAAAGGCTTCCATTCACTGCCTGACCTTTAACTGAGAATAAGAAAAGAGCAATTATGTTAATCGGACACACATTCTATTCAGCAGAGGAGAACGTCCTGGTCGTCCAGAGAGTGTAGATTCTTGTTCTCTCAAGATTCTGGATTTAGCATGACACAAAATGTAGGGGGAAACACCTGGGTTTCCCAAAGGACCACCCCTATTTGAGAGTACCTCTAAGAAGGGTTCATGGTTCACAGTAGCACCCAGTCAACCCAGATATTTTGCTTCTGAAAACTGCACCTAGACTAGAATCACAGTAGACTGAGAGGTGAGGAAGACCTCCAGCAAAGGAAGAGTCCTGAAAATTCCCTGGCACAGGAGAAGATCGTATGGGGAGACCGGAGCAAAACCTGGTCAACAGATCAGGAAAATGGTGTGACAAGAGAGGGATCATGGGGCCAGATGTATCAAAGGGTTTTTCTCATTCTGTGGCTATGGGAAAATGCGTTGGTACATATGGCCCATGGTTTTAAAAAATGAGTCCACTTTAGAGAACTAAGAAAAGGTATGGCTCAAGGTCCAATGGGCGAGAAGGGATTTCCTGAGAAACAAAACTAAAAAAAAATGAAGACATCTTGAGAGGATCATACTGCCAAGAGTGAACCCCTGACGACTGAGCCCCCTTGAGAGGCCATCAGTATTGAGGTGTGGTTGGATTGCTGAACTGAATCTGCTTCGCAGCTAGAACTTCATCCTGTGGGGCTCCAACTGCTCATGTTCTTTGCCGCCGAGTGAAGACCAGTGACCATTTTCCACAGTGGAGAATAGCAGAGTGGGATGGTAACACAGGAAGGAATAATGAAGGGATTTGGTACTAGATTTAGGACAGACCATCTTGGGGCCAGGAAGATGGCTTCCTTTTGCTTCACCTGAATCTTCTTTATTCTAGACCGCAAAGGGGGTGGAGTGAAGGCCAGTACAGCAGGTCTGGAAACCCTTAGTGACAGAACATTCACTCTCGATGCCCCCCACATCATTGAGTGGAACTCGGGGGGAAGCCCATCGGTCCCTGATACCCACAGAACCAGGCAGCACGGGAGTGATCCAAGCATGACACTGAGGACGAAGGTGGGAGGTCTCTGGAGATTGCGCTCCCGTTAGGAATTACATAGGCCTCCTGCAGCGACTGTTCCATCTCCAACCCGGCCAAAGGACAGAACTGCACTGGTGACAGATAAAGGCTTTTGCCGCTCAGCTGCCAATAAAAAAAGTCACCCATAGAAAACCGTAACAGCTTTTCTGCATACGGATATACTTTTTTATTCTTTTTTTAGTGAAATGTGTGCGTTAATTATTATAGAAAATTAACATTCAGATGTTTCAGATTGAACAACTAATTTAAAAAAACGTCCTGAAAACATAATAAACGAAGTTCTCGCTCGGCTCTCTGTTTCAGTATAGAGTGGCATGAGTGAAGCGTATCTAATGCTGAAAAAAATTCCAAACTTTTTACGTTTTAAGTGCTTTACGGTGAAAATATCCATGTATTTTTCCCGACTTGATTAAATATTTGTGAGCTATAAACTCTATGAATTGATTTAAACACAAATTCACGAAATACATTTCTCTGCTGAAGCTCCCTGTTTTTTTGTCCTCCCAAAAGGCTCAGATCTTGGAGTTTGGCCTCGCTGTGCACGAGAAGTTTGTGCCTCAAGACATGCGCCCGCTGCATAAGAAGCTGGTGGATCAGTTCTTCGAAATGAAATCCAGTTTGGGAATACAGGTGCGTGAAAGGCTTCAATGGTGAATTTAGATGGAGATTTGTGAAACATCGTCATGGGTTCAGTACCACGCCAACATTTAACAGACACTGCCATCTGCTGGCTGACTTGCTGTATTACGTTTCTCTTCTCAATGTTTCTCGAATCGCGAGCTTTCATCCAAGGAAGGCTGCATTTTTGCTCGGTACTGACTTGCATGTGCCACATGTTTGTTTTGTGTTAATCGAACCTTCGTGAATACATTTGTTGTTCAGGCGATGTTATTATATTGGTGTTTTTGTGTCACCTGTTCAGGATTATTCGTCCTGTGTGCCAGCGAGTCCTGTTAATTTCACCAATGGAAGCCCACGAGGATGTAGAAATTCAGTGCCCTGCCCAATGAGCCAGGATCCACGAGTTATACCTAGGCGCAGGTAAGAGAAAACTTGTTGTTCATCTACAGTTTACTGCAAAAACCATAATGCGTGCTATAAGCATGCAGCAAAACACATAGGGGGTTATTCTAACTTTGGAGGAGGTGTTAATCCGTCCCAAAAGTGACGGAAAAGTGACGGATTTACCACCAGCCGTATTACGAGTCCATTATATCCTATGGAACTCGTAATACGGCTGGTGGTATATCCGTCACTTTACCGTCACTTTTGGGACGGATTAACACTCCTCCAAAGTTAGAATAACCCCCATAGTCACTAACCCGACAGCTATTAAGACATGAATATTGATTATTAAGAACAGCTTCGGTATCCATGACTAACGTTTAATTTTTTTGCGGAGCAGTCCGTTGAGCTATCCAGCTGTGAACAGATATTCCTCCTCGAGCCTGTCATCTCAAGCTTCCGCAGAAGTCAGCAATCTTACGGGACAGTCTGAAAGCTCTGATGAAGTGTTCAACATGCAGGTACGCAAACACGTGGTGTGTGTGTGTCATGGGATGAAGACTTGTTCATACAAAAAAATAAGCCAGCTTTGGTTTCCTTTTCCCCTCTAAAACGTTGAGCGAGTTGTAATGTGTGTACAGATTGCTGAACAGCATCCATTTCCATCTGATCATATTTTACTCACACCTCTGAAAAGAACAGGATGTCCTTGTGTGTGATTTTTTTTATTTATTTCTTGCGCAAAATATATATAGATTTCTGTTAACACTGTAAATGTCCTGTCTGCTGCCGTTTGTTTTTAATTGGATTAATTCACTGTAACTGCATTCTTTATTGTATCGTTTCTTAATTCATCTCCTTTTTCTGTCTTTGCCTAAGACAATGAATTTTGTTGCTTTTATTAAGGATTCTCAATATTTTGATCTAGGGATGGAGAAGATCAGAGATCGGGTCCTCCGGTTCAAATGAATTTGAAAGTCATTATTCTAGGGCCTTAGGCTACTCTGAGACGCTATCTTTAAGATACGTAGTCTTCCTCGAACCAGGCTTTGTCTCCAAATGTTTGTTGCATTTCACTGTGGAGCATTCACTGTGGTTATCACTATAATCCAGCGGCTTTGCTAAAATCCTAGCAGAGAAGGAGACCAGAAAGAGCCCAAACTAGAGTATAGAGAGGGGCCATAAGTCTTCACAGTGACACAAGAGAATCCAAATCTGCTCGGTAGAAGGGTGCTAACCAAACCCAAAATTAAAATCATCAGCGCCATTTGAGTTACCAGTGGGGGTAAAACAAGAAACCATGTGGTTGTGGTGGGGGCTACCTAACACCGGCTGTGCTGCAGGGAGAGGACAGACTGTGACTCGGAATGGTAAACCAGAAGACTGATACTATTAATCCCTCCCCTCTGATATACCTCCGTAAAAACATTGTTGTCCAGATATTTTCATTTTTGATTTGTGTTTTTGGATCGTTAGAGAAGTAATTTAGTTTGGGTAGATGTTGGTGATCTGGGCCGAATTTTTCTGGGCAACATTTTTAAAAACGGCGGATGTGTTGCAGTGATGGTGTAATATTTCAGGAACCATGAGACTTATATACTTCATTTTGTTGTCAAAACACAGGTTTGGGGTCAAGTAGTCTTATAGAGACAGAAAATAACTCCTCAGAGCAACCCTTCCGCCATTTTCCAAAATACGGCTATGAAAGTGGAAGACGAAATATGGAATTTTGGATTCAGGCGAGGTTAATTGTTCCACTTGTAGACATTTGTCTGATTCTCTCACATTCTTTGACAGTTCAAGATAACTGTCAAAGACAATATGCAGTTCTTGCAAGGTGCACACTGACTTTGATATCTGTAAAACAGCCTGAACAACCGCTCCGAAGTTTTGCATGGATGAAATCTTGACCATTCGCTATTGTGACTTATAGTTCACAACAGCAGCAGTTTTCAATTAGGGCACCTTTTCGAATTGAAATTCTTCTGGTGAAAGCTTTTTTTCAAGCTCTTGTACTAGTTTGTGCTTCACTGGTTTGGTTGAAGCATCTCCATCAAATAATGCGTTCCTGGAAGAAGATCATGCGACAGAATGTCCTTGATAAAGTCACCCCTTTCTTCACGGGCGGCACTTTCGCTATGGTGAAGGATCGTCACCCCACTGACTCAGCCAGAAGCAGAAAAGGATAGGAGCTCATTGTACATTCACATTATTGAATGTATGCATGCATGCAGTTGGGAGGGCATACAGATCTGCCGCAAATACATTCACCTCGCTGTTTACATCAGCTGCTCGACTGAAAACTTAATCTTGGAAGAAACTAGCTGCAGATAAAAACATATTTGCCCTTTGAGACTCACATGCTCTGTACTTTGTTCTTTTGTCAGTCCCTTTTGCCCTTGTTCTGGCTAAACCACAGATAACACATTGAAGAACCTCTGATTTCTGATCATTTGTTGGAGGTCGGTGAGGGGTAGCCATTGATCTTCCAAGAGGATGGGCACTGAGTTTGTTTGTCTTCGCTTTCACAGATGACTCGCATTCTTGTTGTGATTTACTGGTTTCTGCTATTTTTTGACAATTTTTTTCCATGCTTTTTTCCATTGTATGTGACTTACAGCACTTGTTGTTACAACGATAAAATGTTTGATCCTCTTCACCCATCAGTTTCATTCTTTTGTGAACTTTGTCTTGCCGTATTTCTGCAGCATCTCAAACTCTCTTCTGTCCAGTGCAGTTGATGTTAGCTTTTCTTTCGAATTAGCTTGGCATACAACACATTTTTCATTGTTGAACGAGTCCTCAGATTTTGTAGTTAGCAATACTCAGCTACCACCTGGTTGGCTCATGTTTAATAAGAATTTGAATCAGCAGAAAAACTGACACAAAAACAATATTGAAATAAATTACCGATATGATGGCTAAAACACATCATTATAGAGTCTCCATTTTGTAAAATGGCAGAAGGATTGCGCTGAGGAGTTATTTTCTGTCCCTCTAAGACTACTTGACCCCCAAAACCTATGTATCTGATAGAGACTTCTAGTTGTAGATTCCTTACCTTAGAATTTCCCTAGGCGTCAGACTGGACGCAGACATTTTTCTTTGAGCAGTACCCTTGCACGCCGTCAGGTGGCGTTGGTCAACTCCATGCCCGTCGTTGGCCTCGTGGTCACCATGATGATGTCAGGGTCATATATAAGCATGGCCATGCCATAGTGACGTCAGTTCTTTTCTGCCTGTGCCATGTGCTGATCCGGAGAGAGCTACCATGGTCATTTTTTGACCAAATTTGTCACTTTTGTCTACTTTTTTGGTGCCTTCAGGATGTCCCCAAAGACCGGTTTCAAACCTTGCGAGATCTATCACCGCATGATGCTGGTGACCAGTCTGCATCAGGTCAGTTTGTGGTGTTTGGAGCACGACCACGACCCGTTGTGCTCCGAGTGTCGGGGCATGCACCCAAAGGCTTTGAGGGAGCAGTCTGTAAAGCTCATGACGGCTCGGTGCTCGACTCCGCATCGCTCCTCATCTCGCTCGAGAGGAAGGTCTTGCGACCATTCGTGGAGCCACCACTCCTTGTCCTCAAAGTCTTCGGGTCACTCAGGTAAGAAGAAGTAGAAGAAGGCTAGGCATTCTTCGACTTCACTGTGTCACTCGGCTGATGCGACGGGGGAGGAGCATCGATGCTCCAGGCCTCCGTCCGCAGAGCCTATTTCTGGGCCTGCTCCGCACCTCCCCAATTAAAAGAATTTAATGAGGCCATGAACCTCATATTTGGGCAGTCTGACACTGCCGCTTCTCCTTTGGGGCCTGGCAGTTCGGATGGCGGCCCCTTGGCCACCGAGGGACCCTCTGGATCCACTACCGGATCTGTGCAGACGTCGGTCATACCATTGTGACCTGGGCCGGCTAGGCTGACGATGCCCCCAACGTCAATTGTACCCACAATAGATGTCGACCCAATCCTGATTCCCGGAGCCGAAATGGCGTCGGCCAACCCCACTTCTGACTTCAATGGGGCCTACTCCCCCCAGGTCAGATTCTGCCCCTTTTTCTTTGGGGTACGAATATGAGGAGGGATTGTTATCCAGACATCCTCATCTGGCGCATTCCCTTCCGCTCCCCCGGATATGTTATCAAAGATACTGGACCAAATTGGGAAGACATCTTCCAAGCCATTGCTAATAGGAGAGTTGCACAGAAGTTCACTATTCGATGTGGGCTGGACACGACTGACTCTCTGGGTAGATTGATTTTGTAGACGGTGGCCTTGAGACGCCACTCCTGGCTGAGGAGATCTGGTTTTGCAGGGGATGTCCAACAGACCTTTATGGACATGCCCTTTGATGGCACCCATCTCTTCAGAGACCAGGCAGACTTGGAGCTTGAGAAGTTCAAGGAGTCCCGAGCTACGGCTCAGTCCCTTGGCCTTTCGACTTCCCCTCGACGCCAACAGTCTGTCTTTTGCCCCTTTTGTGGCCACGGAAGGGGCTCCCTGTTGCGTCCCTTTCCCAGCCACCATGCCACCCATGTTACTCAGCTCCTGTGTGGCCGGGGATGCGGAATCCCACATTTTCGTGGGACAGGGAACCAGAGGTCTGCTCAGCGAATAAGAGTCGGAACCACGAATACTGGAACCGTGCAAGCCCAAACAACGCAGTTGCAACAACAACCGCGTTACCACCACAAATGCCTTTACCATTAATGACTTTTTCATTGTAAAGGCATTCCTGGTAAAGGCATGCGTGGTTCCAGCATGTGACTCCCCCCACCCCTACCCCAACCCTCTCACCCCCTAAAACAATCTTACCCCACCCCACCACCCCTACCCCGAAAAACAATTCCACCACCACCTGACCCCCACCCCTAAAACTACCGTGACCCTCCACCCCCCTAAAAACAAAAAATGCCCGACCCCTCACCCCTAAAACTACAGTCCCCCACCCCCCAAAACCTAAACTATCCCGACCCCGAACCCCCACCCCTAAAAACTAAAAATAGCCTGAAACCCATCCCCGCCCCAAAACTACTAACCCCCCCTAAAACCTAAACTAAAAATACCCCCACCTCCCCACCCCGCCCCTAAAACTACCGCAACCCCCACCCCCTAAAACCTAAAACTCCAGCGACCCCCCCACACCCAAAACTACTGCGACCCCCACTCCCAAAAACCTAAACTACCCCGACCCCCCCACTCCAGCCCCAAAAAACAAAAAATACCCGACCCCCACACCGTGCCCCTAAAACTACAGCGACCCCCACACTCGCCCCTAAAACTCTGTGACCCCCTCACCCCTAAAACCTAAACTACCCTGACCCCCCACCCCTAAAAACTAAAAATACCCCGACCCCACCTCGTCCATAAAACTACCACAACCCCCACCCCCTGAAAACCTAAACTACCACAACCCTCTCACCCCCACCCCTAAAAACTAAAAATACCCGACGCCCCACCACGACCCACAAACTAAAACGACCCCCCTCCCCGCCCCAAAAACTACTGTGACCCCTACCACCCTTAAACCTAAACTACTCGACCCCCCCCCACCCCGCTCCTAAAAATGAAAATTACCCCAACCCCCCACCGGCCCCTACAACTACAGCAACCCCCACCTCTCTAAAACCTAAACTACCCCGACCCCCCACCCCATCCATAAAATTACAGCGACCCCCCTAAAACCTAAACTACCCCAAAAACTACTGTGACCCCTACCCCCCTTAAACCTAAACTACCTGACCCCCCCACCCCTAAAAACAAAAAATACCCCGACCCCCCCACCCCGGCCCTAAAACTACTGAGACGCCCATCCCCCCTAAAACCTAAACTACCCTGAACCCCCATCTACGCTCCAAAAAACTACTGCGACCCCTCCATCCCATCCATTCCCAAAACCTAAACTACCCCAACCCTTCCACCCTGCCCCTAAAAAGTATAAATACCCTGACCCCCACCCCTAAAACTACAGCGACTCCCCCACCCCTAAAACTACTGTGATCCCCACCCCCGAAACCTAAACTACCCCGACCCCCCACACCCCTAAAAATAAAAAATACCTCGATCCCCCGCACCTAAAACTACAGCGACCCCGCACCTAAACCTACTGCGACCCCCCCTAAAACCTAAACTACCCTGACCCCCCACCCCACCCATCAAAATAAAAAATGCCGACCCCCACCCCTAAAACAGCTCCAGCCCCACTTAACTGATCGCGTCCTCCGACGGCGAAGAAGCAGACTCCCTTCTTCTGTACCTTAACCACGCATGTGCGTTGTTCAGCACATGCGTGGTTAAGGCACAGAACAACAAAGTTGTGGTTAACAAAAGCGTTGTTCCACTTTCGTTGTTCACGACTTTGTTTTTCCGGAGTCGTGGTTGGGGATGTTTCCCCTGCTCAGTCCACCCGGCCCCTAAGGCAGCCTCCAAACCTTCCTAGTCTGTACCCCCATCTCAAACCAGTTGGCAGCAGGATTCGCCATCTCCTTCCCCACTGGGAATCCATCACTACGGGCAGGTGGGTTTTGCAGATTGTCCGAAGGGGCTACTCCCTCCCCTTCGAGACTGCCCCACCGGCCATGCCTCCATCCTACGGCCACTAACTGGAGGATCATCTGGCACTTCTCAGCGAGAAAGTTGCATCTCTCTTGGCCAAGGGAGTCATAGAGAAGGGTCCCTGCACCAGCTTTAGGTTTTGGTTGTCATTCCCACTACTTTCTGTGGCATAAAGAAAACAAGGATTTATGTCCTATCCTAGAACTTCAGGCCCTCAATCTCTTCCTAAAGAAGAAGTTCAAAATGCTCACTTTGGCTCAGGTCTTGTCTGCCTTGGACCCAAGAGACTGGATTGTGGTGTTGGACTTGCAGGGCGCTTATTTTCATATCCCCATCCTGCGTGCCCACAGACGCTACTTACGATTCGAAGTAGGTCACTAGCACTTTCAATTTACAGTGCTCCCCTTCGGCCTTACCAGCGCCCTTCGGGTGTTCACGAAAGTGATGGTGGTGGTTGCAGCTCGTCTGCGCAGGTTAGGGGCTTCGGTCTTCCCCTAACTCGACGAGTGACTGTTGAAGGCGGACACACCCCAGAAAGTAGTCTCCCACCTTAAGACTAGAGCGAACCTCCTGCACATGCTGGGGTTCACTGTAAACATGCCAAAGTCGTACCTGACTAGCTCTCAGACGCTCCCTTTCATTGGAGCTGTTCTGGATACAGCACAGTTTCGGGCCTATCCTCCCGAAAAGCGAGTCCAGATATTCAGGCTATAATTCCGATGTTTCAGCCTCTATCCTGGATTTCGGTGAGAATGACTCTGAGGCTGTTGGGCCTCATGGCCTCCTGCATCCTGCTAGTGACACCTGCCAGATGGCATATGCAGTCTCTGCAGTGGGACTTGGAGGTCCAGTTGGCATGGCATCCGGGAAATCTCTCCGACATGGTCCAGATATCGGAGGGGACTGTGAAAGATCTGCAGTGGTGGCTTTTGACTCAGGATTGGGTCAGTGGTAGATCCCTCTCCCTTCCCCAACCAGATGTGACAGTATTGACAGACACATCACTCCTGCAATGGGGCTGCCACATTGGAGAGGCGGAGATCAGAGGTCTCTGGTCTCCAGCGGAGTCTAGACTCCATTAATCTTGTGGAACTCCGGGCAATTAGGCTTGCATTGAAAACATTCCTTCCCTCTCTCAAAGGGAAGGTGGTGCAAGTGTTCACGGATAACACTACTGCCATGTGGTACTGCAACAGACAAGGCAGAGTACGGTCCTGGACCCTTTGTCAAGAGGCTTTGAGGCTCTGGACATGGCTGGCACACCAGGGCATTTCCCTGGTAGTTCAACATCTGGTGGGCTCTCTGAATGCCAGAGCAGACAAACTCAGCCGTCGATGCATAGTTGATCATGAATGGTGTCTCCATCCGGAGGTGTCGCAAAGTCTCTTTCAGCAGTGGGGAGAGCCTTGGTTAGATCTGTTTGCTTCTGCAGAGAATGCACAATGTCAGCTGTTTTGCTCGTTGGAGTTTTCAAGGCGGCACTCGCTCGGTGACGATTTTTGTCTTGAGTGGAACTCAGGCCTCCTTTACGCCTTCCCCCCTATACCACTTCTGCCCAGAGTTCTGAAGAAGATCAAGACTGACTGGGCCCAAGTAATCCTTGTGGCTTTGGACTGGGCACGGAAAGTATGGTATCCAGAGCTACTGAGCATGGCCACAGATCCTCCAGTCAGGCTGCCTCTTTGGAAGGATCTTCTGTCGCAGCAACAGGCGAGGGTCCTCCACCCGAACCTGTCCAATCTTCGCCTTCATGTGTAGAGATCGAGGCGTGGCAGTGGATGGGTTTTGACCTTCTGCCCGAAGTCTGGGATGTTATCTTGGCAGCCAGGAGTCCCTCCACCAAAACGGTAAATGCCTGTTTTTGGCATAAATTTGTGGCATGGTGTAACGACAAGTCTGTGGAACCCCTCTCTTCCGTTCTCACTGAGGTTCTTTTGTTCATCCTCTCTTTAGCCCAGCAGGCCTCTGCTTTGGGCACTCTTAAAGGTAACTTATTGGCTCTCTCAGCCTTTCTTAGATTGCCAGACCAACCTTCTCTTTTTAAGTCTCCTATTGTGGGTAGATTCCCTAAGGGACTCACCCGTTTGTTTCCTCCCACTTTGTTTATCATGCCTCAGTGGGACCTCATTCTTGTTCTTACTTACTTAAAGTGTGCTCCCTTTGAGCCATTACACAGTTGTCCCTTGCGGCTCCTTTCTCTTAAAACTGCATTTCTTGTTGCCATCACCTCTGCTCGCAGAGTGAGGGAGCTTCAGGCTCTTTCTTCAAAGCCCCCATTTGTGTCTGTCTTCCATGACAAAGTGGTGCTCCATACGAGGGCCTCTTTCCTTCCCAAAGTAGTCACACCTTTTCATGTAGGCCAATCCATCACTTTGCCTACTTTTTAAGCTCCCCATATCCTTCTCATCAAGAGTGGAGACTCTACTGTCTGGATCCAAAAAGAGCGTTGGCGTTCTACCTCAATCATACCAAGATTTCCAGGTGGACGATCAACTCTTTGTTGGATATGTGAGTGAGAAGAAAGAGAAGGCAGTGCAAAAGCGTGCCACTTCACCTCATGATGGGTACTACTTTGCATCAAAATGTGCTAATCTTTGGCTAAGAAGCAACCCCCTGAGGGCTTGCGCACTCACTCCACCAGAGCAACTGCTGCTTCCTCTTCGTTAGCACGCGGAGTTCCTGTCCTGGATATCTATCAATCAGCAATCTGGCCTTCACAGCACATGTCTACAAAACATTACTGCCTGGACAGTCAGGTCTGCAGAGACGGCTACTTTGGTCTTTCAGTCCTGAAGGACTTCCTAGTATGATCTTGGTTTGCAGTCCACCACAAGGATGGTATTGCTGGGATATCTATTCTGCGGTAAGGAATCTGCCTCTAGAAGTCTCTATCAGACGAACAAGTTACTTATCTTCGGTAATGATTTATCTGGTACAGCCATATTCTAGTTACAGATTCCTTACTGATCCACCCATCCTCCCCCCTTGCGTACTGATTTCTAGGGACAGGCATTCACTTTTCAGAGCCTTACTTTTGGTGCACAATTTCCAGTGTTCTTGATGGCTCCGCGCTTTGGCGTGGAAAGTTGTAAAAAGAAACTGACATCACTATGCTGAGGCAGTGCCAATATACAACTCTGACGTCATCACGGCGACCACGACACAAACGATAGACGTGGAGTCGACCGACGCCACCTGATGGCGCGCAAGGGTACTGCTTGAATAAAAATCTCTGGATCCAGTCTGACAACTGGGGAAATTCTAAGGGAAGGAATCTGCAACTAGAATATGTCTCTACCAGATAATTTGTTATGGAAGGTAAGTAACTTGTTGTTTGACACCAAAATGAAGTATATAGGTCTTATGGTTCCTGAAATATTACATCATTACTGCAACATATTTGCCATTTTTAAAACTGTCGTCCAGAAAAACATCGGCCCAGATTAGCAGTGTCTAAACAAGCTAAATTACTTCTCTAATGATACAAAAACACTAATCAAAAATGAAAATCTCTGGACAACAATTTTTTATGGAGGCATATCAAAAGGCCAGGATTATGTGCTGAAAGAGGCATGCAGAACAAATCCCAGGGACAAGGTGATGACTGTGGGAAGCTGCCACAAAGAACACATTTACAAAGAGGATGGTGTTCATGGAGGGCATTACTGGATGCCAGTACTTAGTGCAGGAGATTCTAGGGGCAGTTTCCATTCATGTCAGACAAAAAAAAATGGAGAGTGCAAAATTCTTAAAAAGAGTATTTTTATAGTAAGCTTTCCTTGTGCTGAATTTAAAAATAACTAGATTCCATTAAGGTTTCCCAGTACTTTAACTTTGTATGTCTCTATTATGTAGGTTAGGGCACCTCCACCTTCCATGAGAGGAAAACGAACATCAGTCTGGAAACACACTTCGAACACCCTGTGGCCTCTGGTTTTACTAGCTCTTTAGTGTTACACCGTTAAATGTTTGTTGGGTCTTTCCTTGTTGTACAACATTCATGCTTACATAGTTGTGGCCAACGAAATATCAATGGATTGTTAGCGGCATGGGGCATGATCTACAACGCAGCTCCATGGGATATGACCCCTGTTGTTTGGAAATATATTTTTGATGCAAGCACAAAATCTGATGTTCAGGTTGGTCAAATTGTGTTCAGAATTAAATTAACTTTGTATTGGTTTACAGCTAATTTAGTGTCAGCTGGCTCCACCTTTCTGGACTTTTAATGCTGATCAATCATTCTGCTAGACCGGAAGAAGGGGATATCTGATGCCAGAGTATGTAGTTCTTGCACACCAGTCACCCCTTTCCCTTCTTGTTATAGAGCGCTCTTCTATCAAGATAACCAAACTATCATGCTTGTGTGTAGGATGCTTTTTTTGTAAGATACCAGGCATAGCTGAGAACAGGGCCATACAGGTCAGTGGGCTTCACAATTATCTTCCCATTGTGCTTTGCACAACTGAACTAGTCTTCTAGATTTAAATGTAGCAAAAAGTCTAAATAAAATGAGTGCAGTTGCCCCTTTGATATTTGCTGTCACTTTTGTACTTCCATAGGCTCAGCTGCAGTGTCTTAAAAACGTTCATGTCCTCGGATCATCCCTTAGCCTTTCATGTTGGGTAGTCAGCAAAGCCATTACATTAGAATTACCCAGATCCACATGCATTGAACAAAGCAGACCCTTAAATATTTTTTAGTGGGATGGGGGGGGGTTGTTGATCTGGTTTCTCTGAAAAGTGGCCAGAGGACATAGAAGATCCCTATGAGGGTGCTTTAGGGAACAGCTATCTTTCTAGCCCTGCAACAGCGACATGTGTTTTTGGTTCCAGTGTTCACTGACCAAGCACATACTTCTTCTAGCAGAACCTATAGGAAAAAATCCACCATTCATTTTTGATGTTTTTCATTGACTGAACCAAGGAGTTAAGAGTTTTTGAAGGCTTTTTTTTTTTTTTACAAAGCGGGAATTCTTTGAAGTCCTCAATTTCCTACATGATTGACTTCTTTATCACCCACTGTTATGAAATCTAACGAGCAGCACCTTCCTTACATATCACTTCACTAAATAGAAAACAATGTTCTGTGAAATTCCAAAATCTTTTCTATTTCAGAGAATTCTAGGGGAACCCATGTGATCGACCCACCTTCATTCTGGATGTAAAATCTAGAAAAGTTGGTCATATCGCCCAACCAATCCTAGTTTCCTTTCACTTGGGCAGACCTAAACCCTAACTTCCTGCCACTCATTTAGAAGAGAAGGTGTACATATGTAAGAGTAGGTATATATGACTCTCCCATAGTAACTTGCATTCCTCCTCCATTGTTTGTGTACAGCTACCAAAATTTCCTAGATCCACCCTTCTTCCTCAACCATGGTGAATATACATTTTTCAAGATCACTTTACTTATTTGGAAGCGTAACTGAAATGACACCTCCAAATATCAAAATATGCAACTTAAAAAATTGCTGTACATTGTTCCCATGTAAGGGTGAATGTACATGTTCAAAAGAGTAACTGAGTCAAAATGATAGAATGAATTGAATCAAGTAAAACATGTAATAGACATAACAGATATATGTAACTGTAGAAAAGCAATAGAACTACGATTGAGATAGTGTGATAATTTTAAAAGGCTTCCTAATATTTGCTTGGACATCTTAAAGGACGTAATATGATTACAGATCCGATATTAAGAACTAAGAAATAATGTTCTTTCTTCATTTTCAGCCAAGCCCATCTACCTCAAGCCTGAGTTCCACACATTCTGCTTCGCCAAATGTCACCAGTTCTGCTCCATCTAGTGCCAGAGGTCAGTACTCTGGGGTGTAATGTGCTAAGAAGTGTATTTGTTTTGATTCTTTTTTGTGCAGCAATTTAACACTAGCATACCGTAATATTTTTTTGTATTTCTTCCAGCTTCACCTCTACTATCCGACAAGCATAAGCAATCTAGAGACAACCCCTGTCTTTCACCAAGGGAGAGACCTTTTAGTGCCATCTATCCAAATTCTACTGAGCAATCCCAGGTAAACATTGCCATGCACCTATAGTGTACGACGCCTTTCTAGCATGATCAGTAAAATTTGCCATGTAAACTCATCATATTTTTGACAAGAAGAACTAGTTCAGGAAATTGTTGCCTCATGACACGGTGGGGTATTACAAAGAAGCAGGTTTCCTGATTCCATGCATGTACAGCACATACGACCAAGGTTTGTTTTTTTGTATTCTGGTACATATAGTGCTGAATTATATGATCTAGTCACGAAAGTGGCTGGAGCAGGGTCTTAGTGATACTTAAAGGCCTACTGAATTGTACTACAGATTTTGATGTTTGTGTAAAAAAAGATTAAATAAAGAAAAGCAAACAAAGGTGTGGATAAATGTTATGCCACCTGCAGAGAATACCTTTGAATGAAGTACACACCGTAGTTGTGGTTAAATTATATATTACCTTTATCTCACAGTCACTGTCCGTTGTTTAAGAATTCTAGAAACCCGATAAGCAGAGATTGGAATAATGAAATTATTGAAAATGTAAACAGCCATGTAACCAAGAGACGTTACTAGGTGATAAAAACAAAGATACAACTTAACTTCACTTCAAAAGAAAGAAAAATACACCCTTAAGAATAGTTTGAGTTGCTACAAACGTATGTTGTTTTGGCCTTTATTGATTTAAATGTGTACCCACACCATCATTTATTTACTGTTTCAAAGAAACCGCTTTGTGGCATTCTGGTGAAGCATGTTGGCAATAATGAATGAAAGCAAGTGCAATAGGATTGATATTGCAATGTCTGTCCTAGATAGTGGAGTGCTAGCACAATAATCCTTATTCATGGTGGCTACTGGATACGTTAGCTGCGTGGAAGACTTCAGGTCATCAATTCTTCAAACAACTACAAAACGAAGTTCAGAGACTGGGCATTGGGTCAGCCCCTTCAGCTATTGATTTTCCTGAGTGAGCTTTTCCTGGTTTTCTATTTCATGGATGAACTGTCCGTTGTGCAGTCGGGAAGGATGTTATGGGGAGGGGTTGCATAGTGCTACTGGTGTCCCATATGCAAATGTCTTGGCTCTCCCCTTGTGCTCCAACACCAGCGAGAGTTGCAGCCAGCAAAATAGTGAGTCCTCTCAGCTGGGGAGCAGTGTTGTTTCAGTTTATATTTCATGTTTTACTTACTCTTGGTGAGTTTCTGCAGCTTTTTCTTGCACATACTATTCCTGTATAGTGCACTGCTTGAAGAAAGTCATGATTGAGAGCTGTGGATTTCAGGTTGAACGCAGTGCGAATATCTCACAGTGTCTGTGAGTGGGTCAGAAAGGGGTTCATAATACATGCTCTTCCAGTTCTTGGCTTGTGCAGAGCACACAGAGCAATTGTCAGATGAGACGGTTGTAATTGTGATTATACGTGAAAGTGTGTGAAGGAGGTAGCTGGTAATATAGTGAAAGTTAGAGAAAATGCAGTGCGTACTGGTGAGTAGGTGCATGCATGTGTGTGTGGGAGGATTGGTGGATCAATGGAGGTGCAAGGAAGGTACATACAGGTGAGAGTGAATAGTGGGTGTCCTAGAGGAAAGAGATGAGGTATGAGATATGCAGACTGAGTGTTTCAGAAAAGTATGAGGAGAAAAGGCGATAATATCTAACAGAGACTCTGTAAGTCAGTGGTGTGAATAGAATAGGACTAATGGAGACACTCAGAAGACCTTGCCCATTCCACAAACCATAGTATTTTTTTAATTCACAGGCAGCTTAAAAAATTCAAAATATTTTGGGTGTGTGTATGTATGTTTTATTACAGGAATTATATGTGGTTGATGTTTTTACTTTGCTGACAACAACATTTTGTATTTTTGATATATGTTTTTTTTGTTTATGAAGTGATTGCAGTTCCAAAGCATTAATATATTTTCTAAGCACCCTCCGTGTTCATTTGTTCTTTTTTTGCTCTCATGGTAATTTTGTTTAATTTACAGCTTGTTTGTTGAGTACGGACGTGCGTGCATAGCAGAAGAAGTAGCAAAAACTCTGGCCCTTTGTCAAAATAATTGACTGTAATATTTTCTGTGTATGCCTATTATATATTCACCACTTATAGTGCATGTTTCATCATCTTGCACTCTTTTTGTAACACTTTAATTTGGGTTTAAGGTTAATTCTAATAATGTGTTTTCTTCATGATAGGGTCACTGCTCCCAGCTTCCATATTTGTCCCAAGATGTTTCAATATGGAATTGGTTTTCCTAGGACAGCTGGGAAACACACAAAATGTCTTCCCAACAAACATATAGAACTGTTTATATTGCTAATGGTTGTATTAATAAGCTATCTTTGTTAATAACGTTAGCCTTTTCTTCCCTTTTCAGTGATATCTTATTAACGTCCTAACAGTGAGGAGAGCCGGACCAGTGGCTGCACAAATGTGCAGAATCCATGGTTGCATTGCGTCAGCCTTTCTGACCCCCTATCCAGATAGAGTCTAGTCCCCACCTGACTTTGCTGTAGAACCAGTAAACATCAGGCAACAAACAGGGCAACATGTCTGTTCAAAGCCCAGCAACCCGCTCGCCAGCCTCATGTTTTCAAGTGAGACCTTCCTATCTGTCTGACTAAGCACAACAGCTCTGGGGTTCTTTATGAATTGGGACATGGATGGCATTAAACATAGAGCTTGTCCTGATTTGATGCCATCTAGGTTCCAGCACTTAAATATTTATCCAAGGGATACCCCGAACATTTGTGCTTTGAGGCCCTCCTCTGGTTCCAGTGTTAGATGTATGTAAAGCGACTGTGCAAACAAAAAGTTTGTATGGGATAGAATTATTGCTTGAGTGGGTTCCATCTTTGGGATAAAGTTAAAGCCTTGTGTATAAAGTCACTTTTACATCTTTCTAAGTCTTCCATGATTCAGGCAGTAAGAACGGAATTAAGATTAGTGTCTTGATACTTTTTATCAGTGAAGCTGATGCTGAAATATTAGAATAGACTAGTAGTATCCGATGAGGATAAACTTCCCTTTTGTTGTAAAAGAAACTTTTGAATAGCGAACTAATGAGGGATGGGATATTCAGAGGGCCGATTATATTTGTATTGGTTTATTATATTTCCCAATTGCTAATAAGCATCTCCATATATTTGCTGCAGAAAAAGCTGTAGGAAAGATAAACAAGTTGTTATTAATCCTAGTTGTTGGAAAATGGGTTATTGGTAAGGGCAGGTAAGTACCTACACTTATCAATAGGCCACTAACCTCCACTTAGGTCCAGTTAGGTCTCAGTAAATTAAAGCTAGCTCAACCCTTGGTAGTTTGGCAACGAGGGACAAGGCTTAACTTAGGAGACAAAGCGTAAAGCATTCAAATATCACAAAACAGTAATTAAAACACAGGAAACAATTTAAAAATCCAAAGTCAATCTATAAAAATAGGAAATATTGTTAGCTTTAAAATGACACCAAAACGAATAAAATCGGATAAGGGGAACCGGAGATTTGAATTTTAAAAGAATTAATGCTTTCTAGCGCATAGAAACAAAAAGCGCCAATCTGGTCATCTGGTCGCACCTCGACCAGGGCAAAGTCAAAGTTTAAGGCCGACCGCGATGGAGCCCTGCTCGACTACAGCCCGCGGGAGGCCTCGGTCAAAGGTTTACCTTAGGACTTAGTCGTTTTTCTGGAGATTTTCTTCAGCGGGACAAACACCAGTCCACTCCGACCTCCTGGAACTCTTCCTCAGATACGCGTCGCGGGAACCCTCGGTGGACATTTTTACCTTCGGACTTAGTTGTTTTTTTCGAGGTGAAAATCCTTCGACTGGGGCAAACCTGAATCTTGAGCCGACGTCCTTGGAGCCCTTTCTGGATACACTGCCTGGGAGGTCCCGGTCAACTTCCTACATTCGGACCTAGTCACTTTTTTTGGAGATTTTCTTCACCGAGACGAACCTGCAAGTCAGGCCGGGTTGCGGTTGAGGCAAGCCGACTAGAGTTGCTGCAGTGGGTCGGTCCCTCTATGGAGCTTTTTTCCAAAAGTTCTCCAAAGTTCTCCAAACTTCTGGATCTTCTTCCAAATGTTCTTTTAAGATTATTTTGAGGTCCATAGTTCACCCCAAGGTTCCAGAAGCTCTTAGATGCTCCTTGAGGGGTGCAGACTACAACTCCCAGAATGCACCTGGCGCAAACTCCTTTTTGGCCACTGGACAGTGGTCAGCTGGTTGGTTTCTTCAGGAGTTGGTGCAGGGGACTCCAGTTAGCAAGTTTTCACCTGTAGCAAACAGGGAGTCCCTCTTTGAACCAGTTGAAGCCAGGCAAAGTCCTTCTTGTGGTGAAGCCCACATGTGCAGCTGGTGCAGTCCTCCAGAGTGCAGTGTCCAGGTACGGGCCAGGGGTCCAGCAGGGCAGTCCTTCTTCTTCTGTAGTTCTTCCTTGTTGGAATCTGATAGGGATCTGGTAAGGAAACTGAGGTGTGGGTGCAGGTCTGCCAGTTTTATCCTTACTCCTGGGAGAAAAACAAGGGGGTCCTGGTTCTCCAATCAGGGGCAGGGTCCTTCTCCCTGTGATGGCCACTTCCTGGGAAGTGTGGCAAAAATCAATCCCAGGGAGCAATATTCCTCAAAAATCCATCATGGCTGAAAGTGATTTTGGGAAGTTACATCTGGCTGAACCCACTCACTGTTGTGGCTAAACATCCTAAACACACCCCTCTCCTGCCCTCTCCTAATCTAATCACGGGGGCACCTAATTGTCTGGATTTACAGGATGTGTGGGTGTTTCTGGGTAGCTCCAAATGTCCTTCCATGCCTTTGAAGACCAGTTTGGCAGCCCTCCCCACTTCCTGCTGCCCCATCTGCTGAGGGGAGATTTCCTTCCCCAGGCACATCTCTTTGTGTTGAGCCAGGTCACTTAACACCTCATAGAGGCTGCAGGCCTGGAGTTGGCAACTTTTCAGGTAAAGTGTAAAACTCCTTACCTGAACAAATGATATTAAATCCAACAACTGGAAGTTGTAGGATTTATTATAACAATTAATTTGATACCAAACTTGTGGTATCTGTTACTTAAAGGGACTTTTAAAATTAAAATAAAGTCTCCCCATTCTAGCCTATGGAGGCTATTCACTATAATGAGGGAAAAACGAATTTGGCTGTTTTACCTTACCAGGGCTTATACAACTATTTTTATAAGGTCCCTGCTTATACTTACATGGCACCCAGCCCTAGGGGCACATAGGGCACTCATTGGGGTGACGTATATGTAAAAATAAGGTAGTTTAAGGTTTTGGAACTACTTTTAATTCCAAAGTCGAATTTGCATGTAACTTTAATTTAAAAGCAGCCAGCAAAGCAGGCCTGCCTTTAAAATTACACTTGTCACCTCCGCAGTGCACCACCTATGCTGGGGTCCCTAAACCTACATGCCGTACCATATACTAGGGACTTATAGGTAGGTTGACTTAGCCAATTATAATTAGCCTAATTTGCCTACTGATTTTACACAGAGCATAGGCCCTGGGACTGGTTAGCAGTACCCAGGGCACTATCAGAGTCAGGAAAACACCAGCAAAAAGTGAAAAATGGGAGCAAAATGTTGGGGGCCTCTGCAATCAGCCCTGTTTTCTCACACTAGTGTTATATGTTTGTAGAAAAGGACCCTTAGCAATGATTTTATTAGAGTGAAGAAAAAGGACAGAGAACATGGGGACACGTAGAAAAGAGCTCATAGAATGAAGGTGCGAGAGGAAATGAATACGGTGCAAGAGTGAGAAAAAGTAGAATGTATACCAGGGAGTTCATTAACTTCACTTCACAGTCCACACAATCATATTACAGCTCAATTTGGAGGTCTTAGACGACCCTCATATTTCACCCTTGTTAGAAATAAGCTTAATGAGATCGTCTACTATTCATGATATAGTACAGTAAGAGGGCATTTGACATGGCCTCCAGTTTGTGTGTGGTAACCTGAGACAGCTGGATCTTGGAGTTGGTGGTATAAGCTACTCATTTTATGTGCTTGTCTTCCCCTTCTTTAAAGTGTGTGAAATCCCGCTCTAACTGATGGCCGTATACAGCAGGTATGTGACACCAGTAGTCCAAATGGTCTACATGGAGCCATTGGCCTTATTTATGTGAGCTTTCCGATCATAGTTATCATAAGGCGAGCAGCTATCAAAGCAACATTATTCATGATGAACACTCCTCCTAGAATGTGATCAGCACTCGAGAGGTGCCTCTGTAACAAACATGAATACTGAATGTTTGGAGCCACTCCTCAGCCTCCAGCACGCAGTGCTGAGTTGCTTTGTACATCTTAAACTTGAATCAATGATTGTCACAGGCGGCCATATTCATCATTCATTTAAAGAGGAGGAACCGATTAAACGGAGCAATATCTTTTCCTTTTATTGTTTAAAAGCATGCATGGTGCAAATGTAGGTTGTCTGTGTCCTTAGGCTAAGCAAACACATAAAGAAGAGTTCAGATAAAGGGACGGGTTCTACTTTAATCGGTCTACGAGTTTATCAGTGTAATATTTATCATTTCAATATGACTTGGTTGTGCCTGTTGCCATCTGAAATGCACTAAACATGGAATGCTGACACAGGCCCACATGCCCTTCTCAATGTAAAGCATTGGATTGTGTTTGTGAATGTAGGGCACAACAAGTTACTTCTCTTCAACGAGGGGTATCCTCGTTGTCGCTGTGAATGTTGGTCAGTGAGGGTACCTTCAGCCTTCTTCATTGTTCCCTGGTACTTTTGCCACCAGTGCCTCTTAAGAGCGCTCAAGATTCAGGACAGCATCTCTGAGGAAACTGTGAAGGAAATGAATATTTATCAAGTGTTTTATATATAACGTTTCTACTTGCTGAATTTCGACAGTTGGGAGTGTGTGTGTAATTATTTTTGTATATTTAATGAAAGGCTTTCATTTCTGAATTAAACATTATGATGATGATTGTTTACGTGGATTTTGAGAGCTGGGTAGCAGTTTTAACATTCTCTGAAGTCTGTCACTCAACTTTGTGAGTCACTAACTTTATAAGTGCATTCACTCTCAATAATCTGAATGTAGCATTATGAATACCAACACAGCCCATATCTCCCCAGGCTAGCAAATAAAGAGTTTGCTATATTCATGGAGCTGGTTCATGTGGAAGTCTGATTTTGGCAGCTTTAATTTGAAAAGACACATAACGCTTTGCTAAAAGAAGGAACTCTCATTGTCTTTAATGTTTTGCCTTAATTATGCTCAGGAATATGAAAGAAAATAGAGTTCCAAATAGCCCAGTCTATGTGCTTTTATACCAAGGATTTTGTTTGAAACTTAATGATAGTAGCATCAGGTGTGCTTGGATTACATTACTTTAAGTCCTGTCATTGCTTCTATGAGGTATGGCATAGCTATGGCCCTCTTGCTGCGTGTTCATAAACATACTATGCTATGGGCCAGCCTCCTCCAGCCATTCGCCATTTTATGTCAAGCACGCAGGTGCTCTGACGTATTGTAATCTATCTGTGGCTTTTAATCACGCCCACCACACGCCCACCACTATCAGTCGTTAATGGGCTTGCCTTTAAAAAATCTTTTATCATCATTGCTAAATGCTTTATGTTTGTTTCTCCTTGGGGCAATTTTGTTACCGTCTTGGCCATCGACCCTGTTACATGGATAATTGCACATTTGCTGATACATTGGACTGTGAGCAAACTTCTTTTTCCTTTTGTGTCTCTCCTTTGCGCTCATGCTCATGGCGGCCCTGTCACTTTGAATTGGCTCGCTTATGTCAACTGTTTTACTTTTCATTTTTAATTTATGTGGCAAGAAAAGTCCAATCAGGAATTTACAGCGCTAATAGCTCAAACTCGAGCAAATGTGCGACCCATTGCATTGCAAATGCTTGTTTAGGTTAGCTTCCTTCAATTGTTGTTAGTATGATGTGTACTTTCAGTTTTGAATCGACCAAGGGCCTTTTTTTGATGTTTACATTTACTACCTAGAGCATTTCCTGATAGGCTCCCGCACCAGTGTGACTGCCCCCTCCAGGGAGTCACTGCTGGCCTTGGTGTTCTGGTGCACCCCCTTTCTCTCAGTCAATAGCCCTTCCTGATAGCTCCCTTTTTTCCGTCAATAGACCACCCTGGTGGCCCCCTTTCTCTCAAAGACCCCCCAGAGACTGGCGCTGCTGCCCCCACTATGGAGGAGGTGGAAAGCTGTTGACTCATCACTTTAACTGCTGCCGTGTCCCGGGAAGCAACCCATGTTTAAGATAAGGACAGTGACATAAAACGCTGAGGAGCATGCCTCCTTTTCTTACTTTTACAGAACATTCCGTGCATATCATTAGTTTCTGCAGTAAGTAGTGTTAGTCATTTGATATTTCACGTGCCATGGGGTCAATGTAAGTCCTCCCGTGAGCTCTTTGGCTCGCTTGCGCAGCTGTGAGATAATTACTGTACAGCCCAAATTAATGACTGTTTCTTAGACAGAAGGAGCTCAGCCAATTACAGCTCTCCATCAGGGGCGCTCTTGGCGTCCTCTCTGACAGCCTAATTTATCTCTTGCCTCCTTGTTAAATGGTGAAAGGTCCATTGCTCTCTTAGTGCATCTGGGGAAGACACAAAGTGCATCATTGAGGGTACATTTGCCTAAATTAACGTCAATGAAGAGATTGCCATAAGAGAATATACGGAGGCAAGGAAGCCATTGTCTCACACCTATGGAAGTGTTAAAGTTCAGAAAAGAGAGAATAAGGATCAGTGCACATTTCTAGAATAACCATGTTAACCTCGTATCACTGTTTGTGAGGTCATAGTGCTTCAGTGCGCTAGCTCATGCTGTGCATGCACAAGGGCATGTGACAGCTGGGCCTGTGAGTATGACTCAGCTGCCGTCCATGACACTCAGCTCTGTTTATTTGTGTGACCCAGCTCTTAATATATTTATACAGAACTTCAGATCATGCTTCTGCCGGTTTTAAACACTGTAAATTACAGATTAGGTCAAGCCTATTGGCTTTGCCGCTGCTTGTTTTAAAAGCACAACACGTACTTTATTTTGCGAGCTGTTCGCACAGTTTACCGACTATTGATTTAAGAAAGGGATGCTGCGTTTTCTGGAAATACCTTTCCAGCGCTATTAAGATGTCATGTTCCTCTGCTCTGATTTTGAAGTCACAAAAAGTGTTTTTTCAAATCAGTTTTATTGATGGCTGATGTTTCACTATCTATCTATCTATCTATCTATCTATCTATCTATCTATCTATCTATCTATCTATCTATCTATCTATCTATCTATCTATCTATCTATCTATCTATCTAAACGCATACTCTGGGTAGCTGTCTGACTTCTTGGGTGGCTTATAGTAAACTGTCTGACTTCTTGGGTGGCTTATAGTAAACATCAGAGCTCCTCGTCTTCAGGCCTGCTAACTTTGACAATGCACCCTGCCGGGCAAACATGGTGCTAAATTGAACCTTAAGCGCGCATTCCTAGGCTTGAAATACACCATTCAGCCATTCAACCAAGTGGGGTATTTCTTCTCAACAGGTGTCCCACAGACTTTAAGATCGAGGACTGTATTAACGTTGTAGTTTAGATGTTATGGGAGCATCAAGATTGACCAAGACAGTTGCTACATTTTCTGTTGCTTAATTGCCACACTCCTAAACCCGCTCAGAGACTTCTCCCGTAAAGGCCTCTTCAGTGGTTTCTGGGTTCGTTCTTTTTATTATTTATGTATTCATGCAGTGAATGATTCGTTTTTCGAAAAGCCAGCTGTCGCGCTGTTTTCGCCTTAATGAAGATGCTAGGGTTCAGTGTCAGCACTTTTGCCTCTAACATTGTTCTGTTGAATTTGCAGCGGATGCTATTCAATCAGATCGGCGATAACTCTCTGCCCCGAAGTGACCCGAACCTTTCTGCCCCCGAGAAAGGTAAGTTTTAATTGCATATGGAAAGCGATGGTGCGTGCCTCCCTTCTGCCAGACTTCAAGCGCTCTTGTGCTGAAGAATACATTTACAGCAAGACATACCTAACGAGCTCGTGCGTGCTAAGGTCAGTCATTACGGGGATGTGCAGGTCAGCGGCGCGTGGGAAGCCAAGCAACCAGGGTGCATTTGTAAAATAATGAGTTGTGTCTTTCAATCCCAAAACTATCCTGTAAATCATCGCAGGGTGTTAAAATCTCGTTTAAAATTCATCTTGTTTTCTCAGTCACCTGTGCAGTACTTGGGATTCGTTAACATTTTACAACTTCCCTAATTCATTCACTCTAGTCTCACTGCTGACACCGTCTTGGAATGTTCACAAACTGGTGATGGGTCCAGAATAACAGAATCAAAATGTAGGACCCTTACAATGCGCACGTTATAATGTTAAAATGAAGCAGTGAATAGCGATTCTCCAATTGTAATGCCAAGAGAATCTGGATTTCATTAAAGACACAGAGGCTACCATTATGCATAAATCCCTTTAATGCCCATCCACACAGCACTTAAAAAGAATTAACATTGAAAAGGGAAAAACACATTCTAGAATAGAACCCGCAATATATATAAATAGTCCAGCTAGACGACACTCTGCCTGTTTTAAATGCAAACAATGTAGCACTCAGAACATTGAACGGCGATCAGGAAAGGTACTTCAACCAAATCCACTCCAAATGTAGAATTGGGTCTTTCGTTAACAGATCATTATTGGATATTTTCTGTAACAAAATTTTTTAGATATCAAACTGGGGTAATGCAAAGTCAGTGAAAGAACAAAGGCATTTTAAGACATCAATCACTTAAAGTGTGCAAACAGAAGAAAGACCTGTATAACAATAGGCATTTAATAGATTATCATCCAATCTAATATAATCTTTATATATTCCTTATTCCTTCAAAATCGCTTTTCTTTTTCATTATTTAATTATTATTTTTTTGCATTTATTTGAGTGGTTCTGGAGGTTGGGATAATGTTAGCATCCGTGTCTTTAATGAAATTCATATTCTCTTGGCATTACAATTGGAGAATCACTATTTCATTACTAGACCGAAGGCTGCCATTATGCATGTTGGTAGCCCCTCAGTACCACATCAGACGTGTTCAATTGGTTTAAAATAATGCTTCACAAAGGTGGAGGCGTTAGACCAGTCAGCTGCGCTCAAAATGTCTTCCAGTCTACCACCTTTGAAAAGGGCCTGACTTGCCATAGCTCCATTCACCAGCAGATTGCATAATCAATTTAACACATCTGGCTGAGGTGGCCGTGGTAACTGCTTTGAAAGGTTTAACATAAGAAATTAAAAGTTGGTTAACTCCATCTAGACGCAGTTCATACATTCTATTGCCATAGTATCCGGAGGCCTCCAAACGGCCTACACTCCCCCCGCCAGGAATACACGAGGTGACAAGCTTTTCTCGTTGGAAGAAGTTTCTTTTATTTTTTAAAGACATATTTCAAAACATCTCATAACTTCAACAAGCCAAAAATCAATAGAAAGTATAGCAAGGTTAGTCAATAAAGAAAACATTTTTATTTACATGTTACTGAGAAATTCTTGTGACCATAACCAATCTGACAGGATCCCTTCTTGTCCTGAACCACCATTTAGACCACACAGGTGACCCATGTCTCACCTGTATCCGTAGGAGGGACGGTTACCCTGACTACACAGTACCTTGTCCTCCAGTTTTGGGTTCCACCCCCCCCTCCAAACACCAATCAGCCCTGGGGTGTAATGGGGGGAGCCAAGAGCTGGAGCCCCATGTTCTCCCCCAGCGATCTGAGGTCTCTTACCCCTGATCTGGTGTGTACATCCGCTGGTTGGCTCAGAACTTCAGGATCCTATTCCAGATGTCCTCCTGGGGGCCCCACCTTGGGGACCCCCTCCTATTGTCTCTAGTCACATTTGTATCTCAATTTCCAACTTCTTTTCAAACTACTAACATAAAGGAGAGGGTGGGTGGGACAATCGCGGGCTGCAACGCAGGTGCGGCCGCCGCACACAGGTAAAGAAGGACTAGCCTTCTTGGGGGGCCTTTAAATAGCCCCCCACCAGTATGCGGCGGCCGGAACCAGCTCACAGCGAACGTCGGCCCCACGCCATGCCCCCCGCAGGACTGACTTCCACCCTAACGCCTCGCGAGGCGTCACGGCTGAAACCCGGCCGACCTCCAGCACCCCCGGCGAAAGGAAAGGGGGGAGTGCCCCAGGGCCCTGGAGGCCCCGTCTCCTAACGGGCCGCGCCCCCCCCTTTCAGTGTGGGCGCTTTTCCCTAGGATCCGGAGGCCTCCAAACGGCCCACACTCCCCCCGCCAGGAATACACGAGGCGACAAGCTTTTCTCGTTGGAAGAGGTTTCTTTTATTTTTTAAAGACATATTTCAAAACATCTCATAACTTCAACAAGCCAAAAATCAATAGCAAGTATAGCAAGGTTAGTCAATAAAGAAAACATTTTTATTTACATGTTACTGAGAAATTCTTGTGACCATAACCAATCTGACAGGATCCCTTCCTGTACTGAACCACCATTTGGACCACACAGGTGACCCATGTCTCACCTGTATCCGTAGGAGGGACGGTTACCCTGACTACACGGTACCTTGTCCTCCAGTTTCGGGTTCCGCCCCCCCTCCAAACACCAATCAGCCCTGGGTTGTAATGGGGGGAGCCAAGAGCTGGAGCGCCATGTTCTCCCCCAGCGATCTGAGGTCTCTTACCCCATGATCTGGTGTGTACATCCGCTGGTTGGCTCAGAACTTCAGGATCCTATCCCATTTGTCCTCCTGGGGGCCCCACCTTGGGGACCCCCTCCTATTGTTTCTAGTCACATTTTTATCTCAATTTCCAACTTCTTTCCAAACTACTAACATAAAGGAGAGGGTGGGTGGGACAATCGCGGGCTGCAACGCAGGTGCGGCCGCCGCACACAGGTAAAGAAGGACTAGCCTTCTTGGGGGGGCCTTTAAATAGCCCCCCACCAGTATGCGGCAGCCGGAACCAGCTCACAGCGAACGTCGGCCCCACGCCATGCCCCCCGCAGGACTGACTTCCGCCCTAACGCCTCGCGAGGCGTCAGGGCAGAAACCCGGCCGACCTCCAGCACCCCCGGCGAAAGGAAAGGGGGGACTGCCCCAGGGCCCTGGAGGCCCGTCTCCTAATGGGCCGCACCCCCCCCTCTTCGGTGCGGGCGCTTTTCCCTAGGATCCGGAGGCCTCCAAACGGCCCACACTCCCCCCGCCAGGAATACACGAGGCGACAAGCTTTTCTCGTTGGAAGAGGTTTCTTTTATTTTTTAAAGACCTATTTCAAAACATCTCATAACTTCAACAAGCCAAAAATCAATAGCAAGTATTGCAAGGTTAGTCAGTAAAGAAAACATTTTTATTTACATGTTACTGAGAAATTCTTGTGACCAAAACCAATCTGACAGGATCCCTTCCTGTACTGAACCACCATTTGGACCACACAGGTGACCCATGTCTCACCTGTGTCCGTAGGAGGGACAGTTACCCTGACTACACAGTACCTTGTCCTCCAGTTTCGGGTTCCGCACCCCCTCCAAACACCAATCAGCCCTGGGTTGTAATGGGGGGAGCCAAGAGCTGGAGCTCCATGTTCTCCCCCAGCGATCTGAGGTCTCTTACCCCCTGATCTGGTGTGTACATCCGCTGGTTGGCTCAGAACTTCAGGATCCTATCCCAGATGTCCTCCTGGGGGCCCCACCTTGGGGACCCCCTCCTATTGTTTCTAGTCACATTTTTATCTCAATTTCCGCCACAAGGGCGACCAGGGCCCAAAAGGTCCTTAGCCCTCCCCACCCAAAAAGAGGCTGCGGGCAAAACCGCACATGTCACGGATAAATTGGTCGGTTCCCTCGTCAGATAAATGAACCTGGTCCTTGTGAAACATGTGAGCGCCTTTCAACAGTTTGTGGGGGATATTCCATAGGCGCCCTTGGCCCGGGCAGAGTTTTGCCATCTCGGCATTAAGCCGGCGAACTGACACATTGATGGTTCGAGATCTTATCCCTGCCACCCACTTTCGACATGGTACCATGTGTGACCAGGCGAATGCTGCCCCTGGGAATTGCTTTGCCACTCTTGTGATTTCAAGGAATACTGTCTCCCTAAGGGCCTTTTGACCTAAACGCACTAAATCATTGCCTCCCAAGTGAATGATGATTAAATCCAGAGACTGCAGTCCCCCACGACCACTCACCAAATCGACCAAATGTTGCAGCTGGGTGATGCCTCCTCCGCCAATGCCGCACCACCGAAATGCCACACTGTGCATGTCTGCCGGCTTTGACCCACGGAGCTGTTGCAACCGGTACGCCGCCCGACGGACAAATGAATGCCCCAATACCCACACTACTCGCTGAGGCATTTGACTGAAAGAAAAGAAACATGCGCGTGAGACATCACCACCAAGCAACCCAGCCATTGTTACACCAAATCTGGCCTGATGTAATGCTTGTAACACTCTGAAGTCCAACGACCTATGTTCTTTAATGCGGACGCTGGAAGGCCTGCTGCCGCCGCCACCGTGGCTGCGCCAATTCTAAAGGAATGGGATGAGTACCCTTTTTGATCCACCTCAATTGTTTTCAGGGTCAACTTAAAGACTTCTGCGAACTGGTAGCGTGACAGGCAGTCTCCGCTGGGGTGAATGAACAAAGCCGGAGACTCTGTCATAGGGCGGACTGCAAGATAACTGTTTGTAAGTAACACAGGGCATATGGGGGAACCAGGCGCCACACAAAGTGTGATGCGTGTTCCTTTCTTCAGCTGGTCGGTCTTTGATTTACGCAACGTTATGGATAGTGTCCCATTGCATACCAGCACATCTCTCTGCTGTAAGCCCCCCAAGTGGTCACCCTTGGAAGAGCCTACCAACTCGCTGATGCGAAAAGCCCCGTAAAAAGCCAAAGTGAAAGCCGTGGCGAAAAGCGCTGCCTCGGCCGGGGAAGGGCAGACGGTGTGGAGCGCCCTCACCATCCTTTCGAGCATAGGGGGGGGTGACGGGAGGCCTGGCATCAGAGCTACCTGGGGATCCCTTGGCCCACCCCAACAAAGCCTGCCTTATAATAAAAGTATTCAGCGGCCTCTCTAATTTAAGTATTTTAGCGAAAAAACATATTTCCGCCAAGTGGGCCTTCGCGCATGACACAGGACGACCTATGCTTTGCAAATGTTGTAGAAACGCCCCAACTGCGAATTCAGAAAATGTATCTGTAATATGCCGCAAACGCAGAAATCGCCTGTAAAGGAAAAAACTGTTTTCATAAGCTGCTTTTGTGCGTGGAGCCAAGGATGACGTTACTAGGTGTGGGAGGGAGGGGCACCAATCTTCCACAGAGATTCTGGGAACTCCGTCATCTTCTCCTTCGCCTGAGGGTGATACCGCATAAAGTCCTGCATTAATGAATGAGACAATGCGTCAGCTGCGTTGTTATGAACCCCAGGCACGTGCTTCGCCTTGAACGTGATGTTGTGCTGAAGACAAGCCAGAATCCGGTGTTTCAAAAGGCGCAAGAACAAAGGGCAAGAAGCCCCTTGGCGGTTGATAACTTCTACCACCGCCATGTTATCAGACCAGAAAATTACCACTTTGTTCCTGAACTCCTTTGCCCAGATGTTTACCGCAACCACAATTGGGAATAATTCCAGGAAAGCTATATTCTTGGTCCATCCCCATCTGACCCAATCTCTAGGCCAATCCGCCCTACACCACAGTGGGCCCAGAATTGCGCTGAAACCTATGCTACCCGCGGAGTCAGTGTATAGGCCCAGCGTGGGGCTGGATGTCGCTTTTTGCGGCCAAATGACAGACCCATTGAATGTCCTTAAGAACAGATCCCACAACCGTAGGTCGTCTCTAACCTCTCTAGACAGTCGGGTGTGGTGGTGTTTTTCTTTCAGCCCCTCCGTTGAGCGAGCTATTGACCTGGAAAAGGGGCGGCCCAAGGGGATGATTCTCAGAACAAAATTCAGCTGGCCCACCAGTACCTGTAGCTGGTGCAGGGTCACCTTTTCTTGAGACAATATAGCCCGAATGGACTCCTTGAAGGCCAACAACTTATCCAGAGGCAAGCGGCACTATCCTGCCATGGAGTCAATTTCAATCCCCAGGAAAGTGATGCAAGTAGAGGGGCCGACCGTTTTTTCGGGCGCCAAAGGAACACCGAATTCTTCGAACAAAGCGATAAAAACTTGGAGGGCCCACCTGCACCTGTCAGAATTAGGGGGCCCCAGAATCAGGAAGTCATCCAGATAATGAATAACCTTGCGGTGTCCCATACGCTGCGAGAACACCCACTGAAGAAAGGAGCTGAATTGCTCGAAATAACTGCATGATATACTACAACCCATGGGCATGCATTGGTTGAAATAATATTCCCCCCTGAATTGAAAGCCCAGGAGGTGGTAGTCCTCGGGGTGCACGGGAAGCAGGCGGAAGGCAGATTCAATGTCGGTTTTTGCTAACATAGACCCCCGGCCCAACGCCCTAACTTTATCTACCGCATTATCCACTGACGCATACCATACCGAACAGAGCTGCGGATCGATGGCATCATTGACTGATGACCCCCAAGGGGCCGAAAGATTCTGGATCAATCTGAACTGACCTGCTTCTTTCTTAGGAACCACTCCCAATGGGGAACACACAAAACCAGATAGCGGAGGGCACTTAAAAGGACCGGCAAGCCTGCCCAAGGACCTTTCTTTCTCAAGTTTCCTGGCAACTACTGCAGTGTTCTGCAAGGCAGATATTAGGTTCTTACAGTGATTCACAGGAGAAACGTTAGGGGCGGGTATCCTGAAGCCAAAGGAGAATCCGTTAAGAAGTACTGAAGCGGAGTCCAAAGAAGGGTAAGCCTGCAACCAAGGGCGTAACGCTTCTAGCCTGATCGGGGAGGGGAGAGGGAGGTCAATTTGATGGTTTACTGGGGTCCCGACCCCGCTCTTTAGTTTTCTTGATACATTTTGATTCAGGGTGGGAGGGGTGTCCGCAAAAGGAACAGTTATGCCTGAATTTGCACGTTCCTGCGGGACGTGAACACGTCTTTCTGTTGAATGCCCAGCACGACCCTTTTTTCTCACCGGACAACTGTGGCCGAAAGGGCTGCCTCCCTGGGACCTTGTTGTTAACGCATTCGAGCCACACATTTACCTCTGTTTAGTCCCACCCAATGGAAGGATACTCTACTTTAGCCCAACGAAAATCCTTATCGTATTCCAACCAGGCCAACCCCCCGTACGTGTGTTGGGCTTTCAATATCTTATTAGCATAATAAATCAAAGATGTGCCCAACTCTGTTTTTTTCTCCAAAAGGATTGACATAAAAACGTTAAAGCCAAATAGCCATTTTGTGATGTTCTCCTCTATTTTTGGCTTTCTTTCAACATAGGAAGATGATTTAGGTTCCTTCTCCTTCGCTTCAATCTCACTTCTTTTTGCCCTTATTAGTGAGAAAATGTCAACGAAGTCCCCCTTCCAAATTTTTTCCCTTGTTTCTGTGCTAACGTGGGCTGCCAGCTTACCTGGTCTGGAAAATAACGAGGCTGTTGTCCCTTCCTTGGCCGGGATGTCCGGACCCGGAAGCTTGCTTGAGCTGGGCAGGACGTTCTGAATCGGTGGGAGTGATGAGAGAGAGATGCTCGGTGCCAGGGCGACGCACGGGCTACTATTCGAGGTCTGCAGAGGGTTTGAAGAGTGCTCTGCAACTAGGGAATCTACCTGGCGCTTTAAGTCTGCTACTATATTTTGCCAAGAGACGTCCGTCCCCCATTGTGTTGTGGGTGGTGGCGCAGTGGTAGAAGGAGCGTTAATACCGGCCAATAACTTAGATACTTCCATTAGCGCCAATCTGGATGGATCTTGATCCTGCGCCCGGGATTCGGGCAAGCCCACTGGTGGGGGACCCAACGGCGCGGGAACAGCTACACCCTGGAGAGGGATGGCCCGGGCTGAACTGTAGGCGCTAAGGCTGACAAGGATTTACCAATATCGGCCAGGACCCCTTCTATACCCATGCCTGGAGGAGCCGTGGAGCCCGTGGTCAGAACTTGAGGCGCGGGGTGGCACTGTGGGCGGGGCCGAGGTAACGGGCACGATCAGCTGTGCTGGAAGGTTAACTGCTGCCGGGGGCGACAGAACGATGGTGGCCGGGACTGCTGCGGGGGGCGTTAGAACGATGGTGGCCGGCACCTGCGCTTTGCCATTCCTTCTGCGCTTAACCGGGGGGAAAGCTGCGCTGGGGGCCACGTGGGACCACTTTGGGCGGGAACCCCTCTCTCTGCCCCCATCTTTTTTAGGACCCTTAATGGCCTCACTGGTTCCCTCACTCCCCAATTTTTCCAAGACTAATCTCAGCAGCTGGGATAACTCTGGGTCGCGCTCATTCCCTTTATGGGTGCCAGCCTTCTTAGGTGGCATGCTGAACTGCTCGTATAGCTACTAAAAAATTGTAAAGGACTGTCTATCTATTAGTATAACCCCACCCTATTTATTTATATATATATATATATTTTTTTTTTTTGGGGGGGGATAAACCTGAAAAGAATTCAAATACAAGACAGTCAAACACAAGGATCAATAAGATAACTCTTCACAAATGTCCACAATTTGACAACCACCTTAGACTTGTGTGTGCCACCCCACATAACTCAATGACCTGAGGATGCCACAAATAGAGCCCCTTGGTATAATCCGCCTTAGGGGTTTTGCATTTATACAGACCCTCAGTATCTAATAAACACTGCCCCAGAATCAATGCGGCAGAGTCCCACACAATGCCCTAATTAAAATAGGGGAAGTTAAACCCCAAAAAACGCCCAAACAACTTGCCTCGTTCCTTTAGACCGCTAAAAGGAAACAGCCGCGTGCTGCTGCTATCGCCACAATGCTACAACTATGCTTTTAAAAGCGTAATACACGAAAGGGCGCTCCTTCAACCTTCGACGCGCGTAGAAAAGTACCATTTACGCGGCGCCGTATTTTCACCGCTGCGTGATGCGCACGCTTGCCCCACCACGCTATTGCCGCAATGCTACACCGCCGCACGCAGCGCGATATAATAATAATAATTATTATTTTTTTGAAGTTGCTGACCCAGGAATGGCAATCCCGAAGGGTTACCGCGGTGCAGCAACCAACAGATAAGTGCAGACGCCGCAGAGCGCTCGCCGAGGAAGGCAGACACTACCCACACACTACAGCGCGCCCGCCAAGACTAAGGGCCTGATTTCAACTTTGGAGGAGGTGTTAATCCGTCCCAAAAGTGACGGTAAAGTGACGGATATACCACCAGCCGTATTACGAGTTCCATAGGATATAATGGACTTGTAATACGGCTGGTGGTATATCCGTCACTTTACCGTCACTTTTGGGACGGATTAACACCTCCTCCAAAGTTGGAATCAGGCCCTAAGTCTCCAATAAGCAATCAGTGCGCCTCGGTTAGAAAATACTTATATGAAATTTACAGTTGTATAAAGCGCTGAACTCACCCGAAGGTATCAGAGCGCTTTACGGGAGCTCTTGTTCACATTCAACTTTTGTGGGCACAGGAAAGTTAAGCGGTTTAAGACCAGAATTACAGGACTGTAAACCGACGTCGTACTCGAACTTAATTCCCGAGGCCCAAAGGTGGCAGCATTGGCACTACGCCAAGTTTGAGACCGAAGAAAACTGTCCGGAGTCCTGGGTTTCTTTCCCCCAGAGCATTTAACAGAGCAATGTGACCCCGTAACCCCAGGCGACCTGCCCTGCAAAGCGCTCGCCGAGGAAGGCAGACACAACGCCCCCACACAACAGTGCACCTGCGGTGACTTACCACAACACATCAGAAGAAACTTCCGACGATCGAAGTAAACTCCAACCTGGTCCAAGCGCGGCGTCGCCTGCGTGCTTCCTCGACCGCAGAATCCAGCTGACGAAAGGGTCACCAACACAGGCACAATCGCGGGCTGCAACGCAGGTCCGGCTGCCGCACACAGGTAAAGAAGGACTAGCCTTCTTGGGGGGGCCTTTAAATAGCCCCCCACCAGTATGCGGCGGCCGGAACCAGCTCACAGCGAACGTCGGCCCCACGCCATGCCCCCGCAGGACTGACTTCCGCCCTAATGCCTCACGAGGCGTCAGGGCGGAAACCCGTCTGACCTCCAGCACCCCCGGCGAAAGGAAAGGGGGGAGTGCCCCAGGGCCCTGGATGCCCCCTCTCCTAACGGGCCGCGCCCCCCCCTACTTCGGTGCGGGTGTTTTTCCCTACTTTTTGCTGCAATTCACAACACAAAACCTTTTACAAGCATCAAACCTTGGGTAAAAAATTGAGTCAGACATTGTTTTTGTACTTTGTCACCTCAGTAGTAACCTCATACTCATCATAGATTCTATTAATCACCTCCAAAGCCGTAGTATCAGACACTCGTCTGCATGAAATCAATCAAAGTAAAGGAGCTAACTTCTTAGAAAATCTTTTCAAATCCAAAAACCTATTACAAGGCCACGACGTCAACATAGAAAGGATTACATTTACATTCTATAAAGACTTCTGTCTAGCTCTTGGAGTCTCTTCAATCCAATGCTTTTGAGCACTCTCCAAACCAAAACATTCTTACTATTGATCAAATTATGACCTGTGGAAATCGCTGTATTACAGTTAATGGTTCTATTACTAAGACCCTTTACAAATTGTTCTACAAGAAAATTAACAACTTCCTCTATAGGCGCCTGCATGGGATAAGTCTTTTCCCCTTTCCATGATTGAAGAAACACGTTTACTGCTAGAGCACCCGGGTCTGGGTGTATGTCTGTAGTATGTCTTCAGTTGAGCTGTCAACCTGCTCACAAACAGATCTGTCTTCAGAGGACCCCATGTTTGAGCTGACTTTCTGAAGTAAAGACTGTATAGTTTCCAGACAATAAAGTCTCTCAAAAACCTTGAATTCCAATCTGTAGCAATGTTTGCTTCCCAGGTAAATAATCTGCCATTCAGGGAGCTCTTGTGTTGTAGACAGAACAGCCAGAGTCTTTTTGCTAATTCTAATAGGTCTAAAGATTGTGTTCCACCTAAAAGATTTATATAGGCTACCGCAGAGACATTGTCCATTTTTAATAAAAACTGCCCTGCCTTGTAAGCATTTCTTGAAACGCATAAGGGCATACAAAACTGCTGTCAATTCCAAACAGTTTATGTGATTGTGCTTCTCTGAATGAGACCATAAGCTACCAGTCTCATGAAAACCTAAGCAAGCACTCCAACCAGCTAAGCTTGCGTCTGATTCCAGCACGAAATCTGGAGCACAGCCAAAGATTGCACTGCCGTTCCATGCGTCCAAGATTTATAAACCACCATCAAAGTTCTGATCTTGCTTCCCCATCCAAATCTACCTTGTCTTCATACCATAAGTCTTCCTGTATTGTCTTCCCTTTCAGTCTGTGCAATGCCTGATAATGTAACGGTCTGGGAAAAATCGCTTGAATGGAATACGACAAGAGACCCAGAAGACTGGTCAACTCCCTCAGGGTTGAGGATTCTCACTTCAGACCATAACTCATTTCTTTTCGTAATCTTCTTTGGGGGTAACAAAAGCATCACTTTTATAGTATCTATAGTAAACTCAAAAAACTTTAAACAATTAGAAAGGGAAAGTACAGATTTCTCTTTGTTGATGATAAACCTAAACTCATCAGGACAGACATTACCATGTGCAGGTCTTTCAAGATTTGCACCTTGCACCTTGCACTGCGACATAATGAGTATGCTGTCTATATAAAGAATCATCTGTATTCCTCTCTCCCTGTGATAGGAAACTACAGTTCTCATTACCTTGGTAAAACACCATGGAGCTGAAGAAAGTCCAAATGAAAGCTCTTTGAATTGAAAAAGCCGATTCTGCCAAAAGAACTGGATATAAGGTTGAAACTCTTGGTCCATGGGAATGGTAAAGTAGGCATCCTTCAGGTCTAACTTTACTTGCCAATCTCTCTTGAGTAACATATCCCTCAAAAGATGGATCCCTCCCATCTTGAAGTGTCTGTAAACTAAAAACTTGTTTTGCACTCTTGGATTTATCACTTGTCTCCATCTTTTGTCCTTTTTTTCCACATGGAACAAAGTACTTAAGAAAACATTTTGATCTAAGGGAACCTCTAAGATTGCTCCCTTCTGCAGTAAATTTTCTATTTCCTCATCTACATTTTTTTGTTGTGTCATGGCTAAAGCTAGTTCTCTTGGGGAAACTTTTTGAAAGGGCTGTTTCTAAAATTCTATCCTGAATCCTCGAATAGTCTCTTATACTCAAGAGTCCTGTGTTAATTTTTCCCACATACGGGAATAAAGTATGAGACATTCTCCTGCTTTTCTTAGTGAAGAAGAAAAACTCAAAGTTGTAGTACTCATCTTGGTATCCTTTGGTGCTTTGATCTCGCAATCTGGGACTTCTTCTACGTTGACCACAACCTCTTTGTGGGTAAAAGGACGCAGCAGAACCTGACTGGTAGAATCTATTTGAGCCTCTTTGGAATTTTGAGAATCTGGACCTTTGGAAACTTCGGATGGCAGAAAGTCCCCTTCTGCCGCCCAGTCCAAAAACACTTGCATTGAAAACCTTACGCATATTGAATAGCACTTTATCCAGTGCCATGAACGTTGCCACATACATCCTATGGGACTTAATCATATTTTCTCCAAAGAGGAGACCTTTAGGATTGTCTGAAGGATCTTTTTCTGCTAGATCTGCCAGTTTTGGATTAATCTTCATCTAAACAATTTCACACCTTTCGGAGTTAAGAACTGCATTAGCGTTCCCGAGGAGAACTATAGCTCTTTGGCTCCATCCTCTCAGTAAGTCTGTATCTATGGGGAGGTCATTTGTGTGGGCCTCTTGCACCATATCCATTATTCTCGCTAATGGTCCAACTACATTAAGAAGACGGTCTTGACAGGATTTTAAGGATCTCTCCATACCTTTCCTAGGGCCACTGCCCAGTTTAAAAAGAAAAGTGATCAATTCTGTATCAAGATTAGGAGTAAGCCACACCTTATCTTGTGTGACCGGTCTCGAGCATTCTGCACTTAAATCATTCCCTGTGCCTTTAACCAGCAGATTTCGAATTCATTGTTTTATAAATTTGGTTACGTGGTCCAAAGGCCACCTTTTAGCACTTCTGAGATGTTTAATTTTATCAGGAGAGAACATTTCCTCCCCCAGGGGGTCTCTTATAACATTGCCAGAGGTAGAAGGAACATCCTCCTCCAGAAATCATCTCCATCAGGATCCTCTAGATCAAAATCCAGAACATATTCATCCAAAGGGTTAACGTCATCAGGGTTTTCTTAACTGTCACCGGTAAGTAGAATGTCACTCAGGACCGCAGACTCATTTGTGTCGCAATAGACATCCTCCATGACTGTTCCACTTAGGACACCCACTTAATGAGAGGTGCTTGGACCTTCTGACCTTTTTGAGGTGCGTAGATCTCCTCTTTGCATCAAGATGTTTGGACCTCCTTGTCTCATTGAGGTGCTTCGACCTCCTGTTATTGATTTTCGTTTCCTTTTTCCTTCAGTATTTTCTCTTGTCGAGACGTCCCCCATAAGTGATCCTAGACCTTCATCCTCACTAGAATCTCTCATGGACAAAACCTGGTTAAGGGTCTCCCACACACAGGTGCGCATTTCTTGATGAATAATTTTTTTAATCGTCTCTTCATCCATTCTTATTTGAGACGATTCAGGCAGATCACTGTCTTTGCTAGATATTACTGATTAAATAATTATGGAAATATAAATTAAAGCTCTTCTGCCAAAGAATATAGAAGTGTTAGGTATGAGAACAGTAGAATTATTGCCAAAAAAGGGCTAAAAAATGTGAATACAATTATTAATACTGACAGTATTAAAGTTAAGTGATCAATCTTGAAAGAAAAGGCTGTTGCGATGGTGAGAAATAGCTGACTGGACTAAACTAACTGTCACCATTAACAAGGAGACACCTGCTGTCTCCATGTAGCAGTCGATATAGGCCAAGCAAGGGTTAAGGTTCTTGCTGACTGCTTTTCTCAAATTTTGGCCGACACGTCACTACCCAAAATGGAGGTGTCAGTCCTGTGCAGGGGAAGGACCAGCCAACTCCTCGACGGAGGAATGTGCCCAATCAGGTGTTCGCAAATGTCAGGCTGTAGCCTGAACTCTCGCTTGCAGCACCGATGTGGAAACGGACGGTTGAGGCACCAGGTGCTCAGAAGCATCCAGGCCCAAAACAGATTCTCTGACAGAACAAAGGGTCTGGTGTCTGCTGCAGTCCACCTATGCGTCGAGGCAGACACCAGAGAAAAACCTTCAGGAAAGCCAGAAGTGCCCAAAGGCAGTCTTCTAGCTTCTTTTCAGAACCCGATGCGCCCAAAGGCAGTCTTCGTGCTCTGCATCAAAGAGTGTGGGCTCGACTGCAGGTACGCGAAACAAGTTTGAGATAAAATAATATTATTTTAAAACAATACAATGTCTAGACAGTAAATTGTGTAAATTAATGATGCTAGCTGCAATATCTAAAAAAATAACACTCAAAATAAACAAAGAATCATTTCCTTAGGTTGCAAACCAAAGTAAAAAACCTTGAATATACATTATCAATCATCAAACACAATTTAAAATATCAAAACATACTCTAAATAATTTTAAATGCTGTGTGGAGTAGCATTAAAGGGATTTATGCATAATGGCAGTCTCCGGTCTTATAATGAAATTAACGTGTGCAATACAAATGTACATTAACATGTTTATTTGTACGTACATTTATAAATACACATAACAGTAGCAATATGCTTAATACAACCCACCAAGCAATCAAAATACAATGACTGTGCAAGATCATAAATATGGAATGAACAAAGAAATCTAATACACACACATGAATGAGTGAAGAGCGCTGCCACAAGTTTAAAGTTTGAGCAACAAGGTTCAAATGGCAATATATCTATTTTTACAACTTGTTGAGGTTGCAGGGCAATTTTGGAGGAATTTGGGCTTGTATATTATGGGCCCTTTGTGAGACCACCCTTTCGATTTATTGTGCAAGGTAATTACAGTATGACTTTGTGTGAGATTTCGATAAGTAGTTGTCAGCATGATTAAATGTGTTTTTCATAGAAAGTGTCTGTCCAAACGTTCGATAACTGATAATTGTATGCAGTTATGGTCACTGAAAATGTTACCTTTTTTTGGGAAGGAAGGCAAAAGTATTTTCTGATGAATACTTCTAACCACAGATTCTTCATCTTAGAATTCTCCCCTGCCCCAGACTGGATGCAGAAACTCTTCATTAGAAGTGCTCTCATGCGCTGCTAGGTGGCTCCGTGAGACTCGGCACTGGATCTGTTCCTTTTATGAAGGGACAGAGCAGAGTCACATATAAGCACCAAGCCTGCATGCTAATGTCAGTTCCTTTCTTTCGGCGCCATGAGATGCAGATCCAGAGCTCCACTCCCACTTTCGTCCGTCTTCCACCAACTTCTAAATTGATTTCCAATGTGCTAGGTATTGATGATCCTACCTAGAACTACTGGTAACAAACCATGCCACAAATAAATAAAAGGAATGTTGGCAGATGACTCACACGAGGTGTGTTGCTGGTGTCTGGGATTAGGCCACTACTCTAAGTGTCCGATAAATGTGCCTTCTTGCACCAGAAGGTGATCTTGAACCAGTAGGTTAAGCTCTGTGTCGCATAACACAAGACAATACTGCAGTGTTCATTCAAGTCCTGCTGTCACTCCAGGTCGAAGACACAGACCATGCCCCGCTTGCACTCAATGTTCTACAGTCAAAGTCCAAGTGCAAATACAAAAAAAAAACGAAGCAGCACTTGACCCCATTCCACCACTCTGAACCGAAAGAGAAGGCACATGTAATCCGGCTGTCACTCACCCTCAGTGTCCCTGGTTGAAGAGTTGCTTACTCATCCTATCTAAATGCACCCCTACATTTTCAAGGCCATCAGCAACTATGCAGTAGATTGAAGCCTTTAATGAGGCCATGCTGCAGATTTTCGGTATGCTTCGAGCTCCCTCTGTCATGCCTTTGGGGCCCAAATGACTGGTGGATCCTTTCTCAGGGCTGTCAAACCACTTGGGACCTGCCTCAGGCCTGTACCAACTCCAGTACAACCTTCCATTCTGCCTCTAAGATCTGCACCAGACCCATCAGTGTTGATGCTTGTACCAGCACCTCTGATGTCAGAAGAGGATCCACTCCTAATTACAATGCCCAACACAAAATTGACTTCCGCTTAGTCTCAACTGATGTTCCCCTACAAGATTACAAAAGCATAACCAGTTGTCATACATTTGGACTTTGACCTGGTTTCTCTACCAGGTAGGATGCCCCAGCAGGGGCTCCATTGTCTTTTTGGCTCTGAGTCAGAACAGGGAACACCTAGGAATGGGGAGGATGATGGTGGAGATGGATGTGGGTTTCTCCCCTCTCATTACACATATGATAACTTTTACATGGGAGTTACAAGAGGCCAGTGGGCTTGACACCTACTCTGAGGGATGGTTTAACTCGTCACTTGGGCCAATGGAGATGAGTGCCTCCTTTGCACTGGTGGCTGAGGTCCAAGATTAACAACTTCCCTCTGTTGAGACCAAAATGAAGGTCCTTACTAAAATTTTGCAGCCTGGGCCAGACACATCTGAGCCTTTTTTTCATTTAACAAGGACCTCACTGATACTTGCTCTTACCCACCAGTGAACAGGTAGGGGGCCAGTGATCAAAGACCAGTTCCTGATGATGCCGATTATTTTAATTAGGCATTGTACTCCAGAGAGCCGTTTTTTTCAATCCAAAACTAGTACATTTGAATTAATTTCCCACAACTCCTTCCCATTGGGAGTCCAGGAGGATTGAAGTGTTTGGCACGTGTATTTTTTCATTCTCTAGCATAGCGCTGTGGTTGAATAATGCTGTCCGCCTATTGGGCGACTACAAACATGTCCTGTGAGACATGACCAGTGAGCTTTTCAGAGTATTCCCCGAAAACCTTAGGCCGTCCCTTGTTCAGACTGTTTAATAACACTGGCAAATATGTTATCTGCACTAGCGTAGAAGCTAATGATTGCCTGAGGAGGGCACCAGTGTTGTGCTTCGCCGGCACACATGAATGCGATTTTCCGGGGATGTGCATATCTTTCTCAAAGCTATGCCTTTTGAAGGCTAAAGCCTTTTAATTGTAAAGGCAGATTTGAAGCTCTTTAAAGAAAGCAGAGCCTTGGCGACCTACTGCATCTCTCAAACTCTGGAAAGCAGCTTCCACACCAATTTAAAAAGTTAAGAAGCTATTCCAGAGGTTTTTGCATAGAGTCAAATACAGTCTCCCCAATCAGTACAGCAATCGACCCAGTCCTTTCGTGGTCACTGACATGGGTATGGTAGGCAGCTTAGAGGCTAGTATTTGCCTGCACAGTGCGTAGCATTCCCCTCCCCTGCTACAAAAGCCCCCAAACTATTTTAGTTTTATTTTAGTAGCGTATTCTCATCCAACTGAGGGCAGGGTCCAGGTCTTAATCTCAACATGGCTATGCCATACACTTTCTTTTTGCCCCACCAAACATTACCCCCACACCAGGGAGAATTTCAGAAATTTGGAATCAGAAAGAAGAGAGAGTTGTTTCTTTTGTTATTTCTTTATACCGAAAAAGGATGAAGTCTCTGGCCTATTTTAGAACTTTGGTCTTTAAATGCTTTCCTGTGGAAACTCAAAGTGCTCACGCGGAACCAGATATTGTCTGCCCTGGATCCAGCGACTGGATGGTGTACTTGGACCTTCAGGATATGTGTTTTCATATACCCACCCTGCTGCCCCATAGACAATACTTTTCACCCTAGCCAGTACTGCTGTGCTCTCTTTCGCCCTCATCAGCACCCCCTTAAGTGTTCCTGAAAGTGATCGCAGTGGTTGTGGCCCATCTTCTGAGATCATTCTTTCCAATCTTTTCCTACCTCAATGACTGCCACAGAGAGTCATCGGCTACCTTCAGACAACTGCAACCCGCCTGACATTATGGGGGTTCACTATCAACGGGCCAAAGAGGCACCTGGCTCCTTAACAGACGCTTTCATTCTTGGATCTATATCGGACACAGTGGCCTTCCCTCCACTCCAACAAATGCCGGATGGTCAGGTTATGATTATGATGTTTCAGCCTCTGTCCTGGATCATGGGGACAGCAGCTGTGAGGTTTCTAGACCTCTTAACCTATTACATCCTCCTTGGAAAATATGCCAGGTGGCATATGCAGGCTCTGAAATGCAATCTGAAATTCCAGTAGGTCCTGCCTCAAAGTAATCTGACAGATCTCATGCAGATCTTAGAATTGGTCCTGTTGCAGGTCCCAGTTCCTTCCTCACCCAGAGGGAGGGAAGATCACCTGGGGGAGGTGGCGATCAGAGGACTGTGATCTTGGTCAGAAGCCTGCTCTGCATCAATTGTTTGGAGTAGCAGTCTAATCATCTAGCTCTTAAGGCCTTCCTACTGTTCATCAAGGGGAGGCAGGTGCAGATTGTAATGGACAAAGCCACTGCCTTGTGGTATTGTAACTAGCAAGGAAAAGTTAAGTCTTTGGTTCTGTATGAGGAGGCTTAGGTCTCAGGGGTTGGTTGGAATATCAGGGCATTTCCCTGATCATAAACAACTGGGCAGTTTCCCTGAATGTCAGAGTGGATGAGTTGAGCAGCCATGGTTGGCAGATCATGAGTGCTTACATCCTGAGGTGGCACAGGGCATCTTGCAACAGAAGGTACTGGTTAGATCTTTTCCTCATCATTAAGAAGGTGCAACGTGGAAAGTTGTGTGCTTTATTCTGTAAGAAAACTCATTAGAAGATGTTTCTTGGCTAGAATGAAACACAAGACTCCTGTACTCCTTCCTTGACGACTGAAAAAGATTAAGAGTAACTGGGTTCAAGTCATCTTTGTGTCTCTGAATTGGGGTAGGAGAGTGTGGTAGCTTCAACTTTTGAGCATGAACATCTGTCTTCTGATCAGGGTATCACTTCAGTAAGATCTTCTCTCACAGCAACAGGCCAGAATCCTCCAACTAAATTTGCACAATCTACACCTACATGTGTTGAGATTGAGCAGCAGCAGCTGACTGCATTTGATCCGCTTTCTGAAGTGTTGGATATCATCCGGGCCGCCAAATGCTCATTTAGGAAATTCTTCTAAGCATTGTGCTGGGATGGATTTGTAGCCCGATGCAACAACGTAAGATTGATCCCTTAAAGGCAAAACAATTCGACATATATATATATATTTTTTTTACCCTAGAAGGTACCCACTGGAAAGAGTAATTAGCTTGTTCTTCACCTGTCAGCATTCAAGCAGCAAGCAAAAAACATTCCAACTGCAATCCAGATGATTGGTTCAGCAAACCAATAGTACCATTAAGAACAGTATTCAGCTAGTACTAGTTAATTGTATGGATGCATGTCTTATTGTGGATGAGACAACAAGAGTGTATGAGTGATGTTCCCTGTGACTTCAGGATTATTCATCTTTTGGGATGTTACTCAAAGTGTTTCCGATACTTTGTTAAACCATTTCTGGTATTGTTTGTGTGATAAGCATGTGATTATACTGGACCTTATGATGAGAATATTCAAGAGAAACTGCAATAAATTTGTACGTATTATGATGGGTAGAAAAGAGTCTTGATGCAAAAGGAATGTGTTGGTGATGGTGGAAGGATTGGCAATCCTTTGTTAGTTGTAAAGGGAATTGCCTGTGTTCATTAGTTGTTTGTGTATGGTAGAAGTGAGAAGGAGCTGTGTAAATTGTGTCAATGACAGTTTCAAGAGTGTGAGGGTGATAGTATGGTTGTTTCTATGATGTTGAGGCTGCATGAAATATTTAACTTCTGTACAACTGTATGATTTTTTTAATCTTTCTTTTTGGCTAACATATATGGGATATATATGTACTTGATATTCTAATTTAGGATGCCCTGGAATTCCAATGTTGTGCTTTGTTGCAGAAGTGGGTAAGAGTGGATGCTGATTCTGCCTGTTTAAAATGTGATCAATAAATCTCTTGGCGTGATCCATGTTTTATGCCTTTTGAGAGCTATGTTAGTCAATTTGAATTATATTTTTGATAAATGTTGCACAATGTCTCATATTGATTTATTGTGGTTACTCTTCATGGCAGAAAAGTAGTATCTTCTACAGCTAATCAGCACCTGGCTCTTCAAGTGTTTCATGCCAGGAAATGATTTGGAAAGTGTAATTTAACTAGGTTGGCCTTGAGCCATGTTTTAAACATACAATGCCTTTCACTTGCCACCTAAAGTAAACACTCTGCTTTCTGCTGCATTCTGTCCATTAGCTGATTAGTGTCCTTGCAGAGAGTTTAATGGCAGAGAAAAACCTACTTGATTTAATAGTAGTTCTCCCTATGAGTGCTGTGATAATATTCCTGTTTTTTGCATGGTCACCTCCAGTTTTTGATGAATTTTACTGATGGTTTTTAGACTTTGCACGCTGGGGCACTGCTGTCTACTGCCCAGTGTATGTGCTCTAACCCCTAAAACATGTAGTAATTGGCTAATCCCTGATTGGTGTATTTAATTGCCTATGGTGTCTGGTATAGAAATTGCCCTCATGGGATTAAAGGTTTTATGTCACCTCTGGACTGCAGCACATACTATGCCATCCACTACTGTGACAACAAAAACATGGCTTCAGGCCTACAATTTTATCCTGACAACTGCAGTTTAGGCCTGCAGCATGAACTGTCAACCATTTTTGACACATAAAACCTCCCTTCTGAATATTAGTAAGGCATCCTTATGTAGGCTTTGTAGCCCACAAGGTAGGGTGGATGGTATTTAGTGGCAAAGCCCTAAAAGATATTTTACTGTGGCAGGCTTAGCTGAACTATGTAGAAAATCAGTGTGCGGAGTAAAATACTAATAGCGTGTCTTGGGACTGGGACCAGGTAGAAAATTAATTGATCATATATTTTAATAGTTATTCTAAATCTAATTCAGTGGTAAAGTCAGATTTTTAGTAAATATTAAGGAAAAATAACTTTTTAAAATGTTACTTTTTCTCCTGCTCAAAGTTGCTGGAGGCTAATGTCCAGCAACTGCTGCTTGTTCTAGGTCTGAATGAGAAGTGAATGAGCTGTATAAATTCTCGTAGGTGCTACGGAAGAGATCACTTTGATTGATAGATCGACCTGAATGAGCATTTGTGACTCCTTTGAGCTCAGCTGAAGGGTGGGAGGCCTGCCACAATGTCAGTTCATTCCTGACTGGTCTGTTTGAGCCACGTGCAACACTTCAGCACACCTGAAAGGGAGCAAACAGAATCCCAGGACAATTTTATTCCCTGTCGAGTGCTTACCAGACCTTTGTCCCTTGGTGTGTTTTGGGTTAAGGGTCTGCTTTGAACTGAATTTTAGTGTTAGTTGTGGGTGCACCCTGGTCCTTTCCTTGGGCCATCTTGGCATTGCTCTGATAGATGGCATTTTGGGACTGTTTACAGTAAAGCAAACATGACTATTGAAAAAGTTGGAAGGGTTACCCCAGGGAATTTTTACCTGTAGGAAAACAGGGGTTTTGCAGGTTCTCCCTACTTTTTGCACCCATTTGGACTACTAGCTGCTGGTTTAGGACTCTGAAAGTGCACTGAAGCCTGCTACTCGGGCCCCAGTGACAGTGCTCTCTTCCTAAATTGGTAAATGTGAATTAGTATCCCCAATTGGCAAGTACCTTAATCCCATGATAAGCCCCTAGTATATGGTACCAGTGGTACCCAGAGCATAGGTTTTAAAGTACAAGTTACTTACCTTCGGTAAGGATATATCTGGTAGACATATTCTAGTTGCAGATTCCTTACCTTAAATTAAGCGGGGGATGGTTATCCACCCAAATCTGTCCAGTCTCTGCTTCCTTACGTGGAGATTGAGCGGCGACAGTTGACTGCTTTTGACCTTCCACCCGAAGTCTGTAATGTTATCTTGGCAGCCAGGCGTCCCTCCACCAAAACGGTTTACACCTATTGTTGAAATTTGTGGCATGGTGTATCAACAAGTCTGTTGATCCCCTCTCTGCACCTCTCTCAGAGGTTCTTCTCTTTATTCTCTTTCTTGTCCAGCAGGGCTCTGCTCTGGGCACCCTCAAGGGATATTTGTCTGCCATCTCTGCCTTTTTAAGGCTACCAGATCAACCTTCTCTTTTCAAATCTCCCCTTTGTTGGGAGGTTTCTTAAAGGCCTCACTCATATCTTTCATCCTGTCCTGTTCATCATGCCCCAGTGGGATTTGAACTTGGTACTCACATACCTCATCTGTGCCCCTTTCGAGCCACTCCACAACTGTCCTCTATGGCTCTTGACCCTTAAAACAGCTTTCTTGATTGCCGTCGCCTCTGCTCGCAGAGTGAGTTTCAGGCTCTTTCTTCAAAGCCACCATTCCTACCAATGCATCCAGCCAAAGTGGTGGTTTGTACCAGGGCTTCCTTTCTCCCTAAGTGGTAACACCTTTTCACCTTGCCTACTTTTTACGCCCCCCTACACATCCCTCTCATGAGGAGGAGAGACTCCAACGTCTGTATCCCAAAAGAGCTTTGGCGTTCTACCTAGATCGTACCAAAGATTTCTGGGTGAACGATCAACTCTTTGTGGGTGCGATGAAAGGGAAAGCGGTGCAGAAGAGGACCATCTTGCGATGGGTAGTGCTCTGCATCAAGATGTGCTATGTTTTGGCAAAAAAAGCAACCCGCTGAGGGTTTGCTCCCTCATTCTACCAGAGGAACTGCTGCTACACCACAGCGTTAGCACGTGGAGTTCCAGTCCTGGTCATCTGCCAGGCTGCAATGTGGGCGTCTTTACATATGTTCACCAAGCATTACTGCCTGGACAGTCAGGTCTGCAGAGACGGCTACTTTGGCCGTTTGGTCCTGCAGGACTTTTTGGTACGATCTTGGTTCGCAGCCCACCACTGGGGATGGTATTACTTGGGTATCTATTCTAAAGTAAGGAATCTGCAACTAGAAGTCTCTATCACATGTACAAGTTACTTACCTTCAGTAACGATATATCTCGTAGAGACATATTCTAGTTGCAGATTCCTTACCGACCCGCCCATCATCCCCACAGTGGGAACTGATTTCTAGGGGCAGGTACTTCGCTTTAAGGGCCCGACTTTGGTGCACCATTCTCAGTGTTCTTCATGGCTCCGCGCTACTGGCGTGGAAAGTTGTGAAAAGAAACTGACATCAGCGCATCAGGCTGGAGTCTATATACGACCGTGACATCATCGCGACTACCATGACGCCGGCGGAGTCGACCTACGCCACCTAATGGCACGCAGGGGTACTGCTCGAAGAAAAGCCTCCGGCTCCAGTCTGTTGCCTGGGGGAAATTCTAAGGTAAGGAATCTGCAACTAGAAGTCTATCAGATGGGGTCACCAGGGCTTGAAATACTGTGCCACCCTGAGTGACCCAAGTAATCTACTGACTGCAATTTCAGACTGCAGGAGCAGTGCAGACTGCTCAAACTTGGCTGTGGCCATACCACGCGTGGCACAGCCAAAAGCACTATCTTTAATATATATAAATCATTCACCCTCTAAGGAAGGTCTCCTGAGCCCAAAAGGCAGGGTGCATTATACTAAATGTGTGGACATGTAAGTGCAAGCTTATATGTCCCTAAAGTGCACCTCTGGAAAAAAGCCCCCTGCTTCAGTGGGACCGGCTTTGAGTATCCAACCTTGGGTTACACATAGGCGAGCTGAGCTCGGGTATAAATTACTGAAACCTTTGACTAAGCCTAACAAGATAGTGACTTTATTACCTATAGTGGCCACCAGTCCCCCAGATAATAGCTTACTTTCTCCCAAGTGCTTTCTATATTAACTTTCACATCCTATGCCATTGTTTCCTTCATGTCCCCTAGTAAGTTCCCCAAAGTCCAGCCTTTCAAGCCTATCTTAACACACTGTAGCTCTTCAAAATGTGGTTAAGTACTTGATTATCACAATACCTAGCCCAGGACATTACCACTTTCATCTGGGAACTAAAAGATATTGTCTCTCGTGCACAGCTGTTTAAACCCCCGCACCATTATACCTGGCTGTTCTACTTCACATCTCATGTGAACTCCAGGAACTCTGAACCCACTCCTACCTAAGAATGAATCCTGCAAATTTTAGACCAATTAAGCATCATGACAAGAATGTGAAGTGCCATACCCATTCAGTGTCACAATTCTAACAAACTTGTTAAAAGAATTCCACTTTCACAAATGCATTGATGAACAAATTACTCAGATTATAGTTTCATAGAATGATACAGCCTGTTTTTCTTCCCTCCCTATGACTGATCGTGCTACCTATCCTGCCTCCATCAATTTCCCTTATTTCCCATTTCTTCAGCTGCATTCAGTGATTTTTAATAACACCATGCTGCTTCCTTGATGTTGCCTTTATCTCTGTTTCTGCAGTGTCATCCTAAATCAACATATACACATGCTGCTTTTGGCCGGCAGTATATTTCGTGTTAGTCCAGTCAAACTATGAAAAATAACCATCAAACCTGGGCAAAAATGAAACTGAAGTGTTTTAAGTGGTTTTCTACTCTGGAATAGGTATTGTTTGACATATCCAAAATCCGTCAAAATTGTGTTAGGGAAAGCCCTGAAAATCACATTTCAAAATGGCAGCCATGCCATAATGGATTATATTTTGCTTTGTCTAGGAAAATATGTTTCAGTGGAAAAAAAATGTACATCTATAAAAAAAATAATTAAAAAATGACTTTGTATGCAATATATTCCAGAACAGCAATAATACATGTAACAGGTTCTTTGAGAAAACATAAACAATGACATGTAAAAAAACAATTGCCACAGATACCCCAAAAACATGCAAGAACATGATAACCCAAAGCAAAAATCAGTCATCTGCATCACTGTTGCGGTCTTCATATTTATTAGTAACACAATTATTGCAGCCACTGACGTAGCACTTACCACAAGCAGCAGAACAGGGAATCACATTCTTTTTACAAGCACATCTCATTGTTGCACATTGTGTTGTGCAGGAAAAACATATCATATTCAATAATAAATCTGGAGCTGGTGGCAAGTCACATATTGTGGGCTAAATGCTTTTAATGGTACATATCAAAACGTGTTCAATCACAAGGTTGGCACCCAGTCCTGCCCAGAATCTTTTACTTCTTACAACGTACAGCCCTTTTTTAAACATTTCATAAACTGAAAAGTTTATAGCATCCAACATGAGCATATTATGCAGGTATAAGTATATTGATTTTAGATAATTGTGTTGGCCAGCCGTTGCAGTAATGGAGAGACATTCCTGCGTTGCTTCAAAATGCAGATCCCATGAACCATTCCTGTCTGCAGCAATCAACGTATGCATAGTGGTAATCATTCGCTGGTACTCTAACCACAGCTGACATGTTTGAGATGACTGTAACTCAGATCTCTTCAGCTCCATAGCAATATGTACTTGAGACAGAATATTAGCAGTTTCTAATTCCTCCAATGATGATATATGTGACATAACATCGCCAAATGGGTTTGACGATTCTTGAATGAGATTGTGGTTGCTACCATCTTCATTCCAATGTAAAACATTTTCAGTCAATAAGGCACTTAGAGCTGCATCAACAATTAAGTGGCCATGAACAGCTCTAGAAACTGCTTTTCCACTCATCGTGTGAGGCACTGAATTTGCTCCATACACTACTTGCAAAAGCTCATTTAGGCCTGACCATTCATCAGAGTCCCAGTTGCACTCAAAAGATTCATGAGGATATCAAATGATCCCAGCATTAGAATTGTATCTCGCAGGTCTTCATATTCCTTGATTATTTGTGCTGCTTTCCAGAATGGAGGCTGATCAAATGTAACAATGAACAGAACATTCTGATCATGTGTAATCTTGCTCACTTGAGAGTTGATAATATACAAGTCAAATAACTTGGTGCCATATCATTTATGGGCAGGAACCTAAATGATGCCTTTCCCGGATGCTGAAAACTTGAACCACTGTAAATTGTGTTCATCATTCGTGACTAATTTAGGCCATGATTTCCATAAAATGACCAAGATAGCTGCCACATAATCTCAAGTCTGTTGATGCTACAACTTGGTGCTGGTAGTTTGTGGAAATTGATGCCCTTGATAAGGTGTCTTGCGGATTTGTATTCAGTAATAAGAACTTTGAGAGATTCTTTATGTCACTGTCTACAACATCGTTCCTTGGAGTTCCGGGTTTGATTTTGATTACTGGAGTTACATGTGCCATCATTCCCACTCCATGGAAACTATTTTTACTCTGTAGGGTGAGAATGTTGTGTTCAGCATTTTCAGCTGCTAACACAATTGTAGAACTCTCATCCATATCCAATAAGGGACTGGAACCACTGGCAAGTGGAGCATTTTATTCAAATTAAGCAACTTCATTGTAGGAAGAACAGAATCCCAGGTTATGAAGAACGTCAGTAAGGTACCTTGATCTGAAGCTATGAGACAGTTGAGTGCCAAGACCAATTCTGAGTGGACATATTAAGGCTCTTGGGTGGATAGCTTGCATAATGCTCTACCCTATTGCTGTATATTGCCTATATAGTTGAGAAATCTTTTCCTACAAATACCTTGGTACACAGCAATCTCGAACTACTGGGAAGTTAATCCAAAGCACCTAAAGCATTGAGGTCACATGTAGCTGGATATACATCTTTGCTTGCAGAGTGAGATGACTTGACTTAACTTTTGATTAGTTTTGCCGCAGCTTCTATTATATAGATCTTCTGCAGTTCAATGTCGCAACTTAAATTCAAAAAATGTTATTAGCTGTTTCCCGAAGAGTTACCACATCTGCTTTGCCACTTTCCCCGATATAATAATATCTCAATAATATTCTACAAGTTTCCTTTTCATGTGCCTACAATTGTATGTTTGGATGTCACTTCCATGTAGATATTCTTCCATTTTGGCTATTAGGTCTGCAATGCGCATTTGTTCTTCCTCATTCGAGCCTAGGTAACTACATGTCTTCAGAAAAACTTCATCTTGTTCTTCATTACTTGGATTCCCTACTTTCAACTTGTTCGATTGCTGTTCAATGGTTGAATATTCTTTGGGGATGTTTCTCCCACTTCGAAAGTTTACACTGCAAGATTGGTGGTAAATGCAATCTGCGGCATGAAGATCCAAAAAAAAATATTCATTACGGCCTCTAACTGAAAACGACAATTCACAGCACCTTTTTATTGTTTCAGGGGATTCTAATGTCCATACATACACATGTTCTATTCCCCGCTTGTGCTTGCGCAAAACGTTCACTTGAATTCCATAAAACAGTCACACTGCAAAATACCCTAGCAGCTATTCAAGTACTTCTCTTTGCAATAGATGCTATAGTTGACTCTCGATTCTTAACTTCAATATCTTTCTTATCAGTAAACATCTTCCGACGTGAAACATGAACTCTGGTTCCAGAAGTTACAACTACATCACTTCCACTGTTTCAACTGGCAGTGTTGATGCCCTCAGCTCCTTTTTCAGCCAAAATCGCAATCTTTTGTCCATCATCCAATCTCTCTTTACAAATAGGACACTGCTGTTCATGGGTAGCCATATCCTGTGAGGAATGGAAAAATAAGTTAATAATCAAAGGTATAGCAACTATTTAAGTATAACAGTATATTTAAAAAGTCACATTTGTGTCACTAACACTCTTGTTAAAACATCTTAAAATGCCTTATTATATGCTTACATGCCGCCATTTTGAAATGTGTTTTTCAGGGCTTTCCCGTAACCCAATTTAGTTGGATTTTGGATATGTCAAACAGCACCTATTCCTAAGTAGAAATCCACTTACAAAACTTCTGTTGCAGTTTTGCCCACATCTTCCACCAGTTTGACTGCACTATGTTGTTGTTTTTTTTTTTTGCTAGAATCTGTTTGTTACTACTTTAGAGCCTATACTTACTATATGATAGTACTTGGTAGGGTAAGGGCACGTGATATACTTTTATTTGTATGTTTCAAAAGTAAACGATTGTTGATTTGTTTTGAAAATATCTTGAACTGCTAAATTTGGCATTTGGGCAAAAGAAGTAAAACTGAAAGAAACCTATGTAGTATTTTTGGTCCTGTGGACACTTATATTAGCAGGCAGAACTCATACTTGTATTGGAAACCAGAACTCATGAACAATTTACCTATATTTCAGCAGTGAACCCGACCCCTAGCAGCTGGAGTCTGGATAGTGGAAAAGAAGCCAGGAACATGTCTGAAAGTGGAAGGCTTATATCCCCACCTGTGCCACCAAGGTCTACTCAAGCTGGTAAGTGAACATTTAAGACTCCCTCTACAGCTGAGGGTTTTTATTGCCTGAATATTGTGTACCCTTAAAGAAAGGACACACTTTTTATTTTCACAACCAATAGTACATCTTCATCATGCCAGTACTAGTGCAATGTTTTAGTACAAGTTCATGCTGCATATGTACCATCCGTGGTCCTTAACACCGACATATGTGGCTGTTTTCTTTTGTTCCGATTTTTGGCCAGAACCTCTCATAATGAATGCGTTCTGATAAAATGGTAGAATAATGTCCAATTTTGGGAATTTTATTGTTTAATTTATTTTGTCTCCAACATTAAGCCTTTTTAGGTTTTGCCTATAGATAGCTTTAACTGTTCAGCAAGAGTTAGTCACATCACACATTACACAACACCTAACATACATATACAGAAACCAATGACAAGCTGCTTATTGGTGTGTTTATTTTCACAGTACAGAATACACATGTAGGCAACATGTCTGTGACAATAGTTTCTCTTATATAAGAAAGTGCTAAAGAGCAAGGATTTAAACATCGTTGGGCAAAGGATGATGGTGTGGACATATATTATAAGGGATAAAATACCCTCTACTATACCTTTTCAAGGCTTTTGTAAGTTGCCTAAGAGGTCCGTAACTTTATAAACAAACTCAGCCTTTAGCTTTGTCCTCTTCAGTTTACCAAGGTCCTTTGTGACATGTATTATCCTCTTAATTTATGATACATTATTGCACATATCATGCATCATTTGGGGCATAATACTATAGCACTAGAGTACTTTTCAAAGCATATCACGGCATTATTTTGATTGTTATCTGAAGGATTACTCCATTCATTCTAATCAGTGCCAGAACAATATTAACATTTACATTTTTTTCCAATCTATTTATGATATCATTAGATAAACCAGCCATTCAAAACATTTTAACTTGGTTTCAGACATGTTTCCAAAGTTATCAGAAAGATGTGTGTGTTCAATGCACTCACTCATAGAGCTCGCTTCACTGGGTCTTGTTTTGCTAAGTTGCCAATAAACCATTCTAATGTGTAGTTCTACTCTAGAGGCATACTCCAGACACTGTGTTGTGATCTATTACCTATTGCTACCAACCTTGTGTACCTAGTTTTGAAGACCAAAAAAAAACACTTCGGCCTTGGCCCCAGGGGCTCCCAGGGATCCTCTTCTGAATCCGAACCGGCGTCAGTCGTACCATTGCGGCCTTCCCCACAACTGTTCTGGCGTTAACACCCCTAACGCCACCTGGGCCCACGGGCAGCCTCGATCCCATAATCATTGCTGATTTCAACATCGGCGGGGACCTTGTTTCCTAGGTCGGAAACTGACCTTTATCCTTTAGGCTACGAGTCCAGTGAGGGTATGGAGGGGTCACTGGACCCTTAAAAACACCAACTTGAAGGCCCTATGGACTGGGCTCAGGAACTGGGTGAAGCCAGTGGTCTAGATACCTACTTATACTGGTCTGCTTTCTCACCCTACTGTGAGCATGGAGGAGTGGGCATCTTATTCCATGGTGATGCGAAGAGCACCTGAGGTCTTGGGCCTTGAGCTGTCTTCAGTGGCTGTCAGGACTAACCTCATGATTGAGGTGCTTCTGCCTGGGGCTTCCACATCAGACCCCCTTTTGCTTTTTAGTGAAGCCCTCACTGATGTCCTACTGAGGACCTGGTCCACAGGGGAATCTCTCTGACGTAGTCCCGATCTCAGTGGGGACTGCTCAAGGTCTGTAGTGATGGCTTTCAAACCCCGATTGGGTCAGAGGTAGATCCCTCTCTCTTCCCCAACCAGATCTAACCATAGTGAAAGATGCATCACTCCAGGAATGGGTTGGCCACATGGGAGAGTCGGAGGTCAGAGGCGTCTGGTCTCCAGCGGAGTCCGAGCTCCATATTAATATTTTGGAGCTCAGGTTGATCAAGCTAGCATTGAAGGCATTCCGTCCCTCTCTCAAAGGGATAGTGGTGCAGGTGTTCATGGACAACACCCCTGCCATGGGGTACTACAGGAAGCAAGGTGGGGTGGGGTCGTGGATCCTGTGTCAGGAGACTCTGCGCCTCTGGACATGGCTGGAACATCAGGGCATATCCCTGGTAGTTCAACATCTGATGGATTCTCTGAACTCCAGAGGGGATGAACACAGCCGCCAATGCCTGGTTGATTATAAGTGGCGTCTCTTTCTGGTGGTGGCGCATAGTCTCTTTCAGTAGTGGGGAGAGCCTTGGTTAGATCTGTTTGCCTCCGCAGAGAACGCGCAATGTCAGCTGTTTTGAAAGTTGGAGTTTCCAAGGTGGCACTCGCTTGGCGACGCTTTTCATCTTGAGTGGAACTCTGGCCTCCTTTCCGCCAATACCACTTCTGCCCGGAGTTCTCAAGAAGATCAAGAATGACCGGGCTCATGTCATTCTTGTGGCTCCGGACTGGGCACGAAGAATCTGGTATCCCAAGCTATTAAACGTGGCCATCGATCCTCCTATCAGACTAACCCTTCGGGAGGATCTTCTGTCGCAGCAGCGAGACATAGTTTTCTACCCGAACCTGTCCAGTCTCCGCCTCCTTGCGTGGAGATTGAGCGGCTGCAGTTGACAGCTTTTGACCTTCTGCCCGAAGTCTGTAATGTTATCTTGGTAGCAAGGAATCCCTCCACCAAAACGGTATATGCCTGTAGTTGGAACTAATTTGTAGCATGGTATACAGACAAGTCTGTTGACCCCCTTTTTGCCCCTCTTTCTGAGGTCCTTTTGTTTGTTCTTTCTCAGGGCCAGCAAGGTTCTGCTCTTGGCACCCTCAAGGGTTATTTGTCTGCCATCTTGGCTTTCCTCCAATAGCCTGACCAACCCTCCCTGTTTAAATCTCCCATTGTTGGAAGATTTCTTAAGAGTCTTACCCATCTGTTTCCTCCTTCTCCATTCATAATGCTCCAGTGGCATTTGAACTTAGTGCTTACTTTATGTGTGCTCCTTTTGAGCCACTTCATAACTGCCCACTTCTCCTGCATACTCTGAAAACAGTCTTCCTTGTAGGCATCACCTCTGCCGGCAGAGTGAGTAGCAGGCTCTTTCCTCAAAGCCACCTTTCATCTCCATCCATCCTGACAAGGTGGTGCTTCGTACCAGGGCTTTCTTTCTACCTAAGGTGGTCACGCCCTTTTATGTGGGCCAATCCATCACTTTGCCTACTTTTTACACACCCCCACATCCTTCTAAGGAAGAGGGGAGAGACTGTACTGCCTGGACCCAAAAAGAGCATTGGTGTTCTATCTTGATCGTACCAAAGAGTTCCGGGTGGCTGATTGACTATTTGTGGGTTATGTGGGTGCAAAGAAAGGTCGGGCTGTGCAGAAGAGAACCATCTTTAGTTAGGTCGTTCTCTGCTTTATATGCTGTTATGCATTGGCTAAAAAGCAACCCCCTGGAGGGCTTGCATGCTCACTCTACTAGAGCAATAGCTGCAACCACAGCGTTAGCATGTGGAGGTCCAGTCCTAGACATCTGTCAAGCAGCAATGTGGGCGTCCTTGCACACGTTTACCAAACATTACTGCCTGAACAGTTAGGTCCGAAGGGACAGGTACTTTGCCGTTCAGTCCTGGGATGGTACAGCTTGGGTATCTATTCTAAGGTAAGGAATCTGCAACTACAATTCTCTATAAGATGTACAAGTTACTTACTTTATGTAACAAATTATCTGGTATAGACATATTGTAGTTGCAGATTCCATACGGACCTACCCATCACCCCTGCTCTGCGAACTGATTCTAGGGAAAGTGACTTGCTTTCAGGGCCCTAGTTCTGGCGCACCAAAGTCAGTGTTCTCATGGCTCCGCACTTTTGGCATGAAAGTCATGAAAAGAAACTGACGTCAGCGCACCGGCGTGGCGCCTATGTACGACCTGCTAAATCATATTTGGTGACAATGACACCAACGACGGTCACGGAGTCGACTGACGCCACCGAACGGTGCGCATGGGTACTGATCGAAGAAAAATCTACACATCCAGACGCCTGGGGGAAATTGTAGGGTAAGAAATCTGCAACTGAAATATGTTTCTACCAGATAATTTGTTACCAAAGGTAAGTAACGTATTCGTTAATTTAAAACAAATATGAAAATAGTCAGGCCTCTTTTGCATTGTTGGAGGAATTCCCAATCGGACCGGAAACAAAGTTTCTGATAAATTATTAATTGCACCTCCCATGGGGATACTGAATTCTCTCTGTTTCTCCCCCAGACATTTTTACACCAAAAAACCGGTGGAATCTTCAGATTAGTAACCAGCTGAAAAAGGGTGAATTACCATATGCAGAAATCCTGATTGCCTTGGCAGTTCTCAGTATTAGCGCTGGGGCAAACCCACAGTACCATAGGGTTCCCTCTTTGTGAAATTACCAGTACGTTTGGTAATGTGAATTTTGAGACCGGAAATACTGCATGGGGGCCGAAGTGAGGAAAATAGTAGCACTCATTCCGCTCAATATATTTCTGCATAGAATCAAGACATTCTGTTTATGAATTAGAAATGGAGAAATCACAAGCACAGAGCTTCCAGTGTGTGTGCTTATTTTCTTTGCTAGCAGGTTTTTAAATGTAAAAACACTTGTTTTATCACAGTTTATTTCACTTAGTAATTTAGTTTGCTGTTGCTAACCACTGGGAAGCATATACCCCCTTTATTTTAATTGTATCTTTCTTTTTTCAATTTGTATCTGAATCTCATCACTATTTTGAGATCGCTCGAGTCAGTGCACTGTGATCAATGCACTTTCCTGCAGTGGAGTAGAAGATGCGTGTGCCATGTGTGCAGTCTGTGTACACAATGATCTTAGTTAGGTCATTTGGGTTTTTGATATTCTGTTACCTTCTAATAAGTAAACAACACATATTTCTTCTAAGCTCTACAGCTGCTTAAACGCTCTGCATTTGTCTGTTTTGCCTTTCAGCTTCACCTAACAGAAACATAGCCTCTATATCTCCTTCACCTATGGGAAGGTCCCCCTTGAAGGTACGGTATAAACAATTGGTCTTTTTTATTGTGTACATGAGCAACGTGTGTGTGGCCCAATATGAAGAATGTACAGGAAGCAAACGTGCAGTTCATGGAAAACAAATATATTTAAGCCAGACTTTAAGAAAATGTAAAAGACCATCAGGCTGATCAATAGTGAAAGACTTAAACTGTTGAGGCACCAGGAATTGGCAGCTTAGATTTTTTAAATGGCTTTTAGAAAAGCATGAATTCATGGAATTTTTTATTAATTCATGGTGATTAAATCATGATTGCCTTCAAGCTTAACTTTCTTTTTTGAACGATTTTGCGACGTTTTTGTCGAAGCGTTTAGCACCTGAGCTATTGTTTTTATGCTTTTTGTGAACTTAACATATTAGATTTTGATGTTGTTTATTGTTCCTTGTGTGCACGGTTTATTTTCTTCCTGTGTTTTCTCTTGCCCACTCTGCACGTAATTCCACTGACATCTTTAACCACAAGCATTCATTAACTATCAGAGCTCAAGAGTAATGCATCCTCTTACTCGGCTGTTGTCCTTTAATTGCATTCGGTATTCTATTGTCTGTGAGATGGTATATCATGCTTTTCTCCTGGTAGTTTGTGCAAGGAACATGATGGGGAGTTGATGGGGAGAGGACCAGTTATCCCTGCGTCTCTACTATGATTCCCGTTGTCAAGAAAGGGACTCGAAATTAGACATCACGCTTCTAACTGAGAAAAATGTGATTCCATTCTTATGTATTAGTCTGACAAAAAAGTTGATTTTGTGCAGCGAAAAGCCCTTGCGATGACCGAGCCTCTACTCGTGAATCCCTGAACTCCTGAAAAACACTCTTCAAAAGACATTAGGCAATTTAAATGCAGAAGGCTCCGTCACGGTATCTAAGTTGCTGCCGCATCATTCCATCACTTCATGAACAAATCTAAAGTGATAAAATTGTTAAGAAGTGCTTACTTAAAAAAAATATATTAGGAAAACAACTTTTCTGATATTGCTCTATTTATATGCCGCGTCCACAACACATCGGATGTCTTGCAACCAACCTGACAAACAAAAAAACCGTTACCGAGGCTCTAGTGAGCTGAGTGTTGCAAACATGGTGTCGATACGAAATTGTATTTTGTCACACGGTGCCAAGCTCACATACGAGTCACCACAAATGTTATAATAGTGTCTGGATTCCATGGTAATTAACATAGCAAATGTTTTCTCTCTCTGTCTGTGATTTACCATATTGATCTGACTTACAAATACAATTTAAACGCCTATTCCTTTGTGAAAACAAACTGTTTTTTGGAAGCTCGAGAATTTGTGCATTACCTCAACATTTGAAATACACATAACATGTTGTATTCAACATACACCTAAATACAAATGCATGCATTTAATCCAGGTAGGTCAGTACAGAATCAGTGTGAAAAAGCATTGGTACATCACCACAGCTTAGAGGACACGAAACAAAATGGCATTTGGTGAAGTCTAATCTACTGGCATGCATTTTTACATATTCTGATGAATGCTTCTAACCGCAGATTTCTCACTTTTAAAATATCCGTGAGGCAGCAGACTGGATCTGGAAGTTTTCATAGTAATGCTCCCACGCTCCACTAAATTGCACCATGCAGCTCTGCATTGACTTTGTTCTGCCCTGAAGTGCTAATGCGGAGCCGCATATAAGCCCTGCTGTCAGTTCTATTCTTTCTGCACATTTGAACGTGGATCATGAGCTCCACTCCTTTTTTGTCACTTTGACAATTTCTTCAATGTGAAGTCTAATGTGCAAAGGGACAATGTCCTCTCCTAAAACTGCAGGATTTAAGCCATGCCATGACTGTCATAAACAGTTGTAGATGATGGACCCGCACAAGGTGTGCCTCTGGTGTTTGGGCTCGAGGCTCCTCTCCAAGTCTTGTGTGGAATGTGCCCACATGCATCCAAAAACAATTCAAGACCATGCTGCAAAGCTGTTTTTTCATCAGACGTCAAAAGAAGCTACGCAAGTCCTGCTCTAAATTGTTGACAAATTTGAGTAATGGCTGTTCTCCTCAGCCAGACTTGCCTTGAGGTTGGTCATTGGCAGTTGTTTTCTAGGCTGTTATACACATGACCGCTGGCACAAAGCCATCAAGATGTTGCTGGTGGACCCGCAAAAGTCCAGGTCCTCTTTATCTCAAACCATTCAGTATGGTGAGTGTTAAACCTGACAGCCTTAGGGTTGTCACCCCTAACTTTTTGCCTGCCTCCAGCCACTTTTTGGACACTGTTTTTGCTGGCTTTTAGACTCTGCGCACTTTACCACTGCTAACCAGTGCTAAAGTGCATATGCTCTCTCCCTTAAAACATGGTAACCTTGAATCATACCTGATTGGACTATTTAATTTAATTATAAGTCCCTAGTAATGTGCACTCTCTGTGCCTAGGGCCTGTAGATTAAATGCTACTAGTGGGCCTGCAGCACTGGTTGTGCCAACCACTTAAGTAGCCCCTTTTCCTTGTCTCAGGCCTGCCACTGCAAGGCCTGTGTGTGTAGTTTCACTGTCACCTCGACTTGGCATTTAAAAGTACTTGCCAAGCCTACACCTCCCCTTTCTCCACATATAAGTCACCTCTAATGTGTGACCTAGGTAACCCCTAGAGCAGGGTGCTGTGTGGGTGAAAGGCAGGAAAGGGACCTGTGTAGTTTACATGTCCTGGTAGTGTAAAACTCCTAAATTCGTTTTTGCACTACTGTGAGGCCTGCTCCCTTCATAGGCTAACATTGGGGCTGCCCTCATACAGTATTGTAGTGGTATCTGCTGATCTGAAAAGAGTAGGAAGGTCATATTTAGTATGGCCAGAATGGTAATATAAAATCCTGCTGACTGGTGAAGTTGGATTTAATATTACTATTCTAGAAATGCCACTTTTAGAAAGTGAGCATTTCTTTGCACTTAAATCTTTCTGTGCCTTACAATCCACGTCTGGCTGGGCTTAGTTGACAGCTCCTTGTGCATTCACTCAGACACACCCCAAACACAGGGTACTCAGCCTCACTTGCATACATCTGCATTTTGAATGGGTCTTCCTGGGCTGGGAGGGTGGAGGGCCTGCTCTCACACAAAGGACTGCCACACCCCCTACTGGGACCCTGGCAGACAGGATTGAACTGAAAGGGGACCTGGTGCACTTCTTAGCCACTCTTTGAAGTCTCCCCCACTTCAAAGGCACATTTGGGTATAAAACAGGGCCTCTGCCCTACCTCATCAGACACTTGCTGGAGAAGAAACCTGAACCAGAAACTACATCCTGCCAAGAAGAACTGCCTGGCTGCTCAAAGGACTCACCTGTCTGCTTTCTACAAAGGACTGCTGCCTTGCTGTTGGCCTGCTGCCTTGCTGAACTCTTGTCTGGCTGTGAAAGTGCTCTCCAAGGGCTTGGATAGAGCTTGCCTCCTGTTCCCTGAAGTCTCAGGACCAAAAAGACTTCTCTTTTTCACTTGGACGCTCCGTGCGCCGAAATTGTCGACGCACAGCTTGTTCCGCGGCGAGATAAATGCCGCACACCGATGCTGATCGACGCGACGCCTTCGGGACGACCGTAACTTCGACGCACGGCTTCGCAAGGACAACGCCGCCCGACCTCCAGAGGAGAAATCGACGCGACGCCTGTCGTGAGATCGAAATTTCGACGCGCAGCCCCGCAGAACGATGCGAAGCCGGAAAACAAGCAGGAAAATCCACGCACAGACCCAGGACATCTGGTAATCCCCGCGATCCACAGAAAGAGACTGTCCGCGCGCTGGAAAACGACGCACGACTTCCCCGCGTGAAAAATAACGATGCGAGTCCGTGTGTGCTGGGGAGAAATCGACGCACACACCCTTTTTCCACGTATCTCTTCTTCTGTGACCCTCTGAGGAGATTTTCCACTCCAAACCAGGTACTTTGTGCTTGAAAGAGACTTTGTTTGCTTTTTAAAGACTTAAGATACTTTATATCACTTTTCAGTGGTATCTCTACAAATTCACATTGCAACTTTATTCGTTTTGAACTACAATTATCCTGATAAATATTATATATTTTTCTAAACTCTGTGTGGTGTATTTTTGTGGTGCTATATGGTGGTATTGTATGATTTATTGCACAAATACTTCACACATTGCCTTCTAAGTTAAGCCTGACTGCTCGTGCCGAGCTACCAGAGGGTGGGCACAGGATAATCTTGGATTGTGTGTGACTTACCCTGACTAGAGTGAGGGCTTTTGCTTGGACAGGGGGTAACCTGACTGCCAACTAAAAACCCAATTTCTAACAGTGAGGATGTGGCCAAAAATATATTTCAGACTGGCCTGGATACTACCGACTGTTTGGTACGAGCAGTCGTTACTAGTGTGGTGCTTCATTGCCTCATGTGGATGTGATCCATAGGCTTTTCTAATGATGTGCAGGCATCCCTAATGAATATGCCTTTGGATGGTTCTGGCCTTTTAGCAATAAAGCTGATATAATGGAGTGCTTTAAGGAAAGCTGAGCCCACGCTATTCTATTTAGGCCTTTTGACCCATGCCAGACAGTTCCCTCATCTATTTTGGTATTTCAGGGACTACTCTAGATGTTCAGCATATAGACAGCACAAGACCTCACCTACACCTCAGCTCAGCCCTTTCGTGGCTAGGGACAGGGATCAGTTAGACAGCGTGCAGGTCACCTGGGGCACTGATCTTCCTCCCCCTGTGACATCAATCTATGAGCCACTTTAGTTTGCCCTTAGCAGCACACACCCACCCTGTGGGATGCATGATACAACATTTTATCTCAGGGTAGTATTCTATCATAACCAATAGATGGGTCCTCCAGATTGTCCATCAGGACTATGCCCTCTTGTGTCTTTCTGATACACGACAGCTTCCTCCCACATCAGAGCAGCTCTGAGGGGTCTTATACATTTTTTTGGAAGAGGTGTGAGCTCCAGGTTTCGGAGGAGAATGCAAAAGATCTGCAACAGTGGCGGCTCGATTGCAAACTTCCCAGCAGCAGACCCCTCTCCCTTTCCCACCCACAGCCGAAAGTAGTGACAGGTGCATCACTGCTGCATTTGGGAGGCCATCTGAGTGAGGTGAAGATCAGAGGACTCTAGTCTTAAGTAGAATCCTGGCTTCACACAAATCTGTTGGAGCTGAAGGCCATCTGCTTGCCTATTGTAGGTGTTTCTGCTGTCCCTCAAGTGAAATTTTGTTCCGGTTCTCATGTAAAAACCACTGCCATGTGGTACTGTAACGAGGAGGGAAGAGTGAGGTCCTGGGTCCTGTGCCAAGAGGATCTCTGCCTCTGAAGATGGATGGAGCATCAGGGTGCTGGATATTTAAATGCCAGGGGTGGGTGAACAAAGCCGGCAATGTCTGGTGGATCAGAAATGACTGTTGCACTCCAAGGTGGCACAGGGCATTTTCTGACATTGGGGAGATCCCTGTCTTGAACTTTTTGTCACCGGCAAGAATGTGCAATGTCAAAATGTCTGCGTATTGGAGTTCACCAGAATGCTTACTTTTGGTGACACACTCAGACTAGACTGGAGCATGGGACTCCTGTTCAACTTTCTGCTGCTGCCTTTCCTTCCCCGAGTTCAGAAGAAATTCTGGACCAATCGGGCCCAAGTCACCTTTGTGGCTCCGGAGAGAGTGATACCCAGAACTTATGAGCATCTGCCCTGCTATCAGGCTATCACTTTGGGAGGATATTCTGTTTCATGAGCAGGGCAGGGTTCTACACTCGAAACTGTGTAATCAACACCTCCATGTCTGGCGATTGAGTGAAGGCAGTTGACTGTATCAATCTACCACCTGAGGTCATCTATGAAGTTTGTTTATGGCAGGTGCTGGGACAAGTTTGTGGCCTGGTATGTAGTCCAGAAAACACCCCCAGAGCAAGTTAAATTGTCAGATAGTTTTAATTGTTTTTATTTTTTTGAGGGCCAGGAAGGTCTTGCAGGGGCACTGATAAACATTATTTGTTGGCTTTTTTAACCTTCTTGCATTTACCTGACCAACTGTTCTTGTTTAATATACCTGTTGTGATGTGATTTATTAAAAGTTGGACCCATGCACCCTCCTGCCCAGTTTCAGAAGCAACTTTAGGATCCTAATTTGGCCTTGATATTTCTCACCCCTTCGAGCCAATTCCCAGCTGCTTGTTGCATCTTTCGACCCTTCAAGCTGTCTTCCTCACTGCGATCACTTCAGCTTGTCGCTTGTGTGTGCTCCAGATTCTCTCTCTGCAGCCCCCCTCTACCACGGCATTGATGACCAACTTTTTGTGGGGGTCTTTGGGGTAAAAAAAGAAAAGCTGTGCAGAAATTGACACTGTCAAGGTGAATAGTCCTTTGCATTAAGATTGGCTATACATTTGCCACAAAATAGCCTCCAGAAGGGTTAGAGCCCATTCCACTAGTGTTGAGGCTGCTACTACTGCGTTGGTCTGTCAGGACATTTTGGTTTGTGCCCCCACCACAGATTCTCCATCTCAAGAGGTACTGCTTTGGTCTTTATTCTAAATGTGATAAATCTGTGGTTAGAAGTAGCCATTAGAAGAATGCGTTACTTTCAGTAACTTATTTTCTTGTGGACACTACCTTCCCTCCTGCCTTCTGGTGGTCCCTTTACCACCTAAAAAGGTCCTAAATAAGAGAGCTGCACACTGGCCTGTCCAATTATTTTGTGCTTCTTATCCGAGGACGCAGAAAGAGTCAAGCAAAAAAACTGTTATCATCGCGCAGGGGTGGTGCTTAAATGTGGCTCCGTTCCATCTCTTCCAGGGCATATAAAGTCAATGCAGAGCTGCACTGTGCCACTAGGTGGCACACAGAAGCACTGCTAGGAAAACTTCCAGATCCAGTCTGGCATCCAGGGGATATTCTAAAGGTATGGAATCTGCTGTTTGATTGAGTATACAGCATATGGAGCATTAGCGAAGGTAAGTAACCAGGTCGTTTGGAATTCTAATGGATATCTCTAATCGCAGGTTCCTCACCTTTTGAATTCCTCGGGTGAATGAATGAATGATTTGAGCATTTATAGAGTGCAACTGCCACTCACAAAGGAGCATCCTGGCGCTATGATGGAAAGAGACATACCACTCTAGTCAATGTGTGAAAATCACACCTAGGAGCATCATTAGCGTTGAAAATAAGAGAATAGCAAAGTGTGTCAGACATTCCAAAGATCCAAGTTTTAACTGCTTTCTGAAAATAGTTTCTGAATCAATGAACCTTAAGTGGGTAGGGAGATAGTTTCAGGCATTAGTACCTAAAACAAAGGATTTGCCCCCTCTGGTTCTTAATCTAAAAGAAACAGGCTTGACCAAATTTGCCTGGGAGGACATCAGGCTTCTACTCGGAATATAATGGGTGAACCTTGATGTTAAACATTTTAGTCCAGTTGCTTTAAAGGCTCTGAAGGTCCTCAACATTATTTTAAAAAGGACCTTTTATGCACTGGCAGCCACTGCAATATTTTTAAAGCTGCCTATGCAGATGATCTTCTTGATAATTTAAGGACGTGTTTGGCAGCTGCATGCTGGATGAGTTAGGGTTTCTTCACCGTCTGTTTTGAGGATCCAGCATAGAGACTGTCACAGTAATCCAGCCTGGAGGTTATGAATACACAGTCAGCCGTCTTTCTGACTGTCAGAGGCACAAAGTCAAAACATCTCTTTAGAGATTTATTAAATTGAAGCTTGTGTCTGTGACAGCAAGAGCCTGTGGTTGAAAGACAGTTTTGGAGTCAAAGTTTACTCCCAATTCCTAACCACTTTTACAGTGGCTGGAGGAGAAGGGGCTGAATCTGGACCCCATTCGGTTGGGGCAAAAATATTAGACTTACCCAACTGCATAATCTCAGTTTTTTCATTGTTGCATTTCAGATGGTTTTCTTCCATCCATGGAATAACTGCAGTTTAACAATTTTTAAAGTTCAACTCCAATCTAAGTGATACCATGTTCAGCTATTGTACCAGCTGGGTATCGTTAGCATTCAAAATGGTGTCTCTTCCGAAAGACTAAATCTGAGAAATTAGAGGGGCCATATAGATGTTGAATTAAACAGGGCTCAACGATGAGCCTTGTGAAACTCCTGAGGTTACTGTTATTTTTGTAGAGGAATAGGGGCCTAACATGACCATTTGTCTGCGACCTGTAGGTGCCAGACTGGATCTAAAGCTTTCCCAGCAATTGTTCCTGCACCTAGGTGATGTCCTCAGGCTCTTTGATGGTATTGCACTGCCTTTATACGTGACAGCATGTGAGCAGTTAAAGGCCCACCTCTGATATCGCTTCCTTTCTTTCTGTGTCCTTTGATGCTCTGCTCCCAATCTTTGGCCTGTCTCCTACCAACCCTGAAATTTTCTTCCTTGAGTGTGTGCTTGGGAAATGTCTCGCCAAAAGACTATAGGCTTGAAACTGTTGCGACTGCAGGAAATAAATGTGGGTCGTTGACAAGAACTATGTCTGTCTTCGGATCCTGGCATCACTTGGAATCGTACAGCAAATGATTCTTGATGCACCTTGAGGCCATTAGGATGTGTGTGGTGAAGCTGTATGTCACCTAGTCCAAGCAAAAAAAGCAGGTCACGCTCTATGTCCTGAGCCTGCTGTAGCTCGAGGTCCCTGTCTCGCTCCAGGTCTTGATCTCACCCCAAATTATTATCCTCAAAGCCGAAGTTGGAAGACTGATCCAAACGGGATTCTTGCCTCTGCCACTCTGGGCAGAAATTGCAGGGTCAGTACTTGAAGGGCCCAACCCCACCATCCTAAACTGGCCTTCATGTGGCCCGATATAAACTGCAATACGTGGAGGCCTTCAAAGAGGCAATAATGCAGCTGTTTTGGATGATTCCAGGTCCTTCTGGAACTTCTTTGGGTCCAGGGATCTGCTGGGGCACCAAGTTGAACTTCGGCTGGGAGGGCATGACTCGGAACTGGCTTACATGGTTGGCCCACCCCTACCCCCTGGCAGTGTCTGCCTAGACTACACACGTGACCCGGGCTGTGCTAGTCCCAACTGCATGTGTTGGCCTTAGCTCCACAGGTGCTTCGCGCATGAAAATCATTTATTGTTGTCTAAGGGTTCTCCATCAATGAACTCCCAAATGCACCCTACAAAGAAGATTTATTTCATTGGGCATCATGGACAAGATGGCTTTTAAGGCCTTTCGATCCAGGCAGCGAGTCGGGGAAGCTGATGTTTTCGGGTCTGCCCTATGTTCCAGTACAGACTCTCCTGCGGCTTCTTGGTCTCTTTAACTAAAGCTTTCAGTTGATTTCCCATTCCCATGTATCTCGGATGTGGCAGCCCAGTATCTTTAGTAAGGGCTAGTGTATGCGACCCTAACCTGCTGCTGACTTTGTTCCCTGCCTTATCCAGAGCTCACAGTAGTGACAGATGCATTATTTGAGATTCAGGGGAGGCACATATCAGTTTTCTGGAGCTACAAGCTATCTTTCTGGCCATAAAGGCTTTTTGCTCGTCCATTAAGGTACGGTCACTCTAACTCCTGATAGACAATACAGCCACCATCTGCTACTGAAATAAGCAGGGCAATGTGGGGTAGCAGTGTGGGGTAATAGACGCTATGCCAAAAAGTGCTGAGACGCTGGTGGTGGCTCAAACTCTAAGAGATCTCTTTGATGGCTAATCATTTGGCGGGTTCTCTAACTGCCAGGGTGAATGAGCTCAGCAGCTGTCATTTGGCGCACAATGAATGGTGTCTGCACCTGGTGGCAGTTTAAGGCATCTTTGTCGAGTGGGCATGTCTTGGGTAGATCTTTTTGCTACTACCTATAACACAGGATCAAAACTACTGCATATTGAGTCTGTGGCCTAAGGTTTTCTGAGATACATTAATCCTACAAGGGGAAAGTGGCCTCCTTTCAACTATTGCCTCTCCTACCCTGAGATCTGAAGAGGAAAAGGCAGGACTGAGATCATCCTGGTAGCTTCTGATTGGGCGAGGAGAGATGGAATAGATGTTCCTGGCCTTAGATTGTCCACTCCACCTAGTGTTCTTTTCAAACCCAAGTGAACCTAAATAAAATGGGTATCCCTATTTTTTCATTGATAACACCTTTTGTTTTAAATAATTTGGTATTTCTGCAATTTCTTTTTGTGCAAGTCATGTACATGTGTTGTGTATGTTCATTGCATTATTGCAGGTACGAAGCGCGCCTTTGTGGTTGTACTGACATGCTTGCACGGTGTACTCCGGCTTTCACACAACTGTTAATATTACGTCATCGCCGGGGGTTAGCAGGAGTAGCTGTGTCAACTCACTGCAGCAGTGTACTTGATCCATGGGCTTTGAGGGGGCACAACAAGGGTTACGCTAAGGTCGCCTTTCTTATCTTAGCCCTGCACACTCTTGCGTCTTCTGGAACATGATCAACTTCTAAATGAAATAGTCCGTGCGCCTTCTCCTTTTTCCTTGTCATGAATATATTTGTATATTTACCAATACTATACTTCTTTATACATTGCATATTTCTTTTACCAATTCATTAGCTTAATTAAAATATAGTGGCTGGGTTTGGCCTGGAAAATATTTTTTTATATGCTGCATAAAAAACACAAGCCATGCCAAGTGCCACTCATCTCGCATTAGAATAACACATTTTTGGTAATTTTCTCCCATTACCGCAATGCCTGAGATTGTCACGCAAAAGAACCATGTCCTGAAGTGCGGTAAAACTGTGTAGTTCCAGTTTCTCATTTTGCTATAAGCTCCGACTACAGTTTATCAAAGGCCACAAGGTGGCGCTGATGTACAATGGGAGGTAAACGATTCTCACTATACTACGAGAAAATACGTATCCTACTGTCACAGAAACTCACATCCCAGCCAAGTGAACCATCCCTCCTCAGCATTGCAGTTTGGGGCTCAATTGCGCAAGCACTGGTCCTCGGGAAGATGGGGGCAGCCAAGGGAGATCTGGTGCTCGGGGAGGGGGCCCCACACATGCCTCCTCCCCATAGATCATTGATCAAATAACGATGTGCTGACCCCCAGGATCTTCTCCCTCCCCGGAAGACTGATTAGAAATGCACCTGAGGTTACACGGGCACTAGGTTAGTGCCCTTACATTTCTGGTGCTTTGCAGCAGTTTTAGGATCTTCTTAGAGTTTCTCATTGCTCACATGGCTGTAATTTCTGATATCTAATAGAGACTTCTAGTTGCAGATTCCTTACCTTAGAATTTCCCCCCAGGCGTCAGACTGGAGCCGGAGATTTTTCTTCGAGCAATACCCTTGCGCATCTGTAGGTGGCTTCGGGCGTCTCCGTTGGCGTTGTAGTCACCGTGATGACGTTGGGAGTAGTACATAGATGCCACCTCAACGCAGTGACGTAAGTTCTTATCTTTCCATGCCACGTGCTGATCCGGAGAGAGCTACCCTGGTATCTTTGACCGACTTCGACCCTTTTGTCGAGTTTTTTTAGTGAGATTTTTGGTGCGTCTGGGATGTCCCTGAAGAACGGTTTCAAACTGTGCGTGGACTGTCACCGCATGATGCCGGTGACGAATCCGCATCGGGTCTGTTTGTATTGCCTGGAGCGCTACCATGACCTTAAGTCATTCTCTGAATTCCAGGCCATGCACCCGAAGGCCTTGACTCCGCATAGGTCCTGGTCTCGCTCGAGGGGAAGGTCTCAAGACCGCTCGCGGAGCCACCACCATTCTTCTTTCTCAAAGTTTTCGGGACAAGATAAGAAGTCGTCGAAGAGGTCGCATCACCCTTTGACTTCCCCTTGTCACTTGGAAGGAGCGTCAATGCTCGAGGCTTCCATCTTCGGATCCTGCTTCTGGGTCCACTCTGCACTTCCCTGAGTTTCCGGGAGCCGGAGCGACCCATGCCCAATTAAAAGAGTTTTATGAGGCCCGGCACCTCATTTTTGGGCAGGCCGACTCCGACGGGCCCAAGGGGTTCGGTCGGGGGGCCTTCGGGTTCCACGCCAGCGGCTTCAGCTCCAGCCACCGCGGTCCCTCCAGATCCGCTCTCGGATCGTTTGTCGACCCTCCCGACGTCTGTGGTGCTCACCATCGACCCCGATCCCGACCCAATCCTCATCCTCGACCACTCGGAGTTGGTCCGACGCCGCCTCTGTCTTCGATGGGGCCTATTCACCCCAGGTTGGATTCTGACCCTTTTTCTGATGGGTTTGAATTTGTGGAAGGATTTGAGTGGTCCCTGGGCCCTTATGAATACCAGGATGACCCTAATTTGGACTAGGCACAGGAGTTGGGTGAGGCCAGTGGCCTGGAAACTTCTCCAGATACGGGCATGCTGTCTCCTCCAACAATGGCTATGGTGGAGGGAGCGATTTATTCTATTGTGGTCAGTAGGGCGGTTGTGGTCCTCGGCCTTGAGCTGCCTACTGTTCAGGTCAGGTCAAAGATCCTGACGGAGGTGCTTCAGCCAGGGGCTTCCATCTCTGAGCCTCTTCTGCCATTCAATGAAGCCCTCACCAATGTCCTATTGGGCACTTAGTCCAGACACAACACAGGGGCTCCTGTGAACAGGACTGTCGCACTCTGCCATCGGCCCACCCTGAATGACCCGAAATTCCTGTCCCAACACCCCACGCCTGAGAGCTTTGTCATCCAGGCATCCTCTTCCTCTGGCGCATTCCCTTCTGCACCGGATAGGCAATTAAAAAGGCTAGAACAATTTGGGAAGAAGATGTTTTCTTCCTCCAGTCTTGCGCTGCGGTCTGTAAACACTACATACCTTTTGGGCCACTATATCCACTCTCTGTGGGATATGGTCGCGCAAGTTCTGCCAAAGATACTGGAGGAGGCCCGTGCTATCATCTTCCAAGCTGTCACTGATGGGAGAGATGCGGCAAAGTTCACAATCAGATGTGGGCTGGACAGGGCCAACTCTCTAGGTAGATCGGTTCTGATGACCTTGGCCTTGAGGCGCCAGGCCTGGTTGTGTACATCTGTTTTTTCGGGGGATGTCCAACAGACTCTTATGGACATAACCTTTGATGGCTCCCGTCACTTTGGAGACAAGGCGGACTCAGCTTTGGAGAGTTTCAAGGACTCCCGGGCTACAGCTCAGTCCTTCGGCCTTTCCACTGTCCCTCGCCCCCAACAGTCTGCCTTTCATCCCTTTGGTGGCCACGGAAGGGTCTCCGCGTCACATCCCTATCCCAGCCACCGTGCAACCCATGCTGTTCAGCCGCTGAGTGGCCGGAGACACGTAATCCCACATGGGCGTGGGACAGGGAACCAGAGGTCTGCCCAGTCTTCCTCTGCTCCTGATTCAGCCTCCAAACCCTCCTAGTCCGTCCCCTCACTTTAGTACAGTGGGCAGCAGGATGCACCATCATCTGCCCCACTGGGAATCCATAACTACGGACAGGTTGGTTTTGCAGATCGTTTAAAGAGGCTACTCCCTCCCCTTCGAATCTGCCCCACCAGCCATGCCTCCATCAGTCAGCCATATTCTTGAGGATCATTTGGCACTTCTCCGCCAGAAAGTAATCTCCCACCTTCAGACTACGGCGAACCTCCTGCACACCCTGGGGTTCACTATAAACATGCCCAAGTCGCACCTGACTCCCTCTCAGATACTCCCTTTCATCAGAGCGGTTCCGGACACAGTGCAGTTTCGGGCCTATCCTCCCGAAAAGTGAGTCCAAGATATTTAGGTTATGATTCTGATCTTTCAGCCTCTGTCTTGGGTTTCGGTGAGACTGACTCTGAGGCTGCTGGGCCTCATGGCCTCCTGCATCCTGCTAGTGACATATGCCAGATGGCATATGCAGGCTCTGCAGTGGGACTTGAAGTTCCAGTGGGCATAGCAACAGGGACATCTCTCTGACATGGTCCAGATCTCGGAGGGGACTGCGAAAGACCTGCAGTGGTAGCTTCTGAATCTGCTTTAGATCCACAGCAGATCCCTCTCCCTCCCCCAGTCAGATATATCCACAGTGACAGAAGCATCACTTCTGGGATGGGGTGGCCACATAGGAAAGGTGGAGATCAGAGACCTGTGGTCTGCTGCGGACTCTGGGCTCCATATCAATCTTCTGGAGCTCCAGGCGATCAGGCTTGTGTTGAAAGCATTTCTTCACTCTCTCAAAGGGAAAGTAGTGCAAGTGTTTATGGACAACACTACTGCCACGTGTACTGCAACAAACAGGGCAGTGTAGGGTCCTGGACCCTTTGTCAGGAGGCGCTACGCCTCTGGACATGGCTGGAACATCAGGACCTTACCCTGGTAGTTCAACATCTGGTGGGCTCGCTGAACGCCAGAGAAGACAAACTCAGCCGTCAATGCATTGCCAATCACAAATGGCTATGCATTTGGAGGTAGCGCAAGGTCTCTTGCAGCAGTAGGCAGAGCCTTGGTTAGATCTGTTTACCTCCGCAGAGAACGCGCAATGTCAGCTGTTTTGCACGTTGGAGTTTCCAAGGCGGCACTCGCTCGGAGAAGCTTTTCGTCTCGAGTGGAACTCCGGCCTCATTATGCCTATTCCACTTCTACCCTCTTTTCTCAAGAGGATCAGGAACGACCGGGCCCAAGTTATCTTGGTGGGTCTGGACTGGGCACGGAGGGTATCGTATCCAGAGCTATTGAGCATGGCCACTAATCCTCCACTCAAACTGTGCCTCTTCGGAAGGATCTTCTGTTGCAGCAGCAGGGGGACTGTTCTCCACCCAAACCTGTCCATTCTTTGCCTTCATGTGTGGAGATTGAGCGGTGGAAGTTGATGGCTTTTGACCTTCCACCTGAAGCCTGTGATGTAATCTTGGCAGCCAGGCGTCCCTCCACCAAAATGGTATACGTCTGTCGTTGGCATACATTTGTGGCATGGTGTACCAACAAATCTGTTGACCTCCTCTCCGCTCCTCTATCCTAGGTTCTTTTGTTCATTCTTTCTTCAGCCCAGCAGGGCTTTGCTTTGGGCACCCTTAAAGGATATTTATTGGCTATTTCAGCCTTTCTTAGGTTACCTGATCAGCCTTCACTCTTTAAGTCTCCTACTTTCAATCGATTCCTTAAAGGTCTCACCCATTTGTTTCCTCCCACTCCATTTATTATGCCTCAGTAGGACCTCAATCTTGTCCTTACTTTCTTAAAGTGTACTGCATTCGAGCCGATGCACAATTGTCCATTACGGCTCCTTACTTTCAAGACTGTTTTTTTGTTGCCATCCCTTCTGCTCACAGAGTGAGTGAGCTTCAAGGTCTTTCTTCAAACCCCCTACACTTGTCTGTGCACCCTGACAAGTGGTGTTGCGCACTAAGGCTTCGTTCCCAAGGTCATTACGCCTTTTCATGTAGGCCAGTCCATCACCTTACCTACTTTTTACGCACCCACACCATCCTTCTCATGAGGAGGAGAGACTCCACCATCTGGACCCAAAAAGAGTGTTGGCGTTCTATCTAAATTTCACTAAAGATTTCCGGGTGGACGATCAACTCTTTGTTGGAAATGTGGGTGCAAAGAAAGGGAAGGTGGTGCAAAAACGTACCATCTCTCGATAGGTACTTCTTTGCATCAAGATGTGGTATGCTTTGGCTAAGAAGCAACCCCCTCAGGGCTTGCGCGCTCATTTCACCAGAGCAACTACTGCTTCCACTGCGTTAGCACGTGGAGTTCCTGTTCTAGATACCTACCAGGCAGCTACATGGGCATCCTTGCACACGTTTGCTAAGCATTACTGTCTGGACAGTCAGGTCCGTCGGAACAGCTACTTTGGTCGTTCGGTCCTGCAGGACTTTCTAGTATGATCTTGGTTCGCAGCCCACCTCCGAGGACGGCATTGCTTGGGTATCTATTCTAAGGTAAGGAATCTGCAACTAGAAGTCTCTATCAGATGTACAATTTACTTACCTTCGGTAACGATAGTTCTGGTAGAGACATATTCTAGTTGCAGATTCCTTACCAACCTACCCATCCTCCCCGCTTACAAACTGAATTCTAGGGACAGTGATTCCCCATTCAGGGCCTTAGCTCTGGTGCATCAATCTCTGTGTTCTTCGCAGCTCTGTGCTTTGGCGTGGAAAGTCGTGAAAAGAAACTGACATCACTGCACTGAGACGGCATCTATGTACTACTCCCAACGTCATCACTGTGACTACGACGCCATTGACGCTGCGGAGTCCACCGATGCGGCCTACAGTCGTACAAGGGTATTGCTCAAAGAAAAATCTCCAGATCCAGTCTCACGGCTGGGGGGAAATTCTATGGTAAGGAATCTGTAACCAGAATATGTCTCTACCAGATGTATCGTTACTGAAGGTAAGTAACTTGTAAATGTGTATGGTTCCCTTGTCTTCCTTGTTTGATTTTGCTTGCGAGAAAGTGTCACTCATAGTCGTTGATACGCAACTCATAATTACACTGAAATTATGAAAATGTCACTCATAGCAATCTGAAAGAAAACTTGGCAGCTCTAAAACACGTATTCTAAAACAATCTTATTCTAACGATTTCTTTTCTACAGTTCGCACTTGTATGACAAGGTAACCCATACAACATGAAAATCAGTTTATCACATTTCACATGAATTACAATCCTGTGTGAATTACAATACTGCAGGATGCTAGAACATCGGCCTTCAATTCACCATGTTGGATAAAGTTCAGCTTGGATTATGTTTCTTTCATGGTGCATACCTTACCCATGTTCCCAGTATATAACTATTTAATAAGAGGTAGTTAGAAATATTCCCAATAGAAATATGACTGGTTAAGTACAGATTGAAAAGGCGTGATGACCTAGTGATAGTTGGCACCCCTGCAGGCTGAAAGATGCGAGGTAAAATGTATAACTGGTAGCCCTGGGATTTCCTTTGCACTCCCATGAAAGTGCCCTGGTTCCTCAGTCCTGCAGGTGCTGCCTATCAGGTCAAGCTAGTTCTGAAGCTTCTCCTTTGACATTTCATTGCTGACTGGTACTGTCAATATAATTGTCCCACAATGTACGTTTGTTAATGTTATCATTTATAACGTTATCAGACTTCTATTTTGGGAGAGCCTTCCCCACATCCTGGCTGAGCAGTCAACCCAACTGATTCCTTTGACGACATTTCAAAATGAGGAAAACGTTTTTGGTGAAAAATCAAGACAAGCAAATTAATTGATCATTGTTGAATACCAGATCCACTTAACAAAGAAGTAAACACAATACGAAAAAGTCATTGACACTTACTAAGAAAACAGAAATTTGAACTTTGTGGAAAACCAATGGAAAGAATAGTAGCCTCTTTTCTATAATGACTCTCCTATATTTACAAGCAATCACACTGGAAGAAGAGGATTGGCATGCAAACAAGTAATTTTGAAAGGGGACAGAGTGGTAAGTACTATGTTAACGGTCAAAGCAGAGCAACAAGAACAAAACCAAAAAAACATAGATGATTGGTGCAACTATCTACAGAGGGAAGAAGAGTGGTGGAATGAGGGGAAGATGAAGATGAAAAGCCGACATCACAGTATGGGCACCCAAGTCCCATTTAGAAAATAATAAAAAAGACATGACTGCAAGGGTGACAATACTATAAAAGGATGGAGACCTAGAGGAAAAGAAGGCTGTGAACTGAAGGTGGATAGCCACTCTCTTCCCCAGAAGCAATACCTATGCAGCGCTAAATACAGTGTCGATTTTGTCCAAAGGAATTGTCAATTTTGATTTTCCATGTGTTGGAGTTGGCACTTTTTGCAGAGTCACCCCCAAACATTTTGCCTTCCCCCTCCTGTTTTGCTGAATTATTTTTTGTTGGCCTTAGTGTGTGCATTTTACTACTGCTAACTGCTAAGTGCTTGTGCTCTCTCCCTTAAACAAGGTAAGATTGACTTACACCTGACTGGCATGTTTAATTTGCCTATAAGTCCCTAGTTAAGTGGTATACCATATACCCAGGGATGGTAAATTAAATGTTACTAGTGGGCCCGCATCACTTAATTTGCCACCCACTTATTGTGCCACCCACTTACGTAGCCCCTTAAAACATGTGTCAGGCCTGCAATTGCAATCTTTGTGCAGTTTAGTTTAAACAGCCAATTTGACGTGGTGAAATAAACCCCTTGCCATGCCTAAAACTCAGTTTTTAATAAATATAAAGTTGCGTGTAGGGTAGGCCCTAAACAAGGGCAGAGTTCATTGTCATCAAAGTTGAACATGTACTTTTACGTTTTACATGTCCTGGTAGTGAAAAACTCCCAAATTTATTTTTCTGTACTGTGAAGCCTACCCATCCCATAATGTAACATTGGGTTACCTTATTACATTTAATACTATTGCTTGGTAGCAAGTAGAAATGTCACGTTTGGTGTCTAAGGAATTGCTATTTAAAAGCCTCTTTGATGGTAAAGTTGTATTTTAGTCACAATTCTGAAAATGCCATTTCTAGAAAGTTACCCTTTTCTTGTCCTAACCATTTGGTGCCTACAGCATGTTTCCTGGGCCACAGGACTAGGTGTAGTTGGCAGTTGGACTTTGTGTATTCCTCCCAGACAGCCAAACAATAGGGGAACTGGTTGTTGGCGGGTTGTGCCATCAGTTCAGGGTGAGCTGGCAGAGCTGTGCACATCCTCACTTGCACTTCAAAGAGACTACCTCAGCTCACACACAAAGACCTTCACACTAGTGTATTGTGACTACAAACAGCCTGGGACCTGGGCAGAGAGCCAGGAAATTCCAGACCCTTCTGTGTGGAGGGGGGTTGGGGGTGACGGAGGAGCTCCAGAAGTTTTTTCCACTTCAAAGCTGGCACAGGTATAAAATTAGGACGCTCAGACCCACCATTCAGTTAACTTCTAGATCTGTGGAAGAATTCTCAGAGGACTGTCCCGCTGCCTGTGCCTTCCTTTGTACTTCAGAGGAATGCCCTGTTATACTCAGAGGATTTCCCTGCTGCCTGAAGCCTTCCTTGTGCCGTTAGAGGACTGCCCTGCTGCTTGGAAACTGCCATTCTGCTTGAACCTAGGACTTCCTGAGTGACTCCAAGCGCTTGTGGGCTTGCCTCCTTATCATAGCCCTAGGGACAAAAAATGCTCCAACCATCTTGAACCCACACCTGGACCCAATCGGAGTGAGTCCTGGACATCCGAGTGGTGCCCCTTCAGCCATGCACCCTTGAAAGTGGTACTAGAGGTGCCCAGATAGCCCAAATCCCAAACTTTAAATTTATGAAATTTTCAGCCAAAAGTCCTCTGAGAACCGAGAGTAGAACTGGGATCTACCGGCTCGCCCATCCACCCTTGGTGCATTGCTGGTTGCCTTGACTTTGCTCTAGCTCTTTCTACATTTTTCTCCACAGCACCAAATCCTGATCAGTTGCTCCTGCAGAAAGGAGTAAGGGTAACCGGCCTTGTGGAGCCCTCGTTGGCTGCAGCCTGGAGCATCAGCCTGCTGGAGAGTTTCAACGTCCAAAAAATGAGACTAAGTCCAAACGTGGAAATCTTCAATGCAGCTTTGTCCAATGGCTCCTTGATGACGCCTACACCTTGGACAATACAGGCTGCGTTGCCCTGCTGAACTTTACCTTCTCAGACATTTTATATCAAAATTTGTTCTAAGTCCGAAGGTAAGCTGAGTCAAGGCCCAATCCACTTTGTATATCCCAGTCGCACTCCATTGTGATTGGCCATAACTTTCAAGTTTGCCCTTGTCTTGCACTACTAGATGTCTGCAGTTGGCGCTTTTGATCATTTAGGTGCTATTTTTCGCTTTAAACTTTTAACAAATTACAACACTGGTTCTATTGATTGGATTTTTGTCATTTTCATGTCAAATAATACATTGAAACATACTCTATTTTGCTATTTTGGTGTTGGATTATTCTGTTTAAGTGCCTCATAAATACTTTAAACATTGCCTTTAAGTCAAACCTAACTGCTTTTGTGCCAGCCTACCAGAATGCTAGGCACAGGTTAATTGAGTGACTTTTTGTGGTTCACCCTGACAAGGATTGTGGCTATTGCTTGAGCAGGGTTTCACCCCACACAACCAACAGCCCAATTTCTCACACCATGCAATTCTGGTGACCCTCTTTATGATTGAGATCACATAACAGCTTTGCTTGGTTAATTCATTAACCCAGCTAGCCACACAGAACAATAGTAGAATGCACAGCAAAAGCATAACAAATAATATGAGCTATTTTAATAACCTTAATCCCTACATTTATCCTGTTTTTATGTCTAGTAAAATATTCTCCCTCTTACTCTGCCTCCCTACTTTAGCAAAACAGTGTTTTTTTAACTTTAAACCTGATTGTGAAGTTTCTTCAGAAAAGGATTCTCCTTAGAACCGCCAGCTCTTTGCTTCCCCTTTCCAAATACTCGGGATGCTTCTTGTACATTATAGATTTCATCTTCATAATATTACTTCTCTACGTCAACTTTTGATAGGGGCAAGAGAATCAACTAGTTAAAAAAGGGGTCCCAAACGTGATCTTTAATTGAGACACGTTAAATGAAAAAAACACATCAGTGACCATCTTCTGTTAACTTTCCCTGCACTTGGTATAAAAAAAAATGATATTAAGATGTAACGAGGAACATCGCTAGTATGCCTCACTGACAAATGCGTCCAGCAGATGGCTAGCCCACACATGAACCACAGCTGCTTTTATCTAGGTAGCAATTATTTCATTGAAAATCTAGCCATTACACAAAGTAACAACACTCAGAATTTGAGGGAGTTCTGGATAATTACTGTTCTTCACTATCTATGCCATCTTTCTTGCAGTAGCCCATTTTTTTCCCTATTGTAGCCCTGAATTTCATAACAATTGCCAGATGAGTTACTCAGGGGCATAGTTTAGTCACTAATATTCAGGGAGGGTGAGGGCTTGGGGAGGGGGCAGTTATCTCAAATTTCCCAGCTAGATACGCAGTGAGGTAAGGATAAAGGGGTGAGATGACCAATGTTCAGAATGGGCTGTTTTTATGAGGGTCAGGGTGATTTGCATTAGGTGGGTGGCTATCTGGAGTGGCACAGTGGGCAGAAAAACGTTGGGTTGGAATGGTACTTGAACAATTGTCATTGGTGAGACTATTTGCAAGCATTTATCCTATCACCTTTTGGATGTTTGATTGACAGTAGTATGCCTGGAAACGTGAGACTGGCCCAGCTTTTCAAGCCTATTGCTGCTAATGCCTGTGAGTTCCAAAAGTAGTACATTTGCTCCCATTCAGGGAGTACTTCTATGAGCACAGATTTACTACTATTGTGGTAAACTAGCCATTATTATATGTAAGATCCTGATTTTTTTAAAAAGTAACCTGTTAAAACCCTTTAGAAAAATGAGAATGACAAGAAAAGCCGACAGCAGACCCTTCTCAGGGCCTCGGGCCTGACGGCCATTCCGTGAATGAATTTTAATGGGTGTCCATTTCCGAAACACTCCTGCTGAAGCCATTCCCCTGCCTGTCCCACCTGGGCCTGATAGTTCTTCCTAGGGCCTCAGGACTACGTTCACATACAACACAAAGCCATGAAGTCCCCGGCATGGTATCACTTATTTTAAATACATTGTCACTGCACATATTCTTCTTTGTCTCTGCAACAAGAAGCTTTCGTGGTAGAGTTGTCAAATTTGTGCATATGTGTAGGGCTCTATTTTTCTAGTCTTCGCCTTTCACAAATTATTTTTTCAAGTAAGTGATGGCCTCGTACTAAACACGTCGCAAATTTATGCATGCATGCAAGCAAATACATAGGGTAATCCAAACCATGGGTCTATCTCTGCTTTAAGAGTCCGTGCATGAGCCGAGCCATAAAAATGTTTGCCATAATTATCATGCAACAAAGATCATGTTAAAATATGATACAATCTCTCAAAAAAGGATATTTCTTTAACATGCTCAAGTGTTTTAACCTTAGTAAATCAGATTATATCACTGCATAGACAGACATTTATTAAAAGTGATTGTTAGAAACGTTCATGCCTCGCCTCAAAGGACAATGCCACAAGTGAACTAAGAGGTAAGTCAATAGTCATGTAAACCCTAAATCTGGTCTAGATTCTTATTGTAGCTGGAGCAACATTGCAGTCTATTAAATGAAGCATACATGGGCTTGCAGAGCGCACATCAGCAAGTATGTGGGTGTGCTCAGGTGAGATGATAAAGAAAAAGGAGGGTCTGTGAAACAAACTGTTTGTCTAGAGTCACCCAATTTGGACAGGCAAAGAAGCATATACTGATTCCAGGTGATCTGGTTTCACATTTTGAAATTCAGCCACCAGATGGGTATCTCTGTTTCTGTCTCATTTGCAGCAGAGGTCACTGTTCCGTCTTTTACACCCCAAACACCACCCCACTCCGGAAGCTACACCCCTGGACTTACTGCTCAAAGTTAGGAGCTCCTGGTGCTTTTTGCCCCTAGTTTCATAATCCGGGTAAATCACCGGATTCAATGTGTTGAGAAAGTTAATTTGACCGATGAAGATGAACAAGGGCTTCAGCGTCGATCAGTTTCACTGAGTCACTGCTTACTGCAGCGTCACACGCCGTTGCCTTGTGTTACAATATGTGGCGGCTCCTACTGCCCCAATGTACTTCAGCTCCCAAGAAAGATGAAAGCGCGCACGGGGCTTGTGAGCTCTGCCAAACTGAGCAAGCGCGGAAAAGATTGCTTTTAAACATTAGAGACATGCGAGGGTCAGATAGTGTCCCTCAGTAGCCATGCTGCGGAGCAAGGCAGAGCTTAGGCGCTACGACTGAGGCCCTGCCGTTCGAAGGGAAAGGGACGGTGCATCCTCCGTGCTTCCCGTGAGCTCGGGTGTGCTTTAGTGTAGGTTCAAAGAAAGTAATAGAGCAGCTGTGTTTTCTATTGCAACAGTCACTCGTTCGCGTGCATCGTGTAGATTGGAATATATTGTACGACGGGGTGACATGGAGTAAACTGATGGGCAATCGCTTTTGACGTAATCTGCCGTTGTTTAAGCAATAGCTTGTGTGCGTTGCGTGTTCTGCTGTTTGTTTTGTGAAAACAGACAATGCTGGGGTGCGCAGAGGCATATATCACCTATGGCCATTAAAGAAGGTGATTAACGTGGCATTGTTCTGAATACAAGATGAATTGCCGGTTGAATTACTGATGTCAGAATGTGTTCCTTGCACAAACGAATGCCCACCAGACAACAATAAATCCCACCAGAAGAAAGAACAGAATTGTCAGAAAATGTTTGATGCTGCAACTGGGCTATCCATTGCATACCGGTTGCTTAATTATCGCCCAGTAAAATCTCTGTTTTATTTATGCTAACTCTATTACACTGAAATATTTCACAGAATTAAACCTATTTTTCTGAATTAGACAGTTTGATCAACTTTCTGTGTGGTAATGCGGGTACTTGAGTTTAGCAGTAGAGGGCGCTACGGCACCATGATAGCTAAATGGCTCTCACACCGAAACGCATAACTGCAGTGGAAACAGTAAACACGTCTCCTTTAGTATTCAGCATTCGAAAGCTGCAGTGTTTTTATACGTTACTACAGTAACTCGAGATCCATGGTAAGAGTGTGGAAGTCACTCGATTTTAGGGCAAATTCTGCATGCTTGTGTAGCAAAAGAAAAGGTATCCAGGCAGCCAAGTGAAAGGGTGTCGTTTTAAGGACTTTATCATGCACGGTGTGGGCGTGTGTGTATATATATATATATATACATATATATATATATGTATATATATATATATTTTGTGATGACCGAGAAAAAACCCTTCATGGCTAATTGTTAAAATTGCTGGGGTGTTATGAGGCGTTTACTCCATTGATGTGCCCCTTGGTGTCTGCGTATGTTTTACATGACAAAATCTAGAACCACTTATAGTGCCAGTTAGTGGAACGCGGGCATATCTTGAGTCCCTAAAATCCAGCGGGTTGGAGGGATCACTGGTAGAGGAGAGGCGCGGGGTAGTGGTGGTTTGACGAATGGACACAACTAGTGGCTTTAGTTAGCTGGAAAGTTGAAAAGCTTTGGTTCGAACCGGTGATTTGCATCCTGGTGCCCCTACAATCAATACCCCCCGTTGAAGCACCTTTTAAGGCTGTGTTTGCCACATTGAAGGGCAGAAGTGCGGATATTCACTTTTCCATTGTCCCTGCTTCCTCATGAGAAGTGCTGATCCTCTCCCATTGATAACAAAACACCCTTACTCAGAAGAAAATACGTGTAACTGCTCAGAGCCAGACCATGCGAATTTCTACAGTGTCTGCCCTTCCCGAACATGATGGTGCAAAACCTTGGAAAACAGAAAAGAAGAGAACTCTAGCGGGAAGGATAGACCTGCGGTGCTTAGCTAACAATACATCATCAATCTGTTTCGGACAAAACGTATTTCTTAATAACCACCCTTATATTTGTTTGTCTCAGTGATGCCCATTCCTGAATTCCATATAAGTGGGGTGTGTACTCAGGTCATCGTCACAGGGATTGTACATTTCTTATATTTGGCATTTAGGGGGTCATTCTGACCCTGGAGGTAAAATCCGCCAGGGCCAACGACCGCGGGAGCACCGCCAACAGGCTGGCGGTGCTCCCATGGGCATTCTGACCGCGGCGGTACAGCCGCGGTCAGAAACGGAAAACCGGCGGTGTACCGCTGGTTTCCCGCTGCCCTGGGGAATCCTCCATGGCGGCGCAGCTTGCTGCGCCGCCATGGGGATTCCGACCGCCATCCTGTTGCTGGCGGTTTTGGCCGCTAGGAACAGAATGGCGGTATGGGGTGTCGTGGGGCCCCTGGGGGCCCCTGCAGTGCCCATGCCAATGGCATGGGCACTGCAGGGGCCCCCGTAACAGGGCCCCACAAAGATTTTCAGTGTCTGCCATGCAGACACTGAAAATCGCGACAGGTGCAACTGCACCCGTCGCACCCCTTCCACTCCGCCGGCTCCATTCGGAGCCGGCATCCTCATGGAAGGGTGTTTCCCGCTGGGCTGGCGGGCGGCCTTCTGGTGGTCGCCCGCCAGCCCAGCGGGAAACCAAGAATACCCGCGGCGGTCTTTTGACCGCGCAGCGGTATTCTGGCGGTTCCAGCCAGGCCGGCGGCTTCCGCCGCCGGCCGGGGTCAGAATGACCCCCTTAGTCTGGTACATTATATACTCGTCAGTCACTAGACGCACTATCCTTGTTAATTGGAAGTTTTCTTAATCCGACGGCCAATTCTACCTTCTTGGGTGTGCTCCGTCACTGGGTGGTCCACCTTATCAAGAGGGAGATATCTGAAAATCAGTTCATAGTTACCACATTCCTGGTGGACTTCTCCTGGTTAATGGTCATGTTTCAGGCCTGCTAGTTCTGGCTTCCTCAGGACACAACAAGGGAATGTGTAACCGCAAAGTCCTCATTCGTCTGGTTCCAAAAGTGTCCTTAAACCCCTGGTTCTCTCAGTTATATCCACAGAACTGCAGGCGGCTGGGCACATCCCTCAATGTGTGCTGGTTCTACAACCCCTAGGTGGATTGTTACTGGAGAGAAAACACGTATGCACTAAGTGCTGGGAAGGAATCGGCACCCGCTACTCAAACTCACAAACACATGATCTTCAGCCTCCTCAGTGATATGCAATATCCCTATGATGTACTTCAGGGAGTGTTTTATCCCACAAATATTCCACAAAGTCAATATCATCTTTGAAGTTGAGGACTTCCTGCAGCGTTATGCACAGGATTCACTGTATAGATACACACTGTAATAAAGTGCAATAACTCCAGTTTTCGTAACATTAATTTATGCATGTTTAGAATATGTAGTACTTATAGTAAGCATACACAAGCATAACATAAGGACAGAATATGGACCTTAGACATAAGTTTACACAAATACCATACTTCAGTATGAATGGATAATGTAAATAATAGGGAGAAGGGAATGTGTGTGAACACATGAAAATTCAGGTTACACGTATGCATCGAAGTCAACCACACACGTAATTCATAATCTTAAATACTGTCCCTATTATGGAGAATAGGTGTAACATTTTAATAATGGTTTATATTTTCATTGTTATAGGACCATCTTTTAAAATGATCCTTCGTTCCCGTGTTGTCGTTTTGGAACATTTGAAAAAGTTCTGTTTCTCTTGCTAATCTGTGTTTCTTGTCCTTTACAGGGATCTTTTCAAGGTTTTACTCCATCTCCCGTTGAATTCCCATCTTCTGGATTGGTTTCCAACTCACCAGTATTGTCTGGAAGCTACAGCAGTGGTATTTCTTCGCTGAGTCGATGCAGCACTTCGGAAACCTCTGGTTTTGACAGTCAAATCTGCGATCAGACAGTGTCAATGTCAAATTACAGTATTTCAGAGGAGCCCATGAGGAAAGACAATAAAACGCCACCCCCTTACAGTGTGTATGAACGGACATTACGCCGCCCGGTTCCCGTACCTCAGTGCCTGTCCATACCTGTTCCCATCGACCCTCCATCACTTCCCCCCAAACCTCCAGTCATAAGGCCAACCAATCTGGAGAATGGGAGTCGAAGGACAGAGACTGTGCCAAGGCCCAGACCACTTCCAAGGAAGGTTTCCCAACTCTAACAAAGTCACTTTTGTTTACTGCATCTTCAGAAAATTCCTGGAAGTTGGCAGTGTAGTAAAAGCAAATATGGTTAAAGCGTAGGCACTTTAATAGTTTACCAAAATGTTCTCACGGAACATATAAAAGATTTTTAATTTATATGTTGCACATTATAAAAAATAACTGGCCTGGTATACCAGATAAAGCAGGATTTATAGATTTTAATAAAGTATAATTTAATTTGAGAAGCAAGTGTTAAATAGTGATACAGACATTTTTATAAAGGTTTCTTTTTTAATATACAGTAGAACAGGAGCACACTTTAAGATCACAGAAAGCGGTTATTTGTTTTCAAGGTGCGTTTGTTGTACAAAGGAATTGATGTATTGATTTCATGAAATGTTACCTGCACTCTTACAAGAATGTTTGGCAAGACAAGCCAACATTTTCCTGAGCTCAATTGTATGATAATCACTAGACAAAAGTTTTGAGGCACTTTTCAGTTGGGCTGCAGAAAATCAGGGGATTAGGTGTTATTTCGCGTTCATAAAACTAACGCAGTGTTTGTTTGAAATTGCCCACAAAGGCAAAATGTTATTTACTCGTGCAAAGGTAGAGGAAGTTAGGCAGAAACCTTTTTGAGGAAACCAATTTCTGATACATTTTTTGTGCTTTTGTAGCAATTAGTGTACAGTCTCTGGCGCATGTATGTATTGTATATACAGGTATGCTCTGGCATCCATTTTTTAAAGAGATTTAACACTAACCACTTTTGCAAAGTTATTATTTTGAACTTGAAAAATAAGTACAAGCATTGGGGCCAAATCGAGTGACCAAACTTGGAGGCGTTTTCTAACCGCACACATTCGTTTATCTAATACTGTGAAAATCACCACGACATCTGCCAAACTAGAAACAAAGTTTGGAAAATGAAGAAGGGGGACTACTTTCACACAATAAGCTCTCTTCCTATCAAGCAGGTCTTGTTTTATTTTGAAAAGGGCATTATATTAGACTCGTGCGCAATCTACACTGCGGATGCATTCTTATTCCTTCCTGTGTTCCCTGGGAGTTTGCATCTACTTCCTGGTACACGTTTCCCCTTTCCTCGTGGACGGGTGATTGTACAGTCCGACATCACATTTTCAAGTTCAGTGTGTGTAGAATCAGAGAGGGTTAAAACAAACCAGTAGCGCTGCGAAGAGCACCTTGAATGTGTATATATGTACATTCTCACTGCTGACCACACACCCCAGTGTGGATGTTTGGAAGATGTACACAATATATATATGTAGATATATATATATATATATTTTGTATCGGTAGTTTCCTTTGCTTAGTGTTTATAACGTATCATCAACAGTAGAGATTTGAGCCGTGATTTAAATCATGCTGTTACAATTTTTCCCTCTTTTGCTGGGAAACTCATTTTGTTTTTACTGTGTTTGCTTTTGTTGATAGCTCGACAGTATGGCAATCACCACTTTTTATATCCTCCGATCAAATTACTTCAGCTGATATATGCTGTTGATGGTGATTATAGAGATTTTCTATGATAAATGTTCAAGTATTTTTGTATATAACTGGTCGATTTTAATAAATTGTGAGTGTAAACCAGAAAAAGAAGCAACTACTTGTGTATGCAGTACGATTGTTATAATTATGCCAAATACTTTATGTATTGAAGAATAATATTTGTACATATGGGCTTTTAACATTAATTCAGCCATATTGACTTTACAAATTTGAAAATCAGAAAAAATAATATATGATAAAATATTTATGTTTTAGTGAAACCTCATTAGGGATAAAGGAGAACATTTATTTTATCTCCACGTCTCATACATTTTGCCACCTTGAACTTACCAGGGTAGTGCTGGGTTATGACTAGAACATGTTTTATGCAACATACCATGAATAAAGTAGAAATATATTTATATCTATCTATGTATGTACCTATAGGTAGATGTATAGATGTAAATATATGTCTATCGTGTCAGATTTTCTAAGGTGCCACATTTATGATAACAAAGCTTCTTTGATTTTACGGTGTAGTTTATTAGCTTTGTTAAATAGTGTTTGAGCACAGTATGACTCAGTGTTATTTTCCTCTTGCAGCCATAACTCATGGCCCCAAGCAGAATTTTTAATATGGATGTGTATTACTGAAATCAGTTATGCAGTAAAGCATTTAATGGTGTTCTGTTTACCAGGTGTTCATATTGGTCTCTTCTGCAATGGATAAAATGAAATAAAATTACTTGATTAATCTAGATTTGCATATTTTTATTGAGCAGCCGCTGCACACAATTTCTTATTACTGACAAACTTTCACCAGCCAGCTGCAGCATTATTCAGGGCAATGTTACCTGAGCCAACACACACAGATAATCAGCAAACGTGGCACTGCTATTTTGTCTGATGGAAGACCCGCTTCTTTCTTTTAAAGGAACCACGCATGTGAGAGCCAAAGCAGAGCATGCTTTTGTAGATGCGTCTTCGTCTGCTAATAACATTGAAACGTTTCATTTGATCTTCTAACTTTATAATAGCAATGCAAACCATATCCTTGAATCAAGTTGCCTGTGCAAATGTTACAAAGCAGCGGTGCACGCTCCAGTGCTGATGTTTGTGAGAGGCAGCTGTGCTGATAATACCCGCATATCAAGAATAAAGCCGGTCTACCCGGATATTCATACTAGCCCAACGTATGTCCAGGATCACCACTCACTGGGGTTCTGCAGTATCCTCCACAAAGTATCAGCAATGAAAGAAATGCAGATCAAGTTTACAACAATAATTTAAAATAATGTTTGCGTGAGAAATTGCTCTTGACATTCCCTACATTTTCCAAGTTGTATAAAGGCGGCTCCGCATTTTCACTGACTGCAGTCCTCGGTGGTTTCCGGATATCCGAGTGCGACTCTGTTTTCACAAGAACAGTAAAACCGTACTTATTTGGTCAGTAAATCAAGTGTAGTATTCCGCACGTTTTTTTAATCAGTCTTATAACTTGTGCCAATGGGACATACCTTAATATAGATTTATGACGCGTGTTCTGTTTCTTATTTCAAAACGAAAAAAATAAAAGGGTTAACAGGTAAATCCAATTTAGGAACTATTAACTTTCCTTTGAGATTACTTAGTCCTCAGGAATGATAGTCACAAAGGTAAAAAGAACTGTAAGGAAAATGGAAATACTAGAGAAGAGAATGGAAGTGAGAAGATATGTTATGGACTGGACATGGCAGATTCGCTGGGTAGAACAATTGATTTGTCTGCACGCCTGGCTGAGGCCAACTGGCTTCTTGCAGTATGTCCAAGCACCCGTTATGGACATGGCCTGCAATGACACTCATCTGTTTGGTGTAAAAGCCGATTCAGCTCTCGAGCTCTGCAAGGACAATAGTGCCACCACCCGGTTGCTGGGTCTCACCATGGCCCGACACCAGCCAAATTGCCTTTTGCTTCTTCTTGGACTATGGGAGTGTCTTCCAGCCATGTCCATTTTTGCTACTATTACCAACCGGCTCCACAGACGTTTTGTGGCAGAGGGTGCGGCTCTCTCTAGCCACATGGTACTCAAGGCCAGAGATGTGCCCTGTCCGCCACCCTCCTGGCAGCCACAACCTCCTTACCCATTTAATGTGCCCTTGCAACTTCCAAGCAACTAGTTGGCAACAGGCTCAGGCACCACCTACCCCATTTTCAAACAATAACTTTGGACAAGTGGGTGCTCCAAATTGTACAGCAGGGTTACACCCCTTCTATTCATGAAAATTCCGCCCCTCATGCCACTGTCCTAAGATCAGCTGAAGCTGATCTGCATCATTAAGTGCAGGTTCCTTTGGCCAACGAAGCCCGCAAAAGGGTGCTGACATCAGAAGTAGGTTGTGGTTGCTATTATCACTACTTTCTAGTGCTGAAGAAGGACTGAGGCGTCTGCTCTATTCTAAATCTACGTCCTCTCAACTACTTCCTGAAAAAAGAGAAATCCAAAATGCTCATATTGGCTTAGGTCCAGTCTCACCTGGATCCTGAAGACTGGTTGATGGTGCTTGACTTGCAGGACACATATTTCCAAATGCCGGTCCTGTTGGCCCATAGGCATTACATGCTGTTCACGGTAAGACACAAGCACATTCAGCCCGCTGTGCTCCTCTTTGGCCTTTCCAATGCCCCTTGATTGTTAAGAAAAGTAATGACAGTGGTTGCAGCCCATCTGCAGAGGTCAGGGGTTCCAGTCTTCCCCTACCTCAGAGACTGTCTGTTGAAGACGGATCCACCTTGGCAATTATCACCCACCTCCGGACTATGTCAAACCTGCTGCATTTTCTGGGGTTCTTTATAAACATACCAAAGGTGCACCTGAGTCCCTCCCTCTGAGACACTCCCTTTCATCAGAGACATTCTGGACACAGTGCAGTTTTGCACCTTTCCTTTAGAATGACAAGTCAGTCCGGGATATTCTGGCTATGATTCCGATGTTTCAGCCTCTGTCCTAGATTTCGGTGAGACTGCCTCTGACTGACTGACTCTGAGGCTTCTGGGTCTTCTAGCCTCCTGCATCATGCTGGTAAAGCATGCCTGCTGGCATATGCAGACTCTGCAGTGTGACCTGAAGTACCAGTGGGTGCAGCATCAGGAGAATCTCTCCAACGTGGTCTAGATATCTCAGGGTACTGCAAAAGATCTTCAGTGGTGGCTTACTGGCCGCAAATGGATTAGTGACAGACCTCCTCTTCCTTCCTCACCCAGATCTCACAGTGGTGACAGATGCGTAACTCCTGGGTTGGGACAACCATTTGGAAGAGGTGCCGATCAGTTACCGGCACTATGGCCCTCATTACAACCCTGGCGGTCAGTGTTAAAGCAGCGGTAATTCCGCCAACAGCCCGGCGGAAAAAAAATGGAATCAGGACCATGGCGGAAACCGCCAACACAGACAGCCACTTTAACAGTCCGACCTCGACGGCGGTAGAAACAAACACTGCAGCGGTAACCGCCAACAGACAGGCGGAAGACAGAGTACCGCCCACACTATTACAAGAGGCCTAGCCGCCACCTTTTCCGGGGTGGTACCATTGCGATCAAAAGCACGGCGGAAATAGTACACAAAAGGGAAACCACTCACCTCTCAACACCCAACAAGGAACCAGGACGCCATGGAGCCCGAACTACACGTCCTGCCCATGCTGGTCTTCCGCCTTCTGTTTCAGGAGCAGGAAAGACACCGTCGACGACCACGGTGAGTACTGCACCTACAACACAGGGGAGGAGGGAGAGAAAAGAGAGTGACACACATGCAACATGCAATACCCCCACCCACAACACCATACACACAAATACATGCAGCAACATTACATTTACACACCCTCACCTCCTGGAACAACACAAGGACAACATTAAATGATTGTCACAATTGTAATCAATAAAAATCCGATAGTGCAAGTTCAAAAATCAGTATATACAAATAGGTACACCAAATACACAAGTCCGGATATTAATCAAACATCGTCCGTGGATCAGTGTCCCAAAATGCATGGGCAAAGCCCACACAAGATAACTGACTCGAAACAGAGAGAACACTGCAGGAGCATCAGATCGAAATGAAACAGGCACCTCAAGGGGAGGGGGGCACTTCAGTCGGATGAACACACAACGCCACTGCTCCACGAGGGGGCTCCATGCCCACTGCTGTATCCTGGGGAGTGCAAAGCCACAGTCTCACAAGTCTCTCCAGTGGGTGGTTTGCCCACTGCTCTATCCTGAGGAGTGCAAAGCCACAGTCTCACAAGCCTGTCCAGTGGGTGGTTTGCCCACTGCTCTATCCTGGGGAGTGCAAAGCCACAGTCTCACAAGTCTTTCCAGTAGGTGGTTTGCCCATTGAGCTATCCTGGGGAGTGCAAAGCCACAGTCGCCCAAGTGGATAACAGTCTCCACTGGTTCTGTAGGGGGATTGGTGCCCAGAGTGCTTCATCCTGCCAAGGACTGTGTGAGTGGATGCAGTTCTCCACTGGTTCTGGAGGGGGCTTGGTGCCCAGAGTGCTGCACATGCAGTGTTGCAGGTCCCATTCCCTCACCTGGGTGTGTGTGCCACAAGATTGCCTGGGAACAGGTAGCATGATACACCATGGAGGCAGAGACATACCCCACCCTGCTGCGGCTTCGCCTGCCACCTGCAGGTGCAAACATTGCTAAGGGTCATGCCTTATGGAAGCTGGGCAGGGTCCAGGATGTCTCCTGCAGGCTCGGATGGCTGCCCACTGGGGATGATTGCCATGTCAGCTGTGGTGGCACTGTCTGAGCACGTCACAGGACTGGTGGCAGTGCTTGCGGCGGTGTCTGTTGCGGAAGGGCTGGTGGTGGTGCATGAGTCTGCACCTATTGAGGGACACAGCAGGACATCTCCTGCAGCCTCGGACGGCTGCCCACTGAGGATGATGCTGGGGACTGTTGCGTGGCAGCAGATGTGTAGGTGGCCGTGCAGGTGGCGGTGCTGGTTGGTGTAGTTGTTGACAGAAGGGGTGACTCTAGTCCCTCAGTCGGAACCACAGTGCCCTGTCCTGACCTGCTCTTTGGCTTGTGTCCCTTCCGTGCCTTTGATGTTGCCGCTGGTGTCTTGCCATTGTCACCTTTTGGTTTGGAGGAGCTCTTGCTTGCTGGTAGGTGCGGCTTCTCCCTCCGGGATGTGGGCACCTTCTTCACCTTGGCAGGTGGCCGAATGGCCTGCTCCTTGGCCTCGTTAGGTGGCACACTGGCAGCCCTGATGGGTGGCGCACTTGATGAGACCAGAGTTACTGGCACCACTGTGCTTAGGGATTTGGTGGCTGAGGTGCTGGGCTGGGACCTGGAAAGCCTGGCCCTAGGGGAAGCACGGGGGGTGTAGGGAAGATTTCAATGTTAGCCAGGCAAAGTTTCTTAGACACACTGGGACGGGAAGATGGAGGAGGTTTGGGAGTGGAGGAAGAGGTAGTGGTTGTAGGAGGTGTACGTCTGCTGAATTTGGGTGAAGGTGCATGGGCCGGAAGCTGTTGTGAGGTGGATGGCTGTTGGGTGGGTGTGTGCCTGCGTTTGTATACTTTGGGAGGAGGGCTCACAGACACACTGGGAGAGGACACTGGGGATGTGTGAATGGCAGTGGGGGTGGTGATTGCACGTGAGTGGTGTGTGGTGATGGGCGTGCTGGTGATGGAGGTAGTGCATGCAGGTGTGAGTGGAGATGAGACAGGGAGGGAGGAGGAGGACATGGAGGAGGGGGGCAAGGTGGAGGCAGTGGATGTTGCTGTGTCTGCATGGGGATGGTGCTTGTGTGAGTGCCGGTGGGGTGTGTGGTGCTTATCTTTGCCATGCCCAATCTTGTGTGTTGATGAGTGTGCATGCTGGTCTGATGGTGTGCTTGGGATAGGCTGAGGTACAGGGGATTGGCTCTGGGTGGCGGACGTTGGAGGGGGGAGGTTGGACACAGGGACAATGGCTGCCATCAGTGCTGAGGCCAGAGCCTGAAATGCTCTCTGTTGGGCCGCCTGCCCAGAATGAATGCCCTCCAGGTATGCATTTGTTTGTTTCAAATGTCTCTCAACACCCTGGATGGCATTCAAAATGGTAGATTGCCCAGCAGTGAGGGCTCTCAGCAGGTCAATAGCCTCCTCACTGAGAGCAGCAGGGCTCACTGGGGCAGGGACGGAGGTGCCTGGGGCGAAGGAGATGCCCACCCTCCTGGGTGAGCGGGCACGGGACACACGCTGAGAGGTTGCTGGGAGGGCAGTGCTGGTGGGGGGGGGGTGTGGCGGCCTTACTTGTTGATGCGGTGGGCACAGAGGTGCCCGCCACCGAAAGGGAGCTCCCAACAGAGGAGGAGTTGCTGTCGCTGGTGTATGCTCTTGTCCCCGTTGTGGAGCTCCCCTCGCCCTCCGTCCCACTGGTGCCTCCAGACTCCATAAATTCACCCTCCAGGGCCATGTGGGATGCAGCTCCCTCCTGCTCCGGTGCCACTGCTCCTCTGCCAGATGATGCTAATGCACGCAAGAACAGGGTGACAAAACAAAAACAGGGGGAAAGATAGAAGATACACATGGTCAGTGCATGCAACTCCACTACCGTTGGCGGACACAACACACAGGGAACATCCCTATGCACTAAGCCATGCACTAACAGTTCTTAGGAATTTCACATGCCCATGGGGGACGATGCCTAAGCCCATTTGCTGCACACCTGGAACCCACAGGAGCCTGACTAGGTGTAGATGGCTAATACCACTATTGGGGTTGGAGTGCCACAGAGCCTGCCTAATAAGGCACCTACCCTACCAAGTTAACCCTGGCCTAGGGGAACCCACAGCCCACTTCCCCAGCCAGACACCTCGTAAATCGCACAGAGTCAGCTGAATGAGATTGTACTCACCCCCTTGTGGCTGCTGTGATGCCCTCAAGCGCCCATCCAATTCTGGATAGGCCACCGCCAGGATCCGGTACATTAGGGGGTCATGGTGCGATGGGCACCCCTTCCACGTTGGGAGGCCATCCCCAGCTGGGCCTCTGCCGTCTTTTTGCTCCAGCGGCGCAGGTCCTCCCATCTTTTATGGCAGTGGGTGCTCCGTCTATGGTAGACCCCCCAAGGTCCGGACATCCTTGGCGAATGCACGCCAAATACCCTTCTTCTGGTGGGCGCTGACCTAGAGGAAAAGTGAAGTTGGAATGGATGTTACGATCCCGTACAGTTCTTCTCACGCATTGCCTAAACACCTCCCAACCTGGCCCAGACATACATACACACACACTATCCTCACATGCTGGCCTGTCCCCCTCCCCACCCTCTTCCATCCACGAAACTCCATACAATCATGTGCCACCCACCATGCTCACAGTGTACTCACCTGTTTGTCTCGAGGACCGTACAGTTGCGAGTACTGGGGGAGGACCCCATCCACTAGTTTTTCCAACTCCTCCGAAGTGAAGGCACGAGCCCTTTCCCCAGACACTGTAGCCATCGTCGCTTCTAGACACAGGTCACAGCAGCACTTGCAGTGTAGGTCCTCTCCTGTTGAAGGTCAGGTATCAAGTGAGGGAACAGTTAGAAAATGGTGACCACGTCAATTGCGGTGCGTATCGTCACCGCCAGCATACATCGTCATTGGCTCCTGGAACCCATAGGGCCCAATGTAAACCAATGCTGAATTGCGCCGCGGTCTTCGACCGCCTACCGCGACGGTGTACAATGCCAGCACAGTTACCTCCTTTCCCCTTGTCCCATCTTACAGGTCAGGCAGCCGCCATTTCAGGGGGCCACATGGCAGGCAAAATAACTGCGTCACACCTATTTAGGCCAGGGATACGGACAGACAAAGGCACATGGAGAATTTGTAACGTTTTTGCAAAAGTGCCTAAGTGTTGTATGACCCTCTGCTCACCGTTCTCCTCCATAGTGCACGTCCGCTGGGGCAGGTGATGAGATGGCAGCATCCTCCGGTGTACAGACCCCTGGTGGACCTATGGACAATGGAAGAGAGACACATAATTATCACTTACAGACTTGATCGTGCAACAATCCATGAACTGTGTGCCCATTTGGAGCCAGACCTGATTTCAGCTATCCACCGTCCCAAAGGAATCCCCCCTCTAGTGCAGGTTCTGTCAGTACTCCATTTCCTGGCCAGTGGTCTTTTCAAACAACAGTGGCCATGGCATCAGGGATGTCCCAGCCAATGTTCTCTAACGTGTTTTCCAGAGTGTTGTCTGCCCTACTGAAACACATGTGCAGCTACATCATTTTCCCTCAAGTGGAGGATTTTCCCACAGTGAAAGGTGACTTTTATGCCCTGGGACATATCCCCAACATCAGTGGTGCCATTGATGGTACACATGTGGCATTTGTCCCCCCCGCAGGAATGAACAGGTGTACAGAAACTGCAAAAGCTACCATTCTATGAATGTGCAGATGGTGTGTTTGGCAGACCAGTGCATCTCCCATGTGAATGCCAAGTATCCAGGCTCAGTGCATGACGCTTACATTTTTAGAATTAGCAGCACCCCTTATGTGATGGGGAAACTCCAGAGGCACCGTATGTGGCTAATAGGTGAGCTTAAAGTCCCCACACAGTTCTATTTGGTGTCTGGATATGGGAGATTCCCTAATGTTTGGAGGATGTCTAACGGTTGTCCCTCGATATTTGCAGGTGACTCTGGTTACCCCAACCTGTCATGGCTACTGACCCCAGTGAGGAATCCCAGGACAAGGGCAGAGGAACGCTACAATGAGGCACATGGGTGAACTAGGAGAATTATAGAGCACACCTTCGGCCTCCTGAAGGCCAGCTTCTGGTGCCTCCATCTTACAGGTGGATCCCTATGCTACTCACCGAAGAAGGTGTGCCAGATCATCGTGGCCTGCTGTATGTTGCACAACCTGGCTTTGGGACGCCAGATGCCTTTTCTGCAGGAGGATGGGCCTGATGTTGGTCTTTGGGCAGCTGTGAAGCCTGTGGATAATGAAGAAGAGGAGGCAGAAGAAGAAGATGTAGACAACCGAAACAACATCATCATGCAATACTTCCAGTGAGAGACAGGTAAGAAGATGGAACTGCTTCCCACATCTCATACTATTATAGGAACTAGCATAAATCTGCCTTTTTCACTCTGTGTATGGACCCTGCGTTGTCACTTTGGCATTCCATTTCACAGATCTGGCTCCCAATTTGTGACCTCTGATATGTTTACTCCTGGCCTACAGCTGTGTAACCTTGGTATGTGAACAAGTACATTGACATTGCTATATTCCAGAGATTTTGCAATTACACATTTGTGAAAGCACAGACTGACTCCAGATTGTTTTGTGAATCAAGGGTGTTTATTTCTGTGCAAATAAGTGGAGGTGTGTGTGAAATGGGCTGGGGTGATGGTGGAGGAATATCCATGGAAGAGTCCAGTCTATTTGTATCACAGGTGCATTGTCCAATGGGTCATAGGAAGTGGAGCAATGGCAGTTTAAGGTGGACAGGATAACAAAGTGGGACAGAGGTTTGACATTCAGGAGGGTCTTATTTCCAGGCGGGGGCCTTGGCAATGTTCTCTGTCTTGTTCCTGGATCTCAGGGACCGTTTGCAGGCTGGTTCTCCTTCTGCAGGGGGTGGGGTGCTGGTGGCCTGTTGTTCCTGTGGCAGTGCCTCCTGTCCACTAGCGCGACAGAGGTGGAGGGCTGTTCATCGTCCAGGCTAGTGTCAGGGGCCCGTTTGTGTGCCACTGTGTCCCTCATGGTGTTGACAAGGTCTCCCAGCACCCCTGCAATGGTGACCAGGGTGGTGTTAATGGACTTCAAGTCCTCCCTGATCCCAAGGTAGTGTTCCGTCTGCAGCCGCTGGGTCTCCTGAAACTTGTCCAGTACCGTGCCCATGGTCTCTTGGGAATGGTGGTATGCTCCCATGATGTTGGAGAGTGCCTTGTGGAGAGTGGGTTCCCTGGGCCTGTCCTCCCCCGTCACACAGCAGTCCTCCCAGCTTCCCTGTTATCCTGTGCCTCTGTCCCCTGAACCGTGTGCCCACTGCCACTGACCCCAGGTCCATGATTGTCTTGGGTTGGTGAGTTTGCCTGGGTTTCCTGTAGTGGTGGACACACTGCTGATTGACGTGTTCTGAGGACAGAGGGATGGGCCCGCTGGGTGGGTGCTGTGGTGGTGTTTCCTGAGGGGGAGGCTCTGTGGTGGTTTGTGGCTGTGTCGGGGGAACCGACTGTCCAGACGTCCCTGATGGGCCGGGCTGGTCATCTTGATCCAGGTGTGCAGAGCCGCTGTCATCACTGTGGGCCTCTTCTGTGGGGGGACTGGACATGTCTGGCACCTCCTGTCCGGTGACGTTGGGTATGGGTCCTGTGGGGGTGTAAATGCATAATTTTAGTATCTGTGTGTGCCATCTTGTGCATTGGATGCGGTACCCTCTACTCCCGTGCTTGCGTCATTGTGTTAGCCCTTTTGTGATAGTTGGTTTGGGGTCTGTGTGGGTTTCTGTACTGGCCATGCTTTGGTGACGGTGGTCCATGCATAGGTGTTGCATGCAGGGCCTTGCTATTGAGATGTGTGGGTTGTGATTGTGGGACATATGGATTTGATGGAGTGATGGGTGTGATGGTAGGGGTAGGAGATTGTGATGGCATGCAGGTAGGGTGGGGGGATGTGGTAGTAAAGATATGACTTCCCAGAGTCCAGTCCTCCAGCTACTTCTGCAAGGCTCTTAGGATGCATGATCGCCAATACTTGCTCCTCCTATGTTGTTAGTTGTGGTGGAGGAGGTGGGGGTCCACCGCCAGTCCTCTGTACAGCAATCTGGTGTCTGGATACCACTGAACGCACCTTCCCCTGAAGGTTGTTCCACCTCTTCCTTATGTCATCCTGTGTTCTTGGGTGCTGTCCCACTGCGTTGACCCTGTCGACAATTCTCCGCCATAGCTCCATCTTCCTAGCAATGGATGTCTGCTGCACCTGTGATCCGAATAGCTGTGGCTCTACCCGGATGATTTCCTCCACCATGACCCTGATCTCCTCCTCTGAAAAACTGGGGTGTCTTTGAGGTGCCATGATGTGGTATGGGTGATGTGTGAGGTGCTGTCTGTTGTGATGTGTGAGGGGATGTGGTGGTGTGTGTTGTTTGAGGTGCGTGGATGTTGTATAGGTGATGGTGTTGTGTGTCTGTGGATGCTGGTGTTGTGTTAGCTAATCTCTCTCTCTGGCCTTCTTTCAGATTTTTGGTTGTAAGGGTTTGTGGGTAATGTGGGTAATGTGGGTGTGTGCTTTATATTGGATTGGGTGTGTGGGTGTGGTGTGTGTATGTGTATCAGGTGTGTGTATTTCGAAGTGTCCAATGTAGTTGTGTTTTGTAAATGTGTGTGTATTTTGAGCGTGGCAGTGTGTACCACCAATGGATTACCGCGGTTGAAAGACCGCCGTGTTGATTTGTGGGTTGTGATAGTGTAGGCGTATTCTTGTTGGCGTAACAGTGTAGGTTTTGCTATCGCCAGTTTATCACTGACCTTTGGTGTGGCGGACTTGTGTGGGTGTCTGTATTGTGGCGGATTCCGAGCTGTGGGTCGTGATACTTGTAGCGGAATTCCGCTGCCACAACAGTATGTTGGCGGTCATTAGTACGGTGGACAGATGTAGTCCTAGATACGGTGGAAAGCGGGATTTATAGTTAGTTTTGTATTTGATATATAAAAAAAACTTAATATGATGATATGAACATCTTAAACTTGGACATCTTGTGGTACCTTCCCACTTCACCATCTTGCTTCTTTCTGTCAATATCCAAGCCTCTATTGATGGGCCCCTTACCTATGCTCTGCATCTAGACTCAAGGTCTTCAGTCTTCTGCTCACCCACTCCTGTTTTGGAACACTCTGTACTGGAACTAAAATGGAATGAGCTCATTCTCGTTGTGTAATGAATAAAAGACTCATGGCGCATCACATACTACAGCAAGACCATCATTAAAGGCATGCAATACACCCATCCCTGGACTTTTTCACTAGCGACAGATTGAATACTGTTTATTTCAGTATTGGTGAATACATGTTACTTATGTACTGTCCGCTTCGTAAATCAGTAAGATAGCTCGGAGAGATAAGATGAGCTAGCGAAGATTTGAATGCAACATACTGTCACAGGTTAGAATTACAACAGGGCCATTCAGCATTCCTCACTTCTGCATTTTGTAAGAAGGTAGCCTCTTTCTAGCCTTGTTACCCCACTTTTGGCCTGTTTGTGGAGATATGTCAGGGCATTTTTACTGTCTCACTGGGATCCTGCTAGCCAGGACCCAGTGCTCATAGTGAAAACCCTATGTTGTCAGTATGTTTGATATGTGTCACTGGGATCCTGCTAGCCAGGACCCCAGTGCTCATATGTTTGTGGCCTATATGTGTTCCCTGTGTGGTGCCTAACTGTATCACCGAGGCTCTGCTAACCATAACCTCAGTGTTTATGCTCTCTTTACTTTTAAAATTGTCACTACAGGCTAGTGACTAATTTTACGAATTCTGATTGGCACACTGGAACACCCTTATAACCCCCTAGTATATGGTACCTAGGTACCCAGGGTATTGGGGTTCCAGGAGATCCCTATGGGCTGCAGCATTTCTTTTGCCACCCATAGGGAGCTCAGACAAATCTTACACAGGACTGCCACTGCAGTCTGAGTGAAATAACGTCCATGTTATTTCACAGCCATTTTACACTGCAAAGTTTCTTAGTGTGAGGGCACCCTGGCACTATCCAAAGTGCCCCCACATTGTTCAGCGCAATTTCCCTGGACTTTGTGAGTGCATGGACACCATTACACGCGTGTACTACATATAGGTCAAAACCTATATGTAGCGTCACCATGGTAACTCCGAACATGGCCATGTAACATGTCTAGGATCATGGAATTGTCACCCCAATACCATCCTGGTATTGGGGGGACAATTCTATGCAACCCCAGGGTCTCCAGCATAGAGCCTGGGTACTGCCAAACTAACTTTACAGGGTTTTCTCTGCAGCTACAGCTGCTGCCAACCCTCAGACAGTTTGTGCCCCCCTGGGGCCTGGGCAGCCCAGTCCCAGGAAGGCAGAACAAAGGATTTCCTCTGAGAGAGGATGTTACACCCTCTCCCTAGGTGTGAAGGGCCTGAGAGGATTAGCTTCTCTTGGCCCCTGGAAATGCTTTGAAGGGCACAGATGGTGCCCTCCTTGCATAAGCCAGTCTACGCCGGTTCAGGGATCCCCCCAGCCCTGCTCTGGCATGAAACTGGACAAAGGAAAGGGGAGTGACCACTCCCCTGACCAGCACCTCCCAGGGGAGGTGCCCAGAGCTCCTCCAGTGTGTCCCAGACCTCTGCCATCTTGGATGCAGAGGTGTGAGGGCACAATGGACAGCTCTGAGTGGCAAGTGCCAGCAGGTGACGTCAGAGACCCCTCCTGATAGGTGCTTACCTTTCTCTGTAGCCAATCCTCCTCTGAGGGCTATTTAGGGTCTCTCCTGTGGGTATCTCACCAGATAACGAAAGCAAGAGCTCACCAGAATTCCTCTGCACTTCCCTCTTTAACTTCTGCCAAGGGTCGACCGCTGACTGCTCCAGGACGCCTGCAAAACCGCAACAAAGTAGCAAGAAGACTAACAGCAACATTGTAGCGCCTCATCCTGCTGGCTTTCTTGACTGTTTCCTGGTGGTGCATGCTCTGAGGGATGTCTGCCTTCACCCTGCACTGGAAACCAAGAAGAAATCTCCAGTGGGTCGACGGAATCTTCCCCCTGCCAACGCAGGCACCAAACGTCTGCATCACCGGTCCTCTGGGTCCCCTCTCATTCTGACGGGCATGGTCCCTAGAACACAGGAGCTGGGTCCAAGTGTCTCCGACAGTCCAGGGGCCTTCTGTCCAAATTTGTTGGAGGTAAATCCTTGCCTTCCCACGCCAGACAGTAATCCTGTCTACTGCGTGAACTGCAGCATCTAGGGCTTCTGTGCACTCTTTCCAGAATTCCTTTGTGCACAGCCTAGCCCAGGTCCCCAGCACTCCGTGCTGCATTGCCCAACTTGCTGAGTTGGACTCCGACTTCGTGGGACTCCCTTTTGTTGTGCTGAGTCGACCGCCATCCTCAGATCTTCTGAGTGCCTGTTCAGGTTCTTCTGCGGGTGCTGCCTGCTTCTGCATGGGCTCTCCGTATTGCTGAGCGCCCCCTCTGGCTCCTCCTCCAAGGGGCGACCTCCTGGTTCTTCCTGGGCCCTGGCAGCACCCAAAACCTTCAACCGCGACGCGTCTTTCTGCGTGGAAACAATTCTGCATCCTCCAGCACACCGTGGGGCATTTTTTGACCAAAGGAGAAGTTCCTGGCACCTTCCATTGTTGCAGAATCTTCGGCTTCTTCCAGCCGGAGGCAGCCCTTTTGCACCTTCATCCGGGGTTTAGTGGGCTCCTGCCCCCCCCTGACACTTGCATGACTCTTTGACTTGGTCCCCTTCCTTTACAGGTCCTCAGGTCCAGGAATCTGTCTTCAGTGCTTTGCAGTCAGTTGTTGTACTTGCAGAATCCCATATCTCGACTTCACTGTCTTTCTGGGATAGTAGGGTAACTTTACTCCTACTTTTCAGGGTCTTGGGCTGGGGTATCTTGGACACCCTTAGTGTTTCTTACACTCCCAGCGACCCTCTACACACTACACTAGGCCTGGAGTCCATTCGTGGTTCGCATTCCACTTTTGGAGTATATGGGTTGTGTTGACCCTAGGCCTACTTTTCCCTACTGCATTCTATTGTGTTCTACAGTGTTTCCACTACTTTTCTAACTGTTTTACTTACCTGATTTGGTTTGTGCGTGTATATTTTGTGTATATTACTTACCTCCTAAGGGAGTATATCCTCTGAGATACTTTTGGCATATTGTCACTAAAATAAAGTACCTTTATTTTTAGTAACTCTGAGTGTTGTGTTTTCTTATGATAGAGTGCTAAGTGATGTAAGTGGTATGGTAGGAGCTTTGCATGTCTCCTAGTTCAGCCTAAGCTGCTCTGCTATAGCTACCTCTATCAGCCTAAGCTGCTAGAACACCTCTATTCTACTAATAAGGGATAACTGGACCTGGCACAAGGTGTAAGTACCACAAGGTACCCACTATAAGCCAGGCCAGCCTCCTACACAGTCCATAAAATGATCACTATTAAGTTGGATACTGATAATCACTGGTTATCATTGTTTGATAACTGTTTTGATGATAGACTCACGATCACCACTTCTTTTCTCTGCCACTCTTCAATTTCTGTAACCATGGCCCGCTCAGTGATTATGCTGTTGCATGTACTGTGCAGTGTTTCCTTTAGACATATCTCTTGTTATCAATGAGTGTAAACAAAAGTAGCTTTGTTATAAAGTGAATAGATGTTCCAAAACAAAAGCTTTTGTTATGATTTAACTTATAAATCTTCAACCGTCTAAGGGTGGTCATATTTACTTAGATTAGCCTGCGAGTTGGAGTTGTTTGTCATAATCAAACAATGAACATTATGAAGAACTGATTTTTTTAATCTGTATTATCTCCTGGTATGGTTTTACACTTAGCACATTTGATATAAAGGAGTTTCTATTTGAAATAATTTAAATATTTTAATTATAATTTAATTAAAAAATCTGTTTAAAATATGACCTCTCAAAAATTTCTCAACTCAGTCATCATACCGAGTGGGTATGTGTATGCATTGTTGATTACCAGAATGACATTGTCTGCAATAAGGCATTGTAAAGAAATATATTTTTTGTGAGGCTTTCTGTGTATGTCCTGTGTGCCTCTAAATATCTGTTAAATCATCAAAGCAAGTATTAACGGGATAAAAAGGCAAACAATACACCTACATGTCTTTGTGATTTGTGATAAATATTCTTTGCTGTTTAGCATTTTTGGAATAGTGGACCAAAATTGCACTTTAAGGCTGGTGAATTACCAGGAATATATCCCACACCAAAAGGTCCAAAAGCTGCACATTCAAAAGTTAAGGTGGCTATAGAGTAAGACAAGTGAACACCTAGGGGATGTTTTTTTTTTTTTTAGTGAAGGCTTCTAGTTGGAGTCCTACTCAAGGTTTTACTGATTCATGTAACTGATCAAATCTGTAGGTGAATGTTGAGAGGGCAAACAGGACCCACAAATCAGGGATATATGTAATGTTGAACTTCTATGAATAACTTCAGATTTTGGATTTAATTTAGTTTGAGGTGGAGTAAAGTCACACACCTGCCTAAATAAGGTAACGTGACCCCTAACTATGGTGGTCATTACGACTTTGATGGTCTTTTTCCAAGATCGCCGAAGCCGCTGCTGCCAACCGACCACTAGTTCTGGTGGTCCGAAGGCTGCCATATTTTGAGTAGCAGAAATAGACCCCGTTGGCCAGGCATACGGAGGAGAAGAGTCAGTCCCACCAACAGCACCACCACACCAACAAGACTCCGCTATGTAATACAGCATGGAGGAGTACTGTCGGCGGTGTGGTGCTGGCGGTGGAAAACACCAGAACCCATCCCCTCCCGGACGACCACCTCGTCAGAAAAGGTACGTTGATCATCTGGAAAGGGATATTGGGGGGTTGGGTGCATGTGTGTGGTCTCGGTGCATGTAAGTGGGCAAATGGAGGTGTCTGGGTGCGTTAATGGATGCAGTGTCTGGGTGTGCGCATGAATGTGGAGGGGGTGTGCGTTTGCATGAATGCGGAGAGGGGGAGTGCATGAATGCGGAGAGGGGTGTGTGTGAATGGATGCGGAGAGGAGGAGTGCATGAATGGATGCAGGGGGTGTGCATGAGTGCGGAATGGGGGTGCGTATGTGTGAATGGGGGTGTGTGTATGGTTGGGTGCGGTTGGGTTGGGTTGGGAGGGTGCGTGCATGTGCGTGGAAGTGGGGGAAGGTGCATGCATCTATGTAGAAGTGGGGGAGGGTGTTTGCATTTGTGTGGAAGGGGGGGTGTTTGCATGTGCGTGGAATTGTGGGGAACGTGCGTACATGTGTGTGGAAGTGGGGAGGGTGTTTGCATGTGCGTGGAAGTGGGGGGAGGGTGTGTGTGTGTGTGTGTGGATTTGGGGGGAGGGTACCTGCAGGTGTGTGGATGTGGGGGAGGATGCCAGCGACCGGAATGTCGATGGGTGCATTACCACCAGGGTTTTCGTGGCGGTGTGACCGGTCTGCCAGGTCATAATACTACCAGCGGTCTCACTGCTGCTGCTAGGCCGGAGGTGCTCACCTGTGGCCCGGCGGTGTGACTGCCCTGGCGGTACTAGCAGCATTTTTGTGTTTTGGCTGCAGCCAAACCACCTATTTCATAATGCAATGGTCTTCACCACTGGGTCCGCAGCAGGGAGACTGCCATCGCGAGGCTGGCGGTCTAAAGTCTGCCAGCCTCTTAATGACCATCTATGTCTCTACAAACATACAAAAAATTGTATTTTGAAGGCTGATTGAAGGAATCAAATCACCTAAAATTGGAACTACTGAAAAGGTTTGAGAATTTGTTGACTCAAGTCCACCAAAAATGTAGCTGTTTCTACATTCTTTTATGCAGGATGGCTCAAGTTTAACAGATTAGTTTTTATGCCGAAGTTAGTATTCTTGTTATTCTCAGTTATATACCTCCGTAGGAAAAGCCCACCTTTGTGTGATCACCCCCGCCTTTTGCTTGATCTTACTGCTGGTTTTTGGACTCTGCACACTGTGACACTGTTGTCCATTGTATGTGCTCTAACCCCAAACCATGTTGAAATTGGCAATACTCCTAATTGGCACATTTAACTTACCTATACATCCTTAGTCTATCATACTAAGCATACACAAGGCTTGTGAGTTAAATGTCAATAGTAGACTGCAGCATAAATTGTGCCACCACTAGAGTGACAGTGCAAAACATGGCTGTAGGCCTACCACTGAAGCCTGTCTTTTCAGTTTTTATACTGTAATTCTGACCTGTCAAAATAACCCCTTTTTGACAGGCCTAAAACCTCCTTTTAAATATGAATACAACACCCCTATGTAGGCCTTAAATGGCCATTAAGCAGGGTGCACTGTATTTAAAAAGTAGGATGTAAAAGTAATGTTAAACATGTCCTAAAAGCTATTTTCATTGTAGCTGTTTTAGCTGTTCCATAAGAAAGCACTGAGATACAATATTAAATTTAATAATTTCATTCTTGGACTTTTTACAATATTTATTTCAGACCCAATTCACTGGTAAAGCCAGATTTCTAATACATGTTTTGCAGAAGGTACTTTAAAAACGCCACATTTTACTTACTGTTAGAAATTGGGTTACTGGTTGATTGGGGTGTAAGCCCTGGTCAAGCAGCAACCACACACCAAGGAAAGACACAAGCAACCCCAAATTAACCTCTGTTCAACCCCAAGGTAGCTTCGCACAGAGAACTCAGGCTTTACTTACAGACAATGTGTCAAGTATTTGTGCAACACTTCAAAGAGTAAAACAGTGAAAACACCACACAAAAAGAGTCCACACCAGGTTAGAAAAATAGAGCAAAATGTAATAAATAAAACAAGTTCAAAATGGCAAAAATCCAACGAGTATAACCAGTTTTATGGATTTTTAAAGAATAAACTGCAATATAGCTCCTAAAGGCATTAAAGCGCCAACTGTGGCTATCTGGTCACGATGGACTGGGTCAAATTCAAAAGTTCAGGCCGAACGCAATGGATCGCGGGACAGATGAGTCCCGCTGAATATTTACCTTCTTAAATTTTGTGCCAAGACTCCTATTTGCTTGGAAGAAGGTCGCTGGAAGCAAGGAGAGTATTGCAGGCACTGATCAGCGAGGAGCATGCCGGACTTTGGGGACAGGCAGGCTGGAGCCTCGCACTGACGATCCACACAGATGGACAGTGCTTGCTGTGGGATGAGACAGACTTGTGGTGGCTCACGCTGATTTTCTGTGTGAGCAGTGAAGTTCTGGTGTGAATGGGTCCGTTCCCGGTAGCAAATAACCCAAAAGCTTGACTTGAAGAGCTGAAGAGCCACACCAATGGATGAGGACCTGAGAGGCTCCTCCTGGGGGTCAGGAACGTGTTGGAGTTGGGTCCAGGAGATGTGGGGAGCCTGTTATGTCCCTGAGGCTGAGATCAGGAGGCCAGCAGTCAAACCCTTTGAGTCAGTTTGTGGTCCTGGCTTCTAGAGGGGTTACAGGTCTAGTTTGTCTTCCCCAGTCAAAAGGGCAGCAGGCAGCAAGTCAGCAGAGCAATGCAGCAAATCCTTTAGAGTAGCAGTCCAGCAGAGTGGCAATCTTTTTCGCAGCACAGCAGTCCTTCCTGGTAGAGTATCCACATGTCCATAAGTATTCTGAAGCAGTGGTGTCTGAGGTCCTTCTTTTATACACAGTTATGCCTTTGAAGTGGGAGATGCATTTAAGCAAGCGGCTGGGAGGCGGACCACATAGGTGCATAATCGAGATGCTGCCTTTGGAGTATATGTGACTACAAGGGGCAACTCCTCTCCGCCAGTTCCCAGACCAGAGGCTATCTGCCTTGCTTGTAAAGGCCATAGCCCTTAAGCATAACCAGGAAGGCCCATTTTCCTTTTGAGCACTCACTTTTCCTCAACGAGCATTTCAATCAAGCTCCACGCTTTTAGGGATCCTCAACCCTAATGAATGCCCCAGACTGTCAAGGCTCTTAGCGCGGGCAGAAACATGTTGGTCCCCACCTTTTAGACACATTGAGCCATCACACTTAAAGGTGTCCCCATCCCCCCTTTTTAACCTTACCTACAAACACCAATATTAAATTTTCAAACCAAACAGGTGATTTGCAAGGTCATTTTAACTATCACTACTCTTAACTGGATCCCTTGTATTATCCAGCAAGATAAAACTTCAGCACTCCCTCTGACGTTCTTTTAACAACGAGGTTGAGTCCGCCCAGGTAGTATCATCTTACCTGGGTGGGGCTAGGTGGTCATATGATGAAGCATGACACTATAATGTGTGTGAGGTTTATCCATCTGGTGCACCCATCCCTCCATACCCACAAAGGCAATCACCTAACTGGCGTACATTGAATAGGCCATAAGAGACCTGTTTCCCCTACCACTCCACACACCTTGTGTGTCTACAGTCTCTATCTAAAACGGGAGTCAGTTTGGGGCTGGATGACTCCTGATACTCTCCTTTTGTGTTTTAGGAGATGCATTTAAAGGCATGCCTTTGATGTGCACAGATGCCCTGCTTTCCCTGCCCTAGCTCCAGACTAGCTATAGAGGGTATGCAGCTATTTTTATGTAGACACTATACAGCCTATTCAGGCATAAGGGAGGATGTGTCCAGCTTTTCCCTTTCATTCTACCTGGTGGGCTCATTGAGTCACATCTAAGCTCCCATTGTGTGTGGCTGTCTAGGATGAATACAGAAAGCCCAACTGCAAGCTACACCCAGTCATGTGACCAGAGGCAGGCTTCAGGCACCAAATGGCTAAGGCAACTTTCTAAAAGTGGCATTTTCAGAATTACAATTTAAAATCTGACTTCACCATAAGTTAGGATTTTAAATTGTGATTCCCCAGAGACACCAAACTTGAATGAGGTACCTCTTTCCATTTGGAAATTACATTTATAAAATCTAATAAGGAAGCTCCAATGTTATCCTATTGGAGAGATAGGCCTTGCAGTAGTGAAACATGAATTTCAGAGTTTTTGACTACCTGAACATGTAAAACCTAAAAGTACATGTCCTACCTTTCAACTACATTGCACTCTGCCATCTGGCCTGTCCGGGGTCTTACCTAGCAGTGACTTATATGTATATAAAGGGAAGGTTTGAGCCTGGCAAAAGGTTTATTTTGCCGGGTTGAAATGGTAGTTCAAACTGCACAGACAGGCTCTGCAACTGCTATTTAAGTGAGTGGCACAATCAAAGTTGCAAGCCCATTAGATCAGGAACCAGCATTATAAGCAGTAGATACTTTGAATACTAAACCTAATTTGGAAGTGGTGCCCATTTTTAATCTGTCCTCACATAAGATAAGCTCTAGGGAAATTGAAGTGTTGAGTGACGGCCTGTCATTCATACCTACACATAGGAATGGTCCTTTTGTTTCACTAATAGAGGTCTTTAGATTTTTTTATAACACTTAGGTTGCTACATTCTTTCTCCAACACACTGGATTTTGGTTTAATTGATGTTGCAAGGCTTCATCTGCCTTATATCCACCCACTAATACCATGCCTGAAGATTTTAACATTTGAAAATGTGGTCTTGACAGAAGTGGAGTTATTGTTTGAACAATGTAAATATGTGATATACAACTTTTCTAAATTACAGAACGAACATCTGACCACAGTAGCTAACCGCAGATGTATTATAATGAACTTGCAGATCAGGGTGGTGGTATCCTAGTTCAGGATAAATTGGATTATGATAATGAGGTGATGAGGCAGTTACAGAATCCTTTGCACTATAAAAAAAACTCACAAAAACCCAGTCCTGCCATTGCGAAAGAGAGTTCCATACTAATAAATATAGGTTTGAATGGATCTTGGCTTAGCAAAAAAGAGTTTGACTACTTGAACAAAGACGATTATGCTATACAAGCGTTTTATACACTACCCAAATTCCATAAAGATGAAAAAAAGACCACTCGGGAGACCAATTTTTGGCAGGGTGTCAATCTGTTTTACAGCCATTGGCTGAGCATGTGGCCCTTTTCAGTAAACCCTACATCCCAATGATGAGGTCCTAATTTAGAGATAGCCTCTCTGTTATTACACAGATAGAAGGCATGATTTTTTATGCTAATTGTGATATTCATGTCACGATGGACATTGAAAGCCTCTACACAACTATCTTACAGTCTGAACCATTAGAAGTAATTGAAGGGGCCCTTGATTTTCAACCTAGGCCTTAGAGTGTACCAACTTAATTTATTAAGAAATGTACCCAAATATAATTGGAACATAACTGCCTTATATTTAATGGGCACTATTTTGCCAGATAAAAGGAGTTTTGATGGGGACATTTTTGCTCCTGACATAGGGAATCTATATGGTGCTGCATCTGAAGAGAGAAACATCTACATTGATACCAACCCATATGTAAGGAATATAACAAATGATTTTGATATATAGATGATGTGTTAGTAATCTCTCAGGGGTCCACAATTGAATTGCTCAGGTTCTTGAGTGGGGGAACCGATCAGAAGAACAATTTACAGTTCACTCTCCAATCGAGTTTTTGGATCTGAAAATTATTGCTGACCATGGGCCTCTACACGTAGGCATACACACTAAACCTAGAGCAAGAAGCACATTATTGAAATATACCAGCCACCATCCAAGATTTTTCCATATGGTCATTTATATAGATCATTCACAGCAACAACAGAATAAATAACAGTATTCAACAAGGATTTATATTCATTTTCTAACCATTGTTAAGATGGAGGGCTTGAAACGTTGAGAAAATCTGTGACAAGTAACCACATTTTTTTCTTTGAAATGGTTTTGATAATGTCGTGGTGCCAGAAATATCCAGTCTATGATGATGACATATATAAAGTCACCAAGCCTTAAAAGGTAGATTTGAGGAAGTTTTCCGATTGTTGGTAACTTGTGGATTAGTTATCATAAACAGATGAGGTCATAGCTCAGACAATACATAAAATAAATAAATGGCCTGAAAGGTAAGATTAACCTGGAGAATGGCAATCATTGGTTGCCAGACTTGTCGCCAAAATATATTGATATGTGAACAGTTAATAGCATATGCATTAAATCACAATGGATAATAGTAAGGGACCAACGGGTGGGTAAAGAATTGTTATAGCTTATTGAAAGTGGTTTTGGTATGATGAATAAACGATTATAGATAAAATAGAAGGTTTGTGTTGAATTCACTGCTCCCAAGATCTTATATAATCTCAACCAAAGCTTGCCCCAGAAACCACAGGCCAGGAGATATTTGAAATCCCATTCTCAGATTTAGGTCTCAGGGAGGGCGAGGATATGAGATATATGTATATGATTGATGCCTTGGGACCAGCATTTAGAAAGCATATGATTTTTTTGTCAGTGAGTGATATAAGGGAGGAAGAATGCAAAAAGAGACCATCTACAATTGCCTTTGTAAAATATATAAATTTACTTCTGAAGGATGAAGGACAATTAGTTTTACGTTGCAATTCATCAAATGATAAAGCAGAGGAGTTCTGAAAGAGTTAATGAACCAAGCAACTATTATTATTGTTTTTCCAGGATAGTCAATAAAAAGATTTATTTTTAATTGTGATGTATTTAATGGACCAGATTGGGGCAGGAAAGGAAACATCCCTGTTGTGGCTTACCATACCTTAAAAGGGGGTGAAGAAGTGTACAGGTAAAATTTAAAATAGGAGTGGATAATCAGGGTGGGGGAAATTTAAAAGACAAAACTTCTGTTAATGTAAATGGGAGAATAAGGGATTTCTCTAAATCCAGAGAGGGCAAAAGAAACTAGAACAACCAAGATGAACCTTATTTTAATGTAAAATCCTGATAACAAGAAAAAGTTGGGAATTTAGCCCCCCATATTGCCAATCTTTTTAAAGTTTAGATAAAGCTATGCATCCCAAAGTAGGTGTGCTCATTAGCAGCCATGCTGGAATAGATTTTAACTAATTGAAATCCCAAAGGCAAAATTGTCTTTTATTGGTTTGCATGCATCATGATGCGTGTGTTTCTGTACAATCATCAACTCTTGAGTCACTGAATATTTTCATGGAGTTTATTTTCTTAAAAGTGGAAGAGTGAATGTTAAGAGGTATTATAGACATATATTATGCATGATTAGTAGGAATACCATCATTTTAATTGAATCCAATCTGTCCCACCAGGATAAGTGTAAAGGATTTCATTTTACTATATTTTTTCCAGTTTTAAGAATAATTCTTTGAAACTGAGAGCGATGCTGTCCTGAAGAGAGGTAGCAAACAATATATCTAAATATTTTATTGTTATTTTATTTCAATGGGAGCTCAATTAAAACCTGTAACTTCAAACATTTGTTTAGTACAACATTTGTTTATGGGGAGAACCTAAGTTTTATCAGAATTAATTTAATAGCCTGCTACTTCTGAAGAGGTACTAATCTCTTGCAAAAGAGGAGGAAAAAACTGTATAGATTGGGTATGAAAAGAAGTATATCTTCTGATTAAACCTTATTTGAAACCAGAAATAAGAGGACTTTTCTGTATTCTTGAAGGAAAATGCAAACGCTAGTATGAACAATAAGGGGGAAGTTGACATCTTTGACGAACTCCTCTTTGTAAACACAAAAAACATCTTTTGGGGAATTATAAAGTGAAGAGATCATAGAAATAAAATTAGAGCCCAATTCATACCATTGTAGTGTCTCGAAGAGAAAGTCCCAACTAATTCCATCAAACGCGTCCTGTGTCCCAATGGTATTTACGGCCAAAGGAGTAATAGAATGAATGGGCTTTTTCGAAACATTAAAAAAATAAACATGTATTATCAGAAGATAATATCCCATTAATAAAGCCTGATTGTTCTTTACAATTCAAATTATTCAAGGAGGGTTCAAGGGTAAGTGACAAGATTTTTGTGAAAATGTTAACTAATGAGATAAGTCTGTAACTTTTACACACTTTGGCAATCTTTCCCTTTTTTTGCGATGAGGCCAATAGTTTCTTCTTGAAATGTTCCACGAGACACTCCAGTAGAGATGAAATAATATAGCCTTTTAGCTCACCATAGAGAGCTATACAGGCCAATAAATGTCCGCTCCAGCGTTAAAGGCCCTAGACGAATTTTCTAATAAATAAAACAAAGACCTCACGGAGCCAGAGGAAATTTGAAATCTCATGTGGCTCCATGAGGCCTTTGTTCACAGCTGTAGCTGTGAAACAAACACTGGAATGTTGGAGCTCTAGGCTTTTACCAGCGATTAGAAGTTCAGAGCACTCCACTATCGTCAAAGGAGCTCCCAACATTCCAATGTTCTGATTAAATAGACGTACCAGTTTAGGGAGTAAGGTATGTGAATAAAATTAAATAGTAAAACTCCCAGAACCAGGAACTTTGCCTCTTTTGAAAAGTGACATTCCCAGCAAAACATCAAAATGTTTAATTTAAGAGAGGTAAAACCCCAGTCTTTAACTGGACATGAAATTGAGTGACAATAAGATTCAGTAGTAGACACATTAGAGGTAAAGTCTAGTGAGTACAGATTCTCACAGAATTTAATCAAATATATCTTTTTTTTTATACAGTGGATAAACACAATCATTAAATAACAACTCCACTTTAGTTCATTCTTTCTTGTTTTTAAGATAGTTAGCCAGTGAATTGCCTGTTTTATTGTGACCACAATAGACTCTTGCATTCATTTTATGGAGAAATGTCAAGACATAAACAGTGGTGAATGTATTAAAATCCATTTTTGCTTTTACCAACTCTAGGACTGTCTTTTCTGAGTTTGACTTATCAAATTAATGTTCTAACCTTTTTCTCTGGTCAGAAGTCAATTTAGTTGCCATAAGTATAATGTTCTTCTGTTTTGAAATCAAATCAATAATAAACCCATGAGTAGTGTCTTTGAAAATATTCCAGACAATATGAATAGGTGATGAAGATGCTTCATGGATCTAACAAAAATGAAGTCACAAGCTCCTGAAATGTAGTTGTAAAATCTGGGTAATCCAGTAATGAATTGTTAAACCTCCATGTGTTAGAAGGACAACAATAAGGAATCTGATCAATATTGGTAAGAATTGTAGCACAATAAGATATCAAGTAGAGTTTAACAAATGTTAAACTAGAAATTTTGTGAGAAAAATATAATCCAATCAACATTGAGTGTGGCGTGTTGCAGAATAAAACAAATCTTATGTATGTGGGATTAGTTAGTCACCAAGAATCTACCAATTAAGTTTGCCTAATAAAGGAGCCAAATTGTTAATGTATTTTATGGGCTAAATTTTTTACCTTCGATTGTCTTTACATAAAAGAATCAATTACCTGATTTTAATCACGTCCTACCAGAAAATATAGGTCGGTAAAATCTCAAACTTTTTGACTGAGTGCCTGCCAAAACATTATACTCGTTCTGTGTCGGACAACAAATTATACATATAGTAATAGGGATTTTATTAATGGCCACAGTTCAGAACCAATCCAACTACCTTCATTATCTCTCTGTTGAGATGTAATTCCTACACCCCAATATGCATTAGATAGAATAATAGTGCCATTTGTCCTTTAAAAGGCAGGAGAGACAAGAACCTTCCACATTCAACCTCTTTGAGGTTCCTGTGTATCTTAATCGGATAATTTAATTTCTTATGATAAACATCAGATCTAAATTAAGCCAAATGGGAAAGAACTCTCTGCCTTTCAATTGGATGATTTAAGCCTTCCGCATTCAATGATCAACTCTGAAGTTTAAGCAATGAGTACATGTAGATAGCAATGTCTACAAAAGGTGATATAGATACAAATAAGAAAAAATTACCATGTTGTGCAAAGAACAGCGCAAAGAAGAGGGAAATCATGAGCTCCAGGCAGGGAAAAAACACATAGTACATGTAAAAGGAGAAAAACGTGATATGTATAGATTGATAGTTAAACAGAGTAGGGAGTACAAATCATCAAGATAACATACCTGTGAAAAAACACACAGAGGATGTAGAGTCAGCACATTATAGAGATGACACTACTAGGGACTCACAGATGCAGAAAGGAGGTGATATAGAAAACAATAGGGCAGCAGAAAGACAGGCTAACGTAATAAAAAGACAAATAATAGATTAGCTTCTTTGAAGTTGCTAATTAAACCAACTAATTAAAAAAAAAAAACTAAATAGAGGAAGGCTGGAAGAGTTCCATCAATTTGTTGGTCTAAGGTACATTTTTTTAAGCAAAGATGTGTCCTCATAGGTATTAAAGAAAATCGAGTAATTTTTTAAAATGGCCACATCAAAAGACATCTGATCATTGTCTTCAATGTCCTTGGGCAAGCCATAAATGCACAAGTTATTCCTCCTATTTCTATGGAAGACCACTTACCATCCAGTGACTGTAAATGTTTGTTCATTTCCTCACCATAGGACAAAGTGCATATATATATATATATATATATATATATATATATTTATATATATATATATATATATATATATATATATATATATATATATATATATATCCATATCCTTGGATATGGAAGAAGATGATGTTACACCCCGGGTCGGCTGCAGACCTGTGGCATCCCATTTTCGACCTGCAACGGTGTCCGCAGTTTGTTTTTCAGCCCATCGGACCCACCGCGGTCTTTCTTGGCGGCCTGCAGTGGCATTGCGGGTATGTTCCAGAACGCACATTTCACATAAAAGCACACAGCGAGTTGCTGAGTACCCACAGGGACACAAGTTCACAGCCACAGTGTTCTTATTGTCTGTCTGGGATCAGTGGGGCCATTTCTCGTATATTCCCTTTAGTCCTGATATCTGGGGCCATGTTCTGTTCACTTCTTGTTCCTATGTTCCTTTGCACAGTTCCCAGCAAGCTCATGATTGGTTTTGTCTTTCCCAATCCAATATGAAGTCTTCTCTGTTTCACTTCACTATTATTTCCCTATCCAAGACGGCAATTGTTCTCTTTCCTGTTTTGTCACTTCCTGCTTTATGGTATATAAAGGGCTGGTTTCTTCTTTTTCCTTGCATTGCAACACTCCTTGCTTGGTGGTGTATCCTCGCTTCGGGTGGTTCCTGTTGGCAGTTCTTGCTGATGGTTCCTGTTGGCAATTTCTGTTGGCAACTCCTGCTTAGTTTTCCTTGCCCTGCATCTTTCTTGCTCTCTCTGGTTCCTAGTATTCTTCCTGGAACCTTCCTTCCATCTTCTGGAGTTCCTGTGCTCAGGAGGTTTGCCCCGTCATTGTTTTTCCTCTGTGGGACTCCTTCTGGAAGGCACAGTCTGTCTTGGCATTTTCATTGTCGGCAGCACCGTGGCTACCGGAAAGGGTCACCCATATCTCAGACAGACCAGGACATACAAGAATTAAAGCCAAACTCCTCTCCAATCAAACAAGAACGATAAACGAGCGTCAGAACGTGACAAATGAGGCATTTGGGGAAGGAGGTTCATGTTTTGACATTTAGTAGCTGATAAAGAAGTCAAAGACTTTGAGGAAGAGATAATTTTAGGAATTGCAAAAGGTATAACACAGTCCCAATGGTACACCTGCGGAACCACATGGGAGGACCATGCTGAGTCCCATAAGACCTCATGGGGAGATCTCTTTGTCCAGCTGGAGTCCTGAGATACCAATGACCATTGTTTTTATTTTGGCATTTGGATGGGGGATGTAAAAAAAATTCCCTGAGTCCAAAAATAGTTTTTTTGATTGTTTCACAGCCCTGAAGTACTCCCGTGGGACTGGCAAAGAAAAATGCAAAAACAACACTCTTTTTTATTAAAATCCATCCTGGGTGTGTCAGGGCCCTGCTTGTCATCACATTTTAATTTGTGTTTGTACTACTCCTTCCCAAGCCATTTAATGGCCCAGGGAACCCAGTCTCCTGGGGCCTGACGCAAGTATAGTGTCCCAGGAACCCGTTCCCAGAGACACAAAATGTGCATATTTTTTCCTCTCCCTGTGAGATTGTGGGCAGGGGGACACTGGATTTATCCCACCTGATGGGAGCAGAAAGAGGTGTTACTCCCACCATGCAGAAGCACATTGAAGTGTGGCCAGTTACCACGTCAGCACACAAGGATAGGTCCTGAATGGGGAGCCAGTGAGGCTGTGGGGTTTTGACCCTACCCTCACAGCTCCCAACAGTGTTGGCTCCCCAATGGGAGGGGAAAAACCAATAAAGTCTGGTCGGCTCCCACCAACGCCCTAGGATAGGTACAGCCAGGGGGAGTTGGCGGGGTCACCAGGGACTTGGGGATTCCCAAGCAGGCCCACACCAATATGGTAATGTGTGGATGTTTGGGAAGGGGACCAGGGCAACAAATAAAAATAATGTGCAAAGTTATAACAAATTAGTTATTTATACATTGATCATTTACTACTCCTGCCAAGAAGAGGCCCATAATGCCCTTCATGGGCTACCTTGCAAATTATCTCCCTGCTTTGTGATGGCCCAATCTGTGCAAGGGCACCACCGCCACGTGACAAAAGTGTTATGAGGGGTTGCAGAGAGTGCCACTGCTTTCCAGAACTCATTTATTACAAGTAACCATATGTTTCCTGGGGTGCATAAAGTGTTATAACAGAAAAAGTTGTTCTTAATGTTTCTAAGCATTCCCAGAGGGGGAGCATTTACTCTTCAGCTAAGGATTGCAGGGTTCCCCTTTGGTTGGTCTTATGGGACCTGCGCATGCTACGTAAGATCTTCCGGTGGATCCCCACCGAGACCAGAAAGACGGTCACCCAGGCCCTTGTCACCAGCCGTCTGGACTACGGCAACTCCCTCTACGCCGGAACCACCGCCAAACTCCAGAAAAGACTCCAGCGGATTCAGAACGCCTCAGCATGACTCATCCTGGACATCCCCCGTCACAGCCACATCTCCGGACACCTGAGAGGTCTGCACTGGCTCCCGGTCAACAAGAGAATCACCTTCCGTCTCCTCACCCACGCACACAAAGCCCTACACAACCAAGGCCCAGGATACCTCAACAGCCGCCTCAACTTCTACGCTCCCACACGCCAGCTTCGATCAACCGACCACACCCTCGCCGCCATCCCCTGCATCCGAAGAGCCACCACAGGAGGAAGGTCCTTCTCCTACCTGGCCGCCAAGACTTGGAACTCCCTCCCGACCCACCTCCGCCTGACCCAGGACCACCGTGCCTTCAGGAAGCAGCTCAAGACCTGGCTGTTCGAGCAGTAGCGGACCCCCCCTCCCCTAGCGCCTTGAGACCCTTCGGGTGAGTAGTGCGCTATATAAATGCTTTGATTGATTGATTGGGTGAATTATGTTGCCTGAGGAGTGTAAAAAAAAGATTCTGACAGGGTTTACTGATGTTCAAAAAGCCAATAGACTTGCTTTCATAAACTGATGTGGTCACCACTTCACAAAGCAAACAGGCTTGCCTTGTTTATTGATGTGGTTACTCCTTGACAAAGCCTGTCGGTGTGCCTTTATATAATGATGTGATGATCCCTTGACAAAGCCAATGAACTTACTTTCATGTAAAGACGTAGTGACCCCTTGACAAAGCCAATAGGCATGTTGTGTATATTGATGTGGTCACGCCTTGCCAAAGCTTATGAGTCTGCCTTTTGTGTATAGATTTGGTGACCGCATGATAAAGACTGTAGACTGGTCATATTTAAAATGATACCCCTGTATATTGTGATGAACGCTCTCATTGGCTTGGTCGTGCAAGCGAGGGAGTAGAGCACCCCGGTGAAGCTGGATGCAGAGCCTGTCTGCCACAGGCCACTGACACTGCACACTGGTTTACAAAGCAATACATTGCGTGTTGTGTGTTTGTGATTATGGCCCTCATTATGGCATTGCCGTTCAGCTGACCACCATGCTGACGATGGTGGTTGTACCGTCGCCAGGCTGGTGGTGAAGACCACCAAATTATGACCAGTGAGGTGATCCCTCCTATAGAAAGCCAATATACCCCCCGAACCGCCAGTGCGGTCCCTCCACTGACCACGGCGGTAGCCATCTTCAGGCAGGCGGAAGACAATGACCTGCCCACCATAATATGACATAGCAGACTGCAAGGATTTCAAGGGCTGGACCACTGCCACCAAACGCCTGGAGGAAACACATCACATAAAAGGAGACACTCACCTCTAGGGACACAGAGGAGTACGGGCCACCATGGAACCTGAACTGGAAGTCCAGCTGATGATATACCACTCGATGGCAGTCCAGGAGCAGCAACACCAACGAAGACAACGATGGGGAGTATAGCCGCCTAGCACACAAGTAAGGGAGGGGAGAGTGACACACACACATGCACAACACACACCAAACACACATACCACACACTGAGAACAATCTGCAGAGTAAATCAACATCAACATTATCCAGGAGCAAAGAAAGCTAGGACACATACCTCTGTTCCAACCACTGTAATGTGGGAACAGGGATCTCAATTAAAAAAAATATATATATACATATGTACAAATATACAGCAAGGGCCATTGGCCAGTCCAAAGTCAATAAATGGCCACATGGCAATGTCCAAGGCCCAACTTGACTCCTTACAGCCCAGTCACTCCACTGGGCAGGGAAATCATGATGATGTTAGGAAGGCACCTCAGGGGGTGTGAGGGGTGGGGGAGGGTTTCTTCTTGGGAGGGGGGTCTTTGGGCTTGTATTTGGGAGGGAGTGGGTCTTTACCCTTCTGTTTAGGGGGGAGAGGAGTGGGCTTGGGGCAGGGGGCCGGAGTGCTACTCTTGTGCCCCTTAGTGGCAGGTGTAGTTTTAGGGGGAGGAACAGGAGTCGACTGGGAGCTGGAGGTACTCAGCTGTGGGTGAGGGATCTTTCTCTTATGGGCAGGACGAGGGGAGGGAAGAGGTCAAGACGAGAAAGGAAAAGCTTCTTAGGACCAATGGGGCAGGTTGTGGGAGGAGGATTGGGAGTGGAGGTAGAGGGAGTGGTTGTAGGAGAAGTAGGAGTGCTGGACTTGGGTGCAGGTGCATGGACAGTGTGCATGTGTGAAGTGGATGGCTGTTGAGTGTCTGAGTGGGAGCGTTTATGTGTTGTTGGAGGGGGGAAAGACAGAGTGGGAGAGGACAAACAGGGCATGCGTATGTAGATTGTTGTGGTGTCTGCAAGTGAGGTGGGTGTGCTGCTTGAGGTTTTGATGGTGGTGATGGTGATTGCACAAGTGGTGTGTGGGGTGCATGTCTGCGTGTCTGCTGTTGTGATATCTGTGGGCAAGGCTGTACAGGTGGCAGGATCTGGGACTGATGATGCAGTGCATGCAGGTGTGTGTTGATGTGACTGTGAGGGAGGAGGGAGAGACAGTGGAGGCAGTAGCTGTTGTAGTATGTGCATCTATGTGTTGGCTGTGTGTGTGATTGTGGAGTGAACCTGTGTTTGTCTGTGCGAGTCCTGTCTGTTGTTTTGGGTGCATGCTTGTCCGATTGTGTGCGTGGGATGGGTTGGGGAGAGGGTTTTGGGACTGGGAACAGGTAGTTGTAGGGAGGACGGAAGAGCCAGGGACACTGGCTGCCGTCAAAGAGGAGGCCAGAGCCTGAAACTATCTCTGTAGGGCCGCCAAGCCACTGTGAATGCCCTCCAGATAGGCATTGCATTGCTAAATCTGGGATGCCAGCCCCTGGATGGCATTCACTATGGTTGACTGCCCTACAGAGATGAATCTCAAAGGTCAATAGCCTCCTTAGTGAGGGCAGGAGGGCTGACTGGGGCAGGGCCTGATGTGGCTGGGATGAAGGAGACGCCCTCCCTCCTGGGTGAGTAGGCACAGGCAACTGGGTGGGGGGCTACTGGGAGGGTGGTGCTTGCACAGGGTGGTGGAAGATTTTGTAGCTGGGGTGGTCCCAGAGGGGTCTACCACCACCAGGGAGCTTCCATTGGAGGAGGAATCAGAGTCTGTAGTCAATGCTCCTGTCACCCCCATGGTGCTCCCTTCACCCTACAACCCACTGGTGCCCTCGGCATCTGTGCTCTCTGCCTCCTGGGTCACATGGGCTGCAGCTCCCCCACTCGCCGGTGCCCCTGCAACTTCACCAGAGGATGCTAATGCACACAAGGACAGGATGAGAAAAGCAGAGAGGGTGGGGGAGAAAGAAAGGAAGCACACGGTCAATCACAGCAACAACTGTACATATGGCATCCACATCACAGTCACTCACTGGAACCAACACTGTGCAGTATGGACCACAATGACAAACCATTACCTGGTTACAACAGCAGTAAATAACCCAAATACTACCGTCTGCACACCTACTGGGACTCACTAAGCCTTGTCTGCCATGATATGCTAGCTACTTACCAATACCAAAAATATATACCACCCTATATAACTAAGCAGGACCGCACAGGAACAGCTACACCAGATATTGGGGCATCCACTTATTAGAACCTTGCACCCAAACAGCATGGCAGTCAATAAATGAATAATATCACACAGTCTGTACTTACCCACTTATGGCTACTGTGCTGCCCTCAAGTGCCCATCCAACTCAGGATTGGCCACTGCCAGTATGCAGGCCATTAGGGGGGAGTCAGGCTCCGATGGTTACCCATCCCTTGTTGGGAGGCCGTCCCCAACTGGGCCTCCACAGTCTCCCGGGCCCAGCATCTCAGATCCTCCCACCGTTTCCTGCAGTGGTTGCTCTGCCAGCTATAGACCCCGAGGGTCTGCATGTCCTTGGCGATGGCACGCCACAACCCTTTATTTTGATGGGTGCTGACTTGCAGAGGAGATGCAGACAGAAGGACCCCATGAACCCAGCAATCCATTCTGTTACACAAATGGCTTACATACTGCATATGACCCACATTAAGCATACACATGACCCGTACCTCTGCATACACTTTGTATGCAGCCAACCCCCCCAATGACACACTGCCAACCTAACACATACATCTTCATGCAGCCATGTTACATCTAACGTATCCATGACGTACTCACCTATTGGTCTGGTGGCACATACAACTGCCCATACAGGAGTAGGACCCCATCCACAAGCTTCTCCAACTCCTTGGATGTGAAGTCTGGGGCCCTTTCCCCTGTAGCACGGGTCATCGCAGGTTCCAGACACAGGTCACAGCAGCACACACAGTGGAGATGTTGAACCGTAGAGAGTCAGGAATCAATTGAAGTGGTACAGAGAAAATGGCGGTTACGTCCGTGGCGGTGAACACCGTCACCGCCGGCATTGATAATCATTGGTTCCTGTAGTCCATAGAGCTCCATGTTAGCCAATGAAGAGTTGCACAGCGGTGCAGACCGCCTTCTGCCATGACGCCAAATGCCGGCAGAGTGAGGTCACTTCTACCTGTCCCTGCCTACAGGACAGGTAGTTTCCATTTCCTAATGCTAGTACTCATGTTGGACATATTTATGTGCATCGTAGGTATCAATTGTACACACCTAGACAAATCCAGTGTTCTACATACATACATGCTCTGTGTACTGTGATATTGTGTGTCCATACTTCCTGTAGTCACACACATCTCATTTTTGGCTCACTTAGATACCGAGACCCCTTTGACTAAATTTTTAGGGGTAAGGACCCACTTTAGATAAAATTCTAGAACATGGTACTCCTCATCATCAACAACCACAAAAACTCCCTAATTCCCATGGAAAACCTTTTTTGCAGTGGAGAAATAATATTTAACAGTGTTTAGCAAATCAAAGGTTTGTGGGTGACTCCTGGTTATGTTAGTTTGCTGCTGTTGTTGGTTTCAGTCATGTTTGGGGGTGACTGAAGGGCCTTGAGGGTCTGAGCAGGGAGATAGCCATGTGATAGCGCTTCCTGACCCGGCAGTAAAATATCCTGTGCTGCGCCTCTGTGCACCATATGGCTTAATTAATGTGTACACCTGTGACACACACTGCTTTCTTTTGCTGCTGCTGCTGCCTGGGAGTGAGAGTTGGCCTAGTTGAGGGGTGCAGCCATGTGCTAGGGGAGTCACTGTCTGTGCAGGAGAGCAGCTGTGGCAGCAGCAAGCACAGTACTGTAACACAGTGCATGGCTGCATGACCTAAAACTGGGCTGCCCCTCATATTAAAAAAACACATACAGAGGGTTCAATTTAGCCCAAAATTAAGTCAGTGGTTGTGCATTGTCAATGAAGCGTGCACCTAAATGGAGGCACAGGCAGCAGTGTGAAAAAGTAACATAACTGCTGCTTGCCGCCTGGGCTAAGTGAGTCTCAGGAATGATGAGACTGCTGCAGCCAGCACAGCTGAGCCCCCAGGCCAGTGTCACCAGTGCCAGCTATATTGTGATGAGTGAACTGTACTCACTGAGGCGTCAGTGCAGTGCTCCATTTCTTATCAACCTCACGCCATTCGCAACAGGAATGGGCAGCCAGACCAACCAGCTGTCGAAGTGCATTGCAAAAGTAAGGGGACTGCGATGCTGAATGCAATAGGGGCGGTTTCAGTAACCGTGGGTTGGAGCCAAAGGTGTGGCTAAAAACAAAATATTCTGTACATTTTTCTTAGGTCTTTCACTGTCAGGTAGCTACATATAAAATAATACGCAGCTTAATTGAAAAATAAATTTTAAAATGTGGTAACTCATTGGGAAATGCACTGTAGTGCATTATGAAACCTCTGTTAGTTATTCCACTGCAGAGGTCTGCGTGCAACCAGAGAGCCACAGAATTAAGTCTTGGTTGGTGCAGTGGAGATCAGTGACTTTTGTATTTTTAGCACTACAAGGTCACAGCCTGTGACAGAAATCACTGTGAATATGTAAGTCATTATTTTATACTTCCATTACGCACAGTGTAATATAGACTGCTACAATTTCCCTTAAAAGTTTTACGATAAAAAAGCGCTTCCAAAATATAGATTTTAGTAATACCCGGACTGAATGTAGAGCAACGCTTTTTTATATAACTGCCTCTTCACCACCTCTTTAGGGGTAGTAAGCGCTATGTAAATACAACTAAAAGCACTCACTTCACAGCTCAGTTGTTAACTCTTTGTACTATCACTCAAAAAGAATCAATCTTTGTTATCACAAAGCTTCCAGTGATTTGATCAATTAAAGCCAGTACTGGCTCCTAAACATCCTTTACATTGGCAGATTACCCTGTACATTTGCTGATTAACTCGTAGGGCACATTTGCACTTCTTTCATCCAAGCAGGCACCCTGGCAGGAAGGTATTTAGTTGTCTGCCCATGGTTCGGGTCCATAGCACTCTATAGAAAAGCCACTGCTTGTAGTAGTGTTCATACGACCAGCGCCCACCCCAGAACAACTATTAACAATATACTTTATGGGGGAGATGGTGCATGTTTGACACGATTGCAGTGAAACAGAAACATTTATGGAAAAGATACATATGGTAACACAACGGTTCACAATTAGGGGTTATGAGAATAGGATTTTGGAAAAACAAAACCAGAATACAGCGGGTGTCTAGGGCTAGCACACTGGGCAAGAGTCAGAGGGATATGAAGAGCATTGATCACAATTTTGCTTTCACTACCAAATACACTAGAATGAGTAATGATATATACAAAATCTTTTAGAAACTTTGGCATCTATTATTGGACATACCTGGGATTAGTTAGGGATTAGTTATGTCCAAGTTATGTAACAGACACTGGAGTGACGAACACTTGGCGATGTGAACTGAATAAGGGATTCTATACATATAGTGAATGCACAATGTGCGGGTATGGTAAAAACAAGGCCAAACAGTTTTGTTACATCACGGGACGAAAATATAATATGCGATATATATTCATTGTAAAACCGAATTTGTGACTTATTTTATCGGTTGTGGATGTGGGTTGATATATGTTGGTAGTACAGGGAGATCTCTTAAGATATGGATACAGGAACACATATAGACCATATTTGGCTCGAAACGATATTTTGCATGTATAGACTATGTGACTCTAAACGCTACCTTGTGCATATGTTATGATCTTTCAGGCTCTGTGTTCAGACAATGATGTAGTTAATTTGCTTCTAAAATGATCCCATTATTTTTTATCTGAACATGCACTATGTGGCAAAACGTTCTGTTATCGTGTTTTGGTTCTCGAGACTGGAGTACCGGAGGAACTTGTGTGGCTCGAAATGCTACTTTGGTTACATAGATTATGTGACTCTATAAATTACTTTAGTTAGAAATGTCATAATCTTTGATTCTCCGTTTTCATATAATTATACAGTTACTATTTTTTAAATTATGTTACTGTTTCGATATGAACATGCATCATGTGGTAAAAAGATTTGTTATTGTGTTTTGTTTTGAGCCTGGAGTACTGTTAGCAGATTAATATGCACAACCTGCTAATTAGGCATGATAAGTTAATTCTATTTTTCAACCTTGCTTATTTTTAGAAATCTTATTATGGCATTCTATTGTATGCATATTAAGTTGAATGCTTTGATATTATGTATGAACGTAAGATTTTGCCACAGAGCAGGGGAGAGAAGAAATAAAGAGGCTTGTTCTTTGTGAAATTGGAATAAAACTTGTTGGGGAGAAATGCTAATATTAATTTATCTCTAACATCTATTACATCTAGATTGCTTCTGGCAGTTTTACCATCCTTACTTTTTTTTTTTTAATTCATGCACCATGCATAACGTGATTTTGTTAATCATGCGCTACTTACCTTATATTATATTTGGGTTTTTGGGTGTAAGTTGAGTGTATTTTTACGCTTTGAGATAGATCTTGGTTCATTACAAGTCAAAATATATTGACAGTTGATGGAGAGAATGAAATATGCAGCTATATTCCTTATGATGTTTTATAACAATTTTAGGAGCCACTTTATCTGATGTGAAGCAACATCGCAATGGAATACAATCCGCTAAAATTGCTGAAGTCGATACACTTGATGACTGTAATGTTCCCTATCATTATATAACATCAATGGTATGTAATCTAAATTGGTTCTTTTGAGTTCAATTGAGAGGTGACATATTTAGGAACATGTTGATATGTGCCCCCAACTCACCACTAGTCCCATTGGGTGATAAGGCCTATAAAATGAAAATGGTGTCACATGCACCCCCTCGATGTATTTTATTGGGGTGTATGATAGGTGCCAATATTTTTCCCTACTCGAGGGTCTTTGATATTATGGGTTACTAAATAAACATCAATTATTATTATGTTATTTTATAGTCTACTACTAATTTAAGAAACATGAGTAAACTGGCCTATACCCTGTTTATGGTTGAGGCTGTGTTATTGATAAGTGATATTGATGAGCGCCATGGTTAAATTCATGTCATGTGTTTTAAGTACCATATGTTTTTAGCTGTAATCAATATTTCCAGAGGGGAATTTATGCACATTGAATGTTTTTTAATGTCAGAGTATTGGTTGATTATGGGTTTTGTTTCTTGTTTCCTTTCTGTCCTTATGTATTTAATTGTCTTTTTTGTTTGCTTTAGTATATGTTTTATTGATTTTTATTTGTTATATTGAAAATGTGAAATATATGTATGTCATGTGTCTTTGTACAGACCTGAGGAAGTTCACATGTGGTGAACGAAACGTGTCAGCTGATTTTCTTCTTCATATGGAAGAAAATAAAGGACATATTGGAGCAACTTGACTGAATATTTAAACTTTTTTTAAAATTGCTGGTGCTCCTCCAGCTGTATTATGTAGACTTTGGACCTTTGGGTTCCACCTTGGGAGCACAACTCTATGAAACATTTTGGACAAGGGGGAGGTGCGGTTGGATGATTTGGCTCACTGATACATTGCCCTAATCACCAGCATTTCCTAGGTGAAAATGTTATTTAAAGTCATTCAAGGTTCCACAATCATATTTTACTCATATTTTTTTTCTTTGACCATGCTGATGGAATAAAACTTACTCTATTGGTGTAAACCTTCTTGTGATGGCATGAAGTAGTACAAGCCATTGGTGGTGAGCTATCTGCCCACCCACCTTATTTAGACTGTTTTGTGTGGCTATTTTCACTGCTAGAAATGAGTGAGTGATAAAGTGGCAGTAATACTGACAACAGGCTGGCGGTAATGACTGTCAAATTATGACCACGGTGGAGATAACTCCCATAGACAGCCAATGTATCACACCAACTGCCAGGGCATTAACACCACTGACCACGGTGGTAGCCAACAACAGCCAGGTGGAAGGCAAAGTACTGCCCAGCATATTTTGACCTTGTAATCCGCCAGGATTTCTGGGGCGGTACCAACGGCATCAAAAGCCTGGTGCAAGCAGAACACAGAAGAGCAAAGACTAACCATTGGAGACACAGGGAAGAACAACGCCACCATGGAACCGAAACTGCTACTCTTTCCTATGCTCATCTACGTCATGCTCCACGTGGAACACCAATGTTGACGAAGATGACGACGGGGAGTACAGCCGCCTAGCACGCAAGGGAGGGTGGGAGGAAAACAAGAGTCACACACACATGCATGACACACACCACACACCATACACACAACCAGCTGCAGTCAAAAAACAATGGCACATGATACACAGCAGAATAATACAAGGACAAAAAGAATGCAGTAATGAGAATGTATTGATTGTAAACAGCTACCAAAAGAGCTAATTGTATGAAAAACAGATATGTACAAATGTACACAAAGGGCCAATGCCCAGTCTAAAGTACTAAGGGCCCACAGGGCACAGTACAAGGCCCAACTCGATTCTTGACTTAATGTAGATAGAATTCTGCAGGGGCATCAGTTTGCAAGTGGGCAGGCACCTCAGGGGGATGGGAGGGTGGGGGGCACCTCAGTCGAGGTCGGGAACAAGCCCATTGGTTCTGGAGGGGGCTCGATGTCCATTTCTCTCTGCTGGGGAGAGCAAGGTCACAGTCTCTCAGGTGGGGAACATGCCCACTGCTTCTCGAGGGGGGCCGTTGTGCAGAAGTCCCTGGAGGGTGGCCTACATGGCCTCTACTGGTGGTGATGGCTGCACTGTGTCATCTGGTAGGAGGCATTCAATTCTTACTCTTCCTGGCAGGGGTTGAGGGCTTCTTCCCCTTCATGGCACGATTTGCAGGCTCCTTAGCCTTCCTGGCAGGAGTCGAGGGTTCCTTCCCCTTCATGGCAAAAGGTGTGGGATCCTTAACCTTCCTGGCTGGTGGAGTGGGATCCTTCACTGACTTGCCACCACTGTCTGAGGTGCTGGGCTGGGTCATTGGGACCCTGCTCTTACGGGTGGGGGGTGGAAGGGGAGGGAAGAGGTCAAGTTGGGCAAGGAAAAGTATAATGATGATACCAATAAGTACTTCTTCTTTTTATTTATTTAGGATTCAGGTACATGGCTCCTCCGGCACAGCTCCTTCATCAAGCTACCTTCCTCCTCTTCTCCCCCAGTCTTCACATTCCATTTCTAACCTCATAGACCTTGAACATTCCACCCCACTCCCTGATTCACAAGACATCTTCACATATCTTTCCCCTTATAACGTTGAACAATATACAAATAACAACAGTATAAATAACGGAAAATACAAAACTTTCTACATTACTGCTATACACTTGTACCATACTACATAAATCACACAGTGGAAATGTATCTATATTGAACTTTACACACGTACCCTAAACTCCACACCAACCCAGTTTCAAGGATCACAACATTATGTTTAACTTCCTTTACTTTGTATGGAGTTGAATACTTACTCTTTCCTTTTTGGATGATTTTTTCCTTCTGTACGATGACCCAATCCCCCACACATATGTGGCATTGCTTGGCTCTCATTCTTCTAACATAATACAAAGCGGCTTCTCTTTGTTTCTCTTCTACTTTCTTCTTCATAAGCACACGATCCACCGTCACCTTTCCTTTCTCCTTTAGCCACACGGGACACTCTTTCACTCCAGGATCTCTACCTTTCAAGGACACAAACGGTGAGACACCAGTTACTGAATGAGGGGTCGTCCTATGTGCCCATATCATTTTTTAAATTTGCGCATCCATTGGAGATGATTGGCTAGTGACAACTAAATATTCTCCATTATAATGCGCTTCACCCTCTCAACCAAGCCGTTAGCTTGCGGACGGAACAAGGCAACCATTTCATGAGTTATCCCCATCCTAGTCAAGTAATCAGTCATTTCCCTAGAAACAAATTGCAAACCATTATCCGACACAATCGTCTTAGGTATACCTTCCTCCACAAAAGCTTTCTAAAAAAAATCAATAACATTTGACGTAGTCACTTGCCCAACAGCTTTGATCACGAACCACTTAGAATGGTAATCCACCAAAACTATTATGCATTTGCTTTTCTCTCCAAGTTTAGCGATAGGACCTATAAAATCTGTAGCTAACTTCTCCCAAGTTTTACTCAGAAATGGCACAGCCCTCAAGGGAGGCTGCCACACAATATTAGTCTTATCACTATTTGCACATGCCATACAATTACTTACAATTTCCTCCACCTCCTGATCCATTCCTGGCCACCAAAAGAATTGTCTTACTTTCCTCTTCATCATCCCTCTACCCAAATGACCTTCGTGAACAATCCTAATTATGTGCTTATGAACTCCAACCGGTGGAATAAACTGTTCTCTTCTTATTAGTTGGCCATCCTGCAAACTCAATTGATCTTTAACTTTAAAATAGCTGGATAATTCACCCTTTAATTCATCCTCATCCGTCCAACCACACACTACTCTCTCTTCCACCTCATTCATGATTACATCTTCTCTTCTAGCAAGTTCCCATTCTTCTTTACTAACCGCTACACTCCACGAAAGTTTTCCAACTTCATGCGCAACCACACCTTCCTCCTCTTTTACCTTTACGGCCACTGGCATTCTTGATAAACAATCTGCTACTACATTCTTCTTGCCTCGTACAAATTCAATGTGGAAATTGTAACCCATTACCGTTAATAGCCATATTGAGATTCGTGGGGTGACATTTCCTTCTAAACCCTTCCCACATTTGAAGATGTATGTCATGGGCTTGTGATCCGTTCTCAGCTTAAAACTTAAAATTATTGATCCCCCAGCAACACGCCAAAGCTTCTCTCTCAATAACCGAATATGACATCTCTGCACCTTGCAACCTCCTAGAAGCAAATCCTATTATATATTCCACACTATCCTTGACCTGCATTAAAATTGCACCTATGCCCACCTTACTGGCACCAGTGGTAATATATGTTTTCGCAGACACATCGAAATGTCCCAACGTGGGAGCATGCGCAATATAACTTTTGACTTCGCTAAAGGCACATTCACATTGCTTTTCCCATACATTTTCTAAATTTTTTTTCATTAGTCTCCTCAAAGGTTCCACCACCTCCGAAACTTTTTTCACAAATTTTGAACAATATTGTGCCAGACCAAGAATTGATTTCAGTTCATCCTTACTACCAGCTACTGGAGCATTTTCAATTGCATCTACAATGCTTTTTTTGGTTTGATCCCTTCACTACTCACAATATGTCCCGAATATGTTACCTCACGTTGTTTAATTTGACACTTTTCTTTTTTTATGGTTAAACCATATTTCTCGTCTATTCATTATCTCTTCAAATAATGAGTCATGATCCTTTTCATTCCTCCCCACAATCATTATGTCATCCTGAAAACACAGCACACGTTTCATATCTCCAAAAATGTTTGTCATCACTCTCTGAAAAACGGAGGACGCTGAGGCTAGACCAAAAGTCATTCTTCTATATCGGAACTGCCCCCCAATGGTGTAACAAAAGATGTTAAGTTTCTGGAATGTTCATGGAGTTCCACCTGATGATACACGGATGACATATCTATAATACTAAATACCTCACCCTTACCTTCCATTGTTAACATTTCAGAAATATTAGGGAGTGGTTGTCTGTCAACCCATATGTTTTTATTCAGATCTTGAAGGTCAATGCATAAACAAATCGTTCCTCCATCCTTTGGCGCTACTACTATTGGCGCCAACCACTCCGAAGCTTCTATGGGTTCAATAATGCCTTCATCCAATAGTCTGTCTAACTCCTGTTTCAATGGGTCCCTCATCATGTAGGGAACATTGCGGACTTTATGAACTACAGGTTCAGCTTTGTCCTTTAATATGATCTTATGTGAAAAGCCTTTCAGTAAACCTAATTTATTAGAAAATACCTTTGGATATTTTTCAAACAAATCTTGTTGAAGTACCTCACTAATTTCCTCGTTAGCTTCAGTTAACATTACTGGTTCCTTTGAATTAAGATTTAAAATTATGCCTAGGTCCTTTTGGTGCCGCCACCCCAATAAGTCCATCCCATAATCAGTAATATACACCCTTTCATAGACAGCCCAGTCTTTGAAGGCAATTGTCATCCATTTCATTCCTAGAATTTCTATTCGTTTTCCAGCATATCCCACAGCCTTTATATCCGGTTAATCAAGTTAAGGCTTTTGAGTATTTGGCCATTTCAATTGATATGTTACCCTAGAGATAAGTGTGAACAAGCTTCCTGAATCTATTAGTACCCTGATTGGTATGTTATTTCGACTTAATTGAGCATGTGTTTTCCTCAGTTCACCAATACTCTCACTTCTTATTTGCATCCTTTCCCTTGTTGAACCACCCACACATTGAACACTCTAAATATTGTCCCGAGACTCCCCATCGACAGTCAAAATTATCTCACTAACATTCTCACACTTGTCTTTAGTTTCTTGATCAATTACATGAACTTTCTTACTACTACTCATCTCCGATCTGAATCTACATACTTTAGCAAAATGCCCTCTTCTCCCACAGCTTCTACACAGAGCATTTTTCGCTGCACACATTTTACTAGAAGCAATATGCCCCGGAGCTCTGCACCGGTAACATGTGCTCTCTCTCCAATCAAATTTTCTCTGGCCTTCAAATCCCTCATTTTTCATTTTTCCACCTTCTGCACACGGTACCTTCATACGTTTGCTCAACTCAGACTTATTTTTTTATCTCTTTCACAGTACAGTATGTTTCATGCGATGGCTTATCAAATTCTTGCAACCACATGGCTGCATGTTCCATTCTCTTTGCAATCTGTATGGCCTCTTCCAAAGATGGATCTTTCATCAATAATTTTTCTCTTATCTTTTTTTCATAAGAACATCTCACAATTTGATCTCTTATCAATGAGTCAGTCAGTTTTTTAAAATGGCACGATAGTGCCACCACAACAATGCCATGTCTTCATCAGCCCACTGTACTCTTGTGAAGAATTTGTGGTGTTCCAGAACTAAATTTGTTTTATGGATAAATTGAATGTCCAGCATTTGTACTGACATATCAAAGACATTCATTGGTTGCCCATCACCCATCCCCAAAGATACTTCAGGCAAATCCTCATAAATTCTTCTCCCTTCAACTCCCAAATGATGCAAGAGAATGGCTTGTTTTCTCACAGGGCTATAGCGATCACCCCCAATTGCCAGACAGGAAAGGGGGTGGTGATGTCATGCTTTGATCCCCCATTGTATTATATGTATCCTAAATATACTGTCTCTAATACCTATTAATATTATGAATATAAAAAACTAACACAATTAATTATAATAAACAGTAAACATAATAAATTATTGTAACAAGCTGAAAAAAACTATTACAATAAACTCCTTTTAGTCTCGATTCTATGACTATGTCTTGTTATTGTTGAAAGTCCTTTTTCTATGTTAATCTTCTTATTTAATTTCCTGGATGATGCAGTTCGTCTTGCTCCCAGTATTCGACTTGTGAAACTTCAGGTATTTATTTTTTCATTTCTTTGATCATGCAGTTCCTCTTGCTCTCAGTACACGACTTTTAAACTTTTTATTGTTACGTTCCTGGTTCGCAGCGTAATTCCCCGTCTTTAGTAATTTCACGCTGCCGCGACCGCGCACGAGTGCATGACAACTGTTGCCATAGACGTGCAGCACTCCGATCTTCAACAACACGCTACCGCGCGGAAAGCCGTCAGTTGGAGTCGCGCAGCTCTCCGATCTTCATCAACATGCTACCGCGCAGAAAGCCGTCAGCTGGACTCCGTTTAAAAAAAAAACTATTCGCAAAGCGTAAATATAAGCGTATATAAAATGCTTAACAGTACATGAAGATTGGAAGAGAAAAATAAACAAAACTATGCGCACAGAGGTTTAAGTTAAGCTCGATCGATTATTAAAAAAAACAAATCGCTCTTTTAAATGAGCATACAAGGCACACGTTACAGGTGAACGTTTGTATCTCCAATACAGTTGTTAGGATTTTAATCACATGTTCCACAGCACGCAGGTTAGTTATTAAATAGACTTGCCATGGATCCTCTTGTTCAACGTTTCAATCTATATAATATTTCGAGGGGTGAAAGTGTCCGTTGTATTCAATCTGCCCCCGCGCAGACTGTTCCCCTCATCGCCAGTATAATGATGATACCACAGCCAATAAGTACTTCTTCTTTTTCTTTATTTAGGATTCAGGTACACAACACCTCCAGCACAGCTCCTTCCTCAAGCTACCTTCCTCCTCTTCTCCCCCAGTCTCCACATTCCATGTCTGACCTCATAGACCTTGAACATTCCACCCCACTCCCTGATTCACAAGACATCTTCACACAAAGCTTCTTAGGGACGGTGTGGCGGGATGAGGGAGGAGGGATGGGAGTGGAGGTTGAGGGAGTAGTTGTTGGAGATGTATGTCTGCTGGACTTGAGTGCAGGTGCATGGGCAGTGTGCTGATGTGATGTAGATGGCTGTTGAGTGTGTGAGTGCTTGTGTTTGTGTCCTTTAGGAGGTGGGCCAGACAGGGTGGGAGAGGACACAGGGGACATGTGCATGGATGTTGTGGAGGTGTCTGCTAGTGAGGTGTGTGTGCTGCTTGGTGTGGTGATGCTGATGATGGATGTTGATGCAGTGCTTGCAGGCGTGAGTGTGGACGTGACTGTGAGAGAGGTGGAGGAGGAGGAGGAGGGGGGAGACAGTGTAGGCAGTGGATGTGGTTGTGTCTGCAATTGTCTGGTGTTTGCGTGAGTGCTTGTGTGATGAAGTGTGGTGCCTGTGTTTGACTGTGCCACTCCTGGGTGTCGCCGTGTGTGCATGCTCATCTGTATGTGTGCATGGGATGGGTTGGGGTTGAGGGGAATGGGACTGGGAAGTGGTAGTTGGAGGGGGGGCGATAGGAACAGGGACCATGGCTGTCTTCAGAGAGAAGGCCAGAGCCTGAATTGATCTCTGTTGGGCCGCCAATCCACCATGGATTCCCTACAGGAATACATTGCATTGCTGCATCTGGGATGCCATGGAATGCTGACATGGAATGCTAACAAGCTAGGTTACCTGCATTTGCCATACACCCACTACCCTTGAGCTGGATCACGCTGCAATGTCTGGCCTGGCATTAAGGGGCACCCACTAACTCACATGCACCACCCGGATACCATGCCACCTGCCAATTATTATAGTATTGTTCACTGTACTCACCCCCTTTTGGCTGCTGTGATGCCCTCAAGCGACCATCCACCTCTGGGTAGCCCACCGCCAGTATGTGGGCCATCAGGGGGTCAGGTTCCGATGGGCACCCCTTCCTCATTGGAAGGCCATCCCCAGCTGGGCCTCCGCACTTTTACATGCCCAGCGTCTCAGGTCCTCCCACCGTTTCCGACAGTGGGTGCTCCACCTGCCATAAACCCCCAGGGTCCACACGTCCTTGGCAATGGCACGCCATAATCCCTTCTTTTGATTGGTACTGAACTGCAGAGTTAATACAGACAGGAAGACACCATTACACATACAGCCTATCACACATATGGCCCACCATTCCCATTTCTGTCACCATTGGCACACACATCGGCTGGTGCACACCATGTACACCACCTCATTATATCCCCCCGATGACACTATGCTTGCACAGACATCTCTGTGCATCCTTTCCACATGCATCGTGCCCAAGGTGTACTCACCTGTTGGTCTGGAGGCCCGTACAGTAGTCTGTACTGGCGTAGGACCCCATCCACCAAACGCTCCAACTCCTCCGAAGTGAAGGCAGGGGCTCTTTCCCCGGTCACAGGGGCCATGGTAGGTTCCAGACACAGGTCACAGCAGCACACACAGTGCAGGTGTTCTCCTGTGAAAGGTCAGGAAACCAGTGAGGAATCAGATAGAAAATGACAGTCATGTCTGCGGCGGTGTACACTGTCACCGCTGGTGCTGATCCCCATTGGCCACTGTACTCCATAGTGCCCCATATTATCCAATGAGGAATTGCACAGCGGTGCAAGACTGCCTTCTGCATGACCCCCAGCATCGGCAGAGTTGCCTCCCTTCCACCTGCCCCTACATACAGGACAGGCGGTCGCCATTTCATGGTGGCGGACAATGGTCAACCTTAACTGCGTCATAGCCTAGTTTAGCACATACCTCGCCATTCCCACTGTCCCACTACATAAATGCTCTATGTACACTGAGGTTGGGGTTCCATTGTTCAAATTGTGACACCCTACTCACTCTTGTGTCCCTTAGATACCTACCCCTGTGGATGAATAGGAGGAGGCGAGAAACCCCTGTGTACAGACCCCTTGTGGACTTGGCTACATTGGAGGACAGGCATATTAAACTCACCTATAGACTGGACAGGGCCACAATCACAGAACTGTGTGCCCAATTGGAGCCTGACCTGATATATGCTATCCGTCATCCGACTGGGAACCCCATCTTGTACAAGTGCTATCAGTGCTCCATTTCCTGGCAACTGGTTCTTTCCAAGGGACAGTGGGCTTGGCAGCAGGAGCGTCACAGCCAATGTTCTCAATCATGCTGGCAATAGTTTTGTTTGCCCTGGTGAAACACATGTGCAGCTACATAGCTTTCCCCCGGTGGAAGATCTGGCCAGTGTGAAGGCCAGATTCTATGCAATGGGACATATACCCTGTATTGTTGGGGCCATTGACTGGAGACATATTGCGTTAGTCCACCCCCCCACCAGAATGAACAGGTGTTCAGGAATCGGAAGAGTTTTCACTCACTGAATGTGCAAATGGTGTTCCTGGCAGACCAGTACATCTCCCACGTCAATGCTAAGTATCCTGGGACCCCTTTGTTCTGAGGAATAGCAGCATCCCAAATGTGATGGCCCAACTACAGAGGCACAGGGAGTGGCTAATAGGTGAGCCCTTGTCCCCACCCACTGTATGTTAGTGTATGCCTTCAGGTGTCATCTCCACATCATTATGTGAGGCTAAATGTTGTCCCTCAATACTTGCAGGTGACTCTGGCTAACCAAACCTATCATGGCTGCTTACCCCTGTGAGGAATGCCAGGACAGGGGCTGAGGAACGTTATGATGAGGCACATGGGTGAACCAGAAGGATCATCAAGAGGACCTTCGGACTCCTGAAGGCCAGGTTCATGTGCCTCCATCTGACAGGTGGATCCCTGTTCTACTCACCCGGGAAGGTCTGCCAGATGGTAGTGGTATGCTGCATGTTGCACAACCTGGCCCTCAGACTCCATGTACCTTTTCTGCAGGAGGAGGAGACTGGAGATGCCCCGGTGGTAGCAGTGGATCCTGAGAACAGTGAGGATGAGGAGGCAGAGGATGAAGATGAGGACAACCGAACATCAGTTATAAGTAAATACTTCCAATGACACACAGGTGAGACAGTGCAACTGACCATTCCTCTGACTATTGATGTTTTCTGTGTGGCTGTAGCACGATGGCATTAACTTCCATTGCATCTCAACTTACTGTCACCTATGGCTTGTCATTTTACAGATGTTGGTGAGATAACTATGCACTGATGTGATGAGTAAAGACAGCTACAGGTCATTATGCTCTGACAGTGTTCAGATCATTTCCACTAGATGTGACTGTTTCCATAAATGCACATTTTCAACACATAAAATACTAGTAGTCAAGTTGTGTTCAAGTGCTTGTGCTCTCTCCTTTCATGGTGTATTTGGCTTATACCCAATTGCCATATTTAATTTACTTTTGAGGTCCCTTGTAGAGTGGTAAACCATATACACAGGGCATGTACATTAAATGCTACTGGTGGGCCGGCATCAATTGTTGTGCCACCGAATTGATTATCACTTTAAAAAAATGCCCCAGTCCTGCCATTGCACCCTGAATGCATTTTTAAATTGCTATTCCGTCTTAATATTAAAATCCCCTTGCCAAGCCTTAAAAGCACCTTTCATTACAGATAAGTGACCACTAGGGTAAGCCCTACGCAGCCCATAGGACAAGGTGCTGTGTAATTAAAAGGTTAGGCATGTACTTTAAAATTTTACATGTCCTTGTAGTGAAAAACTCCTAAATTTGTTTTTCACTACTGTGAGCCTACCCATTGCATAGTATAACATTGGGGGTTCCTTATTACATTTAATAAGCTGCAGGTGCTAATTGGAAGCAGGTGAATATTTCACGTTTGGTACCTATTAAATTGTAATAATAACCCCTCTTTAATGGGTCGTATTTTTCACTACAATTTTGAAAATGCCACTTTTAGAAAGTTGCCATTTTCCTGCCCTTAGCCTTTTGTGCCTGCAGTCTGTCATGGGTCACATGGCTGGGTGTAGCTGCTAGTTAGACTTTGTGAATTCCTCCCAGATACTCACAAAATAGAGGGTTTAGGTGTGTCTCAATGCCCATCTGCTGGCAGGATGGGGGTACAGAGCTGAGCACAGCACCACAAACACATGAATAGCCTCTACTCTGCCTTTGCACAAAAAGCCTAATGACCTTGTATTGTCACTGCAGCCACACTGGAGCCATGGCAGAGGATTTAGGAAATTCCACATACTTCAAAACCCTTTCCAGAAGCTTCTCCCACGTTCCAGAAAAAGGGCAACATGGGTTTAAAAATAGGACCTTCAGACCCACTCTTCAGTTCACTACTGGACCTGTGGAAGGACTCTCAGAGGGCTGCCTGCTACTGTGATCTGCTGTGCACTCTGTCAGACTGCTGCTATGTCTGGAAGGACTGCTTTGCTGCCAGCAGCCCGTCTTGAACCCTCAAAGGCCAACCCTGCTGTTGAGCCCTGCATCTTTAACCTCACCCAGGACTACCAGAAGTGACTACAAGAACTAGTAGCTGGCCTCCTATTCAGAACCACAAGGACATAACGCTCCCACCATCTTGAACTCACACCTTGGCCCAGCCTTAGTGAGTCCTGAACCCCCCCCCCCCAGTGGTGTCCCACCAGTCCAGTACCCTTGGTTGAGGTGCTAAAAGTGCCCAGAGGTCCAAAAGCCAAAACTGGGGTGCTTCATCAGTTGGATTGACTATGCAGCTTCTCCCGCTACATTTTTCTCTGCATCAGCAACTCCATTTCAGCAGCCCTTCACCAAAAGGGTTTCAGACCTCATGGAACTGTCTTTGGCTACAACCCTCTGCCTCGTCCCGCTGGAGTTTTTGGACCTCATTTTGACGACTAAGTCCGAACAAAGAAATCTGCACCTTTGTTATATCCCAAGGCCGTCCGACGACGATACTCTCTCCATGGACACCTCCTGCAGACTTGTCCCTCTAAATTTACCTTCTCAGACTTGTTCTGAAGATTTTTTCTCAGTCCAAAAGTAAGCAAAAACAAAGCCCAAATTACTTCTTGTATCAGAACCATGCTCCATCGCGATTGGCCATATTTTTTTTACTTTAACTCAAACTTGCGCGACTAAATGTCCGCGATTGGCGCTTTGAAATTTTAAGCCCCAGTTTTTACTAACAACTTCAAGAATTCTTAACTCTGGTTCTACTGACCTGGCACATTGGAACATTAAAATGTTGCTCTCTCAAATGTCTATTTTCATATATGTTATCATTTGTTTAATTAATGAATCTATTACTGAACTGTGGTGGTAAGTGGGATTTATCGCCAATGTCATAATGAGGGCCTATGTCTCTTAAAATTCTAGACTCCAACAAATGCTACTATTAATTGCAAAGTTTTGTGTTATCTTGCTTAACTTGCACACACCACTGCTACATGGTCCACTGTGACACCAGAAGCCTATTACAAAGGGTGAAATCTGAAGCTCACACAGCTATGTGCTTTAATTTATTAGCTAGTGAAGTACCTCTGTGACTTTTCAAGTAAGTGATGTTGTATGATTTTGATCCAGCATTACCTCACAATTGTATACTGTTGGATTTGCTTAAAACACCCTGTGTGATTGTAAGTGCAATGTTCTTTTCCAGTCCACATTCCCACTATGTAGTTCCAACATATGGCTGCAAGTTTATTTATGATAGATACTTAAAATCATTACATACAAGCGTCCAAACTCCCCCATTTTTGACTACCATGATAAAAGGCTCTAAAAAGTTGATAAAAAGATATGTTCAGTAATAGATTCATTAATGAAACAAATGATAACATATATGAAAATAGACATTTGAGAGAGCAACATTTTAATGTTCCAATGTGCCAGGTCAGGGATGCTGGATCAGCTTTACTCATAACTCATTAGTGTTTGGCAAGCTGCGCCTCGGGCCTAAGACACAATAGGAAAGAGGCTGTGATCTCAAGGCACAGCAGTTTGCTTCTGATTGGAACACTGGATGAGACTAACAAGTCTAACAAGATTACAGGATGTCCCTGGTCTGGCAATGATCCACGAGATGTTGTCAATTAGCCACTGGGCCCAGTCTTTGCTAAAATAACTGAGCAGATCTTGCTCTGTTTATGCATTAAGAAGTGTGAAATATATCTTATCCGTTAATTTCCCCAGCCTAGCAAGATTCTGTGATGAATTGGTGGTAAAACACAAGTCCAAAACTTCCCTGCAGTGTCTGATACCATTGGCCTGGCATAAAGGAAGATATCCAACCGATGCCATTGGATGGTGGGAAGGATCGACGCTAAATTTAAGGCCGCTGCAAGTTGGTAGTTTTTGCTGCTGGCCACACAAGAGTGCTGGACTGCAACTTCAAAATGGCCTTGTTGCTGTGGTAGAATGAGTTCTCAAAGGCAAAAATTTAACTTTTCTCAAGTCTCTGAAAATCTTTGTACCAGAGCAGACGTGGAGAGGGGCTGGTGTGAGAAGACAAGAAGGAGACACTTCCCTTTCCAGTGATATTTTGCATCTCCCAAAGAGTTTCAGGAAGCTGCAGGAAACATGCTACACCACTAAGAAGAAGGGAATATTACTGTAATAAGAGTAGGTGTAGCCAAGGGGATATTGTTGTAATAAGGGTGACTGTACCCATGTTTGATGATCAAGTGTAGCCACTCACAACCGTCCATCTTTAGCTCTATAACGTGTGATACTTTATGTTCAGCAGTACCTTCACTATGTAAACAATGGTGCACAGGGTATTTGTACAGCAACAATGCCAATTTTTGAAATTGGATTGTTGATTGACTGGGGTTTGAGCCCTGGTCAAGCAACAGCCACAGTCCATTGTAGGGTGTACCACAAAAAGCCACTAATTTAAACTGTGCTTAACCCATGTGCCTTGCCACAAAAAGCAGTCAGGCTTAAATTATAGGTGATGTATAAAATATTTATGCAGCACATAAACAGTAATAAAGTGAAAACTCAACACAATAATCCCAAACCAATTTATAAAAATGGAGTAAATTGTATTTAATTATTTGACACCAGAAGGATTTTAATTCAGTCAGTAGAACCAGAGTTAATAATTCTTGAAGTTGTTAGTACAAACTGGGGCTTAAAATTTCAAAGCGCCAATCGCGGACATTTAGTTGCGCAAGTTTGAGTTAAAGTAAAAAAAAATGGCCAATCGCGATGGAGCATGGTTCTGATACAAGAAGTAATTTGGGCTTTGTTTTTGCTTACTTTTGGACTGAGAAAAAATCTTCAGAACAAGTGTGTGAGAAGGTAAATTTAGAGGGACAAGTCTGCAGGAGGTGTCCATGGAGAGACCGTCGTCGTCGGACGGCCTTGGGATATAACAAAGGTGAAGATTTCTTTGTTCGGACTTAGTCGCCAAAATGAGGTCCAAAAACTCCAGCGGGACGAGGCAGAGGGCTGTAGCCGAAGACAGTTCCATGAGGTCGGAAACCCTTTTGGTGAAGGGCAGCTGAAATGGAGTTGCTGCTGCAGAGAAAAATGTAGCGGGAGAAGCTGCATAGTCAAGCCAACTGATGAAGCACCTCAGTTTTGGCTTTTGGCCCTCTGGGCACTTTTAGCACCTCAACCAAGGGTACTGGACTGGTGGGACACCTCTGGGGGGGGGGTTTCAGGACTCACTAAGGCTGGGCCCAGGTGTGAGTTCCAGATGGTGGGAGTGTTATGTCCTTGTGGTTCTGAATAGGAGGCCAGCAACTAGTTCTTGTAGTCACTCCTGGTAGTCCTGGGTGAGGTTGAAGATGCAGGGCTGAACAGCAGGGTTGGCCTTTGAGGGTTCAAGACAGGCTGCTGGCAGCAAAGCAGTCCTTCCAGATATAGCAGCAGTCTGACGGAGTGCACAGCAGATCACAGTAGCAGACAGCCCTCTGAGAGTCCTTCCACAGGTCCAGTAGTGAACTGAAGAGTGGGTTTGAAGGTCCTATTTTTAAACCCATGTTGCCCTTCTTCTGGAACGTGGGAGAAGCTTCTGGAAAGGTTATTTGAAGTGTGTGAAATTTCCTAAATCCTCTGCCATGGCTCCAGTGTGGCTGCAGTGACAATACAAGGTCTTTAGGCTTTTTGTGCAAAGGCAGAGTACAGGCTATTCATGTGTTTGTGGTGCTGTGCTCAGCTCTGTACCCCCATCCTGCCAGCAGATGGGCATTGAGATACACCTAAACCCTCTATTTTGTGAGTATCTGGGAGGAATTCACAAAGTCTAACTGGCAGCTACATCCAGTCATGTGACCCACGACAGACTGCAGGCACAAAATGCTAAGGGCAGGAAAATGGCAACTTTCTAAAAGTGGCATTTTCGAAATTGTAGTGAAAAATACGACCCATTAAAGAGGGGTTATTATTACAATTTAATAGGTACCAACCGTGAAATATTCACCTGCTTCCAATTAGCACCTGCAGCTTATTAAATGTAATAAGGAACCCCCAATGTTACCCTATGCGATGGGTAGGCTCACAGTAGTGAAAAACGAATTTAGCAGTTTTCACTACCAGGACATGTAAAATTTTAAAGTACATGCCTAACCTTTTAATTACACAGCACCTTGTCCAATGGGCTGCGTAGGGATTACCTTAGTGGTCACTTATCTGTAATGAAAGGTGCTTTTAAGGCTTGGCAAGGGGATTTTAATATTAAGTCGGAATAGCAATTTAAAAATGCATTCAGGGTGCAATGGTAGGACTGGGGCATTTTTTTAAAGTGATAATCAATTCGGTGGCACAACAATTGATGCAGGCCCACCAGTAGCATTTAATGTACATGCCCTGTGTATATGGTTTACCACTCTACAAGGGACTTAAAAGTAAATTAAATATGGCAATTGGGTATAAGCCAAATACACCACGAAAGGAGAGAGCACGAGCACTGTAGCTCTGCATAGCAGTGTTAAAGTGCACTGAGACCAAAGGCCCCAAAAATTCCATTCAACAAAAAATGGAGGGTAAAGACAAAAGGTTTGTGGATGACACTGCAGAGGAGGCTTGGTCCAACAATCATAATGTCAGGACGAGAGACACTTAAAGCTAGTGGGCAGACTGTTAGAGTGAGTTACAAAGAAGAACATAAATAACTGTTAGCGAATTTCCACTTTCATTCTCCCCGTCAGTAAATGACGTCCTCTGGCTCCCTTTCATAGCTAACCAACCTGCTTTGGAAACAAGAGTGACATGCAAATATTGTAACTGTGCACTTGCAGGAGGAATGACAAGGAGCTAATAACTCAGGCGACATGTTAACTGCTTTAGCCAGTTTTGATGAATTGGTTCTTGGAGAAAACTTTCCATCCTGGATTGAGTCATATTGCAGAATGCGATTTGTTATGCATGCAACAACACAAAGAGCTTTGATAGGATTACTGTAAATAAAATTCTCATTTGAATTTTATGAGCAGTTTCCACCTGAAATGCATTTTTATGACTTAGTTTGTGACTTTAGCAAATAGGAAAGACTTTTCAAGAGCAGCAATTAAGATTTAACTTAGTGTAATCTTACAAGCTCCATGGTTAAAAATAACCAAATTCGCTGCAAGATTATTTCACAATATTAATGGGCAATAAATCTGGGAAGCAAGTATGATTAACATTAGTAAGCAAAACAGTTAGCAATACTATTTCAAGTGATAACAGCATTAATATTTCGCTTTTCTGCAGCGTAGTTTGCAAATAATATTAAATTTTCACACAATTGAGAGGCAAGTATAAACTCTGTATTCAGATCCTTTTAAAAACGTATTTACTTAGGCTGATATTGAGGTATGGGGAACACTTTGCAACAGACCTATAGGTGACAAAGAGAGTATATCTGGATCTGAATCCCTTGAGAGTGATACTTCTTTGTCAAACGGTGGGAGTCTGGTTCATACAGAGGGAACTATGTTGGTGTTTTGATGCACTCTGTCTGTTGTTCTTGCTCTTTGTTAAAAATTGGGTTTTTGGTTGGCAGACAGGTTACCCTCTGTCCAAGCAAGAACCCTCACTCTAGTCAGGGTAAGTCACACACAATCCAAAATTAGCCTGTGCCCACACTCTGGTAGCTTGGCACGAGCAGTCAGGCTTAACTTAGAAGGCAATGTGTAAAGCATTTGTGCAATAAATCATACAATACCATAATATAACACCACAAAAATACACCACAGTGTTTAGAAAAATATGTAATATTTATCTGGGTATTTGCCGGTCAAAACGATCAAAGATGCAATATGAATTTGTAAAGATATCACTGAAAAGTGATATAAAGTGTCTTAAGTCTTTAAAAAGCAAACAAAGGGGGTCATTCTGACCCTGGCGGCCGGTGATCGCCAGGGTCACCGACCACGGGAGCACCGCCAACAGGCTGGCAGTGCTCCCTCGAGCATTCTGACCGTGGCGGTTCAGCCGCGGTCAGAAACAGAAAGTCAGCGGTCTCCCGTCGACTTTCCGCTGCTCGGGGGAATCCTCCATGGCGGCGGAGCGCGCTCCGCCGCCATGGGGATTCTGACACCCCCTACCGCCATCCTGTTCCTGGCGGGTCTCCCGCCAGGAACAGGATGGCGGTAGGGGGTGCCGCGGGGCCCCTGGGGGCCCCTGCAGTGCCCATGCCAGTGGCATGGGCACTGCAGGGGCCCCCGTAAGAGGGCCCCACTTAGTATTTCAGTGTCTGCTTTGCAGACATTGAAATACGCGACGGGTGCAACTGCACCCGTCGCACCTTCCCACTCCGCCGGCTCAATTCTGAGCCGGCGTCCTAGTGGGAAGGTTGATTTGCCCTGGGCTGGCGGGCGGCCTTTTGGCGGCCGCCCGCCAGCCCAGGGCAAATCCCAAAATACCCTCAGCGGTCTTGCGACCGCGGAGCGGTATTTTGGAGGGGGAACATTGGCGGGCGGCCTCTGCCGCCCGCCAATGTTAGAATGACCCCCAAAGTCTCTTTCAAGCACAAAGTACCTGGTGGAAAATCTTCGCAGAGGGCCGCAGAAGAGGAGATGCGTGGAAAAATGGTGTGTGCGTCGGTTACGCCCCTTCACACATGGACTTGCGTCGTTATTTTTCACGTGGGGAGACGTGCGTCATTCTCGGGGAAGGAAAAATGGTGTGTGCGTCGGTTGCGCCCCTTCCCACACGGACTTGCGTCGTTATTTTTCACTCGGGGAAGACGTGCGTTGTTTTCCGGCACGCGGACCATTTCCTTCTATGGGTCGCAGGGATTACCAGATGTCCCGGGTCTGTGCGTGGATTCTCCTGCTTGTTTTCCGGCTGCGCGTCGTTCCGCGGGGCTGTGCGTTGAAATTTTGCTCTCACGGCAGGCGGCACGTCGATTTCTCCTTGGAAGTCGGGCGGCGTTGTCCTTGTGAGGCCATGCGTCGAAGTTTCGGTCGTCCCGAAGGTGTCGTGTCGATCAGCGTCGCTGTGCGGCGTTTTTCTCGCTGCGGAACAAGCTGTGCGGTGAAAATTTTGGCGCACGAAGCGTCCAAGTGAAAAAGAGAAGTCTTTTTGGTCCTAAGACTTCAGGGAACAGGAGGCAACCTCTATCCAAGCCCTTGGAGAGAACTTTTACAGCCAGACAAGAGTTCAGCAAGGCAGCAGGCCAACAGCAAGTCAGCAGTCCTTTGTAGAAAAGCAGACAGGTGAGTCCTTTGAGCAGCGAGGCAGTTCTTCTTGGCAGGATGTAGTTTCTGGTTCAGGTTTCTTCTCCAGCAAGTGTCTGATGAGGTAGGGCAGAGGCCCTGTTTTATACTAAGTTGTGCCTTTGAAGTGGGGGTGACTTCAAAGAGTGTCTAAGAAATGCACCAAGCCCCCTTTCAGTTCAATCCTGTCTGCCAGAGTCCCAATAGGGGGTGTGGCAGTCCTTTGTGTGAGGGCAGGCCCTCCACCCTCCCAGCCCAGGAATACCCATTCAAAATGCAGATGTATGCAAGTGAGGCTGAGTGAATGCACAAGGAGCTGTCAACTAAACCTAGCCAGACGTGGATTGAAGGACACAGAAAGATTTAACTGCAAAGAAATGCTCACTTTCTAAACGTGGTATTTCTAGAATAGTAATATTAAATCCGACTTCACCAGTCAGCAGGATTTTGTATTACCATTCTGGCCATACTAAATATGACCTTCCTGCTCCTTTCAGATCAGCAGCTGCCACTTCAACAATGTATGAGGGCAGCCCCAATGTTAGCCTATGAAGGGAGCAGGCCTCACAGTAGTGTAAAACCGAATTTAGGAGTGTTACACTACCAGGACATATAACTACACAGGTACATGTCCTGCCTTTTACCCACACAGCACCCTGCTCTAGGGGTTACCTAGGGCACACATTAGGGGTGACTTATATGTAGAAAAAGGGGAGTTCTAGGCTTGGCAAGTACTTTTAAATGCCAAGTCGAAGTGGCAGTGAAACTGCACACACAGGCCTTGCAATGGCAGGCCTGAGACAAGTTTAAGGGGCTACTGAAGTGGGTGGCACAACCAGTGTTGCAGGCCCACTAGTAGCATTTAATCTACATGCCCTAGGCACATGTAGTGCACTCTACTAGGGACTTACAAGTAAATTTAATAGCCAATCATGGATAAACCAATCAATAGTACAATTTACACAGAGAGCATATGCACTTTAGCACTGGTTAGCAGTGGTAAAGTGCCCAGAGGTCAAAAGCCAACAACAACAGGTCAGAAAAAATAGGAGGAAGGAGGCAAAATGTTTGGGGATGACCCTGTCAAAAATCCAGGTACAACACTCTTCCACTGCGCTATGTGGTGCATTAATTTGTTAATATAGGCTGATGGAGGCTTGTTGGACCTGGCCCTTTTTGCAGGCTTATACCCAATCTTTTTGACTTCCTTCTGTTTCTCTATTTTGTGGGGCTCTGGGCACTTTACAACTGCTGAACAGTGCTAAAGTGTAGATGCACTCCCATTTAAACTTGTTATGGTAGGCCTGTTTGCCATATTTAATTTACCTTTAAATCCCCTGTACAATGGTATCCACTATGCCCATGGCCTACAAATTAAATGCCACTAGTGGACCTTCAGCACAGCATGCACCACCCACAGAAGTAGCCTTTCAAACCTGTGCACAGTTTACTGTCACGTTGACTTGGCATTTAACATTACTTGCCAAGCCCGAAACTCCCCTTTTTCTACATATAGTCCACCTCTAAGGTAGGCCCTATGTAGCCCTATGGGCAGGGTGCTTTATAGGTAAATGGTAGTACAATTGCCTTCATTGTGTGGCAAGTCCTAGTAGTGACAAATAGCCTATTTGGTTTCTCACTGCTGTGGGGCATACTCCTCTCATAGGCTATCATTGGGAATTCCCTTAAATGTACTTACATGATAATTTCTGATATGTCAAGAGTAGTGTGGGTATGTTTGATATGTTTGGAATGGTAGTGAGAAATCCTTGCTTATCGGTGTAGGTAGATTTTTCATTCCTATCATAGAAATGTCACTTTTAGAAAGTAAGCATTTCACTGTGCTTATGACTCTTGTGCTTTTCAGCCTGACTCCAATCCACGTCTAGGGTAGTGACAGCTGGGCTTTGTGCATACTTTCCAGACAGCCATCACACAGGGAGGGTTGGGGTGTAACAGGATTACATCTGCAGGATGGCAGGGCACACTTACATATACTGTGTGGTTGTGTACTGCCCTCACGAAAAGGGCTTGTTTACCCCTACTGATACCTGGAGCCAGGACTGGGGGTGAAAAGGAGTGTTGTGCACTTCTAAGATTCTTTTGAAGCTCCTCCAAGATCACAGACATTTTGAGTATAAGTACAGGAGTTGTGACCCCATGATTTTAGATGCTGAGTAGGACTTGTAACTTGACACTACTGTGAGGGATAGAACCATGCATGGTCCAGGTCCCGCCAGAAACTCCGCTGCGTGACTCTGCAGCACTTTCTGCGCACCACTTGTCATCCCCTATTATTCCAAAGGTGGCCATCAACATCGTCTGCCATGTGGCAAAGCTCATAGAGCTGCAGGTTCAGGTCATTGGTGGACAAGATGCACTTATCAGTGCTATTCCATGAAGGGACTACAATTCCCATGTTTTTTGAGGCAGCAGCCATCTTGGGGTGTGGCAGGTCTATAAAGCCCAGCCACACCCAAGCACATTGCTCACTATTTTGAACACTTCGATGCAGCCAGACCTCATGGAGATTTCTCTGGAGAAGAGCGGAGTTCCTGAATGGCAGAGTGTCATCCAACCGAAGTATCCTTGTTTCCATGGTGCATTCAAAAACGAGTAGGTCGTACTCGTATCGGTAAGGCCGTGCTGAATCCAAGTTTGAAGGAAGTCGTTAATTCCAAAAGGTAAAGCGCCCCTTAGCATAACGAGCAAAGCGTTTCAGGCCACACTGGTAAAGCGCCCTGGGCACGACATTTAAAGCTCTTTAGTTCACAGGAGTAAAGCGCACTTGCCACGACATTTAAAGCGCTTCAGTTCACAGGAGTAAAGTGCCCTTGGCACAGCATTCAAAGCGCTTCAGTTGACAGGAGTAAAGCACCCTTGACACAGCATTCAAAGCGCTTCAGTTCACAGGAGTAAAGCGCCCTTGGCACGACATTTAAAAGCGTCAGTTCACAGGAGTTAAGCGCACTTGGCATGGTATTCAAAGCACTTCAGTTCACAGGAGTAAAGCGCACTTGGCATGGTATTCAAAGCGCTTCAGTTCACAGGAGTAAAGCTCACTTGGCACGACATTCAAGCGCTTCAGTTCACTGTAAGTAAAGCGTCCTTCGCACAGCATTCAAAGTGCATCAGTTCACAGGAATAAAGCACCCTTGGCACAGCAATCAAAATGCTTCAGTTTACATGAGTAAAGCGCCCTTGGTCCAATAATCAAGGCGCTTCAGTTTACATGAGTAAAATTTTCAGGCCTAGGTGGCAAATGTGAAAATATTTCAAATATAAGCAAATCATAGTTTCATTGTTTTTGGAAGCATAATATGTGAGAGACATATTTAAGTCTTTGATAATATGTGAGATACATATTTCAGTCTTTGCGAATTTCTAGACTGAGACCAAACGTTTTATGTTTATGAATGCATAGTAGTTGCATGATTGATGTTCAGAGTATGTCCATGATCCAAGCTCTTGCCTTCTCAAGGTTCAGAGGTCTCAGTTCGTTCTTGTTCCATGACTCAAAGAAGGGCCATGCCCAGTTTTGTTTAATGCTCATGACATCCTGAAGTATCATGATTTTACTAATTGTTCTTGTTCCATGATTCAGAGAAGGGCCACGCCCAGTTTTGTTTAATGCTCATGAGATCCTGAGGTATTATGATTTTACTGATTGTTCTTGTTCCATGATTGAGAGAACGGCCACGCCCAGTTTTGTTTAATGCTCATGACATCCTGAAGTATCATCATTTTACTAATTGTTCTTGTTCCATGATTCAGAGAAGGGCCACACCCAGTTTTATTTAATGGTCATGACTGTAGGAGGCTGGACTGGCTTGTAGTGAGTACCAAGGGGTACTTGCACCTTGCACCTTGCACCTTGCACCAGGCCCAGTTATCCCTTATTAGTGTATAGGGTGTCTAGCAGCTTAGGCTGATAGATAATGGTAGCTTAGCAGAGCAGCTTAGGCTGAACTAGGAGACGTGTGAAGCTACTACAGTACCACTTAGTGTCATATGCACAATATCATAAGAAAACACAATACACAGTTATACTAAAAATAAAGGTACTTTATTTTTATGACAATATGCCAAAGTATCTTAGAGTGTACCCTCAGTGAGAGGATAGGAAATATACACAAGATATATATACACAATAGCAAAAATATGCAGTATAGTCTTAGAAAACAGTGCAAACAATGTATAGTTACAATAGGATGCAATGGGGAAACATAGGGATAGGGGCAACACAAACCATATACTCCAGAAGTGGAATGGGAACCACGAATGGACCCCAAACCTATGTGACCTTGTAGAGGGTCGCTGGGACTATTAGAAAATAGTGAGAGTTAGAAAAATAACCCTCCCCAAGACCCTGAAAAGTGAGTGCAAAGTGCACTAAAGTTCCCCTAAGGACAAAATAGTCGTGTTAGAGGAATAATGCAGGAAAGACACAAACCAGCAATGCAACAACTGTGGATTTCCAATCTAGGGTACCTGTGGAACAAGGGGACCAAGTCCAAAAGTCACAAGCAAGTCGTAGATGGGCAGATGCCCAGGAAATGCCAGCTGCGGGTGCAAAGAAGCTTCGACTGGACAGAAGAAGCTGAGGTTTCTGCAGGAACGAAAAGGGCTAGAGACTTTCCCTTTGGTGGACGGATCCCTCTCGCCTTGGAGAGTCGTACAGAAGTGTTTTCCCGCCGGAAGGACGCCAACAAGCCTTGCTACATGCAAATCGTGTGTTTGGCGTTTTTGGACGCTGCTGGGGCCCAGGAGGGACCAGGAGGTCGCAAATTGGACCTGCAGAGAGAGGGGACGTCGAGCAAGACAAAGAGCCCTCACTGAAGCAGGTAGCACCCGGAGAAGTGCCAGGAACAGGCACTACAAGGATGCGTGAAATGGTGCTCGCCGAAGTTGCACTAAGGAGTCTCACGTCGCCGGAGACCAACTTAGAAAGTCGTGCAATGCAGGTTAGAGAGCCGTGGACCCAGGCTTGGCTGTGCACGAAGGATTTCCACCGGAAGTGCACAGGGGCCGGAGCAGCTGCAAAGTCGCGGTTCCCAGCAATGCAGCCCAGCGAGGTGAGGCAAGGACTTACCTCCACCAAACTTGGGCTGAAGAGTCACTGGACTGTGGGGGTCACTTGGACAGCGGCGCTGGATTCGAGGGACCTCGCTCGTCATGCTGAGAGGAGACCCAAGGGACCGGTAATGCAGCTTTTTGGTGCCTGCGGTTGCAGGGGGAAGATTCCTTCGACCCACGGGAGATTTCTTCGGAGCTTCTGGTGCAGAGAGGAGGCAGGCTACCCCCACAGCATGCACAAGCAGGAAAACAGTCGAGAAGGCGGCAGGATCAGCGTTACAGAGTTGCAGTAGTCGTCTTTGCTACTATGTTGCAGGTTTGCAGGCTTCCAGCGCGGTCAGCGGTCGTTTCCTTATCAGAAGGTGAAGAGGGAGATGCAGAGGAACTCGGCTGAGCTCATGCATTCGTTATCTAAAGTTTCCCCAGAGACAGAGACCCTAAATAGCCAGAAAAGAGGGTTTGGCTACCTAGGAGAGAGGAAAGGCTACTAACACCTGAAGGAGCCTATCACAAGGAGTCTCTGACGTCACCTGGTGGCACTGACCACTCAGAGCAGTCCAGTGTGCCAGCAGCACCTCTGTTTCCAAGATGGCAGAGGTCTGGAGCACACTGGAGGAGCTCTGGACACCTCCCAGGGGAGGTGCAGGTCAGGGGAGTGGTCACTCCCCTTTCCTTTGTCCAGTTTCGCACCAGAGCAGGGGCTAAGGGGTCCCTGAACCGGTGTAGACTGGCTTATGCAGAATTGGGCACATCTGTGCCCAACAAAGCATTTCCAGAGGCTGGGGGAGGCTACTCCTCCCCTGCCTTCACACCATTTTCCAAAGGGAGAGGGTGTCACACCCTCTCTCAGAGGAAGTTCTTTGTTCTGCCATCCTGGGCCAGGCCTGGCTGGACCCCAGGAGGGCAGCTGCCTGTCTGAGGGGTTGGCAGCAGCAGCAGCTGCAGTGAAACCCCAGGAAGGGCAGTTTGGCAGTACCAGGGTCTGTGCTACAGACCACTGGGATCATGGGATTGTGCCAACTATGCCAGGATGTTATAGAGGGGGCAATTCCATGATCATAGACATGTTACATGGCCATATTCGGAGTTACCATGGTGAAGCTACATATAGGTAGTGACCTATATGTAGTGCACGCGTGTAATGGTGTCCCCGCACTCACAAAGTTCAGGGAATTGGCTCTGAACAATGTGGGGGCACCTTGGCTAGTGCCAGGGTGCCCTCACACTAAGTAACTTTGCACCTAACCTTTACCAGGTAAAGGTTAGACATATAGGTGACTTATAAGTTACTTAAGTGCAGTGTAAAATGGCTGTGAAATAACGTGGACGTTATTTCACTCAGGCTGCAGAGGCAGGCCTGTGTAAGAATTGTCAGAGCTCCCTATGGGTGGCAAAAGAAATGCTGCAGCCCATAGGGATCTCCTGGAACCCCAATACCCTGGGTACCTCAGTACCATATACTAGGGAATTATAAGGGTGTTCCAGTAAGCCAATGTAAATTGGTAAAAATGGTCACTAGCCTGTTAGTGACAATTTGGAAAGAAATGAGAGAGCATAACCACTGAGGTTCTGATTAGCAGAGCCTCAGTGAGATAGTTAGTCACTACACAGGTAACACATTCAGGCACACTTATGAGCACTGGGGCCCTGGGTTACCAGGGTCCCAGTGACACATACAACTAAAACAACATATATACAGTGAAAAATGGGGGTAACATGCCAGGCAAGATGGTACTTTCCTACACAACCCCCCCCCAAATGAAGGACAATAAGACTAGCCATGACCTGATGAGTCTTCATTGTCTAAGTGGAAATATCTGGAGAGTCCATCTGCATTGGAGTGGCTACTCCCAGGTCTATGTTCCACTGTATAGTCCATTCCCTGTAGGGATATGGACCACCTCAACAATTTAGGATTTTCACCTTTCATTTGTTTTAGCCAAAGTAGAGGTTTGTGGTCTGTCTGAACAATGAAGTGAGTGCCAAACAGGTATGGCCTCAACTTCTTCAGAGCCCAGACCACAGCAAAGGCCTCCCTCTCAATGGCAGACCAACGCTTTTCTCTAGGGGTCAACCTCCTACTAATAAAAGCAACAGGTTGATCCTGGCCCTCAGAATTAAGTTGTGATAGGACTGCCCCTACTCCTAATTCAGATGCATCAGTTTGGACATAGAATTTTTTTGAGTAACAAGGGCTTTTCAGGACAGGTGCAGAGCACATGGCCTGCTTCAGCTCCTCAAAAGCTTTCTGACAGTTTGCTGTCCATAATACATTTTCTTGGATGTGAGGTCATTAAGAGGGGCTGCAATGGAGCCATAGTTCTTAATGAACCTCCTGTAATACCCAGTGAGGCCTAGGAAGGCTCTCACCTGAGTCTGAGTGGTAGGGGGAACCCAATCAATAATAGTTTGGATTTTCCCCTGCAGTGGTGCAATCTGTTCCCCACCAACAAGGTGTCCCAGATAAACCACCTTACCCTGCCCTATCTGGCACTTTGAAGCCTTGATAGTGAGGCCTGCCTTTTGCAGAGCCTCCAAAACTTTCCATAGGTGGACCAGGTGATCATCCCAGCTGGAGCTAAAGACAGCTATATCGTCCAAATATGCTGCACTGAAAGCTTCCAGCCCTTGCAGGACTGTGTTCACCAACCTCTGAAAAGTGGCAGGTGCATTTTTCAAACCAAAAGGCATTACAGTAAACTGGTAATGTCCTCCAATGGTAGAAAATGCACTCTTAGGTTTAGCATCTTCTGACAATTTGATCTGCCAATACCCTGCAGTCAAATCAAAAGTGCTTAGATACTTGGCAGATGCCAGTGTATCTATAAGCTCATCTGCCCTGGGTATAGGGTGAGCATCAGTTTTGGTTACCAAGTTGAGACCTCTATAATCTACACAAAACCGCATTTCTTTCTTTCCATCTTTAGAATTGGGTTTTGGTACCAGTACCACAGGAGAAGCCCATGGACTGTCAGAGTGCTCAACCACTCCTAGTTCCAACATCTTCTGAACTTCTTGCTTTATGCAGTCCCTGACATGGTCAGGCTGCCTATAGATCTTACTTTTGACAGGTAAACTGTCTCCAGTATCTATAGTGTGCTCACACCAAGAAGTGGTGCCTGGCACAGTAGAGAAGAGTTCTGAAAATTGTCCTAGGAGATTTATGCAATTGTCTTTCTGCTCAGCAGTAAGACAATCAGCCAAAACTACACCTTCCACAAGAGCATCTTGATCTGTGGAAGAGAAGAGATCAGGTAGAGGATCACTGTCTTCTTCCTGTCCCTCATCTGTTGCCATGAGCAGGGTGAGATCAGCCCTGTCATAGTAGGGTTTCAGGCGGTTGACATGGAGCACCCTAAGGGGACTCCTGGCAGTGCCTAAGTCAACCAAGTAGGTGACTTCACCCTTCTTTTCAACAATTGTGTGGGGACCACTCCATTTATCTTGGAGTGCTCTTGGGGCCACAGGCTCCAAGACCCACACTTTCTGCCCTGGTTGGTACTGAACCAAAACAGCCTTCTGATCATGCCATTGCTTCTGGAGCTCTTGGCTGGCCTGAAGGTTTTTACTGGCCTTTTTCATGTACTCAGCCATCCTTGATCTGAGGCCAAGTACATAATCCACAATATCCTGCTTAGGAGCTTTTAAAGGTTGTTCCCAACCCTCCTTTACAAGTGTGAGTGGACCCCTAACAGGGTGTCCAAAAAGAAGTTCAAAGGGGCTGAAGCCCACTCCTTTCTGGGGTACCTCCCTGTAGGCAAAAAGGAGGCATGGTAGAAGGAAATCCCATCTCCTGCGGAGTTTTTCAGGGAGACCCATAATCATGCCTTTGAGAGTTTTATTAAATCTCTCCACCAGTCCATTTGTTTGTGGATGATAGGGTGTTGTGAACTTGTAAGTTACACCACACTCCTTCCACATGGCCTTTAAGTATGCAGACATGAAATTGCTTCCTCTGTCTGATACTACTTCCTTTGGGAAGCCCACCCTGGAAAATATTCCCAGGAGGGCCTTTGCCACTGCAGGAGCTGTAGTGGTCCTTAAAGGAATTGCTTCAGGATATCTTGTGGCATGGTCCACTACCACCAAGATAAACCTATTGCCTGAAGCAGTAGGAGGGTCAAGGGGGCCAACTATGTCAACCCCTACCCTTTCAAAGGGAACCCCAACCACAGGCAGTGGGATAAGGGGTGCCTTTGGGGTGCCACCTGTCTTGCCACTGGCTTGACAGGTTTCACAGGACTTGCAAAATTCTTTTGTGTCCTCAGACATCCTAGGCCAATGAAACAGGGGAACAAGCCTGTCCCAAGTTTTCATTTGTCCTAGATGCCCAGCTAAGGGAATGTCATGTGCCAGTGTTAGGAGGAACTTTCTGTACTCCTGAGGAATCACTAATCTCCTGGCTGCTCCAGGTTTAGGATCCCTATGCTCAGTGTACAAGAGGTTGTCCTCCCAGTAAACTCTGTGAGAGTCACTGACATCCCCATTAGCCTGTTTGACAGCTTGCTGTCTGAGACCCTCTAATGTGGGACAGGTTTGCTGTGCCACACTCAGCTCCTCTCTGGCAGGCCCCCCTTCACCCAAAAGCTCAGCAGTGTCTGCTTCCAGCTCCTCTGGTGTAGGTTCTGCACAGGGAGGGAATTCTTCTTCCTCAGAAGTAGAATCCACTGTAGAGGGAGGGATAGTAGGAAGTGGTTTGCTTCTACTAGCCCTAGCTTTAGGGAGCACTTGGTCCATTGTTCCAGGATCCAAGCTTCCCTGTCCTTTTTGCTTTTTGGCCTGAGCCCTTGTCAAAGCAAAAATATGCCCTGGGATGCCCAGCATTGCTGCATGGGCCTCCAACTCCACATCTGACCAAGCTGATGTCTCCAAATCATTCCCTAATAGACAGTCTACAGGTAAATCTGAAGCTACCACAACTTTCTTTGGACCAGTTACCCCCCCCCCAGTTGAGATTTACAAAAGCCATGGGGTGGCTTTGTGTTATGTTGTGAGCATCGGTTACTTGGTACTGGTGTCCAAGTATGTGTTGTTCAGGGTGCACCAGTTTCTCAATCACCATTGTGACACTGGCACCTGTGTCCCTGTAGGCCTGGACCTCAACACCATTTATTAGGGTTAGTTGCTTGTACTTCTCCAAGTTATGGGGGCAAGCAACCAAAGTGGCTAAATCAATAGCCCCTTCAGAGACTAAAGTAGCCTCTGTGGTCTCCCTAATCAGACCAACCCCAACTAAGTTACCAAAAGTGAGCCCAGCTACTCCCTTGGATTGGCTATTAGTAGGTTTGCTCCCACCACCACTGCTATTAGTAGGGACACTAGGTGTAGCAGTAGGGGTTGTAGTGGTAGGAGCTGTGGTGCCTTTCTTTGGACAACTGGGATCTGTTGTCCAATGGCCTTTTATTTTACATAAATAGCACCATGGTTTCTTTTCCTTGTTCTGATTAAAGGAGGATTTGGACCCACCACCCCCACCAGAGTGTTTTTGTGGGCCTGATGAAGACTAATTTTTAGATTTGTCCCCACCCTTGTCTGAAGACTTACCATCCTTCTTTTTGTTGCCATCTTTGTCACCCCCTGTATGAACTTTTCTGTTCACTCTTGTTCTGACCCATTTGTCTGCCTTCTTTCCCAATTCTTGGGGAGAGGTCAGATCAGAGTCCACCAAGTACTGGTGCAACAAATCAGACACACAATTATTAAGAATATGCTCTCTCAGGATTAAGTTATACAGGCTGTCATAATCAGTAACTTTACTGCCATGTAACCACCCCTCCAAGGCCTTCACTGAATGGTCAATGAAATCAACCCAGTCTTGTGAAGACTCCTTTTTGGTCTCTCTGAACTTTATCCTGTACTGTTCAGTGGTTAAGCCATAACCATCCAGGAGTGCATTCTTAAGAACTTGGAAATTATTGGCATCATTTTCTTTCACAGTAAGGAGTCTATCCCTACCCTTTCCACTAAATGATAGCCATAGGATAGCAGCCCACTGCCTTTGAGGGACATCCTGTACAACACAGGCCCTCTCAAGTGCAGCAAACCACTTGTTAATGTCATCCCCCTCCTTATAAGGGGGAACTATCTTGTGCAGATTCCTGGAATCATGCTCTTTTGCAGGATGACTATGGGGAATACTGCTGCTGCCACCATGGGTATCTAAACCCAACTTCTGTCTTTCCTTCTCTAATTCAAAAGACTGTCTATCCAAATCCAGCTGTTGCTTTTTAAGCTTCAGTCTGGTTTGTTCCACCCTCAACTTATTGAGTTCCCTCTCTAACATTCTGTCATCAGGGTTGGTGGGAGGGACATTTCTAGAAACAGAGCTATGATGGGAATGAACAGAAGGAGACCTGTCCCTTACAGAAGCCAACTTAACAGCTTGGTTTACAGAAACATTACTACCAGTATGGTGAGAATAAATGCTTTTGCTATGATGTGAGACAACACTATTTCCTTGGTGTGGCTCATCATCATTACCATCTATGCTAGATTGTCTAGTAATGGGCAGGCTAGGAAGTTTCTTTCCTGAATCTTTTCCTGGGGGAGTCCCTGAATCAGATTGGGAACTATTAGGTACTTTTTCAACAGATGGGCCACCTCTGGCCTTATCCTGTTCTCTAAGCATGTTAATTAACTGTTCCAAGGCAGGATTCTTCCCTACACTCAAACCTCTCTCTATACAGAGACTCCTTGCTCTTTTCCAGCTAAGGTTGTCATATGCAAGTTTGGACAGATCAACACCTTGGCCTGTGCCAGACATTTTTTTGAGAGAGTTAAAGTGATAGAGAAAGAGACAAAAGTTTTCAGAACTTTTTGGAAAGACAGAAAAAAAACTTTTTAAACTTTTAAGAACTTTTTGAAAGTTTAGGAGTACTTTTCAGCACTTAGAAAAGAGTGAAAAGAGGAAATGCAAAACTTTTTGGCTATGTGTATATACACTGACCTTGTTTTGTATATTTTTCTCTTATGAAAAGTACAATGACAAGAGTGGTAAGTAGTCTCAAGCACTTATCCCACCACTGCACAACCAATGTAGGAGGCTGGACTGGCTTGTAGTGAGTACCAAGGGGTACTTGCACCTTGCACCAGGCCCAGTTATCCCTTATTAGTGTATAGGGTGTCTAGCAGCTTAGGCTGATAGATAATGGTAGCTTAGCAGAGCAGCTTAGGCTGAACTAGGAGACGTGTGAAGCTACTACAGTACCACTTAGTGTCATATGCACAATATCATAAGAAAACACAATACACAGTTATACTAAAAATAAAGGTACTTTATTTTTATGACAATATGCCAAAGTATCTTAGAGTGTACCCTCAGTGAGAGGATAGGAAATATACACAAGATATATATACACAATAGCAAAAATATGCAGTATAGTCTTAGAAAACAGTGCAAACAATGTATAGTTACAATAGGATGCAATGGGGAAACATAGGGATAGGGGCAACACAAACCATATACTCCAGAAGTGGAATGGGAACCACGAATGGACCCCAAACCTATGTGACCTTGTAGAGGGTCGCTGGGACTATTAGAAAATAGTGAGAGTTAGAAAAATAACCCTCCCCAAGACCCTGAAAAGTGAGTGCAAAGTGCACTAAAGTTCCCCTAAGGACAAAATAGTCGTGTTAGAGGAATAATGCAGGAAAGACACAAACCAGCAATGCAACAACTGTGGATTTCCAATCTAGGGTACCTGTGGAACAAGGGGACCAAGTCCAAAAGTCACAAGCAAGTCGTAGATGGGCAGATGCCCAGGAAATGCCAGCTGCGGGTGCAAAGAAGCTTCGACTGGACAGAAGAAGCTGAGGTTTCTGCAGGAACGAAAAGGGCTAGAGACTTTCCCTTTGGTGGACGGATCCCTCTCGCCTTGGAGAGTCGTGCAGAAGTGTTTTCCCGCCGGAAGGACGCCAACAAGCCTTGCTACATGCAAATCGTGCGTTTGGCGTTTTTGGACGCTGCTGGGGCCCAGGAGGGACCAGGAGGTCGCAAATTGGACCTGCAGAGAGAAGGGACGTCGAGCAAGACAAAGAGCCCTCACTGAAGCAGGTAGCACCCGGAGAAGTGCCAGGAACAGGCACTACAAGGATGCGTGAAACGGTGCTCGCCGAAGTTGCACTAAGGAGTCTCACGTCGCCGGAGACCAACTTAGAAAGTCGTGCAATGCAGGTTAGAGAGCCGTGGACCCAGGCTTGGCTGTGCACAAAGGATTTCCGCCGGAAGTGCACAGGGGCCGGAGCAGCTGCAAAGTCGCGGTTCCCAGCAATGCAGCCCAGCGAGGTGAGGCAAGGACTTACCTCCACCAAACTTGGGCTGAAGAGTCACTGGACTGTGGGGGTCACTTGGACAGCGGCGCTGGATTCGAGGGACCTCGCTCGTCGTGCTGAGAGGAGACCCAAGGGACCGGTAATGCAGCTTTTTGGTGCCTGCGGTTGCAGGGGGAAGATTCCGTCGACCCACGGGAGATTTCTTCGGAGCTTCTGGTGCAGAGAGGAGGCAGGCTACCCCCACAGCATGCACAAGCAGGAAAACAGTCGAGAAGGCGGCAGGATCAGCGTTACAGAGTTGCAGTAGTCGTCTTTGCTACTATGTTGCAGGTTTGCAGGCTTCCAGCGCGGTCAGCGGTCGTTTCCTTATCAGAAGGTGAAGAGGGAGATGCAGAGGAACTCGGCTGAGCTCATGCATTCGTTATCTAAAGTTTCCCCAGAGACAGAGACCCTAAATAGCCAGAAAAGAGGGTTTGGCTACCTAGGAGAGAGGAAAGGCTACTAACACCTGAAGGAGCCTATCACAAGGAGTCTCTGACGTCACCTGGTGGCACTGACCACTCAGAGCAGTCCAGTGTGCCAGCAGCACCTCTGTTTCCAAGATGGCAGAGGTCTGGAGCACACTGGAGGAGCTCTGGACACCTCCCAGGGGAGGTGCAGGTCAGGGGAGTGGTCACTCCCCTTTCCTTTGTCCAGTTTCGCGCCAGAGCAGGGGCTAAGGGGTCCCTGAACCGGTGTAGACTGGCTTATGCAGAATTGGGCACATCTGTGCCCAACAAAGCATTTCCAGAGGCTGGGGGAGGCTACTCCTCCCCTGCCTTCACACCATTTTCCAAAGGGAGAGGGTGTCACACCCTCTCTCAGAGGAAGTTCTTTGTTCTGCCATCCTGGGCCAGGCCTGGCTGGACCCCAGGAGGGCAGCTGCCTGTCTGAGGGGTTGGCAGCAGCAGCAGCTGCAGTGAAACCCCAGGAAGGGCAGTTTGGCAGTACCAGGGTCTGTGCTACAGACCACTGGGATCATGGGATTGTGCCAACTATGCCAGGATGTTATAGAGGGGGCAATTCCATGATCATAGACATGTTACATGGCCATATTCGGAGTTACCATGGTGAAGCTACATATAGGTAGTGACCTATATGTAGTGCACGCGTGTAATGGTGTCCCCGCACTCACAAAGTTCAGGGAATTGGCTCTGAACAATGTGGGGGCACCTTGGCTAGTGCCAGGGTGCCCTCACACTAAGTAACTTTGCACCTAACCTTTACCAGGTAAAGGTTAGACATATAGGTGACTTATAAGTTACTTAAGTGCAGTGTAAAATGGCTGTGAAATAACGTGGACGTTATTTCACTCAGGCTGCAGAGGCAGGCCTGTGTAAGAATTGTCAGAGCTCCCTATGGGTGGCAAAAGAAATGCTGCAGCCCATAGGGATCTCCTGGAACCCCAATACCCTGGGTACCTCAGTACCATATACTAGGGAATTATAAGGGTGTTCCAGTAAGCCAATGTAAATTGGTAAAAATGGTCACTAGCCTGTTAGTGACAATTTGGAAAGAAATGAGAGAGCATAACCACTGAGGTTCTGATTAGCAGAGCCTCAGTGAGACAGTTAGTCACTACACAGGTAACACATTCAGGCACACTTATGAGCACTGGGGCCCTGGGTTACCAGGGTCCCAGTGACACATACAACTAAAACAACATATATACAGTGAAAAATGGGGGTAACATGCCAGGCAAGATGGTACTTTCCTACAATGACATCCTGAAGTGCCATGATTCTATCAGCACTTGCATCCACGGAGACGACTTTGTCTATTCCATAAGGGTCTCAACTCTTGCATTCATGGAGACGCCTTTGTCTATTCCATAAGGGTTTCAACTCTTGCATGCACAGAGATGCCGTTGTCTATTCCATAAGGGCCTCAACTCTTGCACACATTGAGATGCCTTTGTCTATTCCATAAGGGTCTCAACACTTGCATTCATGGAGACGCCTTTGTTTATTCCATAAGGGTCTTAACACTTGCATTCACGGAGACGCGTTTGTCCATTCCATAAGGGTCTCAACTCGTGCATCCACGTAGACGCCTTTGTCTGTTCCATAAGGGTCTCAACAATCGCATCCACTAAGACGCCTTTGTTTATTCCATAAGGGTCTCAACACTTGCATTCACGGAGACGCCTTTGTCTAAATGTATAATTGAATGTTAATGCTGTTATGAACAACTATATACACATACATGCTTAACCATTTTTCCTTTTCAGATCTCTCTCCCCCTGCTCTTCCCTACCCTTTCATTGAGAAGCCTGGGGATTCTGATGCTGTTGGTCCCAACCTGTGCCAAGAAAGAGGTGCATGGTAAGCACTTCGGTTTTCTTTTGCCTCATCTGGTGCCAAAAGAGTAGTATGTGGCAAGCACTGCTCACAACTTGGAGGGAGAGCATGTTGAATGTTCTACTTGCACAAGAGCTGCACTTAGGACCAGCGTGCCCCTTGTTCTGTTTCACCCGGCCGAAGTGTGGATTGAGCCGTTTTCAGCAACCAACGCATTGCTGCATTATTGGCCTGGGATTTCTGATTCAGGCCAATGGAGGGTTGCGTGGCTGAGCAGGGACAGCAATAGGAAGCACGACTGCTGCACCATGCGTTCGCGGCAGCTGCCTACAAGCACTCTCGTCCTGAAGGAGATTCCGGGAGTTCTTCCTATTGTGGGTTCAGCTGTGGATTAGCAGCAGTCCGAGAAGCCCTGGTGGGTTCCAGACACTCTGCAGCCTCAGACTGGGAAAGGCAGCTGGGAGTATGCTTGGTGTGTGTGGGACCCAGCGAGATCTCTCTGCCAAAATTTGCAGTGTGGCATCTTCCCCTCGTTGGACATACCTCAGAGCCGTTGGACTTTGGTGGTAGGACAGGTTGAGTCCTCAAGGAGGCCCCGATTTAGGTTTTCCCTAGACACTGTTTGCTTAACATGTCATGTGTAATAAGCACGCAGGTGCCTGTAAATCCTTCGATTGTTGTTGGGTTACCGTATCCCTACTTGTAGGAGTGCAGGCGTGCCTTTATGCTACTTTGGGAACTTAAATTACTGCATAATCTGTAGGAGAAGTGCAGGTGAGCTTTATTTAGGTGTCAACTGCATCTGAGGTAACATATGGTGATTCGCCTGTGATCTAGTTCTAACCAAACTACCCCATTTTTGTGCCCTGAAGTATTGATGTATGTCCTGTTTGTGCCATATACTGACAGGATGATGAATACTCCTTCAGGAGCTGTATAATGTGCACAGTAATATTTTCTGTCATGATGTTTTACAACTTAACAGCCGCTCTTTTATTACATGCATTATATGTTTTTGACAATTGCCTAGTTGGCAAAGTAATCACTGATTTAGTGCACAGAGACCAAAGGCCAACAAATGAACTGAAATTAGTTTTGGTCTATAGTTTATGTATACTATATTTGATATTTTTATATAATAATGTGTGTGAAGTCTCTTTTGTGGTGTGCTTATTGTGTCACTGGTGTGTGTGTTGTGCAAACGCTTTACACATTGCCTCTGGGATAAGCCTGACTGCTCTGGCCAAGCTACCAAGGGGGTGAGCTGGGGTTATCTTGGTTGTGTAACTTACCCTGACTAGAGCTGTGGGTTCTGCCTGACTTAGGTGCATATCCTAGCTAGCCAGAAACCCCATTTCCAACAGGGCTGTACCTGTTTTGTTATCAAAACTCATTTGACACATTGACTATGCTATGCTGTTGTATATTTTTGATAAAACGATAAATAATGTTTTTTTTAACCATATTTACTTGCAGCAACATATAGGGGCCTATTTACCAAAGCATAAAATACTACTCCAGTTAGGATGGCCACTTGAATCCTTATCAACATGGAAAAAAAGTTTTCATTCATTGGCTTTCATGCAACAACCTCATACACATTCTGGGAATTATAGTCTTGGTTCATTTCCACTGGACTAATAAGACTAACACACCTTATAGCAATGGTTAGTTAGTTAAAAGCCCAAGCCTGGAAATGTTGTTTGTAGAGACATGAACTGAGGTGGTAACTCCAACTTCAGTACTCCTTCACATATGTATTTCTCTAGCATGCTGGCAGAGCTGTGCCTACACCTGTCCTATGTACTATACACATAGGTATATGCTTTTAGTAAATGTGGGGGGTAAAACAAGAAGTGGAAAACGGGTAATATGTTCTACAAATCTGGGGAGTTTCAGGAAAAAATAAGGAGGGGCACAAGGAGGGTCATACAAATGCCACAAAACACCTACAAAAGTATTTAAGACCAAAGTTGTACCCACCTGTGCTTCAGAAGTACGGCTGACCAAAAGGGCACAGCTTTACTCCTGTCAAGTCTGGGGGTAAGTCATATACAATACATGGCCTTTCATTAGTACTACAAGGGGATGTTATCAAAGTCAAATGAGCCAGGGAATACCTACACAATGTAAAGAATACACATTTGAGCAAACATAGCTAGCATTATTAGAGACAATAAGCCTTCATATGCATTAAAAATAGATAGTAATGCACAATGGAAATCAAGTCATACCACACCTATCACTAGGTGAAACTCACTTCAACATTAACCACTGACAGCCTGTCCACATAAAGAGCAGTACACATCCCAAACCATTTTTTCAGCAAGTGATTGAATGCCTATTCTTGCCTTGCCCCTCAATCTGAGGAACAGTTACTTGAGATGGAGAGAGAGAGAGAGAGAATATAAAACCAGAACATCAACATATTTGGTATGTCCAGGCAAGCAGTAGTGGCTTGATGCTACTTAGCTCCTGATGTGATCCTTGACACGGTTACAAATTAGGATCAGGATCTCACTTCATCTACATCCATCTCCAAGGCTACCCTTGAACATTCAAAATCCACTTCCCAGCTACTGGATAATTCCAGAGGGACAGTGGGGACACCGTGGGCATCTTACAGGCAAGCCATTCACAGTGCTAGTGGCGGGTACTGAGGTGAATCCCCAGTCGAGTGCAAAAGTTTATTTTCATGTCACAGTCCTGGCAGAAAGACAGCAAGGAGCATGGGATTTCAAATGCCATTATAGAAGTCCCTCAGTATTTCTGTGCAATTGATTGTAATGTAATATTTCAATTACGCAGACAAAGGAAACACAACTTCTGTGACAGACACCACTGGTACTCCTTCAACATGCAAACTGTCTGCTAAGCTAGGGATTCCTACAGTGATGGGTGCACAAGTTGCAGCTACTTTTCTGACATTGTGCTCTTTCACATCAACTGTTTGCTGAGGATTTCAGTGATATGCAGTTACTAGGCAAGTTTAACTACCTTACACTCTAACTGAATATGTGCATGGAGGATGGATTCACACAGATATTCACTCATGTGCCAGGTAGGCCAACATTAAATGCATGCGTGCATAGAATGTCTGTTGCATTCTAGAGATAACCCCACTCAAAACAAATATAATTTGTCTTTTTTCCAGGTGATGCTGGACATGCCCTTGCTCTCCATCTCCTCCTCTCCCCCCTCTTCCCAACTCCAACCACACAGTCTCAACACGGCACACACACGTGTGAACTTTCACTGAGCATTCTCAGCACCTGGAAGTTGTATTTCAGATGTCATGTTCAACACGGGGGGAGAGATTTTCTCCAGCACTCCTCAGAAGTAGTGCTCAAGATATTTGTAGCCTTTTGTGTGTTGCAGAACATCGCCACACAATGGAGATTGCATGTAGAACCTAACACTGATTTTTGGCACCATCAAAGTTTCCAGGTTGGGACACCATACAGAAGTCATGGTCTGCAGGTACTTGGTATTGTTACTACACTTCACATGAACTGTTATCTTGGTTACTGCAACCCATTTCGATGAACAGTGTTGGGTCATTGATGAATGGTGAACTATTACATTTTTCACATATGCCTTCTTTTTTTACAAAAAGTCTTTATTAGCAAAGGATGAGTATTACAACATATACAATGTACAAGCAAAAGAGACACTGAGAGCATAAAGTACTGCAATGCACAAAGTGTGTGGTACAAGGTATAACATCCTCTTTCTGTCTATAGCAGCGATAGTCAATATAATCTAGTAGAACAACAATCTAAGGTCAATTCCAGGAGTGAAAAAGCAGGAAACAAGTATACTATACTATTAAATATTGGAGTGAAAATAGATATAAATTGTGGAGATGATTGGAAGAGGGAAAGGGTAGGAAGGTGGAAGAAGCACCAGTGAAATATGGGTTCTGTTTAAATCAACAATATACTGTTATCATCCAGGTTTACAGTGAGATGTTTATATACATTGACACCCAGCAACAACCTCTAAGTTCCCATCTCAGAATATAATCCTTAGACAACTTAGTACTGATTCAAACTCATTCATCATTATACCTATCAACAACCACTGTCTCGATATATTAAGTTGTTCTACACATACATATGTGAGTGGCTTAAGCCAATAATCACCATCCTTTGAGATATCCGTTGTCCAGTACTGATGTATCAAAAACATCTGGGAGTTTATCCTGATCTTACTTGCAAGGAGGGATCAGAAATGAAAGGTCAATAAAGGGATGTACAGCAGGTGGATCAGTAAACATGTATGCTATGACATTGAAGAGTTTGTTGTGGGATGCATCAGTTATAGGTGAAAAGTGTCATATGATAGTAGAGTACAGTGCAATTTTCAAGCTTTGTTACTGCATTTCCAGAATAGGTAGGAAGGGGACCCATATTTGCTCTAAGCTGTTCCTTTTTTCTTCAATTGTACATATGATTCTTTCCCACTGGACTATTTTACTAATTCCAGTAACCATTCATCTGTAGTAGGGACAAAACGTTTTCTCCAGTAACGGAGAATTCTATTTCTTGCAAACCATTAGAGATGTTGAAATGTACTAGTCTGTATTTATGGTAATGGCCCGGTATGCTGATCGGATGGTCTGAAAGGCTTCTGCATGAGTTAGTTCCATCCCTGTGGGCATTCAGAAGGTTTGCAAGTCTGGGCAACTCCAGAGCATATTCAGTAGGCCATAACATGTCTGATCACATCTCCAAAATTTTGAATGAGCCAGGAGACTTGGTTTCTATTTGGGGATCAATAGCTCATTAGTAGTATTTTAAAATATTGAAATGTAAGTCTCGCCTCTGTCACAAGTCTGTTTTGTGACAGTGGTAGGAGAAGAATAACTACTGTCCAATGGAGTATTGCCAATCCAGGGCACTTAGCCATATTTTTCTAATTAATATTTTGATAGGTTTGGTGAAAAGTAAGTACCCCATAAAATCCGGATATCACAGCTCAGTAGAGTATGTATACTGGAACAACACATACGAATATCATGCATGGCTTTAACAATTCAGTCTCAACAATGACCGCGTCTTTACCATGCATGCCTTTACAACAAATTTCACTGTAAAAGCATTTTGGTAAAGGAACATGCATGGTAAATTCTACCCCGCCCTGCCCCTTCACCCTGATACCATACTCCACCCCAGCCCTTAAAACTGATGCTTCCATCCCCTGCCCTGAGCCCTACAATAACCCTGACCTGTCCTAAAATGCAAGACCCCCACAACCCCGACCCCTAAAACCTACCCCACCCTGTCCTAAAAACGACCCTGACCCCCTCCCCGCCTTGAACCCTAAAACCTGCCCCGTCCTAAAAACTACCCTGATCCCCCCCACCCTGAACCCTAAAACCTAAAACCTACCCCAACCTGTCCTAAAAAAAATACCTTACCCTTCCACCCTCGCCCTGTACCCTAAAACGTACCTTGCAATGTCCTGAAAACTACTCGCCCACACCGTGAACCCTAAAACCTACCCCAACCTGTCCTAAAAAAATACCTTACCCTTCCAACCTCGCCCTGTACCCTAAAACCTACCTTGCAATGTCCTGAAAACTACCCACCCCCACCCTGAACCCTAAAACCTACCTGCACTGTCCTAATAACAACCCCAACCCCCACCCCTTCCCTGAACCCTAAAACCTACCAGCTCTGTCCTAAAAACAATCCCAAACCCCACCCCAACTCTGAACCCTAAAACCTTCACCAACCTGTCCTAAAAACTACCCTGACCCCCACCCACACACTGAACCCTAAAACCTACCTCACCCTGTCCTAAACACTACCCTTACCCCCACCCTGTACCCTAAAACCTACTCTGCACTGTCCTGAAAATACCCCAATCCCCACACTGCCACTGTGAACCCTAAAAGCTACCCACCAAGTCCTAAAAACTACCCTGACCCCTGCCCTGTACCCTAAAACCTTACCTGCACTGTTCTAAAAACTACCCCAAACCCTCAATCCCCCACCCTGAACCCTAAAACCTGTCCTGAAAACTACCCTGACTCCCTAGCCTGGAACCCTAAAACCTACACTGCACAGTCCTAAAAACTACTCTACTCATCTGCCCCCACCCTGAATCCTAAAACCTACACCACCCTGTCCTAAAAACTACACTGACACCCTACCCCTGCCCTCAACCCTAAAACCTACCCTACCCTGTCCTAAAAACTACCCCATCCCCCACCCCCATCCTGAATGCTAAAACCTGTCCTGTACTAAAAATGACCGGACCCCTTACTCTAAAACCTACCCCAAAAAATGACCCCAACCCCCTGCCCTGAACCCTTAAATCTACCCCGCCCAGTCCTAAAAACTACCCACCCAACCCATAAAACCTACCACACCTGTCCTAAAAGCTAGCCCAATCCCCCCACCCTGAACCCTAAAACCTACCTTGTCCTGTCATAAAAACTACCCCTATCACCCTGCCCCTGCGTGCTGTCCTAAAAACGACCCGACCCCTCCACCATCGCTCTGAACACTAAAACCTACTCTGCCCTGTCCTAAAATCTACCTGACCCTCTGCCCACACCCTTTACCCCAAAACCTACCCCACCCTGTCTTAAAGACTACCTGTCCTGCAATCCTGTCCTAAACACTACCCCCAAACCTGGCCCCACTTACCTCTCTCTTCTCTGCTCTCTGCTCCTTCCTGTTCCGCCCGGACACCTAGACCGCTTTCTCTGCCATTACCATACATATGCATAGTAAATGCATGTGTGGTAAACACATGCATAGTAAACGCATATTGATGGTAATGGCAGTATGCTCAATGCATAGCGGTGCATTGCCCCGTTGTAAGTGATGTTTTCCCTCAATAGATGTCCTATGTCCTCAAGTACCTCAGGATTGCGGATGTGAATAGTTCTGCCAGCAGTAGTCCCAATTGGCTTCTCATTCAGTATAATAACTATCTTTAAAGCCAAAGGTATTCATGACCTAGACTAAAATCAGTACACAGTGACTGAACATTTGTAAGTGTTCCATCTGTGAACAGGTGATCTGAAAGAGAAATCCTTTTGTTGTGCCATTCTTTCCTCTGTAATGACTCACAATCTAGTTAGAGGTCAGCATTGTGCTATATGGCACAGAGCTGTGAAGTCAAATATTCAATTTGCACAACTTATATCTAGATATCTATTCAAAGGACATTCACCATATCATTGGATTGTTCGTGGATGGTGGAAGAATTTTGTAAGGTATACTGACAGCATATCTTTGGGACATTTTAACATGTGGTGCTTGATCTCAAACTGTGCTAGTCAGTGGGCTGTTTGAGGGAGGAAGCATGCCAGTTCACATAGGTGGTTGGCATGGTAGTGTGACTCAGTGTAACAAAGTCTCAGAACCCCAGATGTGGTATGCATCTAAAGTTTTAAAGTTTTGGAGTTTCAGCCTGGGTCTTTCAACACTCAAATATAGGCTATAATGTTAGCAGTAATGTATTTAGGCCCATATTTATACTTTTTTAGCACCTCATTTGCGTCATTTTTTTACGCAAAAACAGAGCAAACTTACAAAACACAATTATATTTTGTAGGTTTGCGCCTTTTTTACGTCAATAAATGACACAAATGTGGCTCTAAAAAAGTATAAATATGGGCCCTAGTGTGTCTCTACACACAAGTTCTGGTAACTGCTCAATGTTCTGAATCCCAGCACACAATGATAGTTTTAAGTGAGACGTAGCGGGTTAAGGTGTTAATTTGCACGCTGTCAAGGGATCAAAATTGTCACGTACCATTATTTCTAGATCTCTATTAATAAGGATTAAATATGTTAGCCACTTGGGCACCCATTTCATACCATATTTATTTGCATATTTTTCTGAAATGCTAATATACTGGAAGTTATTTAAGAGCTTTACAGAGAAGTTATATATGCAGGATATTTTACTTTTGCAACCAAAAATGAGGGAGATGAAAAGAGAAGTGGAGGAAAGATGGATGAATCAAATGGCAAGGTAGATGTGTCAATAAAGAGAAGAGGCTGCCGAAGAGAGAGAAGTAGTGACATTGTAAAAAGAATAAGCAATTTACAGAGTAGAAGGGACATTAAACAAGAGACAAACAAATGGTTAAACAAATTTAAATCAGATAACCCTAAGGTAAATTTTATTTAGGTTCAGTCATGTCATATCTTTGGAGGCCCAATTTAGTGCTCCAGTGGGTCATATTTACCCCAATTGATTTTATAGCCCAAGAGCTGTGAGGATGTATGTACTCAGAATATCATTGTGGGAAGAAAAGACTTCTGTATGCTTAAAGGGAGCCTGTTGTCAATTGTACCTCCCATAAGTTTTTAATATATCTTTTATTGCATTCATAACAAATATCAATTGAATTACGAAAATGGACCCCAACAAAAATTCTTAATCCCCCTCCCCCTGTCGTGCACTTAGTACCGCAATTACAGTTCTTGATATGACAGATGACTGTGACCAGACAGCGATTCGCAGTCCCACGTTAATTTTGTGGTGATTGTGGTTATCTGTTCAAAGTCTGAGTCAGTAGTAGAAGTATCGTCCTCTGAGGAGGGAGAGTATATGGTTCTTAGGTTTTCCAACATTGACTCCCATTGTGTGGCATTGTCTCTAGGTCTTTGTCCCTTTAATGGGGTTGGTGAGAATGATGTGTCCGTGCAGGTAGATATCTTCCTGAATACTTCTGCCCAATATGGATTGATTTGTGGGCAGTTCCACAACATGTGCATTAAGTCTGCTGCTATTTTAGCACATCAGGGGCAACTGGAGTTGTTAGTGTTGTATAGTTTGGATTTTACTTGGGGTGTTAAGTAGGCTCTGTGAAAAATATATATATTTATCAGTTTGAATCTTGCGTTTCTAGATATGGAGTAAACGAGTGAGGTAATCCTAGCCCATTGGTTGTCGTCCAGGATAGTGTCCAGGTTTGCCTGCCATTTGGATTTGAGTTTGTTCAGTGGTAAACATGTGCTATTCTGTATGGATTTATATATTCCTGAGATCAACCCCTTTTGATCCCCTATTGAGCATATGAGGCTGCAGCCTCCGTGAGTAGGCGGTTCGCATGATTTTGTGCCCCATAATTTTTTAATAGTTCTAATTAAGGTACGGTGGGTGAGAAACATGCCAGCAGGGAGGGTGAATTGACCTTGTATTTCTATATAGGAGCTTAGTTTTCCGCCATTAAATAAGTCTCCTAGTTTTGTGATATTACATGCTATTAATTTGTTAATGTCCATAGCGATAGGGCTCCTAGGAAGGTGGTTTAAGGATATCAGGGGAACTTCAGGCGCGTAAGGGGTCTTGGTGTGGGTGCGTTTTAGGCTCTGTTCCCAGCAGTGTCTCGTTGCTTCCCACTCTATCGGGAGTAGTTGTTTTGATTTTCTGGGGTTCACTAGAATACCTAAGGGGCAGTTTAGTGGCAATTGCAAGTCTTTTGTGACTGGGGTACTAGTAATTAATTTTGCTAACCATTGCAATTGCCCCACCCAGTAGTAAAATTTCTAGGTCTGGGACAGCTAGGCCTCCTTCTGTGGTGGGTCTTTGAAGAGTTCGGAGTGCTATTCTGTGCCTGTTAGGTCCCCAAATGAAACTCGCAGGTAAAGACACTATGGGGGTCATTCCGACCTCAGCGGTCTTTTTTCCAGACCGCCAAGGCCGGGGGAGACAGAATACCGCCATTGCCGGCGGTATTCATGCCTCCCTATTCCGACATTTCCGCTGGCCCAGCAGACGGTAACAGCATTACCGTCCGCTGGCCCAGCGGAAATGGCACATCAACATTGCCGCAGTAGCACCCGTCGTGCATTTCACTGCCCGAAATTCGGGCAGTGAAATGCGCGACGGGGCTACGTCTGAGGGCCCCTGCAATGCCAAGTGCATGGGCAGTGCAGGGGCCCCGTGCGTCCCCTTACCGCCAGCCTTTCCATGGCGGTGTCTACCGCCATGGACAGGCTGGCGGTCGGGGACTCATAATCCCCAGGGCAGCGGTGCTTGCACCGCTGCCCTGGGGATTATGCCCGCCAGGCGGAAACCTAGCGGGAAAATGGAGGGGCCGGCGGTATGGCCGTGGCTTTTGCGCCACGGTCATACTTGCTGCCGGGACACCGCCAGCCTGTTGGCGGTGTTCCCGCCAGCAATCCGCCGGTCGCCAGGGTCGGAATGATCCCCTATATTTTTTAACACTGCTTTCGGGATTATTAGTGGGATAGTGGAGAAACAGTATAGTAGTCTTGGTAATGCTATCATTTTGAGTAGGGCAATCCTCCCAAAGACTGTTAGGGGCAGGGTGCTCAGAAGTGCATATTGGCCTTTATTCCCCTGATTGTTCTATGAATATTCTCCTCTAATAGGTCATCCATCTCGTGGTAAATGTTAATTCCTAGATATTTAAATGTATTTGGAGACCAGGGTAGACCTTTAGTATCTGTGGGAACTGGAGTACCTTTTATCAATGGAAATATGGAAGATTTTCTCCAATTGATTTGAATTCCTGAGGCTAATCCGAAATTTTCTAAGCATATCAATTACTCCAGGTAGTTCAGTTTCTAGGTTCTTAAGAAAAAGGAGCATGTCGTCTTCGTAAAGGGCGACATAATGTGTCCAACTATTAATTGCGATACCCTCAAAGTATTTTTTTAGATCTAGCTTTTTGAGCAAGAGGCTCCACTGCTAACGCAAACAGGAGGGGGGATAATGGACAGCCTTGCATGGTCCACCTACCCACTGAAAAAGGGTCAGATATTGTGATGCCTGTGCGCACTCTAGCTGTGGGATTGGTATATAATAGCTTTGTCCATCGGGTGAAGCCTTCGCCCAGTCCAAGTTTTAACATGACCCATTCTAGGTAGTCCCATCTAAGGCAATCAAAGGCTTTTTCTATGTCTATTGATACTATTGCTGCATGAGGCATAGATGAGGGCATCGAGTGCAGAACCAAAATCAGGCGTCTAATGTTCTGCGCTGTGCTGCGCTGAGGAATAAATCCCGATTGGTCTTGGTGGATCAGTGAGGACATGAAGGGTAAGAGTCTGTTAGCTAAGATCCGGTTTAGTATTTTATAATCTAGGTTTAACATGGACAGAGGGCGGTAGGAGCGGACATCTGTGGGTGGTTTATCTGGCTTCAGTAAAGGGATCATTCTGGCCTCGTTGGTTGACTGGGGCAATCTAATATTATGCCAAGCCTCTGTATATAATTCACAGAGCTTTGGCGCTAGTATGTCCTGAAATAGTAGATAAAACTCCATAGGGAGTCCATCTGCTCCCGGGACTTTACCGCTCGCCATGCCTTGTATTGCAGTTTTGATTTCTGTAATTGCTATAGGGGCAGCCAGGGACTCGCATTCTACAGCTCCTATCTTGGGCAGAGCGAGAGCCTCCAGCTCCATGATCTGGGTGTTATTGATGATCTCACTAGGGGGTGCATATAATGTTGAATAATATTAAAAGAAGCAAGTGTTTATTTATTTTTGTCCGAGCGCTCTGTCACCTGGAAGTCTCTCAATTTTGACTATGATTGTTTGTTGTTTAGGGGGTTTGGGAAGCCATGCTAAAAGGGTGCCGGCTTTGTCCCCTTCAGCATGTTGTCTGCTTAGGTACTGCTTATAGTCAAAGCGAGAAATCCTAGAGTTCTCTTCAGATATTTTTGTTTTGGTTTCCTTAAGAAGGGGGGTTAGCTCAGGGTGTGCGGGGTGTCTGCGCTCAATGTCTCTGAGGGAGTCTTCAAGCCTTTTTATTTCGGATTCAATTGATTTTCGGACCCCAATACTCTCACCGATACAGTTTCCCCTGGTTACTATCTTGAAAGCTTCCCATTCGAGTGCTCTAGAGGTAGCTGTTCCTGAGTTTTGCTTAAAGTGTTCTTCAATGTTTTTGTGTAGTAGATGTTTGAATGCTTCGTCTCCGAGAGCCTCCGCTCTAAGACGCCAAGTAGGGATCAGTGGTCTCTCTCTACTCCATGTTAATGAAACTAATAGGGGATTATGGTCAGATATAGTGTGGCTCAGGTATTCGGCTGCTATCACCGTGATTTGTATTTCTGGGGATATTAATACAGTGTCTAATCTGACGTGTAGGTCATGTACTACCGAGTAATAAGAATAGTCCCTGCCGTGTGGGTTAAGTTGTCTCCAACAGTCCCCTACTTGCCAGTGTTGTTGCCATTCTGTAAATGCTTTAGCAGTTTTTACAGTTTGCGATTGTAATAGGGGAGGGTGCGATCTATCCACGTTAATATCAGCTATGCAATTGAAGTCTCCACCAATTATCTTTGGACCCGCCAGGGTTGGACCTAATTCCCGAGACAATCTATCAAAGAATTTCCTTTGTTCTAAGTTCGGGGCATACAGGCCACCGATGGTTATTTCCCTTCCATCTAGTCTTCCAGTGACCATAACATACCTCCCATCTTTATCTATGATTGTGTGCAGTGCTTGGAATGGTACTCCGGTGTGGAGCCACATCAGTACTCCGCTGGCAAACGCTGAATAACTATTGGCGAACGTTTGGCCTCTCCAACTTTTTTAAGTGCTGCAACCTCTTGTTCAAGTAGATGTGTTTCTTGCAATAGTGCTATGTGTACTCCCCTGCATTTGAGATAGTTATATACTTTATATCGCTTGGACATATTTTTTAGACCTCTGACATTCCATGTTATTATTTTATATTTTGAAGCCATATTTTGTGATATACAAGTTGTAGGCTGTGGGTGGGGAGATACCGTTGGTGTGTACTGGAATTATATTTATCTGTTAAGGGTCTGGATCGAGAGTTACTCATCGTTTTTAGGACTAGTGCACGAAATCCCCTTAAACCTACGTGAACGAACTTAAATCCCAACTCCCACTCCCCGGGACCGGTAACTAGAACTCTCCCCGTCCAAACCATTAACATTTCTAATCGAATAACCTATAGGTGGGTGGCGTGTCAGAGACCTAGAGCTCCGGTCCGAGCTGCTCCCGGGGCCCGGCTGCATTGTGGTTAGGTCCCTCTAAGTTCTGCTTGTACTACAATTTTGTCAGCTGGCAAAAGTGGACTTTGCTGGATATACGGTCGGTGACATTAGGTTTGCTTTACGTACTCACGGACAGTTCAAACTGCTCGCAAAGGGGTCATATAATTTCTTCTGAGGTTCCTGGCGTTATTTTAGGTAGGCTAATGGCAGTGTCCTGCGAGGATATCGACGAATCACCGCAATTAGAGTCAGGGTCTGATACACTGCCGGGGGTCCGGGATTGAGGGCGTTTCCCCCAGTCGGTGCTGCAGCCGCGTCCACTGCGTCTCGTCTTTCTTGGAGGGATTGTTGTCGTGGGGGGCTGCCTCTGTGACTCGCTTGAAGGATCTGCTGCGCTTCCTGTCTGGCTTGCGGAGGGTTCTGGAGGAGGGGGTTAAATTGGTGAGATTCAGGGTTTCCAGCCATTCCTCCACCAGCTGTGGTGATAAGAAGAAGTGCGCTTTGCCCTCATATTCCACTCTAAGTTTGGCAGGGAAGAGCATCGCATATTTTATACCATTCTCGCGCAGTGTGCGTTTGGATTCGTTGAAGGTGGCCCTTTGTGCCTGTGTTTCTTTGGTGAAGTCTGGGAAAATCATAACTCGTTGATTATTGCACGTGGTGTCGCCAAGTTGGCGTGATTGTGAAAGAATATAGTCTCTGTCTTTATAATGCAGCAGCTTTGCCACAATTGGTCGGGGTCTAGCTCCTGGAGGTGGTATCCTATTGGGTACCCTATGGGTTCTTTCTATTGCAAAAAAAGGATGAGAGGCCTTCTGTGGCTATTGTGTTTTTGATCCAGTCTTCCAGAAATGATCCCATGTTGATTGCTGAGGATTCTGAGCCTTCCGGTACTCCAATCAGTCTGAGATTGCTCCTGCGTGCTCGACTTTCCGCATCTTCTGCTCTAGTTTCCAATGTTTTAATCCGGGTGGTCAGATCCGCCAGTACTGTAGATGCAGATTGCTGTGTGAGGGTTACAGTTGCGAGGGCTTTTTCGTTCGTACCCACTCTATCTTTTAGTTTGCGATGATCATCTCGTAGTAATGAGAGGTCCGTTGATAAATTGTCGATTTTTTGTTCAAGTGCTTCACAGGATTCCTTAATGGCTAGAAGGACTGTGTCTAGTGTTGTTTCCTGAAGCGGCAGGTTTTCTATGGAGGATGGATTTGTAGGTTGGTTAGGGGGTTTCGCAATTGTTGACTCCGTTTGACTCTGTTCTTCGCGTTTTTTAGGATTCCCCACATTTAATACAGTTATTTGATTGGGAGATAGAGTGACTCTTCCGCTTTGTTGGGGGGAGTGCGAGTTAGTATTTTCGGCCTAGAGGGTCTTTCTAGCAATCCTTGGTTCTTTTTCCCTTTTCTGAGGCGAACAGGGTCGAAGGTGTCCTTGATTTCTTGCCCTGTTCAGGGTGAATAAGGGTGTGAGGGGTGCGTCTCCGCCTTCGGGCGCAGGGCTTCCTGTGCTTCTTGTTTGAAGCATGTGTCTAAGTCCCTAGTACGCAAACGGCCTGTGATCGCCCCTCAGGATATCTGCCGTGCTTGGGTGAGTGCTTAATGGGCATATAAAGGTTCTTCCTCGCGATCCGGCCCCCATCCCTGCTCTCTTCTCTTTGACCCGTCGTTCTCCTCTGGATTGCCAGAGCGATCATCCAATTCGGGGGGCCTCCCCCGCAGGCGAGGATCCCGCTCTCCTGGGTCCACTGCCTGACCGTTCTCAACACCGGGGATCGGTTAAAGGTCCCCTCGCTCCCCAGTCTATTCTGCCTTCGGTCCCAGCCCGTATATGGAGGTACCGGGTCGGGTGCACCGTCAGATATTCCTTTTCAGGGCTATTGAGCCGCCGGAGGGCCGCACTTTGTCCCCAGCCACGGCACCCCCCGGACAGAGTCTTCACCGGGGGGGGGGTGCCCTCAGTCAGCGGTTCAGCGAGGGTCCCTTTGCGCCCCCCCAGCCTTGGTGTTACTTCTGGGGTCCCCCCGAGCCGACCACAGCACAGCGCGCACACTCCTCGCAGCCACGTGCTTGAGAGGGTCCCCAGGTTGTCCTCGGCTGCTGCGATCTCTCACTCACCGGTCCCCTCAGGGTGCCATAAGGGGTCCAAACGAAGCGGGTGGGCTCCTCAAGAGACTGGGGGTCTGTTCGTCATTGATGCGGGGGTGACGACTCTCTGATTCCGTACTTTTCTTTAAGTGAAGAGCCGATCGTACATGGCTGCCATTTTGTTCCTCTGTAGTCGCTGGAGAAGTTTGTTCGTTTCTGTCAGCAGTCCCGACGAGATTTTATCAGAAGCGGTTCACTTGAACGCTACCCGCTTTCTGATATCGATTGTTCTGGTTTATTCTCAATTCTGGGGGGTTTTCAGTGTGATAGTGCTAGCCGGGCGTCGTTTGCCGCCCCGGAGCTTCGCTCTAAGCGTGCAGCTTCATTGGCTGCTGCCCACGCCTCCCATCGTTTTCCAAATGATGTAACATATTTGACAACCGTTCTAAGACCAGGAGGTAAAAGGCGAGATGACAATGTATTCCCTTGGGGTGCACCGCACAATCATTTCCCTATTCTCCTGGGCAGAAAATAGCAGTGTACTTAGGACAGTGCAGCCAGATCAGATTGAGGGGATGGGGTCCCAGGGCTGATCATCAGCTTGGTGAGGGGTTTGTTCATCCTCCCTCCCCTTAAAAACTAATACAGCTCTAGGATGTAGGGTCTCTAGGGCTTGTAAAAATTCAGGAAGGGGGGGAATGGTTGCCCCTCTCCCTTTTGTAAACTACCAGCCCTGGATGATGGTGTCCCTAGGGCTTTTTTAAGTGTGGGGAGGGGGGGGCTGCATGCCCCCTCCCTTATTAATGAATATACGCTGCCCCACACCCCTGCCCTGGCTCATCCTAGAAATGTTTTTAATCCACATGTTTAAAAAAAATAAAAATACTATGATTTTGCAGTAAAGTGTTAAAAAAATGTTTTTGGCCCCATGGCGGGGGTGGAACTCTCCATACAGCCTATGAGAGCAGGGTATCCCAACCATGCCCACTTTTTTAAAATACATTTTTGTGGGACATAGGTCTAAGTCCCAGAGTTTTAAAATGGCTGCCACCATATCTTTTTTGATGTGATGTCAGCCGATCAGATTTGATCTTAAATGCATCAGTAGATATCTACATATTTTAAACCTTAATTTCTCAAGAAATGCTGGACAGATTTACATCAAATCACAAAAAGCCTACATTTCAGAACCAAGATCTTGCTTTTTGCCAAATCTGGTATAATTCTGTTCAGCAGATGTGGCAAGGTTCAGGGCTGTTTTTGTTAAATGGTAGGGGGGACTGGTGGCCTCCATCCCCGTGCCTTTTTTGGCCCAGGGCCTAAAGTAAATTTTAATAGGACGGTGCCACACAACCCTCCTCCCTGAGCCTTTAAAAGGCCCTAGGGACCCCATTCTCCAGGGCCTTATGTAATGTAAGGGGGAGTTGACCTTCCCCTGGAGCCTAAAGTATATTTTAAGGGGAGGGGGGCTGCATCATACCCCTCACCAAGCCATTAAAAGGCCCTGGGAACCCCCAACCCCCAGAGCCACTACTTAACTTAATGGGGAGGGGGCCCTTCTGAGCCATTTTTGGCCTCATGGACCCCATCCCCCGGGGCCCACAGTATATTTTAAGGGGAGGGGGCAACATGACCCCCTCCCTGAGCCTTAAAAAGGCCCTGGTGACCCCACACCCCATGACAGTGTTGTATTAAATGGAAGGGGGTAGTGCGGCCCCCTCCTTGAGGCTTGTCTAGCTCCTTGGGGCCTCTTCTTATAATAGGTGGGTTCCCTGGAACCCACACAGAGGTACCCACCATAAACATATTATGGCCATGGGGGAGCCCCAGGGCCCCCACAGCTTCAGCTAGCTCTCCCGCATGCTGTGTGGGCCAGTATTGCTCCCAACAGGGGCACATTAGTGCAGACAGAGAAACTGATCAAAAATCTCCTCCCAGCCAGCAGGAGCATATCCAAAGCTCCTGCCTGCTGGAAGCAGGTTTTGTGTTTGCTCCTGTTTGGGTGGAGTTTTGAAAATGCTTCCGCCAGGCATGAGCAAACAAAAGTTTCACTTCTCACATCGGTTCAGGCAGGGAAACTTCTGTGTCATGAGGGTGTGCTCCGGGGGAAACAACAAGTGAGCCGGCTCACTGGAATGGGGTCCACAGGGGTAGAGAAAGGCTCAAGGAATGGGGTCTTGCACCCTCCTCCTCTTATGAAATGAGGTCTGTGTGTTGACTCCCTAGTGACTATAATGGTTCTGAGAGAGGGCTGCATGCCACCCCCCTTAATTAATGAAATTGGGCCCGGTCCTGCATTCTGTAGTCTGTTTTTGGGAGGGGGGTGTTTTGTCAAATATAGACTTTAAAAAAAACATTTGGCATCTTTGGGTTCTATCTATGATATCAAGGAGGGTCAGGGTATCCCTACCCTGCTCCCTAATATTTTTTTTAATTTGCTACTTCAGGACAGGAGATTAAGGGCCTGATTAAGACTTTGGGAGTCCCACCGCGGGACCGCCTAAGCTGCAGGGAAGACACCACCGCCATGGCGGGGATGTCCCCCCTGAGTGTATTACAATGTTCCCACCAGGCTGACGAGCGGGAACATTGTAATATGCATTCCTGCCTGGCTGACCGGAGGGAACAGTGCTAGGATATTTGCCTTTGGCTCCCTTGAGGGAGCCGATGCCAATATCCCAGCACTCCAGTACCCTCATAATGTGCACTGTTTGCAAAGCAGACAATGCGCATTCTGACGGAGCCGAGTGGGAGGGGCCTGCACTGCACTGCACATGCCATGAACATGGGCAGTGCAGGGTCCCCCCTGTACACCTCTGCACTGGCTTACCACCAGGCTTTTCATGGCAGGGTTCCAGTATGAAAAGGCCCGTATGAAAAGGCTGGCCGAAAGTGGGGTTGTAATCACGTCCATGGTGGGGCCATCCCCCTAAGTGTATTACAATGTTCTCATAGGGCTGACCAGCGGGAACATTGCAATACGCGTTCCAGCCCAGCTGACCACCGGGAACAGTGTTAGGATATTGGCCTCGGCTCCGTTAAGGGAGCCATGGCCAAAATCCTAGCACTACAGCACCCTTGTAATGAGCACTGTCTGCAAAGCAGACAATGTGCATTCTGACGGTGCTGGGCAGGAGGGTCCTGCACTGCCCATGCCATGGACAATGGCAGTGCAGGGTCCCCCCTGTAGCACCAGGCACTGGCTTTCCGCCAGGCTTCTCATGGCAGGGTCCCCATATGAAAAGGCTGGCGGAAAGTGGGGTTGTAATCAGCCAGGTGGTGCTGAGTTCAGAGCTGCCATGGCTGGGTACAAGCCCGACCGTCATCACCTCATCGAGATCTATGATTCTCGTGAGGATGACGATCTTCAGGCTGGCCTATCCACCTATGTTGTAATAGGGTGGTCAGACTGCCAAGGGCGTGGTAGTCCGACCGCCAACGCAAGTGTGGTGGTCTTTGGAACACCACACTCATAATGTGGCCCTAAGCCCCTGAGTCCTGTAATAGCTACCAGCAACATTTTTCTGATGTTGGTGGCAGTCAATCAGAGCACTCACTCCCATGGGATCAAATTGTCCCAAAGTAAAAAATCTCCCTAAGCCAATCAGAATGCTCCATTTTTAAATTGGCACTCCAGGAAGTGTTTCTCAAGCATCCAGGCCAACCGTCTACATATACAAATTTATTTGTAGTTCACCTTTTGAAAAACTACTGAATGGATTTACACCAAATCAGAAAAAGCACAATCTGCATACCAAGATCTCAGAGCTAGCTTCCTGCTAAATTTGGTGAAATTTCGTTCAGTAGTTTTGCAGTTTCAAATCAAATCATTAACATTTATAAAGCGCGCTACTCACCCGTGCGGGTCTCAAGGCGCTGTAGCCTTGACTAAAAAAGTCTATGGAAAATGCATGAGGATTTTGTGTATTGGAATGCCCCTTTTTTCTTGGTCCCCCACTTAATGAATCACCTGTAACCTTTCCATGCACAAACTAGGCAAAGAAGAGTACCTTTTTGGAAAGTTTCGTGTAAATTCTTCAAACTGTGGCAAAGGTTTTAGCAGTTATTAGCATCACAAAAAAGTATTTCCTAATATATATATATATATATATATATATATATATATATATATATATATATCTATCTCCTGTGAGAAGGTCCGGTGGGGCCAAAATGCGTTGGGAGAGACCACAATAAAACACTGTAATGGAGAGGAGTGTCTTAGCAGTTCTTATCTTGTGGAGAAGACATGTGTATTAATTTTAAGAGCATATCTGGAGCCCTGCTCATTACTGGTATATATATATATATATATATATATATATATATATATATATATATATATATATTTGGGCACCACATACCAGTAGATGTAAGCCAATAGGAACTCCTGCTGGCCCAGAACAAGACATTTCTGTGATTTGCTGGGGCAGTCACACTCATCATAGGGGTATGAAGCTACCCCTTCTACCACTCAAGTGGCCCTTACAAAACAGCACCTTCAGCTGCACTACTATTAATCCTCCTGCACTTAACTGCTTTCCAATCTGTGGGCAAGTGTAGGATTTGCTCCTGACAATCCGTGAGCCCTCATCCAGCATTCCAACCCAGCAGTGAGTATGCTACTTTGGCTGATTTCTATATGCACCTATTAAGGGTCAACAAGCGATCTCTCAGGATGTCAAATGGGTGGTGGTAGTGGTGAAGGTATAGTAAGAGATGCTGCATGACTAGCACAGAGAGCTCTGCTGCCGTATGACCTTCTGAGGTGCATCCATTTTGTCTTGTCTAGAGGCACCCCCCCCTTCCCAGGTGCTGCTGTTGTATTTCCCTTGATGACTTCCCCTTTTCCTCTAGAACTATCCCAGTGTGTCCAGAAACTCAAGAGGTATGTGGTCTTTCCCCACATTAGAAGATTCCTTGCCTGATGGTGGAGTTTCTGGTAGTGCTGATGTCAAACCACGAGGATTACAAGAAACGTTTAACCCAAAAGTAGCCAGCCTTTAGGAATTTTGAAATTTGGTTTGGAGTATGTTTCAGGACAATTTGAATATTGTTTGAATTATGTTCACTGGAGTGTGTAAATAGACTTGTTCTCTGGAGTTCCTGGTGCATTTCTTTACATTACAAACTTCCTCTAAGTTGACTTTTCCTCCTTAAGCTCAGGTACTATTCTTCCCTTCCCAAGGACAGTTGACTTTCATTCCAAATGCATTCCTTAATATCATTTTACTTCTACAAGACAGTTTTATATAACAAAATATATTTTTTAATATAACATGGGTGTGTCCTCACCATTTTCTTAGGATGTGAACATGCCTGTTGATCCATGTACTTATGCTGCTTTAAGGGTTATTGTTGAATGATTCAGAGTTTGTCACATATTGCTATGTTTAATTAACATACACCCATGCTCATGGCCAGATACACATGAGATAATACACATGTAAAAATACAGGTGTAAATGAAATTTATTAAAAGTGCAGATATAGTGGTGTGATGAGGTATGCCAGATGTTCTGGTGTGTTGTGTGAGGATTAGTCAGTAAGTGGTAGGTGATTTGCTCATGAGGCTGGTAGTTGCTGTCCACACCTATATCAAGCTATCCACATTCCAGGCTCAGTAATGCTGGGCCCACATTGGATGAAGGATGAGATTGTGGTATGGGAGCAGCAGGATTTGCAAGTGGGCTTTTGGTATGGTTTGTGGGTGGGATGTCCTTGCAGATTTGTTTTTGATCCCCAGTTAATTGAGGCATTTTTCTTGGCCATGAAGCATAAGATGGGGCCTATGCATAGGAGTCTGTATTATCTGAATTTAATGACATCTTGCATTCTTATTTCTTGACATCTAGAGATGCTCTCAGTACAGCTTCACAATGTCATGGTTACCTATTTTCCAAGACACAGGTCTGTCTACCCATAAGTCTTTTGAGCTATTCCAGGTTGATAGACATGTCATTCAAGGTCTCCCTCATTTGATGATATTTCTCCCACAAAGAAGATTGTTGTTGGACAAATTGATCCTCCTACAGAATAGGATATGCCCTGCCAATCCCTGTGTGGGGCTAACTGACACAACCAGCAGGTTGTCCATCATGTAGAGGGTTAATAACTGGGAGGTAGGGGGAAAGAGATTATTGAATGGGATAGAAGTATTTGCTCTCTCTCAGAAGACTAAGAGAAGATTGGAGTTGCACCTGGGTTAGAGGATTGAGCCAGGAGAGTAAAGTGAGATACTCATAGGCTGAAGGTGGAAGAAGGTGAGGTCTGTGGAGCTGGAGTTAGTATTTGTGGCTTTTGAGCTGTTGCTATGGTCATTGCAGTCTATAGAAGATTCCCATGAGGGAGAATGCTGGCTTGACGTGAGGTATTTAGAGATGTCTTCCAGGTGAGCCCATCAATCTCCTCGGTGGAGACCACAGAAATGGTTACTTGTTAAAGTATATGGTTTTCTCTCTGGATTGCACAGACATTTGTGAGAGGTGTATTGATGCATACTATGTATTTTCCTGTGGCAAGAGAATGGTAATATGAGCTGTAATAAACAAATTAAAGTTAGTGAAAAGGCCAAAACCATATTTACTTTTGGCCGTAGATAACTGAAACATAAAAGTTTAAGACAATTATATTAGTTGTTTATAGCATGAACATACATTAAGATTGTGTTTCTCGAGATTTTTAGCTTTGAGTTAAACTTTTAGTATAACATCCCATCATATGTAAAACCAATATGAACTTTATGTTATATTCTAAATAGGTGACCACCCTGCAAGGGGTTAGCAATAATTTACATCAAACACTAAGAACAGCGAAATCCAATTGGACCTTCATAAAAATTGACTGTCTTGTGGATGATTTTGTGGGCTATGCATAAGGCTTTAAACGTAATCCTTTTATGAATTGGTGGCCACTGCAATATCTCCAATGCTGGGTCTGCCGATTGAAAATTGTGAACTTTTATCAAAGTCCTTGTGGCAGCATTTTAGACTTCATGTAGCCTGCCAATATATATAGCGTGTTGTTTCCTACAATCAAGACTCCCATCTTATTTCCGTTCAGTTTTAAGCAGTTCCTTGCCATCCGATCTGTGACACTTATTAGGCGCTGCCCCAGCTGTGGCTCTATCAAGTTCAAACCAGGGCTAAGTGCCACAAAAATTTGTGTGTCATCGGCATAGGACACCAGGTCCAAACCAAATGTGTGAACAGTTTTTGCTCAAGATTGGACATAAATATTAAAGAGCATGGGGCTAAGGGATGGTCCCCGATGTACCCCATAGGTCAGAGAAAAAAACCTCTGATGAGAAGAATTCCTCACACACTGGGAAACTCCTATGTTCCAGAAATTCTGTCAGCCATTTTACTGCATACCCCCAATTCCTATTTCACTAATCCTTTGTAGTAGAACGTAGTGAGAGACCATATTGTTGAAGTAAGCCTCAGCAAGGCCTACTAGTGCAAGGGGTTCACCTTTCTCTGCACAAAGTGCTCAGACCATGTAGGAAGAAGTTGGCACAGGAACTGAAATAAAAAACAAAGTTTATTAAACCTCATGAGGTGGTACTACAGTTCAAACAGCACCCTCCAGTAATGTTTGAAGTAGCATACTGAACTGAGAGAGCATGGTCCTTTTATACCCATGCAGGGGCTAAAAGGAGGTGGTACAGTTATAGAAGCAAGACTTGCATACATGTAAGGTCATGTGGAAAATGCACAGTCGACAGGTAGGAGGAGCTAACAGTTTTCAAGGACTAACAGCTGCAGACCTTACTGAGCATGTGCGAAAGTGGGAGATGCTAAATATAATTTGTCACTAGGCAGATTTTCAAGAGTAGTTAACAGAAAGGTAGGACAGAGCACATGGTGAGCACATGGCAGCATGTGGCAGAGAAAATGGCTGCCATGAATACAAAATGGATTCCGCGAAATGTTCACAATAGTTACAAATACAAGATGTCTTCTGCTAATGCTTAATCTAATCTCTGCTAAACTACAACAGACAACCCTTTCCGCATTAGCTGAAGACATTCGTCTTTCTAGGATAATCTAAATATTAATCTTGTATATTTATGCTCATCATTTCAGCTATTTCCTTATCTAACACGTGTTGTGCTTTCATTTCTGTAATATTTCTTTTGGTAGGCATACAAGCAGTAATACACATGGAGCAGAACATTGGACCACACTGAGCTTAAAGTAATAGTGATCCTCTGGTACTGGAGTAGTGGTAACAAAAAACTCACGAGCAGGAGCCTTCTTTTCAACAAACCAGGTGATTATTGCTATAACCACCAAAACAACAACAAACCCCATAGTACTAATGATTAGTTTGTTATTCATTTTGGCAACAGTGATAATCAACCCTTTTAGAAATGAATTAAAAACAATCGTTGGAGCTCTTATCCCTGGGCAGCCGCTGATTTCTTCACCACCGGCCAAGACGGGTGTCACTACTCTAATGCATGGCTGGTCCCCCCCCTTGCCACATTGGTTCTCCGTTTCACTAACCCAGGGCGGTAGCTCAACCAGTTTTTTTCAAAACATTTTCAGATTCTTTCTTCGGTCTCAAATTATATTGCGACACTCCAGAAGTCGTATGGTCCGGGAAGACCTCTGCAGATTCGTCAGGTGATATAGCACGGCCTTTCTCCATAGTCAAAATCTCTCGATGATCAGTCAGCACAGCAGGTTCCACCAAGGTAGGTAGCACTCTTTTGCAGTGAGTTCTATGGACCCAATTCTTTCGGTTCGTCACTCGAACTGCTGTCCTAGTCGCAAGGAGCACCTGTTCTGGGCCTCGCCACCTTGGTTCCAAGCTGCTTGATCTTTCAAAGGACTTAATCATCACCTGGTCACCAGGTCGGAGTTCATGGCCTTCACCTGTAGATCTGTCAGGAAGTGCTTCTCGAACCTGTTGATGAATAGAAACCAAATTGTTGGTTAACTGTGCCAAATAATCATTCATCAGGACACAAGGTACATCATATACAGAATTTGGCTTAGGAACTCCCCAAATGTTCATTGGCCTTCCAAATACCACTTCATACGGGCTAAGGCTGAGTCAAGAGTGTGGCACTGACCTAATAGACAATAATGCCAACGGTAATGCATCCGGCCAAGTTAAGGATGTGGAAGCCTGTATCTTCGCTAACTTCAGCTTCAAAGTAGCATTATACCTTTCCACCAACCCTGCTGATTGTGGGTGGAAAACCGCATGGAACTTCTGTTTGATCCCTAATCCTTTCAGGACATACTTAATAACTTCCCCAACAAAATGAGGTCCGTTATCATTCCATAAAAGTCTGCAAACACCAAACCTAGGGAAAAATTATTTCAAAAGCACCTTCGCTGTGGTAATGGCAGTATTATCCTTTGTGGGATGCGCCTCTATCCATTTACTGAAGGCACATACCACCACCAAGACATACTTTAAATTGTTGCAGCGTTCAATCTGAATATAATCCATTTGTAGAACTTCAAAAGGTGCAGTTGGTGTAGCAAACCCTCCCGCAGGAGTATGTGTCCCTTTTTCAGGATTGTATTGTAAACAGATCAAACAAGACTGTAATACTCTCTTAGCTGTACTGGAAATTTCTGGATGCTCCCAAACTTGTGTAAGCAACTTCGTTATTGTTGAAGCTCCAACATGTGCCAGCCCATGTGCCATCTGAACCATAGGTTGTACAAAAGCTATAGGCAATTTCCATTTATCCATCTGCTTATTCCGCCAACAGCCCTCATCATCCAATTCTCCATTTTCAGACCATTGCTCACGTTCTTTCACAGAAGCAGATTTCTGTATATCTAATACGTCTTGTCTAGCATTATGCCAACGTTCAGCTTGTGACTTCACTACATACATAGAAGTAGGACTACGCTGCATCGCAGTCTCACGTGCTACGCGGTCTGCAAGAGCATTACCTTGCCCTATCTTATCGGTCACTTTCTTGTGTGCACTACATTTCACAATAGCTAGTTTCTTTAGATATGTCAATGCAGTTAAGAGGTTATGCACTAATTCTCCATGCATTATCCGTGGGATGTGAGAAAGCCTCTCTCCTTCCAAAGCAAACCAAAATCATGAGCTACTCCAAAAGCATAGCGGCTGCCTGTATAAATGTTCGCACATAAGTCAGTACTAAGCTCACATGCTCATGTCAAAGCTATTAGTTCAGCTGCTTGAGCTGACTTCTGTGGTATACAAGCTGTCTCCACTACCGTGTGTACTGTGGCGATTGCATATGCAGATGAGGTCGTACCATATGGCAACTTCAAACAAGACCCATCAACCCATAATTCCCCGTCTACATCTGGAAGGGGCGTATCTTGTGAATCAATATGACCCTTTGTCTGTTCTTCGTTAAGGAATATACAATCATGTGTTTCTTGTGACTGAGACTGAGTCACCGGATATGGCAACAAAGTGGCGGGATTTAGTGTTGCGCATCTCTTCAGTGTAATGTGAGGAGCCAGCAATGTCAACTCATATCCTGTTATGCGGGCGCTAGTTAAATGTTGTGTCTTTGTTTGATTTAAAAGAGCATCAACCGCATGGGGTACTAACACCAGCAGCTTATGTGACAAACTATCCCTTCACTCTGACGTATTGACACAGCTGTTGCGGCAACTGAACGAAAATACCCAGGCAACGCTCGAGCAACAGGATCAAGTACTGCTGAAAAATATGCACAGGGACGCTGCTTATCACCATGTGTCTGTACTAAAACTGACAATGCACATCCATCTTTCTCATGTACGTAAAGTGCAAAAGGCTTCATGTAATCTGGAGTACCTAACACTGGTGCTGAACAAAGGGCTTGTCATAGCTGCCGGAAAGCAGTCTCACATTCATCTGTCCATGGGAGGGGCATTGGAGTATCTTTAGTCAATAATGCTAGCAAAGGTTTGACAATGTATGAAAACCCTAATATCCATTGCCTACAAAAAGAAGTAAGACCAAGGAATGCACAAACATCTTTCTGAGTAGAGGGTACTGGTGTGTCTAAAATTGCTTGAATATGATCTGATGTAGGTGCACGGCCCTCCTTAGACAAAAGGTGACCTAAACAGGTTACCTTTGGTCTACAATATTGCAATTACTTTCGTGACACTTTATGATGGTGTGAAGCAAGAAAAGAAAGTAAGGATAAAGTGCACTTTTCACATTGCTCAGGGGTATCAGCCGCCAACAAAATATCATCGACATATTGTATGAGAGCCACACCTTCAGGCAAGACAAAAGAATCAAGTTGTCGTTTTAACGTGTGACTATAAATACTTGGGCTCTCATTATAGCCTTGAGGAATAGTTACAAATACAAGATGTCTTCTGCTAATGCTTAATCTAATCTCTGCTAAACTACAACAATATCAAATGCCGCACTGAGGTCCAACATAATCAGTGCTGCTGTACCACCCTGGTCTGTAATCCGTCTTAGTTCTTCCAAGACCACCAAGAGATCAGTTTCTGTCCTGCTGCCCTTCCTAAACCCTGTTTGTCTGGGGTCAAGGATGCTATGATTTTCTAGGAAATTGGATAGGTGTTTATTAACATGTTTCTCTAGAAGTTTGCTTGTCACTGGAAGATGGGAGATCGGTCTATAGTTCTCCATCAATAATGGATTTGCTGAGGGTTTTTATAAAAGGGTCTTCACTATTGTTTGTTTCCTTGCCTTAGGAACAGTTCCATATTCCAGAGAATGGTTCAAAATCTCTAAGAAAGGGCCCAGCAACGTGCTTCCAACCTTTAAGATCACGCCCGGCCGGGTTGGATCTAATGGTGATCCTGATTCAATATTTTTCAGGATTGGCTTCATTGAATTCAGCTCTAATTGCGAAAAGGTATTTAGGGAGTGACTATTTCCTTTTTGCTTTATTGCATTATTATTTATGTCTCCCTTGGATAATGCAAATGTTAGTGACTCAATTATATTACAAATCTTACTTTTGAAGAATTCGGCAAGCATGGTACATCGCTCTGTGGTGCCTGGGCAATCAACCGAGTTCTATGGTACTGTCATCAGTGACTCCACTATTTTAAATACCTCCCTGGGGGAATGTGAAGCCGTATCTATTTTTCCCTTGAAATAGGACCTCCTAGCTTCTCTTATTGCCACTTTGTATTTCTTTAAAGCTCATCTATAACGAGTCTTACAGGGTATCCTGTGTGCATTGCATTCTGTTCCTGCTAAACCATGGTAAAAGAACACAATGAAATATATGGCATCTATGACACTGATAGTGACGCTCTCGCAGAATAGGGACTGATTATGAAAATAAAAACAGTGCTGCTAAAATAAGCAATGCTAAAATGAATAAAATTGAATAAATGAAAACAGAGCATATTATCTGGATAAATGGGCACAGGTTGCAAGCCTAAAATAAGCCATACTGTGCCCAGGTAGGAAACTAAAAATGGACCTACAACACCCTCCCCTATTGCCGAAACAAGGGTGCAAAGTCCAAAGCCTAATACAAAAAATGCTCTAATTAAAATCCTAGAAGCATATTTAAAATCATACATAAGAGATAAAATGTCTAAGTTGACAAGCAAAGCAGGCCATGAGACAGGCTGAACTAAAAGGCAATTTGGTGTCGCATTTTATACTTTGAAAAGGCCAGTGGTTAAATATTAATAATTTTGGTCTTGCAGAAAATCTCTGATGTCATGAAGAGAGATTGAGATCAAAAAGGACTCCACTTTGGCCTGTGACAGACTGATCAAAGTATTGGAAGAGGGATCCACAGAGCAGAAGTGTGCAAAGCCGCACAGCACAGCGTGAACTGTGAAGGTAGCACTGTCCATTGTGCCAGATGTCGTTGGAGCCAGTAGATTCACAAGTGGCATCTCATAGGATGCTTCGCTAATCAACCTTAGTCTCAAGGGGCATATCTGTGAATAAACCCTCATCGAGAACATTAACAGATCCTTGTCCACAGGAGGCACAGGCTGCACAGCAAGACACACTATAGGTGCACATTCCAAGAGGCACCAAGTGCAATGGAAAACCAGCTGTGCACACATCGGTACTGGTCAGAATGTCAATTACCAATCTAGCTCAAACTCCTCAAGCAAGGAAGCTCTGAAATACTGCATCATGGGATTATGACACAGCTGGGTTGATGGTAGCTCTATCACTCTGCTTTGCTGAGATAGGACAGCCACTGCATGTCAAAAATAGCAGCACCAGAACTCTGCCAACTAATTCCAAAGTTATAAGGAAAGCACCAAAGACACTCAAAAGAGTATGACTGAAGATATGACTCCAAACATGGTCTGGAAAGTGCTGACAAATCCAGAACTGACAGCCTTAAAAAAGGCCACATCATTTGATGCATTCAAGATTCTCGTAACCAATTCTCCAAAATGTTTAGAGAAGTTGGTATTTAATATGGACTGTATCTCAGCTGACCACCTTGTGATCTAGATATCGTAGGTCTCCTTGGTTGATGTCAGAGCGACATGTCTTTGGAACAGCAGCACCTTTAGTCTGCTCAGCTTATCAGAATTTACATTAGAAGTAGCAATGCGGGGCCACAAACCTGCCACTTTTAGCTCTTGTGTGGGGGGGAATAAAACATGGCCGTAACAAGTCAACATTTGAATAACTAAAATCAAATAAGCGATTCCGGTCTTCATTCCACAGCAGCTTTGATCATTCAGAACCACAAAACTTCCATTAGAATGTATCTGAAATACTGGACTAATCAAAGAGACTGGAGTACCCTTCAGATAGCATGGCAAATTCACAAACTCTGCACTGCAAAGGCCATACAAGGATACCTGCTTACAGATCATAGAATGGCTAACAGTAGTCTCACATTTGCTTCTGCTAAGAAAGACCTCTGTTTTGCCGTTCATACACTTGTAATCAAAAGGTAACTCCCACACTTTGTGTATTTGACTGTCTCCTAGCCAGTCAAACCTGTCTACTGCAAAATGCTTTAAGCACTTCATGAAATGAAAGGTGGAAATGGGCAGATTAATTACTCTATGTATTAACCATACTGGCGAGGGGATTTCTGCTACAGTAAAAGGCAACTTTTACAGCTTACAGCTTGTCAATGTTAAGCATGATGTCACTAGCTTCTTTTTTTAGCCATTATCTGTTATTGTCTGGACAAATGAAAAGCAGCAAACAATTGAATGTTGTTAACGTGCTTCCAAGGCACACGGCCACTTTTGAGAACCTGCAATGTCCAACTTAACTGCATGATGGAATGCAGCTAACTTTGTCCATGTTGTAAAAAGGACGTAATTCTGAATAATATAAATCACAGATGACAAAATATTATTTAAGCTGTAAATTCTGTTTGGCAATGCGTTCATGCCATTATCGACAACAGCTAAGGTGTTTTCCTTATCAACCTGCCTTAAACGTGCAGCAGCTTCCATCTGGGAAAGTTTCCAGATCTCGTTATATTTGGCATATAGGAAACGTTTTGAGTGTGGCTTCCTATGTCCTAACAGGAAGTCTTGTAAACTGAGTTTCTCAGACAGGATACTAAGGTGTCATTTGACAGCTGCTAAAGTGGAGGAACATAACCATTATTGGTGCAGTTTACTCACACTGTATGTAGTGGTGATACCTCAATGTTGAGCTGAGACAAAGTGAGGGTCTGGCTGGATTGCTCTGAAACCCCCTGAGGAATTTACAAAACAAGCTTGGCACTCATTTGTTTTCATTGTACACAATAACCACCCACCAGGACTCGAAAGTGATTAATTAAAGGTACCATTCTGAGCCCAAGCAGTGTGTTGTTCCTCAGTAACATTTAGAAATGTTTGCCAATTGTGAATTTAGCTGGTGTGGGGATACTGGGCACATTCATGCCTTTTACTTTTGCTAACCCCATACAGGTTGTTTGTTGGATAGTGTCATTTAGGAATATATTTTGTAGGGGAATAAGACATGCTCTAAACAAAGGTTCCCTACCCAGTATCTTTCAACCTTTCGTTCCACATGTGTGTAATTGTAAACTGATCTTGGAGTACTGGCTTAGTGCAGAAAGTAATGTCTGTGATGGTGATAACTTTTCCCCTTAAATCGCTGTGCTCATATACACGTCTTAACTTTAAAATACAGTGTAATATTCTGGCTCAGAAAGCATGAAATCTACTGTTTTAACATCCCAGTCATCGGAAACAATACCAGGTGTAATTACATCAGTCATTGAAATACACATGGAATTTGAATTACCTCTGTTTGACTGTATATATCAAATGTTACTTTATCCCACACAATCCCATCTGGAATCGGAACTGCTAAAATGTGCACAAGGGACAAGTCTCTTTAGACCTTATGGGAAAAAAGGTAAGGCTTTAAAACCCCATCCAACGGCTTGACGGCAGAGCATTCAGGAAGATAATGAGCATTTATCAAAAATGAAACCAATCCAAAGGAGAAAGGCAAGCAATGGCAACAGTATTCACAGATAGTACCATGGATGAATTAAGTAATTGTTTTGAGCCACACATACAGATTGTGTGTTTGTGATACAGTTTCAGCTGCAAAAGCTGATAAGTTAGAAGAAAAGTCATCAATGTTGATGATAACCAGAAGCAGTCTTTGCAAACACAGGTGCCGTCGCAGAGCTGGTGGATGGACCCATTTGTGATGGTTCATAGCAGATGTCATCCATCTGTGTCAAATTGGAATAGTAAAGTTTCACATCTCAGACATTCCTTGTCGATGAAGTGGTAACAGGAATCAGCAGAAGCTTATTCACTACCCCCCTCCCCCATACTCGAGGAGGCTTTTGTAGCCTTGGTACTTTCAGAAATGTTATTTACTGCTTGTAGGGTAGTGAGAGGGGAATGGGTGCTACCCAGACATCTTGGTCTACTGTGCAGAATTGGCCACATGCTGCAATTTGACATTCTCAATGGAAACAAATTTGATCTCTTTAGAACCAGGCAGTGGTGGTATGATGACAGTTCTGGTACTGTGTATTCCCAGGACTGGAACTGGTGTTCTGTAGGATGGGCCAAACTCCTTTTCCACAGTAATCTTTTCACTCACTAGATCCCCGACTTTAGGAATCCAGCTTGTAGATGTTGTAGGCAAATCCCTTATTCCTAAAGCGGTGGCACAGGCAGGTGAATTCTCATCATGGAATTGCTGAGCTCCTGTAAAACAGCGACAGGTTAATTTATGTTAAACGGTATGTCTGTCGCCAATGTGCTAGGACTATCAAGATCAGGACATACATAGGTATCCTGAAGAGGACCTCATACAAGGTGTGACCTGTCAAAGACCTTCTTGGCAGATCGTTTTGCCTGTAAATCTATTCCATTCCAAGATGAGAAGTGAATAAGTATATTAGAGAATTTCAATTGGCAATATGTCATAATAAATAAGATTGACACTCCCAAGGTGACTTACCAGTCTGAACAGAGTTGTGAATCTCACACTAAAAGTTCCCAACTCAAAACTATTTGTTGATGAGTGAGCATTCCTTTCTAAGGCCCTCCCACCAAAAATCACAATTACAGAAAATAAATATTTGTTGAGCTGCACCAGACAGATATGATTCACTGATATATGCCCTATAAGAACCTTTAACTAACAAGGAGACAATAATAATACATTCAAGTACTGTTTCCCTTTCATTTGAAATCCTCTTTTATAATGGTCAACATGAAACTTTCCTTCATAGTGAGTGCAATTTTGGCATGCTCTGAGCAACATGCTACATAGACATGATCTTAAATAATGCAACTTGGCTCCTCATCTTCAAATTGGGCTTCCAAGTGTGGGAGTTTACAGACATAATTCATGTCATTGGTATAAGTCTGCATAGTATTCAGTATGCCAGAGATGACATAATGCTGCATGTGTTTCTTTGAAGGTAGATACTAAGCGACCAGTTTCATGGGTGGTAGTTGTGAACCACAAAAAATAAACGTGTACCTTGTCGTGGATCCATTTTTAACTTCCTGCCTGGGCACAGTATGGCTTATTTTAGGCCTGCAGCCTGTGCCCTTTTACCCAGATTATATGCTCTGTTTTCATTTATTCAATTGTATTCATTGTAGCACAGCTTGTTTTATCTGGAATGTTTTTATTTTCATAATAAGTTGATATTCTGCGAGAGTCAGTATCAGTGTTATGGATGCCATATTATTCATCGTGCTCTTTTACCCTGGGTTACCAGGAACAGAATGCAAGGCACACAGGATAATATTTTTGTATTACCACCACAAGACTGAGTAAAGAGTCCACTGATTAGGTACATACCCATGTCAGGATTCTGTGCAAAAATAAAACATGTCTCCTATATAAACATCTTGTGAGACAAAGGGCATTAGAGGGGGTTCCAGACAGGATTTTCCATACATAGTTCATGCCGGTTTGTGGCCCACCTCAGCCTTTGTGTCTCTACAAAGCCTGATCTGGAGACTGGAGGTCTGACCTTGTACCAACGTAACAGGGGTGGGGTGTGATACGAGCTATCATAATTTTTTCATAATTTTTCGTAATCACTTTTAAAATGCTCGTACTCAAGTTGTGATTGTTACTAAATACTTAAACTATCATGTTTGCCACGTTTTCCATACATTTTCATCATCATCCTTTTCATATACATACTACATGATATTTTAAAGTATAACATATATTTGAGAGTTGTTATTGAAATATTCAAGTTCTTCCATGAGATACAAAACACATTTGAATGGGTATATAGCCTTCAGCCCAACAGCATTAGTAGGCATTCAGAACCTGGTTAACAGTATTAACAATTGTATCTTCCCACCCTGCTTATTGCCAAATTTTCCTTCATTGCTATCTCCTCTTGTATCTCATTCTATTGCAGGAATAATTGTCATCTAATTTCATGTGGTTTATGCTTTCTCCTAATATAGTGGGCTAGTACTACTGAAACTGGTATTTGACAATGAAAGTGTGACATGATATATGATTGTTCTTCTGACTTCCTAAGTAGTCATGCCAATATATAATTTGTTAAGGAGCAAACCGTTCTATAAACAGCTTTCTTAGTGTTATAATTAAGGAATATTGATTTAATTAAATTTTCTTCCATAGAGAATTATTTTGTGTCTGTCATCAATTCACACACACTACACTCTCTGTATTGATAATGCCTGATCATTTTTTTTATAAATCCCACATAATGCTTAAAGCTAGTTGAGTCTCTTTTGGTTTAAAAGCTTGCTATACAGACTAGTTTTCAAACTTTTCTTTACTGCAAAAATGGGTTTGGCAGTTCAAGTGGTTTTAAGATGTTATAGGTCTTTTCATTATAATTTGGTGCCATTTCAGAACAGACTGTAAGTATTTACACAAATGCATGTTATTGCTTTCCAAAATATATTTCTAGGTGTAAAGTATGGTCTGTTTAGAGTATGATATACTTGTGTTTTAAGTTATCTCTTTTTGTATCAGTTTTTGTGAGGTTTCTTGTTGTTTATATATTAGTTATATTTTATAGCACTGTCTTACACTTTTTTGTTTAGTATACAATCCAGTATAAATACTCCAATTTTATTGTTTGTACATGAGATTGAGGAAGTTTTGTTTTTTTATCCATTGTGATGTTTATATCTGGTAATTTATTGTTGAGCCATTCAAAGAACATCTGAAGCATAACTGCCATACCCTTTCAAATTGCAAAGACATCATCAATGAATCTCACCCATTTCCTAATGCATCCCTTAGAAGGGTTACCATTTGAATATACCTATTTCTGTCAAAGAAAATATCAAGTTTAGCGATCACTGTCATAAAAAAGCAGCCAATGTCTATCTCTTTCACTTGCTTATATAACTGTTGTAGCTGAAAATATTTTTTGTAACTGCTGTTTTGGATAGTTCAACAACAAATCCTAACAGAGATCTAATTACCTCTACTCCCTAATCTTGGGGTATGTTTGTATACAGAACCTTGATATCAAATCTAACCAAGAATTATCTTTGTCTATCAATGTTTTGTCCTTCAGTCATACTAACAGGATGCATTAAATCCCTACCATGTGATTCCATTTTTGCTAGATGGTCTTAGGAATTAACAGTGTATTTGGAAATATTTTTTACAATTAAGTCACAGCTCCTAATTATCTTTCTTGCCCAAGGAATTATTTGGTTCATGTGCACTCTTGGGAGACTAAATGGAGCCAGAAACCATGGATGCTTTTTATTTAAAAATTAAAGTACTTTTACACACCAACAATCTATGGCTCTAAAAATCTAAAGATTTTGAAGATATGGCCTTTCACTTCAATTTAAGTTTTTTTTCTGTATTTGGCTGAATAGTTAACTTGCCTATCAATGGCATCCTTATATTTAATTGTATCCATTATGAGCGGGTTGACTATTTATAATATTATCACCAAGATTATTATTGACTCTAAAATATGTTCAAGTTGTATTAAAGGTTTTCTTCTTCTGTATTTCATCCACACCTTTTGAAGCCATCTTCTCAAAATACCTACTCTTAGTTGCATTTTTGATGGGGACGCACAAACCATAGATTTAATACGTAGTCTTGTTACATCAATAATGACTTCAATGTTTTTGCCTTTAAAAAAGGGTTTTCCTCTGATTTTCTATTTGTGTATCAATTGGATCTTTTATTCTAGTTAGTGTTAACAACAACACTTTTCTAGGTATTGTTGCTTCAACCTTTGTTAATATATGTGTGTAAAGTTTAGAAATTGGAATACTCTCCAGTATTAACAACATTAACCTTGGTACCTAGTACTGATCTTCAAGTGGGGGGTACACTGATCTATTCCTGCCTCTTGTCCACTTCTGATCTACCTAAAAAAAAAAAAAAAAAAATATGAATATGAATTGGTAAGGACATTGCAGTAAATTGAGCAGAAATTAATTTGCTAGCACTTCCTACATGTGAGTTAAAAGATGTCTCTGAGAATGTTTTTGGAAGAAAATGCCACTTTTGCTTAGTGAATAGCAAGGTTTTTGGACTGATGCTGCTGTTTGTTTTCTGCCAGTGCACTAGGACAGTGGCTCATACCCTTTTGACTTCTGTAGACCCCACGTAATCATTAATGGAAACCCATGACCTGCACTGAGTAATTACTGGAAGCCGAGGACCCCGAAGTAAGCATTTTCAATTATTTGAATGCCAAAAAAAACACTGAAACATGCATCAACAGATATATAAAAAATAGAAATTCTAATTTTAATGGGAAGTTTGGAGTATTTCTAAATTCAACTGAAACCACTCATTGTCCATACTATATTCTGTTCATTGCACTTGCACTACTGTGAACCAATCAGAGGATACTAACTTAATTTATAGCCTCCAATTTTAAATTCCTTCACATTTACAGAAAGTTGTAAAATTTTCAGCTTTACGTTTTGCTTCTTTATGTAATGCACTTAATTAATCTGTTAATTTTATTTAATTTTCTAAGCATTCCTCAGGGCCTTCTGAGTAGATGTCACGGTCCCCACAGTCCACAGGTTAAGAACCACTACGCTAAGACACTGCTAATTGGGCCCTAGTGCATGTGCTTTGACCTCTGGTTAAATGTTTAAATTGGCTAACTCCTAAATTGCATTAATTTTCCTGTAAGGCCATAGTGTATGGTTCAGAAATACTCCCATGATGTTGGAAAGTTAAACATCACCTGTACACTGTAGCACTTGTTTGCAATTCACTAGTATGACAAAGGAAATCATGGCATGAGACCTACCACTGCAGCTTGACTGTTGCAGTTTAAACCTGCAGCTTATGGGGACAACATTCCTTTTTAAATATTAATAAGTTACCACTCTAGGAAAGTCCCTCTTTTTGCCCTTGGTCACCTCCAAACGTTTTGGACAGATACTGGTGGTTACTGACTCTTGGCTAAGTCCTGGGTACTGCTTACCAGTCCAAGGGCCAGCGCTCTGTGTAAAGTGGATATGCAAATTAGGCTAATTATAATTGGCAGTATCAATCTACCTATTAGACCCTAGTATATGGTAGGGCATGTAGGTTTAGGGTCCCTAGCATAAGTAGTGCACCCATAGGTTCACTGCTGAGATGCCCTGTGTCATTTTAAAGGCAGGCCTGTCTTGGTGGCTCCTTTTAAACTAAAGTAATATGCAAATTCAACTTTGGAATTAAAAGTACTTCCAAAGTCTTAACTGCCTTATATTTACATAAAAGTCACCCCTAAGGTGTGCCTTATGTGCCCCTAGGGTTGGGTGCCATGTAACTATAAGTGGGGACCTTATAAAAATTGTTTTATAAGCCCTGGTGAGGTGAAAGAGCCAAATTTGTTTTTCCCTCACTGTAGTGAATAGCCTCCATAGGCTAAATGGGGAGTGTCGGATACCTTGAGTTTGATATCAAATAAATTGTTATAATAAATCCCACAACTTACAATTGTTTGATTTAATATAACTAGTTCAGGTAAAGGGTTTTAAACTCTACCTGAAAAGTTGCCAACTTCAGCTCTGTAGTGCCCTTCTCTGATTGGCCAGCCTCTGGCAGCCTGGCCATGCTGTGTTAATGAGGTGCGAAATGCTCTGGACTGAACACAAAGGATGTGCCTGGGGGAGGTGATCTGCCTCAGCAGATGGGAACGCAGGAAGGGCTGCCAAACTGGTCTTCAAAGGCAGGGAAGGACATTTGGCGCAACCCAGCACCTGCCTCACATCCTGCAACCCCTGACAGTTAGGTGCCCTCTTGATTAGATTAGGATAGGGCAGGAGAGGGGTGTGTTTGGGATTTTTAGCCACACCAGTGTGTGGGCTCAGCCAGATCTAACCTCAAAAAATCATTTTCAGCCATGATGGATTTTTGAAGAATGTTGATCCCTGGGACTGATTTTTGCCACACTTTCCAGGAAGTGGTCATCACAGGGGGCAGGACCCTGCATCTGATTGGAGAACCAGGACTTCCCTGCTGGACCCCTGACCTGCACCTGGACACTGCACTCGGAAGGACTGCACCAGCTGCACACTTGGCCTCCACCACAAGAAGGACTTTGCATGGCTTCAACTGGTTCAAGGAGGTGAAAAATTGCTATCCAGAGTCCCCTGTCTCAGATCCTGAAGAAACTGACCAGCTGACCACTGACCACTGTCCAATTTGGAGTTTGAGCCAGGTGCTCTGGACTCCTATAAGACCTTAAAAGACCACATGATCACTTTCAGCTCAAGAGGAGAGCCTGGGGAGGTTCCAGGAACGTCATTAATCTACAATAAGCAGAGGTGAGGCATTTTCATCGTAGTTTAGTGTAAGGAGAGACCTGGAGGTGAGGAGCTCTTAATCCTAGGCCACATGGTAGTCAGCCTAGCTGTGACCCAGTGGGAGGGGGAGCTGTTCCTAGAACTTGTTTGGTATAGCTTAGGAGGAGGGGACTGTTCCTTTCCCTACCCATACCCCTGATTGGCTCACAAACTCACTCCAAGAGCAGAAAGCTTGTGCCACCTTGGATTCCCCTTTGAATAGTACATTTCAGGCTAGTTTGCACTAAAGCAAACAGAGTGTGTGGCAAAAGTGAGTAGGGTTTCCCCTGGGAACTTGTCACCCCTAACCACTGGCTGCTTAAATGTACAAACATGGGTCACACCACCAGCTCCTCAGAGTATTTGATGGAACTGTGAAAGAAATGAAGGACTGCACCTGCTGTTTGAGACCCGTGTTTGAGCCAGCGCCTGCTTTCACTTGTATGCAGGACAAACACGTGGACTCCAAGGGTCAGTTGGCTAACCTCCTGTGTTGCTACAAGAACTTCACAAGCCTCCTTTTTCCTGGTGTGACCAGTTGCAACTGGAACAGGACAGGACCCTGCTGGAGGCTCCTGCAGGAGAGAGTCCTGGTCACTACGTGCTGCCCCTGAGGTCTTGGGAGCCCAAGAGGTGTCCTGAAATCTAAAAAAATATGGCTTTTGAATTTTTGACTTCCAGGCCTCTGGAGGACTGGGATACCGTCGTATGTCAATCGTCCATGGTGCTACTTCGCTGAAGAAGAAAATCAAGTCTGGGCTTTGTTCCACATGAAAATCGAGTTCAGAGGACCCTTGTGGAAAGCCTACCTGTCATTGGTGTGACTTCACCAGATCTAGCTTGCTGCATTGCCCCACTGGATGAATCCAAACTTCAAGGAAGAGACTGAATCTGAAGGTAGAAACCCAGACTAGATGAAGTTGACAAAAGTATCATATTGTGTAGGGAGTGTCAAGGAGTTTCCTTCACCTACAGGCTGGCACTGGGCATAAATGTAACACCCAGCACTCTCCTCATATCAAGTCTGGGCATGTGGAAGAACAGAAGAGGACTAGACCTGTGTCCTGCCATTTGATGGAGTTTGTTTGACCAATGACTTTGTGTTTCACCACTGCGCATATTAGTTGCTCAATGTTCACCAGTAGCACATTGTATGTTTTGTTCAGTTTAGCCGCCTATTGGCTTTGACATGGCATTAGCCATTACTTTCTGTATCCAGTTTCGCCGCCTATTGGCTTTGACATTGCATTAGCCATTACATTCTGTATTCTGCCTATTGGCTTTGACATGCTGTATCCAGTCTAGCCGCCTATTGGCTTTGACATGATGTATTCAGTTTAGCTGCCTATTGGCTTTGACATGCTATTAGATATTCTGCCTATTGGCTTTGACATGATATTATATATTGCATTTTGTATTCAGCTCAGTTGCCTATTGGCTTTGACATGATATTATACATTGCATTTTGTATTCAGTTCAGATGCCTATTGGCTTTGACATGACACTAGACATTGCATTTGATATTTAGGTTAGCTGCCTATTGCCTTTAATGTGAAGTTAGACATTGCAGTTGAGAATCCAAGCTGTATTTTTCCAAGCTGTGTTTTTGCACAAGATGAACCAAGATGTTTTTCTCACAGTAGACTAGACATGATAAGAGAGGGTACACTGGTTGTTTTTCTCCGCTTGAGCCTGGGAAGAGGAGAAGTCTCGGAGACCTGTCCAGTCTCCAAAGGCTTGCTCAGTTTTCCCGAGTCTGAGAGGAGGGGGCACACCTTTGTAACGAATGTAACAGGCTGCAGAGATTCAGATTCGGATCTGCCTGACTTCGTGCTGGAACTAGGCGCCAGTTGCCAGCATCCTGTGTGGGTAGATGAATCTCTTTCTCGCAGCTGACAGGGAGTCATCAGTTTGCAGACCCTAGAAAGATGAAGCTGTAAATAGTTTCCCACACGGTGAAGTATTTGTTTTGCTTTGCATTCAATATCTTATAAATATAACCTGCTGTGTATATTGCAAACTGATATAAACTGTGCATTAACGTGTGCCAGAAATCTACTGATTCGTCATTCATAAATATTGTGGTTGGGGAAGAATTAACAACAATAAAAGTCTTCTTTGAACTCAGAAGTGCATTTCTGGTGTGTTATGTAAGTGCTTAGAAACTAGCTAAGAGCAAAAGCACTACATTTGGTACCAGAAGTGGGGCGAAGGGTTCGATTAAGAGGTCATTAAGAGGTGATTAAGGGGTATTGACGAATTGGTAGATTTCTCCGTGCACACTTTAAAAGTGTAATTGTTTTTTATTGTTTGGAGAATCACAGAAGCACGGCAGACCATGTTTGAAAATGCATGTGTTGTTAAACTGCCCGATGGTGCTTTGAGAAATATTTGTTATTGTGATGAAGAAAATGTGCCTTTTGTAAGTAATGATGACAGAAAGGTTTGGATACCTTTATCTGCTTATAGAGAAATGCAGGAGAAATGTAGGCAGTTGGAACATGAAAATAGGAATTTACGTGATAAAAATGCTGTTTTAGAAGAATCTTTCTTTTCCCATTCCAGTAATGAGGGGGTTAAGACAGCTCCGAGCTGCTTTGAGTTTTCGTGTGAGCCAGGGTTTTTGCCAGCCAAAATGCATTCCTTAACTGATAACACGGACAAGAGACCAGAATGTGATTTACGAGTTACCGTTGCAAAATGCACAAGTAAAACGAAAGATTTTAGAGCAAGAGACACCGAGTTTCATTAGCTTGTTTGATTTTTGGAAACAGAATAGCCCTCATTTGAGTGAAATCCTAACACTTTTGTATATGGTCACTGTGAAAAATAATATGCAGCTGCGCGCTTGTGATTTGGCAAATGAAATAATGCAGACTTTAGGTTTCTGCACAGTGCAAGAGGCAAAAACTGATGTACATGTAAATCAAGAACAAGGGAAGAAAATAGTGCCCCTAGCTAGAATCATACACTGGATCTGGTACTTGCAAGACAGGGCTAGAGTACCACAGGTAAAAGAGTCACCAGTGAAGTTGAGTGCACCATTTGAACTCGTGTCCACTGAAGATAAAAAGCATGTTTATTTTACTAATGATTCATTGACTGAAATGTTGTTTTCTGGCACAGTAGAAGGAACAGCGTTGTATAATGTGTGTCAGATTTTAAAGCAAGAGCTATGTGAGATGTGTCATTTTTACGCTGATTCTTGGTTCATTGCTAATGTTTTAGCTGTTTGTTTTTCCACATGGCTTGCACCTAACTGGTTCAATTACCTTGCAGATGTTAATGAGAAAAATTCAGAGAGAGAAGTGTTCACCCAGAATTCTGCCTTAGTGGGGATGGCTAAGTGGGTGCCCTAGAAATGTGAACAGCTGAGAGAAAAAGCCACTTACAGGTGGGCAGAGATGAGAGAGATGCACATTCCCCTAGATTTGATAAAAACTGTGCAGCACGCACAAAAGCAATCTGTTATGCAAGCAGTCACAGAGCAGTTGGGGAGAGGAAAGTTACCAGGACAGAAATGGCAAATTGATCAGGTTTTAGGGAGAGTGATTGCTGCAGATTACCCAGGAAAAATCGAAATTATGCTGATACCTAGAAAAGAATCTGATTTATTCATGCAAATTGGAGACAGAATGGCCCAAATTGGCAAAAGTGCAGTGAATGGAGGTTTGGTAAAGAAGGAGTCTGCCCCAGCCTTTCTGACAGGGCAAGAAAAGGGAAGCTGTGGTGCAGCAGATAAAAACCTCCGTGCTGATGTGTGGGCTGAAGCCCCAAGTGACCCTCCAGAACCTGCAGAAAATATAACAAAGGGCCCCAAAAACGTCCTGCTGATTATAAAACAGGGAAAGAAAGAGGAAGGGTGCAGTTTAAATGAAAAATTTTATTTGCAAGAAAAGTCATACTTGTTTCTTTTGCAGATCCTACCACGTTTCGCCACTGTCCCTGAGTGTGCTGTGTGGTCCCCCTTCCGGTGTGTGCGTGTGGGGTCGGGGAAGGGACCGAACCCCCAACCTGAACCTGGCTGAGTAAAGTGCCAGCACCATGGATCCATTTTGCGCAAACTGCGCCTTCAGTTCAAGTTCAACTTGTTTGATTGCATTCTTCCACTGGAACTAAGCTGTGGTTTTTTTTCCCCTTCTCGTATGGAACTCTGACTTTTGCTTATCTTCCAGCATACCTTTCAGATGGACTGTGCACCTTTGCATGAGTAGAACTCATGCCACATCAAATTGCTAACACTGTTGAATTAGAGACTCATTCAGAGTACACATTGCTCAGTCTTTTCTATGTAGATGTATCTGATGTGAAAGGTTATGAGATCAATGTGTTGATTCACTTCTATTGCTTTACAGGGATTGCTTTGATCATTCAAATGTGACTTGCTGATAATGTTTTTTTTTGTGCTGTTTTTTTTTTTTTTTTTTTTTTTAAACAAGAGATATGTGAAACAAAAATTCATTGGTCAAAGGGCGGAAACTCCTGCCATTTGATGGAGTTTGTTTGACCAATGACTTTGTGTTTCACCACTGCGCATATTAGTTGCTCAATGTTCACCAGTAGCACATTGTATGTTTTGTTCAGTTTAGCCGCCTATTGGCTTTGACATGGCATTAGCCATTACTTTCTGTATCCAGTTTCGCCGCCTATTGGCTTTGACATTGCATTAGCCATTACATTCTGTATTCTGCCTATTGGCTTTGACATGCTGTATCCAGTCTAGCCGCCTATTGGCTTTGACATTGCATTCCTATTGGCTTTGACATGATGTATTCAGTTTAGCTGCCTATTGGCTTTGACATGCTATTAGATATTCTGCCTATTGGCTTTGACATGATATTATATATTGCATTTTGTATTCAGCTCAGTTGCCTATTGGCTTTGACATGATATTATACATTGCATTTTGTATTCAGTTCAGATGCCTATTGGCTTTGACATGACACTAGACATTGCATTTGATATTTAGGTTAGCTGCCTATTGCCTTTAACGTGAAGTTAGACATTGCAGTTGAGAATCCAAGCTGTATTTTTCCAAGCTGTGTTTTTGCACAAGATGAACCAAGATGTTTTTCTCACAGTAGACTAGACATGATAAGAGAGGGTACACTGGTTGTTTTTCTCCGCTTGAGCCTGGGAAGAGGAGAAGTCTCGGAGACATGGCCATTCTCCAAAGGCTTGCTCAGTTTTCCCGAGTCTGAGAGGAGGGGGCACACCTTTGTAACGAATGTAACAGGCTGCAGAGATTCAGATTCGGATCTGCCTGACTTCGTGCTGGAACTAGGCGCCAGTTGCCAGCATCCCGTGTGGCTAGATGAATCTCTTTCTCGCAGCTGACAGGGAGTCATCAGCTTGCAGACCCTAGAAAGATGAAGCTGTAAATAGTTTCCCACACGGTGAAGTATTTGTTTTGCTTTGCATTCAATATCTTATAAATATAACCTGCTGTGTATATTGCAAACTGATATAAACTGTGCATTAACGTGTGCCTGAAATCTACTGATTCGTCATTCATAAATATTGTGGTTGGGGAAGAATTAACAACAATAAAAGTCTTCTTTGAACTCAGAAGTGCATTTCTGGTGTGTTATGTAAGTGCTTAGAAACTAGCTAAGAGCAAAAGCACTACAACCTGTTGTCTATGACCTGAGAAGAGCCCTGAAGACAGGACCTGCTCTCTCTTGTATCCAGGATAAAGAAGTGGACTTCACAGGTCATAATGCTAACTTCCAATTTGCGCTACAGCGTCACAACAAGCTTCAAGAAGCCTTTTTCCTGCATTCCCAACGGGCCAGTGCCAACTGGACCTGCCATGGACCCTATTGCTGGCCTCTGCTGGAGTGAGTCTTTATCCCCAAGTACTGTTCTCTTGGTCTTCGACCCTTGGCTGGTGTCAAAGTGTTCTCTGCATAACACGTCTTAAACCCTAGGACTTTTTGCCAAATAGTTGCTCTGAATTCCAGGACCGGGACCAACCTGCCAAGCCGATCCATTGAAGATGCAATGCTTCTGGGCTAAAGAGTCAGGATTCTTCTGCTACATTCTTCTCTGCAGCAGCAAATTCAATTCAGGGGGACCTCACGGAGAAGGTATTCAGCCTTGCGGAGCCCTCTTTGGCTGTAGCCTGCAGACTTGCCACAATAGAAGAATCCTTGCTCCAAAAAAGTGACTAAGTGCGAAAGTAGAAATCTTCAACAAGCGTGAAAAAAATCCAGCTGTGAGGGACCTTCTCACAATGCAAAATTCACATGTCTCCCGCTTGGAGTTTCCCCCCAAAAAACGCTTGGTCATCCAGTAGCTATCTGATGACATGGAGCCCTCTTTGGCCCCAGCCAGTTGCTTGGCCCAAATGAGGATTTTTAAGTGTCATTCTAGGGAATAAGGCCAAAGGTAAACATTTACACCAGGAGAAACCTGGTCCCTGTATCTAACCCCGCTCCATCATGGTTGGCCTTAAATCCCACCCTTTCCCGGTCAAGTGCAACCAGATGGCCACAGTTGAACCTTAGTACTTTTTGTCATTATTGTGAACCTCAACCTTCAAAACTTCATAGCTCAGTTTCTAATTATTGGATTTGTGTTGTTTTTATGTCATTGTGTTAATTACAATGATTTCCATTTTCTAAATTGTTTGGGATTGTATTTTTACATTATTACTTTTTGAGGTCTGCATATATACTTTACGCATTGCTAGTGCTCTGTGCTAGTGCTATTGCTCTGTGACACAGCTACCAGAGGGATGATCTCATGTTTACTTATTGACTTTTTTGGCTTACCCTGAAAAGTTCTGTTATTATTACTTGATTTGGGTTCTTACCTGTTTCAACTTGTAACCCACGTTTTCACAGTTTCAATGAAGCAATTGGAATTTTAGTTGAAACACTTAGAAGAGAAATATATTATATAAAAGTTATTCTCATAGAACCCTTCAAATAAATAGAGAAAACACTCAAAGCCTTCATAGAGAATGTGAAGAATTGATTTTATTTGTTTAAAAAGTCTTCAGATTCAAATAATACATGGTGGATTTGGTTTAACAATCATTAACAATACCAAAACTGATCATCTGAAATTAGTGGAACTGAAACTATACAATATAGAAGAGAATAAAGTAGAAATGTTAATCAAAGCCAGTGTAGTTTTGAAAACTAAAATCTGCTCAGATATTCACACCCAACTCTAAATATCCTTGTGAATCTTGCAAAGAAAAGCAATTTGAAATAGATGCATAAGACAATACATGTGGGACAACAGATTAATAAATATCAGACAGCCAATTCAAATGGACAAACTGGACAAAACAATACTTTATTGAGATCAATTAATGTGTACAGGACAAATTATGTTCTTCAAATATATCAGATTCAGCTATAACCTACCTCTGTTAGACCTGGCATCCTTGGAGGCATTTCCTCTAACCTTTTGCCCTCTGACCTCCTATTTTGCTGACCTCGGTGTTGCTGGCTTTAGGACTCTGGGCACTTTACCACTGTTAACCAGTGCTAACACTAGCTTATTCATAATTGGAATACTTAATTTACCTATATGTCCCTAGGAAAGTGCACTACCTGTGCCCAGAGCCTATTTGTACTGGTCCCACACTGTATGTATAAACTATGTTTGTAATCAAATGGCTTGCGCTGCAAATCAAAAATCAGCTCGCTCACTCAGCCATGCTTCTGGCATGCATTGTATTTAGAAAGGTAGGACAAGTATTGCTAAGTCTTACATGTCCTAGTAGTGAAACATTCTAAATTTAGTTTTTTTCTAATTTCAGTTTTTCACTACTGTAAGGCATACCTTTCTCATTGGATTACATTGGGTTACCCTATTACATTTAATATGTACAAACATTTGATTGGGAGCAAGTATGACTGTCATGTTTAGGTTCAAATGAATTGTTATTTATAATCCTCTTTAATGGTAACGTCATATTTGATGTCACAATTCTGAAAATGTCAAGTTGGTATTTTCTTGCCCTAAACCTTTGGTGCCTGCTGCCAACAATGTCCTGGATCACATGACTGTAAATGGCTTGCTATTGTGGTTTGTGTATTCCTGCCAGTCGGTGAAACAAAGAGGACTGGATTTAGGATGGGCCATCCTGCCTGAATGGTTGGGTGCAGAGTTGTTCCCTACCTCACTGAAATTTCAAAAGACTTGACTTCCAGTTCACACAAAGGAACCTGACACTAGTCTTTTGTCACTCCACATTTCTTGGAGTCTTAATAAGGGAATAGAAGGCATTTTCAAGACATAGCTGTGAGGGTAGGATAGGAAAGCCCTAACTTCAAAGGCTGGCCCCAGAAAAATATTGGACCCTCGGAACGACTCTTCAAGTACGCTCCTGGCACTACAGAAGGAGGACTGGTTTGTACCTTGCCAGAGGACTACCAGGATGCTTGAGGCCTGCCTTAGACCCCAGAGGACTGCCCTGCTGTAACAAGAGGACTGCTCTTCTGCTTGAGGCCTGCCTTGTTTCCTAGAGGACTGCCCTGCTGTGTGAAGTCTGTTGTGCTCTTTGAGAAGGAAGACTAGGCCTGCTCCCTTCATTCCAGGCTGACTTGAGTGACTGAAAGGGTCAGCTGGCTAACTTAGTATGAGCAACAGGGATACAACAAGCTCCAGGGGCCTCGCTGTATCTGCACAGCTGGCCTGCTGCAACTCGACCTGCCTAGACCAGCTTGAGCCCTATTGGCCTGTCCTAGAGTGAGTCCCTGATCCCCAAGAGTTGTTTTCTCAGGTACCAGGCCCTTGACTGGCATGACAGTGCACTCCTCTGTAAAGAAAGCTAAAACTCTGAAGTTGCTGCCTTGACCTATAGAGAATCCCACGGATGGCCTCAGTGCATCCTACTTTGATTGAGGTAGGTGCAACAAAGGCATTAGACCACCATAATGTAAGTTTCACAACCAACTACTTGACCTCCAGATTTGAGTAACTAAAACTTTTTAAATTAGCAGCCACAGGAACATCAGGGTTGAACTGGTTAATTACAATACTTGCATTTAAACTGCTTCGGGTGGGATGAACTAAAGTGGTTTGTGCATAAGATGGCAAACATTCCTGAACTGCAGAGGCTTCAGAAGTGGAATGGGAGAGATCTGACAGGCATCCAGGCTGCTGAAGGGAGAAGATTAAATAACAAAGACGCAGGAGACAGATGGTTTACATGGTGGGACTAATGAGTAATATAATAGAGAAGTTAAGTCAGTGAAGAGTCCAAAGGAGAGGTGAAGGCAAGAGAAGATGCTAGTGAGCCAATCCCTAGGAGAAAGAGGAAGAAAGTGATACAGGTGAGGAATCCTTGCTAAACATTTCTGGAAGAGAGAACAGAATACAAATAGTGGACAACTCAGATAAAGCAAAACAATACGTGGTCCCTAAATTAATTAATCCTGAGGACAAGGCTTTGCTTCTAATTTTATGTTCGGTATTGTTAAAGAATTTAAACTAATTTAGATGGCAATAATGTCACCTACCATTGTGTTTAATACTCAAAAGACTCTCTGCTTCTGATAGTAATCTTCTAAAATCAGGCTTCGCCCTCACCCTTGATTTATAAATTGATTGACTAATTTCAATATAGGAGGACATGATGTCGATCTAGAAATGCAGGTTGATAACCTAGTATAGCTTTTCACTGGTGGACATTTCTGCAGTGGGTGTTTCACCTACCTACAATTTATATGAATATCTGTTTATTACATTCTACTGTATATCAATCACACCTAAGTTGTTTATATTTCATTCACAAGTTGTTTTGCATCAATTCCCCACTGTGCCACATCTCACTGTAACACAGAACACTTGTTCCCAACTGCCCCATTCTCCTGATTTCCTGGCCAGACGCAAGTTATCTTCACCTTAGGGCACGAGTTATAGTTACTTGAGATAACTCTAACTGGTGAATTTTTATGGTTTGGTACGTTTAAAATGTGAGCCTAACTATAACACCCCTGTAACATTTGGTTTTAAAAGTTAATATATATACATATAAATAAATGTATATGTATAAAATATGTTTTTTATTAATTTTTTGCAGTGAAAAAAACACATACTGCCAACAAGGACAACATGGATGCTATATTGAGTTGAACATTATCCATCAATCCCTAATGTACAGTACTTGTCGGGAACTGGGGAACAGGACCAGTGAGGGGCAAAGGGGGAACAGCCACTCAGCTTATAATCAACCCTGTAGAGATGGTACCAACCATTGGTACAAGCAACTCTCATACAGCAATCGCTGTGCACGTCTCACTACACTGTGCAGCATATGGACCAGGGCTGAGAAGGTGGTTGTGCCGTGCTCTTTCTCTGCAAAATCTGGATCAGCATCAGCAGCCCCAACATGTACACTCAAGAACATTTCCAAACGGAACCCTTTATCCTTGGGACTGGAGCGAGGCACCAATTCCCAATAAGTGTTCAGCTGTTTCTGACAGTGTAATGCATCGCAGAGCCACCCATCCCTCCAGGGCGTAGGAAGCCTGCTTCAGTGCATCACACCTGGCATTTGGCCAGCAAGAGCAGGATTGACATAAATTTACATGACTCTGATGGGACCTCTATGAAACCCTCGGGGCATGTGCTGTAATTTCCCCAATGTCATCAATGACTATCCCAGAAGTGCCGCACTCCAAGACAATTCCAAGCTAAGTGCAGAAAATTGGCATTTGGAAAAATGCAGTGTACGCAGCTCACTTCAGCCGCTGGAAACATTGTATGCATCCTCTCAGGTGTGCTGTATAACCTCTGCAGATATTTAAAATTGACTAAACACAGCCTATATCTAGGGGGAAAGGACTCTAGATTGAGTGCAGAAATACTTCCTTAGCTCTTCTGTAAGGGGGGGCAGTAAGATCCACATGTTGGAGGGGCTTCCATGAAGGTATCATAAACCTCTCTCAGGGTGACACTTTACTGATAGTAATGGAATGTGTCCAACAGTGTGATTGCTGGTCCCTGGAGAGCCTGCTGCTGGGTGTCAAAGTTTCCATCCGAGTATACTGCTCCAAAGGACGTCAGCTGTAGATGATGTAGCCGCTTCGAGTGCCAGCACTCATAGTGATGGGAAGTGAAGGGTGGCCAATAACCAGCACCAATGGAGCAAACAAGTAGTCCAGTCGTATCCTCTGTCTTAATTTATTCCACACCCATGCTGTGCATGCTAAAGTATCTATCTGAGTCTGCCATCTCCTAGAAGGAAGATACAGAGCCATTTGCAATGGGCTCAGTGCAACGTGGTCATGTTCAAGGTTGTTTGTGGTTGAAATTATGTGGAGTAGAGCCAATAATGAGCATATTGCACATGTGCACTAAAATAATACAAGTCCATATCTGGGGCTCCCAACATGCCTTGCTCGAGGGGAAGGGTCACTATTTCCGATCCTACTCGGGGCTGCCTACCCACACACACCAAAGTTATGAGGTGAGATCTTAGCAGCAGTCGAAAATACGCCAAGAGGGGAAGTGGCAGGTTAATGAACAGGTAGAGAATTTTAGGAAGGACCACCGTTTTAGCACTGACCAGTCTCCCGATTAATGACAATGGGAGCTTCATCCGGCCCTCCACGCACACTCAAGCTAGGCTATCAGTCTGCCAAAAATTCCTCACCCATGGGGTCCAGTACTTATATCCAAAAAGGCATTTGACGCAGGGGAGACTTCAAAATAGCCCTCTGAAACATACAAGGGTCCTTTTCATGCTAGCCCTGTCTGCCAGGCTATCTATAGGGGGTAAGTAGCCCTTTGTGTGGAGACAGGAAACTGCCTATTGAATTGTACATTTGAATCCTTCCCCTTCCCTCTGCCCAGGAAGACCCGTCAGTATGCAAATACAGCTGAATGTCCTGTGTTTGTGGCTGTTTAGAGGGAATTCTCAAAGTTTAGCTGTCACATAGCCTTGCCTAGATGTATATTCAGAGATAGGATATAAGGCACAGAATGGTTAAAGTAAGAAAATGGCAACATTCTAAAAGTGGCATTTTCAGACTTTGAATTTAAAATCTGACTTCACCATGAATTGTGATTTTAAATTGTGAGGCCAGACACACCAAATTCCATATTTCTATCTGCTCCCAAGTCGGAATTACACTTAAAAGATGTTTTAAGGCAATCCCAATGTTAACCTATGGGAGAGATAGGCCTTGCAGCAGTGGAAAACAAATGTAAAGTTTTCCATAACCTTGACATGATAAATAAACAGTACATGTCCAACTGTTTAAATACACTGCACCCTGTCCTTGGGGTTAACCAGGGCCTACCTTAGTGGTGAGGTATGTAATAAAAAGTAAGGCTCTGCAGTGTGAGATGTGAGACATGTTTGAAGACTACTGAAGTGGATGACACAATCAGTGCTGCAGGCCCACTAGTAGCATTTAATTTACAGGCCCTGGGCACACCTAGTGCACTTTACTAGGAACTTACTGGTAAATGTAATATGCCAATTGTGAATAAGCCAACGTTACCATTTTGTAGAGCAAGAGTACCTGTACTTTAGCACTGGTCAGCAGTGGTAAAGTGCACAGAATCCTAAAAGCCATCAGATATGAGTCAGAAAAACAGGATGTCAGGGGGCAATAGGGGAAACCACACCAAGGATGCCTGGTCTAACATCAGGGAATGAGAAAATGTAGGCTTTGAAGTCTGTCAAATAGGTTTGTATTTTCTGAAAGTGTACCTTGACACCAGATTCTGAAATGCTATTAGGGTGCCATCAGAACCCCCTTATACTGTTACAGCATGTACATGTAATAAGCAGGAAGGCAAGGGGAGACACTGGAAGTAGGTATAGCTGAACCTGTGAACGGAATGCAGTGTTAAAATATCTTCACCTATTTGCCTGTACTTTCTAAGTCTGTGCTGAATTTGTTTACAGAAGTTCTCTAACTTGAATTATAAGATATTTAAATGTTTGCATTCAAAGCATTGTTCATTTTGTAAAATTTGGAGTAATATTTTTCCTCAAGCTGTTTTGACTTTTTTTTTTTAACTCGAAGATTGGTGGTGAAATCCTGAAATCTTCTGGCTGCATATTATTTATTGACAATGTGAGGGTGGATGTGCCACTGCCGTACCAAAGGTGCGCCCCTCTGCGCCCATCTGTGACCGGAACGCGACCAGCAGCAGCCATGCTGCCCATTTCCCCTCAGCAAGGAGAATGCTCTATAATAAAGACACCTTTCTGAACTTTTAACCCCCTATATTTAACTACGATCATTCATGTGGTGTAGAGAGTAACCACATGTTTTCTGCCCCACATGTGGTTTCCAAATATATCTTAACACAAGATCGACCCTCAATATCTCCTAAAAAGGGTCATAGAAGACCCTCTCATATGGAACACATGAGGTACTGCTCAACTGGGAGGTGATATATTGATTCTGGACAATTCCATAGCTCCAAAGTTAAACACACTTATAGTTAGATTTTTAAAAGCATGTTTCTGTTAATCCCTCCCCAAACAGATAAAAACTATTATAGAATATTTTACAAGATGACTCCTGGGATGTAGTCTTCCGTACTGAAACTTGGTCAGGACCAGCTATTGCTAATGGTTACTCCATCCCTCATTTAGATAGAGCTAGTACAGTTGGAGGAGGCCTGGCTATCATTCAGCTCTATAATTTATTTTAATCTAGTCAGCAAGCTGATTTACAGGACAAGGGTGAGGCCCTGGCTTTTACCATTAAAATCTCCGGTAACTCCTCCCTCTCTGGAATTCCCATATATTGCTCCCTATAAGTCTGGCCTGCAATTCTGCAAAACACTATTCAATGCCATGATGCCCCTCTTTTTACAATAATTTTATGGTGCTATGAGACTGCAATTTACATCTCAATGACCCCTCATGCAAAGCTGCTATAACAGCTGATTGAAGCTATGTCCAACTTTAAATTAGTTCAAAAGGTTGCTGGCCACACTTTAGATGTTATTTTATTTAATATTCCTTCTCTAGAATTGGAGAATACAGTATGCCTAGTTTGAAAATGAGCTCCTAACTCTAATAAGGCTGTGTTATTTCGCCACTGGCATTCTGTATCTAATGCAACCTTGATTACAGCTTGCCACAAATTAAGGCTGATTAGTCTGGAGATACTGACACAGCAGTTACAGCATTTCATTTACATCTTTGACAACTTGTAAAAATACTTCTCCCTCAGCTCTGTGCTTCTCTGCAGAGCTGAAAGCAGAAAAACTGAAATATAAAAAAAAAAACTAGAGAGGAAGTGGCAACATAACTTTGCAGCTGAGGCTAAACTAATTTATAAATCCACTCAAACAGTTTAGGAAAAACATAAGAAGTTCTAAAGCCTGAATCTTTACACAAACAGATTGGAGAACCAGACAATACACCCAGAACCATATTTAACATTGTAGATTCCTTTCTGAACCCCAAATCAGGAACTTAATCAACTCCTTCTTCTCAAGAGTTTGCTGACAATTTGTCCTGCCTTTTTCCACAATAAATTTTTAATATCTACTCCAGATTTAGAGATAACAAGAATCGAGTCCCCTATAGGTGACTACCAAAATCTCGGGGTAACATTTTACAGCTAACCACTTTTGATAAGATTTCTCTGAAGGACTGTGAAATGATTATCCAAAAAAACAGATCTGGCTTCCCACTACAGGTAATTAAGCGTGCAATCAACTCTCTCAATCCTCAATTCTCTATTTATTCTTTCCCTAGAACCTGGATCTGTACCTACAAGCTGGAAAAAGGCACTGGTGCTTCCGCTGTTGAAATCTGGACCCATTAAATCCAAACAAATATAGATCTATCTCTCTACTCCCTGTGCTAGGGAAGATGCACCCTTCTCTTCTGCATCTTTGGTCAATCACCAAATCACTAAACATAGTTGAGAATATCTGACTGTACACCATACAGTCTGGCTTCTGTGCTGGTTTCAGCACAGATTCAGCCTTCTTAGAAGTGACAGACTTCACTAAAACTCAGCTTGGCCTTGGGAAAAAAAACCTATATTAGATCTGCTTGACATACCCGTGGCTTTTGATACGGTATCCCATGACATCTTATGGCAGCGCCTGGAAGAAGTTGGCCTAATCGGCACTTTTTAGAGATGGATTAACTTCTTCCTCTGAGGCAGAAAGCAAGCAGTTCACCTATCCTCCTACACCTCAGAATTTAAGGAGGTCAACTGCTGTGTGCCACAAGGCTCCGCTCTTCGCCCTACTCTATTTAACATTTACATGGCCCCACTTGCCTTTGTCGTAGAAGCCTGGGGCTTCAATGTTGTGTCATGTGCTGATGACACCCAATTGATGTTTGCCTTCAATAAGCTGGATGATTCTGTTCCTGACAATTTCCAGGGTTGCCTTTTGGCAGTAGCAGAATGGATGCACAAAAGCTGCTTCTGCCTGAACTTGTATAAATCTGAAATCTTGGTGTATGGTACATGCTACACATTTGACACAACCAGAACTTGGCCATCAGAGTTAGCTAAACCTCCAGCACCCACAACCATTGTAAAACATCTGGGGGTAAAAATTGCCACTACACTCTCTTTTAAGGCACATGTCAAATCCACCGTCAGAATTTGTTTTGCCTTACTGAAATCTCTTAGACAGATCTTTACATTTCTGCCAGAAAGTACATGAAGTTTCATCACTCACGCCTTTATCACATCTAGACTAGACTATGCAGGGGATGTGGGCTAGGGTGCCGGAGGAGAAGCAGAGTTCTCTTGTTGGTTGGTGGAAGCTGAGGTGGTTGATGAGGAATGTGGGACCTGACTTGTGGAGGGCCTTGTAGGTATGGGTGAGGATCTTAAAGAGGCATCTCTGCTGGACAGGAACGTTCGTAGGTGTGGGGTTATGCTGGAAAGGTTAAGGGTAAGTCTTGTGGCTGCGTTCTAGTTGGTTTGGAGACAGTTTAGGAGTTGTTTCATGGCTCCAGAGTGGAGGGAGTTGCCGTAGTCAAGTCAGGTGGTTATGAGGGTTTGGGAGATCGTTTTTCTGGTTGATAGCAGGATCCAGCTGGAAATCTTTCTGAGTATGCACAGTATGTTGAAGCAAGATGCTGAGATGGTGTTTATCTGTTGCTTCATGGTCAGCTGAGTGTCGAAGATGATTCCTAGGTTGCGTGCGTGGCTGGAGAGGGTTGGAGGGGGGCTGAGGGTAGATGGCCACCATAAATCGGTCCAGGGGAAGGGCCTGTTCTCGAAGATGAGTGTTAGACCTGACAGCCTTAGGGTGGTCATTTCCCTATATTGTGCCTGCCTCCCTCCACCTCTGACACTGTTGTTGCTGGTTTTAGGACTCCGCACACTTTACCACTGCTAACTAGTGCTAAAGTGCATATGCTCTCTCCCTTAAACATGGCAACAGTGGTTCATTCCCAATTGGCATATTTGATTTTCATTTAAGTCCCTAGTACAGTGCACTACATGTGCCCAAGGCCTGTAAATTGAATGCTACTAGTTGGCCTGCAGCACTGGTTGTACCACCCACATAAGTAGCCCCTTAACCATGTCTCAGGCCTGCCATTGCAAGGCCTGTGTGTGCAGTTTCACTGCCACTTCGACTTGGCATTTAAAGTAAGTAACTGCCAAGTCCTAAACTACCCTTTTTCTACATATAAGTCACCCCTAAGTTAGGCCCTAGGTAGCCCATAGGGCAGGGTGCTATGCAGGTAAAAGGCAGGACATGTACATGTGTGTTTTATATGTCCTGGTACTGGATAACTCCAAAATTTGTTTTCCACTACTGCGAGGCCTGCACCTTTCATAGGATAGCATTAGGACTATCCTCATATACTGTTTGAGTGGTAGATTATGATGAGAAAGGGATAACCAGGTCATATTTAGTATAATCATACTGGTAATAGAAAATCCTACTTATTGGTGAGGTTGGATTTTACTATTTTAGAAATGTCACTTTTAGAAAGTGAGCATTTCTCTGCACTTAAAATCCATCTGTGCCTTACAGCCTGTCTTCAATCAATTTCTGGGCTGGTCTGGTTGACAGCTTCCGTGTGCATTTCACCCAGACAACAACAAACAGGACACTCAGTCGCACCTGCACTCACCTGCATACTGAATGGGCCTTCCTGGGCTGGAAGGGTGGGGGGCCAAATGCTTACATTTCAAAGGCTAGTGGCCTGTCCTCACAAAATGGACTTCCAAACCCCCTACTGGGACCCTGGCATACAGACCTGTACTGAAAGGGTGCTTTGTGCACTTCAAAACCACTCTTTGAAGTCTCCCCCACTTCAAAGGCATTTTTGGGTATATAAACTGGGTCTTTGGCCCCACCAACTCAGACACTTCTGGACCTGAACCTGCAACCTGTCAAGAGGAACTGCCTGGCTGCCCAAAGGACTCATCTGGACTGCTTTGCTGGGAAGGACTGCTGCCCTGCTGTTGCCCTGCTGCCCTCTGACTTTGCTGAGAAGTGCTCTCCAAGGGCATGGATTGAGCTTGCCTCCTGTTATCTGAAGTCCAAGGGCTGAAAAGACTCCCTCTCTTCAGGAAACTCCATGTGCACTGAAAATCAACGCACAGCCTGCTGGAAATGACACACAACCGTCTTGTGACTGAGAAATCGCCGCACAGCCGAACCAGAACAACCCAGCCCGACTTTCAAAGAGAAGATTCAACAGAAATTTAGAAGCATTACCCTACTGAATCAATGCAACACCTGTGACTTCTTCCAGTGTGCCCAGGATTTCCTTGCATTGTCCCTGGGTGTCAAAAAGATCCCCGTATCACAGTGAGGAACCAAGACTGCATGCCGAAAAATGAGGCAAGCCCCTCGCAGCGTGGAAAGAAACGACGCATTGTCAGTGCCACGTCGGAAAATCTCACGCACACAATATATTTTACCACGCATCTCCTTCTCTGCGGTCTCCGTGCATATTATTTTTGATGCAATCAAGAGACAACTGTTGATTTATAAGATTTAAGACCCTTCTTGCAAAAGTGATATCTCAACTTGTGGTTATTTGGATCTTTTTCTCTTTGACCTTATTTTAACCAGATAAATATCCTACATTTTTCTAAACCGGTGTGGTTTAATTTTGTGGTGTTTTCACTGTGTTACTCTATGAATTATTGCACAAATACTTTACCCATTGTCTTCTAAGTTAAGCCTGACTGCTCAGTGGTAAGCTCCCGGGGCGGGGGGTGGGGCACAGGATATTTTGGATTGTGTGTGACTTACCCTGACTAGGATTGTGGTTCCTATTTAGACAATACCTCTGCCAACTAGAGGCCCCATTTCAAACACAAATCCAAGAATCACTATCAACATTAACAGATATCAAGCACTAAAGACACCAGATAAGTTGATCTGGACAGATGACCCAGTAATGATGGAATTCCCAAACTCAAAAACAAATAATCGAAAGGTCTGATAGTCATATTTCTTAAGTAAGAAAGGACGCTACCATAATACCAGATAATTAGCATCATAAGATTTGAGAGATTGAAGCTGGTACTGAAGTAAGAAGGACAAGTAAAGATAGAAACAATCATCCATATCAGATTTCCAGCTCAGTGTCCTAATTACATACAGTTTCTGCCCCATGTCAGATACTTTAATCAGGCCTTGGCCTTCCCAGCCACCATCAAAAGAAATTAAAAATAACTAAGAACATGGTCACAAGAACTGGCTCAACTTCACACCTGGATGTAACTCACACCAAGAAAACAACATCCTTAATAGATGAAACATTTTACTCTTACACATTCCTAATTTATCATATCTTTCGGCACATGATATAACAGGAGTTATATTTGTCCTGCTGGAAACACGCAGAGAAAATGTTGGCAACTGGAGCTCTCCAGCAACAGCTGAAGTAGTGCTTAGACATCAAACCACATTCTCTGATTAGGGAATCAGTGTACAGTGAGTGGAAATACTAAAGTATCCATCTGTGCTTATTTTTGTTTCCAAAATCAGAAGACCATCTTACTCAGTCCATTTTAAAAGGGCCACAAGGCTGCCCAGAACTTAATTCAGCAACATCTCATCCATTATCAGTACTTTTGAACAAATACAACCAAAGGTACTGTAAAAAAAAAGACCTAACAGGCTCAATCTGTTGGAGTGAGGGCTGGAGTTGAACCAACAAGCATTCCTTTGGAACCCCTTCTATGGACCACTCAGAATCGTTTTATGGCATGGGCAAAGATGTCAATTGCCTGGGGGCCCCACCGTCCAAGGGGGCCCCTAGAAAAATAACTTTCTATTTGACCCCTTTCTATTCTATTTATTTAAACACCTCTCCACCTCTACCTACCACTACATCTACCCAGTGTCATCGTAAGGCTATGTGGGGTCCTGGGACAAAACATAATTCAACTTTTTTTGTGTGACACTGCTAAAGTGTAACATGATATTTAGAATTGTTTGGCATCACGCAAGCTTGGATTAGCATGGAATGGGTAATAAAGTTTAAACATGTTTCCATATGATTGTCTCAAAATATGTCTTGCCTGGGTCCCTCAAAATTAGTAAGATGACAGCAGGACCATTGAAGAACAACTCCGTTTCTACATTTCTCTGACTGACCTCTTGGAACGTGGCTGGGCCCAGGAAGTTCCTCGATGATCATGAAGCCGTTTTGCTTCTCACTGGACATGATATTTTATATCTTCAAGGAACTTGTTCTTATTGGAATGAATTTAAGAACTATTTCATCCCTAGTTAGATGAAAAATATCTGGATGCCCTTCAGGGGGCTTTAGCATTTATGTTCCTATTACTACATATCGACAGCATCCTGTAAACCCTTCACTCAGTATAGACTGTCATCTTAAAACACTGACACCTTGACAATCAACCTCCTTAATGATAGTAAATGTCTATTTTAATAAACATTGTAGTAGTTCTAAAACAAACTTGTCCCTCCTTAACAGGGAATTAGCAGACCTAATGCCCCAACATCCAGGACAAAAAGTCATAGGGGCAGATTTAGCTAACGTTCACACAGCACAGCAAGCCACCTTGCTGCACTGTGCTGCATGAAAGGAAAGGAAAATAATGTGTTATATTTAACATTATATGACACATTTCTGTCCTTTCCTTGCTCTAGCTCCCTTTGGACTGCCTAGCACCAATGCAGGCACCCTTGCAAACTGGTGCAAGGGTGCATACATTGTAGACAGGATTGTTTTTGTTGGGAAAGGTACACCTTCCTGCACAGAAACAGTCCTCGGTGGCATTTTCCTCTTTCTACATGTGCTGCAAAATGCAGCACAATTAGAAAGAGGAAACAAGAAGGAGAAATAAATATATTTCTCCTCGTTGCACCTCCCCTGGGAGGGCATAGCATTTTATCGCATTCCCAGGTTTACCAGTGTTGGCAAATCTGGGAATGTGCCAGAATCCATGAGTTGATGCATGAGAACGTACACGCTGCAGGCATGTAATGCCTCTCTGGGGCAGAGTTACGTCGCTCTAGATTTATGAAGCCATGCAGGGCCACACAAGGTAGACTTGCATGGCTTGATAAATCTGACTTTGTAGTTGCATCACTTTTTGTGACCCCTTTCATGATAAATATGCCCAAACTAACTAGAGATTTTTATTCAAATGAAGCCCCTTTTGTGGTTGAATGAAAGAAGAAGCTAATTTGGGACCTTGCTAATGATGATAATCTTGTAAAAAATCTGAATGTACTTCAACCACTTTCATGGCACCACTCAACAGATCTAACTGATCATACACATACATGTCAGGTGGAAGAACCACAACTATTGACTACACATTTCTTAGAAATATAGGGCTAGATTTACAAGGCCCTATCGCCATTGAAGCATCACTTTTTGCAATGCTCTGGTGGCGCTAACCACTGCTCCATATTTACAAGGAGGTGTTAGACACTTTTTGTGACTTTACACCTCTTTGTAAATATGGGCCCCTCCGACACAGTTTTCTGTGTCAAAGGGCTGTGCAATAGGTGTTGCAGTTGGCATTCCTTCGCTTTTGGCGTTGCACCAGATTTATGAGAAATCGTAAATCTGTGGTAACACCACCCTAAGGGTGGCATTAGCATGGCAAAACGGGGTGGGATGCTTCTGTTCCTCCTCGCTTTCTGCTTCTTCCATGTGTGCTACATTCTGCAGCACACATAGAAGAAGCAAAATGCCATGGATGATTGTTTATGTACAGGAAGGTGTCCCTTCCTGCACATAAACAATCATTCCAAAATGAGGCTTTGGTACTTCTATTTATGCTGCATTCTGCAACACACATAGAAGTGCCAAATAGCCATTGTAGATTGTTTATGTGTAGGAAGGGATACCTTCCAGCACATAAACAATCACTCCCCTCAATGCAGACACCCTTGCTCTATGGTGCAAATATGCCTGGGTTGGCGCAGGCAGCTTATTTTAGCACCAGCATAGGGGGAAACGCAGGGCTGCACTGTAAATATAGCGCAGCCCTGCGTTTCAAAACTGGCATGGGCCAGCTGATTTTGGCACAGCACTGTGCTCTGTCAGTTTCTTGTAAATCTGGCCCATAATATTTTCTGCATCTTTATCATTTCAAGTTATTTCTCATAATAAAAGTGATCATTACTAAATTATTTCTTGCTACAGGATCTCCACAAAAAAGCAGATCTTGGTAGTGGGCCAACAATTTTAGGTGGCAAGGTGTAAAGACTGTAATGGAGCCAGATAGTCCATTTAAAAGGATGGGTGAACCAAAGAACAAATAGGGATCTTTTTGTGAAACATGACATTCCCCTTATCTTTAGACTTCTGACCACAAGTACTCAATTCTTTACCCTACCAATGGTGGATCGACCTTCAGGAACCAGCACGTCCAGTCCAGAACCCATTGGTACACCGCCACAATAAAACACGGAGAGTAAAACTTTGCTTCCTTAGAAACACCAGAATCACAGATCTGGCTATTGCTAGAGGTGGTCAAAAAACGTCTGCTCTGCCAGTGCAGTTCAGTGTTTTGCCCACTCCACGCTCTCTGCTCAGAGTGTAGAGTTCCGGCAAAACTCTGCCAACCTCCGTGTGGTGGAGATTTTTCTCATGCACGGCTTGCCATTGATAAGTTGGCGAGTGTGAGTGAGAATCTGCATTCTTTAGCTTGATTTTTTGGGTGCTAGAATGCTTCCTGGCAAGATTTCTTTATGCCGGCAGTTGCAGCTGGACATGACCATTTGAGTTGAGAAAGCTGCCGCTCGATTACAAAACCTACTCGACCAGCAGAAAGAAGCAGCACCCTCTGATGCACTGCATGCTGCTGTTTGCACTGACTTTAAAGTGTGGAAGAAGATTCCAATTCTAAAAATCACCAACAGCAGCGTGACATGCTCGATTCTGCCCACCTGCGGAACTCCATGGAATCTCTCTGAGCTTTTGTGTAACTCCGCGAGTTCCGCCCAGCCCTACATATTACTAATACCAAATAACAATACCAAAAACTACTCTGGGAAGCATAGTGGAATCCAAATGACTTATAATGGCAAACACTTTAATAGTCTATGCAAAAGAAGAATCACAGTAAGTTCTACGAGTTCATCAATGACCTGGACATAACCAATATCTGACAAAAAGGGAATGTAGTAAGTTCTCCACCTCGATAAAAAAACGTAAATACAATATATTAATCACATGAAATCAGTCAGGATAAAGTAATAATAAGTTATTAAGTCCTATTAATTCATTCAGCAATGTACAACAGGAAGTCAAAAGGCCCTGCTGGTTAAATTTGCAGCCGAGACCAAATGGAATAAACAACTCAATATATAGGATGGATGGTGGAAATTGGGCAAACAGATTGCACTCTCTTTTTCTGTTCCTTCAAGTTGGCATTTGTACCTCAATCCTAAATAGGCTTTATCTTGTTTCCCATCTATAAAAATGGCGATAGATCAAAGCCTGGCAGCCTTGAGAACAAATATTACCTTTCTATCAAACTAGCTTTCAACCCAACTGTAACACTATCATCTTTGCATTGTTCTCAAGGTGCATTCTTCAGTCCCCTTTTTATGTGCATGCTTCATGGGCTGTACAGCGGCTTTTGAAAAGGTAGATCAAAGTATGCTGTGACAAAACTGAACAATTAGAATATACCCTCACCAGTACTGAATGCAATTATGCCACTCTAACAGATAGAGAGTATGAACTTCCTTATGCACAGCTCGGCTGATACAGCATTATAGAGGAAGAACTTTTCCAGCCAGTAAAAATTCAAATTTTAGAGTAAGCCAATGACTTAGTAATCCTGGACCAAACTATGGTAGGGCTAATGTGAACTCTAGATGAATGAACTATTCAACAGAACAAACTAATAGCAAATAAATAAAAACTAAGATCATGATCTTTGCTAAATATAAGAATACATTTGAAAAAAGGTATTTTTAGACATAAGGAAATTAGACTATTCTCCTGATCTTAGAATCTAGATGTGCAACAATGTATCTTGGACATATCAGTTCTCCAGCATAAAAAACACTGCCTCTGCTTTCATCTTTGTGATCTGTAGGATCAGTGCAAAATGTGAGAGTCCATCAGCAGATGCTTCCCTAGAGGCAATCAAAACCATACACCTGCCAACATTTTCCTATGGGCTGCATATTATTGCAGCAAAAAAATTCCTACTGTTGGAAAGTATGCAATGCCAAATGTTCAGGTATGTATTCAACCTCCTAAATTCTACAAAGATGTTACCATATGGATATGCATTTGGTCTACAAAATCTGGAACTTGTCTATGACATAACTTTCATTTCTGCTCAAGAAGGCTTTATTAAGAAACCAAAAAATAGTGAGACATACATTGCATTGTAAAAAGTACAAAGAACAATACATCATCTATAGTAAAATAAAAAAACAAGTAAATCATGCGTTGCAAGTGTATACTATCAAATAATTTAAGTGAGTATACTAAACTGCCATTTGTTAAACAATCTGAATCTCTGAATGCATGGAAGAAACAGGAAAGAGGGGACGGAGAGGGGAAATCCAAGGAATACATGTAAGAAACATGTATAAGCCTAATAATACCTAAAAACATTTATACATTTGAGGACTATAAATAAAGTTAAAATGTAGTCTGTTTGTCAGTAGATAATCTGCATGTAATTCATAATCAGAGAGCTCAAGGTAGTTTAGAGTTCTCCGATAATATACAATCAGTAATCTCCGATAACATACAATCAGTAGTTGGTAGCTGTTTAATGCTATTGTGTAAACAAAAGACATAAGAGGCAACCAAAATAAATTACTGTTAACCTTGTAACCACCAGATGACAAAAAAGCCCTATCCATTGTATGATAAGGACAGGTACTATACCACCAAGCTTTATCTGAAATAATGGATGAACATTTCAAATTAATAGTAATTTGTTACAAAATATATTTAATTCTTAGAAAACACAGGAACATCAGTAACATCAATTAAGCTACCAGGAAAAACATAGAAAATATATTGAGTGTGAAAGATGCATTGGTTTGATGCCAGACCTTTTGCAAGAAATGAGAGAAAATGGTGGCACCAAAACAACAAGTGCATTATGTCACTACTAGGTTTATTACAGGGCCAACTTTTAGCATTTGTCCTCTGAGAGAATTTAGTTGAAAGGGAAGGAGTAATGTATTATCTGTTATAAATAAATACAATAGGGTTTGTGTTGTTAGCCACTCTAGTTGCCCTATACATTTTCCCTAAAGCTTATTGCAAAACATATTCAACCATGTAAAACCCAGATCTGCTTACAAAAATATTCTGTTTTTGATTTGGTCCACAAACAGTTAACAGGGAAAAATATTTGTATATCTTAGAAGGTTTTGGAGGGGAAGTTAAAAGACCAAACAAATCCCGATCAGAAGAAACTGAGGAATTTGCATCTTCCAATGAAAGAAACTCATCCAACACTGTACACTGTACTCCTCAAAAGGGTAAACCGAGTTGGAAACTGTAAACTTTGTACTTATATAGCGCACTACTCACCCGTTAGAGTCTCAAGGTACTGTACGCATACCGCTGTGGAACCCCTCCTTGCTTTTCCCTGTGAGGTGCCCACTCCTGGACAGCCCCAGGGTGAAGCCAGGCATCCAAGTGCTGTGGGGGCTGTTGTGGAGATTAAGCAAGCTATTGCCCAGAGTTACAGAGTGGGACCCATTAAGTAGATTGGGCACCAAGGCGAGAATTATCTGGTCCAAGGGAATTGAGCACAAGAGCCGCTGAGGTGGGAATTAAACCCTGGTCCCGGGCCAGATCTCTGCATCAGGGTCTGCCGTTCTAACCATTGTGCCACACTTCTCCTCATTTAAAAGACTGCCATAATTGTGGGATTGAGATTGGTGTATTATCTTGAAAGAAATCAGTGACCCAAATTATATTTCAGTCTCCCCAAGACTTGCAGTAAAATGATTTATTTCTATGATTGATCCACCTGTTATACCTGGAAGGGGAGGGCAAAAAAGCATCTTGAGAGGTTTTAACAGGCCAGGAACAAGATTTTAATAAAATACTGGTATATTAAAAAGCAGAGATGTCACCAAATAAGAAGGAGATGCAAAAGAGTTAACCTCTTGCGTAGTAAAAGAGAGGAAAAGTAATTGTTCCATTTCAAGCCATAATGGAGAGAAAGGGGTGGGGAACCAAGTTTGAAGTCACAAAGGCCCTTGTCATAAACTAAATGCTTGATGATACTAATGGAAATGCAGAAAGTTCACCCCATCCTCCAATTTTGATTTTTTGAGTTTAAATAATGATATTCTAGATTTTTTTATTACTCATAAAATTTGAAAATAAAACAATCTTTGTTTTCCAAAACAATTTTGGAACTTGCACCAGTGTCATGGATTATATGACAATGTAGGGTAAATCATCATTTTAAACCAATCCAAATGGCCCCACCAAGGTAGGAACAATGGATTCCAAGAGGGTAGTAAAGATGTGATTTTACTCAAACCCTCTATCAGGAACATTATTAAATCAAATACCTCATTTTTAATCTTAAAAGAATTCCATTGAAATCCAGAGGAAGTAAAGCAAAATTTAAAGCAATAGTTATTTTCATCAAGTACCTCAGATTTCTCATAGTCAATTTTATAGCTAGAAACTGATGAAAAAAGATGAGATTTCCATACAAAGAGCTGGTGCAGTACTATCAGGATGCAAAATGAAAACAATATATATCATCTGCATAGGCTTCAAATTTCAACTGCTTATCACTATATTAAAACCCCAACTCATTTGGTTGTGTGAGATACAGGGAAGAAAGGGTTTGAGCAGCAAGATAAAAATTAACAGTGATAAAGGACAACACTGGCACACTCCATATTGTTGAACACAATAGGGGGAAGCCTGTCCATTAACCAGGACCAAGGCTCTAGGAGAAGCATATAATAAAGTGAAATCAATTAAGGTCCAAAACCTATGCCACTGTTGTAAACAATGAAGCAATAAATCCCAGTTAATTCTATCAAAGGTTTTCTCAGTATCAGTTGTTATGGCTGCTAAAGGCTTACTTGACTGATGAGGAATTGCTCAGATCTTTAAAGAATAAAGATGTGTTATCATCAGGCAATCTACCCTTCACATTCCCACCTGTTTCTTCCCAATCAATTGCAGTAAGAGAAGGTCTAATTGTGATGCTAATACTTTAGTGAAGACCTCATAGTCTGGATTAACAAGAGATATAGGGCGATAGTTCTAACATAATGTGGGTTCTTTACCTTCCTTTGGGATAAGGCAAATAGTCGCCTCCTGGAATGTACCAGAAGTATACTGGAAGTAGAGAACAAATGAACAGTATTCTTTTAATTCAACAGTAAACCCATCTGGACCAGGTGTTTTGCTTTTTTGTTTTAGGAGAGAGGGTAAATTAAGTACCTCTAAATGGGAATGTGATTCCAGAGCAGAAAAACCAAGCTGGATATTCTCTAATTTCAGGATTTGATGTAAGTAGGATGCACTATAAGACTCCAGGGGTGAGGCTTCGGGCTGATAAAGATCACTGTAGAATTTCACAAAGCTCCGAAAATGTATGAGAACACAGTTTCCTAACTTTGAGATAATTAACCAATACTTTCCCAACTTTATTTCCCCCATGGTATCAAGCATTGTTTTTAAGTATTACAGAAGAAACCGGCTTCGTAGATATTCAATTAAGATGTAATTTGATTTTTGATTAGCTGTTGCAAGATATTTCAGAATTTAGATTTTGAAGAATAAAATTGGGCCTCTAAAGTTTCAATATAAGACAATAACTCTTTATGCTTCTTATCTTGTGTATGATTTTTTCTGGGAAAACGTCAATGATAAGTACCCCTGCAGCTGCTATAAATGTGTCCCATAAGAGCTATGGGAAGACTTCAAGGTTCATTAAAAAAGAAACATTCAGATGCAAAAGAGATACAGAAAGAAGGCAAATGTGTGTCTTGAAGTAGAGAATTGTTAACTCTACATCTATTTGGTTTAGTAGTAGTAGGAATCAAGTCTATATTTGTCATCAAAGGGGCATGGTCTGAAAGCACAATGGGACTAATACTAGCAGTGACAAATGTTTGTTCACATAGATATAATCTATTATAGTAAGTGATCCATGAATTGGAGACCAAAATGTGTAATATCTAGAGTTGGGTGATAACTTCCAAGAGTCAAGTAGGGTGATGTGGGATACAGTAGAACAAAAATGTTTGTGCTCTTTTTTGTGGTATAAACTGAGGATTGTTGGTCTAGAAGTGGGTCAATAAACTGATTACACTCTCCTCCCAAAATGAAGTAAGAATCATCATATTGAAGACACATTTTTTGGATTTCACGCTACAAATCATAATCTACTTGAGTAGGCCCATAAACATTGAACACTCTTGTTGTTAATAAGGAAACAAACTACAATACATCTGCTCTCGTTGTCAGTTTCTTAAGATATGACAGAAAAATCTAGTTTTTTATCACTAGATAACAACTCTATTTTTCTTATGCAAAGTAAGGGACACCAAAACAGAACCCACACATCCATGCTGAAGTTTTAAAGCATCACTTTTTGTGAGGTGGGTTTCTTGTAATAGAACTATATCAAGATTGTATTTAGCCAAGTGAGACAGAACTCTCTGTCACTTGATGGGACTATAAAATCTCAAAAAACCTATAATATTCCATGACAATATATTAAATTATATATTAATATACAAACATGCAAATTTATATGTTAATATACCAACAATAAGTCTGAAAACAATCCTCAAAGAGGTTTTGCATGAATGTTAAAAGAAGACAAAAAATCCATGGAGGAAAAAAGGTTTAGGGAGAGGAAGGTCTAGGAAAGGAAAACAGGAGAGGATCGAAAAAGAGGAGGGGAAAAAAGAAAGAACAAGGGAAATAGGATGGAAAAGTTATATACAGTTCATATTGAATAAGGGATTATTGAACTAACGGACCTTGATAAGTTGACTAAAAAGAAGCGGGATGGTGACTACACAGAATGAAGATGGCACATCTACGATCCAATATACGCCAAACACAGAGCATAATGACATAAATGGAGAAGATTGTGAGAAAACCATAAATCAGTTCCAGGAACACTAAAAACAGAGAAACCTAGAGAAAACAAAAACGTATAATATAAAACAGCCATTTAAAAGTTGTAATCAAAGGAACAAAAACCAATAATAAAGATTTGTGTGACCAAAAGTCTCAATGGTGGGAAGGTCCTGCAGTATCCACTGTGTCAGTCTCATGAGACTGGAGGAAGTTCCAAAGCTTTATGGGGTCTTCATACGTTATAGTGTTATTCTGATGTGTTAATTTAAAGAAGCAGAGATTAAATAATACGTAGCGTGCTCCCAAGGAAAGAAATGCAGGTGGAAATTGCAGGAGCTCTTTTTTCTAGCAGCAGTTGCTTTAGGAACATCTTGAGTGATAAAAATCTTTTTTCCTGAGCAGAGCATTTGTTTATTAGATTTTGCAACAGTAAGTACTTTTAAGAGGTCAGTAAATTCCAAAAAGAAATATTAGTAACAATGGATGTAGAAGATGAACACTGCCCGAGTATGTGCACTCTCTGAATGTTCAATATAGTAGATGATGGCTTATCTATCAACTGTATTAACCGTGAGGCAAAAAAGGAAATAAGATCCTCCCTCTCAAGCCCTTCTGATAAACTGTAGATATGTAGATCATTTCTTTGATTTCTCTTTTCCAAACCCTCTAACTGGCTCTTCAAGAGACCACTCTCCCTTTCCAAAGTAAGTATTTTATTTGATTCATCTTGAATATAACTCACTCATTGTTCAACAAAAGACACTCTGGTTTCCATCACTGACCAGTTGTCATCAAGATGATGAATAAGTTTATTAGTCTCTTCAACAAAAGGTCTCAATGTGCAAGTTACAGAGAAGTAGATGATGACTGTTTCTCTGGTGAGGGAGGGTCGTGTTTAAGTCTGTGATTGGCAGAGGAGGCACTTGAAAGTTTTGATGTATTTGAAGAAGATGGAGAGGGTCACGGAATGGTGGAGTAGGACACTTCCTTTGAAAATTGGGAGAACATTGTTAAGGATTTCACCAGTGAAAATGCTGAAAGGACATTCTTGAAGGGGGCTGGTGGAAAAGGCTTCATAGACAGTTTCATTCTGGATTTGCCCATATGAAATAGCTGTAAAAAGATGCTAGTTAAATAAGGAAGAGGAACAAGCATTGAAGATTGAATAGTTCAATGCAATGGAAAAAGCTGCAAAACGCGAAGAAGCAACCAGAAAGGAAATGGTGAAGTTCTTATCACTCAAGCCACATATACATTGAAAAAAGGACACATTCCTCCATTGTAAAATGCGTTGCAAAATAAACAATTCAGCTTGCCTTTTATACTGTGGGAAAGACGATCAACATGGCCACCGCTCCTCACACAGCACTCAGAAGGGTGTGGCACAGCTAAAAAAACATTAACCCGGTGTTTAAAATTGCCAGGAAAGGGCGTCCTCCTCACCTCCAACACTAGGGAGCCAACATGCTTCTCATTTTAGTGACAAAAGTTTCTTGCTCACCTTGATGTGAAACACCCTCCAATGTGGCCTGGAGCTCTGTGATTGGGTGGCCTTTTTCACTGCGTCCAAGCCAGGCCCCTATGACATAACTTTCCCAAAATAGTTTAATTGCATCAAACACTTAAAAGTACTTAAGGTATCACCTAGGCAAGGTAATTGAAGATAAGAATCAACCAGACTGAGCCATAACCGAATCGGATATAAATACAGAGTGGCCGAAAATTGCATTTAAATTAGCAATCAAATCTTTGCTAAAAACTAAATTAAAATCACTTTCATGTAGGAGACCTTATTGCACGTTGGCACGTGTAAAGCAGCCTTACTATGTGACTCATATGGCAAATACACACGCCAAAGATATTTAAAGAGTGAAAGGAAGAGGGCCAATGGAATACCGTGGATGAGAATCCAGCTGTTGCCAATGAAAGAATGCAGAAGTCATTGAGCTACACTACCTTATCATCGCCGACTTTGCTCTTGAGTATATGAACACTTGATTTTTAGAACCATTTTAACATTTCTGTACAATACTGTTCTTTTATACCATGTTCCTTGAAGTTTTAGAAGTGGCTTTGTCTTATATCAATTTGAATTAATTAAACAATAAATCTATTCATTCACTTCAGCTCATTGCCTCAAATAATAGCTTGATTAATATCGATGCTATTTTGGTTGATGATACCCTTGAGCCTTTAAAAGTGTGTTTTTGTTTTGGGATTCTGGTATCTTTAGAGACAACAGTACACGTTTTATGTCGAAGGGGAAACATGGCATCGTTATTTATAGGCAATACTACGTGTAAGTCTTTTATTTGCAAACCTGATTATTTTTATGTCCATCAATGTCACTGAGAGTGAGGCTCAAAGGGCGCCCTAAGACATGCAGCCAGGATCCTTTCGTTGATTTGATGATTTGCATACTTTCGAAAGCATTGCGATGTCAAAATAAGGGGAAAGCGTGCAGGTGTAGCGTGGCATATTTCAGCATAGACACGGACGTGCAGCAAAACAACATCTAATGCATGAGCCACAGAAACGAGCAAGACGCAAGTGACAGACGCCCACATTTTCCATGTCACTCACCTTCAGCTAGATATCAATGTAAGCCTAGGATGATGCATAATGTTCTCCACTTAAAAGCAACTTCAAATGAAATTCCGCATGCTCCAGCCGACATACCTAAGATGGCTGCTGGAGATTGGAATGACAATCATTGTATAAAGAAAAAAATAGCATCCAATAAACTCTCATTGTTTATAAATCATGCAGCCTAACTCAAAATCTACGGAGAAAAATGTTGTTATCACACAAGGGGAAATATGTAGCCTGTGTATAAAGTCAAACGTATTGCTCGTGAAGGATTAAGCTTTAATTTAAGCTAGTTAAGTAAGCTCAGGCAAATGAAATGATGTTTGAACTCCTCGCAGTGCAATGCTAGCAGGTGTCTCAGATGTAACCATTGTGCAGAAAACACATTATGTGGAATTGAAATGCGCCAGCCATCAGTCATATAAAAAGAAAACGTGAGATGCATACGGAGCGACAAAGCCAGTGTCAGGAAATCGGGAAGAGGCAGTAAACATGAGCATACTGAAATAAACTCAGGACCTTTTATGGAGAAAGAATGCTTTCTCAGCGTTCTGCTTAAGAAACATCTATCACATTAATGCATGCTAAGATTCAGTTTCTCAATTTTGTAATGTCCAGGAAAAGGTTTGTGTTTTTCATTAATTGATCTAAGTCACCCCAGGTACGCTCCTTGCAGTTGTAGTAAGGCAATCTATTTTTATTAAGGAAAATAAGTCATTTGTGAAGCAAGGGATCTTTAAATTCGCTTGCATGTGGTGCTAAATTGTCCAGGGTGACAAAACCAGTTGGTCTTGTGCTTTCAGTTATTCCTGTAGTATGTCTGTTTGAGGCAGTCGTAAATTATTGGCATATACTAACTGATAGTTGCATTTGCTCGCTTATTTAGAGCACCCTAAATATTTCTGACAAATGGAGTACCCTGCATTTACCCTTTCTGCTTACTTAAGCGGAAAGTAAACACTACATAGATTAACAATATTTATACATATCTTTTTAATTTGGGGTCCCACAAAGTTCTGTGGTGTGTCATCTGCTTTTGTCTCTTTTTAGGGTCGAGCCTGCGTTGCATGCGCTCGCGCATGCGTATCACAGCGAGACGCTTTAGGGTTTAGAAAAGGGCTCGGAGCCCTGTCGACGTCACGTCAGTGTTTTTTATTGGTTAGTGGGCTTGCCTATTAACATCTGCTTGCTTTCATTAGTCGAAGACATGCATACATCATGCCTTTTCCAGTGGCTAGCCCTCCTCGAGCGCATCGACCAAGTACAGAAAACATGCGAGGCTCGCTGTTTTCTGTCCGGCTCGTGCACTACTTTTTCTCTAATTTACTAGCTCGATTTCGCTTGCCAGAAGTCGAGTGCTTTACATAGTTAAATGCACTTTTTCGGCTTACGTACATAATGCACTTTTGCCGATAGGTGAAAAGTCGGGTTAGGAGTTTACAACGCTATCAGCTTAAACATGAGCAAACGCGAGACCCGTTGCATTGCAAATGCTTGTTTTTTAATTTGGGGTCGTACATTCACATTAACATTACCTTTCTACATGTCCTACTTTTAAATACCATGACCCTTCATTCTGGGCTACAAAACCTGCATAGGGGTGACATATTAATAATTTAAAGGGAAGATTGCTACCTGTCCAAAAAGTATTTATTTTGACGGGTTGCCATGCATGTTTTACACTGTTACAGTCATGCTAGAGTGGTAGTCCTGAACTCATGTTTGCACTGACACTATAGTGGATGGCAAAATAAGTGCTGCTGTCCACCATCCACTAGTGGAATTTACTTTCAAGCCCTTAGGTACATTTTGTATACTATCCTAGGGACTTATACACATGTTAAATATGCCAATTAGCAGTATTCCAATTTGGCCATGTTTAAAGGGGGAGAACTTACTTTACCACTGGTAATGAGTATTAAAATGCACAGACTTCTAAAGCCAGAAAAAATATAAGGTCTAGCAAAATGCAAAAAAATCCGGGGTGACCATGCTGAAAAAGACAATTTACTACAGGAATTTTTAAGGAGGGCATGAAAAGAACATAATGAATGTTAGTTACAACCATCTTTTTAAAAGAAAGAGATGGCAAAGACCAGGTAACTAATAAATTCAATGAAGTTATTTATAATAGATACAGTTGAAATTTGAGGTAAAGCAACTACTTAGATATTGAATATTTAGGTCACTGTAAATGAAATTATAACCTTCAAAGATAAATGGCAAACAGATTGTGTTTTGGCGAGATCATCAGTTTTATTCAAATTTAATTTGTCACCTGAAACTGGGGCATACGGCTTAATTTCATTTGGCATCTGGTTAATATTAAAGTAAATTGCCTGCAGAACCATGAACTTTGATCCCTTGATTTGTACATTAAAACAAACAATAGGGGTAAAGTGGGCAACCCTATCCAGGACCAAGGCCAAAAATTTAAATAAGGGAAAAAATGATTGTTTATCAACATTTTTGCCCTGGGCTTGGAGCAAGGTAGCTAAACAAACTTTGTATATTTAGAATGAAAACCAAATCAGACAAGAGTCCTAAACATATAACCCAAGTTAATGCATTCAAATGCTTTTTCTGCCTCCCATTACAATGCAGCTAAGGACATATCTAATTGGAATGTGTAAAATGATATTAGAATAACCTCCTGTATTGTTAGACGATAATATGCTTTTTATGAAACCTGGCTGATTATCTTTATTAAGATTGGAAATAATGGTACCCATACAGGTAGCTAACATTTTAACAGGTAACATGCAATCATTGTTTATCAACGAGATACATTTGTAATAATTACAGTATGTAGCCCCATTTTCTTAGTTGGTGTAAGAAAATCACTATTAATTAGGTGAATGCTAATCCACCACAAGTTATAAAGAAACTAACAATTTATTTCCAGACAAAGTTTTCAATAATTTAAACCTGAGCTCAACCCCTAGTAGCTATGGCACAGAAGATAGGCTTACCTTAGGGAAAATGTGTAAAGCATTTAGTAGTACCAAAAGAGTAAAACAAAGTAAAAAACACAACACATTAAAAATCTCACTCCAATTTAGAAAAAATAGAGTATAAGTTAAAAAACTAAATTACAAAAATGCAATAAGGGAACTGGTGATATGAATTTTATAACATTTAATGACAAATAATGCCAAAAGCAATAAGCACCACTAATATTCTATGGTTGTGATAGATTGGGACCTATGTGTAATTTCAAGCTAAACACAGTGGAGCCCAACTTGGACATACCAACAAGTTTTGTCCTGGTTGGAGATTTTAACTTTCGGACTTAGGCCCATATTAATACTTTTTTTATCGCCGCATTTGTGTCATTTTTTTATGCAAAAGCGGTGTAAACTTACAAAATACCATTTTTTTGTCTAGCCAAGATTTCCACATTCAGACTCATTCTCTTTTTTTCGGCTCAGAATCTTTTAGTGGGACAAGTTTGCAGGCTCTATCTGACAATGAGTTTCACAAGGCAGAAAGAATACCTTTTCACCCATGTCGAGCTGAAACAGGTTTGCTGCTGCAGAGAAGCTCCAACTGGGAGCAACTTTTTTCTTAAGCCCAACAACCTCAAGCCTTTGGCTTAATTCTAGTCCTCCAAAAGTTCTGGAAATCCAAAAATATTATAAATCTCCACTCTTCAGAGTTGTTAGGATAATTCCAGTTAGACACACGAACAGCACTTGAGGTTCAATATGCCCCCTAGCACAGGCCATCTGCAGGGTCCAGTTCATGACCAGTAGCTACCTGTCAGCCGAACACTTCAGGAAAAGGACTTTTGCAGCTTTTTTTGTTTCTGTAGCCACATAGAAGGTCAGACAACTGACCTTGGAGTCCACTTCTTTGTCCTAGGTACACATACGAGAAAGTCCAGCTCTTTAGGTCGCCTCAAAGTTTTCAACCAGTTTCAACAGCACGTGTAATGCTAAAAGGCAAGCAACCAATAGATGCCACTTACAGCTGTAGTTAGAAAAAAGCAGGTGCCTATCCATCCACTGACAGGCTGGCAAGGAGTCACCTACTTTTAGCCTCATAGGTTTCTCAGAGTTGGGCTCCAAACCCATGTTGCAGACACCCTTCTTATACTCTCACTTATGCCATCTCAGTTCATGCCAGTCCCACATTTTTAAGTTTAACACACAGTCCTCTCAATGGTGAAACGCTCTGTGTCTTGTCAGAGTCTGCCTGGCATGTGTCCCCTTTCTCCTGCCTCTGGGCACTGACTGTGTAGGCAACACCTCCAGGCCAGAATTTGCCTCACCAGTGGCAATCCTATCAGTGCAGGTATCTGGTGGCCCTGTGTTCCTTCCACTGTAGATGGCATTTACCTATTATTCTTCTCCATGCCTTTGTACCCTTTGTTATGATTAGTACCCCAGAAATCTGTGCTTTTGAGGCTGCCTGGGAGGTCGCCCATCCTCACTCTCTTCCTGCCTGTGAAAGCTCACTGCCAAGGATGCTGTCAATGGACTGTTGGTGTCTGACAACTACCTTCTTCTGGGAAAGTACCCCACATTCTAGGGAAATTATGGCCATGGGATGTTCCTGACGCTAAAGTGTTCTGGCAGATAGTGTTATGGGAAAATCATATTGTCCACCACTATTGTCTGGAAGGCACAGGTATCCCACAGGGAAGTGGCAGGGACTCAATTCACTGTGACCCTCTGGAATTGATTACTACCATCCACTTGGATCACCAATTTATCATCTGGTCCTTCTCCCAGTTAAAGCATAATAGAGCCACACCTGAGTAGTACTTCCCCAATGCTACACGTCACCCTTGTGGAGTGCCCACTAATGTTGACCTTCTGTGTTTCCTAAAAAATGTCAACAAGAACCCACCAGCCTCCATCATTAAACTTTTTTCATAATACCTCAACATTCAAAGATTTCAGACTAAGAGTAGCCACACTACCTTTATGCCTAACAGCACTGTAAAAATATAGTCCCTATCCAGTGTCTCTTCAGTTTCATTGATTCAACCTTGTTACAGTGATCTTGTGCAAGAAAAGCAATATTAGCCTTAGGTTAAACTAAATGGGGTAATCCCTTTTGTCTTTTGACAGTAATTCGAAGACTTTGGACATTTCAAGAGAAAAAGGTAGACCTGTGAGATGCAGAAAAATGTGGTAACATGAAAAAACATTATAGCCTGTAACAACAACAAACCCACAATAATCACCAGATTAAATATAGTTAAAAGGGATAAAGATGAAAAAGGTAAACATGTTAAGTATAGAAGAAGCAACTCACATTAAGATAGAAGGGAAAATGGTGTTAGAGAGATAGGACGGAAACAACCTGAGCACATGAAAAAGGAAAACAGATAAACAAGAGAACACTGGACATGACCTTGAACTGAGAAGAATTAATAGAAGGAAAAAACCAAGCATGTTAACATCATGGCAACAATGGTCTGCAGTGCACTAAAATAAAACTTAACAACAGTGTTTAAAATCATATACTGAGCACATTGTTTAGATTTAGATTGAGAGGTGTCCATTTTCATTGGAGAAAGACTCTGAAAATATTCACTCAGGTTGGCAAGATAATCAATGATCCTTGTGATGCCTTTGCAAATTATTTTATAACAGGTAGAGGATACCTCATATAACATTCATCTTCCTTAACATGGGTCTTCATGGAGAAGAATTTATTTAAAACAATATAATGATGCTATGAGGTTTAAAGAGGGAGTTATGTCGAAGGAGTTATGTCATCTCCCTGGGCAATGTGCTCTTTGTAAATTGAGAACACTTTTGAAAATACCCACAAACTTTGGAACAAACAATTTAACAAGCAATAGTAAAACATAACCCTTAACTCCCTTTCACAGACCATACAATACAATATTATCTCTTCTGTTGCAATTCTCTGCATCTTTCTGTAATGGACACATCTACAGTTTCATGTTTGCAATTTTAGAGGTCACGTCTCTTATTCATTATTCCAGCTCAACTAGAGTATTTGCTCTATTCACCCAAATGTCTTTGACTTGCTGTAATTTTGCATTCATGCCTATCATAAGAGGTTTCAGAGCCCTTACCTCATCTATGACCGTAAACATTATAGGAGTATCAGAGAAGGCAATAGGTAAAGGAGGGCAATTAGGCTTTGCACCACAGAAAGTAGGATGGGACTTAATGCTTGTTGAGGAAGGAGAGGATATTTTGGTAAAATTGTTCTTCTTTTTATTGACTTTAAGAAGAAATATGGATGTGCTGATACAATACCAACAAATTAGAAAAAAAATGTTTCAAAGGTGTCAGGTCGTACAACTACTCAAAGACTGGTAATTAGAACATTTGACAGAAAAGCACATTCACAGTCATTCAAATGAGAAAATCAAAGAGAAGGAAGAGAGACCTTAAAGATCAATCAATAATCATACTGAGTTCAGAGGCACCAGCAGACAAGGGAAATCAACTTCAGAGAGAAGAAACATCCTTCTGAAACATTTACCAATTGAAAAAGTAAAGCAGCAGGATATTTAATAGTACACCTATACATATCACTTGTGCATCTGTAATTTCCAATCCAATGGGGTTCCCTCATGGAGGCTCATTATTGATGAAAGTCTATTATTTTATAAGGAACCTCTGCTTTGAAAATCACGAGCCTCGTTTTAAGAAAAATAAGTACATGCTAACACATGCAGGCAAAATATATAATTTAAAATACCACTGTTTGGTAACTTTTTCAAGTTACATTTCTAAGAGCAGTTCAGAGGAGAAATGAAGAAACAACGTTGTCTTAGAAAGAATGGTGGCTGTTGTACACGTATGTGCAATAGCTCAGATGAATGGAAAGTAACTAAACATTGATAAGCGATGTCAAGGCGGTAGTTCCATGAAGTTAACAGTCCATGCATCAGAAAACACAAACCAAGTTACTCAACACCTGCACAACATTTAGCAATCATTCTGAATGCTTCATACTCACTCATAGCAGAACAGGAATACAGACATCTTGACTGGTATTTTGACAGCCTCCCTCAATAGTTAGAAGTATTGGAGATCTATTTGATTGAATGTTTCAAATTTTTACTTTTCAAGTTCACTTCATATTCACTTTTCCTATTTCTTCTCAGACCTTCTTCTCTGAATTGTAAATGGTGTGAACATTCCCTTACTTGATCTTGGAACTGACTTGGTGAAAGAAGGAATCTCTGACCTCACACTGCATGAATGTGGTATTTCCACATTCTATTATTTCTCTTGTTTTCATCACTTCCCTAATGTGACTTTATGAGGGATGGTAATTTCACTAACCTATTAGAGTGGGGTGTTTAGAGTGAATAGTGCTTGTACTCTTATTTGGCACTTGGCTTTCTGAAGTGCCTTGGAATGTTTTTGTTTTCTCTCTACATTAAGAGAGAAATATGGTGCAAATTGCCATGGTAGACTAGTGTATACCGTGAAGGGTATTACAGAGGAATGCACTGCTAATAATTTGGGATATTGTTTTTAAGATGGCTGTAGAAGCTGCGTTAACTTAAGTACTTGCTGGTGACATCAAGAATGCAGGTCCCAAGTTCAAAACCTTTCAAAGCAGTAAATCATGTTCTATTAAATAGGATGACAGTTATATCTGTAACTGCACCACTGCGAAACAGAAAGTTGAGGTAGTATGTATTATCAAAAGAATCTTGAATTTCAGTTCAACATTTTTTATTTCCACCTATATTTATATTCTCAACATGTATATTTTATTTGTGGTACTCATAAACATTACAGTCCATATCTGTAAATAATCCAAAAACCTTAATCATGTTATACTCCAAAAACCTTAATCATGTTACTTTCCTCATGTCACTGTTAATATATTTTCCATATACCTTGCAGACCTGTGGTAGTGCTAATTTTCTTCAGACCTGGACCCATTACCATAATCATTTGAAATTAGAGCTCTGATGGCAAAGTATTGGCAAAGCTAATAGACCTGGCTTTGATACAAGCACTTGAGAGTAGCCATGAGTGAAATGTTCATTTCACTGACATACAATGTTTGATTTAAGGAACTTCATGTTATGTTTGTAACTCAGAATTCCTGAAATTACCCCATCATGCCACTTCATGTAGTTATACACTATTGTGGTAAATTTACTACATACATCCAAGAACAACAGAATGTGAACTGCTGTTGGCTACGTTGCACTTGTTTAAAAGTGCCCTTGCACCAAAAATTGATGTGAGGGTGAATTGAACATTTGCTTAATTATGCTAAAACAAATTATACTCACCTCTTTTTGAGAGGAGGCAAGAGGAAGCACCTAAATAGCATATAGTAATAGGTGAGAGATAAATACTCCACTGAGATGAGTGAATGAAAATGTCAAAAACCAATAGCTGAAAAAGGCTAGTGGAAAAAACCCACTAGTGTCAAAGAGTGGACCAAATGCCAGTCTGAATATTGTCAGAAATGGCTACATTGTCAAAACCCACATCTAAATACAAATAATCTATGTATAAATTAATGCCCATGCAGCCTACCACTCTTTCTACTTGTGAAATGTTATTATATTTCATTGGATTTCCCCTGGCTTTACATGAGTAAGTCTCTATTAACAAATTTAGGGTCTGATCGATAGTTTGGTTGATGGGATACTCTGTGAAAATGTGATACATATCCCATCCACCACATTACAAATGTAATAGGATATAATGCTTTAGTAATAATGTGGATGGGACACCCAACACATTTTTGATTGAGTATCCTGTGTGACAAACTCTAAGGGTGGGATATGCAAAGAATTTAGCAGCCACAAAGCCTATGATTCACTAAATCACAGAATTTGTGACTGCTAAATGGCTTGTGCAAATGTACTAAACTCATTTAGTGATTCTGTAATGTTGCTGAATCACTAGTTGGCTTCAGAAAATCATAAGTGTTAGACCTGCAACCTTGGTGTAGTCACCCCTGTCTTTTTTGCTCTGCTTTCCATGTTGTTATTGTGTGCTGGACTTTGTTTTTGCTGGTTTTTGGTACTCTGAGCACTTTACCACTGCTGACCAGTGCTGAAGTGAAAGTGCTCAGTATGTAAACTTCATTTGTAATTGGCTTTTCCATGATTGGTATATTTGATTTACTAGTAAGTCCCCAATAAATAGACTGGAGGTGCCCAGGGCCTGTTAATCAAATGCTAGTAGAGGGCCTGCAGAACTGATTGTGCCACCCACGAGTAGCTCTGTAAACACAGCTCAGACCTTCCCCTTCAGTGTCTCTGTGTGCACCTTTACATTTCCAATCTGACCTGGCAAGTGTACCCACTTCCCAGGTCCAATCCTTCCCTTTTTGTACATGCAAGCACCCCTAGGGTAGGCCCTAGGTAGCCCCTAGGTAGCTCCATGGGCAGGGTGCAGTGTATGTTAAAGGTGGGACATGTACTGATGTGTTTTACATGCCCTGACAGTGAAATTCTGCCAAATTAATTTTTCACTGTTGCAAGGCCTATCTCTCTCATTGTTAATGTGGGGACTGTCTTTAAATATCCTTTACGTGCAGTTTCCCATTGGGAGCAGAGAGAGGTGTGGATTTCATGGTCTCTGAACTCACAATTTAAAAATAAATCTTTTGGTAAAGTTGGTTTTTAGATTGTCTGTTTGAAAATGACACTTTTGGAAAGTGGGCATTTTCTTGCTTAACCATTCTGTGCCTCTGCTTCCCTGTGTATTCCACTTCTGGGTCTGACTGACAGTTGGGCTGTTGTGAATTCCCTCTAGACAGTGACACAAAGGGAGCTGGGGAGTAGCCTGCATATCCTAATGAGTCTCTTGGGCTAGTGTGGGGAGGAAGGAGCTGACACTTATACCTGGAAGGGCTGTGCCTGTCCTCTTACAATGCAGTCTCCAACCCCCTGGTGTGTGTCTAGGTCCAGGCCTGAGCACAGCAGGGTCTTGTCAACAACTGAGACCTTCCTTTGAAGTTTGCTTACTTCAAAGGCAGAAAGTAGTGGACCTAAAACACCAGATTTTTAGAACACTTCTGGATCAAGAGGAACCTCTGACAAGGAGAAGAGCTGAAAAGCTGGAGGAGGAGTACTGCCCCTTTGCTGTGTGCTTTGCTGGTTGGCCTGCAGTTGCTGCTTCTGCCTTACAGAGGGCAAAGACTGGACTTTGCTGTGTATCCTGCTTTAGAAGATTCTCCAAGGGCTTGGACTGAGCTTGTCCCCTGTTCTGAAGTCTCAGGACCATCAAAGACTTCCTATACCAGCGCCTGGACTCTCTTGCTGAGACTCCAACCCTGCCACGTGGTACCTAATCCAGTTCCTCGGCCACTGAAAAGAGAAGCTGGTGAAAAACCAAGAGTAACCAAGTGCACAGACTTCAGACGATGCCTGGATTGACATCGCTGCTGGATCCCGCAACACCTCCTGCAACGGAAGCCGTGGCCCCCCTGGAGTGCGACAACCCCGCAGGTCTGACGCCACCGCAGCCTTGCCAAAGTCCACAACTCTGTGAGTTCCAAAGTGCTGTGTCACAGACGTTCGTGTCACCCTACTCCGCCATGGTGCCTGCTGCCTCGTGGCGTGACCATGACTCCATGAGGTTGCCACACCACATCATGACTGACGTATGTGGACCATGCCATAAGTGCAAAGACCCGACACTTTGCACTGACGATGCCTCACCTCCACAGTTCCGCAGCAAGGACCCAACACCTCACACTGATACCTCTGCTCCTTCGCTCCGTAGCACCAGAACTGACGCCCCACCGGATCCAGTTACTCCATGCACTGACTTATCTCCTCATTTTCATAAGGTACTGTACCTGGGGGTCCATGCTACTCCGTGACCGGTGCCACTGGCGTCAGATTGTTGGGAACAATTCTGTCATGACACCGTGATATCAACAATTCAAAGCATTTGTGTTTCTAAGTGCTATATTGAAGTTTCATCTTTGAAAATTCAGAACTTTGCTTGTGTATGTTGGATTTTTGTTGTTTTGGTCTTGTTTTACTCAGATAAATATTGGCTATTTTACTAACCTGGTGTTGAGCCCTTTTGTGATTTTTCACTGTGTGATTGTGCAAATACTTTACACATTGCCTCTGAGATGAGCCTGACTGCTTGTACCAACTACCAAAGGGGTGAGCAGGGGTTATCCTAGGTGTGTATCTCCCTTACCCTGACTAGAGTGAGGGTCCCTGCTTGGACAGAGTGCATAATGACTGCCAACCAGAGACCCCATTTCTAACACTGGTGAGGATTAGAGCTTGTATTTGTGCTTGACATATAGTGATTAAGTGTACACTACTGTTTTCACTGCAGACCATTACGTGACCACACACTACTTGTTTTAGTTTTTTTCTGCTTCTTTTGTTTGGTTTTTCATGCGATCTCTCTGCCTTTTGGAACTGTTGCATCTTTATTAAACCTCACCCACAAGCATGTCTCAATCTGGGGATGCACAAACTGTGGCTATAAAAGTGGTGTTTGAGTTGGAGAAACTGGAGGAGCACACTGTGGCTCAACTGCCTGTCCAATCACGAGTTCCACTAGGAAGGAGGAGCTGAGAAAGACACAGAGGGCCTGGGTGGCAGCTAAGGAGGCTGTGTGGAACACAGAGGAGGAGGATGGGGGTGAGGAGGTGCAGAGTATTCATGATGTTGTGGTGGGTAACCCTGTTATGCTGGGGGGAAGGTCTCCAGGGCAGACAGCAGTGTTTCCTCCAAAGATCTGACACCTGAGGAGTTGCAGGGCAGACAAGCAGAGAGAGTGCACCAATTTGAATTAGAAAAACATACAATTGAGAGGGAATAGAGAAGATTGGCCATAGAAGAGAAAAATATGCTTTTGGCTCATGAGTTAAGTTTGAGGGAGCTTGACCAAAGGAGTCAGTCCAGCAGAGATAGTGGCAGCAGTACCTTGGTGCATCCTGAAAGGAGGGTACACTTTCCAAAGGACTTAGTAAAGGATTACATATATCTGTGGTTTGAGGCGGATGAGTTAGCTTTCCACATGAACATGGTCCTGTAAGCACATTGCTCAAATCAATCAGCATTTGTAAAGTGCGGCTACTCACCAGTGAGGGTCTCAAGGTGCTTGGGGGGGAGGGGAAGGGCCTCATCTGAAGAGCCACATCTTGTGGTTCTTCCTGAAGATGGTGAGCGACGGGCTTTGTCTGAGGTGCAGGGGGAGGTTGTTCCAGCTCTTCGCTGCAGTGTAGGTAAAAGATCGTCCTCTGGCGGTGGTTTTGCGGATGTGAGGGACGTTGGTCAGGTCCATCCGGGCGGAGCGGAGGAATCTGGCTGGGGTGTGGATGGAGACGCAGTGGTTCAGGTAGGCTGGTCCTGTGTTGTGTATGGCCTTGTACTTGTGGGTGAGAAGCTTGATGGTGATTCGCTTTTTGACTGGTAGCCAGTAGAGGGTCCTCAGGTGTTGGGAGATGTGTTCTCCGTGAGGGAGGTCCAGAATGGGTCTGACAGCAGCGTTCTGGATGAGTTGAAGTTTTTGATGTTCCTAGTTGAGGTGCCGGTGTAAAGGGCGTTGCCATAGTTGAGCTTGCTTTGTCACAAAGGCATGGGTGACTGTCCTATGACAGTCTGCTGGGATCCATATGAAGATCTTCCGGAGTTTGCAGAGTGTGTGCCAGCAGGAGGAGGTGACAGAGTTCACCTGGCAGGTCATGGATAGGGAGGAGTCGAGGATGATTCCTAAGTTGCAGGTGTGCTTGAACAGCACAGGGGGGTGCTGAGGGATGTGGACCACCATGAGCCATCCCAAGCTGAGGTAGCATTTCCGAAGATGATGAGCTCCGTCTTGTCGAAGTTGAGCTTGAGGAAGCTTTCTCTCATTCAGGTGGCGACGGCTTCCATTCCTGTACGAAAGTTCCTTTTAGCGGTGTCTGGGTCTTCGGTGAGGGAAATGATGAGTTGTGTGTCATCGGCATATGACACGATGTTCATAAAGTGGCTTCTGACAATGGCAGCAGAGGGGCCATGTATACATTGAACAGTATCGGACTCAGTGAGGATCTTGGAGGACTCTGCAGTTTAATCCTGTGGGTCTGAAGGTATAGGGCATGAGTCTGACCCTCTGCGTCCTCCCAAATAGGAAGGAGTGGATCCATTCCATGGCTCGCCCGTGGATTCCTATGTCGTGGAGTGTGGTGCGCAGAGTGCTGTGGGAGACCGTGATGAAAGCTGCTGAGAGGTCGAGGAGTATGAGTGCTGCGGTGTGGCCGTGGTCTAGGAGCAATTGAATGTCGTCGGTGGCTGCCAGGAGTGCTGTCTCCTTGCTGTGATTGCTGCGGAAGCCAGACTGGGAGCTGCGGTGGGAGTTGTGCATTGATTGCTTTCTCTAGTACTTTGGCGGGGTAGGGTAGCAGCGAGATGGGCTGGAAATTCTTTAGTTCTAATTGGTCGGCTGAAGGTTTCTTCAAGAGAGGGCGTATTCCGTCATGTTTCCAGTCCTCAGGGAAGGTGCCCGTGCTGATGGAGCAGTTGATTGTGTTAGGAAGCTCGGGTGATGGATGCACTGGCTCCGATGTATAGGTGGTGGGTTCAAGGGTCCAAGGTGGCTCCGAATGGGTGCAGTTCATGATGTTGACTGTTTCCTCTGTGGTGAGCATGGACCAGTCGTGGATAGTCTGGATGGGTTCTGAGGGAGGTGGGTCAGTCGCAGGTTCCGGTGCCAGGTGACAGAAAGCTGTTGTAGATGTCCTGGATCTTGTGGTGGAAAAAGGAGGCGAGTTTGTCGCAGAGGTCCTGTGACAGGGGGATGCCGGTGGCTTTGTACGGGGGATCTGTGAACTCGTTGATGACTGAGAAGAGCTCCCTCAAGTTGTGTGTGGAGGAGTTGATGCACTCCCGGAGTGCGTCCTTCCCTGCATTCTTGATTTTTTGTCGGTGGGCGGTGGCTTTGGCTCTGGCTCTCAATGAGGTGAGGTCTTCGTTGGATTGGCTGTTCCTCCATTTTTTCTCTAAACGTCTGCGGGTACGCTTTGATTCTTGGAGTTCAGTGGTGAACCAGCTGGCCTTCTTAGGTACGTGTTTGGCTGATGTCAGCCAGAGAGGGGCTAGAGTGTCAGCGCATTCGGTGATCCATGCTTTGAGGTTGCGCGCTACTGTGTTGGCATCGTCAGAGGGAGCAGGGAGGGATTTGGTGAGCGATGAGGTGAGTTGCTCGTTGTTGATTTCGTTCCATTTCCTGTGGGGGGTACTGAAGGTGCGGCTCCTGGTGCGGTGATTGTAAAGTGTATGCAGAGGCGTTCGGTCCCATCTGGGGTGGAGATGGTCTCGATGGTGATCTGGTCGCTTGAGGTGAAGATGGAGTCCAGTGTATGTCTTGCGATAAGTGTTGGTGTGGAGACCAGCTGTCTGAGGCTGAGGGTGGTGAGGTTGTCAAGTAGAGTGGTGGTGTTTTGGTCGGTGCGGTCTGACGAGGAGGAGGTAGTCAACTGACGCCAGGGCCTGGGAGGTAGTGATGTCTACAACGTCATTTAGGAAAGCCCCGGGTGGCCTGTATACCAGAGTGCCTGTGGATGGAGGAGTTGTGGTTGGAGTGGACCAGGAAGTGAAGGTGTTCTATGGTGGTGTAGTGATCTTCTTGGATGGCCTTGACACGTAGTAAGGACTTGTGTACGATGGTGAGTCCTCCACCTGGGCGGGAGGGCCGGTCCCTCCTTAGGATGCTGTAACCGCCAGGAATGGCGATATCGATGTCTGGACACGAGGTGGAGTTGGTCCAGGTCTTGGTGAGGAAGGCGAAGTCCGTTCATGTGGTATCGATCAGTTCTCAAAGTTTGGTGGCGTGTTTGTGGAGGGAGCAGATGTTCAGGAGCAGGCAGTTGATGGAGTTGTAGAGGTTGTTGGTATCTTTGAGTGCGGAGAGTACCTTTGGTTTGTAGAAGTTGGTGCTGAAGTTGTAGTTCCTGCAGGTTGAAGGTCCATGGGTGCCCTTGGGGGAGATGTTGTAACAGTTGTTGAGATGTCCTGTATTGAGGCAGAGGAGGGACTAGGAGTCGTAACTGAGGCAGTCCATGGTGTGGTTTAACAGAGATCCAGGGTTCATGGTACTGGGCACGGTCCACGCGTGGATGGGCGCTGACGGGCTTGCCTTTGGTGTGCCTTCGGCAAGCCTGCTGCGTGCCCCGCGCTACTGCTACCATTAAGAAAGGGGGGGATATGGGTGCAGTCAGCTGGGAGAAGGAAGGGTGGGAAAAGTGCTTCGCAGGGGGAGGGGGTGGCAGAGGAAGAGGGGAGAAAGGAAAAAGCACTAGGGGAAAATGAGGGATGATAGAAAAAAAAGGCAGAAAATTCAAGAGTGAAAGCGACAGAGAGAAGAAAAGAAAATGACAGAAGAAAAAGGCAGAAAATGCAAGAGTTAAAGAGCAACAGAGAGAAGAAAAGAAAAGGAAAATACTTACTTGTGAGGGATCCTCAGGGACTCACTTATTTCATATCATGAAGGATGCCCTACACACCAGGTATGGTCTTACTCCTGAGCAGTACAAAGAAATGTTTAGATCTCATAAGAAAAAGGAATCCCAAACTTGGTTGGAATGTGTTGATTCCTTCTGCAGGGCAGTAAGGTGACAACTTATGTACAATTTGCTTGCTTGGGAGCACTTGTATAGTCTTTGTTCTCCAGAGCAAGCTGACTGACCCCAGAAAGCTTGCTCTGGAAGCGGACTGGTGGGAGAGCACCAGGGTCCAAAAGAGGTATGAGGAAGACTCTGCCAAGGGTGGGCAGGCTCACCATCAGAGGAAGTGGGGGTAAGGGTAAACAGGGGGAGTTCTCTGAAGGGCCCCAACCTAGTTCCTAGGGTAAGGATTCCCATCCCCCATTTGAAAAGAAGCCATGGGTCTCCACAGGGAAACCTGCAGAGAGGGGTCCCCACAAATGTTATGCATGTGATCAGGTGGGTCAAATGAGGGGAACCAAAAATCTCCCAAGGGGACACAGGCACACACTGCTGTTCAGTCACAGGGTTTGGCCAGTGTAGCGCTTGGGGAGGAGTTGGTTCCAGGAGAAGGGTGGGAGCCAGCTGAGATGACCCTTGTCTCACTAGGGGACAGTGAGATGGTCCAGAGGACCTTTGTGCCTGAGAACACTAAAAAGTACAGGCAGTGGGTGACCATCAATGGACAGAGGGTGGAGGCTCTGAGAGACACAGGAGCCAGAGTGACTACTGTGAGGAGTCACCTGGTGTCCGAAGAGCAGGTAGTTCCCCATTCACCTGCCCAAGTAGTTGCAGTAGACAACTTAGAGTGCCTGTACAAAGTGGCACAGGTTCATTTTGAGTGGGGGGGGGTCTTACGTTCCTTGACAGTAGTTGAGAGTCCACCCATACCTGTTTATTGTCTAGTAGGCAATGACCTGGTGGTTTCCTCTTGGAGTGAGGTGGAACACAGGTCACACTTGGAGATGTTGGGTCTGCCTAGTTGGGCATGTGTGACCATCCAGTCAATGGCAGCCTGTCAGGTTACAGAACAGTAACAGAACAGAAGTCATGGCCTACTGTGGAGGGTCTGCGGTAGGCTGCAGACCAGGCATCTGGCAAGGAGTCTGGATCACACTGGATATATTGGGAGGATGGTCTCTTGTATAGTGAGCCCAAGGTTGCTGAGCCTGGGGCAGCAGGTCTGTCAGAACCCCTGAGGAGTAAGTGGGACATCCTCTTGCCATGCCTTCTGTTTGCTTACAGGGAGGTACCACAGAAGGGACTTGGTTTTAGCCCCTTCAAACTGTTGTATGGCCACCCTGAGAGGGAACCTCCAAGTCTGGTGAAGGAGAGCTTGCGGTCAGAGTCACCAGATCCTCGGGGTCTGCGCACGTTCCCAACACGTCCACCACTGAACAGCTCCAAGACTCTGATAGATAAATCACAGAGGCTAAGAGAGTTCAAGAGGGGAAGAGGGGATTAGGAAGGGAAACAGCTGGGAAGGAGACCTGTAGTAAGAAAAAGGTTAGAACACACAATATGAAAATTATATCTCCTAAAATCAATACTAGACTATGGGGGTCATTCTGACCCTGGCGGTAAAAGGCAGTTACCGCCGGTCAGAAGACCACCATAACACCGCCGCGGCCGCGGTAACCCGCCAGGGTCATTCTGACCCACAACTGCCAAACCGCCAAAAATCCGACCTCCACTGAAGGCCGCCACATCAGCGGTCAGCGATAAACTGGAGATGACCAAACCTCCACCGTCACGTCAACAGAAATACGCCCATGCCATTACGACCCACCAATCCACGCGGCGGTCTTTCAACCGCGGTATCCCATTGGCGGTACACACCGCCGCGCTCAAAATACACACACCTTTACAAAACACAGCCACATTGGATAATTCAAAATACACACACCTGATACACATACAAACACCACTCCCACACAATCAATACGATATAAAACACACACCCACATCACCCACAAACCCCCACAAATCGAAATTCAGAGACAAGGCGCAATACACAGAGAGAGAGCACAGGGAACGCAAACCACAACACACACAGGAACCCCACATCATCCCCCACACTACATCTACGCACAAAACACCACACACCACTACACTCATCACCACAAACACCATCCCACACCTCATCCACACCACCCCATGGCACCCCAAAGACACCCCAGGTGCTCGGACCAAGAACTCAGGGTCATGGTGGAGGAAATAATCAGGGTAGAGCCCCAGCTCTTCGGCACACAGGTGCAGCACACCACAATAGCTAGGAAGGCGGAGCTATGGCAAAGGACCGTCGACAGGGTCAACGTTGTGGGACAGCATCCCAGAAATCGGGAAGACATCCGAAAGCGCTGGAACGACCTACGGGGGAAGGTGCGGGCGATGGTGTCAAGACACAACATCGCTGTGTAGAAGACTGGCGGCGGACCCCCACCCACTACACCCGAATTCACAGCATGGGAGCAAGAGGTCTTGAACATCCTGCATCCTGAGGGCCTCGCTGGAGTAGGCGGAGGAATGGACTCTGGTAAGTCTAATCTCAACTACTTCCTCCCCTCCAACCACCAGCATGCCAACCCCCACCCCCACCCTCACCTCCAACCCCCCAGCACATATCCTCCCTGCTAATGTCTCACCAGCACAACCCACCCAAACCAACACCAACCCCTGAATACCAACACAAACCATGGACACCCATCACCTAAGCATGACCACTGCACATACCCATCCCCCCCCCCAAACCACCCTCACAACTCCTCCCACAAGGGAATGTCAGCACTGGGGGACAAGGGCACCCACAATTCGCACGCCATGGCACACACAGAAGCAATAACCATACTCTTTTACCCCTGCAGGGCCCGAACGCCAACACACCGGCCCGGAGGGTCCAGAAATGTCCATCCCACCCCCAGAACAGGCCCCCAGTGATGACAGCAGCTCTGTCGACCTAGAACCTGATGACCAGCCTTGACCATCGGGGACCTCTAGACAGTCGGTTCCCCTCAGGCAGCCACAGGCCACAGCAGACCTACCCCCCTCTGGAAACCCCAGCACAGCACCCACCCAGCGGGCCCATGCCTCTGTCTCCAGGACAGGTCAAGCAGCGGTGTGTCTACCACTACAGGGCACCCAGGGCAACCCACCACCCCAACAACAACAGGGACCTGGGGGCAGTGGTAGTGGGCACACCGTCCAGGGAACAGAGGCCCAGGAACAAAGGGGAACTGGGAGGGCCGCTGTGCGACAGAGGGAGGACAGGCCTAGGGAAACCACTGTCCAAGAGGCCCTCACCACCATCATGGGAGCGTACCACCACTCCCAAGAGACGATGGCGACGGTCCTGGCCAGGTTCCAGGAGATCCAGGCCATGCAGGAGGGCCAGTACATGGGGTTCCGGGAAGAACTGCACAGCATCAGTTCCGCAATGGGTACAATCGTGGTGGCACTCAACCAGATTGTCACCACATTGCGGGACCATGTGGCCCCCCAAGGCGCCCCTGCCACTAGCATGGAGGAAGAACAGCCCACCACCTCCGCCGGCGCTAGTGGTCAGGAGGTCCCGACACAACATCAACGGCCCACCCGGACCCCACCCCCTGCAGAACATGAACCACCCCGCAAGAAAGGCCTGAGATCGAGGAAGAAGACAGAGTAGGATGTCAAGACCCCTGCCATGCACGGATCCCCCCGGATGTCATCCCACTGTCCCACTTGTTCACCCTGTCCAACCTTGAACTGCCCCTGCTCCACCTTCCACAGGCATATGGACAATGCACCTGTGCGAACGTGAGTCTGGACTCTGCCATGGACATGCCTCCACCATCACCCATCACCCTTTTTGAACTATACACCAATTTTTGCACTTCAATAAACACAATTATTGCACAAAAACCATCAGGAGTCTGCTATTTATTTTTCGAAACCAAATTTATTCGATATAACCAACCAAAAATGTCCAAATACATTGTGATGACAACATACCAGTGTCACACAGCGGTAGTCCATGGGGAAATAAACCAGAGGGCACTCCGTGGGGACCACATCACTGAAATAGGAAGGCAAAATCACAACTAAATTACCATACATTGGGGTGAAAGGTCAGACAGTAGAGAGCCAGTACTGTTACAGATATAATAAAATGCAGGAGTAGATTCTTACCTGTGTGTTACTGGAAATACTGCAGTATCACTCTGTCCCTGTTGTCTGTGTCGTCCTCTTCGTCTTCCTCCTCTTCACTCTCCGCAGGCTCCACAGCAGCCACAACACCACCATCTGGACCATCCTCCTGCAGGAAAGGCACCTGGCGTCGCAAAGCCAGGTTGTGAAGCATGCAGCAGGCCACGATGATATGACACACCTTCTTTGGTGAGTACAGTAGGGATCCACCTGTCATAATCAGGCACCTAAACCTGGCCTTCAGGAGGCCGAAGGTCCGCTCGATCACCCTCCTAGTACGCCCATGGGCCTCATTGTACCGTTCCTCTGCACTTGTCCTGGGATTCCTCACTGGGGTCAATAGCCAAGGCAGGTTGGGGTAACCAGAGTCACCAATTAGCCACACACGCTGTCTCTGTAGCTGTTCCATCACATAAGGGATGCTGCTATTTCGCATGACGTACGCGTCATGCATTGACCCTGGGAACTTGGCATTTAAATGGGAGATGTACTGGTCAGCCAAACAGACCACCTGGACATTCATCGAATGATAACTTTTTCGGTTCGTGTACACCTGCTCATTGTCTTTGGGGGGGACCAAAGCCACATGGGTACCATCAATGGCACCAATGATATTGGGAATGTGTCCAAGGGCATAGAAATCACCCTTCACTGTAGGCAAGTCACCCACCTCAGCGAATATGATGTAGCTCCGCATGTATTTCATCAGGGCAGACAACACTCTGGACAATACCTTTGAAAACATAGGCTGAGACATCCCAGATGAAATGGCCACTGTAGTTTGAAATGATCCACTAGCCAAAAAATGGAGTACTGACAGCACCTGCACTAGAGGCGGAACGCCTGTGGGTTGGCGGATGGGTGACATCAGGTCTGGCTCCAGCTGGGCACACAGTTCCTGTATAGTGGCAGTGTTGAGTCTGTAGGTGAGTATGACATGTCGTTCTTCCATTGTCGACAGGTCCACCAGCGGTCTGTACACGGCAACATTCCTCCGTCTCCTCGCAAGTCCCAGCGGACGGTGCCTAGGAAGGACAACATGGAGCACAGAGTCAATCAACCCACAGGTAAGTTCCCACAGCCTGCACAGTACACGAATCTCTCTGGATTGAATAGCTTGTATGAGTGTCGATGCAAGGCCTAGCCATGTGTGACGCAGTGGGAATTAAGCCATGTGGGCCCTTGAAATGGCAGCTGCCTGACCTGTGAAGTGTGACAATGTGAAGTGAGGTCATTGCGCTGGCATGGCACGCCGTGGCGGTAGGCGGTCGAAGACCGCGGCGCAAAGCAGCATTGGTTAACATTGAACCCTATGGGTTTCAGGAGCCAATGACGATGTGCGCCGGCGGTCGCGGTACGCACCGCCGCGGTACGCACCGCCGCGGGCGTGACCGCCATTTTCTCTCTGCTTAATCACACGAGACCTGACCATCCACAGGAGAGGACCTATACTGCAAGTGCTGCTGTGACCTCGGTCTGGAAGTGACAATGGCTGCTGCGACTGGGGAAAGGGCCCCCGCCTTCAGTTCCGAAGAGTTGGAGAAGCTCGTGGACGGGGTCCTCCCCCAGTATGCGCTACTCTACGGTCCTCCAGACCAACAGGTGAGTACACGGGGGCCAATGCATAGTGGGCAATGCCTGTGATGAGTGGAGTGGATGTACGATGGAGGGGAGGGGAGCGAATTACGAATGCATGGCACGACAGATGAGAGCATGTGCCACCTGGCAAGTTTGGGGAGGGGGGGCCACTCACATCGAGCATGCAGAAAAGTGATGATGTTTCTTTCCCCCCCCTGTACATGTCACATAGGTCAGCGCCCATCAGAAGATCGATATTTGGTGTGCCATCGCCAAGGACGTCCAGGCCCTGGGGGTCCACAACAGACGGGGCACCCACTGCCGCAAGAGGTGGGAGGACATCCGCTGCGGGAGCAGGAAGACCGCCGAGGCTCTGCTGGGGATGGCCTCCCAACCTAGGAGGGGTGCCAGTCGTACCTTGACCCCCCTGATGTCCCGGATCCTGGCGGTGGCCTACCCCGATTTAGATGGGCGCTTGAGGACATCACAGCAGACACAAGGGGGTGAGTACCAGCACATTCAGCTAAATTTGCGCGCAGTGGAGGTGCCTGGGTGGGGGAGGAGGGCTGTGGGTATCCCTAGGCCAGGGCGATTTCTGTAAGCTAGGCCCCTCCGTGAGGTCTGGTCCTGTGCCCCCGCCCCCCACCTCTGTAGGGTGCCCAGTAACGCTATTCATGGACCTGTGTATTCTGTGTGGGCAGTTGTCGCCCATAGGTTTCTAGGGCATGTCCCAGGGAATGAGTAGTGTACCCCAAGTGCGCAGCGTAGTGCAGGGGGCTTCTGTGTCTGTCCTCTCCGCCAACAGTGTCCCCAATGCATGCACTCAACTTGTCTTTATTTCTCCACCCCCCCATTTTCTTTGTTTTTCGGTGAATGTGTGCATTAGCATCATCAGGCGGAGGAGAAGTGGCATCGGCGCAAGAGGGAGCTGCATCTCACATGGCCCCGGAGGGCCATGCAACCGACATGACCAGTGAGACGGAGGGCGAGGGGGCTCCACCACAGGGACCCGTGCAGACGTCAGTGACACCGACACGTCCTCGGATGGGAGCTCCCTTGCGGTGGCGGCAACATCCGTGCCCACCGATACTACAGGTACAGCCGCCACCCAGCACACCAGCTCCGCCCTCCCAGCAGCCCCTCGGCCTTCGGCCCGTGCCCGCACGGCCAGGAAGGCGGCCATCTCCTTCGCCCCAGGCACCTCAGGCACTGCCCCAGTCACCCCTGCTGCCCTCAGTGAGGAGGTCATTGACCTCCTGAGGACCATCATTGTTGGGCACTCTACCCTTTTGAATGCCATCCAGGGTGTGGAGAGGGAGGTGCATCAAAGCAATGCATACCTGGAGGGCCTTCATTCGGGTCAGGCTGCCCATCAGCGATCGTTCAACGCTCTGGCCTCAGCACTGACGGCAGCGATTGTCCCTGTCTCCAGCCTCCCTCTTCTAACTCCCTCCACCCAGTCCCACTCCCCTGTTCCTCTGCCTATCCCATCCACACCTACAGACCAGCCTGCACACACCTCAACACCCAAGGGAAGCTCATCCAGACATAAGCACCACAGAACACACAAGCATTCACACAAGCAACATACAGATGCAGACATGCCAACAGCCACTACCTCCTCTGTGTCCCCCACCTCCTCGTCTCCCTCCTCCCTCCCTGTGACGTCTACACTCACACCTGCATGCACACCACCATCAGCCAGTACACCCATCACCAGCACACCCTCCACACCAGTCTGCACATGTGCAGTCACCACCCCCACTGCCATTTACACGTCCCCTGTGTCCTCTCCCAGTGTGTCTGTCACCCCCGCTTCCAAACCACACAAACGCAGGCAGGCACGCAACCAACAGCCATCCACCTCACGTCAGCCTCCAGCCCAAGCACCTGCACCCAAAGACACCAGACTTGACTCTCCTACAACCACATCCTCTTCCTCCACTCCCATACCCACTCCAGCTACCCTTCCCATGGCTCCTAAAAAACTAATCCTCTATAAACTGGACCTCTTTTCCTCACCTGACTCACCCCCTCCATCTCGTAAGAGTTCCAAAAACACCTCAGCCACCACCAGCCCAGCAACTCCCAAGAACGTCGTGGCTGGTTTTTGGAGTCCGCCCTTTCCTTGTGCAGGGACATCGGCCAGCAGCATAGGCACAGCCAGCCCCCCCCCTGGGAAGAGGAGCAAAAAACTGAAGGGCAGACGCGACAGGCCTGATACTCCTGCCCCCAAGGAGGGTAGCCTTGCACCGTCACCTGCCACATCGGGTAAAGGAGCCAAGGGCCACGGAGAGTCTGCCAAGGAGGGCAAGGGCAGCAAAGCGCAAAAGGCAGGGAGCAGCCGACCTGGCCATGAGGGCCCCACCAGCCCCATTCCGGGGGTATCGGAGGAGACCAGGGCCCCAGGACTCCATCACAGGAGGGCCCCGCAACGGAAAGGTCCGATGCTGACTGAGCAGGAAGTATTGGCCAGGTGTGGTTCACTCGAAACACAAGACAGGCACCGCTGAACAGGGCCCCGCCGTGAGGAGCACCGCTGAACAGGGCCCCGCCGTGAGAAGCACCGCTGAACAGGGCCCCGCCAAGACAGGCACCTCCTGTCAAGCACCGCTCCGCTGGGCCCTCCTGTCAAGCACCGCTCCGCTGGGCCCTCCTGTCAAGCACCGCTCCGCTGGGCCCTCCTGTCAGGCACCGCTCCCCTGGGCCCTCATCTCAAGCACCGCTCCGCTGGGCCCTCCTGTCAAGCACCGCTCCCCTGGGCCCTCCTGTCAAGCACCGCTCCGCTGGGCCCTCATCTCAAGCACCGCTCCGCTGGGCCCTCCTGTCAAGCACCGCTCCGCTGGGCCCTCCTGTCAAGCACCGCTCCGCTGGGCCCTCATCTCAAGCACCGCTCTGCTGGGCTCTCCTGTCAAGCACCGCTCCGCTGGGCCCTCCTGTCAAGCACCGCTCCGCTCGGCCCTCATCTCAAGCACCGCTCCGCTGGGCCCTCCTGTCAAGCACCGCTCCGCTGGGCCCTCCTGTCAAGCACCGCTCCGCTGGGCCCTCATCTCAAGCACCACTCCGCTGGGCCCTCCTGTCAAGCACCGCTCCGCTGGGCCCTCCTGTCAAGCACCGCTCCGCTGTAATCCACCTGATGGACTGTGGCTTTGCACCCCCCAGGATGGCACAGTGGGCAATCCACCCACTGTAGAGACTTGAGAGACTGTGGCTTTGCACTCCCCAGGATGGCACAGTGGGCATGGAGGCCCTTCGTGGATCTGGCGTCGTGGACTCATGTGGCTGAGGTGCACCCCCTTCCCTTCCCCCTGAGGTGCCAGTTTTTTATTTTTGTGATGCCCCAGCAGTGTTCTCTCCAATGGACTCGATCTCGTGTGTGGGCTTTGCCCATGTGTTGGTGCACATTGGCCCACGGACATTTGGACTTTGCAAAACTGTGCCGGACTTTTGCTACTTGTATATATATGGTTCTAGATGTGTATTTATTCTTTATATATTGGTAAGTTCGCTATACTTAATTATTGATGTAATATAGTTCTATTTTTACAATCATTGCCTTTTGTCTTTGCATTTTTGTTTTGGGGGTTTGGGGGTGTCACTCTGACTTTTCAATCTGCATTGGTGTGTAGGTATTTCGGTGGGGGTGAGGGTGGGGGTGGGTGTGTGGCGTATGTGTGTGCCCTTAACCTTTCCTCCTCCCCCCCCTGTGTCGTAGGTGCAGTACTTACCGTTGTCGTCTGCGGCGACGTTCGTGATCCTGGAAGAAGAGCAGGAAGGCAATGGCTGGGAGGATGTGGAGTTCCGGTTCCATGCTGTCCCGATTCCGCGTGGAGTGTGTCGAGGTGAGCGTTTTCCATTGGAAATGTCTGTTTCTGCCGTGTTTTTATCGGCGGGGCTCCCGCCCTGGAAAAGGTGGTGGATTGGTGAGTTGTGATAGGGTGGGCGGTTCATTGTCTGCCGCCTGTCTGTTGGCGGTGACCGCCGCGCTGTTTGTTTGTGCCGCCGTGGTGGTCGGAGTGTTAAAGCGGCGGCTTGTGTTGGCGGTTCCCGCCAGGGTCAGAATTCCATTTTTTGGACCGCCAGCCTGTTGGCGGGTTGGCCGCCGCTTTAACACTGACCGCCAGGGTCAGAATGACCCCCTATGATTCTAAGCATAGTCATTCTGGAAACATGAACAATCTAAGAATTAAGTTTAAAATGACTAAGTTTCAAGATGGCCGAATACCTGTAAGGGAATCAAGATGGATTAAATGAAAACTTTCTTATTCAAGTATTTTCCTTTACATGAGAATCAGAAAAATATTCTGACTAAATTTTAAACCAGTCATATAAATCCTTTTTTGAGAATGCATACTAGGACCATACAATATTGCATCTAGAAACTCTGATCTTCTGTGTACTCTTAAAATGTTTCAACACAAATTGCGCATATTGTAGATTTATATATATATATTTATATATGTATATATATATATATATATATAGTAAACACCATAAAAGGATTGTGCACCATGAATAACACAATATGGATTCAGGAAAAACAAATCACATAACTTGTCAACTCGAATATTACATGATAAATATCTTAGGATAGTGGCATACAATAAACAACATGATTTAAACTCGAGGAGAGAATCGTGCGTCTTGCCGATTCGAGTGTCACCATGTAAAAAGCCAAGAAATGGTAGTACGCAATGAATATCAAAGTCAAATCATCATTAAACGAATTGCGCGTCTTGCCGATTCGTAAACCACAATGTAAATGCCTAGAAATAACAGCTCACAATGAATAACAAGATTAAAGTACAATGAAACGAATTGCGCGTCTTTTGCCGATTCTTAAGCCACCATGTAAATGTCAAGAAATGGTAGCGCGCAATGAACAACAAAGTTAACACACCATAAAACGAATTGCGCGTCTTGCCGATTCTTAAGCCACCATGTAAATGTCAAGAAATGGTAGAGCGCAATGAATAACAAAGTTAAATTATCATTAAAAGAATTGCGCGTCTTGCCGATTCGCAAGTCACCCTGCAAATGTCAGAAACACTCAAGCGCATATTTCACACGCGCAAAGTACTCTGTCAAATCATAAAAGAATTAGGCCCAAGAACATGAGAGTTCTCGATAACGGCGTCGGGAGGCCAGCCCAACCACCGTCTTACCTCCCAGAACAAGGATCTCCAAATGAAGAATGAAAGTCAGATGTCTGGAAGATCAAATAGGCCACCGGGACAGGAGCTCACGAAGTAGCTGCTGCTCTGCACCGGGAACTCTGAATAGTGAGAACTTGGAGCTGGGCTGGCTACTTTTTATAGAGTCTTGGCCCAGCCCACAACCACACCAAGGCATGTTGCAGGCAAAGTCTCTAGAAGGCCCTTGAAAGGGACCACACCCTAACACACTCTGAAAGCCTGCAGCAATACATTGCAAATGAACAGCATTTGTAAGCACATTAAAAATAAGTGTTCAGGATTGAACTCTGCAATGCAAAAGGTTAAACAAGAACATATCAGCACAATGCATAAATTACATTGTTTTGAGAGTGCTGGGTTTTTGCATTCTAGTCGCCAATAGAGCGCGCACTACCCTGGTGTTGACACTTGCAGATGACTTCCAATAAGCCCCCCCAGGATGTGTTTAGTTACATACTGACTGTGGGAGGCTGGCCTGGTTTGTAGTGGGTACCAAAGTTACTTACACCTTATACCAGGTCCAGCTATCCCTTATTAGTGAAATGTAGTGAGTGCCTAGAAGCCAGGCTTTTTAGAGGTAGTGTGGATGAGCTGCGAATGCCTAACTAGGAGACATGAAAGCTCATGCAATACCACTGTAGTCACACAGTACTCAGTGTTAAAAAATTAAAGGTACTTTATTTTGGTGACAATAATGCCAAAAATATCTTAGAGACTACACTCCCTTAGGTGGTAAGTAATACACAAATTATATACACTAGTATGCAGAAATAGCTGTAAAAACAGTTAGAAAACAGTACAATTAGTAAAAATCACAATAGTTAGAAATGGGCTTGGGGAACACAAACCATATACTAAGAAAGTGGAATGTGGAAGTCGGTTTCCCACCTAGGCAAGTGTAGTGTGTAGAGGGGCACTGGAAATATTAGAAAACACAAAAGGTAAGTAATAGAACCCACCCCAGAACCCAGGAAAGCAGAAGTAAATCACAGCAGCTTTCCTAGAACACACAAGAACACGAGAAAGAAGATTATGCAAGAACCAGAAGAGACTGCAAGACAACAACAATGGAGTCCTGGACCTGAAGACCTGTGGAAGAAGGGGACCAAGTCCAAGAAGCACTGAAGAGTCCAGGGAGAACAGGAGCCCCTGTTAACCCGGATGAAGGTGCAAAAGAAGAACCATTGGTGAAGAACAACAGTCAGTACTGCACCCAGGAATACGGATACGGGTTCCTGGTTGATGCAGAAGATGTCCCAAGCTGGATAGAGGATTGCAGTCTGGTTACGTTGCTGGATTCTGCCAACAAGCCTAGGCACACGCAAAGCTCGTGGTTAGCCAAAAATGGTGCTGCCCGAGACCAGGAGGGTCCTGGTGGACTCTACCCGGGAGGAGGAGACAGAGGGGGCTCTCAGAAACTCAGAGAGCCCTCAGAAGACCAGGCAGCACACACAGGAGTCCCACAGCACAGGGATGAAGAAGGTGCAAAAAGTGGCCCATGCAGCACTACACAAAGGGATCCCACAGCGCCGGAGAACCACACAGGATGCTGTGCATCGCAGGACGGCGTGCTGGGGGCTGGAGCTGCACAGTGCATGAACAACTTTGTGGAAGGATGAAAACCACCCTCGGCAACTGCAAAACACGCGGTGCACAGGAGTACTGTCTTACGTGGAAAGGCAAGCTCTTACCTCTACCAAAGTTAGACATTTGGATGTCTGGACCGTCAAGAACACTTCAGTCCATGTCCCGTGATGCTAGATCCATGCACTTCTTCAGGAGAGGGGACCCAAGCCACCGGTCGTCGCTGCAGAGGGGTGCCTACTGAAACAGGAAAGTGACTCCTTCACTTCAAGGGAGATTCCTTCTTTTTTCTGGGGCAGGATGAAGACTGGCTGTCCTCTGAGGATGCACAACCAGGAAACAGTTTCTGGCAAGAGCTGAAGATACAATGTTGCAGAAGTCGTCATTCATTCTTTGTTGCACTTGTAGAGTTCCTGGAGGGTCCAGATGCAGTTTCTTTGGTGAGAAGTAAAGGATGCAGAGGATTCCTGCTGGAGTCTTGTAATCCAAATCTGAGGAAACACCCAGAGGAGAGACCCTAAATAGCCCTGAAAGGGGGATTGGTCAGCTACACAGGTAAGCACCTATCAGGGCTCTGACGTCACCTCCTGGCACTGGCCACTCAAATGCTCCCAACGTTCCCTTCCACCTTGGAATTCAAGATGGCAAAACTTAGGGACCCTCTGGAGGAGCTCTGAGCACCACCCATGGGGTAGTGATGTACAGGGAAGTGGTCACTCCCCTTTTCTTTGTCCAGTTTTGCACCAGAGTAGGGACTGGGGGTCCCTGAACCGGTGTAGACTAGATTATGCACGGAGGGCACCATCTATGCTCTTCAAAGCATTTCCAGAGGCTGTGGGAGGCTACCCCTCCCATGCCTATATTACCTATTTCCAAGGGGAGAGGGTGTAACATACTTCTCCCAAAGGAAATCCTTTGTTATGCCTTCCTGGGATTGAGCTGCACAAGCAACAGGAGGGCAGAAACCTGTCTGTGAGGTGGCAGCAGCTGGGGCTGCCTGGAAAACCTCAGAAGGCAGTAATGGCAATACTGGGGGTCCTCTAAGGAGCCCCCAGAGTGTATGGAATCATGCAACCAATGGTTGCAAAAGCCTTGGGGTATGAGTCCAACATGTTTGATACCAAACATGGCCATATTTGGAGTTAGCATTGTGAAGCTGTACATAGGTAGTGACCTATGTCCAGTGCACGCGTAGAATGGCGACCCCGCAGTCACGGAGTCACGGAAAATGGTCCTGGACAATGTGGGGGCACCTCTGCTAGTGCAGGGATGCCCTCACACACAGGTACTCTGCCCCAGCCTTCAGGGTTGGAAGACCTGACATATGGGTGGTTTATAATTGACCTGGTGCAGTGTAAATGGCAGTGAAAGGGTGGATGCACCATTTCACACAGGCTGCAGTGACAGTGCTGTAGAAGTCTTTGCATGGGCACCCTATGGGTGGCAAAAGAAATGCTGCAGTCCATAGGGATCCTCTGGAAACCCAATGCCCCCGGTACCGAGGTACCATACGGTAGGGACTTATAAGGGGTGACCATTATGCCAATTTTGGGTGAAGTACTGGGTTACCAATATGCAGTGACAATATTTAGAGGAGAGAGAGCCTAATCACTGGGGTCCTGATTAGCAGGATCCCAGTGAACACAGTCAAACACACGGACATCAGGCAGAAATTGGGGGTAACATGCCTACACTGGCCTTTAGAAACCAAATATCCCACTTCAACAGTCTCGCTCAGGAGAACCTAGAAGCAAGCCAGAAGGACATGAAACGCTGGTATGATCAGAATGCCACTCTGTTCGTTTTTCAGCCTGGCCAGAAATTGTGGGTCATGGCCCTAGTGAAGCCTTGTGCTCTCCAGGATAAGTGGACTGAGACATTTTAGGTGGTGGAGCACAAGATTGATGTCACCTATCTGGTGAACTTGCAGACTCCTAGGAACCCTTAAAGGGTCCCGCATGTGAACTGCCTCAAACCTCACTTTCAGAGGTCTGAGTTAACAATGCTCTTGGCAACAGATGATGGGGCGGATGAGGAAAGTGAGCCTCTTCCTGACCTCCTGTCTGCCCAGGAGAAAGATAGGTCTGTGGAGGATGTGAACCTATTCCCCCACCCTGACCCCAGAGCAACATAAGGACTGTCACCAGTTGTTGGAACAGTTTGCCTCCTTGTCTTCCTTGACCTCAAGGGTCACTCATCTGTGTACACATGGTGTGGACACTGAGGACAGTCTGCCTGTAAAACACAAAATGTATAGGGTGACTTACAAGGTCAGGGCTAGCATCAAGGTTGAGATTTCCAAGATGTTGCAGTTAGGGGTTATTGAGTTCTCCAGTAGTCATTGGGCCAGCCCAGTGGTCTTGGTTCCAAAGGCCACTGCCCCCGGTGCCTCCCCAGAAGTCAGGTTCTGTGTGGTCTACTGTGGACTCAATGCCATCATGAAGACTGATGCGCACTCTGTCCCCAGAGCTGATGAGCACATTGATCGTTTGGGAGCGGCCAAGTTTCTCAGCATGTTTGGCTTAACATCTGGGTACTGGCAGATTGCCCTAACTGATGGGACAAAGGAGAGGTCAGCATTTTCCACCCCAGATGGGCACGATCAGTTCAGGCTTTTGCCCTTTTGGTTGAACAATACCCCTGCCACATTTCAGACGTTGGTCAACCAGATTTTGATCGGCTTCGAGGATTTTAGTGCAGCCTACCTGGATGACATTGCAGAGTTCAACTCCAGCTGGGAGGAGCACCTGCAGCACCCCTATGAAGTGTTGAAGGCTCTGCAGAAGGCAGGCCTCACTATTAAGGCTAGTAAATGCCAAATAAGGCAGGGATCTGTGGTTTACCTGGGACACCAGATGGAGAGTGGCCAGGTGGCATCCCTGCAACCAAAAGTTGATACCATTCTGGCTTGGGAGCATCCCAAGACCCAGACAGAGGTGAGAGCCTTTCTAGGTCTCACAGGGTAATACATGAGGTTTGTCAAGGGATATGGCACCATTGTTGCTCCCTTGACTGAGTTGACCTATAAAAAGCAGCCCAAAAAGGTGATTTAGACTGTGGCTTGCCAGACTGCTTTTGATGCCCTGAACGCAGTCATGTGCACGACACCCGAGCTGAAGGCACCCGACTTATAGAAGGAATTAGTTGTGCAGAATGATGCTTCAGAGCATGGTGTGGAAGCAGGGCTTGCACAGCTAAATGAAGAGGGCCTAGACCAATCTGTAGCCTTCATTAGTAGGAGGTTACTTCCCTGGGAATGGAGGTGGAGTGCAATAGAGTGCAAAGCTTTTGCTGTGGTCTGGGCACTGAAGAAGCTGAGGCCCTACTTGTTTGGGACTCACTTCCATGTTCTGACGGACCACATGCCCCTCAGATGGTTAATGCAGATGAGGGGGGCAAACCCAAAACTGTGGAGGAGGTCCACCTCCCTACAGGGAATGGACTTTCTGGTGGAACACCTCCCTGGTACAGATTCTTCAGCCTTAGAGATGAGAACTCCCATGAGGTTGGGTAGTTCTCCCCACTTTCAGCTGGGGAGACACGTGTTAGACCTGGCATCCCTGGTATAGTCTCCCCTGTCTTTTTTGTTTGCCTCTGCTTCTGATGTTGTGACTGTGTGCTGGACTTTGTTTTTGCTGGTTTTTGGTACTCTGTGCACTTTACCACTGCTGACCAGTGCTAAAGTGCAAGTGCTCTCTGTGTAAACTATATTTGTAACTTGCTTTTCAATGATTGGCATATTTGATTTACTAGTAAGTCCCTAGTAAAGTGCACTAGAGGTGCCCAGGGCCTGTAAATCAAATGCTACTAGTGGGTCAGCAGCACTGATTGTGCCACCCACATGAGTAGCCCTATAAACATGACTGAGACCTGCCACTACAGTGTCTGTGTGTGCAGTTTTAAACTGCCAATTCGACCTCGCAGGTGTACCTACTTGCCAGGCCCAAACCTTCCCTTTTTGTACATGGAAGGCACCTCTAGGGTAAGCCCTAGATACCCCCAGGGGCAGGGTGCAGTGGATGTTAAAGGTAGGACATGTACTGATGTGTTTTACGTGTCCTGACAGTGAAATACTGCCAAATTCATTTTTCACTGTTGCAAGGCCCACCTCTCTCATAGGTTCACATGGGGGCTGTTTTTAAATATCTTTTAAGTGCAGTTTCCCATTGGGAGCAGATAGAGATGTGGAGTTTGGAGTCTCTGAACTCACAATTTAAAAATACATCTTTTGGTATAGATGGTTTTTAGATTGTCTGTTTGAAAATGACACTTTTAGAAAGTGGGCATTTTCTTGCTTAGCCATTCTGTGCCTCTGCCTGTTTGTGTATTCCCATCTAGGTCAGACTGACATTTGGGCTGTTGTGAATTCCCTCTAGACAGTGACAGAAAGGGAGCTGGGGTGTAGCCTGCATATCCTGATGCATCTCCTGGGCTAGTGTGGGGAGGGAGGCACTGACACTTACACCTGAAAGGGCTGCGCCTGTCTTCATACAATGCAGTCTCCAACCCCCTGGTGTGTGTCTGGGGCCAGGCCTGGGCAAGGCAGGATCTTGTCAACAACAGAGACTTTACTTTGAAGTTTGCCTACTTCAAAGGCAAAAAGGGATATAAGTAGTAGACCCAAAATCCCAGATTTTTAGAACACTTCAGGATCAAAGGTAATCTCTGCCAAGGAGAAGAGCTGAAGAGCTGGAGGAGGAGTACTGCCCCTTTGCTGGGTTGGCCTTCAGTTGCTGCTTCTGCCTTAGAGAGGGAAAAGACTGGACTTTGCTGTGTATCCTGCTTGAGAAGATTCTCCAAGGGCCTGGACAGAGCTTTACCCTCTGTTCTGAAGTCTCAGGGCCATCAAAGACTTCCTGTAACAGCACTTGGACTCTCTTGCTGAAACTCCTTCCCTGCCAAGTGGCGCCTTATCCAGTCCTTGGGTCCTTGAATGGAGAAGATTGTGAAAAACCAAGAAAAAACAATTGCACCAACTTCGGACGATTGATGCCGCTGCCGGATCCCACAACGCCGCCTGAAACTGAGGCCGTGATCCCTGCTGGAGTGCGAGGACAGTGCAGGCCTGATGCCGCATCCTCGCTGAACTCCACGACTCCATGAGTTCCAAAGTGCTGTGTTACCAACATCCATGACACCCAACTCTGCCACGACAGCTGCAGATTTGTGGCGAGACCGTGACCCCTAGATATTGATCCCGCCGGAAGTGTGAGGATCTGACGCTTCACACCGATGCTGCCTCACCTCCACAGCTCCACATCAAGGACCCGACACCTCGCACAGACACTTCTGCTCCTTCCCTCTGCAGCACTGGAACCGATGCCTCGCTGGATCCAACGACACTTCGATCCCCGGCTCTGTGCCCCGCTTTTCTCCTCATTTTCACAATATACTGTACCTGAGGGTCTGTATGACTCCGTGACCTGCACCCTTGATGTTGGATTGTTGAGAATGACTCTGTCACAAGGCCGTGATGTCACCAATTTGAAGTACTTGTGTTTCTAAGCGCTATATTGAAGTTTAATCTTTGAAAATTCATAACTTAGCTTGTGTATGTTGGGTTTTTGTTGTTTTGGTCTTGTTTAACTCAGAAATATATTGGCTAGTCTCCTAACCTGGGTTTGAGCCCTTTTGTGATTTTTTTCACTCTGTTGCTGTGTGTGATTGTACAAATAATTTACACATTTCCTATGAGATAAGCCCGACTGCTTGTGCCAAGCTACCAAAGGGGTGAGCAGGGGTTGTCCTAGGCGTGTATCTCCCTTACCCTGACTAGAGTTATGGCCCCTGGTTGAACAGAGTGCATACTGACTGCTAACCAGAGACCTCATTTCTAACAATAAGGAATCACTTTTTGGAGGAGGCGTGTTTCATACATCCCTTACAAGCAATGGCTCCATACAGTATGTGTTAATACTTTGTGACTGAGTTCCGGACCACTGCCTATCTTAAAAAGTGAAAGTTAAACTGTATTACTTTGGGCACACAACATTACATTGAATCCTACCAGATTCTAAGGTGAGATTGGAACATCCTGATAGTACTAAGGACCTGATTTAGATCTTGGCAGAGGGAATACTCTGTCAAAAATGTGGCAGATATCTTGTCCTCCGTATTAAGATCCCCATAGGATATCATGGGATTGTAATACTACGGAGGGGATATCCGTCATGTTTGTGATGAAGCATTCTAAAGTGAGCTGGCAACAAAACGAGCAGACCCCGGTGAGTGCCAAACTCCAATGTTTATTTGAGTAAAATAAACATTAAACAAATAACATCACACCAGCGCGCAGCTGTCGGCCCCTTGATGTTGCAGCATCAAAAAACGCGTCCGACTGTTGCCTCAGAATCCCCGGTGTTCCTCGTTGCGTTGTTAGCGCGGGGAACACCGAAAAGTGAGACACGGCCGCGTCTCAGCATCTCCGCTGCGCGTGCGGCACCACAAAAAGCTGATCACAGCTGACCGGCACGCGCAGCGAGAACGCTGCTACTCCAAGCCACTACAATTAGTTTTCCCTTTTAACAACAAAAAAAAACAAAACAAAAAAAACAAAAAAAAAACCTTATAAATATACCCCTAAAAAAAAGCAAACAAACCTTTAACCCCTTCGCTGCCAGGCCTTTTCCCCCTCCTGTGCCAGGCCTTTTTTTGCCTATTTGGGGCAGTTCGCGCTTAGGCCCTCATAACTTTTTGTCCACATAAGCTAACCAAGCCAAATTTGCTTCCTTTTTTTCCAACATCCTAGGGATTCTAGAGGTACCCAGACTTTGTGGGTTCCCCTGAAGGAGGCCAAGAAATTGGCCAAAATACAGTGAAAATTTCGTTTTTTTTAAAAAAAATTGAAAAAGTGGCTCCAGAAGAAGGCTTGTGGTTTTTCCCCTGAAAATGGCATCAACAAAGGGTTTGCGGTGCTAAACTCAGCAGCTTCCCAGCTTTCAGGAACAGGCAGACTTGAATCAGAAATCCCAATTTTTCAACACAATTTTGGCATTTTACTGGGACATACCCCATTTTTGCAATTTTTTGTGCTTTCAGCCTCCTTCCAGTCAGTGACAGGAATGGGCATGAAACCAATGCTGGATCCCAGAAACCTAAACATTTCTGAAACGTAGACAAAATTCTGAATTCAGCAAGGGGTCATTTGTGTAGATCCTACAAGGGTTTCCAACAGAAAATAACAGCTGAAAAAGAAAAATATTGAAATTGAGGTGAAAAAACCATCAATTTTTCTCTATGTTTTGCTCTGTAACTTTTTCCTGCAATGTCAGATTATCGAAAGCAATATACCGTTACGTCTGTTGGACTCCTCTGGTTGCGGGGATATATAGGGTTTGTAGGTTCATCAAGAACCCGAGGAACCCAGAGCCAATAAATGAGCTACACCCTGCAGTGCGTTTTCATTCTATACCGGGTACACAGCAATTCATTTGCTGAAATATAAAGAGTAAAAAATTGCTATCAAGAAAACCTTTGCATTTCCAAAAAGGGCACAAGATAAGGTGTTGAAGAGCAGTGGTTATTTGCACATCTCTGAATTCCGGGGTGACCATACTAGCACGTGAATTACAGGGAATTTCTCAAATAGATGTCTTTTTTACACACTCTCCTATATTTGGAAGGAAAAAATGGAGAGAAAGACAAGGGGCAATAGCACTTGTTTTGTTAATCTATGTTTCCCCAAGTCTCCTGATAAAAATGATACCTCACTTGTGTGGGTAGGCCTAGCGCCCGCGACAGGAAACGCCCCAAAATGCAACGTGGACACACCCAATTTTTTTTAAAGAAAACAGAGGTGTTTTTTGCGAAGTGCCTACCTGTAGATTTTGGCCTCTAGCTCAGCCGGCACCTGGGGAAACCTACGAAACCTGTGCATTTTTGAAAACTAGAGACCTAGGGGAATCCAAGGAGGGGTGACTTGCGGCGCTCGGACCAGGTTCTGTTACCCAGAATCCTTTGCAAACCTCAAAATTTGGCTAAAAAAAAACACATTTTCCTCATATTTCTGTGGCAGAAAGTTCTGGAATCTGAGAGGAGCCACAAATTTCCTTCCACCCAGCGTTCCCCCAAGTCTCCCGATAAAAATGATACCTCACTTGTGTGGGTAGGCCTAGCGCCCGCGACAGGAAACGCCCCAAAGCGCAACGTGGACACATCCAAAAGTTTGGAAGAAAACAGAGGTGTTTTGTGGGAAGTGCCTACCTGTAGATTTTGGCCTCTAGCTCAGCCGGCACATTGGGAAACCTACCAAACCTGTGCATTTCTGAAAACTAGAGACCTAGGGGAATCCAAGGAGGGGTGACTTGCGGGGCTCGGACCAGGTTCTGTTACCCAGAATCCTTTGCAAACCTCTAAATTTGGCCAAAAAAAACACATGTTCCTCACATTTCTGTGGCAGAAAGTTCTGGAATCTGAGAGGAGCCACAAATTTCCTTCCACCCAGCGTTCCCCCAAGTCTCCCGATAAAAATGATACCTCACTTGTGTGGGTAGGCCTAGCGCCCGCGACAGGAAACGCCCCAAAGCGCAACGTGGACACATCCAAAATTTTGGAAGAAAACAGAGGTGTTTTTTGCGAAGTGCCTACCTGTAGATTTTGGCCTCTAGCTCAGCCGGCACCTAGGGAAACCTACCAAAGCTGTGCATTTCTGAAAACTAGAGACCTAGGGGAATCCAAGGAGGGGTGACTTGCGGGGCTCGGACCAGGTTCTGTTACCCACAATCCTTTGCAAACCTCAAAATTTGGCTAAAAAAACACATGTTCCTCACATTTCTGTGACAGAAAGTTCTGGAATCTGAGAGGAGCCACAAATTTCCTTCCACCCAGCGTTCCCCCAAGTCTCCCGATAAAAATGATACCTCACTTGTGTGGGTAGGCCTAGCGCCCGCGACAGGAAACGCCCCAAAGCGCAACGTGGACACATCCAAAATTTTGGAAGAAAACAGAGGTGTTTTTTGCGAAGTGCCTACCTGTAGATTTTGGCCTCTAGCTCAGCCGGCACCTAGGGAAACCTACCAAACCTGTGCATTTCTGAAAACTAGAGACCTAGGGGAATCCAAGGAGGGGTGACTTGCGGGGCTCGGACCAGGTTCTGTTACCCAGAATCCTTTGCAAACCTCAAAATTTGGCCAAAAAAAACACATGTTCCTCACATTTCTGTGGCAGAAAGTTCTGGAATCTGAGAGGAGCCACAAATTTCCTTCCACCCAGCGTTCCCCCAAGTCTCCCGATAAAAATGATACCTCACTTGTGTGGGTAGGCCTAGCGCCCGCGACAGGAAACGCCCCAAAGCGCAACGTGGACACATCCAAAATTTTGGAAGAAAACAGAGGTGTTTTTTGCGAAGTGCCTACCTGTAGATTTTGGCCTCTAGCTCAGCCGGCACCTAGGGAAACCTACCAAACCTGTGCATGTCTGAAAACTAGAGACCTAGGGGAATCCAAGGAGGGGTGACTTGCGGGGCTCGGACCAGGTTCTGTTACCCAGAATCCTTTGCAAACCTCAAAATTTGGCTAAAAAAACACATGTTCCTCACATTTCTGTGGCAGAAAGTTCTAGAATCTGAGAGGAGCCACAAATTTCCTTCCACCCAGCGTTCCCCCAAGTCTCCCGATAAAAATGATACCTCACTTGTGTGGGTAGGCCTAGCGCCCGCGACAGGAAACGCCCCAAAGCACAACGTGGACACATCCAAAATTTTGGAAGAAAACAGAGGTGTTTTTTGCGAAGTGCCTACCTGTAGATTTCGGCCTCTAGCTCATCTGGCACCTAGGGAAACCTACCAAACCTGTGCATTTCTGAAAACTAGAGACCTAGGGGAATCCAACGAGGGGTGACTTGCGGGGCTCGGACCAGGTTCTGTTACCCAGAATCCCTTGCAAACCTCAAAATTTGGCACAAAAAACACATGTTCCTCACATTTCTGTGGCAGAAAGTTCTGGAATCTGAGAGGAGCCACAAATTTCCTTCCACCCAGCGTTCCCCCAAGTCTCCCGATAAAAATGATACCTCACTTGTGTGGGTAGGCCTAGCGCCCGCGACAGGAAACGCCCCAAAGCGCAACGTGGACACATCCAAAATTTTGGAAGAAAACAGAGGTGTTTTTTGCGAAGTGCCTACCTGTAGATTTTGGCCTCTAGCTCAGCCGGCACCTAGGGAAACCTACCAAAGCTGTGCATTTCTGAAAACTAGAGACCTAGGGGAATCCAAGGAGGGGTGACTTGCGGGGCTCGGACCAGGTTCTGTTACCCAGAATCCTTTGCAAACCTCAAAATTTGGCTAAAAAAACACATGTTCCTCACATTTCTGTGGCAGAAAGTTCTGGAATCTGAGAGGAGCCACAAATTTCCTTCCACCCAGCGTTCCCCCAAGTCTCCCGATAAAAATGATACCTCACTTGTGTGGGTAGGCCTAGCGCCCGCGACAGGAAACGCCCCAAAGCGCAACGTGGACACATCCAAAACTTTGGAAGAAAACAGAGGTGTTTTTTGCGAAGTGCCTACCTGTAGATTTTGGCCTCTAACTCAGCCGGCACCTAGAGAAACCTACCAAATGTATGCACTTCTGAAAACTAGAGACCTAGGGGAATCCAAGGAGGGGTGACTTGCGGGGCTCGGACCAGGTTCTGTTACCCAGAATCCTTTGCAAACCTCAAAATGTGGCTAAAAAAACACATGTTCCTCATATTTCTGTGGCAGAAAGTTCTGGAATCTGAGAGGAGCCACAAATTTCCTTCCACCCAGCGTTCCCCCAAGTCTCCCGATAAAAATGATACCTCACTTGTGTGGGTAGGCCTAGCGCCCGCGACAGGAAACGCCCCAAAGCGCAACGTGGACACATCCAAAATTTTGGAAGAAAACAGAGGTGTTTTTTGCGAAGTGCCTACCTGTAGATTTTGGCCTCTAGCTCAGCCGGCACCTAGGGAAACCTACCAAACCTGTGCATTTCTGAAAACTAGAGACCTAGGGGAATCCAAGGAGGGGTGACTTGCGGGGCTCGGACCAGGTTCTGTTACCCAGAATCATTTGCAAACCTCAAAATTTGGCCAAAAAAAACCATGTTCCTCACATTTCTATGGCAGAAAGTTCTGGAATCTGAGAGGAGCCACAAATTTCCTTCCACCCAGCGTTCCCCCAAGTCTCCCGATAAAAATGATACCTCACTTGTGTGGGTAGGCCTAGCGCCCGCGACAGGAAACGCCCCAAAGCGCAACGTGGACACATCCAAAATTTTGGAAGAAAACAGAGGTGTTTTTTGCGAATTGCCTAACTGTAGATTTTGGCCTCTAGCTCAGCCGGCACCTAGGGAAACCTACCAAACCTGTGCATGTCTGAAAACTAGAGACCTAGGGGAATCCAAGGAGGGGTGACTTGCGGGGCTCGGACCAGGTTCTGTTACCCAGAATCCTTTGCAAACCTCAAAATGTGGCTAAAAAAACACATGTTCCTCATATTTCTGTGGCAGAAAGTTCTGGAATCTGAGAGGAGCCACAAATTTCCTTCCACCCAGCGTTCCCCCAAGTCTCCCGATAAAAATGATACCTCACTTGTGTGGGTAGGCCTAGCGCCCGCGACAGGAAACGCCCCAAAGCGCAACGTGGACACATCCAAAATTTTGGAAGAAAACAGAGGTGTTTTTTGCGAAGTGCCTACCTGTAGATTTTGGCCTCTAGCTCAGCCGGCACCTAGGGAAACCTACCAAACCTGTGCATTTCTGAAAACTAGAGACCTAGGGGAATCCAAGGAGGGGTGACTTGCGGGGCTCGGACCAGGTTCTGTTACCCAGAATCATTTGCAAACCTCAAAATTTGGCCAAAAAAAACCATGTTCCTCACATTTCTATGGCAGAAAGTTCTGGAATCTGAGAGGAGCCACAAATTTCCTTCCACCCAGCGTTCCCCCAAGTCTCCCGATAAAAATGATACCTCACTTGTGTGGGTAGGCCTAGCGCCCGCGACAGGAAACGCCCCAAAGCGCAACGTGGACACATCCAAAACTTTGGAAGAAAACAGAGGTGTTTTTTGCGAAGTGCCTACCTGTAGATTTTGGCCTCTAACTCAGCCGGCACCTAGAGAAACCTACCAAATATATGCACTTCTGAAAACTAGAGACCTAGGGGAATCCAAGGAGGGGTGACTTGCGGGGCTCGGACCAGGTTCTGTTACCCAGAATCCTTTGCAAACCTCAAAATGTGGCTAAAAAAACACATGTTCCTCATATTTCTGTGGCAGAAAGTTCTGGAATCTGAGAGGAGCCACAAATTTCCTTCCACCCAGCGTTCCCCCAAGTCTCCCGATAAAAATGATACCTCACTTGTGTGGGTAGGCCTAGCGCCCGCGACAGGAAACGCCCCAAAGCGCAACGTGGACACATCCAAAATTTTGGAAGAAAACAGAGGTGTTTTTTGCGAAGTGCCTACCTGTAGATTTTGGCCTCTAGCTCAGCCGGCACCTAGGGAAACCTACCAAACCTGTGCATTTCTGAAAACTAGAGACCTAGGGGAATCCAAGGAGGGGTGACTTGCGGGGCTCGGACCAGGTTCTGTTACCCAGAATCATTTGCAAACCTCAAAATTTGGCCAAAAAAAACCATGTTCCTCACATTTCTATGGCAGAAAGTTCTGGAATCTGAGAGGAGCCACAAATTTCCTTCCACCCAGCGTTCCCCCAAGTCTCCCGATAAAAATGATACCTCACTTGTGTGGGTAGGCCTAGCGCCCGCGACAGGAAACGCCCCAAAGCGCAACGTGGACACATCCAAAATTTTGGAAGAAAACAGAGGTGTTTTTTGCGAATTGCCTAACTGTAGATTTTGGCCTCTAGCTCAGCCGGCACCTAGGGAAACCTACCAAACCTGTGCATGTCTGAAAACTAGAGACCTAGGGGAATCCAACGAGGGGTGACTTGCGGGGCTCGGACCAGGTTCTGTTACCCAGAATCCCTTGCAAACCTCAAAATTTGGCACAAAAAACACATGTTCCTCACATTTCTGTGGCAGAAAGTTCTGGAATCTGAGAGGAGCCACGAATTTCCTTCCACCCAGCGTTCCCCCAAGTCTCCCGATAAAAATGATACCTCACTTGTGTGGGTAGGCCTAGCGCCCGCGACAGGAAACGCCCCAAAGCGCAACGTGGACACATCCAAAATTTTGGAAGAAAACAGAGGTGTTTTTTGCGAAGTGCCTACCTGTAGATTTTGGCCTCTAGCTCAGCCGGCACCTAGGGAAACCTACCAAAGCTGTGCATTTCTGAAAACTAGAGACCTAGGGGAATCCAAGGAGGGGTGACTTGCGGGGCTCGGACCAGGTTCTGTTACCCAGAATCCTTTGCAAACCTCAAAATTTGGCTAAAAAAACACATGTTCCTCACATTTCTGTGGCAGAAAGTTCTGGAATCTGAGAGGAGCCACAAATTTCCTTCCACCCAGCGTTCCCCCAAGTCTCCCGATAAAAATGATACCTCACTTGTGTGGGTAGGCCTAGCGCCCGCGACAGGAAACGCCCCAAAGCGCAACGTGGACACATCCAAAATTTTGGAAGAAAACAGAGGTGTTTTTTGCGAAGTGCCTACCTGTAGATTTTGGCCTCTAGCTCAGCCGGCACCTAGGGAAACCTACCAAACCTGTGCATTTCTGAAAACTAGAGACCTAGGGGAATCCAAGGAGGGGTGACTTGCGGGGCTCGGACCAGGTTCTGTTACCCAGAATCATTTGCAAACCTCAAAATTTGGCCAAAAAAAAACATGTTCCTCACATTTCTATGGCAGAAAGTTCTGGAATCTGAGAGGAGCCACAAATTTCCTTCCACCCAGCGTTCCCCCAAGTCTCCCGATAAAAATGATACCTCACTTGTGTGGGTAGGCCTAGCGCCCGCGACAGGAAACGCCCCAAAGCGCAACGTGGACACATCCAAAACTTTGGAAGAAAACAGAGGTGTTTTTTGCGAAGTGCCTACCTGTAGATTTTGGCCTCTAACTCAGCCGGCACCTAGAGAAACCTACCAAATGTATGCACTTCTGAAAACTAGAGACCTAGGGGAATCCAAGGAGGGGTGACTTGCGGGGCTCGGACCAGGTTCTGTTACCCAGAATCCTTTGCAAACCTCAAAATGTGGCTAAAAAAACACATGTTCCTCATATTTCTGTGGCAGAAAGTTCTGGAATCTGAGAGGAGCCACAAATTTCCTTCCACCCAGCGTTCCCCCAAGTCTCCTGATAAAAATGATACCTCACTTGTGTGGGTAGGCCTAGCGCCCGCGACAGGAAACGCCCCAAAGCGCAACGTGGACACATCCAAAATTTTGGAAGAAACAGAGGTGTTTTTTGCGAAGTGCCTACCTGTAGATTTTGGCCTCTAGCTCAGCCGGCACCTAGGGAAACCTACCAAACCTGTGCATTTCTGAAAACTAGAGACCTAGGGGAATCCAAGGAGGGGTGACTTGCGGGGCTCGGACCAGGTTCTGTTACCCAGAATCATTTGCAAACCTCAAAATTTGGCCAAAAAAAAACATGTTCCTCACATTTCTATGGCAGAAAGTTCTGGAATCTGAGAGGAGCCACAAATTTCCTTCCACCCAGCGTTCCCCCAAGTCTCCCGATAAAAATGATACCTCACTTGTGTGGGTAGGCCTAGCGCCCGCGACAGGAAACGCCCCAAAGCGCAACGTGGACACATCCAAAATTTTGGAAGAAAACAGAGGTGTTTTTTGCGAATTGCCTACCTGTAGATTTTGGCCTCTAGCTCAGCCGGCACCTAGGGAAACCTACCAAACCTGTGCATGTCTGAAAACTAGAGACCTAGGGGAATCCAAGGAGGGGTGACTTGCGGGGCTCGGACCAGGTTCTGTTACCCAGAATCCTTTGCAAACCTCAAAATTTGGCTAAAAAAACACATGCTCCTCACATTTCTGTGGCAGAAAGTTCTGGAATCTGAGAGGAGCCACAAATTTCCTTCCACCCAGCGTTCCCCCAAGTCTCCCGATAAAAATGATACCTCACTTGTGTGGGTAGGCCTAGCGCCCGCGACAGGAAACGCCCCAAAGCACAACGTGGACACATCCAAAATTTTGGAAGAAAACAGAGGTGTTTTTTGCGAAGTGCCTACCTGTAGATTTCGGCCTCTAGCTCATCCGGCACCTGGGGAAACCTACCAAACCTGTGCATTTCTGAAAACTAGAGACCTAGGGGAATCCAAGGAGGGGTGACTTGCGGGGCTCGGACCAGGTTCTGTTACCCAGAATACTTTGCAAACCTCAAAATTTGGCTAAAAAAACACATGTTCCTCACATTTCTGTGGCAGAAAGTTCTGGAATCTGAGAGGAGCCACAAATTTCCTTCCACTCAGCGTTCCCCCAAGTCTCCCGATAAAAATGATACCTCACTTGTGTGGGTAGGCCTAGCGCCCGCGACAGGAAACGCCCCAAAGCGCAACGTGGACACATCCAAAACTTTGGAAGAAAACAGAGGTGTTTTTTGCGAAGTGCCTACCTGTAGATTTTGGCCTCTAACTCAGCCGGCACCTAGAGAAACCTACCAAATGTATGCACTTCTGAAAACTAGAGACCTAGGGGAATCCAAGGAGGGGTGACTTGCGGGGCTCGGACCAGGTTCTGTTACCCAGAATCCTTTGCAAACCTCAAAATGTGGCTAAAAAAACACATGTTCCTCATATTTCTGTGGCAGAAAGTTCTGGAATCTGAGAGGAGCCACAAATTTCCTTCCACCCAGCGTTCCCCCAAGTCTCCCGATAAAAATGATACCTCACTTGTGTGGGTAGGCCTAGCGCCCGCGACAGGAAACGCCCCAAAGCGCAACGTGGACACATCCAAAATTTTGGAAGAAAACAGAGGTGTTTTTTGCGAAGTGCCTACCTGTAGATTTTGGCCTCTAGCTCAGCCGGCACCTAGGGAAACCTACCAAACCTGTGCATTTCTGAAAACTAGAGACCTAGGGGAATCCAAGGAGGGGTGACTTGCGGGGCTCGGACCAGGTTCTGTTACCCAGAATCATTTGCAAACCTCAAAATTTGGCCAAAAAAAACCATGTTCCTCACATTTCTATGGCAGAAAGTTCTGGAATCTGAGAGGAGCCACAAATTTCCTTCCACCCAGCGTTCCCCCAAGTCTCCCGATAAAAATGATACCTCACTTGTGTGGGTAGGCCTAGCGCCCGCGACAGGAAACGCCCCAAAGCGCAACGTGGACACATCCAAAATTTTGGAAGAAAACAGAGGTGTTTTTTGCGAATTGCCTAACTGTAGATTTTGGCCTCTAGCTCAGCCGGCACCTAGGGAAACCTACCAAACCTGTGCATGTCTGAAAACTAGAGACCTAGGGGAATCCAAGGAGGGGTGACTTGCGGGGCTCGGACCAGGTTCTGTTACCCAGAATCCTTTGCAAACCTCAAAATGTGGCTAAAAAAACACATGTTCCTCATATTTCTGTGGCAGAAAGTTCTGGAATCTGAGAGGAGCCACAAATTTCCTTCCACCCAGCGTTCCCCCAAGTCTCCCGATAAAAATGATACCTCACTTGTGTGGGTAGGCCTAGCGCCCGCGACAGGAAACGCCCCAAAGCGCAACGTGGACACATCCAAAATTTTGGAAGAAAACAGAGGTGTTTTTTGCGAAGTGCCTACCTGTAGATTTTGGCCTCTAGCTCAGCCGGCACCTAGGGAAACCTACCAAACCTGTGCATTTCTGAAAACTAGAGACCTAGGGGAATCCAAGGAGGGGTGACTTGCGGGGCTCGGACCAGGTTCTGTTACCCAGAATCATTTGCAAACCTCAAAATTTGGCCAAAAAAAACCATGTTCCTCACATTTCTATGGCAGAAAGTTCTGGAATCTGAGAGGAGCCACAAATTTCCTTCCACCCAGCGTTCCCCCAAGTCTCCCGATAAAAATGATACCTCACTTGTGTGGGTAGGCCTAGCGCCCGCGACAGGAAACGCCCCAAAGCGCAACGTGGACACATCCAAAACTTTGGAAGAAAACAGAGGTGTTTTTTGCGAAGTGCCTACCTGTAGATTTTGGCCTCTAACTCAGCCGGCACCTAGAGAAACCTACCAAATATATGCACTTCTGAAAACTAGAGACCTAGGGGAATCCAAGGAGGGGTGACTTGCGGGGCTCGGACCAGGTTCTGTTACCCAGAATCCTTTGCAAACCTCAAAATGTGGCTAAAAAAACACATGTTCCTCATATTTCTGTGGCAGAAAGTTCTGGAATCTGAGAGGAGCCACAAATTTCCTTCCACCCAGCGTTCCCCCAAGTCTCCCGATAAAAATGATACCTCACTTGTGTGGGTAGGCCTAGCGCCCGCGACAGGAAACGCCCCAAAGCGCAACGTGGACACATCCAAAATTTTGGAAGAAAACAGAGGTGTTTTTTGCGAAGTGCCTACCTGTAGATTTTGGCCTCTAGCTCAGCCGGCACCTAGGGAAACCTACCAAACCTGTGCATTTCTGAAAACTAGAGACCTAGGGGAATCCAAGGAGGGGTGACTTGCGGGGCTCGGACCAGGTTCTGTTACCCAGAATCATTTGCAAACCTCAAAATTTGGCCAAAAAAAACCATGTTCCTCACATTTCTATGGCAGAAAGTTCTGGAATCTGAGAGGAGCCACAAATTTCCTTCCACCCAGCGTTCCCCCAAGTCTCCCGATAAAAATGATACCTCACTTGTGTGGGTAGGCCTAGCGCCCGCGACAGGAAACGCCCCAAAGCGCAACGTGGACACATCCAAAATTTTGGAAGAAAACAGAGGTGTTTTTTGCGAATTGCCTAACTGTAGATTTTGGCCTCTAGCTCAGCCGGCACCTAGGGAAACCTACCAAACCTGTGCATGTCTGAAAACTAGAGACCTAGGGGAATCCAACGAGGGGTGACTTGCGGGGCTCGGACCAGGTTCTGTTACCCAGAATCCCTTGCAAACCTCAAAATTTGGCACAAAAAACACATGTTCCTCACATTTCTGTGGCAGAAAGTTCTGGAATCTGAGAGGAGCCACGAATTTCCTTCCACCCAGCGTTCCCCCAAGTCTCCCGATAAAAATGATACCTCACTTGTGTGGGTAGGCCTAGCGCCCGCGACAGGAAACGCCCCAAAGCGCAACGTGGACACATCCAAAATTTTGGAAGAAAACAGAGGTGTTTTTTGCGAAGTGCCTACCTGTAGATTTTGGCCTCTAGCTCAGCCGGCACCTAGGGAAACCTACCAAAGCTGTGCATTTCTGAAAACTAGAGACCTAGGGGAATCCAAGGAGGGGTGACTTGCGGGGCTCGGACCAGGTTCTGTTACCCAGAATCCTTTGCAAACCTCAAAATTTGGCTAAAAAAACACATGTTCCTCACATTTCTGTGGCAGAAAGTTCTGGAATCTGAGAGGAGCCACAAATTTCCTTCCACCCAGCGTTCCCCCAAGTCTCCCGATAAAAATGATACCTCACTTGTGTGGGTAGGCCTAGCGCCCGCGACAGGAAACGCCCCAAAGCGCAACGTGGACACATCCAAAATTTTGGAAGAAAACAGAGGTGTTTTTTGCGAAGTGCCTACCTGTAGATTTTGGCCTCTAGCTCAGCCGGCACCTAGGGAAACCTACCAAACCTGTGCATTTCTGAAAACTAGAGACCTAGGGGAATCCAAGGAGGGGTGACTTGCGGGGCTCGGACCAGGTTCTGTTACCCAGAATCATTTGCAAACCTCAAAATTTGGCCAAAAAAAAACATGTTCCTCACATTTCTATGGCAGAAAGTTCTGGAATCTGAGAGGAGCCACAAATTTCCTTCCACCCAGCGTTCCCCCAAGTCTCCCGATAAAAATGATACCTCACTTGTGTGGGTAGGCCTAGCGCCCGCGACAGGAAACGCCCCAAAGCGCAACGTGGACACATCCAAAACTTTGGAAGAAAACAGAGGTGTTTTTTGCGAAGTGCCTACCTGTAGATTTTGGCCTCTAACTCAGCCGGCACCTAGAGAAACCTACCAAATGTATGCACTTCTGAAAACTAGAGACCTAGGGGAATCCAAGGAGGGGTGACTTGCGGGGCTCGGACCAGGTTCTGTTACCCAGAATCCTTTGCAAACCTCAAAATGTGGCTAAAAAAACACATGTTCCTCATATTTCTGTGGCAGAAAGTTCTGGAATCTGAGAGGAGCCACAAATTTCCTTCCACCCAGCGTTCCCCCAAGTCTCCTGATAAAAATGATACCTCACTTGTGTGGGTAGGCCTAGCGCCCGCGACAGGAAACGCCCCAAAGCGCAACGTGGACACATCCAAAATTTTGGAAGAAACAGAGGTGTTTTTTGCGAAGTGCCTACCTGTAGATTTTGGCCTCTAGCTCAGCCGGCACCTAGGGAAACCTACCAAACCTGTGCATTTCTGAAAACTAGAGACCTAGGGGAATCCAAGGAGGGGTGACTTGCGGGGCTCGGACCAGGTTCTGTTACCCAGAATCATTTGCAAACCTCAAAATTTGGCCAAAAAAAAACATGTTCCTCACATTTCTATGGCAGAAAGTTCTGGAATCTGAGAGGAGCCACAAATTTCCTTCCACCCAGCGTTCCCCCAAGTCTCCCGATAAAAATGATACCTCACTTGTGTGGGTAGGCCTAGCGCCCGCGACAGGAAACGCCCCAAAGCGCAACGTGGACACATCCAAAATTTTGGAAGAAAACAGAGGTGTTTTTTGCGAATTGCCTACCTGTAGATTTTGGCCTCTAGCTCAGCCGGCACCTAGGGAAACCTACCAAACCTGTGCATGTCTGAAAACTAGAGACCTAGGGGAATCCAAGGAGGGGTGACTTGCGGGGCTCGGACCAGGTTCTGTTACCCAGAATCCTTTGCAAACCTCAAAATTTGGCTAAAAAAACACATGCTCCTCACATTTCTGTGGCAGAAAGTTCTGGAATCTGAGAGGAGCCACAAATTTCCTTCCACCCAGCGTTCCCCCAAGTCTCCCGATAAAAATGATACCTCACTTGTGTGGGTAGGCCTAGCGCCCGCGACAGGAAACGCCCCAAAGCACAACGTGGACACATCCAAAATTTTGGAAGAAAACAGAGGTGTTTTTTGCGAAGTGCCTACCTGTAGATTTCGGCCTCTAGCTCATCCGGCACCTGGGGAAACCTACCAAACCTGTGCATTTCTGAAAACTAGAGACCTAGGGGAATCCAAGGAGGGGTGACTTGCGGGGCTCGGACCAGGTTCTGTTACCCAGAATACTTTGCAAACCTCAAAATTTGGCTAAAAAAACACATGTTCCTCACATTTCTGTGGCAGAAAGTTCTGGAATCTGAGAGGAGCCACAAATTTCCTTCCACTCAGCGTTCCCCCAAGTCTCCCGATAAAAATGATACCTCACTTGTGTGGGTAGGCCTAGCGCCCGCGACAGGAAACGCCCCAAAGCGCAACGTGGACACATCCAAAACTTTGGAAGAAAACAGAGGTGTTTTTTGCGAAGTGCCTACCTGTAGATTTTGGCCTCTAACTCAGCCGGCACCTAGAGAAACCTACCAAATGTATGCACTTCTGAAAACTAGAGACCTAGGGGAATCCAAGGAGGGGTGACTTGCGGGGCTCGGACCAGGTTCTGTTACCCAGAATCCTTTGCAAACCTCAAAATGTGGCTAAAAAAACACATGTTCCTCATATTTCTGTGGCAGAAAGTTCTGGAATCTGAGAGGAGCCACAAATTTCCTTCCACCCAGCGTTCCCCCAAGTCTCCCGATAAAAATGATACCTCACTTGTGTGGGTAGGCCTAGCGCCCGCGACAGGAAACGCCCCAAAGCGCAACGTGGACACATCCAAAATTTTGGAAGAAAACAGAGGTGTTTTTTGCGAAGTGCCTACCTGTAGATTTTGGCCTCTAGCTCAGCCGGCACCTAGGGAAACCTACCAAACCTGTGCATTTCTGAAAACTAGAGACCTAGGGGAATCCAAGGAGGGGTGACTTGCGGGGCTCGGACCAGGTTCTGTTACCCAGAATCCTTTGCAAACCTCAAAATTTGGCTAAAAAAACACATGTTCCTCACATTTCTGTGGCAGAAAGTTCTGGAATCTGAGAGGAGCCACAAATTTCCTTCCACCCAGCGTTCCCCCAAGTCTCCCGATAAAAATGATACCTCACTTGTGTGGGTAGGCCTAGCGCCCGCGACAGGAAACGCCCCAAAGCACAACGTGGACACATCCAAAATTTTGGAAGAAAACAGAGGTGTTTTTTGCGAAGTGCCTACCTGTAGATTTCGGCCTCTAGCTCATCCGGCACCTAGGGAAACCTACCAAACCTGTGCATTTCTGAAAACTAGAGACCTAGGGGAATCCAAGGAGGGGTGACTTGCGGGGCTCGGACCAGGTTCTGTTACCCAGAATCCTTTGCAAACCTCAAAATTTGGCTAAAAAAACACATGTTCCTCACATTTCTGTGGCAGAAAGTTCTGGAATCTGAGAGGAGCCACAAATTTCCTTCCACCCAGCGTTCCCCCAAGTCTCCCGATAAAAATGATACCTCACTTGTGTGGGTAGGCCTAGCGCCCGCGACAGGAAACGCCCCAAAGCGCAACGTGGACACATCCAAAACTTTGGAAGAAAACAGAGGTGTTTTTTGCGAAGTGCCTACCTGTAGATTTTGGCCTCTAACTCAGCCGGCACCTAGAGAAACCTACCAAATGTATGCACTTCTGAAAACTAGAGACCTAGGGGAATCCAAGGAGGGGTGACTTGCGGGGCTCGGACCAGGTTCTGTTACCCAGAATCCTTTGCAAACCTCAAAATGTGGCTAAAAAAACACATGTTCCTCATATTTCTGTGGCAGAAAGTTCTGGAATCTGAGAGGAGCCACAAATTTCCTTCCACCCAGCGTTCCCCCAAGTCTCCCGATAAAAATGATACCTCACTTGTGTGGGTAGGCCTAGCGCCCGCGACAGGAAACGCCCCAAAGCGCAACGTGGACACATCCAAAATTTTGGAAGAAAACAGAGGTGTTTTTTGCGAAGTGCCTACCTGTAGATTTTGGCCTCTAGCTCAGCCGGCACCTAGGGAAACCTACCAAACCTGTGCATTTCTGAAAACTAGAGACCTAGGGGAATCCAAGGAGGGGTGACTTGCGGGGCTCGGACCAGGTTCTGTTACCCAGAATCATTTGCAAACCTCAAAATTTGGCCAAAAAAAAACATGTTCCTCACATTTCTATGGCAGAAAGTTCTGGAATCTGAGAGGAGCCACAAATTTCCATCCACCCAGCGTTCCCCCAAGTCTCCCGATAAAAATGATACCTCACTTGTGTGGGTAGGCCTAGCGCCCGCGACAGGAAACGCCCCAAAGCGCAACGTGGACACATCCAAAATTTTGGAAGAAAACAGAGGTGTTTTTTGCGAATTGCCTACCTGTAGATTTTGGCCTCTAGCTCAGCCGGCACCTAGGGAAACCTACCAAACCTGTGCATATCTGAAAACTAGAGACCTAGGGGAATCCAAGGAGGGGTGACTTGCGGGGCTCGGACCAGGTTCTGTTACCCAGAATCCTTTGCAAACCTCAAAATTTGGCTAAAAAAACACATGTTCCTCACATTTCTGTGGCAGAAAGTTGTGGAATCTGAGAGGAGCCACAAATTTCCTTCCACCCAGCGTTCCCCCAAGTCTCCCGATAAAAATGATACCTCACTTGTGTGGGTAGGCCTAGCGCCCGCGACAGGAAACGCCCCAAAGCACAACGTGGACACATCCAAAATTTTGGAAGAAAACAGAGGTGTTTTTTGCGAAGTGCCTACCTGTAGATTTCGGCCTCTAGCTCATCCGGCACCTAGGGAAACCTACCAAACCTGTGCATTTCTGAAAACTAGAGACCTAGGGGAATCCAAGGAGGGGTGACTTGCGGGGCTCGGACCAGGTTCTGTTACCCAGAATCCTTTGCAAACCTCAAAATTTGGCTAAAAAAACACATGTTCCTCACATTTCTGTGGCAGAAAGTTCTGGAATCTGAGAGGAGCCACAAATTTCCTTCCACCCAGCGTTCCCCCAAGTCTCCCGATAAAAATGATACCTCACTTGTGTGGGTAGGCCTAGCGCCCGCGACAGGAAACGCCCCAAAGCGCAACGTGGACACATCCAAAACTTTGGAAGAAAACAGAGGTGTTTTTTGCGAAGTGCCTACCTGTAGATTTTGGCCTCTAACTCAGCCGGCACCTAGAGAAACCTACCAAATGTATGCACTTCTGAAAACTAGAGACCTAGGGGAATCCAAGGAGGGGTGACTTGCGGGGCTCGGACCAGGTTCTGTTACCCAGAATCCTTTGCAAACCTCAAAATGTGGCTAAAAAAACACATGTTCCTCATATTTCTGTGGCAGAAAGTTCTGGAATCTGAGAGGAGCCACAAATTTCCTTCCACCCAGCGTTCCCCCAAGTCTCCCGATAAAAATGATACCTCACTTGTGTGGGTAGGCCTAGCGCCCGCGACAGGAAACGCCCCAAAGCGCAACGTGGACACATCCAAAATTTTGGAAGAAAACAGAGGTGTTTTTTGCGAAGTGCCTACCTGTAGATTTTGGCCTCTAGCTCAGCCGGCACCTAGGGAAACCTACCAAACCTGTGCATTTCTGAAAACTAGAGACCTAGGGGAATCCAAGGAGGGGTGACTTGCGGGGCTCGGACCAGGTTCTGTTACCCAGAATCATTTGCAAACCTCAAAATTTGGCCAAAAAAAAACATGTTCCTCACATTTCTATGGCAGAAAGTTCTGGAATCTGAGAGGAGCCACAAATTTCCTTCCACCCAGCGTTCCCCCAAGTCTCCCGATAAAAATGATACCTCACTTGTGTGGGTAGGCCTAGCGCCCGCGACAGGAAACGCCCCAAAGCGCAACGTGGACACATCTAAAATTTTGGAAGAAAACAGAGGTGTTTTTTGCGAATTGCCTACCTGTAGATTTTGGCCTCTAGCTCAGCCGGCACCTAGGGAAACCTACCAAACCTGTGCATATCTGAAAACTAGAGACCTAGGGGAATCCAAGGAGGGGTGACTTGCGGGGCTCGGACCAGGTTCTGTTACCCAGAATCCTTTGCAAACCTCAAAATTTGGCTAAAAAAACACATGTTCCTCACATTTCTGTGGCAGAAAGTTCTGGAATCTGAGAGGAGCCACAAATTTCCTTCCACCCAGCGTTCCCCCAAGTCTCCCGATAAAAATGATACCTCACTTGTGTGGGTAGGCCTAGCGCCCGCGACAGGAAACGCCCCAAAGCACAACGTGGACACATCCAAAATTTTGGAAGAAAACAGAGGTGTTTTTTGCGAAGTGCCTACCTGTAGATTTCGGCCTCTAGCTCATCCGGCACCTAGGGAAACCTACCAAACCTGTGCATTTCTGAAAACTAGAGACCTAGGGGAATCCAACGAGGGGTGACTTGCGGGGCTCGGACCAGGTTCTGTGACCTAGAATCCTTTGCAAACCTCAAAATTTGGCTAAAAAAACACATGTTCCTCACATTTCTGTGGCAGAAAGTTCTGGAATCTGAGAGGAGCCACAAATTACCTTCCACCCAGCGTTCCCCCAAGTCTCCCGATAAAAATGATACCTCACTTGTGTGGGTAGGCCTAGCGCCCGCGACAGGAAACGCCCCAAAGCGCAACGTGGACACATCCAAAATTTTGGAAGAAAACAGAGGTGTTTTTTGCGAAGTGCCTACCTGTAGATTTTGGCCTCTAGCTCAGCCGGCACCTAGGGAAACCTACCAAAGCTGTGCATTTCTGAAAACTAGAGACCTAGGGGAATCCAAGGAGGGGTGACTTGCGGGGCTCGGACCAGGTTCTGTTACCCAGAATCCTTTGCAAACCTCAAAATGTGGCTAAAAAAACACATGTTCCTCATATTTCTGTGGCAGAAAGTTCTGGAATCTGAGAGGAGCCACAAATTTCCTTCCACCCAGCGTTCCCCCAAGTCTCCCGATAAAAATGATACCTCACTTGTGTGGGTAGGCCTAGCGCCCGCGACAGGAAACGCCCCAAAGCGCAACGTGGACACATCCAAAATTTTGGAAGAAAACAGAGGTGTTTTTTGCGTAGTGCCTACCTGTAGATTTTGGCCTCTAGCTCAGCCGGCACCTAGGGAAACCTACCAAACCTGTGCATTTCTGAAAACTAGAGACCTAGGGGAATCCAAGGAGGGGTGACTTGCGGGGCTCGGACCAGGTTCTGTTACCCAGAATCATTTGCAAACCTCAAAATTTGGCCAAAAAAAAACATGTTCCTCACATTTCTATGGCAGAAAGTTCTGGAATCTGAGAGGAGCCACAAATTTCCTTCCACCCAGCGTTCCCCCAAGTCTCCCGATAAAAATGATACCTCACTTGTGTGGGTAGGCCTAGCGCCCGCGACAGGAAACGCCCCAAAGCGCAACGTGGACACATCCAAAATTTTGGAAGAAAACAGAGGTGTTTTTTGCGAATTGCCTACCTGTAGATTTTGGCCTCTAGCTCAGCCGGCACCTAGGGAAACCTACCAAACCTGTGCATGTCTGAAAACTAGAGACCTAGGGGAATCCAAGGAGGGGTGACTTGCGGGGCTCGGACCAGGTTCTGTTACCCAGAATCCTTTGCAAACCTCAAAATTTGTCTAAAAAAACACATGTTCCTCACATTTCTGTGGCAGAAAGTTCTGGAATCTGAGAGGAGCCACAAATTTCCTTCCACCCAGCGTTCCCCCAAGTCTCCCGATAAAAATGATACCTCACTTGTGTGGGTAGGCCTAGCGCCCGCGACAGGAAACGCCCCAAAGCACAACGTGGACACATCCAAAATTTTGGAAGAAAACAGAGGTGTTTTTTGCGAAGTGCCTACCTGTAGATTTCGGCCTCTAGCTCATCCGGCACCTAGGGAAACCTACCAAACCTGTGCATTTCTGAAAACTAGAGACCTAGGGGAATCCAAGGAGGGGTGACTTGCGGGGCTCGGACCAGGTTCTGTTACCCAGAATCCTTTGCAAACCTCAAAATTTGGCTAAAAAAACACATGTTCCTCACATTTCTGTGGCAGAAAGTTCTGGAATCTGAGAGGAGCCACAAATTTCCTTCCACCCAGCGTTCCCCCAAGTCTCCCGATAAAAATGATACCTCACTTGTGTGGGTAGGCCTAGCGCCCGCGACAGGAAACGCCCCAAAGCGCAACGTGGACACATCCAAAACTTTGGAAGAAAACAGAGGTGTTTTTTGCGAAGTGCCTACCTGTAGATTTTGGCCTCTAACTCAGCCGGCACCTAGAGAAACCTACCAAATGTATGCACTTCTGAAAACTAGAGACCTAGGGGAATCCAAGGAGGGGTGACTTGCGGGGCTCGGACCAGGTTCTGTTACCCAGAATCCTTTGCAAACCTCAAAATGTGGCTAAAATAACACATGTTCCTCATATTTCTGTGGCAGAAAGTTCTGGAATCTGAGAGGAGCCACAAATTTCCTTCCACCCAGCGTTCCCCCAAGTCTCCCGATAAAAATGATACCTCACTTGTGTGGGTAGGCCTAGCGCCCGCGACAGGAAACGCCCCAAAGCGCAACGTGGACACATCCAAAATTTTGGAAGAAAACAGAGGTGTTTTTTGCGAAGTGCCTACCTGTAGATTTTGGCCTCTAGCTCAGCCGGCACCTAGGGAAACCTACCAAACCTGTGCATTTCTGAAAACTAGAGACCTAGGGGAATCCAAGGAGGGGTGACTTGCGGGGCTCGGACCAGGTTCTGTTACCCAGAATCATTTGCAAACCTCAAAATTTGGCCAAAAAAAAACATGTTCCTCACATTTCTATGGCAGAAAGTTCTGGAATCTGAGAGGAGCCACAAATTTCCTTCCACCCAGCGTTCCCCCAAGTCTCCCGATAAAAATGATACCTCACTTGTGTGGGTAGGCCTAGCGCCCGCGACAGGAAACGCCCCAAAGCGCAACGTGGACACATCCAAAATTTTGGAAGAAAACAGAGGTGTTTTTTGCGAATTGCCTACCTGTAGATTTTGGCCTCTAGCTCAGCCGGCACCTAGGGAAACCTACCAAACCTGTGCATATCTGAAAACTAGAGACCTAGGGGAATCCAAGGAGGGGTGACTTGCGGGGCTCGGACCAGGTTCTGTTACCCAGAATCCTTTGCAAACCTCAAAATTTGGCTAAAAAAACACATGTTCCTCACATTTCTGTGGCAGAAAGTTCTGGAATCTGAGAGGAGCCACAAATTTCCTTCCACCCAGCGTTCCCCCAAGTCTCCCGATAAAAATGATACCTCACTTGTGTGGGTAGGCCTAGCGCCCGCGACAGGAAACGCCCCAAAGCACAACGTGGACACATCCAAAATTTTGGAAGAAAACAGAGGTGTTTTTTGCGAAGTGCCTACCTGTAGATTTCGGCCTCTAGCTCATCCGGCACCTAGGGAAACCTACCAAACCTGTGCATTTCTGAAAACTAGAGACCTAGGGGAATCCAAGGAGGGGTGACTTGCGGGGCTCGGACCAGGTTCTGTTACCCAGAATCCTTTGCAAACCTCAAAATTTGGCTAAAAAAACACATGTTCCTCACATTTCTGTGGCAGAAAGTTCTGGAATCTGAGAGGAGCCACAAATTTCCTTCCACCCAGCGTTCCCCCAAGTCTCCCGATAAAAATGATACCTCACTTGTGTGGGTAGGCCTAGCGCCCACGACAGGAAACGCCCCAAAGCGCAACGTGGACACATCCAAAACTTTGGAAGAAAACAGAGGTGTTTTTTGCGAAGTGCCTACCTGTAGATTTTGGCCTCTAACTCAGCCGGCACCTAGAGAAACCTACCAAATATATGCACTTCTGAAAACTAGAGACCTAGGGGAATCCAAGGAGGGGTGACTTGCGGGGCTCGGACCAGGTTCTGTTACCCAGAATCCTTTGCAAACCTCAAAATGTGGCTAAAAAAACACATGTTCCTCATATTTCTGTGGCAGAAAGTTCTGGAATCTGAGAGGAGCCACAAATTTCCTTCCACCCAGCGTTCCCCCAAGTCTCCCGATAAAAATGATACCTCACTTGTGTGGGTAGGCCTAGCGCCCGCGGCAGGAAACGCCCCAAAGCGCAACGTGGACACATCCAAAATTTTGGAAGAAAACAGAGGTGTTTTTTGCGAAGTGCCTACCTGTAGATTTTGGCCTCTAGCTCAGCCGGCACCTAGGGAAACCTACCAAACCTGTGCATTTCTGAAAACTAGAGACCTAGGGGAATCCAAGGAGGGGTGACTTGCGGGGCTCGGACCAGGTTCTGTTACCCAGAATCATTTGCAAACCTCAAAATTTGGCCAAAAAAAAACCATGTTCCTCACATTTCTATGGCAGAAAGTTCTAGAATCTGAGAGGAGCCACAAATTTCCTTCCACCCAGCGTTCCCCCAAGTCTCCCGATAAAAATTATACCTCACTTGTGTGGGTAGGCCTAGCGCCCGCGACAGGAAACGCCCCAAAGCGCAACGTGGACACATCCAAAATTTTGGAAGAAAACAGAGGTGTTTTTTGCGAATTGCCTACCTGTAGATTTTGGCCTCTAGCTCAGCCGGCACCTAGGGAAACCTACCAAACCTGTGCATGTCTGAAAACTAGAGACCTAGGGGAATCCAACGAGGGGTGACTTGCGGGGCTCGGACCAGGTTCTGTTACCCAGAATCCCTTGCAAACCTCAAAATTTGGCACAAAAAACACATGTTCCTCACATTTCTGTGGCAGAAAGTTCTGGAATCTGAGAGGAGCCACAAATTTCCTTCCACCCAGCGTTCCCCCAAGTCTCCCGATAAAAATGATACCTCACTTGTGTGGGTAGGCCTAGCGCCCGCGACAGGAAACGCCCCAAAGCGCAACGTGGACACATCCAAAATTTTGGAAGAAAACAGAGGTGTTTTTTGCGAAGTGCCTACCTGTAGATTTTGGCCTCTAGCTCAGCCGGCACCTAGGGAAACCTACCAAAGCTGTGCATTTCTGAAAACTAGAGACCTAGGGGAATCCAAGGAGGGGTGACTTGCGGGGCTCGGACCAGGTTCTGTTACCCAGAATCCTTTGCAAACCTCAAAATTTGGCTAAAAAAACACATGTTCCTCACATTTCTGTGGCAGAAAGTTCTGGAATCTGAGAGGAGCCACAAATTTCCTTCCACCCAGCGTTCCCCCAAGTCTCCCGATAAAAATGATACCTCACTTGTGTGGGTAGGCCTAGCGCCCGCGACAGGAAACGCCCCAAAGCGCAACGTGGACACATCCAAAACTTTGGAAGAAAACAGAGGTGTTTTTTGCGAAGTGCCTACCTGTAGATTTTGGCCTCTAACTCAGCCGGCACCTAGAGAAACCTACCAAATGTATGCACTTCTGAAAACTAGAGACCTAGGGGAATCCAAGGAGGGGTGACTTGCGGGGCTCGGACCAGGTTCTGTTACCCAGAATCCTTTGCAAACCTCAAAATGTGGCTAAAAAAACACATGTTCCTCATATTTCTGTGGCAGAAAGTTCTGGAATCTGAGAGGAGCCACAAATTTCCTTCCACCCAGCGTTCCCCCAAGTCTCCCGATAAAAATGATACCTCACTTGTGTGGGTAGGCCTAGCGCCCGCGACAGGAAACGCCCCAAAGCGCAACGTGGACACATCCAAAATTTTGGAAGAAAACAGAGGTGTTTTTTGCGAAGTGCCTACCTGTAGATTTTGGCCTCTAGCTCAGCCGGCACCTAGGGAAACCTACCAAACCTGTGCATTTCTGAAAACTAGAGACCTAGGGGAATCCAAGGAGGGGTGACTTGCGGGGCTCGGACCAGGTTCTGTTACCCAGAATCATTTGCAAACCTCAAAATTTGGCCAAAAAAAAACATGTTCCTCACATTTCTATGGCAGAAAGTTCTGGAATCTGAGAGGAGCCACAAATTTCCTTCCACCCAGCGTTCCCCCAAGTCTCCCGATAAAAATGATACCTCACTTGTGTGGGTAGGCCTAGCGCCCGCGACAGGAAACGCCCCAAAGCGCAACGTGGACACATCCAAAACTTTGGAAGAAAACAGAGGTGTTTTTTGCGAAGTGCCTACCTGTAGATTTTGGCCTCTAACTCAGCCGGCACCTAGAGAAACCTACCAAATGTATGCACTTCTGAAAACTAGAGACCTAGGGGAATCCAAGGAGGGGTGACTTGCGGGGCTCGGACCAGGTTCTGTTACCCAGAATCCTTTGCAAACCTCAAAATGTGGCTAAAAAAACACATGTTCCTCATATTTCTGTGGCAGAAAGTTCTGGAATCTGAGAGGAGCCACAAATTTCCTTCCACCCAGCGTTCCCCCAAGTCTCCCGATAAAAATGATACCTCACTTGTGTGGGTAGGCCTAGCGCCCGGGACAGGAAACGCCCCAAAGCGCAACGTGGACACATCCAAAATTTTGGAAGAAAACAGAGGTGTTTTTTGCGAAGTGCCTACCTGTAGATTTTGGCCTCTAGCTCAGCCGGCACCTAGGGAAACCTACCAAACCTGTGCATTTCTGAAAACTAGAGACCTAGGGGAATCCAAGGAGGGGTGACTTGCGGGGCTCGGACCAGGTTCTGTTACCCAGAATCATTTGCAAACCTCAAAATTTGGCCAAAAAAAAACATGTTCCTCACATTTCTATGGCAGAAAGTTCTGGAATCTGAGAGGAGCCACAAATTTCCTTCCACCCAGCGTTCCCCCAAGTCTCCCGATAAAAATGATACCTCACTTGTGTGGGTAGGCCTAGCGCCCGCGACAGGAAACGCCCCAAAGCGCAACGTGGACACATCCAAAATTTTGGAAGAAAACAGAGGTGTTTTTTGCGAATTGCCTACCTGTAGATTTTGGCCTCTAGCTCAGCCGGCACCTAGGGAAACCTACCAAACCTGTGCATGTCTGAAAACTAGAGACCTAGGGGAATCCAAGGAGGGGTGACTTGCGGGGCTCGGACCAGGTTCTGTTACCCAGAATCCTTTGCAAACCTCAAAATTTGGCTAAAAAAACACATGTTCCTCACATTTCTGTGGCAGAAAGTTCTGGAATCTGAGAGGAGCCACAAATGTCCTTCCACCCAGCGTTCCCCCAAGTCTCCCGATAAAAATGATACCTCACTTGTGTGGGTAGGCCTAGCGCCCGCGACAGGAAACGCCCCAAAGCACAACGTGGACACATCCAAAATTTTGGAAGAAAACAGAGGTGTTTTTTGCGAAGTGCCTACCTGTAGATTTCGGCCTCTAGCTCATCCGGCACCTAGGGAAACCTACCAAACCTGTGCATTTCTGAAAACTAGTGACCTAGGGGAATCCAACGAGGGGTGACTTGCGGGGCTCGGACCAGGTTCTGTTACCCAGAATCCTTTGCAAACCTCAAAATTTGGCTAAAAAAACACATGTTCCTCACATTTCTGTGGCAGAAAGTTCTGGAATCTGAGAGGAGCCACAAATTTCCTTCCACCCAGCGTTCCCCCAAGTCTCCCGATAAAAATGATACCTCACTTGTGTGGGTAGGCCTAGCGCCCGCGACAGGAAACGCCCCAAAGCGCAACGTGGACACATCCAAAACTTTGGAAGAAAACAGAGGTGTTTTTTGCGAAGTGCCTACCTGTAGATTTTGGCCTCTAACTCAGCCGGCACCTAGAGAAACCTACCAAATGTATGCACTTCTGAAAACTAGAGACCTAGGGGAATCCAAGGAGGGGTGACTTGCGGGGCTCGGACCAGGTTGTGTTACCCAGAATCCTTTGCAAACCTCAAAATGTGGCTAAAAAAACACATGTTCCTCATATTTCTGTGGCAGAAAGTTCTGGAATCTGAGAGGAGCCACAAATTTCCTTCCACCCAGCGTTCCCCCAAGTCTCCCGATAAAAATGATACCTCACTTGTGTGGGTAGGCCTAGCGCCCGCGACAAGAAACGCCCCAAAGCGCAACGTGGACACATCCAAAATTTTGGAAGAAAACAGAGGTGTTTTTTGCGAAGTGCCTACCTGTAGATTTTGGCCTCTAGCTCAGCCGGCACCTAGGGAAACCTACAAACCTGTGCATTTCTGAAAACTAGAGACCTAGGGGAATCCAAGGAGGGGTGACTTGCGGGGCTCGGACCAGGTTCTGTTACCCAGAATCATTTGCAAACCTCAAAATTTGGCCAAAAAAAAACATGTTCCTCACATTTCTATGGCAGAAAGTTCTGGAATCTGAGAGGAGCCACAAATTTCCTTCCACCCAGTGTTCCCCCAAGTCTCCCGATAAGAATGATACCTCACTTGTGTGGGTAGGCCTAGCGCCCGCGACAGGAAACGCCCCAAAGCGCAACGTGGACACATCCAAAATTTTGGAAGAAAACAGAGATGTTTTTTGCGAATTGCCTACCTGTAGATTTTGGCCTCTAGCTCAGCCGGCACCTAGGGAAACCTACCAAACCTGTGCATGTCTGAAAACTAGAGACCTAGGGGAATCCAAGGAGGGGTGACTTGCGGGGCTCGGACCAGGTTCTGTTACCCAGAATCCTTTGCAAACCTCAAAATTTGGCTAAAAAAACACATGTTCCTCACATTTCTGTGGCAGAAAGTTCTGGAATCTGAGAGGAGCCACAAATTTCCTTCCACCCAGCGTTCCCCCAAGTCTCCCGATAAAAATGATACCTCACTTGTGTGGGTAGGCCTAGCGCCCGTGACAGGAAACGCCCCAAAGCACAACGGGGACACATCCAAAATTTTGGAAGAAAACAGAGGTGTTTTTTGCGAAGTGCCTACCTGTAGATTTCGGCCTCTAGCTCATCCGGCACCTAGGGAAACCTACCAAACCTGTGCATTTCTGAAAACTAGAGACCTAGGGGAATCCAACGAGGGGTGACTTGCGGGGCTCGGACCAGGTTCTGTTACCCAGAATCCTTTGCAAACCTCAAAATTTGGCACAAAAAACACATGTTCCTCACATTTCTGTGGCAGAAAGTTCTGGAATCTGAGAGGAGCCACAAATTTCCTTCCACCCTGCGTTCCCCCAAGTCTCCCGATAAAAATGATACCTCACTTGTGTGGGTAGGCCTAGCGCCCGCGACAGGAAACGCCCCAAAGCGCAACGTGGACACATCCAAAATTTTGGAAGAAAACAGAGGTGTTTTTTGCGAAGTGCCTACCTGTAGATTTTGGCCTCTAGCTCAGCCGGCACCTAGGGAAACCTACCAAACCTGTGCATTTCTGAAAACTAGACACCTAGGGGAATCCAAGGAGGGGTAACTTGCGGGGCTCGGACCAGGTTCTGTTACCCAGAATCCTTTGCAAACCTCAAAATTTGGCTAAAAAAACACATGTTCCTCACATTTCTGTGGCAGAAAGTTCTGCAATCTGAGATTAGCCACAAATTTCTTTCCACCCAGCATTCCCCCAAGTCTCCCGATAAAAATGGTACCTCACTTGTGTGGGTAGGCCTAGCGCCCGCGACAGGAAACGCCCCAAAGCGCAACGTGGACACATCCAAAATTTTGGAAGAAAACAGAGGTGTTTTTTGCGAAGTGCCTACCTGTAGATTTTGGCCTCTAGCTCAGCCGGCACCTAGGGAAACCTACAAAACCTGTGCATTTATGAAAACTAGAGACCTAGGGGAATCCAAGGAGGGGTGACTTGCGGGGCTCGGACCAGGTTCTGTTACCCAGAATCCTTTGCAAACCTCAAAATTTGGCTAAAAAAAACACATGTTCCTCACATTTCTGTGGCAGAAAGTTCTGGAATCTGAGAGGAGCCACAAATTTCCTTCCACCCAGCGTTCCCCCAAGTCTCCCGATAAAAATTATACCTCACTTGTGTGGGTAGGCCTAGCGCCCGCGACAGGAAACGCCCCAAAGCGCAACGTGGACACATCCAAAATTTTGGAAGAAAACAGAGGTGTTTTTTGCGAAGTGCCTACTTGTAGATTTTGGCCTGTAGCTCAGCCGGCACCTAGGGAAACCTACCAAACCTGTGCATTTCTGAAAACTAGACACCTAGGGGAATCCAATGAGGGGTGACTTGCGGGGCTCGGACCAGGTTCTGTTACCCAGAATCCTTTGCAAACCTCAAAATTTGGCTAAAAAAACACATGTTCCTCACATTTCTGTGGCAGAAAGTTCTGCAATCTGAGAGGAGCCACAAATTTCCTACCACCCAGCGTTCCCCCAAGTCTCCCGATAAAAATGATACCTCACTTGTGTGGGTAGGCCTAGCGCCCGCGACAGGAAACGCCCCAAAGCGCAACGTGGACACATCCAAAATTTTGGAAGAAAACAGAGGTGTTTTTTGCGAAGTGCCTACCTGTAGATTTTGGCCTCTAGCTCAGCCGGCACCTAGGGATACCTACAAAACCTGTGCATTTCTGAAAACTAGAGACCTAGGGGAATCCAAGGAGGGGTGACTTGCGGGGCTCGGACCAGGTTCTGTTACCCAGAATCCTTTGCAAACCTCAAAATTTGGCTAAAAAAACACATGTTCCTCACATTTCTGTGGCAGAAAGTTCTGGAATCTGAGAGGAGCCACAAATTTCCTTCCACCCAGCGTTCCCCCAAGTCTCCCGATAAAAATGATACCTCACTTGTGTGGGTAGGCCTAGCGCCCACGACAGGAAACGCCCCAAAGCGCAACGTGGACACATCCAAAATTTTGGAAGAAAACAGAGGTGTTTTTTGCGAAGTGCCTACCTGTAGATTTTGGCCTCTAGCTCAGCCGGCACCTAGGGAAACCTACAAAACCTGTGCATTTCTGAAAACTAGACACCTAGGGGAATCCAAGGAGGGGTGACTTGCGGGGCTCGGACCAGGTTCTGTTACCCAGAATCCTTTGCAAACCTCAAAATTTGGCTAAAAAAAACACATGTTCCTCACATTTCTGTGGCAGAAAGTTCTGCAATCTGAGAGGAGCCACAAATTTTCTACCACCCAGCGTTCCCCCAAGTCTCCCGATAAAAATGATACCTCACTTGTGTGGGTAGGCCTAGCGCCCGCGACAGGAAACGCCCCAAAGCGCAACGTGGACACATCCAAAATTTTGGAAGAAAACAGAGGTGTTTTTTGCGAAGTGCCTACCTGTAGATTTTGGCCTCTAGCTCAGCCGGCACCTAGGGAAACCTACAAAACCTGTGCATTTCTGAAAACTAGAGACCTAGGGGAATCCAAGGAGGGGTGACTTGCGGGGCTCGGACCAGGTTCTGTTACCCAGAATCCTTTGAAAACCTCAAAATTTGGCTAAAAAAACACATGTTCCTCACATTTCTGTGGCAGAAAGTTCTGGAATCTGAGAGGAGCCACAAATTTCCTTCCACCCAGCGTTCCCCCAAGTCTCCCGATAAAAATGATACCTCACTTGTGTGGGTAGGCCTAGCGCCCACGACAGGAAACGCCCCAAAGCGCAACGTGGACACATCCAAAATTTTGGAAGAAAACAGAGGTGTTTTTTGCGAAGTGCCTACCTGTAGATTTTGGCCTCTAGCTCAGCCGGCACCTAGGGAAACCTACAAAACCTGTGCATTTCTGAAAACTAGACACCTAGGGGAATCCAAGGAGGGGTGACTTGCGGGGCTCGGACCAGGTTCTGTTACCCAGAATCCTTTGCAAACCTCAAAATTTGGCTAAAAAAACACATGTTCCTCACATTTCTGTGGCAGAAAGTTCTGCAATCTGAGAGGAGCCACAAATTTTCTACCACCCAGCGTTCCCCCAAGTCTCCCGATAAAAATGATACCTCACTTGTGTGGGTAGGCCTAGCGCCCGCGACAGGAAACGCCCCAAAGCACAACGTGGACTCATCCAAAGTTTTGGAAGAAAACAGAGGTGTTTTTTGCGAAGTGCCTACCTGTAGATTTCGGCCTCTAGCTCATCCGGCACCTAGGGAAACCTACCAAACCTGTGCATTTCTGAAAACTAGAGACCTAGGGGAATCCAACGAGGGGTGACTTGCGGGGCTCGGACCAGGTTCTGTTACCCAGAATCCTTTGCAAACCTCAAAATCTGGCACAAAAAACACATGTTCCTCACATTTCTGTGGCAGAAAGTTCTGGAATCTGAGAGGAGCCACAAATTTCCTTCCACCCAGCGTTCCCCCAAGTCTCCCGATAAAAATGATACCTCACTTGTGTGGGTAGGCCTAGCGCCCGCGACAGGAAACGCCCCAAAGCGCAACGTGGACACATCCAAAATTTTGGAAGAAAACAGAGGTGTTTTTTGCGAAGTGCCTACCTGTAGATTTTGGCCTCTAGCTCAGCCGGCACCTAGGGAAACCTACAAAACCTGTGCATTTCTGAAAACTAGAGACCTAGGGGAATCCAAGGAGGGGTGACTTGCGGGGCTCGGACCAGGTTCTGTTACCCAGAATCCTTTGCAAACCTCAAAATTTGGCTAAAAAAACACATGTTCCTCACATTTCTGTGGCAGAAAGTTCTGGAATCTGAGAGGATCCACAAATTTCCTTCCACCCAGCGTTCCCCCAAGTCTCCCGATAAAAATGATACCTCACTTGTGTGGGTAGGCCTAGCGCCCGCGACAGGAAACGCCCCAAAGCGCAACGTGGACACATCCAAAATTTTGGAAGAAAACAGAGGTGTTTTTTGCGAAGTGCCTACCTGTAGAATTTGGCCTCTAGCTCAGCCGGCACCTAGGGAAACCTACAAAACCTGTGCATTTCTGAAAACTAGACACCTAGGGGAATCCAAGGAGGGGTGACTTGCGGGGCTCGGACCAGGTTCTGTTACCCAGAATCCTTTGCAAACCTCAAAATTTGGCTAAAAAAACACATGTTCCTCACATTTCTGTGGCAGAAAGTTCTGCAATCTGAGAGGAGCCACAAATTTCCTACCACCCAGCATTCCCCCTAGTCTCCCGATAAAAATGATACCTCACTTGTGTGGGTAGGCCTAGCGCCCGCGACAGGAAACGCCCCAAAGCGCAACGTGGACACATCCAAAATTTTGGAAGAAAACAGAGGTGTTTTTTGCGAAGTGCCTACCTGTAGATTTTGGCCTCTAGCTCAGCCGGCACCTAGGGAAACCTACCAAACCTGTGCATTTCTGAAAACTAGAGACCTAGGGGAATCCAAGGAGGGGTGACTTGCGGGGCTCGGACCAGGTTCTGTTACCCAGAATCCTTTGCAAACCTCAAAATTTGGCACAAAAAACACATGTTCCTCACATTTCTGTGGCAGAAAGTTCTGGAATCTGAGAGGAGCCACAAATTTCCTTCCACCCAGCGTTCCCCCAAGTCTCCCGATAAAAATGATACCTCACTTGTGTGGGTAGGCCTAGCGCCCGCGACAGGAAACGCCCCAAAGCGCAACGTGGACACATCCAAAATTTTGGAAGAAAACAGAGGTGTTTTTAGCGAAGTGCCTACCTGTAGATTTTGGCCTCTAGCTCAGCCGGCACCTAGGGAAACCTAAAAAATCTGTGCATTTCTGAAAACTAGACACCTAGGGGAATCCAAGGAGGGGAGACTTGCGGGGCTCGGACCAGGTTCTGTTACCCAGAATCCTTTGCAAACCTCAAAATTTGGCTAAAAAAACACATGTTCCTCACATTTCTGTGGCAGAAAGTTCTGCAATCTGAGAGGAGCCACAAATTTCCTACCACCCAGCGTTCCCCCAAGTCTCCCGATAAAAATGATACCTCACTTGTGTGGGTAGGCCTAGCGCCCGCGACAGGAAGCGCCCCAAAGCGCAACGTGGACACATCCAAAATTTTGGAAGAAAACAGAGGTGTTTTTTGCGAAGTGCCTACCTGTAGATTATGGCCTCTAGCTCAGCCGGCACCTAGGGAAACCTACAAAACCTGTGCATTTCTGAAAACTAGAGACCTAGGGGAATCCAAGGAGGTGTGACTTGCGGGGCTCGGACCAGGTTCTGTTACTCAGAATCCTTTGCAAACCTCAAAATTTGGCTAAAAAAACACATGTTCCTCACATTTCTGTGGCAGAAAGTTCTGAAATCTGAGAGGAGCCACGAATTTCCTTCCTCCCAGCGTTCCCCCAAGTCTCCCGATAAAATTGATACCTCACTTGTGTGGGTAGGTGACAGGAAACGCCCCAAAGCGCAACGTGGACACATCCAAAATTTTGGAAGAAAACAGAGGTGTTTTTTGCGAAGTGCCTACCTGTAGATTTTGGCCTCTAGCTCAGCCGGCACCTAGGGAAACCTACCAAACCTGTGCATTTCTGAAAACTAGAGACCGAGGGGAGTCCAAGGAGGGTTGACTTGCGGGGCTCGGACCAGGTTCTGTTACCCAGAATCCTTTGCAAACCTCAAAATTTGGCTAAAAAAACACATGTTTCTCACATTTCTGTGGCAGAAAGTTCTGGAATCTGAGAGGAGCCACAAATTTCCTTCCACCTAGCGTTCCTCCAAGTCTCCCGATAAAAATGATACCTCACTTGTGTGGGTAGGCCTAGCGCCCGCGACAGGAAACGCCCCAAAGCGCAACGTGGACACATCCAAAATTTTGGAAGAAAACAGAGGTGTTTTTTGCGAAGTGCCTACCTGTAGATTTTGGCCTCTAGCTCAGCCGGCACCTAGGGAAACCTACCAAACCTGTGCATTTCTGAAAACTAGACACTTAGGGGAATCCAAGGAGGGGTGACTTGCGGGGCTCGGACCAGGTTCTGTTACCCAGAATCCTTTGCAAACCTCAAAATTTGGCAAAAAAAACACATGTTCCTCACATTTCTGTGGCAGAAAGTTCTGGAATCTGAGAGGAGCCACAAATTTCCTTCCACCCAGCGTTCCCCCAAGTCTCCCGATAAAAATGATACCTCACTTGTGTGGGTAGGCCTAGCGCCCGCGACAGGAAACGCCCGAAAGCGCAACGTGGACACATCCAAAATTTTGGAAGAAAACAGAGGTGTTTTTTGCTAAGTGCCTACCTGTAGATTTTGGCCTCTAGCTCAGCCGGCACCCAGGGAAACCTACAAAACCTGTGCATTTCTGAAAACTAGAGACCTAGGGGAATCCACGGAGGGGTGACTTGCGGGGCTCGGACCAGGTTCTGTTACCCAGAATCCTTTGCAAACCTCAAAATTTGGCTAAAAAAACACATGTTCCTCACATTTCTGTGCCAGAAAGTTCTGAAATCTGAGAGGAGCCACAAATTTCCTTCCTCCCAGCGTTCCCCCAAGTCTCCCGATAAAATTGATACCTCACTTGTGTGGGTAGGCGACAGGAAACGCCCCAAAGCGCAACGTGGACACATCCAAAATTTTGGAAGAAAACAGAGGTGTTTTTTGCGAAGTGCCTACCTGTAGATTTTGGCCTCTAGCTCAGCCGGCACCTAGGGAAACCTACCAAACCTGTGCATTTCTGAAAACTAGACACTTAGGGGAATCCAAGGAGGGGTGACTTGCGGGGCTCGGACCAGGTTCTGTTACCCAGAATCCTTTGCAAACCTCAAAATTTGGCTAAAAAAACACATGTTCCTCACATTTCTGTGGCAGAAAGTTCTGCAATCTGAGAGGAGCCACAAATTTCCTACCACCCAGCGTTCCCCCAAGTCTCCCGATAAAAATGATACCTCACTTGTGTGGGTAGGCCTAGCGCCCGCGACAGGAAACGCCCCAAAGCGCAACGTGGACACATCCAAAATTTTGGAAGAAAACAGAGGTGTTTTTTGCGAAGTGCCTACCTGTAGATTTTGGCCTCTAGCTCAGCCGGCACCTAGGGAAACCTACAAAACCTGTGCATTTCTGAAAACTAGAGACCTAGGGGAATCCAAGGAGGGGTGACTTGCGGGGCTCGGACCAGGTTCTGTTACCCAGAATCCTTTGCAAACCTCAAAATTTGGCTAAAAAAACACATGTTCCTCACATTTCTGTGGCAGAAAGTTCTGGAATCTGAGAGGAGCCACAAATTTCCTTCCACCCAGCGTTCCCCCAAGTCTCCCGATAAAAATGATACCTCACTTGTGTGGGTAGGCCTAGCGCCCACGACAGGAAACGCCCCAAAGCGCAACGTGGACACATCCAAAATTTTGGAAGAAAACAGAGGTGTTTTTTGCGAAGTGCCTACCTGTAGATTTTGGCCTCTAGCTCAGCCGGCACCTAGGGAAACCTACAAAACCTGTGCATTTCTGAAAACTAGACACCTAGGGGAATCCAAGGAGGGGTGACTTGCGGGGCTCGGACCAGGTTCTGTTACCCAGAATCCTTTGCAAACCTCAAAATTTGGCTAAAAAAAACACATGTTCCTCACATTTCAGTGGCAGAAAGTTCTGCAATCTGAGAGGAGCCACAAATTTTCTACCACCCAGCGTTCCCCCAAGTCTCCCGATAAAAATGATACCTCACTTGTGTGGGTAGGCCTAGCGCCCGCGACAGGAAACGCCCCAAAGCCCAACGTGGACACATCCAAAATTTTGGAAGAAAACAGAGGTGTTTTTTGCGAAGTGCCTACCTGTAGATTTTGGCCTCTAGCTCAGCCGGCACCTAGGGAAACCTACAAAACCTGTGCATTTCTGAAAACTAGAGACCTAGGGGAATCCAAGGAGGGGTGACTTGCGGGGCTCGGACCAGGTTCTGTTACCCAGAATCCTTTGAAAACCTCAAAATTTGGCTAAAAAAACACATGTTCCTCACATTTCTGTGGCAGAAAGTTCTGGAATCTGAGAGGAGCCACAAATTTCCTTCCACCCAGCGTTCCCCCAAGTCTCCCGATAAAAATGATACCTCACTTGTTTGGGTAGGCCTAGCGCCCACGACAGGAAACGCCCCAAAGCGCAACGTGGACACATCCAAAATTTTGGAAGAAAACAGAGGTGTTTTTTGCGAAGTGCCTACCTGTAGATTTTGGCCTCTAGCTCAGCCGGCACCTAGGGAAACCTACAAAACCTGTGCATTTCTGAAAACTAGACACCTAGGGGAATCCAAGGAGGGGTGACTTGCGGGGCTCGGACCAGGTTCTGTTACCCAGAATCCTTTGCAAACCTCAAAATTTGGCTAAAAAAACACATGTTCCTCACATTTCTGTGGCAGAAAGTTCTGCAATCTGAGAGGAGCCACAAATTTTCTACCACCCAGCGTTCCCCCAAGTCTCCCGATAAAAATGATACCTCACTTGTGTGGGTAGGCCTAGCGCCCGCGACAGGAAACGCCCCAAAGCACAACGTGGACACATCCAAAATTTTGGAAGAAAACAGAGGTGTTTTTTGCGAAGTGCCTACCTGTAGATTTCGGCCTCTAGCTCATCCGGCACCTAGGGAAACCTACCAAACCTGTGCATTTCTGAAAACTAGAGACCTAGGGGAATCCAACGAGGGGTGACTTGCGGGGCTCGGACCAGGTTCTGTTACCCAGAATCCTTTGCAAACCTCAAAATCTGGCACAAAAAACACATGTTCCTCACATTTCTGTGGCAGAAAGTTCTGGAATCTGAGAGGAGCCACAAATTTCCTTCCACCCAGCGTTCCCCCAAGTCTCCCGATAAAAATGATACCTCACTTGTGTGGGTAGGCCTAGCGCCCGCGACAGGAAACGCCCCAAAGCGCAACGTGGACACATCCAAAATTTTGGAAGAAAACAGAGGTGTTTTTTGCGAAGTGCCTACCTGTAGATTTTGGCCTCTAGCTCAGCCGGCACCTAGGGAAACCTACAAAACCTGTGCATTTCTGAAAACTAGAGACCTAGGGGAATCCAAGGAGGGGTGACTTGCGGGGCTCGGACCAGGTTCTGTTACCCAGAATCCTTTGCAAACCTCAAAATTTGGCTAAAAAAACACATGTTCCTCACATTTCTGTGGCAGAAAGTTCTGGAATCTGAGAGGATCCACAAATTTCCTTCCACCCAGCGTTCCCCCAAGTCTCCCGATAAAAATGATACCTCACTTGTGTGGGTAGGCCTAGCGCCCGCGACAGGAAACGCCCCAAAGCGCAACGTGCACACATCCAAAATTTTGGAAGAAAACAGAGGTGTTTTTTGCGAAGTGCCTACCTGTAGAATTTGGCCTCTAGCTCAGCCGGCACCTAGGGAAACCTACAAAACCTGTGCATTTCTGAAAACTAGACACCTAGGGGAATCCAAGGAGGGGTGACTTGCGGGGCTCGGACCAGGTTCTGTTACCCAGAATCCTTTGCAAACCTCAAAATTTGGCTAAAAAAAACACATGTTCCTCACATTTCTGTGGCAGAAAGTTCTGCAATCTGAGAGGAGCCACAAATTTCCTACCACCCAGCATTCCCCCAAGTCTCCCGATAAAAATGATACCTCACTTGTGTGGGTAGGCCTAGCGCCCGCGACAGGAAACGCCCCAAAGCGCAACGTGGACACATCCAAAATTTTGGAAGAAAACAGAGGTGTTTTTTGCGAAGTGCCTACCTGTAGATTTTGGCCTCTAGCTCAGCCGGCACCTAGGGAAACCTACCAAACCTGTGCATTTCTGAAAACTAGAGACCTAGGGGAATCCAAGGAGGGGTGACTTGCGGGGCTCGGACCAGGTTCTGTTACCCAGAATCCTTTGCAAACCTCAAAATTTGGCTAAAAAAACACATGTTCCTCACATTTCTGTGCCAGAAAGTTCTGAAATCTGAGAGGAGCCACAAATTTCCTTCCTCCCAGCGTTCCCCCAAGTCTCCCGATAAAATTGATACCTCACTTGTGTGGGTAGGCGACAGGAAACGCCCCAAAGCGCAACGTGGACACATCCAAAATTTTGGAAGAAAACAGAGGTGTTTTTTGCGAAGTGCCTACCTGTAGATTTTGGCCTCTAGCTCAGCCGGCACCTAGGGAAACCTACAAAACCTGTGCATTTCTGAAAACTAGAGACCTAGGGGAATCCAAGGAGGTGTGACTTGCGGGGCTCGGACCAGGTTCTGTTACTCAGAATCCTTTGCAAACCTCAAAATTTGGCTAAAAAAACACATGTTCCTCACATTTCTGTGGCAGAAAGTTCTGAAATCTGAGAGGAGCCACGAATTTCCTTCCTCCCAGCGTTCCCCCAAGTCTCCCGATAAAATTGATACCTCACTTGTGTGGGTAGGTGACAGGAAACGCCCCAAAGCGCAACGTGGACACATCCAAAATTTTGGAAGAAAACAGAGGTGTTTTTTGCGAAGTGCCTACCTGTAGATTTTGGCCTCTAGCTCAGCCGGCACCTAGGGAAACCTACCAAACCTGTGCATTTCTGAAAACTAGAGACCGAGGGGAGTCCAAGGAGGGTTGACTTGCGGGGCTCGGACCAGGTTCTGTTACCCAGAATCCTTTGCAAACCTCAAAATTTGGCTAAAAAAACACATGTTTCTCACATTTCTGTGGCAGAAAGTTCTGGAATCTGAGAGGAGCCACAAATTTCCTTCCACCTAGCGTTCCCCCAAGTCTCCCGATAAAAATGATACCTCACTTGTGTGGGTAGGCCTAGCGCCCGCGACAGGAAACGCCCCAAAGCGCAACGTGGACACATCCAAAATTTTGGAAGAAAACAGAGGTGTTTTTTGCGAAGTGCCTACCTGTAGATTTTGGCCTCTAGCTCAGCCGGCACCTAGGGAAACCTACCAAACCTGTGCATTTCTGAAAACTAGACACTTAGGGGAATCCAAGGAGGGGTGACTTGCGGGGCTCGGACCAGGTTCTGTTACCCAGAATCCTTTGCAAACCTCAAAATTTGGCAAAAAAAAACACATGTTCCTCACATTTCTGTGGCAGAAAGTTCTGGAATCTGAGAGGAGCCACAAATTTCCTTCCACCGAGCGTTCCCCCAAGTCTCCCGATAAAAATGATACCTCACTTGTGTGGGTAGGCCTAGCGCCCGCGACAGGAAACGCCCGAAAGCGCAACGTGGACACATCCAAAATTTTGGAAGAAAACAGAGGTGTTTTTTGCTAAGTGCCTACCTGTAGATTTTGGCCTCTAGCTCAGCCGGCACCCAGGGAAACCTACAAAACCTGTGCATTTCTGAAAACTAGAGACCTAGGGGAATCCACGGAGGGGTGACTTACGGGGCTCGGACCAGGTTCTGTTACCCAGAATCCTTTGCAAACCTCAAAATTTGGCTAAAAAAAACACATGTTCCTCACATTTCTGTGCCAGAAAGTTCTGAAATCTGAGAGGAGCCACAAATTTCCTTCCTCCCAGCGTTCCCCCAAGTCTCCCGATAAAATTGATACCTCACTTGTGTGGGTAGGCGACAGGAAACGCCCCAAAGCGCAACGTGGACACATCCAAAATTTTGGAAGAAAACAGAGGTGTTTTTTGCGAAGTGCCTACCTGTAGATTTTGGCCTCTAGCTCAGCCGGCACCTAGGGAAACCTACCAAACCTGTGCATTTCTGAAAACTAGACACTTAGGGGAATCCAAGGAGGGGTGACTTGCGGGGCTCGGACCAGGTTCTGTTACCCAGAATCCTTTGCAAACCTCAAAATTTGGCTAAAAAAACACATGTTTCTCACATTTCTGTGGCAGAAAGTTCTGGAATCTGAGAGGAGCCACAAATTTCCTTCCACCTAGCGTTCCCCCAAGTCTCCCGATAAAAATGATACCTCACTTGTGTGGGTAGGCCTAGCGCCCGCGACAGGAAACGCCCCAAAGCGCAACGTGGACACATCCAAAATTTTGGAAGAAAACAGAGGTGTTTTTTGCGAAGTGCCTACCTGTAGATTTTGGCCTCTAGCTCAGCCGGCACCTAGGGAAACCTACCAAACCTGTGCATTTCTGAAAACTAGACACTTAGGGGAATCCAAGGAGGGGTGACTTGCGGGGCTCGGACCAGGTTCTGTTACCCAGAATCCTTTGCAAACCTCAAAATTTGGCAAAAAAAAACACATGTTCCTCACATTTCTGTGGCAGAAAGTTCTGGAATCTGAGAGGAGCCACAAATTTCCTTCCACCCAGCGTTCCCCCAAGTCTCCCGATAAAAATGATACCTCACTTGTGTGGGTAGGCCTAGCGCCCGCGACAGGAAACGCCCGAAAGCGCAACGTGGACACATCCAAAATTTTGGAAGAAAACAGAGGTGTTTTTTGCTAAGTGCCTACCTGTAGATTTTGGCCTCTAGCTCAGCCGGCACCCAGGGAAACCTACAAAACCTGTGCATTTCTGAAAACTAGAGACCTAGGGGAATCCACGGAGGGGTGACTTGCGGGGCTCGGACCAGGTTCTGTTACCCAGAATCCTTTGCAAACCTCAAAATTTGGCTAAAAAAACACATGTTCCTCACATTTCTGTGCCAGAAAGTTCTGAAATCTGAGAGGAGCCACAAATTTCCTTCCTCCCAGCGTTCCCCCAAGTCTCCCGATAAAATTGATACCTCACTTGTGTGGGTAGGCGACAGGAAACGCCCCAAAGCGCAACGTGGACACATCCAAAATTTTGGAAGAAAACAGAGGTGTTTTTTGCGAAGTGCCTACCTGTAGATTTTGGCCTCTAGCTCAGCCGGCACCTAGGGAAACCTACCAAACCTGTGCATTTCTGAAAACTAGACACTTAGGGGAATCCAAGGAGGGGTGACTTGCGGGGCTCGGACCAGGTTCTGTTACCCAGAATCCTTTGCAAACCTCAAAATTTGGCTAAAAAAACACATGTTCCTCACATTTCTGTGGCAGAAAGTTCTGCAATCTGAGAGGAGCCACAAATTTCCTACCACCCAGCGTTCCCCCAAGTCTCCCGATAAAAATGATACCTCACTTGTGTGGGTAGGCCTAGCGCCCGCGACAGGAAACGCCCCAAAGCGCAACGTGGACACATCCAAAATTTTGGAAGAAAACAGAGGTGTTTTTTGCGAAGTGCCTACCTGTAGATTTTGGCCTCTAGCTCAGCCGGCACCTAGGGAAACCTACCAAACCTGTGCATTTCTGAAAACTAGACACTTAGGGGAATCCAAGGAGGGGTGACTTGCGGGGCTCGGACCAGGTTCTGTTACCCAGAATCCTTTGCAAACCTCAAAATTTGGCAAAAAAAACACATGTTCCTCACATTTCTGTGGCAGAAAGTTCTGGAATCTGAGAGGAGCCACAAATTTCCTTCCACCCAGCGTTCCCCCAAGTCTCCCGATAAAAATGATACCTCACTTGTGTGGGTAGGCCTAGCGCCCGCGACAGGAAACGCCCGAAAGCGCAACGTGGACACATCCAAAATTTTGGAAGAAAACAGAGGTGTTTTTTGCTAAGTGCCTACCTGTAGATTTTGGCCTCTAGCTCAGCCGGCACCCAGGGAAACCTACAAAACCTGTGCATTTCTGAAAACTAGAGACCTAGGGGAATCCACGGAGGGGTGACTTGCGGGGCTCGGACCAGGTTCTGTTACCCAGAATCCTTTGCAAACCTCAAAATTTGGCTAAAAAAACACATGTTCCTCACATTTCTGTGCCAGAAAGTTCTGAAATCTGAGAGGAGCCACAAATTTCCTTCCTCCCAGCGTTCCCCCAAGTCTCCCGATAAAATTAATACCTCACTTGTGTGGGTAGGCGACAGGAAACGCCCCAAAGCGCAACGTGGACACATCCAAAATTTTGGAAGAAAACAGAGGTGTTTTTTGCGAAGTGCCTACCTGTAGATTTTGGCCTCTAGCTCAGCCGGCACCTAGGGAAACCTACCAAACCTGTGCATTTCTGAAAACTAGACACTTAGGGGAATCCAAGGAGGGGTGACTTGCGGGGCTCGGACCAGGTTCTGTTACCCAGAATCCTTTGCAAACCTCAAAATTTGGCTAAAAAAACACATGTTCCTCACATTTCTGTGGCAGAAAGTTCTGCAATCTGAGAGGAGCCACAAATTTCCTACCACCCAGCGTTCCCCCAAGTCTCCCGATAAAAATGATACCTCACTTGTGTGGGTAGGCCTAGCGCCCGCGACAGGAAACGCCCCAAAGCGCAACGTGGACACATCCAAAATTTTGGAAGAAAACAGAGGTGTTTTTTGCGAAGTGCCTACCTGTAGATTTTGGCCTCTAGCTCAGCCGGCACCTAGGGAAACCTACAAAACCTGTGCATTTCTGAAAACTAGAGACCTAGGGGAATCCAAGGAGGGGTGACTTGCGGGGCTCGGACCAGGTTCTGTTACCCAGAATCCTTTGCAAACCTCAAAATTTGGCTAAAAAAACACATGTTCCTCACATTTCTGTGGCAGAAAGTTCTGGAATCTGAGAGGAGCCACAAATTTCCTTCCACCCAGCGTTCCCCCAAGTCTCCCGATAAAAATGATACCTCACTTGTGTGGGTAGGCCTAGCGCCCACGACAGGAAACGCCCCAAAGCGCAACGTGGACACATCCAAAATTTTGGAAGAAAACAGAGGTGTTTTTTGCGAAGTGCCTACCTGTAGATTTTGGCCTCTAGCTCAGCCGGCACCTAGGGAAACCTACAAAACCTGTGCATTTCTGAAAACTAGACACCTAGGGGAATCCAAGGAGGGGTGACTTGCGGGGCTCGGACCAGGTTCTGTTACCCAGAATCCTTTGCAAACCTCAAAATTTGGCTAAAAAAACACATGTTCCTCACATTTCTGTGGCAGAAAGTTCTGCAATCTGAGAGGAGCCACAAATTTTCTACCACCCAGCGTTCCCCCAAGTCTCCCGATAAAAATGATACCTCACTTGTGTGGGTAGGCCTAGCGCCCGCGACAGGAAACGCCCCAAAGCGCAACGTGGACACATCCAAAATTTTGGAAGAAAACAGAGGTGTTTTTTGCGAAGTGCCTACCTGTAGATTTTGGCCTCTAGCTCAGCCGGCACCTAGGGAAACCTACAAAACCTGTGCATTTCTGAAAACTAGAGACCTAGGGGAATCCAAGGAGGGGTGACTTGCGGGGCTCGGACCAGGTTCTGTTACCCAGAATCCTTTGCAAACCTCAAAATTTGGCTAAAAAAACACATGTTCCTCACATTTCTGTGGCAGAAAGTTCTGCAATCTGAGAGGAGCCACGAATTTCCTACCACCCAGCGTTCCCCCAAGTCTCCCGATAAAAATGATACCTCACTTGTGTGGGTAGGCCTAGCGCCCGCGACAGGAAACGCCCCAAAGCGCAACGTGGACACATCCAAAATTTTGGAAGAAAACAGAGGTGTTTTTTTGCGAAGTGCCTACCTGTAGATTTTGGCCTCTAGCTCAGCCGGCACCTAGGGAAACCTACCAAACCTGTGCATTTCTGAAAACTAGACACCTAGGGGAATCCAATGAGGGGTGACTTGCGGGGCTCGGACCAGGTTCTGTTACCCAGAATCCTTTGCAAACCTCAAAATTTGGCTAAAAAAACACATGTTCCTCACATTTCTGTGGCAGAAAGTTCTGCAATCTGAGAGGAGCCACAAATTTCCTACCACCCAGCGTTCCCCCAAGTCTCCCGATAAAAATGATACCTCACTTGTGTGGGTAGGCCTAGCGCCCACGACAGGAAACGCCCCAAAGCGCAACGTGGACACATCCAAAATTTTGGAAGAAAACAGAGGTGTTTTTTGCGAAGTGCCTACCTGTAGATTTTGGCCTCTAGCTCAGCCGGCACCTAGGGAAACCTACAAAACCTGTGCATTTCTGAAAACTAGAGACCTAGGGGAATCCAAGGAGGGGTGACTTGCGGGGCTCGGACCAGGTTCTGTTACCCAGAATCCTTTGCAAACCTCAAAATTTGGCTAAAAAAACACATGTTCCTCACATTTCTGTGGCAGAAAGTTCTGGAATCTGAGAGGAGCCACAAATTTCCTTCCGCCCAGCGTTCCCCCAAGTCTCCCAATAAAATTGATACCTCACTTGTGTGGGTAGGCCTAGCGCCCGCGACAGGAAACGCCCCAAAGCGCAACGTGGACACATCCAAAATTTTGGAAGAAAACAGAGGTGTTTTTTGTGAAGTGCCTACCTGTAGATTTTGGCCCCTAGCTCAGCCGGCACCTAGGGAAACCTACCAAACCTGTGCATTTCTGAAAACTAGACACTTAGGGGAATCCAAGGAGGGGTGACTTGCGGGGCTCGGACCAGGTTCTGTTACCCAGAATCCTTTGCAAACCTCAAAATTTGGCAAAAAAAACACATGTTCCTCACATTTCTGTGGCAGAAAGTTCTGGAATCTGAGAGGAGCCACAAATTTCCTTCCACCCAGCGTTCCCCCAAGTCTCCCGATAAAAATGATACCTCACTTGTGTGGGTAGGCCTAGCGCCCGCGACAGGAAACGCCCGAAAGCGCAACGTGGACACATCCAAAATTTTGGAAGAAAACAGAGGTGTTTTTTGCGAAGTGCCTACCTGTAGATTTTGGCCTCTAGCTCAGCCGGCACCCAGGGAAACCTACAAAACCTGTGCATTTCTGAAAACTAGAGACCTAGGGGAATCCACGGAGGGGTGACTTGCGGGGCTCGGACCAGGTTCTGTTACCCAGAATCCTTTGCAAACCTCAAAATTTGGCTAAAAAAACACATGTTCCTCACATTTCTGTGCCAGAAAGTTCTGAAATCTGAGAGGAGCCACAAATTTCCTTCCTCCCAGCGTTCCCCCAAGTCTCCCGATAAAATTGATACCTCACTTGTGTGGGTAGGCGACAGGAAACGCCCCAAAGCGCAACGTGGACACATCCAAAATTTTGGAAGAAAACAGAGGTGTTTTTTGCGAAGTGCCTACCTGTAGATTTTGGCCTCTAGCTCAGCCGGCACCTAGGGAAACCTACAAAACCTGTGCATTTCTGAAAACTAGAGACCTAGGGGAATCCAAGGAGGGGTGACTTGCGGGGCTCGGACCAGGTTCTGTTACCCAGAATCCTTTGCAAACCTCAAAATTTGGCTAAAAAAACACATGTTCCTCACATTTCTGTGGCAGAAAGTTCTGGAATCTGAGAGGAGCCACAAATTTCCTTCCACCCAGCGTTCCCCCAAGTCTCCCGATAAAAATGATACCTCACTTGTGTGGGTAGGCCTAGCGCCCGCGACAGGAAACGCCCCAAAGCGCAACGTTGACACATCCAAAATTTTGGAAGAAAACAGAGTTGTTTTTTGCAAAGTGCCTACCTGTAGATTTTGGCCTCTAGCTCAGCCGGCACCTAGGGAAACCTACAAAACCTGTGCATTTCTGAAAACTAGAGACCTAGGGGAATCCAAGGAGGGGTGACTTGCGGGGCTCGGACCAGGTTGTGTTACCCAGAATCCTTTGCAAACCTCAAAATTTGGCTAAAAAAACACATGTTCCTCACATTTCTGTGGCAGAAAGTTCTGGAATCTGAGAGGAGCCACAAATTTCCTTCCGCCCAGCGTTCCCCCAAGTGTCCCAATAAAATTGATACCTCACTTGTGTGGGTAGGCCTAGCGCCCGCGACAGGAAACGCCCCAAAGCGCAACGTGGACACATCCAAAATTTTGGAAGAAAACAGAGGTGTTTTTTGCGAAGTGCCTACCTGTAGATTTTGGCCTCTAGCTCAGCCGGCACCTAGGGAAACATACCAAACCTGTGCATTTCTGAAAACTAGAGACCTAGGGGAGTCCAAGGAGGGGTGACTTGAGGGGCTCGGACCAGGTTCTGTTACCCAGAATCCTTTGCAAACCTCAAAATTTGGCTAAAAAAACACATGTTCCTCACATTTCTGTGGCAGAAAGTTCTGGAATCTGAGAGGAGCCACGAATTTCATTCCACCCAGCGTTCCCCCAAGTCTCCCGATAAAAATTATACCTCACTTGTGTGGGTAGGCCTAGCGCCCGCGACAGGAAACGCCCCAAAGCGCAACGTGGACACATCCAAAATTTTGGAAGAAAACAGAGGTGTTTTTTGTGAAGTGCCTACCTGTAGATTTTGGCCCCTAGCTCAGCCGGCACCTAGGGAAACCTACCAAACCTGTGCATTTCTGAAAACTAGACACTTAGGGGAATCCAAGGAGGGGTGACTTGCGGGGCTCTGACCAGGTTCTGTTACCCAGAATCCTTTGCAAACCTCAAAATTTGGCAAAAAAAAACACATGTTCCTCACATTTCTGTGGCAGAAAGTTCTGGAATCTGAGAGGAGCCACAAATTTCCTTCCACCCAGCGTTCCCCCAAGTCTCCCGATAAAAATGATACCTCACTTGTGTGGGTAGGCCTAGCGCCCGCGACAGGAAACGCCCGAAAGCGCAACGTGGACACATCCAAAATTTTGGAAGAAAACAGAGGTGTTTTTTGCGAAGTGCCTACCTGTAGATTTTGGCCTCTAGCTCAGCCGGCACCCAGGGAAACCTACAAAACCTGTGCATTTCTGAAAACTAGAGACCTAGGGGAATCCACGGAGGGGTGACTTGCGGGGCTCGGACCAGGTTCTGTTACCCAGAATCCTTTGCAAACCTCAAAATTTGGCTAAAAAAACACATGTTCCTCACATTTCTGTGCCAGAAAGTTCTGAAATCTGAGAGGAGCCACAAATTTCCTTCCTCCCAGCGTTCCCCCAAGTCTCCCGATAAAATTGATACCTCACTTGTGTGGGTAGGCGACAGGAAACGCCCCAAAGCGCAACGTGGACACATCCAAAATTTTGGAAGAAAACAGAGGTGTTTTTTGCGAAGTGCCTACCTGTAGATTTTGGCCTCTAGCTCAGCCGGCACCTAGGGAAACCTACCAAACCTGTGCATTTCTGAAAACTAGACACTTAGGGGAATCCAAGGAGGGGAGACTTGCGGGGCTCGGACCAGGTTCTGTTACCCAGAATCCTTTGCAAACCTCAAAATTTGGCTAAAAAAACACATGTTCCTCACATTTCTGTGGCAGAAAGTTCTGCAATCTGAGAGGAGCCACAAATTTCCTACCACCCAGCGTTCCCCCAAGTCTCCCGATAAAAATGATACCTCACTTGTGTGGGTAGGCCTAGCGCCCGCGACAGGAAGCGCACCAAAGCGCAATGTGGACACATCCAAAATTTTGGAAGAAAACAGAGGTGTTTTTTGCGAAGTGCCTACCTGTAGATTATGGCCTCTAGCTCAGCCGGCACCTAGGGAAACCTACAAAACCTGTGCATTTCTGAAAACTAGAGACCTAGGGGAATCCAAGGAGGTGTGACTTGCGGGGCTCGGACCAGGTTCTGTTACCCAGAATCCTTTGCAAACCTCAAAATTTGGCTAAAAAAACACATGTTCCTCACATTTCTGTGGCAGAAAGTTCTGAAATCTGAGAGGAGCCACGAATTTCCTTCCTCCCAGCGTTCCCCCAAGTCTCCCGATAAAATTGATACCTCACTTGTGTGGGTAGGTGACAGGAAACGCCCCAAAGCGCAACGTGGACACATCCAAAATTTTGGAAGAAAACAGAGGTGTTTTTTGCGAAGTGCCTACCTGTAGATTTTGGCCTCTAGCTCAGCCGGCACCTAGGGAAACCTACCAAACCTGTGCATTTCTGAAAACTAGAGACCGAGGGGAGTCCAAGGAGGGTTGACTTGCGGGGCTCGGACCAGGTTCTGTTACCCAGAATCCTTTGCAAACCTCAAAATTTGGCTAAAAAAACACATGTTTCTCACATTTCTGTGGCAGAAAGTTCTGGAATCTGAGAGGTGCCACAAATTTCCTTCCACCTAGCGTTCCCCCAAGTCTCCCGATAAAAATGATACCTCACTTGTGTGGGTAGGCCTAGCGCCCGCGACAGGAAACGCCCCAAAGCGCAACGTGGACACATCCAAAATTTTGGAAGAAAACAGAGGTGTTTTTTGCGAAGTGCCTACCTGTAGATTTTGGCCTCTAGCTCAGCCGGCACCTAGGGAAACCTACCAAACCTGTGCATTTCTGAAAACTAGACACTTAGGGGAATCCAAGGAGGGGTGACTTGCGGGGCTCGGACCAGGTTCTGTTACCCAGAATCCTTTGCAAACCTCAAAATTTGGCAAAAAAAAACACATGTTCCTCACATTTCTGTGGCAGAAAGTTCTGGAATCTGAGAGGAGCCACAAATTTCCTTCCACCCAGCGTTCCCCCAAGTCTCCCGATAAAAATGATACCTCACTTGTGTGGGTAGGCCTAGCGCCCGCGACAGGAAACGCCCGAAAGCGCAACGTGGACACATCCAAAATTTTGGAAGAAAACAGAGGTGTTTTTTGCGAAGTGCCTACCTGTAGATTTTGGCCTCTAGCTCAGCCGGCACCCAGGGAAACCTACAAAACCTGTGTATTTCTGAAAACTAGAGACCTAGGGGAATCCACGGAGGGGTGACTTGCGGGGCTCGGACCAGGTTCTGTTACCCAGAATCCTTTGCAAACCTCAAAATTTGGCTAAAAAAACACATGTTCCTCACATTTCTGTGCCAGAAAGTTCTGAAATCTGAGAGGAGCCACAAATTTCCTTCCTCCCAGCGTTCCCCCAAGTCTCCCGATAAAATTGATACCTCACTTGTGTGGGTAGGCGACAGGAAACGCCCCAAAGCGCAACGTGGACACATCCAAAATTTTGGAAGAAAACAGAGGTGTTTTTTGTGAAGTGCCTACCTGTAGATTTTGGCCTCTAGCTCAGCCGGCACCTAGGGAAACCTACCAAACCTGTGCATTTCTGAAAACTAGACACTTAGGGGAATCCAAGGAGGGGTGACTTGCGGGGCTCGGACCAGGTTCTGTTACCCAGAATCCTTTGCAAACCTCAAAATTTGGCAAAAAAAACACATGTTCCTCACATTTCTGTGGCAGAAAGTTCTGGAATCTGAGAGGAGCCACAAATTTCCTTCCACCCAGCGTTCCCCCAAGTCTCCCGATAAAAATGATACCTCACTTGTGTGGGTAGGCCTAGCGCCCGCGACAGGAAACGCCCGAAAGCGCAACGTGGACACATCCAAAATTTTGGAAGAAAACAGAGGTGTTTTTTGCAAAGTGCCTACCTGTAGATTTTGGCCTCTAGCTCAGCCGGCACCCAGGGAAACCTACAAAACCTGTGCATTTCTGAAAACTAGAGACCTAGGGGAATCCACGGAGGGGTGACTTGCGGGGCTCGGACCAGGTTCTGTTACCCAGAATTCTTTGCAAACCTCAAAATTTGGCTAAAAAAACACATGTTCCTCACATTTCTGTGCCAGAAAGTTCTGAAATCTGAGAGGAGCCACAAATTTCCTTCCTCCCAGCGTTCCCCCAAGTCTCCCGATAAAATTGATACCTCACTTGTGTGGGTAGGCGACAGGAAACGCCCCAAAGCGCAACGTGGACACATCCAAAATTTTGGAAGAAAACAGAGGTGTTTTTTGCGAAGTGCCTACCTGTAGATTTTGGCCTCTAGCTCAGCCGGCACCTAGGGAAACATACCAAACCTGTGCATTTCTGAAAACTAGAGACCTAGGGGAGTCCAAGGAGGGGTGACTTGAGGGGCTCGGACCAGGTTCTGTTACCCAGAATCCTTTGCAAACCTCAAAATTTGGCTAAAAAAACACATGTTCCTCACATTTCTGTGGCAGAAAGTTCTGGAATCTGAGAGGAGCCACGAATTTCCTTCCACCCAGCGTTCCCCCAAGTCTCCCGATAAAAATGATACCTCACTTGTGTGGGTAGGCCTAGCGCCCGCGACAGGAAACGCCCCAAAGCGCAACGTGGACACATCCAAAATTTTGGAAGAAAACAGAGGTGTTTTTTGTGAAGTGCCTACCTGTAGATTTTGGCCCCTAGCTCAGCCGGCACCTAGGGAAACCTACCAAACCTGTGCATTTCTGAAAACTAGACACCTAGGGGAATCCAATGAGGGGTGACTTGCGGGGCTCGGACCAGGTTCTGTTACCCAGAATCCTTTGCAAACCTCAAAATTTGGCTAAAAAAACACATGTTCCTCACATTTCTGTGGCAGAAAGTTCTGCAATCTGAGAGGAGCCACAAATTTCCTACCACCCAGCGTTCCCCCAAGTCTCCCGATAAAAATGATACCTCACTTGTGTGGGTAGGCCTAGCGCCCGCGACAGGAAACGCCCCAAAGCGCAACGTGGACACATCCAAAATTTTGGAAGAAAACAGAGGTGTTTTTTGCGAAGTGCCTACCTGTAGATTTTGGCCTCTAGCTCAGCCGGCACCTAGGGAAACCTACAAAACCTGTGCATTTCTGAAAACTAGAGACCTAGGGGAATCCAAGGAGGGGTGACTTGCGGGGCTCGGACCAGGTTCTGTTACCCAGAATCCTTTGCAAACCTCAAAATTTGGCTAAAAAAACACATGTTCCTCACATTTCTGTGGCAGAAAGTTCTGGAATCTGAGAGGAGCCACAAATTTCCTTCCACCCAGCGTTCCCCCAAGTCTCCCGATAAAAATGATACCTCACTTGTGTGGGTAGGCCTAGCGCCCGCGACAGGAAACGCCCCAAAGCGCAACGTTGACACATCCAAAATTTTGGAAGAAAACAGAGGTGTTTTTTGCAAAGTGCCTACCTGTAGATTTTGGCCTCTAGCTCAGCCGGCACCTAGGGAAACCTACAAAACCTGTGCATTTCTGAAAACTAGAGACCTAGGGGAATCCAAGGAGGGGTGACTTGCGGGGCTCGGACCAGGTTGTGTTACCCAGAATCCTTTGCAAACCTCAAAATTTGGCTAAAAAAACACATGTTCCTCACATTTCTGTGGCAGAAAGTTCTGGAATCTGAGAGGAGCCACAAATTTCCTTCCGCCCAGCGTTCCCCCAAGTCTCCCAATAAAATTGATACCTCACTTGTGTGGGTAGGCCTAGCGCCCGCGACAGGAAACGCCCCAAAGCGCAACGTGGACACATCCAAAATTTTGGAAGAAAACAGAGGTGTTTTTTGCGAAGTGCCTACCTGTAGATTTTGGCCTCTAGCTCAGCCGGCACCTAGGGAAACATACCAAACCTGTGCATTTCTGAAAACTAGAGACCTAGGGGAGTCCAAGGAGGGGTGACTTGAGGGGCTCGGACCAGGTTCTGTTACCCAGAATCCTTTGCAAACCTCAAAATTTGTCTAAAAAAACACATGTTCCTCACATTTCTGTGGCAGAAAGTTCTGGAATCTGAGAGGAGCCACGAATTTCATTCCACCCAGCGTTCCCCCAAGTCTCCCGATAAAAATGATACCTCACTTGTGTGGGTAGGCCTAGCGCCCGCGACAGGAAACGCCCCAAAGCGCAACGTGGACACATCCAAAATTTTGGAAGAAAACAGAGGTGTTTTTTGTGAAGTGCCTACCTGTAGATTTTGGCCCCTAGCTCAGCCGGCACCTAGGGAAACCTACCAAACCTGTGCATTTCTGAAAACTAGACACTTAGGGGAATCCAAGGAGGGGTGACTTGCGGGGCTCGGACCAGGTTCTGTTACCCAGAATCCTTTGCAAACCTCAAAATTTCGCAAAAAAAACACATGTTCCTCACATTTCTGTGGCAGAAAGTGCTGGAATCTGAGAGGAGCCACAAATTTCCTTCCACCCAGCGTTCCCCCAAGTCTCCCGATAAAAATGATACCTCACTTGTGTGGGTAGGCCTAGCGCCCGCGACAGGAAACGCCCGAAAGCGCAACGTGGACACATCCAAAATTTTGGAAGAAAACAGAGGTGTTTTTTGCGAAGTGCCTACCTGTAGATTTTGGCCTCTAGCTCAGCCGGCACCCAGGGAAACCTACAAAACCTGTGCATTTCTGAAAACTAGAGACCTAGGGGAATCCACGGAGGGGTGACTTGCGGGGCTCGGACCAGGTTCTGTTACCCAGAATCCTTTGCAAACCTCAAAATTTGGCTAAAAAAACACATGTTCCTCACATTTCTGTGCCAGAAAGTTCTGAAATCTGAGAGGAGCCACAAATTTCCTTCCTCCCAGCGTTCCCCCAAGTCTCCCGATAAAATTGATACCTCACTTGTGTGGGTAGGCGACAGGAAACGCCCCAAAGCGCAACGTGGACACATCCAAAATTTTGGAAGAAAACAGAGGTGTTTTTTGCGAAGTGCCTACCTGTAGATTTTGGCCTCTAGCTCAGCCGGCACCTAGGGAAACCTACCAAACCTGTGCATTTCTGAAAACTAGACACTTAGGGGAATCCAAGGAGGGGAGACTTGCGGGGCTCGGACCAGGTTCTGTTACCCAGAATCCTTTGCAAACCTCAAAATTTGGCTAAAAAAACACATGTTCCTCACATTTCTGTGGCAGAAAGTTCTGCAATCTGAGAGGAGCCACAAATTTCCTACCACCCAGCGTTCCCCCAAGTCTCCCGATAAAAATGATACCTCACTTGTGTGGGTAGGCCTAGCGCCCGCGACAGGAAGCGCCCCAAAGCGCAACGTGGACACATCCAAAATTTTGGAAGAAAACAGAGGTGTTTTTTGCGAAGTGCCTACCTGTAGATTATGGCCTCTAGCTCAGCCGGCACCTAGGGAAACCTACAAAACCTGTGCATTTCTGAAAACTAGAGACCTAGGGGAATCCAAGGAGGTGTGACTTGCGGGGCTCGGACCAGGTTCTGTTACCCAGAATCCTTTGCAAACCTCAAAATTTGGCTAAAAAAACACATGTTCCTCACATTTCTGTGGCAGAAAGTTCTGAAATCTGAGAGGAGCCACGAATTTCCTTCCTCCCAGCGTTCCCCCAAGTCTCCCGATAAAATTGATACCTCACTTGTGTGGGTAGGTGACAGGAAACGCCCCAAAGCGCAACGTGGACACATCCAAAATTTTGGAAGAAAACAGAGGTGTTTTTTGCGAAGTGCCTACCTGTAGATTTTGGCCTCTAGCTCAGCCGGCACCTAGGGAAACATACCAAACCTGTGCATTTCTGAAAACTAGAGACCTAGGGGAGTCCAAGGAGGGGTGACTTGAGGGGCTCGGACCAGGTTCTGTTACCCAGAATCCTTTGCAAACCTCAAAATTTGGCTAAAAAAACACATGTTCCTCACATTTCTGTGGCAGAAAGTTCTGGAATCTGAGAGGAGCCACGAATTTCATTCCACCCAGCGTTCCCCCAAGTCTCCCGATAAAAATGATACCTCACTTGTGTGGGTAGGCCTAGCGCCCGCGACAGGAAACGCCCCAAAGCGCAACGTGGACACATCCAAAATTTTGGAAGAAAACAGAGGTGTTTTTTGTGAAGTGCCTACCTGTAGATTTTGGCCCCTAGCTCAGCCGGCACCTAGGGAAACCTACCAAACCTGTGCATTTCTGAAAACTAGACACTTAGGGGAATCCAAGGAGGGGTGACTTGCGGGGCTCGGACCAGGTTCTGTTACCCAGAATCCTTTGCAAACCTCAAAATTTGGCAAAAAAAACACATGTTCCTCACATTTCTGTGGCAGAAAGTTCTGGAATCTGAGAGGAGCCACAAATTTCCTTCCACCCAGCGTTCCCCCAAGTCTCCCGATAAAAATGATACCTCACTTGTGTGGGTAGGCCTAGCGCCCGCGACAGGAAACGCCCGAAAGCGCAACGTGGACACATCCAAAACTTTGGAAGAAAACAGAGGTGTTTTTTGCGAAGTGCCTACCTGTAGATTTTGGCCTCTAGCTCAGCCGGCACCCAGGGAAACCTACAAAACCTGTGCATTTCTGAAAACTAGAGACCTAGGGGAATCCACGGAGGGGTGACTTGCGGGGCTCGGACCAGGTTCTGTTACCCAGAATCCTTTGCAAACCTCAAAATTTGGCTAAAAAAACACATGTTCCTCACATTTCTGTGCCAGAAAGTTCTGAAATCTGAGAGGAGCCACAAATTTCCTTCCTCCCAGCGTTCCCCCAAGTCTCCCGATAAAATTGATACCTCACTTGTGTGGGTAGGCGACAGGAAACGCCCCAAAGCGCAACGTGGACACATCCAAAATTTTGGAAGAAAACAGAGGTGTTTTTTGCGAAGTGCCTACCTGTAGATTTTGGCCTCTAGCTCAGCCTGGCACCTAGGGAAACCTACCAAACCTGTGCATTTCTGAAAACTGGACACTTAGGGGAATCCAAGGAGGGGAGACTTGCGGGGCTCGGACCAGGTTCTGTTACCCAGAATCCTTTGCAAACCTCAAAATTTGGCTAAAAAAACACATGTTCCTCACATTTCTGTGGCAGAAAGTTCTGCAATCTGAGAGGAGCCACAAATTTCCTACCACCCAGCGTTCCCCCAAGTCTCCCGATAAAAATGATACCTCACTTGTGTGGGTAGGCCTAGCGCCCGCGACAGGAAGCGCCCCAAAGCGCAATGTGGACACATCCAAAATTTTGGAAGAAAACAGAGGTGTTTTTTGCGAAGTGCCTACCTGTAGATTATGGCCTCTAGCTCAGCCGGCACCTAGGGAAACCTACAAAACCTGTGCATTTCTGAAAACTAGAGACCTAGGGGAATCCAAGGAGGTGTGACTTGCGGGGCTCGGACCAGGTTCTGTTACCCAGAATCCTTTGCAAACCTCAAAATTTGGCTAAAAAAACACATGTTCCTCACATTTCTGTGGCAGAAAGTTCTGAAATCTGAGAGGAGCCACGAATTTCCTTCCTCCCAGCGTTCCCCCAAGTCTCCCGATAAAATTGATACCTCACTTGTGTGGGTAGGTGACAGGAAACGCCCCAAAGCGCAACGTGGACACATCCAAAATTTTGGAAGAAAACAGAGGTGTTTTTTGCGAAGTGCCTACCTGTAGATTTTGGCCTCTAGCTCAGCCGGCACCTAGGGAAACCTACCAAACCTGTGCATTTCTGAAAACTAGAGACCGAGGGGAGTCCAAGGAGGGTTGACTTGCGGGGCTCGGACCAGGTTCTGTTACCCAGAATCCTTTGCAAACCTCAAAATTTGGCTAAAAAAACACATGTTTCTCACATTTCTGTGGCAGAAAGTTCTGGAATCTGAGAGGAGCCACAAATTTCCTTCCACCTAGCGTTCCCCCAAGTCTCCCGATAAAAATGATACCTCACTTGTGTGGGTAGGCCTAGCGCCCGCGACAGGAAACGCCCCAAAGCGCAACGTGGACACATCCAAAATTTTGGAAGAAAACAGAGGTGTTTTTTGCGAAGTGCCTACCTGTAGATTTTGGCCTCTAGCTCAGCCGGCACCTAGGGAAACCTACCAAACCTGTGCATTTCTGAAAACTAGACACTTAGGGGAATCCAAGGAGGGGTGACTTGCGGGGCTCGGACCAGGTTCTGTTACCCAGAATCCTTTGCAAACCTCAAAATTTGGCAAAAAAAAACACATGTTCCTCACATTTCTGTGGCAGAAAGTTCTGGAATCTGAGAGGAGCCACAAATTTCCTTCCACCCAGCGTTCCCCCAAGTCTCCCGATAAAAATGATACCTCACTTGTGTGGGTAGGCCTAGCGCCCGCGACAGGAAACGCCCGAAAGCGCAACGTGGACACATCCAAAATTTTGGAAGAAAACAGAGGTGTTTTTTGCGAAGTGCCTACCTGTAGATTTTGGCCTCTAGCTCAGCCGGCACCCAGGGAAAGCTACAAAACCTGTGTATTTCTGAAAACTAGAGACCTAGGGGAATCCACGGAGGGGTGACTTGCGGGGCTCGGACCAGGTTCTGTTACCCTGAATCCTTTGCAAACCTCAAAATTTGGCTAAAAAAACACATGTTCCTCACATTTCTGTGCCAGAAAGTTCTGAAATCTGAGAGGAGCCACAAATTTCCTTCCTCCCAGCGTTCCCCCAAGTCTCCCGATAAAATTGATACCTCACTTGTGTGGGTAGGCGACAGGAAACGCCCCAAAGCGCAACGTGGACACATCCAAAATTTTGGAAGAAAACAGAGGTGTTTTTTGCGAAGTGCCTACCTGTAGATTTTGGCCTCTAGCTCAGCCGGCACCTAGGGAAACATACCAAACCTGTGCATTTCTGAAAACTAGAGACCTAGGGGAGTCCAAGGAGGGGTGACTTGAGGGGCTCGGACCAGGTTCTGTTACCCAGAATCCTTTGCAAACCTCAAAATTTGGCAAAAAAAACACATGTTCCTCACATTTCTGTGGCAGAAAGTTCTGAAATCTGAGAGGAGCCACAAATTTCCTTCCACCCAGCGTTCCCCCAAGTCTCCCGATAAAATTGATACCTCACTTGTGTGGGTAGGCGACAGGAAACGCCCCAAAGCGCAACGTGGACACATCCAAAATTTTGGAAGAAAACAGAGGTGTTTTTTGTGAAGTGCCTACCTGTAGATTTTGGCCTCTAGCTCAGCCGGCACCTAGGGAAACCTACCAAACCTGTGCATTTCTGAAAACTAGACACTTAGGGGAATCCAAGGAGGGGTGACTTGCGGGGCTCGGACCAGGTTCTGTTACCCAGAATCCTTTGCAAACCTCAAAATTTGGCAAAAAAAAACACATGTTCCTCACATTTCTGTGGCAGAAAGTTCTGGAATCTGAGAGGAGCCACAAATTTCCTTCCACCCAGCGTTCCCCCAAGTCTCCCGATAAAAATGATACCTCACTTGTGTGGGTAGGCCTAGCGCCCGCGACAGGAAACCGCCCGAAAGCGCAACGTGGACACATCCAAAATTTTGGAAGAAAACAGAGGTGTTTTTTGCGAAGTGCCTACCTGTAGATTTTGGCCTCTAGCTCAGCCGGCACCCAGGGAAACCTACAAAACCTGTGCATTTCTGAAAACTAGAGACCTAGGGGAATCCACGGAGGGGTGACTTGCGGGGCTCGGACCAGGTTCTGTTACCCAGAATTCTTTGCAAACCTCAAAATTTGGCTAAAAAAACACATGTTCCTCACATTTCTGTGCCAGAAAGTTCTGAAATCTGAGAGGAGCCACAAATTTCCTTCCTCCCAGCGTTCCCCCAAGTCTCCCGATAAAATTGATACCTCACTTGTGTGGGTAGGCGACAGGAAACGCCCCAAAGCGCAACGTGGACACATCCAAAATTTTGGAAGAAAACAGAGGTGTTTTTTGCGAAGTGCCTACCTGTAGATTTTGGCCTCTAGCTCAGCCGGCACCTAGGGAAACATACCAAACCTGTGCATTTCTGAAAACTAGAGACCTAGGGGAGTCCAAGGAGGGGTGACTTGAGGGGCTCGGACCAGGTTCTGTTACCCTGAATCCTTTGCAAACCTCAAAATTTGGCTAAAAAAACACATGTTCCTCACATTTCTGTGGCAGAAAGTTCTGGAATCTGAGAGGAGCCACGAATTTCCTTCCACCCAGCGTTCCCCCAAGTCTCCCGATAAAAATGATACCTCACTTGTGTGGGTAGGCCTAGCGCCCGCGACAGGAAACGCCCCAAAGCGCAACGTGGACACATCCAAAATTTTGGAAGAAAACAGAGGTGTTTTTTGTGAAGTGCCTACCTGTAGATTTTGGCCCCTAGCTCAGCCGGCACCTAGGGAAACCTACCAAACCTGTGCATTTCTGAAAACTAGACACCTAGGGGAATCCAATGAGGGGTGACTTGCGGGGCTCGGACCAGGTTCTGTTACCCAGAATCCTTTGCAAACCGCAAAATTTGGCTAAAAAAACACATGTTCCTCACATTTCTGTGGCAGAAAGTTCTGCAATCTGAGAGGAGCCACAAATTTCCTACCACCCAGCGTTCCCCCAAGTCTCCCGATAAAAATGATACCTCACTTGTGTGGGTAGGCCTAGCGCCCGCGACAGGAAACGCCCCAAAGCGCAACGTGGACACATCCAAAATTTTGGAAGAAAACAGAGGTGTTTTTTGCGAAGTGCCTACCTGTAGATTTTGGCCTCTAGCTCAGCCGGCACCTAGGGAAACCTACAAAACCTGTGCATTTCTGAAAACTAGAGACCTAGGGGAATCCAAGGAGGGGTGACTTGCGGGGCTCGGACCAGGTTCTGTTACCCAGAATCCTTTGCAAACCTCAAAATTTGGCTAAAAAAAACACATGTTCCTCACATTTCTGTGGCAGAAAGTTCTGGAATCTGAGAGGAGCCACAAATTTCCTTCCACCCAGCGTTCCCCCAAGTCTCCCGATAAAAATGATACCTCACTTGTGTGGGTAGGCCTAGCGCCCGCGACAGGAAACGCCCCAAAGCGCAACGTTGACACATCCAAAATTTTGGAAGAAAACAGAGGTGTTTTTTGCAAAGTGCCTACCTGTAGATTTTGGCCTCTAGCTCAGCCGGCACCTAGGGAAACCTACAAAACCTGTGCATTTCTGAAAACTAGAGACCTAGGGGAATCCAAGGAGGGGTGACTTGCGGGGCTCGGACCAGGTTGTGTTACCCAGAATCCTTTGCAAACCTCAAAATTTGGCTAAAAAAACACATGTTCCTCACATTTCTGTGGCAGAAAGTTCTGGAATCTGAGAGGAGCCACAAATTTCCTTCCGCCCAGCGTTCCCCCAAGTCTCCCAATAAAATTGATACCTCACTTGTGTGGGTAGGCCTAGCGCCCGCGACAGGAAACGCCCCAAAGCGCAACGTGGACACATCCAAAATTTTGGAAGAAAACAGAGGTGTTTTTTGCGAAGTGCCTACCTGTAGATTTTGGCCTCTAGCTCAGCCGGCACCTAGGGAAACATACCAAACCTGTGCATTTCTGAAAACTAGAGACCTAGGGGAGTCCAAGGAGGGGTGACTTGAGGGGCTCGGACCAGGTTCTGTTACCCAGAATCCTTTGCAAACCTCAAAATTTGGCTAAAAAAACACATGTTCCTCACATTTCTGTGGCAGAAAGTTCTGGAATCTGAGAGGAGCCACGAATTTCATTCCACCCAGCGTTCCCCCAAGTCTCCCGATAAAAATGATACCTCACTTGTGTGGGTAGGCCTAGCGCCCGCGACAGGAAACGCCCCAAAGCGCAACGTGGACACATCCAAAATTTTGGAAGAAAACAGAGGTGTTTTTTGTGAAGTGCCTACCTGTAGATTTTGGCCCCTAGCTCAGCCGGCACCTAGGGAAACCTACCAAACCTGTGCATTTCTGAAAACTAGACACTTAGGGGAATCCAAGGAGGGGTGACTTGCGGGGCTCGGACCAGGTTCTGTTACCCAGAATCCTTTGCAAACCTCAAAATTTGGCAAAAAAAACACATGTTCCTCACATTTCTGTGGCAGAAAGTTCTGGAATCTGAGAGGAGCCACAAATTTCCTTCCACCCAGCGTTCCCCCAAGTCTCCCGATAAAAATGATACCTCACTTGTGTGGGTAGGCCTAGCGCCCGCGACAGGAAACGCCCGAAAGCGCAACGTGGACACATCCAAAATTTTGGAAGAAAACAGAGGTGTTTTTTGCGAAGTGCCTACCTGTAGATTTTGGCCTCTAGCTCAGCCGGCACCCAGGGAAAGCTACAAAACCTGTGTATTTCTGAAAACTAGAGACCTAGGGGAATCCACGGAGGGGTGACTTGCGGGGCTCGGACCAGGTTCTGTTACCCAGAATCCTTTGCAAACCTCAAAATTTGGCTAAAAAAACACATGTTCCTCACATTTCTGTGCCAGAAAGTTCTGAAATCTGAGAGGAGCCACAAATTTCCTTCCTCCCAGCGTTCCCCCAAGTCTCCCGATAAAATTGATACCTCACTTGTGTGGGTAGGCGACAGGAAACGCCCCAAAGCGCAACGTGGACACATCCAAAATTTTGGAAGAAAACAGAGGTGTTTTTTGTGAAGTGCCTACCTGTAGATTTTGGCCTCTAGCTCAGCCGGCACCTAGGGAAACCTACCAAACCTGTGCATTTCTGAAAACTAGACACTTAGGGGAATCCAAGGAGGGGTGACTTGCGGGGCTCGGACCAGGTTCTGTTACCCAGAATCCTTTGCAAACCTCAAAATTTGGCAAAAAAAAACACATGTTCCTCACATTTCTGTGGCAGAAAGTTCTGGAATCTGAGAGGAGCCACAAATTTCCTTCCACCCAGCGTTCCCCCAAGTCTCCCGATAAAAATGATACCTCACTTGTGTGGGTAGGCCTAGCGCCCGCGACAGGAAACGCCCGAAAGCGCAACGTGGACACATCCAAAATTTTGGAAGAAAACAGAGGTGTTTTTTGCGAAGTGCCTACCTGTAGATTTTGGCCTCTAGCTCAGCCGGCACCCAGGGAAACCTACAAAACCTGTGCATTTCTGAAAACTAGAGACCTAGGGGAATCCACGGAGGGGTGACTTGCGGGGCTCGGACCAGGTTCTGTTACCCAGAATTCTTTGCAAACCTCAAAATTTGGCTAAAAAAACACATGTTCCTCACATTTCTGTGCCAGAAAGTTCTGAAATCTGAGAGGAGCCACAAATTTCCTTCCTCCCAGCGTTCCCCCAAGTCTCCCGATAAAATTGATACCTCACTTGTGTGGGTAGGCGACAGGAAACGCCCCAAAGCGCAACGTGGACACATCCAAAATTTTGGAAGAAAACAGAGGTGTTTTTTGCGAAGTGCCTACCTGTAGATTTTGGCCTCTAGCTCAGCCGGCACCTAGGGAAACATACCAAACCTGTGCATTTCTGAAAACTAGAGACCTAGGGGAGTCCAAGGAGGGGTGACTTGAGGGGCTCGGACCAGGTTCTGTTACCCTGAATCCTTTGCAAACCTCAAAATTTGGCTAAAAAAACACATGTTCCTCACATTTCTGTGGCAGAAAGTTCTGGAATCTGAGAGGAGCCACGAATTTCCTTCCACCCAGCGTTCCCCCAAGTCTCCCGATAAAAATGATACCTCACTTGTGTGGGTAGGCCTAGCGCCCGCGACAGGAAACGCCCCAAAGCGCAACGTGGACACATCCAAAATTTTGGAAGAAAACAGAGGTGTTTTTTGTGAAGTGCCTACCTGTAGATTTTGGCCCCTAGCTCAGCCGGCACCTAGGGAAACCTACCAAACCTGTGCATTTCTGAAAACTAGACACCTAGGGGAATCCAATGAGGGGTGACTTGCGGGGCTCCGACCAGGTTCTGTTACCCAGAATCCTTTGCAAACCGCAAAATTTGGCTAAAAAAACACATGTTCCTCACATTTCTGTGGCAGAAAGTTCTGCAATCTGAGAGGAGCCACAAATTTCCTACCACCCAGCGTTCCCCCAAGTCTCCCGATAAAAATGATACCTCACTTGTGTGGGTAGGCCTAGCGCCCGCGACAGGAAACGCCCCAAAGCGCAACGTGGACACATCCAAAATTTTGGAAGAAAACAGAGGTGTTTTTTGCGAAGTGCCTACCTGTAGATTTTGGCCTCTAGCTCAGCCGGCACCTAGGGAAACCTACAAAACCTGTGCATTTCTGAAAACTAGAGACCTAGGGGAATCCAAGGAGGGGTGACTTGCGGGGCTCGGACCAGGTTCTGTTACCCAGAATCCTTTGCAAACCTCAAAATTTGGCTAAAAAAAACACATGTTCCTCACATTTCTGTGGCAGAAAGTTCTGGAATCTGAGAGGAGCCACAAATTTCCTTCCACCCAGCGTTCCCCCAAGTCTCCCGATAAAAATGATACCTCACTTGTGTGGGTAGGCCTAGCGCCCGCGACAGGAAACGCCCCAAAGCGCAACGTTGACACATCCAAAATTTTGGAAGAAAACAGAGGTGTTTTTTGCAAAGTGCCTACCTGTAGATTTTGGCCTCTAGCTCAGCCGGCACCTAGGGAAACCTACAAAACCTGTGCATTTCTGAAAACTAGAGACCTAGGGGAATCCAAGGAGGGGTGACTTGCGGGGCTCGGACCAGGTTGTGTTACCCAGAATCCTTTGCAAACCTCAAAATTTGGCTAAAAAAACACATGTTCCTCACATTTCTGTGGCAGAAAGTTCTGGAATCTGAGAGGAGCCACAAATTTCCTTCCGCCCAGCGTTCCCCCAAGTCTCCCAATAAAATTGATACCTCACTTGTGTGGGTAGGCCTAGCGCCCGCGACAGGAAACGCCCCAAAGCGCAACGTGGACACATCCAAAATTTTGGAAGAAAACAGAGGTGTTTTTTGCGAAGTGCCTACCTGTAGATTTTGGCCTCTAGCTCAGCCGGCACCTAGGGAAACATACCAAACCTGTGCATTTCTGAAAACTAGAGACCTAGGGGAGTCCAAGGAGGGGTGACTTGAGGGGCTCGGACCAGGTTCTGTTACCCAGAATCCTTTGCAAACCTCAAAATTTGGCTAAAAAAACACATATTCCTCACATTTCTGTGGCAGAAAGTTCTGGAATCTGAGAGGAGCCACGAATTTCATTCCACCCAGCGTTCCCCCAAGTCTCCCGATAAAAATGATACCTCACTTGTGTGGGTAGGCCTAGCGCCCGCGACAGGAAACGCCCCAAAGCGCAACGTGGACACATCCAAAATTTTGGAAGAAAACAGAGGTGTTTTTTGTGAAGTGCCTACCTGTAGATTTTGGCCCCTAGCTCAGCCGGCACCTAGGGAAACCTACCAAACCTGTGCATTTCTGAAAACTAGACACTTAGGGGAATCCAAGGAGGGGTGACTTGCGGGGCTCGGACCAGGTTCTGTTACCCAGAATCCTTTGCAAACCTCAAAATTTGGCAAAAAAAACACATGTTCCTCACATTTCTGTGGCAGAAAGTTCTGGAATCTGAGAGGAGCCACAAATTTCCTTCCACCCAGCGTTCCCCCAAGTCTCCCGATAAAAATGATACCTCACTTGTGTGGGTAGGCCTAGCGCCCGCGACAGGAAACGCCCGAAAGCGCAACGTGGACACATCCAAAATTTTGGAAGAAAACAGAGGTGTTTTTTGCGAAGTGCCTACCTGTAGATTTTGGCCTCTAGCTCAGCCGGCACCCAGGGAAACCTACAAAACCTGTGCATTTCTGAAAACTAGAGACCTAGGGGAATCCACGGAGGGGTGACTTGCGGGGCTCGGACCAGGTTCTGTTACCCAGAATCCGTTGCAAACCTCAAAATTTGGCTAAAAAAACACATGTTCCTCACATTTCTGTGCCAGAAAGTTCTGAAATCTGAGAGGAGCCACAAATTTCCTTCCTCCCAGCGTTCCCCCAAGTCTCCCGATAAAATTGATACCTCACTTGTGTGGGTAGGCGACAGGAAACGCCCCAAAGCGCAACGTGGACACATCCAAAATTTTGGAAGAAAACAGAGGTGTTTTTTGCGAAGTGCCTACCTGTAGATTTTGGCCTCTAGCTCAGCCGGCACCTAGGGAAACCTACCAAACCTGTGCATTTCTGAAAACTAGACACTTAGGGGAATCCAAGGAGGGGAGACTTGCGGGGCTCGGACCAGGTTCTGTTACCCAGAATCCTTTGCAAACCTCAAAATTTGGCTAAAAAAACACATGTTCCTCACATTTCTGTGGCAGAAAGTTCTGCAATCTGAGAGGAGGCACAAATTTCCTACCACCCAGCGTTCCCCCAAGTCTCCCGATAAAAATGATACCTCACTTGTGTGGGTAGGCCTAGCGCCCGCGACAGGAAGCGCCCCAAAGCGCAACGTGGACACATCCAAAATTTTGGAAGAAAACAGAGGTGTTTTTTGCGAAGTGCCTACCTGTAGATTATGGCCTCTAGCTCAGCCGGCACCTAGGGAAACCTACAAAACCTGTGCATTTCTGAAAACTAGAGACCTAGGGGAATCCAAGGAGGTGTGACTTGCGGGGCTCGGACCAGGTTCTGTTACCCAGAATCCTTTGCAAACCTCAAAATTTGGCTAAAAAAACACATGTTCCTCACATTTCTGTGGCAGAAAGTTCTGAAATCTGAGAGGAGCCACGAATTTCCTTCCTCCCAGCGTTCCCCCAAGTCTCCCGATAAAATTGATACCTCACTTGTGTGGGTAGGTGACAGGAAACGCCCCAAAGCGCAACGTGGACACATCCAAAATTTTGGAAGAAAACAGAGGTGTTTTTTGCGAAGTGCCTACCTGTAGATTTTGGCCTCTAGCTCAGCCGGCACCTAGGGAAACCTACCAAACCTGTGCATTTCTGAAAACTAGAGACCGAGGGGAGTCCAAGGAGGGTTGACTTGCGGGGCTCGGACCAGGTTCTGTTACCCAGAATCCTTTGCAAACCTCAAAATTTGGCTAAAAAAACACATGTTTCTCACATTTCTGTGGCAGAAAGTTCTGGAATCTGAGAGGAGCCACAAATTTCCTTCCACCTAGCGTTCCCCCAAGTCTCCCGATAAAAATGATACCTCACTTGTGTGGGTAGGCCTAGCGCCCGCGACAGGAAACGCCCCAAAGCGCAACGTGGACACATCCAAAATTTTGGAAGAAAACAGAGGTGTTTTTTGCGAAGTGCCTACCTGTAGATTTTGGCCTCTAGCTCAGCCGGCACCTAGGGAAACCTACCAAACCTGTGCATTTCTGAAAACTAGACACTTAGGGGAATCCAAGGAGGGGTGACTTGCGGGGCTCGGACCAGGTTCTGTTACCCAGAATCCTTTGCAAACCTCAAAATTTGGCAAAAAAAACACATGTTCCTCACATTTCTGTGGCAGAAAGTTCTGGAATCTGGGAGGAGCCACAAATTTCCTTCCACCCAGCGTTCCCCCAAGTCTCCCGATAAAAATGATACCTCACTTGTGTGGGTAGGCCTAGCGCCCGCGACAGGAAACGCCCGAAAGCGCAACGTGGACACATCCAAAATTTTGGAAGAAAACAGAGGTGTTTTTTGCGAAGTGCCTACCTGTAGATTTTGGCCTCTAGCTCAGCCGGCACCCAGGGAAACCTACAAAACCTGTGCATTTCTGAAAACTAGAGACCTAGGGGAATCCACGGAGGGGTGACTTGCGGGGCTCGGACCAGGTTCTGTTACCCAGAATCCTTTGCAAACCTCAAAATTTGGCTAAAAAAACACATGTTCCTCACATTTCTGTGCCAGAAAGTTCTGAAATCTGAGATGAGCCACAAATTTCCTTCCTCCCAGCGTTCCCCCAAGTCTCCTGATAAAATTGATACCTCACTTGTGTGGGTAGGCGACAGGAAACGCCCCAAAGCGCAACGTGGACACATCCAAAATTTTGGAAGAAAACAGAGGTGTTTTTTGCGAAGTGCCTACCTGTAGATTTTGGCCTCTAGCTCAGCCGGCACCTAGGGAAACCTACAAAACCTGTGCATTTCTGAAAACTAGAGACCTAGGGGAATCCAAGGAGGGGTGACTTGCGGGGCTCGGACCAGGTTGTGTTACTCAGAATCCTTCGCAAACCTCAAAATTTGGCTAAAAAAACACATGTTCCTCACATTTCTGTGGCAGAAAGTTCTGGAATCTGAGAGGAGCCACAAATTTCCTTCCGCCCAGCGTTCCCCCAAGTCTCCCAATAAAAGTGATACCTCACTTGTGTGGGTAGGCCTAGCGCCCGCGACAGGAAACGCCCCAAAGCGCAACGTGGACACATCCAAAATTTTGGAAGAAAACAGAGGTGTTTTTTGCGAAGTGCCTACCTGTAGATTTTGGCCTCTAGCTCAGCCGGCACCTAGGGAAACATACCAAACCTGTGCATTTCTGAAAACTAGAGACCTAGGGGAGTCCAAGGAGGGGTGTCTTGAGGGGCTCGGACCAGGTTCTGTTACCCAGAATCCTTTGCAAACCTCAAAATTTGGCTAAAAAAACACATGTTCCTCACATTTCTGTGGCAGAAAGTTCTGGAATCTGAGAGGAGCCACGAATTTCCTTCCACCCAGCGTTCCCCCAAGTCTCCCGATAAAAATGATACCTCACTTGTGTGGGTAGGCCTAGCGCCCGCGACAGGAAACGCCCCAAAGCGCAACGTGGACACATCCAAAATTTTGGAAGAAAACAGAGGTGTTTTTTGTGAAGTGCCTACCTGTAGATTTTGGCCCCTAGCTCAGCCGGCACCTAGGGAAACCTACCAAACCTGTGCATTTCTGAAAACTAGACACCTAGGGGAATCCAATGAGGGGTGACTTGCGGGGCTCGGACCAGGTTCTGTTACCCAGAATCCTTTGCAAACCTTAAAATTTGGCTAAAAAAACACATGTTCCTCACATTTCTGTGGCAGAAAGTTCTGCAATCTGAGAGGAGCCACAAATTTCCTACCACCCAGCATTCCCCCAAGTCTCCCGATAAAAATGATACCTCACTTGTGTGGGTAGGCCTAGCGCCCGCGACAGGAAACGCCCCAAAGCGCAACGTGGACACATCCAAAATTTTGGAAGAAAACAGAGGTGTTTTTTGCGAAGTGCCTACCTGTAGATTTTGGCCTCTAGCTCAGCCGGCACCTAGGGAAACCTACAAAACCTGTGCATTTCTGAAAACTAGAGACCTAGGGGAATCCAAGGAGGGGTGACTTGCGGGGCTCGGACCAGGTTCTGTTACCCAGAATCCTTTGCAAACCTCAAAATTTGGCTAAAAAAACACATGTTCCTCACATTTCTGTGGCAGAAAGTTCTGGAATCTGAGAGGAGCCACAAATTTCCTTCCACCCAGCGTTCCCCCAAGTCTTCCGATAAAAATGATACCTCACTTGTGTGGGTAGGCCTAGCGCCCGCGACAGGAAACGCCCCAAAGCGCAACGTTGACACATCCAAAATTTTGGAAGAAAACAGAGGTGTTTTTTGCAAAGTGCCTACCTGTAGATTTTGGCCTCTAGCTCAGCCGGCACCTAGGGAAACATACCAAACCTGTGCATTTCTGAAAACTAGAGACCTAGGGGAGTCTAAGGAGGGGTGACTTGAGGGGCTCGGACCAGGTTCTGTTACCCAGAATCCTTTGCAAACCTCAAAATTTGGCTAAAAAAACACATGTTCCTCACATTTCTGTGGCAGAAAGTTCTGGAATCTGAGAGGAGCCACGAATTTCATTCCACCCAGCGTTCCCCCAAGTCTCCCGATAAAAATGATACCTCACTTGTGTGGGTAGGCCTAGCGCCCGCGACAGGAAACGCCCCAAAGCGCAACGTGGACACATCCAAAATTTTGGAAGAAAACAGAGGTGTTTTTTGCGAAGTGCCTACCTGTAGATTTTGGCCTCTAGCTCAGCCGGCACCTAGGGAAACATACCAAACCTGTGCATTTCTGAAAACTAGAGACCTAGGGGAGTCCAAGGAGGGGTGACTTGAGGGGCTCGGACCAGGTTCTGTTACCCAGAATCCTTTGCAAACCTCAAAATTTGGCTAAAAAAACACATGTTCCTCACATTTCTGTGGCAGAAAGTTCTGGAATCTGAGAGGAGCCACGAATTTCCTTCCACCCAGCGTTCCCCCAAGTCTCCCGATAAAAATGATACCTCACTTGTGTGGGTAGGCCTAGCGCCCGCGACAGGAAACGCCCCAAAGCGCAACGTGGACACATCCAAAATTTTGGAAGAAAACAGAGGTGTTTTTTGTGAAGTGCCTACCTGTAGATTTTGGCCTCTAGCTCAGCCGGCACCCAGGGAAACCTACAAAACCTGTGTATTTCTGAAAACTAGAGACCTAGGGGAATCCACGGAGGGGTGACTTGCGGGGCTCGGACCAGGTTCTGTTACCCAGAATCCTTTGCAAACCTCAAAATTTGGCTAAAAAAACACATGTTCCTCACATTTCTGTGGCAGAAAGTTCTGGAATCTGAGAGGAGACACAAATTTCATTCCGCCCAGCGTTCCCCCAAGTCTCCCAATAAAAGTGATACCTCACTTGTGTGGGTAGGCCTAGCGCCCGCGACAGGAAACGCCCCAAAGCGCAACGTGGACACATCCAAAATTTTGGAAGAAAACAGAGGTGTTTTTTGCGAAGTGCCTACCTGTAGATTTTGGCCTCTAGCTCAGCCGGCACCTAGGGAAACATACCAAACCTGTGCATTTCTGAAAACTAGAGACCTAGGGGAGTCCAAGGAGGGGTGACTTGAGGGGCTCGGACCAGGTTCTGTTACCCAGAATCCTTTGCAAACCTCAAAATTTGGCTAAAAAAACACATGTTCCTCACATTTCTGTGGCAGAAAGTTCTGGAATCTGAGAGGAGCCACGAATTTCCTTCCACCCAGCGTTCCCCCAAGTCTCCCGATAAAAATGATACCTCACTTGTGTGGGTAGGCCTAGCGCCCGCGACAGGAAACGCCCCAAAGCGCAACGTGGACACATCCAAAATTTTGGAAGAAAACCGAGGTGTTTTTTGTGAAGTGCCTACCTGTAGATTTTGGCCCCTAGCTCAGCCGGCACCTAGGGAAACCTACCAAACCTGTGCATTTCTGAAAACTAGACACCTAGGGGAATCCAATGAGGGGTGACTTGCGGGGCTCGGACCAGGTTCTGTTACCCAGAATCCTTTGCAAACCTTAAAATTTGGCTAAAAAAACACATGTTCCTCACATTTCTGTGGCAGAAAGTTCTGCAATCTGAGAGGAGCCACAAATTTCCTACCACCCAGCGTTCCCCCAAGTCTCCCGATAAAAATGATACCTCACTTGTGTGGGTAGGCCTAGCGCCCGCGACAGGAAACGCCCCAAAGCGCAACGTGGACACATCCAAAATTTTGGAAGAAAACAGAGGTGTTTTTTGCGAAGTGCCTACCTGTAGATTTTGGCCTCTAGCTCAGCCGGCACCTAGGGAAACCTACAAAACCTGTGCATTTCTGAAAACTAGAGACCTAGGGGAATCCAAGGAGGGGTGACTTGCGGGGCTCGGACCAGGTTCTGTTACCCAGAATCCTTTGCAAACCTCAAAATTTGGCTAAAAAAACACATGTTCCTCACATTTCTGTGGCAGAAAGTTCTGGAATCTGAGAGGAGCCACAAATTTCCTTCCACCCAGCGTTCCCCCAAGTCTCCCGATAAAAATGATACCTCACTTGTGTGGGTAGGCCTAGCGCCCGCGACAGGAAACGCCCCAAAGCGCAACGTTGACACATCCAAAATTTTGGAAGAAAACAGAGGTGTTTTTTGCAAAGTGCCTACCTGTAGATTTTGGCCTCTAGCTCAGCCGGCACCTAGGGAAACATACCAAACCTGTGCATTTCTGAAAACTAGAGACCTAGGGGAGTCTAAGGAGGGGTGACTTGAGGGGCTCGGACCAGGTTCTGTTACCCAGAATCCTTTGCAAACCTCAAAATTTGGCTAAAAAAACACATGTTCCTCACATTTCTGTGGCAGAAAGTTCTGGAATCTGAGAGGAGCCACGAATTTCATTCCACCCAGCGTTCCCCCAAGTCTCCCGATAAAAATGATACCTCACTTGTGTGGGTAGGCCTAGCGCCCGCGACAGGAAACGCCCCAAAGCGCAACGTGGACACATCCAAAATTTTGGAAGAAAACAGAGGTGTTTTTTGTGAAGTGCCTACCTGTAGATTTTGGCCCCTAGCTCAGCCGGCACCTAGGGAAACCTACCAAACCTGTGCATTTCTGAAAACTAGACACTTAGGGGAATCCAAGGAGGGGTGACTTGCGGGGCTCGGACCAGGTTCTGTTACCCAGAATCCTTTGCAAACCTCAAAATTTGGCAAAAAAAACACATGTTCCTCACATTTCTGTGGCAGAAAGTTCTGGAATCTGAGAGGAGCCACAAATTTCCTTCCACCCAGCGTTCCCCCAAGTCTCCCGATAAAAATGATACCTCACTTGTGTGGGTAGGCCTAGCGCCCGCGACAGGAAACGCCCGAAAGCGCAACGTGGACACATCCAAAATTTTGGAAGAAAACAGAGGTGTTTTTTGCGAAGTGCCTACCTGTAGATTTTGGCCTCTAGCTCAGCCGGCACCCAGGGAAACCTACAAAACCTGTGCATTTCTGAAAACTAGAGACCTAGGGGAATCCACGGAGGGGTGACTTGCGGGGCTCGGACCAGGTTCTGTTACCCAGAATCCTTTGCAAACCTCAAAATTTGGCTAAAAAAACACATGTTCCTCACATTTCTGTGCCAGAAAGTTCTGCAATCTGAGAGGAGCCACGAATTTCCTTCCTCCCAGCGTTCCCCCAAGTCTCCCGATAAAATTGATACCTCACTTGTGTGGGTAGGTGACAGGAAACGCCCCAAAGCGCAACGTGGACACATCCAAAATTTTGGAAGAAAACAGAGGTGTTTTTTGCGAAGTGCCTACCTGTAGATTTTGGCCTCTAGCTCAGCCGGCACCTAGGGAAACCTACCAAACCTGTGCATTTCTGAAAACTAGAGACCTAGGGGAATCCAAGGAGGGGTGACTTGCGGGGCTCGGACCAGGTTCTGTTACCCAGAATCCTTTGCAAACCTCAAAATTTGGCTAAAAAAACACATGTTCCTCACATTTCTGTGGCAGAAAGTTCTGGAATCTGAGAGGAGCCACAAATTTCTTTCCACCCAGCGTTCCCCCAAGTCTCCCGATAAAAATGATACCTCACTTGTGTGGGTAGGCCTAGCGCCCGCGACAGGAAACGCCCCAAAGCGCAACGTGGACACATCCAAAATTTTGGAAGAAAACAGAGGTGTTTTTTGCGAAGTGCCTACCTGTAGATTTTGGCCTCTAGCTCAGCCGGCACCTAGGGAAACCTACAAAACCTGTGCATTTCTGAAAACTAGACACCTAGGGGAATCCAAGGAGGGGTGACTTGCGGGGCTCGGACCAGGTTCTGTTACCCAGAATCCTTTGCAAACCTCAAAATTTGGCTAAAAAAACACATGTTCCTCACATTTCTGTGGCAGAAAGTTCTGCAATCTGAGAGGAGCCACAAATTTCCTACCACCCAGCATTCCCCCAAATCTCCCGATAAAAATGATACCTCACTTGTGTGGGTAGGCCTAGCGCCCGCGACAGGAAACGCCCCAAAGCGCAACGTGGACACATCCAAAATTTTGGAAGAAAACAGAGGTGTTTTTTGCGAAGTGCCTACCTGTAGATTTTGGCCTCTAGCTCAGCCGGCACCTAGGGAAACCTATAAAACCTGTGCATTTCTGAAAACTAGAGACCTAGGGGAATCCAAGGAGGGTTGACTTGCGGGGCTCGGACCAGGTTCTGTTACCCAGAATCCTTTGCAAACCTCAAAATTTGGCTAAAAAAACACATGTTTCTCACATTTCTGTGGCAGAAAGTTCTGGAATCTGAGAGGAGCCACAAATTTCCTTCCACCTAGCGTTCCCCCAAGTCTCCCGATAAAAATGATACCTCACTTGTGTGGGTAGGCCTAGCGCCCGCGACAGGAAACGCCCGAAAGCGCAACGTGGACACATCCAAAATTTTGGAAGAAAACAGAGGTGTTTTTTGCGAAGTGCCTACCTGTAGATTTTGGCCTCTAGCTCAGCCGGCACCCAGGGAAACCTACAAAACCTGTGCATTTCTGAAAACTAGAGACCTAGGGGAATCCACGGAGGGGTGACTTGCGGGGCTCGGACCAGGTTCTGTTACCCAGAATCCTTTGCAAACCTCAAAATTTGGCTAAAAAAACACATGTTCCTCACATTTCTGTGCCAGAAAGTTCTGCAATCTGAGAGGAGCCACGAATTTCCTTCCTCCCAGCGTTCCCCCAAGTCTCCCGATAAAATTGAAAAATCACTTGTGTGGGTAGGTTACAATAAACGCCCCAAAGCGCAACGTGGACACATCCAAAATTTTGGAAGAAAACAGAGGTGTTTTTTGCGAAGTGCCTACCTGTAGATTTTGGCCTCTAGCTCAGCCGGCACCTAGGGAAACCTACCAAACCTGTGCATTTCTGAAAACTAGAGACCGAGGGGAGTCCAAGGAGGGTTGACTTGCGGGGCTCGGACCAGGTTCTGTTACCCAGAATCCTTTGCAAACCTCAAAATTTGGCTAAAAAAACACATGTTTCTCACATTTCTGTGGCAGAAAGTTCTGGAATCTGAGAGGAGCCACAAATTTCCTTCCACCTAGCGTTCCCCCAAGTCTCCCGATAAAAATGATACCTCACTTGTGTGGGTAGGCCTAGCGCCCGCGACAGGAAACGCCCCAAAGCGCAACGTGGACACATCCAAAATTTTGGAAGAAAACAGAGGTGTTTTTTGCGAAGTGCCTACCTGTAGATTTTGGCCTCTAGCTCAGCCGGCACCTAGGGAAACCTACCAAACCTGTGCATTTCTGAAAACTAGACACTTAGGGGAATCCAAGGAGGGGTGACTTGCGGGGCTCGGACCAGGTTCTGTTACCCAGAATCCTTTGCAAACCTCAAAATTTGGCAAAAAAAACACATGTTCCTCACATTTCTGTGGCAGAAAGTTCTGGAATCTGAGAGGAGCCACAAATTTCCTTCCACCCAGCGTTCCCCCAAGTCTCCCGATAAAAATGATACCTCACTTGTGTGGGTAGGCCTAGCGCCCGCGACAGGAAACGCCCGAAAGCGCAACGTGGACACATCCAAAATTTTGGAAGAAAACAGAGGTGTTTTTTGCGTAGTGCCTACCTGTAGATTTTGGCCTCTAGCTCAGCCGGCACCCAGGGAAACCTACAAAACCTGTGTATTTCTGAAAACTAGAGACCTAGGGGAATCCACGGAGGGGTGACTTGCGGGGCTCGGACCAGGTTCTGTTACCCAGAATCCTTTGCAAACCTCAAAATTTGGCTAAAAAAACACATGTTCCTCACATTTCTGTGCCAGAAAGTTCTGAAATCTGAGAGGAGCCACAAATTTCCTTCCTCCCAGCGTTCCCCCAAGTCTCCCGATAAAATTGATACCTCACTTGTGTGGGTAGGCGACAGGAAACGCCCCAAAGCGCAACGTGGACACATCCAAAATTTTGGAAGAAAACAGAGGTGTTTTTTGTGAAGTGCCTACCTGTAGATTTTGGCCTCTAGCTCAGCCGGCACCTAGGGAAACCTACCAAACCTGTGCATTTCTGAAAACTAGACACTTAGGGGAATCCAAGGAGGGGTGACTTGCGGGGCTCGGACCAGGTTCTGTTACCCAGAATCCTTTGCAAACCTCAAAATTTGGCAAAAAAAACACATGTTCATCACATTTCTGTGGCAGAAAGTTCTGGAATCTGAGAGGAGCCACAAATTTCCTTCCACCCAGCGTTCCCCCAAGTCTCCCGATAAAAATGATACCTCACTAGTGTGGGTAGGCCTAGCGCCCGCGACAGGAAACGCCCGAAAGCGCAACGTGGACACATCCAAAATTTTGGAAGAAAACAGAGGTGTTTTTTGCGAAGTGCCTACCTGTAGATTTTGGCCTCTAGCTCAGCCGGCACCCAGGGAAACCTACAAAACCTGTGCATTTCTGAAAACTAGAGACCTAGGGGAATCCACGGAGGGGTGACTTGCGGGGCTCGGACCAGGTTCTGTTACCCAGAATCCTTTGCAAACCTCAAAATTTGGCTAAAAAAACACATGTTCCTCACATTTCTGTGCCAGAAAGTTCTGAAATCTGAGAGGAGCCACAAATTTCCTTCCTCCCAGCGTTCCCCCAAGTCTCCCGATAAAATTGATACCTCACTTGTGTGGGTAGGCGACAGGAAACGCCCCAAAGCGCAACGTGGACACATCCAAAATTTTGGAAGAAAACAGAGGTGTTTTTTGCGAAGTGCCTACCTGTAGATTTTGGCCTCTAGCTCAGCCGGCACCTAGGGAAACCTACAAAACCTGTGCATTTCTGAAAACTAGAGACCTAGGGGAATCCAAGGAGGGGTGACTTGCGGGGCTCGGACCAGGTTGTGTTACTCAGAATCCTTTGCAAACCTCAAAATTTGGCTAAAAACACACATGTTCCTCACATTTCTGTGGCAGAAAGTTCTGGAATCTGAGAGGAGCCACAAATTTCCTTCCGCCCAGCGTTCCCCCAAGTCTCCCAATAAAATTGATACCTCACTTGTGTGGGTAGGCCTAGCGCCCGCGACAGGAAACGCCCCAAAGCGCAACGTGGACACATCCAAAATTTTGGAAGAAAACAGAGGTGTTTTTTGCGAAGTGCCTACCTGTAGATTTTGGCCTCTAGCTCAGCCGGCACCTAGGGAAACATACCAAACCTGTGCATTTCTGAAAACTAGAGACCTAGGGGAGTCCAAGGAGGGGTGACTTGAGGGGCTCGGACCAGGTTCTGTTACCCAGAATCCTTTGCAAACCTCAAAATTTGGCTAAAAAAACACATGTTCCTCACATTTCTGTGGCAGAAAGTTCTGGAATCTGAGAGGAGCCACGAATTTCCTTCCACCCAGCGTTCCCCCAAGTCTCCCGATAAAAATGATACCTCACTTGTGTGGGTAGGCCTAGCGCCCGCGACAGGAAACGCCCCAAAGCGCAACGTGGACACATCCAAAATTTTGGAAGAAAACAGAGGTGTTTTTTGTGAAGTGCCTACCTGTAGATTTTGGCCCCTAGCTCAGCCGGCACCTAGGGAAACCTACCAAACCTGTGCATTTCTGAAAACTAGACACCTAGGGGAATCCAATGAGGGGTGACTTGCGGGGCTCGGACCAGGTTCTGTTACCCAGAATCCTTTGCAAACCTCAAAATTTGGCTAAAAAAACACATGTTCCTCACATTTCTGTGGCAGAAAGTTCTGCAATCTGAGAGGAGCCACAAATTTCCTACCACCCAGCGTTCCCCCAAGTCTCCCGATAAAAATGATACCTCACTTGTGTGGGTAGGCCTAGCGCCCGCGACAGGAAACGCCCCAAAGCGCAACGTGGACACATCCAAAATTTTGGAAGAAAACAGAGGTGTTTTTTGCGAAGTGCCTACCTGTAGATTTTGGCCTCTAGCTCAGCCGGCACCTAGGGAAACCTACAAAACCTGTGCATTTCTGAAAACTAGAGACCTAGGGGAATCCAAGGAGGGGTGACTTGCGGGGCTCGGACCAGGTTCTGTTACTCAGAATCCTTTGCAAACCTCAAAATTTGGCTAAAAAAACACATGTTCCTCACATTTCTGTGGCAGAAAGTTCTGGAATCTGAGAGGAGCCACAAATTTCCTTCCACCCAGCGTTCCCCCAAGTCTCCCGATAAAAATGATACCTCACTTGTGTGGGTAGGCCTAGCGCCCGCGACAGGAAACGCCCCAAAGCGCAACGTTGACACATCCAAAATTTTGGAAGAAAACAGAGGTGTTTTTTGCAAAGTGCCTACCTGTAGATTTTGGCCTCTAGCTCAGCCGGCACCTAGGGAAACCTACAAAACCTGTGCATTTCTGAAAACTAGAGACCTAGGGGAATCCAAGGAGGGGTGACTTGCGGGGCTCGGACCAGGTTGTGTTACCCAGAATCCTTTGCAAACCTCAAAATTTGGCTAAAAAAACACATGTTCCTCACATTTCTGTGGCAGAAAGTTCTGGAATCTGAGAGGAGCCACAAATTTCCTTCCGCCCAGCGTTCCCCCAAGTCTCCCAATAAAATTGATACCTCACTTGTGTGGGTAGGCCTAGCGCCCGCGACAGGAAACGCCCCAAAGCGCAACGTGGACACATCCAAAATTTTGGAAGAAAACAGAGGTGTTTTTTGCGAAGTGCCTACCTGTAGATTTTGGCCTCTAGCTCAGCCGGCACCTAGGGAAACATACCAAACCTGTGCATTTCTGAAAACTAGAGACCTAGGGGAGTCCAAGGAGGGGTGACTTGAGGGGCTCGGACCAGGTTCTGTTACCCAGAATCCTTTGCAAACCTCAAAATTTGGCTAAAAAAACACATGTTCCTCACATTTCTGTGGCAGAAAGTTCTGGAATCTGAGAGGAGCCACGAATTTCATTCCACCCAGCGTTCCCCCAAGTCTCCCGATAAAAATGATACCTCACTTGTGTGGGTAGGCCTAGCGCCCGCGACAGGAAACGCCCCAAAGCGCAACGTGGACACATCCAAAATTTTGGAAGAAAACAGAGGTGTTTTTTGTGAAGTGCCTACCTGTAGATTTTGGCCCCTAGCTCAGCCGGCACCTAGGGAAACCTACCAAACCTGTGCATTTCTGAAAACTAGACACTTAGGGGAATCCAAGGAGGGGTGACTTGCGGGGCTCGGACCAGGTTCTGTTACCCAGAATCCTTTGCAAACCTCAAAATTTGGCAAAAAAAACACATGTTCCTCACATTTCTGTGGCAGAAAGTTCTGGAATCTGAGAGGAGCCACAAATTTCCTTCCACCCAGCGTTCCCCCAAGTCTCCCGATAAAAATGATACCTCACTTGTGTGGGTAGGCCTAGCGCCCGCGACAGAAAACGCCCGAAAGCGCAACGTGGACACATCCAAAATTTTGGAAGAAAACAGAGGTGTTTTTTGCGAAGTGCCTACCTGTAGATTTTGGCCTCTAGCTCAGCCGGCACCCAGGGAAACCTACAAAACCTGTGCATTTCTGAAAACTAGAGACCTAGGGGAATCCACGGAGGGGTGACTTGCGGGGCTCGGACCAGGTTCTGTTACCCAGAATCCTTTGCAAACCTCAAAATTTGGCTAAAAAAACACATGTTCCTCACATTTCTGTGCCAGAAAGTTCTGAAATCTGAGAGGAGCCACAAATTTCCTTCCTCCCAGCGTTCCCCCAAGTCTCCCGATAAAATTGATACCTCACTTGTGTGGGTAGGCGACAGGAAACGCCCCAAAGCGCAACGTGGACACATCCAAAATTTTGGAAGAAAACAGAGGTGTTTTTTGCGAAGTGCCTACCTGTAGATTTTGGCCTCTAGCTCAGCCGGCACCTAGGGAAACCTACCAAACCTGTGCATTTCTGAAAACTAGACACTTAGGGGAATCCAAGGAGGGGTGACTTGCGGGGCTCGGACCAGGTTCTGTTACCCAGAATCCTTTGCAAACCTCAAAATTTGGCAAAAAAAACACATGTTCCTCACATTTCTGTGGCAGAAAGTTCTGGAATCTGAGAGGAGCCACAAATTTCCTTCCACCCAGCGTTCCCCCAAGTCTCCCGATAAAAATGATACCTCACTTGTGTGGGTAGGCCTAGCGCCCGCGACAGGAAACGCCCGAAAGCGCAACGTGGACACATCCAAAATTTTGGAAGAAAACAGAGGTGTTTTTTGCGAAGTGCCTACCTGTAGATTTTGGCCTCTAGCTCAGCCGGCACCCAGGGAAACCTACAAAACCTGTGCATTTCTGAAAACTAGAGACCTAGGGGAATCCACGGAGGGGTGACTTGCGGGGCTCGGACCAGGTTCTGTTACCCAGAATCCTTTGCAAACCTCAAAATTTGGCTAAAAAAACACATGTTCCTCACATTTCTGTGCCAGAAAGTTCTGAAATCTGAGAGGAGCCACAAATTTCCTTCCTCCCAGCGTTCCCCCAAGTCTCCCGATAAAATTGATACCTCACTTGTGTGGGTAGGCGACAGGAAACGCCCCAAAGCGCAACGTGGACACATCCAAAATTTTGGAAGAAAACAGAGGTGTTTTTTGCGAAGTGCCTACCTGTAGATTTTGGCCTCTAGCTCAGCCGGCACCTAGGGAAACCTACAAAACCTGTGCATTTCTGAAAACTAGAGACCTAGGGGAATCCAAGGAGGGGTGACTTGCGGGGCTCGGACCAGGTTGTGTTACTCAGAATCCTTTGCAAACCTCAAAATTTGGCTAAAAAAACACATGTTCCTCACATTTCTGTGGCAGAAAGTTCTGGAATCTGAGAGGAGCCACAAATTTCCTTCCGCCCAGCGTTCCCCCAAGTCTCCCAATAAAATTGATACCTCACTTGTGTGGGTAGGCCTAGCGCCCGCGACAGGAAACGCCCCAAAGCGCAACGTGGACACATCCAAAATTTTGGAAGAAAACAGAGGTGTTTTTTGCGAAGTGCCTACCTGTAGATTTTGGCCTCTAGCTCAGCCGGCACCTAGGGAAACATACCAAACCTGTGCATTTCTGAAAACTAGAGACCTAGGGGAGTCCAAGGAGGGGTGACTTGAGGGGCTCGGACCAGGTTCTGTTACCCAGAATCCTTTGCAAACCTCAAAATTTGGCTAAAAAAACACATGTTCCTCACATTTCTGTGGCAGAAAGTTCTGGAATCTGAGAGGAGCCACGAATATCCTTCCACCCAGCGTTCCCCCAAGTCTCCCGATAAAAATGATACCTCACTTGTGTGGGTAGGCCTAGCGCCCGCGACAGGAAACGCCCCAAAGCGCAACGTGGACACATCCAAAATTTTGGAAGAAAACAGAGGTGTTTTTTGTGAAGTGCCTACCTGTAGATTTTGGCCCCTAGCTCAGCCGGCACCTAGGGAAACCTACCAAACCTGTGCATTTCTGAAAACTAGATACCTAGGGGAATCCAATGAGGGGTGACTTGCGGGGCTCGGACCAGGTTCTGTTACCCAGAATCCTTTGCAAACCTCAAAATTTGGCTAAAAAAACACGTTCCTAACATTTCTGTGGCAGAAAGTTCTGCAATCTGAGAGGAGCCACAAATTTCCTACCACCCAGCGTTCCCCCAAGTCTCCCGATAAAAATGATACCTCACTTGTGTGGGTAGGCCTAGCGCCCGCGACAGGAAACGCCCCAAAGCGCAACGTGGACACATCCAAAATTTTGGAAGAAAACAGAGGTGTTTTTTGCGAAGTGCCTACCTGTAGATTTTGGCCTCTAGCTCAGCCGGCACCTAGGGAAACCTACAAAACCTGTGCATTTCTGAAAACTAGAGACCTAGGGGAATCCAAGGAGGGGTGACTTGCGGGGCTCGGACCAGGTTCTGTTACCCAGAATCCTTTGCAAACCTCAAAATTTGGCTAAAAAAACACATGTTCCTCACATTTCTGTGGCAGAAAGTTCTGGAATCTGAGAGGAGCCACAAATTTCATTCCACCCAGCGTTCCCCCAAGTCTCCCGATAAAAATGATACCTCACTTGTGTGGGTAGGCCTAGCGCCCGCGACAGGAAACGCCCCAAAGCGCAACGTGGACACATCCAAAATTTTGGAAGAAAACAGAGGTGTTTTTTGTGAAGTGCCTACCTGTAGATTTTGGCCCCTAGCTCAGCCGGCACCTAGGGAAACCTACCAAACCTGTGCATTTCTGAAAACTAGACACCTGGGGGAATCCAATGAGGGGTGACTTGCGGGGCTCGGACCAGGTTCTGTTACCCAGAATCCTTTGCAAACCTCAAAATTTGGCTAAAAAAACACATGTTCCTCACATTTCTGTGGCAGAAAGTTCTGCAATCTGAGAGGAGCCACAAATTTCCTACCACCCATCGTTCCCCCAAGTCTCCCGATAAAAATGATACCTCACTTGTGTGGGTAGGCCTAGCGCCCGCGACAGGAAACGCCCCAAAGCGCAACGTGGACACATCCAAAATTTTGGAAGAAAACAGAGGTGTTTTTTGCGAAGTGCCTACCTGTAGATTTTGGCCTCTAGCTCAGCCGGCACCTAGGGAAACCTACAAAACCTGTGCATTTCTGAAAACTAGAGACCTAGGGGAATCCAAGGAGGGGTGACTTGCGGGGCTCGGACCAGGTTCTGTTACCCAGAATCCTTTGCAAACCTCAAAATTTGGCTAAAAAAACACATGTTCCTCACATTTCTGTGGCAGAAAGTTCTGGAATCTGAGAGGAGCCACAAATTTCCTTCCACCCAGCGTTCCCCCAAGTCTCCCGATAAAAATGATACCTCACTTGTGTGGGTAGGCCTAGCGCCCGCGACAGGAAACGCCCCAAAGCGCAACGTGGACACATCCAAAATTTTGGAAGAAAACAGAGGTGTTTTTTGCAAAGTGCCTACCTGTAGATTTTGGCCTCTAGCTCAGCCGGCACCTAGGGAAACCTACAAAACCTGTGCATTTCTGAAAACTAGAGACCTAGGGGAATCCAAGGAGGGGTGACTTGCGGGGCTCGGACCAGGTTCTGTTACCCAGAATCCTTTGCAAACCTCAAAATTTGGCTAAAAAAACACATGTTCCTCACATTTCTGTGGCAGAAAGTTCTGGAATCTGAGAGGAGCCACAAATTTCCTTCCACCCAGCGTTCCCCCAAGTCTCCCGATAAAAATGATACCTCACTTGTGTGGGTAGGCCTAGCGCCCGCGACAGGAAACGCCCCAAAGCGCAACGTGGACACATCCAAAATTTTGGAAGAAAACAGAGGTGTTTTTTGCGAAGTGCCTACCTGTAGATTTTGGCCTGTAGCTCAGCCGGCACCTAGGGAAACCTACAAAACCTGTGCATTTCTGAAAACTAGAGACCTAGGGGAATCCAAGGAGGGGTGACTTGCGGGGCTCGGACCAGGTTGTGTTACCCAGAATCCTTTGCAAACCTCAAAATTTGGCTAAAAAAACACATGTTCCTCACATTTCTGTGGCAGAAAGTTCTGGAATCTGAGAGGAGCCACAAATTTCCTTCCGCCCAGCGTTCCCCCAAGTCTCCCAATAAAATTGATACCTCACTTGTGTGGGTAGGCCTAGCGCCCGCGACAGGAAACGCCCCAAAGCGCAACGTGGACACATCCAAAATTTTGGAAGAAAACAGAGGTGTTTTTTGCGAAGTGCCTACCTGTAGATTTTGGCCTCTAGCTCAGCCGGCACCTAGGGAAACATACCAAACCTGTGCATTTCTGAAAACTAGAGACCTAGGGGAGTCCAAGGAGGGGTGACTTGAGGGGCTCGGACCAGGTTCTGTTACCCAGAATCCTTTGCAAACCTCAAAATTTGGCTAAAAAAACACATGTTCCTCACATTTCTGTGGCAGAAAGTTCTGGAATCTGAGAGGAGCCACGAATTTCATTCCACCCAGCGTTCCCCCAAGTCTCCCGATAAAAATGATACCTCACTTGTGTGGGTAGGCCTAGCGCCCGCGACAGGAAACGCCCCAAAGCGCAACGTGGACACATCCAAAATTTTGGAAGAAAACAGAGGTGTTTTTTGTGAAGTGCCTACCTGTAGATTTTGGCCCCTAGCTCAGCCGGCACCTAGGGAAACCTACCAAACCTGTGCATTTCTGAAAACTAGACACTTAGGGGAATCCAAGGAGGGGTGACTTGCGGGGCTCGGACCAGGTTCTGTTACCCAGAATCCTTTGCAAACCTCAACATTTGGCAAAAAAAACACATGTTCCTCACATTTCTGTGGCAGAAAGTTCTGGAATCTGAGAGGAGCCACAAATTTCCTTCCACCCAGCGTTCCCCCAAGTCTCCCGATAAAAATGATACCTCACTTGTGTGGGTAGGCCTAGCGCCCGCGACAGAAAACGCCCCAAAGCGCAACGTGGACACATCCAAAATTTTGGAAGAAAACAGAGGTGTTTTTTGCGAAGTGCCTACCTGTAGATTTTGGCCTCTAGCTCAGCCGGCACCCAGGGAAACCTACAAAACCTGTGCATTTCTGAAAACTAGAGACCTAGGGGAATCCACGGAGGGGTGACTTGCGGGGCTCGGACCAGGTTCTGTTACCCAGAATCCTTTGCAAACCTCAAAATTTGGCTAAAAAAACACATGTTCCTCACATTTCTGTGCCAGAAAGTTCTGAAATCTGAGAGGAGCCACAAATTTCCTTCCTCCCAGCGTTCCCCCAAGTCTCCCGATAAAATTGATACCTCACTTGTGTGGGTAGGCGACAGGAAACGCCCCAAAGCGCAACGTGACACATCCAAAATTTTGGAAGAAAACAGAGGTGTTTTTTGCGAAGTGCCTACCTGTAGATTTTGGCCTCTAGCTCAGCCGGCACCTAGGGAAACCTACCAAACCTGTGCATTTCTGAAAACTAGACACTTAGGGGAATCCAAGGAGGGGTGACTTGCGGGGCTCGGACCAGGTTCTGTTACCCAGAATCCTTTGCAAACCTCAAAATTTGGCAAAAAAAACACATGTTCCTCACATTTCTGTGGCAGAAAGTTCTGGAATCTGAGAGGAGCCACAAATTTCCTTCCGCCCAGCGTTCCCCCAAGTCTCCCAATAAAATTGATACCTCACTTGTGTGGGTAGGCCTAGCGCCCGCGACAGGAAACGCCCCAAAGCGCAACGTGGACACATCCAAAATTTTGGAAGAAAACAGAGGTGTTTTTTGCGAAGTGCCTACCTGTAGATTTTGGCCTCTAGCTCAGCCGGCACCTAGGGAAACATACCAAACCTGTGCATTTCTGAAAACTAGAGACCTAGGGGAGTCCAAGGAGGGGTGACTTGAGGGGCTCGGACCAGGTTCTGTTACCCAGAATCCTTTGCAAACCTCAAAATTTGGCTAAAAAAACACATGTTCCTCACATTTCTGTGGCAGAAAGTTCTGGAATCTGAGAGGAGCCACGAATTTCATTCCACCCAGCGTTCCCCCAAGTCTCCCGATAAAAATGATACCTCACTTGTGTGGGTAGGCCTAGCGCCCGCGACAGGAAACGCCCCAAAGCGCAACGTGGACACATCCAAAATTTTGGAAGAAAACAGAGGTGTTTTTTGTGAAGTGCCTACCTGTAGATTTTGGCCCCTAGCTCAGCCGGCACCTAGGGAAACCTACCAAACCTGTGCATTTCTGAAAACTAGACACTTAGGGGAATCCAAGGAGGGGTGACTTGCGGGGCTCGGACCAGGTTCTGTTACCCAGAATCCTTTGCAAACCTCAACATTTGGCAAAAAAAACACATGTTCCTCACATTTCTGTGGCAGAAAGTTCTGGAATCTGAGAGGAGCCACAAATTTCCTTCCACCCAGCGTTCCCCCAAGTCTCCCGATAAAAATGATACCTCACTTGTGTGGGTAGGCCTAGCGCCCGCGACAGGAAACGCCCCAAAGCGCAACGTGGACACATCCAAAATTTTGGAAGAAAACAGAGGTGTTTTTTGCGAAGTGCCTACCTGTAGATTTTGGCCTCTAGCTCAGCCGGCACCTAGGGAAACCTACAAAACCTGTGCATTTCTGAAAACTAGAGACCTAGGGGAATCCAAGGAGGGGTGACTTGCGGGGCTCGGACCAGGTTGTGTTACCCAGAATCCTTTGCAAACCTCAAAATTTGGCTAAAAAAACACATGTTCCTCACATTTCTGTGGCAGAAAGTTCTGGAATCTGAGAGGAGCCACAAATTTCCTTCCGCCCAGCGTTCCCCCAAGTCTCCCAATAAAATTGATACCTCACTTGTGTGGGTAGGCCTAGCGCCCGCGACAGGAAACGCCCCAGAGCGCAACGTGGACACATCCAAAATTTTGGAAGAAAACAGAGGTGTTTTTTGCGAAGTGCCTACCTGTAGATTTTGGCCACTAGCTCAGCCGGCACCTAGGGAAACATACCAAACCTGTGCATTTCTGAAAACTAGAGACCTAGGGGAGTCCAAGGAGGGGTGACTTGAGGGGCTCGGACCAGGTTCTGTTACCCAGAATCCTTTGCAAACCTCAAAATTTGGCTAAAAAAACACATGTTCCTCACATTTCTGTGGCAGAAAGTTCTGGAATCTGAGAGGAGCCACGAATTTCATTCCACCCAGCGTTCCCCCAAGTCTCCCGATAAAAATGATACCTCACTTGTGTGGGTAGGCCTAGCGCCCGCGACAGGAAACGCCCCAAAGCGCAACGTGGACACATCCAAAATTTTGGAAGAAAACAGAGGTGTTTTTTGTGAAGTGCCTACCTGTAGATTTTGGCCCCTAGCTCAGCCGGCACCTAGGGAAACCTACCAAACCTGTGCATTTCTGAAAACTAGACACCTGGGGGAATCCAATGAGGGGTGACTTGCGGGGCTCGGACCAGGTTCTGTTACCCAGAATCCTTTGCAAACCTCAAAATTTGGCTAAAAAAACACATGTTCCTCACATTTCTGTGGCAGAAAGTTCTGCAATCTGAGAGGAGCCACAAATTTCCTACCACCCATCGTTCCCCCAAGTCTCCCGATAAAAATGATACCTCACTTGTGTGGGTAGGCCTAGCGCCCGCGACAGGAAACGCCCCAAAGCGCAACGTGGACACATCCAAAATTTTGGAAGAAAACAGAGGTGTTTTTTGCGAAGTGCCTACCTGTAGATTTTGGCCTCTAGCTCAGCCGGCACCTAGGGAAACCTACAAAACCTGTGCATTTCTGAAAACTAGAGACCTAGGGGAATCCAAGGAGGGGTGACTTGCGGGGCTCGGACCAGGTTCTGTTACCCAGAATCCTTTGCAAACCTCAAAATTTGGCTAAAAAAACACATGTTCCTCATATTTCTGTGGCAGAAAGTTCTGGAATCTGAGAGGAGCCACAAATTTCCTTCCACCCAGCGTTCCCCCAAGTCTCCCGATAAAAATGATACCTCACTTGTGTGGGTAGGCCTAGCGCCCGCGACAGGAAACGCCCCAAAGCGCAACGTGGACACATCCAAAATTTTGGAAGAAAACAGAGGTGTTTTTTGCAAAGTGCCTACCTGTAGATTTTGGCCTCTAGCTCAGCCGGCACCTAGGGAAACCTACAAAACCTGTGCATTTCTGAAAACTAGAGACCTAGGGGAATCCAAGGAGGGGTGACTTGCGGGGCTCGGACCAGGTTCTGTTACCCAGAATCCTTTGCAAACCTCAAAATTTGGCTAAAAAAACACATGTTCCTCACATTTCTGTGGCAGAAAGTTCTGGAATCTGAGAGGAGCCACAAATTTCCTTCCACCCAGCGTTCCCCCAAGTCTCCCGATAAAAATGATACCTCACTTGTGTGGGTAGGCCTAGCTCCCGCGACAGGAAACGCCCCAAAGCGCAACGTGGACACATCCAAAATTTTGGAAGAAAACAGAGGTGTTTTTTGCGAAGTGCCTACCTGTAGATTTTGGCCTCTAGCTCAGCCGGCACCTAGGGAAACCTACAAAACCTGTGCATTTCTGAAAACTAGAGACCTAGGGGAATCCAAGGAGGGGTGACTTGCGGGGCTCGGACCAGGTTGTGTTACCCAGAATCCTTTGCAAACCTCAAAATTTGGCTAAAAAAACACATGTTCCTCACATTTCTGTGGCAGAAAGTTCTGGAATCTGAGAGGAGCCACAAATTTCCTTCCGCCCAGCGTTCCCCCAAGTCTCCCAATAAAATTGATACCTCACTTGTGTGGGTAGGCCTAGCGCCCGCGACAGGAAACGCCCCAAAGCGCAACGTGGACACATCCAAAATTTTGGAAGAAAACAGAGGTGTTTTTTGCGAAGTGCCTACCTGTAGATTTTGGCCTCTAGCTCAGCCGGCACCTAGGGAAACATACCAAACCTGTGCATTTCTGAAAACTAGAGACCTTGGGGAGTCCAAGGAGGGGTGACTTGAGGGGCTCGGACCAGGTTCTGTTACCCAGAATCCTTTGCAAACCTCAAAATTTGGCTAAAAAAACACATGTTCCTCACATTTCTGTGGCAGAAAGTTCTGGAATCTGAGAGGAGCCACGAATTTCATTCCACCCAGCGTTCCCCCAAGTCTCCCGATAAAAATGATACCTCACTTGTGTGGGTAGGCCTAGCGCCCGCGACAGGAAACGCCCCAAAGCGCAACGTGGACACATCCAAAATTTTGGAAGAAAACAGAGGTGTTTTTTGTGAAGTGCCTACCTGTAGATTTTGGCCCCTAGCTCAGCTGGCACCTAGGGAAACCTACCAAACCTGTGCATTTCTGAAAACTAGACACCTGGGGGAATCCAATGAGGGGTGACTTGCGGGGCTCGGACCAGGTTCTGTTACCCAGAATCCTTTGCAAACCTCAAAATTTGGCTAAAAAAACACATGTTCCTCACATTTCTGTGGCAGAAAGTTCTGCAATCTGAGAGGAGCCACAAATTTCCTACCACCCATCGTTCCCCCAAGTCTCCCGATAAAAATGATACCTCACTTGTGTGGGTAGGCCTAGCGCCCGCGACAGGAAACGCCCCAAAGCGCAACGTGGACACATCCAAAATTTTGGAAGAAAACAGAGGTGTTTTTTGCGAAGTGCCTACCTGTAGATTTTGGCCTCTAGCTCAGCCGGCACCTAGGGAAACCTACAAAACCTGTGCATTTCTGAAAACTAGAGACCTAGGGGAATCCAAGGAGGGGTGACTTGCGGGGCTCGGACCAGGTTCTGTTACCCAGAATCCTTTGCAAACCTCAAAATTTGGATAAAAAAACACATGTTCCTCACATTTCTGTGGCAGAAAGTTCTGGAATCTGAGAGGAGCCACAAATTTCCTTCCACCCAGCGTTCCCCCAAGTCTCCCGATAAAAATGATACCTCACTTGTGTGGGTAGGCCTAGCGCCCGCGACAGGAAACGCCCCAAAGCGCAACGTGGACACATCCAAAATTTTGGAAGAAAACAGAGGTGTTTTTTGCAAAGTGCCTACCTGTAGATTTTGGCCTCTAGCTCAGCCGGCACCTAGGGAAACCTACAAAACCTGTGCATTTCTGAAAACTAGAGACCTAGGGGAATCCAAGGAGGGGTGACTTGCGGGGCACCAGGTTCTGTTACCCAGAATCCTTTGCAAACCTCAAAATTTGGCTAAAAAAACACATGTTCCTCACATTTCTGTGGCAGAAAGTTCTGGAATCTGAGAGGAGCCACAAATTTCCTTCCACCCAGCGTTCCCCCAAGTCTCCCGATAAAAATGATACCTCACTTGTGTGGGTAGGCCTAGCGCCCGCGACAGGAAACGCCCCAAAGCGCAACGTGGACACATCCAAAATTTTGGAAGAAAACAGAGGTGTTTTTTGCGAAGTGCCTACCTGTAGATTTTGGCCTCTAGCTCAGCCGGCACCTAGGGAAACCTACAAAACCTGTGCATTTCTGAAAACTAGAGACCTAGGGGAATCCAAGGAGGGGTGACTTGCGGGGCTCGGACCAGGTTCTGTTACCCAGAATCCTTTGCAAACCTCAAAATTTGGCTAAAAAAACACATGTTCCTCACATTTCTGTGGCAGAAAGTTCTGGAATCTGAGAGGATCCACAAATTTCCTTCCACCCAGCGTTCCCCCAAGTCTCCCGATAAAAATGATACCTCACTTGTGTGGGTAGGCCTAGCGCCCGCGACAGGAAACGCCCCAAAGCGCAACGTGGACACATCCAAAATTTTGGAAGAAAACAGAGGTGTTTTTTGCGAAGTGCCTACCTGTAGAATTTGGCCTCTAGCTCAGCCGGCACCTAGGGAAACCTACAAAACCTGTGCATTTCTGAAAACTAGACACCTAGGGGAATCCAAGGAGGGGTGACTTGCGGGGCTCGGACCAGGTTCTGTTACCCAGAATCCTTTGCAAACCTCAAAATTTGGCTAAAAAAACACATGTTCCTCACATTTCTGTGGCAGACAGTTCTGCAATCTGAGAGGAGCCACAAATTTCCTACCACCCAGCGTTCCCCCAAGTCTCCCGATAAAAATGATACCTCACTTGTGTGGGTAGGCCTAGCGCCCGCGACAGGAAACGCCCCAAAGCGCAACGTGGACACATCCAAAATTTTGGAAGAAAACAGAGGTGTTTTTTGCGAAGTGCCTACCTGTAGATTTTGGCCTCTAGCTCAGCCGGCACCTAGGGAAACCTACAAAACCTGTGCATTTCTGAAAACTAGAGACCTAGGGGAATCCAAGGAGGGGTGACTTGCGGGGCTCGGACCAGGTTCTGTTACCCAGAATCCTTTGCAAACCTCAAAATTTGGCTAAAAAAACACATGTTCCTCACATTTCTGTGGCAGAAAGTTCTGGAATCTGAGAGGAGCCACAAATTTCCTTCCACCCAGCGTTCCCCCAAGTCTCCCGATAAAAATGATACCTCACTTGTGTGGGTAGGCCTAGCGCCCGCGACAGGAAACGCCCCAAAGCGCAACGTGGACACATCCAAAATTTTGGAAGAAAACAGAGGTGTTTTTTGCAAAGTGCCTACCTGTAGATTTTGGCCTCTAGCTCAGCCGGCACCTAGGGAAACCTACAAAACCTGTGCATTTCTGAAAACTAGAGACCTAGGGGAATCCAAGGAGGGGTGACTTGCGGGGCTCGGACCAGGTTCTGTTACCCAGAATCCTTTGCAAACCTCAAAATTTGGCTAAAAAAACACATGTTCCTCACATTTCTGTGGCAGAAAGTTCTGGAATCTGAGAGGAGCCACAAATTTCCTTCCCCCCAGCGTTCCCCCAAGTCTCCCGATAAAAATGATACCTCACTTGTGTGGGTAGGCCTAGCGCCCGCGACAGGAAACGCCCCAAAGCGCAACGTGGACACATCCAAAATTTTGGAAGAAAACAGAGGTGTTTTTTGCAAAGTGCCTACCTGTAGATTTTGGACTCTAGCTCAGCCGGCACCTAGGGAAACCTACAAAACATGTGCATTTCTGAAAACTAGACACCTAGGGGAATCCAAGGAGGGGTGACTTGCGGGGCTCGGACCAGGTTCTGTTACCCAGAATCCTTTGCAAACCTCAAAATTTGGCTAAAAAAACACATGTTCCTCACATTTCTGTGGCAGAAAGTTCTGCAATCTGAGAGGAGCCACAAATTTCCTACCACCCAGCGTTCCCCCAAGTCTCCCGATAAAAATGATACCTCACTTGTGTGGGTAGGCCTAGCGCCCGCGACAGGAAACGCCCCAAAGCGCAACGTGGACACATCCAAAATTTTGGAAGAAAACAGAGGTGTTTTTTGCGAAGTGCCTACCTGTAGATTTTGGCCTCTAGCTCAGCCGGCACCTAGGGAAACCTACAAAACCTGTGCATTTCTGAAAACTAGACACCTAGGGGAATCCAAGGAGGGGTGACTTGCGGGGCTCGGACCAGGTTCTGTTACCCAGAATCCTTTGCAAACCTCAAAATTTGGCTAAAAAAACACATGTTCCTCACATTTCTGTGGCAGAAAGTTCTGCAATCTGAGAGGAGCCACAAATTTCCTACCACCCAGCATTCCCCCAAGTCTCCCGATAAAAATGATACCTCACTTGTGTGGGTAGGCCTAGCGCCCGCGACAGGAAACGCCCCAAAGCGCAACGTGGACACATCCAAAATTTTGGAAGAAAACAGAGGTGTTTTTTGCGAAGTGCCTACCTGTAGATTTTGGCCTCTAGCTCAGCCGGCACCTAGGGAAACCTACCAAACCTGTGCATTTCTGAAAACTAGAGACCTAGGGGAATCCAAGGAGGGGTGACTTGCGGGGCTCGGACCAGGTTGTGTTACCCAGAATCCTTTGCAAACCTCAAAATTTGGCTAAAAAAACACATGTTCCTCAAATTTCTGTGGCAGAAAGTTCTGGAATCTGAGAGGAGCCACAAATTTCCTTCCGCCCAGCGTTCCCCCAAGTCTCCCGATAAAATTGATACCTCACTTGTGTCGGTAGGCCTAGCGCCCGCGACAGGAAACGCCCCAAAGCGCAACGTGGACACATCCAAAATTTTGGAAGAAAACAGAGGTGTTTTTTGCGAAGTGCCTACCTGTAGATTTTGGCCTCTAGCTCAGCCGCCACCTAGGGAAACCTACCAAACCTGTGCATTTCTGAAAACTAGACACTTAGGGGAATCCAAGGAGGGGTGACTTGCGGGGCTCGGACCAGGTTCTGTTACCCAGAATCCTTTGCAAACCTCAAAATTTGGCAAAAAAAACACATGTTCCTCACATTTCTGTGGCAGAAAGTTCTGGAATCTGAGAGGAGCCACAAATTTCCTTCCGCCCAGCGTTCCCCCAAGTCTCCCGATAAAAATGATACCTCACTTGTGTGGGTAGGCCTAGCGCCCGCGACAGGAAACGCCCCAAAGCGCAACGTGGACACATCCAAAATTTTGGAAGAAAACAGAGGTGTTTTTTGTGAAGTGCCTACCTGTAGATTTTGGCCCCTAGCTCAGCCGGCACCTAGGGAAACCTACCAAACCTGTGCATTTCTGAAAACTAGACACCTGGGGGAATCCAATGAGGGGTGACTTGCGGGGCTCGGACCAGGTTCTGTTACCCAGAATCCTTTGCAAACCTCAAAATTTGGCTAAAAAAACACATGTTCCTCACATTTCTGTGGCAGAAAGTTCTGCAATCTGAGAGGAGCCACAAATTTCCTACCACCCATCGTTCCCCCAAGTCTCCCGATAAAAATGATACCTCACTTGTGTGGGTAGGCCTAGCGCCCGCGACAGGAAACGCCCCAAAGCGCAACGTGGACACATCCAAAATTTTGGAAGAAAACAGAGGTGTTTTTTGCGAAGTGCCTACCTGTAGATTTTGGCCTCTAGCTCAGCCGGCACCTAGGGAAACCTACAAAACCTGTGCATTTCTGAAAACTAGAGACCTAGGGGAATCCAAGGAGGGGTGACTTGCGGGGCTCGGACCAGGTTCTGTTACCCAGAATCCTTTGCAAACCTCAAAATTTGGCTAAAAAAACACATGTTCCTCACATTTCTGTGGCAGAAAGTTCTGGAATCTGAGAGGAGCCACAAATTTCCTTCCACCCAGCGTTCCCCCAAGTCTCCCGATAAAAATGATACCTCACTTGTGTGGGTAGGCCTAGCTCCCGCGACAGGAAACGCCCCAAAGCGCAACGTGGACACATCCAAAATTTTAAAAGAAAACAGAGGTGTTTTTTGCGAAGTGCCTACCTGTAGATTTTGGCCTCTAGCTCAGCCGGCACCTAGGGAAACCTACAAAACCTGTGCATTTCTGAAAACTAGAGACCTAGGGGAATCCAAGGAGGGGTGACTTGCGGGGCTCGGACCAGGTTGTGTTACCCAGAATCCTTTGCAAACCTCAAAATTTGGCTAAAAAAACACGTTCCTCACATTTCTGTGGCAGAAAGTTCTGGAATCTGAGAGGAGCCACAAATTTCCTTCCGCCCAGCGTTCCCCCAAGTCTCCCAATAAAATTGATACCTCACTTGTGTGGGTAGGCCTAGCGCCCGCGACAGGAAACGCCCCAAAGCGCAACGTGGACACATCCAAAATTTTGGAAGAAAACAGAGGTGTTTTTTGCGAAGTGCCTACCTGTAGATTTTGGCCTCTAGCTCAGCCGGCACCTAGGGAAACATACCAAACCTGTGCATTTCTGAAAACTAGAGACCTTGGGGAGTCCAAGGAGGGGTGACTTGAGGGGCTCGGACCAGGTTCTGTTACCCAGAATCCTTTGCAAACCTCAAAATTTGGCTAAAAAAACACATGTTCCTCACATTTCTGTGGCAGAAAGTTCTGGAATCTGAGAGGAGCCACGAATTTCATTCCACCCAGCGTTCCCCCAAGTCTCCCGATAAAAATGATACCTCACTTGTGTGGGTAGGCCTAGCGCCCGCGACAGGAAACGCCCCAAAGCGCAACGTGGACACATCCAAAATTTTGGAAGAAAACAGAGGTGTTTTTTGTGAAGTGCCTACCTGTAGATTTTGGCCCCTAGCTCAGCCGGCACCTAGGGAAACCTACCAAACCTGTGCATTTCTGAAAACTAGACACCTGGGGGAATCCAATGAGGGGTGACTTGCGGGGCTCGGACCAGGTTCTGTTACCCAGAATCCTTTGCAAACCTCAAAATTTGGCTAAAAAAACACATGTTCCTCACATTTCTGTGGCAGAAAGTTCTGCAATCTGAGAGGAGCCACAAATTTCCTACCACCCATCGTTCCCCCAAGTCTCCCGATAAAAATGATACCTCACTTGTGTGGGTAGGCCTAGCGCCCGCGACAGGAAACGCCCCAAAGCGCAACGTGGACACATCCAAAATTTTGGAAGAAAACAGAGGTGTTTTTTGCGAAGTGCCTACCTGTAGATTTTGGCCTCTAGCTCAGCCGGCACCTAGGGAAACCTACAAAACCTGTGCATTTCTGAAAACTAGAGACCTAGGGGAATCCAAGGAGGGGTGACTTGCGGGGCTCGGACCAGGTTCTGTTACCCAGAATCCTTTGCAAACCTCAAAATTTGGATAAAAAAACACATGTTCCTCACATTTCTGTGGCAGAAAGTTCTGGAATCTGAGAGGAGCCACAAATTTCCTTCCACCCAGCGTTCCCCCAAGTCTCCCGATAAAAATGATACCTCACTTGTGTGGGTAGGCCTAGCGCCCGCGACAGGAAACGCCCCAAAGCGCAACGTGGACACATCCAAAATTTTGGAAGAAAACAGAGGTGTTTTTTGCAAAGTGCCTACCTGTAGATTTTGGCCTCTAGCTCAGCCGGCACCTAGGGAAACCTACAAAACCTGTGCATTTCTGAAAACTAGAGACCTAGGGGAATCCAAGGAGGGGTGACTTGCGGGGCACCAGGTTCTGTTACCCAGAATCCTTTGCAAACCTCAAAATTTGGCTAAAAAAACACATGTTCCTCACATTTCTGTGGCAGAAAGTTCTGGAATCTGAGAGGAGCCACAAATTTCCTTCCACCCAGCGTTCCCCCAAGTCTCCCGATAAAAATGATACCTCACTTGTGTGGGTAGGACTAGCGCCCGCGACAGGAAACGCCCCAAAGCGCAACGTGGACACATCCAAAATTTTGGAAGAAAACAGAGGTGTTTTTTGCGAAGTGCCTACCTGTAGATTTTGGCCTCTAGCTCAGCCGGCACCTAGGGAAACCTACAAAACCTGTGCATTTCTGAAAACTAGAGACCTAGGGGAATCCAAGGAGAGGTGACTTGCGGGGCTCGGACCAGGTTCTGTTACCCAGAATCCTTTGCAAACCTCAAAATTTGGCTAAAAAAACACATGTTCCTCACATTTCTGTGGCAGAAAGTTCTGGAATCTGAGAGGAGCCACAAATTTCCTTCCACCCAGCGTTCCCCCAAGTCTCCCGATAAAAATGATACCTCACTTGTGTGGGTAGGCCTAGCGCCCGCGACAGGAAACGCCCCAAAGCGCAACGTGGACACATCCAAAATTTTGGAAGAAAACAGAGGTGTTTTTTGCAAAGTGCCTACCTGTAGATTTTGGCCTCTAGCTCAGCCGGCACCTAGGGAAACCTACAAAACCTGTGCATTTCTGAAAACTAGAGACCTAGGGGAATCCAAGGAGGGGTGACTTGCGGGGCTCGGACCAGGTTCTGTTACCCAGAATCCTTTGCAAACCTCAAAATTTGGATAAAAAAACACATGTTCCTCACATTTCTGTGGCAGAAAGTTCTGGAATCTGAGAGGAGCCACAAATTTCCTTCCACCCAGCGTTCCCCCAAGTCTCCCGATAAAAATGATACCTCACTTGTGTGGGTAGGCCTAGCGCCCGCGACAGGAAACGCCCCAAAGCGCAACGTGGACACATCCAAAATTTTGGAAGAAAACAGAGGTGTTTTTTGCGAAGTGCCTACCTGTAGATTTTGGCCTCTAGCTCAGCCGGCACCTAAGGAAACCTACAAAACCTGTGCATTTCTGAAAACTAGACACCTAGGGGAATCCAAGGAGGGGAGACTTGCGGGGCTCGGACCAGGTTCTGTTACCCAGAATCCTTTGCAAACCTCAAAATTTGGCTAAAAAAACACATGTTCCTCACATTTCTGTGGCAGAAAGTTCTGCAATCTGAGAGGAGCCACAAATTTCCTACCACCCAGCGTTCCCCCAAGTCTCCCGATAAAAATGATACCTCACTTGTGTGGGTAGGCCTAGCGCCCGCGACAGGAAACGCCCCAAAGCGCAACGTGGACACATCCAAAATTTTGGAAGAAAACAGAGGTGTTTTTTGCGAAGTGCCTACCTGTAGATTTTGGCCTCTAGCTCAGCCGGCACCCAGGGAAACCTACAAAACCTGTGCATTTCTGAAAACTAGAGACCTTGGGGAATCCAAGGAGGGGTGACTTGCGGGGCTGGGACCAGGTTCTGTTACCCAGAATCCTTTGCAAACCTCAAAATTTGGCTAAAAAAACACATGTTCCTCACATTTCTGTGGCAGAAAGTTCTGAAATCTGAGAGGAGCCACGAATTTCCTTCCTCCCAGCGTTCCCCCAAGTCTCCCGATAAAATTGATACCTCACTTGTGTGGGTAGGCGACAGGAAACGCCCCAAAGCGCAACGTGGACACATCCAAAATTTTGGAAGAAAACAGAGGTGTTTTTTGCGAAGTGCCTACCTGTAGATTTTGGCCTCTAGCTCAGCCGGCACCTAGGGAAACCTACCAAACCTGTGCATTTCTGAAAACTAGAGACCGAGGGGAGTCCAAGGAGGGGTGACTTGCGGGGCTCGGACCAGATTCTGTTACCCAGAATCCTTTGCAAACCTCAAAATTTGGCTAAAAAAACACATGTTTCTCACATTTCTGTGGCAGAAAGTTCTGTAATCTGAGAGGAGCCACAAATTTCCTTCCACCTAGCGTTCCCCCAAGTCTCCCGATAAAAATGATACCTCACTTGTGTGGGTAGGCCTAGCGCCCGCGACAGGAAACGCCCCAAAGCGCAACGTGGACACATCCAAAATTTTGGAAGAAAACAGAGGTGTTTTTTGCGAAGTGCCTACCTGTAGATTTTGGCCTCTAGCTCAGCCGGCACCTAGGGAAACCTACCAAACCTGTGCATTTCTGAAAACTAGACACTTAGGGAATCCAAGGAGGGGTGACTTGCGGGGCTCGGACCAGGTTCTGTTACCCAGAATCCTTTGCAAACCTCAAAATTTGGCAAAAAAAACACATGTTCCTCACATTTCTGTGGCAGAAAGTTCTGGAATCTGAGAGGAGCCACAAATTTCCTTCCACCCAGCGTTCCCCCAAGTCTCCCGATAAAAATTATTTCTCACTTGTGTGGGTAGGCCTAGCGCCCGCGACAGGAAACGCCCCAAAGCGCAACGTGGACACATCCAAAATTTTGGAAGAAAACAGAGGTGTTTTTTGCGAAGTGCCTACCTGTAGATTTTGGCCTCTAACTCAGCCGGCACCCAGGGAAACCTACAAAACCTGTGCATTTCTGAAAACTAGAGACCTAGGGGAATCCACGGAGGGGTGACTTGCGGGGCTCGGACTAGGTTCTGTTACCCAGAATCCTTTGCAAACCTCAAAATTTGGCTAAAAAAACACATGTTCCTCACATTTCTGTGGCAGAAAGTTCTGAAATCTGAGAGGAGCCACAAATTTCCTACCACCCAGCGTTCCCCCAAGTCTCCCGATAAAAATGATACCTCACTTGTGTGGGTAGGCCTAGCGCCCGCGACAGGAAACGCCCCAAAGCGCAACGTGGACACATCCAAAATTTTGGAAGAAAACAGAGGTGTTTTTTGCGAAGTGCCTACCTGTAGATTTTGGCCTCTAGCTCAGCCGGCACCTAGGGAAACCTACAAAACCTGTGCATTTCTGAAAACTAGAGACCTAGGGGAATCCAAGGAGGGGTGACTTGCGGGGCTCGGACCAGGTTCTGTTACCCAGAATCCTTTGCAAACCTCAAAATTTGGCTAAAAAAACACATGTTCCTCACATTTCTGTGGCAGAAAGTTCTGGAATCTGAGAGGAGCCACAAATTTCCTTCCACCCAGCGTTCCCCCAAGTCTCCCGATAAAAATGATACCTCACTTGTGTGGGTAGGCCTAGCGCCCACGACAGGAAACGCCCCAAAGCGCAACGTGGACACATCCAAAATTTTGGAAGAAAACAGAGGTGTTTTTTGCGAAGTGCCTACCTGTAGATTTTGGCCTCTAGCTCAGCCGGCACCTAGGGAAACCTACAAAACCTGTGCATTTCTGAAAACTAGACACCTAGGGGAATCCAAGGAGGGGTGACTTGCGGGGCTCGGACCAGGTTCTGTTACCCAGAATCCTTTGCAAACCTCAAAATTTGGCTAAAAAAACACATGTTCCTCACATTTCTGTGGCAGAAAGTTCTGCAATCTGAGAGGAGCCACAAATTTTCTACCACCCAGCGTTCCCCCAAGTCTCCCGATAAAAATGATACCTCACTTGTGTGGGTAGGCCTAGCGCCCGCGACAGGAAACGCCCCAAAGCGCAACGTGGACACATCCAAAATTTTGGAAGAAAACAGAGGTGTTTTTTGCGAAGTGCCTACCTGTAGATTTTGGCCTCTAGCTCAGCCGGCACCTAGGGAAACCTACAAAACCTGTGCATTTCTGAAAACTAGAGACCTAGGGGAATCCAAGGAGGGGTGACTTGCGGGGCTCGGACCAGGTTCTGTTACCCAGAATCCTTTGCAAACCTCAAAATTTGGCTAAAAAAACACATGTTCCTCACATTTCTGTGGCAGAAAGTTCTGGAATCTGAGAGGAGCCACAAATTTCCTTCCACCCAGCGTTCCCCCAAGTCTCCCGATAAAAATGATACCTCACTTGTGTGGGTAGGCCTAGCGCCCACGACAGGAAACGCCCCAAAGCGCAACGTGGACACATCCAAAATTTTGGAAGAAAACAGAGGTGTTTTTGCGAAGTGCCTACCTGTAGATTTTGGCCTCTAGCTCAGCCGGCACCTAGGGAAACCTACAAAACCTGTGCATTTCTGAAAACTAGACACCTAGGGGAATCCAAGGAGGGGTGACTTGCGGGGCTCGGACCAGGTTCTGTTACCCAGAATCCTTTGCAAACCTCAAAATTTGGCTAAAAAAACACATGTTCCTCACATTTCTGTGGCAGAAAGTTCTGCAATCTGAGAGGAGCCACAAATTTTCTACCACCCAGCGTTCCCCCAAGTCTCCCGATAAAAATGATACCTCACTTGTGTGGGTAGGCCTAGCGCCCGCGACAGGAAACGCCCCAAAGCACAACGTGGACACATCCAAAATTTTGGAAGAAAACAGAGGTGTTTTTTGCGAAGTGCCTACCTGTAGATTTCGGCCTCTAGCTCATCCGGCACCTAGGAAACCTACCAAACCTGTGCATTTCTGAAAACTAGAGACCTAGGGGAATCCAAGGAGGGGTGACTTGCGGGGCTCGGACCAGGTTCTGTTACCCAGAATCCTTTGCAAACCTCAAAATTTGGCACAAAAAACACATGTTCCTCACATTTCTGTGGCAGAAAGTTCTGGAATCTGAGAGGAGCCACAAATTTCCTTCCACCCAGCGTTCCCCCAAGTCTCCCGATAAAAATGATACCTCACTTGTGTGGGTAGGCCTAGCGCCCGCGACAGGAAACGCCCCAAAGCGCAACGTGGACACATCCAAAATTTTGGAAGAAAACAGAGGTGTTTTTTGCGAAGTGCCCTACCTGTAGATTTTGGCCTCTAGCTCAGCCGGCACCTAGGGAAACCTACAAAACCTGTGCATTTCTGAAAACTAGAGACCTAGGGGAATCCAAGGAGGGGTGACTTGTGGGGCTCGGACCAGGTTCTGTTACCCAGAATCCTTTGCAAACCTCAAAATTTGGCTAAAAAAACACATGTTCCTCAAATTTCTGTGGCAGAAAGTTCTGGAATCTGAGAGGATCCACAAATTTCCTTCCACCCAGCGTTCCCCCAAGTCTCCCGATAAAAATGATACCTCACTTGTGTGGGTAGGCCTAGCGCCCGCGACAGGAAACGCCCCAAAGCGCAACGTGGACACATCCAAAATTTTGGAAGAAAACAGAGGTGTTTTTTGCGAAGTGCCTACCTGTAGAATTTGGCCTCTAGCTCAGCCGGCACCTAGGGAAACCTACAAAACCTGTGCATTTCTGAAAACTAGACACCTAGGGGAATCCAAGGAGGGGTGACTTGCGGGGCTCGGACCAGGTTCTGTTACCCAGAATCCTTTGCAAACCTCAAAATTTGGCTAAAAAAACACATGTTCCTCACATTTCTGTGGCAGACAGTTCTGCAATCTGAGAGGAGCCACAAATTTCCTACCACCCAGCGTTCCCCCAAGTCTCCCGATAAAAATGATACCTCACTTGTGTGGTAGGCCTAGCGCCCGCGACAGGAAACGCCCCAAAGCGCAACGTGGACACATCCAAAATTTTGGAAGAAAACAGAGGTGTTTTTTGCGAAGTGCCTACCTGTAGATTTTGGCCTCTAGCTCAGCCGGCACCTAGGGAAACCTACAAAACCTGTGCATTTCTGAAACTAGAGACCTAGGGAATCCAAGGAGGGGTGACTTGCGGGGCTCGGACCAGGTTCTGTTACCCAGAATCCTTTGCAAACCTCAAAATTTGGCTAAAAAAACACATGTTCCTCACATTTCTGTGGCAGAAAGTTCTGGAATCTGAGAGGAGCCACAAATTTCCTTCCACCCAGCGTTCCCCCAAGTCTCCCGATAAAAATGATACCTCACTTGTGTGGGTAGGCCTAGCGCCCGCGACAGGAAACGCCCCAAGCGCAACGTGGACACATCCAAAATTTTGGAAGAAAACAGAGGTGTTTTTTGCAAAGTGCCTACCTGTAGATTTTGGCCTCTAGCTCAGCCGGCACCTAGGGAAACCTACAAAACCTGTGCATTTCTGAAAACTAGAGACCTAGGGGAATCCAAGGAGGGGTGACTTGCGGGGCTCGGACCAGGTTCTGTTACCCAGAATCCTTTGCAAACCTCAAAATTTGGCTAAAAAAACACATGTTCCTCACATTTCTGTGGCAGAAAGTTCTGGAATCTGAGAGGAGCCACAAATTTCCTTCCCCCCAGCGTTCCCCCAAGTCTCCCGATAAAAATGATACCTCACTTGTGTGGGTAGGCCTAGCGCCCGCGACAGGAAACGCCCCAAAGCGCAACGTGGACACATCCAAAATTTTGGAAGAAAACAGAGGTGTTTTTTGCAAAGTGCCTACCTGTAGATTTTGGACTCTAGCTCAGCCGGCACCTAGGGAAACCTACAAAACCTGTGCATTTCTGAAAACTAGACACCTAGGGGAATCCAAGGAGGGGTGACTTGCGGGGCTCGGACCAGGTTCTGTTACCCAGAATCCTTTGCAAACCTCAAAATTTGGCTAAAAAAAACACATGTTCCTCACATTTCTGTGGCAGAAAGTTCTGCAATCTGAGAGGAGCCACAAATTTCCTACCACCCAGCGTTCCCCAAGTCTCCCGATAAAAATGATACCTCACTTGTGTGGGTAGGCCTAGCGCCCGCGACAGGAAACGCCCCAAAGCGCAACGTGGACACATCCAAAATTTTGGAAGAAAACAGAGGTGTTTTTTGCAAAGTGCCTACCTGTAGATTTTGGCCTCTAGCTCAGCCGGCACCTAGGGAAACCTACAAAACCTGTGCATTTCTGAAAACTAGAGACCTAGGGGAATCCAAGGAGGGGTGACTTGCGGGGCACCAGGTTCTGTTACCCAGAATCCTTTGCAAACCTCAAAATTTGGCTAAAAAAACACATGTTCCTCACATTTCTGTGGCAGAAAGTTCTGGAATCTGAGAGGAGCCACAAATTTCCTTCCACCCAGCGTTCCCCCCAAGTCTCCCGATAAAAATGATACCTCACTTGTGTGGGTAGGACTAGCGCCCGCGACAGGAAACGCCCCAAAGCGCAACGTGGACACATCCAAAATTTTGGAAGAAAACAGAGGTGTTTTTTGCGAAGTGCCTACCTGTAGATTTTGGCCTCTAGCTCAGCCGGCACCTAGGGAAACCTACAAAACCTGTGCATTTCTGAAAACTAGAGACCTAGGGGAATCCAAGGAGAGGTGACTTGCGGGGCTCGGACCAGGTTCTGTTACCCAGAATCCTTTGCAAACCTCAAAATTTGGCTAAAAAAACACATGTTCCTCACATTTCTGTGGCAGAAAGTTCTGGAATCTGAGAGGAGCCACAAATTTCCTTCCACCCAGCGTTCCCCCAAGTCTCCCGATAAAAATGATACCTCACTTGTGTGGGTAGGCCTAGCGCCCGCGACAGGAAACGCCCCAAAGCGCAACGTGGACACATCCAAAATTTTGGAAGAAAACAGAGGTGTTTTTTGCAAAGTGCCTACCTGTAGATTTTGGCCTCTAGCTCAGCCGGCACCTAGGGAAACCTACAAAACCTGTGCATTTCTGAAAACTAGAGACCTAGGGGAATCCAAGGAGGGGTGACTTGCGGGGCTCGGACCAGGTTCTGTTACCCAGAATCCTTTGCAAACCTCAAAATTTGGATAAAAAAACACATGTTCCTCACATTTCTGTGGCAGAAAGTTCTGGAATCTGAGAGGAGCCACAAATTTCCTTCCACCCAGCGTTCCCCCAAGTCTCCCGATAAAAATGATACCTCACTTGTGTGGGTAGGCCTAGCGCCCGCGACAGGAAACGCCCCAAAGCGCAACGTGGACACATCCAAAATTTTGGAAGAAAACAGAGGTGTTTTTTGCGAAGTGCCTACCTGTAGATTTTGGCCTCTAGCTCAGCCGGCACCTAAGGAAACCTACAAAACCTGTGCATTTCTGAAAACTAGACACCTAGGGGAATCCAAGGAGGGGAGACTTGCGGGGCTCGGACCAGGTTCTGTTACCCAGAATCCTTTGCAAACCTCAAAATTTGGCTAAAAAAACACATGTTCCTCACATTTCTGTGGCAGAAAGTTCTGCAATCTGAGAGGAGCCACAAATTTCCTACCACCCAGCGTTCCCCCAAGTCTCCCGATAAAAATGATACCTCACTTGTGTGGGTAGGCCTAGCGCCCGCGACAGGAAACGCCCCAAAGCGCAACGTGGACACATCCAAAATTTTGGAAGAAAACAGAGGTGTTTTTTGCGAAGTGCCTACCTGTAGATTTTGGCCTCTAGCTCAGCCGGCACCCAGGGAAACCTACAAAACCTGTGCATTTCTGAAAACTAGAGACCTTGGGGAATCCAAGGAGGGGTGACTTGCGGGGCTGGGACCAGGTTCTGTTACCCAGAATCCTTTGCAAACCTCAAAATTTGGCTAAAAAAACACATGTTCCTCACATTTCTGTGGCAGAAAGTTCTGAAATCTGAGAGGAGCCACGAATTTCCTTCCTCCCAGCGTTCCCCCAAGTCTCCCGATAAAATTGATACCTCACTTGTGTGGGTAGGCGACAGGAAACGCCCCAAAGCGCAACGTGGACACATCCAAAATTTTGGAAGAAAACAGAGGTGTTTTTTGCGAAGTGCCTACCTGTAGATTTTGGCCTCTAGCTCAGCCGGCACCTAGGGAAACCTACCAAACCTGTGCATTTCTGAAAACTAGAGACCGAGGGGAGTCCAAGGAGGGGTGACTTGCGGGGCTCGGACCAGATTCTGTTACCCAGAATCCTTTGCAAACCTCAAAATTTGGCTAAAAAAACACATGTTTCTCACATTTCTGTGGCAGAAAGTTCTGTAATCTGAGAGGAGCCACAAATTTCCTTCCACCTAGCGTTCCCCCAAGTCTCCCGATAAAAATGATACCTCACTTGTGTGGGTAGGCCTAGCGCCCGCGACAGGAAACGCCCCAAAGCGCAACGTGGACACATCCAAAATTTTGGAAGAAAACAGAGGTGTTTTTTGCGAAGTGCCTACCTGTAGATTTTGGCCTCTAGCTCAGCCGGCACCTAGGGAAACCTACCAAACCTGTGCATTTCTGAAAACTAGACACTTAGGGAATCCAAGGAGGGGTGACTTGCGGGGCTCGGACCAGGTTCTGTTACCCAGAATCCTTTGCAAACCTCAAAATTTGGCAAAAAAAACACATGTTCCTCACATTTCTGTGGCAGAAAGTTCTGGAATCTGAGAGGAGCCACAAATTTCCTTCCACCCAGCGTTCCCCCAAGTCTCCCGATAAAAATTATTTCTCACTTGTGTGGGTAGGCCTAGCGCCCGCGACAGGAAACGCCCCAAAGCGCAACGTGGACACATCCAAAATTTTGGAAGAAAACAGAGGTGTTTTTTGCGAAGTGCCTACCTGTAGATTTTGGCCTCTAACTCAGCCGGCACCCAGGGAAACCTACAAAACCTGTGCATTTCTGAAAACTAGAGACCTAGGGGAATCCACGGAGGGGTGACTTGCGGGGCTCGGACTAGGTTCTGTTACCCAGAATCCTTTGCAAACCTCAAAATTTGGCTAAAAAAACACATGTTCCTCACATTTCTGTGGCAGAAAGTTCTGAAATCTGAGAGGAGCCACAAATTTCCTACCACCCAGCGTTCCCCCAAGTCTCCCGATAAAAATGATACCTCACTTGTGTGGGTAGGCCTAGCGCCCGCGACAGGAAACGCCCCAAAGCGCAACGTGGACACATCCAAAATTTTGGAAGAAAACAGAGGTGTTTTTTGCGAAGTGCCTACCTGTAGATTTTGGCCTCTAGCTCAGCCGGCACCTAGGGAAACCTACAAAACCTGTGCATTTCTGAAAACTAGAGACCTAGGGGAATCCAAGGAGGGGTGACTTGCGGGGCTCGGACCAGGTTCTGTTACCCAGAATCCTTTGCAAACCTCAAAATTTGGCTAAAAAAACACATGTTCCTCACATTTCTGTGGCAGAAAGTTCTGGAATCTGAGAGGAGCCACAAATTTCCTTCCACCCAGCGTTCCCCCAAGTCTCCCGATAAAAATGATACCTCACTTGTGTGGGTAGGCCTAGCGCCCACGACAGGAAACGCCCCAAAGCGCAACGTGGACACATCCAAAATTTTGGAAGAAAACAGAGGTGTTTTTTGCGAAGTGCCTACCTGTAGATTTTGGCCTCTAGCTCAGCCGGCACCTAGGGAAACCTACAAAACCTGTGCATTTCTGAAAACTAGACACCTAGGGGAATCCAAGGAGGGGTGACTTGCGGGGCTCGGACCAGGTTCTGTTACCCAGAATCCTTTGCAAACCTCAAAATTTGGCTAAAAAAAACACATGTTCCTCACATTTCTGTGGCAGAAAGTTCTGCAATCTGAGAGGAGCCACAAATTTTCTACCACCCAGCGTTCCCCCAAGTCTCCCGATAAAAATGATACCTCACTTGTGTGGGTAGGCCTAGCGCCCGCGACAGGAAACGCCCCAAAGCGCAACGTGGACACATCCAAAATTTTGGAAGAAAACAGAGGTGTTTTTTGCGAAGTGCCTACCTGTAGATTTTGGCCTCTAGCTCAGCCGGCACCTAGGGAAACCTACAAAACCTGTGCATTTCTGAAAACTAGAGACCTAGGGGAATCCAAGGAGGGGTGACTTGCGGGGCTCGGACCAGGTTCTGTTACCCAGAATCCTTTGCAAACCTCAAAATTTGGCTAAAAAAAACACATGTTCCTCACATTTCTGTGGCAGAAAGTTCTGGAATCTGAGAGGAGCCACAAATTTCCTTCCACCCAGCGTTCCCCCAAGTCTCCCGATAAAAATGATACCTCACTTGTGTGGGTAGGCCTAGCGCCCACGACAGGAAACGCCCCAAAGCGCAACGTGGACACATCCAAAATTTTGGAAGAAAACAGAGGTGTTTTTTGCGAAGTGCCTACCTGTAGATTTTGGCCTCTAGCTCAGCCGGCACCTAGGGAAACCTACAAAACCTGTGCATTTCTGAAAACTAGACACCTAGGGGAATCCAAGGAGGGGTGACTTGCGGGGCTCGGACCAGGTTCTGTTACCCAGAATCCTTTGCAAACCTCAAAATTTGGCTAAAAAAACACATGTTCCTCACATTTCTGTGGCAGAAAGTTCTGCAATCTGAGAGGAGCCACAAATTTTCTACCACCCAGCGTTCCCCCAAGTCTCCCGATAAAAATGATACCTCACTTGTGTGGGTAGGCCTAGCGCCCGCGACAGGAAACGCCCCAAAGCACAACGTGGACACATCCAAAATTTTGGAAGAAAACAGAGGTGTTTTTTGCGAAGTGCCTACCTGTAGATTTCGGCCTCTAGCTCATCCGGCACCTAGGGAAACCTACCAAACCTGTGCATTTCTGAAAACTAGAGACCTAGGGGAATCCAAGGAGGGGTGACTTGCGGGGCTCGGACCAGGTTCTGTTACCCAGAATCCTTTGCAAACCTCAAAATTTGGCACAAAAAACACATGTTCCTCACATTTCTGTGGCAGAAAGTTCTGGAATCTGAGAGGAGCCACAAATTTCCTTCCACCCAGCGTTCCCCCAAGTCTCCCGATAAAAATGATACCTCACTTGTGTGGGTAGGCCTAGCGCCCGCGACAGGAAACGCCCCAAAGCGCAACGTGGACACATCCAAAATTTTGGAAGAAAACAGAGGTGTTTTTTGCGAAGTGCCTACCTGTAGATTTTGGCCTCTAGCTCAGCCGGCACCTAGGGAAACCTACAAAACCTGTGCATTTCTGAAAACTAGAGACCTAGGGGAATCCAAGGAGGGGTGACTTGCGGGGCTCGGACCAGGTTCTGTTACCCAGAATCCTTTGCAAACCTCAAAATTTGGCTAAAAAAACACATGTTCCTCAAATTTCTGTGGCAGAAAGTTCTGGAATCTGAGAGGATCCACAAATTTCCTTCCACCCAGCGTTCCCCCAAGTCTCCCGATAAAAATGATACCTCACTTGTGTGGGTAGGCCTAGCGCCCGCGACAGGAAACGCCCCAAAGCGCAACGTGGACACATCCAAAATTTTGGAAGAAAACAGAGGTGTTTTTTGCGAAGTGCCTACCTGTAGAATTTGGCCTCTAGCTCAGCCGGCACCTAGGGAAACCTACAAAACCTGTGCATTTCTGAAAACTAGACACCTAGGGGAATCCAAGGAGGGGTGACTTGCGGGGCTCGGACCAGGTTCTGTTACCCAGAATCCTTTGCAAACCTCAAAATTTGGCTAAAAAAACACATGTTCCTCACATTTCTGTGGCAGACAGTTCTGCAATCTGAGAGGAGCCACAAATTTCCTACCACCCAGCGTTCCCCCAAGTCTCCCGATAAAAATGATACCTCACTTGTGTGGGTAGGCCTAGCGCCCGCGACAGGAAACGCCCCAAAGCGCAACGTGGACACATCCAAAATTTTGGAAGAAAACAGAGGTGTTTTTTGCGAAGTGCCTACCTGTAGATTTTGGCCTCTAGCTCAGCCGGCACCTAGGGAAACCTACAAAACCTGTGCATTTCTGAAAACTAGAGACCTAGGGGAATCCAAGGAGGGGTGACTTGCGGGGCTCGGACCAGGTTCTGTTACCCAGAATCCTTTGCAAACCTCAAAATTTGGCTAAAAAAACACATGTTCCTCACATTTCTGTGGCAGAAAGTTCTGGAATCTGAGAGGAGCCACAAATTTCCTTCCACCCAGCGTTCCCCCAAGTCTCCCGATAAAAATGATACCTCACTTGTGTGGGTAGGCCTAGCGCCCGCGACAGGAAACGCCCCAAAGCGCAACGTGGACACATCCAAAATTTTGGAAGAAAACAGAGGTGTTTTTTGCAAAGTGCCTACCTGTAGATTTTGGCCTCTAGCTCAGCCGGCACCTAGGGAAACCTACAAAACCTGTGCATTTCTGAAAACTAGAGACCTAGGGGAATCCAAGGAGGGGTGACTTGCGGGGCTCGGACCAGGTTCTGTTACCCAGAATCCTTTGCAAACCTCAAAATTTGGCTAAAAAAACACATGTTCCTCACATTTCTGTGGCAGAAAGTTCTGGAATCTGAGAGGAGCCACAAATTTCCTTCCCCCCAGCGTTCCCCCAAGTCTCCCGATAAAAATGATACCTCACTTGTGTGGGTAGGCCTAGCGCCCGCGACAGGAAACGCCCCAAAGCGCAACGTGGACACATCCAAAATTTTGGAAGAAAACAGAGGTGTTTTTTGCAAAGTGCCTACCTGTAGATTTTGGACTCTAGCTCAGCCGGCACCTAGGGAAACCTACAAAACCTGTGCATTTCTGAAAACTAGAGACCTAGGGGAATCCAAGGAGGGGTGACTTGCGGGGCTCGGACCAGGTTCTGTTACCCAGAATCCTTTGCAAACCTCAAAATTTGGCTAAAAAAACACATGTTCCTCACATTTCTGTGGCAGAAAGTTCTGCAATCTGAGAGGAGCCACAAATTTCCTACCACCCAGCGTTCCCCCAAGTCTCCCGATAAAAATGATACCTCACTTGTGTGGGTAGGCCTAGCGCCCGCGACAGGAAACGCCCCAAAGCGCAACGTGGACACATCCAAAATTTTGGAAGAAAACAGAGGTGTTTTTTGCGAAGTGCCTACCTGTAGATTTTGGCCTCTAGCTCAGCCGGCACCTAGGGAAACCTACAAAACCTGTGGATTTCTGAAAACTAGAGACCTAGGGGAATCCAAGGAGGGGTGACTTGCGGGGCTCGGACCAGGTTCTGTTACCCAGAATCCTTTGCAAACCTCAAAATTTGGCTAAAAAAAACACATGTTCCTCACATTTCTGTGGCAGAAAGTTCTGGAATCTGAGAGGAGCCACAATTTTCCTTCCACCCAGCGTTCCCCCAAGTCTCCCGATAAATATGATACCTCACTTGTGTGGGTAGGCCTAGCGCCCGCGACAGGAAACGCCCCAAAGCGCAACGTGGACACATCCAAAATTTTGGAAGAAAACAGAGGTGTTTTTTGCGAAGTGCCTACCTGTAGATTTTGGCCTCTAGCTCAGCCGGCACCTAGGGAAACCTACAAAACCTGTGCATTTCTGAAAACTAGACACCTAGGGGAATCCAAGGAGGGGTGACTTGCGGGGCTCGGACCAGGTTCTGTTACCCAGAATCCTTTGCAAACCTCAAAATTTGGCTAAAAAAACACATGTTCCTCACATTTCTGTGGCAGAAAGTTCTGCAATCTGAGAGGAGCCACAAATTTCCTACCACCCAGCATTCCCCCAAGTCTCCCGATAAAAATGATACCTCACTTGTGTGGGTAGGCCTAGCGCCCGCGACAGGAAACGCCCCAAAGCGCAACGTGGACACATCCAAAATTTTGGAAGAAAACAGAGGTGTTTTTTGCGAAGTGCCTACCTGTAGATTTTGGCCTCTAGCTCAGCCGGCACCTAGGGAAACCTACCAAACCTGTGCATTTCTGAAAACTAGAGACCTAGGGGAATCCAAGGAGGGGTGACTTGCGGGGCTCGGACCAGGTTGTGTTACCCAGAATCCTTTGCAAACCTCAAAATTTGGCTAAAAAAACACATGTTCCTCAAATTTCTGTGGCAGAAAGTTCTGGAATCTGAGAGGAGCCACAAATTTCCTTCCGCCCAGCGTTCCCCCAAGTCTCCCGATAAAATTGATACCTCACTTGTGTCGGTAGGCCTAGCGCCCGCGACAGGAAACGCCCCAAAGCGCAACGTGGACACATCCAAAATTTTGGAAGAAAACAGAGGTGTTTTTTGCGAAGTGCCTACCTGTAGATTTTGGCCTCTAGCTCAGCCGGCACCTAGGGAAACATACCAAACCTGTACATTTCTGAAAACTAGAGACCTAGGGGAGTCCAAGGAGGGGTGACTGGCGGGGCTCGGACCAGGTTCTGTTACCCAGAATCCTTTGCAAACCTCAAAATTTGGCTAAAAAAACACATGTTCCTCACATTTCTGTGGCAGAAAGTTCTGCAATCTGAGAGGAGCCACAAATTTCCTACCACCCAGCGTTCCCCCAAGTCTCCCGATAAAAATGATACCTCACTTGTGTGGGTAGGCCTAGCGCCCGCGACAGGAAACGCCCCAAAGCGCAACGTGGACACATCCAAAATTTTGGAAGAAAACAGAGGTGTTTTTTGCGAAGTGCCTACCTGTAGATTTTGGCCTCTAGCTCAGCCGGCACCTAGGGAAACCTACAAAACCTGTGGATTTCTGAAAACTAGAGACCTAGGGGAATCCAAGGAGGGGTGACTTGCGGGGCTCGGACCAGGTTCTGTTACCCAGAATCCTTTGCAAACCTCAAAATTTGGCTAAAAAAAACACATGTTCCTCACATTTCTGTGGCAGAAAGTTCTGGAATCTGAGAGGAGCCACAAATTTCCTTCCACCCAGCGTTCCCCCAAGTCTCCCGATAAATATGATACCTCACTTGTGTGGGTAGGCCTAGCGCCCGCGACAGGAAACGCCCCAAAGCGCAACGTGGACACATCCAAAATTTTGGAAGAAAACAGAGGTGTTTTTTGCGAAGTGCCTACCTGTAGATTTTGGCCTCTAGCTCAGCCGGCACCTAGGGAAACCTACAAAACCTGTGCATTTCTGAAAACTAGACACCTAGGGGAATCCAAGGAGGGGTGACTTGCGGGGCTCGGACCAGGTTCTGTTACCCAGAATCCTTTGCAAACCTCAAAATTTGGCTAAAAAAACACATGTTCCTCACATTTCTGTGGCAGAAAGTTCTGCAATCTGAGAGGAGCCACAAATTTCCTACCACCCAGCATTCCCCCAACTCTCCCGATAAAAATGATACCTCACTTGTGTGGGTAGGCCTAGCGCCCGCGACAGGAAACGCCCCAAAGCGCAACGTGGACACATCCAAAATTTTGGAAGAAAACAGAGGTGTTTTTTGCGAAGTGCCTACCTGTAGATTTTGGCCTCTAGCTCAGCCGGCACCTAGGGAAACCTACCAAACCTGTGCATTTCTGAAAACTAGAGACCTAGGGGAATCCAAGGAGGGGTGACTTGCGGGGCTCGGACCAGGTTGTGTTACCCAGAATCCTTTGCAAACCTCAAAATTTGGCTAAAAAAAACACATGTTCCTCAAATTTCTGTGGCAGAAAGTTCTGGAATCTGAGAGGAGCCACAAATTTCCTTCCGCCCAGCGTTCCCCCAAGTCTCCCGATAAAATTGATACCTCACTTGTGTGGGTAGGCCTAGCGCCCGCGACAGGAAACGCCCCAAAGTGCAACGTGGACACATCCAAAATTTTGGAAGAAAACAGAGGTGTTTTTTGCGAAGTGCCTACCTGTAGATTTTGGCCTCTAGCTCAGCCGGCACCTAGGGAAACATACCAAACCTGTACATTTCTGAAAACTAGAGACCTAGGGGAGTCCAAGGAGGGGTGACTTGCGGGGCTCGGACCAGGTTGTGTTACCCAGAATCCTTTGCAAACCTCAAAATTTGGCTAAAAAAAACACATGTTCCTCACATTTCTGTGGCAGAAAGTTCTGGAATCTGAGAGGAGCCAAAAATTTCCTTCCACCCAGCGTTCCCCCAAGTCTCCCGATAAAAATGATACCTCACTTGTGTGGGTAGGCCTAGCGCCCGCGACAGGAAACGCCCCAAAGCGCAACGTGGACACATCCAAAATTTTGGAAGAAAACAGAGGTGTTTTTTGCGAAGTGCCTACCTGTAGATTTTGGCCTCTAGCTCAGCCGGCACCTAGGGAAACCTACAAAACCTGTGCATTTATGAAAACTAGAGACCTAGGGGAATCCAATGAGGGGTGACTTGCGGGGCTCGGACCAGGTTCTGTTACCCAGAATCCTTTGCAAACCTCAAAATTTGGCTAAAAAAACACATGTTTCTCACATTTCTGTGGCAGAAAGTTCTGGAATCTGAGAGGAGCCACAAATTTCCTTCCACCCAGCGTTCCCCCAAGTCTCCCGATAAAAATGATACCTCACTTGTGTGGGTAGGCCTAGCGCCCGCGACAGGAAAAGCCCCAAAGCGCAACGTGGACACATCCAAAATTTTGGAAGAAAACAGAGGTGTTTTTTGCGAAGTGCCTACCTGTAGATTTTGGCCTCTAGCTCAGCCGGCACCTAGGGAAACCTACAAAACCTGTGCATTTCTGAAAACTAGACACCTAGGGGAATCCAAGGAGGGGTGACTTGCGGGGCTCGGACCAGGTTCTGTTACCCAGAATCCTTTGCAAACCTCAAAATTTGGCTAAAAAAACACATGTTCCTCACATTTCTGTGGCAGAAAGTTCTGCAATCTGAGAGGAGCCACAAATTTCCTACCACCCAGCGTTTCCCCAAGTCTCCCGATAAAAATGATACCTCACTTGTGTGGGTAGGCCTAGCGCCCGCGACAGGAAACGCCCCAAAGCGCAACGTGGACACATCCAAAATTTTGGAAGAAAACAGAGGTGTTTTTTGCGAAGTGCCTACCTGTAGATTTTGGCCTCTAGCTCAGCCGGCACCTAGGGAAACCTACAAAACCTGTGCATTTCTGAAAACTAGAGACCTAGGGGAATCCAAGGAGGGGTGACTTGCGGGGCTCGGACCAGGTTCTGTTACCCAGAATCCTTTGCAAACCTCAAAATTTGGCTAAAAAAACACATGTTCCTCACATTTCTGTGGCAGAAAGTTCTGGAATCTGAGAGGAGCCACAAATTTCCTTCCACCCAGCGTTCCCCCAAGTCTCCCGATAAAAATGATACCTCACTTGTGTGGGTAGGCCTAGCGCCCGCGACAGGAAACGCCCCAAAGCGCAACGTGGACACATCCAAAATTTTGGAAGAAAACAGAGGTGTTTTTTGCGAAGTGCCTACCTGTAGATTTTGGCCTCTAGCTCAGCCGGCACCTAGGGAAACCTACAAAACCTGTGCATTTCTAAAAACTAGACACCTAGGGGAATCCAAGGAGGGGTGACTTGCGGGGCTCGGACCAGGTTCTGTTACCCAGAATCCTTTGCAAACCTCAAAATTTGGCTAAAAAAACACATGTTCCTCACATTTCTGTGGCAGAAAGTTCTGCAATCTGAGAGGAGCCACAAATTTCCTACCACCCAGCATTCCCCCAAGTCTCCCGATAAAAATGATACCTCACTTGTGTGGGTAGGCCTAGCGCCCGCGACAGGAAACGCCCCAAAGCGCAACGTGGACACATCCAAAATTTTGGAAGAAAACAGAGGTGTTTTTTGCGAAGTGCCTACCTGTAGATTTTGGCCTCTAGCTTAGCCGGCACCTAGGGAAACCTACAAAACCTGTGCATTTCTGAAAACTAGAGACCTAGGGGAATCCAAGGAGGGGTGACTTGCGGGGCTCGGACCAGGTTGTGTTACCCAGAATCCTTTGCAAACCTCAAAATTTGGCTAAAAAAACACATGTTCCTCACATTTCTGTGGCAGAAAGTTCTGGAATCTGAGAGGAGCCACAAATTTCCTTCCGCCCAGCGTTCCCCCAAGTCTCCCGATAAAAATGATACCTCACTTGTGTGGGTAGGCCTAGCGCCCGCGACAGGAAACGCCCCAAAGCGCAACGTGGACACATCCAAAATTTTGGAAGAAAACAGAGGTGTTTTTTGCGAAGTGCCTACCTGTAGATTTTGGCCTCTAGCTCAGCCGGCACATAGGGAAACCTACAAAACCTGTGCATTTCTGAAAACTAGACACCTAGGGGAATCCAAGGAGGGGTGACTTGCGGGGCTCGGACCAGGTTCTGTTACCCAGAATCCTTTGCAAACCTCAAAATTTGGCTAAAAAAACACATGTTCCTCACATTTCTGTGGCAGAAAGTTCTGCAATCTGAGAGGAGCCACAAATTTCCTACCAACCAGCGTTCCCCCAAGTCTCCCGATAAAAATGATACCTCACTTGTGTGGGTAGGCCTAGCGCCCGCAACAGGAAACGCCCCAAAGCGCAACGTGGACACATCCAAAATTTTGGAAGAAAACAGAGGTGTTTTTTGCGAAGTGCCTACCTGTAGATTTTGGCCTCTAGCTCAGCCGGCACCTAGGGAAACCTACAAAACCTGTGCATTTCTGAAAACTAGACACCTAGGGGAATCCAAGGAGGGGTGACTTGCGGGGCTCGGACCAGGTTCTGTTACCCAGAATCCTTTGCAAACCTCAAAATTTGGCTAAAAAAACACATGTTCCTCACATTTCTGTGGCAGAAAGTTCTGCAATCTGAGAGGAGCCACAAATTTCCTACCACCCAGCGTTCCCCCAAGTCTCCCGATAAAACTGATACCTCACTTGTGTGGGTAGGCCTAGCGCCCGCGACAGGAAACGCCCCAAAGCGCAACGTGGACACATCCAAAATTTTGGAAGAAAACAGAGGTGTTTTTTGCGAAGTGCCTACCTGTAGATTTTGGCCTCTAGCTCAGCCGGCACCTAGGGAAACCTACAAAACCTGTGCATTTCTAAAAACCAGCACCTAGGGGAATCCAAGGAGGGGTGACTTGCGGGGCTCGGACCAGGTTCTGTTACCCAGAATCCTTTGCAAACCTCAAAATTTGGCTAAAAAAACACATGTTCCTCACATTTCTGTGGCAGAAAGTTCTGCAATCTGAGAGGAGCCACAAATTTCCTTCCACCCAGCGTTCCCCCAAGTCTCCCGATAAAAATGATACCTCACTTGTGTGGGTAGGCCTAGCGCCCGCGACAGGAAACGCCCCAAAGCGCAACGTGGACACATCCAAAATTTTGGAAGAAAACAGAGGTGTTTTTTGCGAAGTGCCTACCTGTAGATTTTGGCCTCTAGCTCAGCCGGCACCTAGGGAAACATACCAAACCTGTACATTTCTGAAAACTAGAGACCTAGGGGAGTCCAAGGAGGGGTGACTTGCGGGGCTCGGACCAGGTTCTGTTACCCAGAATCCTTTGCAAACCTCAAAATTTGGCTAAAAAAACACATGTTCCTCACATTTCTGTGGCAGAAAGTTCTGGAATCTGAGAGGAGCCAAAAATGTCCTTCCACCCAGCGTTCCCCGAAGTCTCCCGATAAAAATGATACCTCACTTGTGTGGGTAGGCCTAGCGCCCGCGACAGGAAACGCCCCAAAGCGCAACGTGGACACATCCAAAATTTTGGAAGAAAACAGAGGTGTTTTCTGCGAAGTGCCTACCTGTAGATTTTGGCCTCTAGCTCAGCCGGCACCTAGGGAAACCTACAAAACCTGTGCATTTATGAAAACTAGAGACCTAGGGGAATCCAATGAGGGGTGACTTGCGGGGCTCGGACCAGGTTCTGTTACCCAGAATCCTTTGCAAACCTCAAAATTTGGCTAAAAAAACACATGTTCCTCACATTTCTGTGGCAGAAAGTTCTGGAATCTGAGAGGAGCCACAGATTTCCTTCCACCCAGCGTTCCCCCAAGTCTCCCGATAAAAATGATACCTCACTTGTGTGGGTAGGCCTAGCGCCCGCGACAGGAAACGCCCCAAAGCGCAACGTGGACACATCCAAAATTTTGGAAGAAAACAGAGGTGTTTTTTGCGAAGTGCCTACCTGTAGATTTTGGCCTCTAGCTCAGCCGGCACCTAGGGAAACCTACAAAACCTGTGCATTTCTGAAAACTAGACACCTAGGGGAATCCAAGGAGGGGTGACTTGCGGGGCTCGGACCAGGTTCTTTTACCCAGAATCCTTTGCAAACCTCAAAATTTGGCTAAAAAAACACATGTTCCTCACATTTCTGTGGCAGAAAGTTCTGCAATCTGAGAGGAGCCACAAATTTCCTACCACCCAGCGTTTCCCCAAGTCTCCCGATAAAAATGATACCTCACTTGTGTGGGTAGGCCTAGCGCCCGCGACAGGAAACGCCCCAAAGCGCAACGTGGACACATCCAAAATTTTGGAAGAAAACAGAGGTGTTTTTTGCGAAGTGCCTACCTGTAGATTTTGGCCTCTAGCTCAGCCGGCACCTAGGGAAACCTACAAAACCTGTGCATTTCTGAAAACTAGAGACCTAGGGGAATCCAAGGAGGGGTGACTTGCGGGGCTCGGACCAGGTTCTGTTACCCAGAATCCTTTGCAAACCTCAAAATTTGGCTAAAAAAACACATGTTCCTCACATTTCTGTGGCAGAAAGTTCTGGAATCTGAGAGGAGCCACAAATTTCCTTCCACCCAGCGTTCCCCCAAGTCTCCCGATAAAAATGATTCCTCACTTGTGTGGGTAGGCCTAGCGCCCGCGACAGGAAACGCCCCAAAGCGCAACGTGGACACATCCAAAATTTTGGAAGAAAACAGAGGTGTTTTTTGCGAAGTGCCTACCTGTAGATTTTGGCCTCTAGCTCAGCCGGCACCTAGGGAAACCTACAAAATCTGTGCATTTCTAAAAACTAGACACCTAGGGGAATCCAAGGAGGGGTGACTTGCGGGGCTCGGACCAGGTTCTGTTACCCAGAATCCTTTGCAAACCTCAAAATTTGGCTAAAAAAACACATGTTCCTCACATTTCTGTGGCAGAAAGTTCTGCAATCTGAGAGGAGCCACAAATTTCCTACCACCCAGCATTCCCCCAAGTCTCCCGATAAAAATGATACCTCACTTGTGTGGATAGGCCTAGCGCCCGCGACAGGAAACGCCCCAAAGCGCAACGTGGACACATCCAAAATTTTGGAAGAAAACAGAGGTGTTTTTTGCGAAGTGCCTACCTGTAGATTTTGGCCTCTAGCTTAGCCGGCACCTAGGGAAACCTACAAAACCTGTGCATTTCTGAAAACTAGAGACCTAGGGGAATCCAAGGAGGGGTGACTTGCGGGGCTCGGACCAGGTTGTGTTACCCAGAATCCTTTGCAAACCTCAAAATTTGGCTAAAAAAACACATGTTCCTCACATTTCTGTGGCAGAAAGTTCTGGAATCTGAGAGGAGCCACAAATTTCCTTCCGCCCAGCGTTCCCCCAAGTCTCCCGATAAAAATGATACCTCACTTGTGTGGGTAGGCCTAGCGCCCGCGACAGGAAACGCCCCAAAGCGCAACGTGGACACATCCAAAATTTTGGAAGAAAACAGAGGTGTTTTTTGCGAAGTGCCTACCTGTAGATTTTGGCCTCTAGCTCAGCCGGCACATAGGGAAACCTACAAAACCTGTGCATTTCTGAAAACTAGACACCTAGGGGAATCCAAGGAGGGGTGACTTGCGGGGCTCGGACCAGGTTCTGTTACCCAGAATCCTTTGCAAACCTCAAAATTTGGCTAAAAAAACACATGTTCCTCACATTTCTGTGGCAGAAAGTTCTGCAATCTGAGAGGAGCCACAAATTTCCTACCAACCAGCGTTCCCCCAAGTCTCCCGATAAAAATGATACCTCACTTGTGTGGGTAGGCCTAGCGCCCGCAACAGGAAACGCCCCAAAGCGCAATGTGGACACATCCAAAATTTTCGAAGAAAACAGAGGTGTTTTTTGCGAAGTGCCTACCTGTAGATTTTGGCCTCTAGCTCAGCCGGCACCTAGGGAAACCTACAAAACCTGTGCATTTCTGAAAACTAGACACCTAGGGGAATCCAAGGAGGGGTGACTTGCGGGGCTCGGACCAGGTTCTGTTACCCAGAATCCTTTGCAAACCTCAAAATTTGGCTAAAAAAACACATGTTCCTCACATTTCTGTGGCAGAAAGTTCTGCAATCTGAGAGGAGCCACAAATTTCCTACCACCCAGCGTTCCCCCAAGTCTCCCGATAAAAATGATACCTCACTTGTGTGGGTAGGCCTAGCGCCCGCGACAGGAAACGCCCCAAAGCGCAACGTGGACACATCCAAAATTTTGGAAGAAAACTGAGGTGTTTTTTGCGAAGTGCCTACCTGTAGATTTTGGCCTCTAGCTCAGCTGGCACCTAGGGAAACCTACAAAACCTGTGCATTTCTGAAAACTAGAGACTTAGGGGAATCCATGGAGGGGTGACTTGCGGGGCTCGGACCAGGTTCTGTTACCCAGAATCCTTTGCAAACCTCAAAATTTGGCTAAAAAAACACATGTTCCTCACATTTCTGTGGCAGAAAGTTCTGGAATCTGAGAGGAGCCACAAATTTCCTTCCACCCAGCGTTCCCCCAAGTCTCCCGATAAAAATGATACCTCACTTGTGTGGGTAGGCCTAGCGCCCGCGACAGGAAACGCCCCAAAGCGCAACGTGGACACATCCAAAATTTTGGAAGAAAACAGAGGTGTTTTTTGCGAAGTGCCTACCTGTAGATTTTGGCCTCTAGCTCAGCCGGCACCTAGGGAAACCTACAAAACCTGTGCATTTCTGAAAACTAGACACCTAGGGGAATCCAAGGAGGGGTGACTTGCGGGGCTCGGACCAGGTTCTGTTACCCAGAATCCTTTGCAAACCTCAAAATTTGCCTAAAAAAACACATGTTCCTCACATTTCTGTGGCAGAAAGTTCTGCAATCTGAGAGGAGCCACAAATTTCCTACCACCCAGCGTTCCCCCAAGTCTCCCGATAAAAATGATACCTCACTTGTGTGGGTAGGCCTAGCGCCCGCGACAGGAAACGCCCCAAAGCGCAACGTGGACACATCCAAAATTTAGGAAGAAAACAGAGGTGTTTTTTGCAAAGTGCCTACCTGTAGATTTTGGCCTCTAGCTCAGCCGGCACCTAGGGAAACCTACAAAACCTGTGCATTTCTGAAAACTAGACACCTAGGGGAATCCAAGGAGGGGTGACTTGCGGGGCTCGGACCAGGTTCTGTTACCCAGAATCCTTTGCAAACCTCAAAATTTGGCTAAAAAAACACATGTTCCTCACATTTCTGTGGCAGAAAGTTCTGCAATCTGAGAGGAGCCACAAATTTCCTACCACCCAGCGTTCCCCCAAGTCTCCCGATAAAAATGATACCTCACTTGTGTGGGTAGGCCTAGCGCCCGCAACAGGAAACGCCCCAAAGCGCAACGTGGACACATCCAAAATTTTGGAAGAAAACAGAGGTGTTTTTTGCGAAGTGCCTACCTGTAGATTTTGGCCTCTAGCTCAGCCGGCACCTAGGGAAACCTACAAAACCTGTGCATTTCTGAAAACTAGACACCTAGGGGAATCCAAGGAGGGGTGACTTGCGGGGCTCGGACCAGGTTCTGTTACCCAGAATCCTTTGCAAACCTCAAAATTTGGCTAAAAAAACACATGTTCCTCACATTTCTGTGGCAGAAAGTTCTGCAATCTGAGAGGAGCCACAAATTTCCTACCGCCCAGCGTTTCCCCAAGTCTCCCGATAAAAATGATACCTCACTTGTGTGGGTAGGCCTAGCGCCCGCGACAGGAAACGCCCCAAAGCGCAACGTGGACACATCCAAAATTTTGGAAGAATACAGAGGTGTTTTTTGCGAAGTGCCTACCTGTAGATTTTGGCCTCTAGCTCAGCCGGCACCTAGGGAAACCTACAAAACCTGTGCATTTCTAAAAACCAGACACCTAGGGGAATCCAAGGAGGGGTGACTTGCGGGGCTCGGACCAGGTTCTGTTACCCAGAATCCTTTGCAAACCTCAAAATTTGGCTAAAAAAACACATGTTCCTCACATTTCTGTGGCAGAAAGTTCTGCAATCTGAGAGGAGCCACAAATTTCCTACCACCCAGCATTCCCCCAAGTCTCCCGATAAAAATGATACCTCACTTGTGTGGGTAGGCCTAGCGCCCGCGACAGGAAACGCCCCAAAGCGCAACGTGGACACATCCAAAATTTTGGAAGAAAACAGAGGTGTTTTTTGCGAAGTGCCTACCTGTAGATTTTGGCCTCTAGCTCAGCCGGCACCTAGGGAAACATACCAAACCTGTACATTTCTGAAAACTAGAGACCTAGGGGAGTCCAAGGAGGGGTGACTTGCGGGGCTCGGACCAGGTTCTGTTACCCAGAATCCTTTGCAAACCTCAAAATTTGGCTAAAAAAACACATGTTCCTCACATTTCTGTGGCAGAAAGTTCTGGAATCTGAGAGGAGCCAAAAATTTCCTTCCACCCAGCGTTCCCCGAAGTCTCCCGATAAAAATGATACCTCACTTGTGTGGGTAGGCCTAGCGCCCGCGACAGGAAACGCCCCAAAGCGCAACGTGGACACATCCAAAATTTTGGAAGAAAACAGAGGTGTTTTTTGCGAAGTGCCTACCTGTAGGTTTTGGCCTCTAGCTCAGCCGGCACCTAGGGAAACCTACAAAACCTGTGCATTTATGAAAACTAGAGACCTAGGGGAATCCAATAAGGGGTGACTTGCGGGGCTCGGACCAGGTTCTGTTACCCAGAATCCTTTGCAAACCTCAAAATTTGGCTAAAAAAACACATGTTCCTCACATTTCTGTAGCAGAAAGTTCTGCAATCTGAGAGGAGCCACAAATTTCCTACCACCCAGCATTCCCCCAAGTCTCCCGATAAAAATGATACCTCACTTGTGTGGGTAGGCCTAGCGCCCGCGACAGGAAACGCCCCAAAGCGCAACGTGGACACATCCAAAATTTTGGAAGAAAACAGAGGTGTTTTTTGCGAAGTGCCTACCTGTAGATTTTGGCCTCTAGCTTAGCCGGCACCTAGGGAAACCTACAAAACCTGTGCATTTCTGAAAACTAGAGACCTAGGGGAATCCAAGGAGGGGTGACTTGCGGGGCTCGGACCAGGTTGTGTTACCCAGAATCCTTTGCAAACCTCAAAATTTGGCTAAAAAAACACATGTTCCTCACATTTCTGTGGCAGAAAGTTCTGGAATCTGAGAAGAGCCACAAATTTCCTTCCGCCCAGCGTTCCCCCAAGTCTCCCGATAAAAATGATACCTCACTTGTGTGGGTAGGCCTAGCGCCCGCGGCAGGAAACGCCCCAAAGCGCAACGTGGACACATCCAAAATTTTGGAAGAAAACAGAGGTGTTTTTTGCGAAGTGCCTACCTGTAGATTTTGGCCTCTAGCTCAGCCGGCACCTAGGGAAACCTACAAAACCTGTGCATTTCTGAAAACTAGACACCTAGGGGAATCCAAGGAGGGGTGACTTGCGGGGCTCGGACCAGGTTCTGTTACCCAGAATCCTTTGCAAACCTCAAAATTTGGCTAAAAAAACACATGTTCCTCACATTTCTGTGGCAGAAAGTTCTGCAATCTGAGAGGAGCCACAATTTTCCTTCCACCCAGCGTTCCCCCAAGTCTCCCGATAAAAATGATACCTCACTTGTGTGGGTAGGCCTAGCGCCCGCGACAGGAAACGCCCCAAAGCGCAACGTGGACACATCCAAAATTTTGGAAGAAAACAGAGGTGTTTTTTGCGAAGTGCCTACCTGTAGATTTTGGCCTCTAGCTCAGCCGGCACCTAGGGAAACCTACAAAACCTGTGCATTTCTGAAAACTAGACACCTAGGGGAATCCAAGGAGGGGTGACTTGCGGGGCTCGGACCAGGTTCTGTTACCCAGAATCCTTTGCAAACCTCAAAATTTGGCTAAAAAAACACATGTTCCTCACATTTCTGTGGCAGAAAGTTCTGCAATCTGAGAGGAGCCACAAATTTCCTACCACCCAGCGTTTCCCCAAGTCTCCCGATAAAAATGATACCTCACTTGTGTGGGTAGGCCTAGCGCCCGCGACAGGAAACGCCCCAAAGCGCAACGTGGACACATCCAAAATTTTGGAAGAAAACAGAGGTGTTTTTTGCGAAGTGCCTACCTGTAGATTTTGGCCTCTAGCTGAGCCGGCACCTAGGGAAACCTACAAAACCTGTGCATTTCTGAAAACTAGAGACCTAGGGGAATCCAAGGAGGGGTGACTTGCGGGGCTCGGACCAGGTTCTGTTACCCAGAATCCTTTGCAAACCTCAAAATTTGGCTAAAAAAACACATGTTCCTCACATTTCTGTGGCAGAAAGTTCTGGAATCTGAGAGGAGCCACAAATTTCCTTCCACCCAGCGTTCCCCCAAGTCTCCCGATAAAAATGATACCTCACTTGTGTGGGTAGGCCTAGCGCCCGCGACAGGAAACGCCCCAAAGCGCAACGTGGACACATCCAAAATTTTGGAAGAAAACAGAGGTGTTTTTTGCGAAGTGCCTACCTGTAGATTTTGGCCTCTAGCTCAGCCGGCACCTAGGGAAACCTACAAAACCTGTGCATTTATGAAAACTAGAGACCTAGGGGAATCCAATGAGGGGTGACTTGCGGGGCTCGGACCAGGTTCTGTTACCCAGAATCCTTTGCAAACCTCAAAATTTGGCTAAAAAAACACATGTTCCTCACATTTCTGTAGCAGAAAGTTCTGCAATCTGAGAGGAGCCACAAATTTCCTACCACCCAGCATTCCCCCAAGTCTCCCGATAAAAATGATACCTCACTTGTGTGGGTAGGCCTAGCGCCCGCGACAGGAAACGCCCCAAAGCGCAACGTGGACACATCCAAAATTTTGGAAGAAAACAGAGGTGTTTTTTGCGAAGTGCCTACCTGTAGATTTTGGCCTCTAGCTTAGCCGGCACCTAGGGAAACCTACAAAACCTGTGCATTTCTGAAAACTAGAGACCTAGGGGAATCCAAGGAGGGGTGACTTGCGGGGCTCGGACCAGGTTGTGTTACCCAGAATCCTTTGCAAACCTCAAAATTTGGCTAAAAAAACACATGTTCCTCACATTTCTGTGGCAGAAAGTTCTGGAATCTGAGAAGAGCCACAAATTTCCTTCCGCCCAGCGTTCCCCCAAGTCTCCCGATAAAAATGATACCTCACTTGTGTGGGTAGGCCTAGCGCCCGCGGCAGGAAACGCCCCAAAGCGCAACGTGGACACATCCAAAATTTTGGAAGAAAACAGAGGTGTTTTTTGCGAAGTGCCTACCTGTAGATTTTGGCCTCTAGCTCAGCCGGCACCTAGGGAAACCTACAAAACCTGTGCATTTCTGAAAACTAGACACCTAGGGGAATCCAAGGAGGGGTGACTTGCGGGGCTCGGACCAGGTTCTGTTACCCAGAATCCTTTGCAAACCTCAAAATTTGGCTAAAAAAACACATGTTCCTCACATTTCTGTGGCAGAAAGTTCTGCAATCTGAGAGGAGCCACAAATTTCCTTCCACCCAGCGTTCCCCCAAGTCTCCCGATAAAAATGATACCTCACTTGTGTGGGTAGGCCTAGCGCCCGCGACAGGAAACGCCCCAAAGCGCAACGTGGACACATCCAAAATTTTGGAAGAAAACAGAGGTGTTTTTTGCGAAGTGCCTACCTGTAGATTTTGGCCTCTAGCTCAGCCGGCACCTAGGGAAACCTACAAAACCTGTGCATTTCTGAAAACTAGACACCTAGGGGAATCCAAGGAGGGGTGACTTGCGGGGCTCGGACCAGGTTCTGTTACCCAGAATCCTTTGCAAACCTCAAAATTTGGCTAAAAAAACACATGTTCCTCACATTTCTGTGGCAGAAAGTTCTGCAATCTGAGAGGAGCCACAAATTTCCTACCACCCAGCGTTTCCCCAAGTCTCCCGATAAAAATGATACCTCACTTGTGTGGGTAGGCCTAGCGCCCGCGACAGGAAACGCCCCAAAGCGCAACGTGGACACATCCAAAATTTTGGAAGAAAACAGAGGTGTTTTTTGCGAAGTGCCTACCTGTAGATTTTGGCCTCTAGCTGAGCCGGCACCTAGGGAAACCTACAAAACCTGTGCATTTCTGAAAACTAGAGACCTAGGGGAATCCAAGGAGGGGTGACTTGCGGGGCTCGGACCAGGTTCTGTTACCCAGAATCCTTTGCAAACCTCAAAATTTGGCTAAAAAAACACATGTTCCTCACATTTCTGTGGCAGAAAGTTCTGCAATCTGAGAGGAGCCACAAATTTCCTACCACCCAGCATTCCCCCAAGTCTCCCGATAAAAATGATACCTCACTTGTGTGGGTAGGCCTAGCGCCCGTGACAGGAAACGCCCCAAAGCGCAACGTGGACACATCCAAAATTTTGGAAGAAAACAGAGGTGTTTTTTGCGAAGTGCCTACCTGTAGATTTTGGCCTCTAGCTTAGCCGGCACCTAGGGAAACCTACAAAACCTGTGCATTTCTGAAAACTAGAGACCTAGGGGAATCCAAGGAGGGGTGACTTGCGGGGCTCGGACCAGGTTCTGTTACCCAGAATCCTTTGCAAACCTCAAAATTTGGCTAAAAAAACACATGTTCCTCACATTTCTGTGGCAGAAAGTTCTGGAATCTGAGAGGAGCCACAAATTTCCTTCCACCCAGCGTTCCCCCAAGTCTCCCGATAAAAATGATACCTCACTTGTGTGGGTAGGCCTAGCGCCCGCGACAGGAAACGCCCCAAAGCGCAACGTGGACACATCCAAAATTTTGGAAGAAAACAGAGGTGTTTTTTGCGAAGTGCCTACCTGTAGATTTTGGCCTCTAGCTCAGCCGGCACCTAGGGAAACCTACAAAACCTGTGCATTTCTAAAAACTAGACACCTAGGGGAATCCAAGGAGGGGTGACTTGCGGGGCTCGGACCAGGTTCTGTTACCCAGAATCCTTTGCAAACCTCAAAATTTGGCTAAAAAAACACATGTTCCTCACATTTCTGTGGCAGAAAGTTCTGCAATCTGAGAGGAGCCACAAATTTCCTACCACCCAGCATTCCCCCAAGTCTCCCGATAAAAATGATACCTCACTTGTGTGGGTAGGCCTAGCGCCCGCGACAGGAAACGCCCCAAAGCGCAACGTGGACACATCCAAAATTTTGGAAGAAAACAGAGGTGTTTTTTGCGAAGTGCCTACCTGTAGATTTTGGCCTCTAGCTTAGCCGGCACCTAGGGAAACCTACAAAACCTGTGCATTTCTGAAAACTAGAGACCTAGGGGAATCCAAGGAGGGGTGACTTTCGGGGCTCGGACCAGGTTGTGTTACCCAGAATCCTTTGCAAACCTCAAAATTTGGCTAAAAAAACACATGTTCCTCACATTTCTGTGGCAGAAAGTTCTGGAATCTGAGAGGAGCCACAAATTTCCTTCCGCCCAGCGTTCCCCCAAGTCTCCCGATAAAAATGATACCTCACTTGTGTGGGTAGGCCTAGCGCCCGCGACAGGAAACGCCCCAAAGCGCAACGTGGACACATCCAAAATTTTGGAAGAAAACAGAGGTGTTTTTTGCGAAGTGCCTACCTGTAGATTTTGGCCTCTAGCTCAGCCGGCACATAGGGAAACCTACAAAACCTGTGCATTTCTGAAAACTAGACACCTAGGGGAATCCAAGGAGGGGTGACTTGCGGGGCTCGGACCAGGTTCTGTTACCCAGAATCCTTTGCAAACCTCAAAATTTGGCTAAAAAAACACATGTTCCTCACATTTCTGTGGCAGAAAGTTCTGCAATCTGAGAGGAGCCACAAATTTCCTACCAACCAGCGTTCCCCCAAGTCTCCCGATAAAAATGATACCTCACTTGTGTGGGTAGGCCTAGCGCCCGCGACAGGAAACGCCCCAAAGCGCAACGTGGACACATCCAAAATTTTGGAAGAAAACAGAGGTGTTTTTTGCGAAGTGCCTACCTGTAGATTTTGGCCTCTAGCTCAGCCGGCACCTAGGGAAACCTACAAAACCTGTGCATTTCTGAAAACTAGAGACCTAGGGGAATCCATGGAGGGGTGACTTGCGGGGCTCGGACCAGGTTCTGTTACCCAGAATCCTTTGCAAACCTCAAAATTTGGCTAAAAAAACACATGTTCCTCACATTTCTGTGGCAGAAAGTTCTGGAATCTGAGAGGAGCCACAAATTTCCTTCCACCCAGCGTTCCCCCAAGTCTCCCGATAAAAATGATACCTCACTTGTGTGGGTAGGCCTAGCGCCCGCGACAGGAAACGCCCCAAAGCGCAACGTGGACACATCCAAAATTTTGGAAGAAAACAGAGGTGTTTTTTGCGAAGTGCCTACCTGTAGATTTTGGCCTCTAGCTCAGCCGGCACCTAGGGAAACCTACAAAACCTGTGCATTTCTGAAAACTAGACACCTAGGGGAATCCAAGGAGGGGTGACTTGCGGGGCTCGGACCAGGTTCTGTTACCCAGAATCCTTTGCAAACCTCAAAATTTGCCTAAAAAAACACATGTTCCTCACATTTCTGTGGCAGAAAGTTCTGCAATCTGAGAGGAGCCACAAATTTCCTACCACCCAGCGTTCCCCCAAGTCTCCCGATAAAAATGATACCTCACTTGTGTGGGTAGGCCTAGCGCCCGCGACAGGAAACGCCCCAAAGCGCAACGTGGACACATCCAAAATTTTGGAAGAAAACAGAGGTGTTTTTTGCAAAGTGCCTACCTGTAGATTTTGGCCTCTAGCTCAGCCGGCACCTAGGGAAACCTACAAAACCTGTGCATTTCTGAAAACTAGACACCTAGGGGAATCCAAGGAGGGGTGACTTGCGGGGCTCGGACCAGGTTCTGTTACCCAGAATCCTTTGCAAACCTCAAAATTTGGCTAAAAAAACACATGTTCCTCACATTTCTGTGGCAGAAAGTTCTGCAATCTGAGAGGAGCCACAAATTTCCTACCACCCAGCGTTCCCCCAAGTCTCCCGATAAAAATGATACCTCACTTGTGTGGGTAGGCCTAGCGCCCGCGACAGGAAACGCCCCAAAGCGCAACGTGGACACATCCAAAATTTTGGAAGAAAACAGAGGTGTTTTTTGCGAAGTGCCTACCTGTAGATTTTGGCCTCTAGCTCAGCCGGCACCTAGGGAAACCTACAAAACCTGTGCATTTCTGAAAACTAGAGACCTAGGGGAATCCATGGAGGGGTGACTTGCGGGGCTCGGACCAGGTTCTGTTACCCAGAATCCTTTGCAAACCTCAAAATTTGGCTAAAAAAACACATGTTCCTCACATTTCTGTGGCAGAAAGTTCTGGAATCTGAGAGGAGCCACAAATTTCCTTCCACCCAGCGTTCCCCCAAGTCTCCCGATAAAAATGATACCTCACTTGTGTGGGTAGGCCTAGCGCCCGCGACAGGAAACGCCCCAAAGCGCAACGTGGACACATCCAAAATTTTGGAAGAAAACAGAGGTGTTTTTTGCGAAGTGCCTACCTGTAGATTTTGGCCTCTAGCTCAGCCGGCACCTAGGGAAACCTACAAAACCTGTGCATTTCTGAAAACTAGACACCTAGGGGAATCCAAGGAGGGGTGACTTGCGGGGCTCGGACCAGGTTCTGTTACCCAGAATCCTTTGCAAACCTCAAAATTTGCCTAAAAAAACACATGTTCCTCACATTTCTGTGGCAGAAAGTTCTGCAATCTGAGAGGAGCCACAAATTTCCTACCACCCAGCGTTCCCCCAAGTCTCCCGATAAAAATGATACCTCACTTGTGTGGGTAGGCCTAGCGCCCGCGACAGGAAACGCCCCAAAGCGCAACGTGGACACATCCAAAATTTTGGAAGAAAACAGAGGTGTTTTTTGCGAAGTGCCTACCTGTAGATTTTGGCCTCTAGCTTAGCCGGCACCTAGGGAAACCTACAAAACCTGTGCATTTCTGAAAACTAGAGACCTAGGGGAATCCAAGGAGGGGTGACTTGCGGGGCTCGGACCAGGTTGTGTTACCCAGAATCCTTTGCAAACCTCAAAATTTGGCTAAAAAAACACATGTTCCTCACATTTCTGTGGCAGAAAGTTCTGGAATCTGAGAGGAGCCACAAATTTCCTTCCGCCCAGCGTTCCCCCAAGTCTCCCGATAAAAATGATACCTCACTTGTGTGGGTAGGCCTAGCGCCCGCGACAGGAAACGCCCCAAAGCGCAACGTGGACACATCCAAAATTTTGGAAGAAAACAGAGGTGTTTTTTGCGAAGTGCCTACCTGTAGATTTTGGCCTCTAGCTCAGCCGGCACCTAGGGAAACCTACAAAACCTGTGCATTTCTGAAAACTAGACACCTAGGGGAATCCAAGGAGGGGTGACTTGCGGGGCTCGGACCAGGTTCTGTTACCCAGAATCCTTTGCAAACCTCAAAATTTGGCTAAAAAAACACATGTTCCTCACATTTCTGTGGCAGAAAGTTCTGCAATCTGAGAGGAGCCACAAATTTCCTACCACCCAGCGTTCCCCCAAGTCTCCCGATAAAAATGATACCTCACTTGTGTGGGTAGGCCTAGCGCCCGCAACAGGAAACGCCCCAAAGCGCAACGTGGACACATCCAAAATTTTGGAAGAAAACAGAGGTGTTTTTTGCGAAGTGCCTACCTGTAGATTTTGGCCTCTAGCTCAGCCGGCACCTAGGGAAACCTACAAAACCTGTGCATTTCTGAAAACTAGACACCTAGGGGAATCCAAGGAGGGGTGACTTGCGGGGCTCGGACCAGGTTCTGTTACCCAGAATCCTTTGCAAACCTCAAAATTTGGCTAAAAAAACACATGTTCCTCACATTTCTGTGGCAGAAAGTTCTGCAATCTGAGAGGAGCCACAAATTTCCTACCACCCAGCGTTCCCCCAAGTCTCCCGATAAAAATGATATCTCACTTGTGTGGGTAGGCCTAGCGCCCGCGACAGGAAACGCCCCAAAGCGCAACGTGGACACATCCAAAATTTTGGAAGAAAACAGAGGTGTTTTTTGCGAAGTGCCTACCTGTAGATTTTGGCCTCTAGCTCAGCCGGCACCTAGGGAAACATACCAAACCTGTACATTTCTGAAAACTAGAGACCTAGGGGAGTCCAAGGAGGGGTGACTTGCGGGGCTCGGACCAGGTTGTGTTACCCAGAATCCTTTGCAAACCTCAAAATTTGGCTAAAAAAACACATGTTCCTCACATTTCTGTGGCAGAAAGTTCTGGAATCTGAGAGGAGCCACAAATTTCCTTCCACCCAGCGTTCCCCCAAGTCTCCCGATAAAAATGATACCTCACTTGTGTGGGTAGGCCTAGCGCCCGCGACAGGAAACGCCCCAAAGCGCAACGTGGACACATCCAAAATTTTGGAAGAAAACAGAGGTGTTTTTTGCGAAGTGCCTACCTGTAGATTTTGGCCTCTAGCTCAGCCGGCACCTAGGGAAACCTACAAAACCTGTGCATTTCTGAAAACTAGACACCTAGGGGAATCCAAGGAGGCGTGACTTGCGGGGCTCGGACCAGGTTCTGTTACCCAGAATCCTTTGCAAACCTCAAAATTTGGCTAAAAAAACACATGTTCCTCACATTTCTGTGGCAGAAAGTTCTGCAATCTGAGAGGAGCCACAAATTTCCTACCACCCAGCATTCCCCCAAGTCTCCCGATACAAATGATACCTCACTTGTGTGGGTAGGCCTAGCGCCCGCGACAGGAAACGCCCCAAAGCGCAACGTGGACACATCCAAAATTTTGGAAGAAAACAGAGGTGTTTTTTGCGAAGTGCCTACCTGTAGATTTTGGCCTCTAGCTCAGCCGGCACCTAGGGAAACCTACCAAACCTGTGCATTTCTGAAAACTAGAGACCTAGGGGAATCCAAGGAGGGGTGACTTGCGGGGCTCGGACCAGGTTGTGTTACCCAGAATCCTTTGCAAACCTCAAAATTTGGCTAAAAAAACACATGTTCCTCACATTTCTGTGGCAGAAAGTTCTGGAATCTGAGAGGAGCCACAAATTTCCTTCCGCCCAGCGTTCCCCCAAGTCTCCCGATAAAATTGATACCTCACTTGTGTGGGTAGGCCTAGCGCCCGCGACAGGAAACGCCCCAAAGCGCAACGTGGACACATCCAAAATTTTGGAAGAAAACAGAGGTGTTTTTTGCGAAGTGCCTACCTGTAGATTTTGGCCTCTAGCTCAGCCGGCACCTAGGGAAACATACCAAACCTGTACATTTCTGAAAACTAGAGACCTAGGGGAGTCCAAGGAGGGGTGACTTGCGGGGCTCGGACCAGGTTCTGTTACCCAGAATCCTTTGCAAACCTCAAAATTTGGCTAAAAAAACACATGTTCCTCACATTTCTGTGGCAGAAAGTTCTGGAATCTGAGAGGAGCCAAAAATTTCCTTCCACCCAGCGTTACTCCAAGTCTCCCGATAAAAATGATACCTCACTTGTGTGGGTAGGCCTAGCGCCCGCGACAGGAAACGCCCCAAAGCGCAACGTGGACACATCCAAAATTTTGGAAGAAAACAGAGGTGTTTTTTGCGAAGTGCCTACCTGTTGATTTTGGCCTCTAGCTCAGCCGGCACCTAGGGAAACCTACAAAACCTGTGCATTTATGAAAACTAGAGACCTAGGGGAATCCAAGGAGGGGTGACTTGCGGGGCTCGGACCAGGTTCTGTTACCCAGAATCCTTTGCAAACCTCAAAATTTGGCTAAAAAAACACATGTTCCTCACATTTCTGTGGCAGAAAGTTCTGGAATCTGAGAGGAGCCACAAATTTCCTTCCACCCAGCGTTCCCCCAAGTCTCCCGATAAAAATGATACCTCACTTGTGTGGGTAGGCCTAGCGCCCGCGACAGGAAACGCCCCAAAGCGCAACGTGGACACATCCAAAATTTTGGAAGAAAACAGAGGTGTTTTTTGCGAAGTGCCTACCTGTAGATTTTGGCATCTAGCTCAGCCGGCACCTAGGGAAACCTACAAAACCTGTGCATTTCTGAAAACTAGACACCTAGGGGAATCCAAGGAGGGGTGACTTGCGGGGCTCGGACCAGGTTCTGTTACCCAGAATCCTTTGCAAACCTCAAAATTTGGCTAAAAAAACACATGTTCCTCACATTTCTGTGGCAGAAAGTTCTGCAATCTGAGAGGAGCCACAAATTTCCTACCACCCAGCATTCCCCCAAGTCTCCCGATAAAAATGATACCTCACTTGTGTGGGTAGGCCTAGCGCCCGCAACAGGAAACGCCCCAAAGCGCAACGTGGACACATCCAAAATTTTGGAAGAAAACAGAGGTGTTTTTTGCGAAGTGCCTACCTGTAGATTTTGGCCTCTAGCTGAGCCGGCACCTAGGGAAACCTACAAAACCTGTGCATTTCTGAAAACTAGAGACCTAGGGGAATCCAAGGAGGGGTGACTTGCGGGGCTCGGACCAGGTTCTGTTACCCAGAATCCTTTGCAAACCTCAAAATTTGGCTAAAAAAACACATGTTCCTCACATTTCTGTGGCAGAAAGTTCTGGAATCTGAGAGGAGCCACAAATTTCCTTCCACCCAGCGTTCCCCCAAGTCTCCCGATAAAAATGATACCTCACTTGTGTGGGTAGGCCTAGCGCCCGCGACAGGAAACGCCCCAAAGCGCAACGTGGACACATCCAAAATTTTGGAAGAAAACAGAGGTGTTTTTTGCGAAGTGCCTACCTGTAGATTTTGGCCTCTAGCTCAGCCGGCACCTAGGGAAACCTACAAAACCTGTGCATTTATGAAAACTAGAGACCTAGGGGAATCCAATGAGGGGTGACTTGCGGGGCTCGGACCAGGTTCTGTTACCCAGAATCCTTTGCAAACCTCAAAATTTGGCTAAAAAAACACATGTTCCTCACATTTCTGTAGCAGAAAGTTCTGCAATCTGAGAGGAGCCACAAATTTCCTACCACCCAGCATTCCCCCAAGTCTCCCGATAAAAATGATACCTCACTTGTGTGGGTAGGCCTAGCGCCCGCGACAGGAAACGCCCCAAAGCGCAACGTGGACACATCCAAAATTTTGGAAGAAAACAGAGGTGTTTTTTGCGAAGTGCCTACCTGTAGATTTTGGCCTCTAGCTTAGCCGGCACCTAGGGAAACCTACAAAACCTGTGCATTTCTGAAAACTAGAGACCTAGGGGAATCCAAGGAGGGGTGACTTGCGGGGCTCGGACCAGGTTGTGTTACCCAGAATCCTTTGCAAACCTCAAAATTTGGCTAAAAAAACACATGTTCCTCACATTTCTGTGGCAGAAAGTTCTGGAATCTGAGAAGAGCCACAAATTTCCTTCCGCCCAGCGTTCCCCCAAGTCTCCCGATAAAAATGATACCTCACTTGTGTGGGTAGGCCTAGCGCCCGCGGCAGGAAACGCCCCAAAGCGCAACGTGGACACATCCAAAATTTTGGAAGAAAACAGAGGTGTTTTTTGCGAAGTGCCTACCTGTAGATTTTGGCCTCTAGCTCAGCCGGCACCTAGGGAAACCTACAAAACCTGTGCATTTCTGAAAACTAGACACCTAGGGGAATCCAAGGAGGGGTGACTTGCGGGGCTCGGACCAGGTTCTGTTACCCAGAATCCTTTGCAAACCTCAAAATTTGGCTAAAAAAACACATGTTCCTCACATTTCTGTGGCAGAAAGTTCTGCAATCTGAGAGGAGCCACAAATTTCCTTCCACCCAGCGTTCCCCCAAGTCTCCCGATAAAAATGATACCTCACTTGTGTGGGTAGGCCTAGCGCCCGCGACAGGAAACGCCCCAAAGCGCAACGTGGACACATCCAAAATTTTGGAAGAAAACAGAGGTGTTTTTTGCGAAGTGCCTACCTGTAGATTTTGGCCTCTAGCTCAGCCGGCACCTAGGGAAACCTACAAAACCTGTGCATTTCTGAAAACTAGACACCTAGGGGAATCCAAGGAGGGGTGACTTGCGGGGCTCGGACCAGGTTCTGTTACCCAGAATCCTTTGCAAACCTCAAAATTTGGCTAAAAAAACACATGTTCCTCACATTTCTGTGGCAGAAAGTTCTGCAATCTGAGAGGAGCCACAAATTTCCTACCACCCAGCGTTTCCCCAAGTCTCCCGATAAAAATGATACCTCACTTGTGTGGGTAGGCCTAGCGCCCGCGACAGGAAACGCCCCAAAGCGCAACGTGGACACATCCAAAATTTTGGAAGAAAACAGAGGTGTTTTTTGCGAAGTGCCTACCTGTAGATTTTGGCCTCTAGCTGAGCCGGCACCTAGGGAAACCTACAAAACCTGTGCATTTCTGAAAACTAGAGACCTAGGGGAATCCAAGGAGGGGTGACTTGCGGGGCTCGGACCAGGTTCTGTTACCCAGAATCCTTTGCAAACCTCAAAATTTGGCTAAAAAAACACATGTTCCTCACATTTCTGTGGCAGAAAGTTCTGCAATCTGAGAGGAGCCACAAATTTCCTACCACCCAGCATTCCCCCAAGTCTCCCGATAAAAATGATACCTCACTTGTGTGGGTAGGCCTAGCGCCCGTGACAGGAAACGCCCCAAAGCGCAACGTGGACACATCCAAAATTTTGGAAGAAAACAGAGGTGTTTTTTGCGAAGTGCCTACCTGTAGATTTTGGCCTCTAGCTTAGCCGGCACCTAGGGAAACCTACAAAACCTGTGCATTTCTGAAAACTAGAGACCTAGGGGAATCCAAGGAGGGGTGACTTGCGGGGCTCGGACCAGGTTCTGTTACCCAGAATCCTTTGCAAACCTCAAAATTTGGCTAAAAAAACACATGTTCCTCACATTTCTGTGGCAGAAAGTTCTGGAATCTGAGAGGAGCCACAAATTTCCTTCCACCCAGCGTTCCCCCAAGTCTCCCGATAAAAATGATACCTCACTTGTGTGGGTAGGCCTAGCGCCCGCGACAGGAAACGCCCCAAAGCGCAACGTGGACACATCCAAAATTTTGGAAGAAAACAGAGGTGTTTTTTGCGAAGTGCCTACCTGTAGATTTTGGCCTCTAGCTCAGCCGGCACCTAGGGAAACCTACAAAACCTGTGCATTTCTAAAAACTAGACACCTAGGGGAATCCAAGGAGGGGTGACTTGCGGGGCTCGGACCAGGTTCTGTTACCCAGAATCCTTTGCAAACCTCAAAATTTGGCTAAAAAAACACATGTTCCTCACATTTCTGTGGCAGAAAGTTCTGCAATCTGAGAGGAGCCACAAATTTCCTACCACCCAGCATTCCCCCAAGTCTCCCGATAAAAATGATACCTCACTTGTGTGGGTAGGCCTAGCGCCCGCGACAGGAAACGCCCCAAAGCGCAACGTGGACACATCCAAAATTTTGGAAGAAAACAGAGGTGTTTTTTGCGAAGTGCCTACCTGTAGATTTTGGCCTCTAGCTTAGCCGGCACCTAGGGAAACCTACAAAACCTGTGCATTTCTGAAAACTAGAGACCTAGGGGAATCCAAGGAGGGGTGACTTTCGGGGCTCGGACCAGGTTGTGTTACCCAGAATCCTTTGCAAACCTCAAAATTTGGCTAAAAAAACACATGTTCCTCACATTTCTGTGGCAGAAAGTTCTGGAATCTGAGAGGAGCCACAAATTTCCTTCCGCCCAGCGTTCCCCCAAGTCTCCCGATAAAAATGATACCTCACTTGTGTGGGTAGGCCTAGCGCCCGCGACAGGAAACGCCCCAAAGCGCAACGTGGACACATCCAAAATTTTGGAAGAAAACAGAGGTGTTTTTTGCGAAGTGCCTACCTGTAGATTTTGGCCTCTAGCTCAGCCGGCACATAGGGAAACCTACAAAACCTGTGCATTTCTGAAAACTAGACACCTAGGGGAATCCAAGGAGGGGTGACTTGCGGGGCTCGGACCAGGTTCTGTTACCCAGAATCCTTTGCAAACCTCAAAATTTGGCTAAAAAAACACATGTTCCTCACATTTCTGTGGCAGAAAGTTCTGCAATCTGAGAGGAGCCACAAATTTCCTACCAACCAGCGTTCCCCCAGGTCTCCCGATAAAAATGATACCTCACTTGTGTGGGTAGGCCTAGCGCCCGCGACAGGAAACGCCCCAAAGCGCAACGTGGACACATCCAAAATTTTGGAAGAAAACAGAGGTGTTTTTTGCGAAGTGCCTACCTGTAGATTTTGGCCTCTAGCTCAGCCGGCACCTAGGGAAACCTACAAAACCTGTGCATTTCTGAAAACTAGAGACCTAGGGGAATCCATGGAGGGGTGACTTGCGGGGCTCGGACCAGGTTCTGTTACCCAGAATCCTTTGCAAACCTCAAAATTTGGCTAAAAAAACACATGTTCCTCACATTTCTGTGGCAGAAAGTTCTGGAATCTGAGAGGAGCCACAAATTTCCTTCCACCCAGCGTTCCCCCAAGTCTCCCGATAAAAATGATACCTCACTTGTGTGGGTAGGCCTAGCGCCCGCGACAGGAAACGCCCCAAAGCGCAACGTGGACACATCCAAAATTTTGGAAGAAAACAGAGGTGTTTTTTGCGAAGTGCCTACCTGTAGATTTTGGCCTCTAGCTCAGCCGGCACCTAGGGAAACCTACAAAACCTGTGCATTTCTGAAAACTAGACACCTAGGGGAATCCAAGGAGGGGTGACTTGCGGGGCTCGGACCAGGTTCTGTTACCCAGAATCCTTTGCAAACCTCAAAATTTGCCTAAAAAAACACATGTTCCTCACATTTCTGTGGCAGAAAGTTCTGCAATCTGAGAGGAGCCACAAATTTCCTACCACCCAGCGTTCCCCCAAGTCTCCCGATAAAAATGATACCTCACTTGTGTGGGTAGGCCTAGCGCCCGCGACAGGAAACGCCCCAAAGCGCAACGTGGACACATCCAAAATTTTGGAAGAAAACAGAGGTGTTTTTTGCAAAGTGCCTACCTGTAGATTTTGGCCTCTAGCTCAGCCGGCACCTAGGGAAACCTACAAAACCTGTGCATTTCTGAAAACTAGACACCTAGGGGAATCCAAGGAGGGGTGACTTGCGGGGCTCGGACCAGGTTCTGTTACCCAGAATCCTTTGCAAACCTCAAAATTTGGCTAAAAAAACACATGTTCCTCACATTTCTGTGGCAGAAAGTTCTGCAATCTGAGAGGAGCCACAAATTTCCTACCACCCAGCGTTCCCCCAAGTCTCCCGATAAAAATGATACCTCACTTGTGTGGGTAGGCCTAGCGCCCGCGACAGGAAACGCCCCAAAGCGCAACGTGGACACATCCAAAATTTTGGAAGAAAACAGAGGTGTTTTTTGCGAAGTGCCTACCTGTAGATTTTGGCCTCTAGCTTAGCCGGCACCTAGGGAAACCTACAAAACCTGTGCATTTCTGAAAACTAGAGACCTAGGGGAATCCAAGGAGGGGTGACTTGCGGGGCTCGGACCAGGTTGTGTTACCCAGAATCCTTTGCAAACCTCAAAATTTGGCTAAAAAAACACATGTTCCTCACATTTCTGTGGCAGAAAGTTCTGGAATCTGAGAGGAGCCACAAATTTCCTTCCGCCCAGCGTTCCCCCAAGTCTCCCGATAAAAATGATACCTCACTTGTGTGGGTAGGCCTAGCGCCCGCGACAGGAAACGCCCCAAAGCGCAACGTGGACACATCCAAAATTTTGGAAGAAAACAGAGGTGTTTTTTGCGAAGTGCCTACCTGTAGATTTTGGCCTCTAGCTCAGCCGGCACCTAGGGAAACCTACAAAACCTGTGCATTTCTGAAAACTAGACACCTAGGGGAATCCAAGGAGGGGTGACTTGCGGGGCTCGGACCAGGTTCTGTTACCCAGAATCCTTTGCAAACCTCAAAATTTGGCTAAAAAAACACATGTTCCTCACATTTCTGTGGCAGAAAGTTCTGCAATCTGAGAGGAGCCACAAATTTCCTACCACCCAGCGTTCCCCCAAGTCTCCCGATAAAAATGATACCTCACTTGTGTGGGTAGGCCTAGCGCCCGCAACAGGAAACGCCCCAAAGCGCAACGTGGACACATCCAAAATTTTGGAAGAAAACAGAGGTGTTTTTTGCGAAGTGCCTACCTGTAGATTTTGGCCTCTAGCTCAGCCGGCACCTAGGGAAACCTACAAAACCTGTGCATTTCTGAAAACTAGACACCTAGGGGAATCCAAGGAGGGGTGACTTGCGGGGCTCGGACCAGGTTCTGTTACCCAGAATCCTTTGCAAACCTCAAAATTTGGCTAAAAAAACACATGTTCCTCACATTTCTGTGGCAGAAAGTTCTGCAATCTGAGAGGAGCCACAAATTTCCTACCACCCAGCGTTCCCCCAAGTCTCCCGATAAAAATGATATCTCACTTGTGTGGGTAGGCCTAGCGCCCGCGACAGGAAACGCCCCAAAGCGCAACGTGGACACATCCAAAATTTTGGAAGAAAACAGAGGTGTTTTTTGCGAAGTGCCTACCTGTAGATTTTGGCCTCTAGCTCAGCCGGCACCTAGGGAAACATACCAAACCTGTACATTTCTGAAAACTAGAGACCTAGGGGAGTCCAAGGAGGGGTGACTTGCGGGGCTCGGACCAGGTTGTGTTACCCAGAATCCTTTGCAAACCTCAAAATTTGGCTAAAAAAACACATGTTCCTCACATTTCTGTGGCAGAAAGTTCTGGAATCTGAGAGGAGCCACAAATTTCCTTCCACCCAGCGTTCCCCCAAGTCTCCCGATAAAAATGATACCTCACTTGTGTGGGTAGGCCTAGCGCCCGCGACAGGAAACGCCCCAAAGCGCAACGTGGACACATCCAAAATTTTGGAAGAAAACAGAGGTGTTTTTTGCGAAGTGCCTACCTGTAGATTTTGGCCTCTAGCTCAGCCGGCACCTAGGGAAACCTACAAAACCTGTGCATTTCTGAAAACTAGACACCTAGGGGAATCCAAGGAGGCGTGACTTGCGGGGCTCGGACCAGGTTCTGTTACCCAGAATCCTTTGCAAACCTCAAAATTTGGCTAAAAAAACACATGTTCCTCACATTTCTGTGGCAGAAAGTTCTGCAATCTGAGAGGAGCCACAAATTTCCTACCACCCAGCATTCCCCCAAGTCTCCCGATACAAATGATACCTCACTTGTGTGGGTAGGCCTAGCGCCCGCGACAGGAAACGCCCCAAAGCGCAACGTGGACACATCCAAAATTTTGGAAGAAAACAGAGGTGTTTTTTGCGAAGTGCCTACCTGTAGATTTTGGCCTCTAGCTCAGCCGGCACCTAGGGAAACCTACCAAACCTGTGCATTTCTGAAAACTAGAGACCTAGGGGAATCCAAGGAGGGGTGACTTGCGGGGCTCGGACCAGGTTGTGTTACCCAGAATCCTTTGCAAACCTCAAAATTTGGCTAAAAAAACACATGTTCCTCACATTTCTGTGGCAGAAAGTTCTGGAATCTGAGAGGAGCCACAAATTTCCTTCCGCCCAGCGTTCCCCCAAGTCTCCCGATAAAATTGATACCTCACTTGTGTGGGTAGGCCTAGCGCCCGCGACAGGAAACGCCCCAAAGCGCAACGTGGACACATCCAAAATTTTGGAAGAAAACAGAGGTGTTTTTTGCGAAGTGCCTACCTGTAGATTTTGGCCTCTAGCTCAGCCGGCACCTAGGGAAACATACCAAACCTGTACATTTCTGAAAACTAGAGACCTAGGGGAGTCCAAGGAGGGGTGACTTGCGGGGCTCGGACCAGGTTCTGTTACCCAGAATCCTTTGCAAACCTCAAAATTTGGCTAAAAAAACACATGTTCCTCACATTTCTGTGGCAGAAAGTTCTGGAATCTGAGAGGAGCCAAAAATTTCCTTCCACCCAGCGTTACTCCAAGTCTCCCGATAAAAATGATACCTCACTTGTGTGGGTAGGCCTAGCGCCCGCGACAGGAAACGCCCCAAAACGCAACGTGGACACATCCAAAATTTTGGAAGAAAACAGAGGTGTTTTTTGCGAAGTGCCTACCTGTTGATTTTGGCCTCTAGCTCAGCCGGCACCTAGGGAAACCTACAAAACCTGTGCATTTATGAAAACTAGAGACCTAGGGGAATCCAAGGAGGGGTGACTTGCGGGGCTCGGACCAGGTTCTGTTACCCAGAATCCTTTGCAAACCTCAAAATTTGGCTAAAAAAACACATGTTCCTCACATTTCTGTGGCAGAAAGTTCTGGAATCTGAGAGGAGCCACAAATTTCCTTCCACCCAGCGTTCCCCCAAGTCTCCCGATAAAAATGATACCTCACTTGTGTGGGTAGGCCTAGCGCCCGCGACAGGAAACGCCCCAAAGCGCAACGTGGACACATCCAAAATTTTGGAAGAAAACAGAGGTGTTTTTTGCGAAGTGCCTACCTGTAGATTTTGGCATCTAGCTCAGCCGGCACCTAGGGAAACCTACAAAACCTGTGCATTTCTGAAAACTAGACACCTAGGGGAATCCAAGGAGGGGTGACTTGCGGGGCTCGGACCAGGTTCTGTTACCCAGAATCCTTTGCAAACCTCAAAATTTGGCTAAAAAAACACATGTTCCTCACATTTCTGTGGCAGAAAGTTCTGCAATCTGAGAGGAGCCACAAATTTCCTACCACCCAGCATTCCCCCAAGTCTCCCGATAAAAATGATACCTCACTTGTGTGGGTAGGCCTAGCGCCCGCAACAGGAAACGCCCCAAAGCGCAACGTGGACACATCCAAAATTTTGGAAGAAAACAGAGGTGTTTTTTGCGAAGTGCCTACCTGTAGATTTTGGCCTCTAGCTGAGCCGGCACCTAGGGAAACCTACAAAACCTGTGCATTTCTGAAAACTAGAGACCTAGGGGAATCCAAGGAGGGGTGACTTGCGGGGCTCGGACCAGGTTCTGTTACCCAGAATCCTTTGCAAACCTCAAAATTTGGCTAAAAAAACACATGTTCCTCACATTTCTGTGGCAGAAAGTTCTGGAATCTGAGAGGAGCCACAAATTTCCTTCCACCCAGCGTTCCCCCAAGTCTCCCGATAAAAATGATACCTCACTTGTGTGGGTAGGCCTAGCGCCCGCGACAGGAAACGCCCCAAAGCGCAACGTGGACACATCCAAAATTTTGGAAGAAAACAGAGGTGTTTTTTGCGAAGTGCCTACCTGTAGATTTTGGCCTCTAGCTCAGCCGGCACCTAGGGAAACCTACAAAACCTGTGCATTTATGAAAACTAGAGACCTAGGGGAATCCAATGAGGGGTGACTTGCGGGGCTCGGACCAGGTTCTGTTACCCAGAATCCTTTGCAAACCTCAAAATTTGGCTAAAAAAACACATGTTCCTCACATTTCTGTAGCAGAAAGTTCTGCAATCTGAGAGGAGCCACAAATTTCCTACCACCCAGCATTCCCCCAAGTCTCCCGATAAAAATGATACCTCACTTGTGTGGGTAGGCCTAGCGCCCGCGACAGGAAACGCCCCAAAGCGCAACGTGGACACATCCAAAATTTTGGAAGAAAACAGAGGTGTTTTTTGCGAAGTGCCTACCTGTAGATTTTGGCCTCTAGCTTAGCCGGCACCTAGGGAAACCTACAAAACCTGTGCATTTCTGAAAACTAGAGACCTAGGGGAATCCAAGGAGGGGTGACTTGCGGGGCTCGGACCAGGTTGTGTTACCCAGAATCCTTTGCAAACCTCAAAATTTGGCTAAAAAAACACATGTTCCTCACATTTCTGTGGCAGAAAGTTTTGGAATCTGAGAAGAGCCACAAATTTCCTTCCGCCCAGCGTTCCCCCAAGTCTCCCGATAAAAATGATACCTCACTTGTGTGGGTAGGCCTAGCGCCCGCGGCAGGAAACGCCCCAAAGCGCAACGTGGACACATCCAAAATTTTGGAAGAAAACAGAGGTGTTTTTTGCGAAGTGCCTACCTGTAGATTTTGGCCTCTAGCTCAGCCGGCACCTAGGGAAACCTACAAAACCTGTGCATTTCTGAAAACTAGACACCTAGGGGAATCCAAGGAGGGGTGACTTGCGGGGCTCGGACCAGGTTCTGTTACCCAGAATCCTTTGCAAACCTCAAAATTTGGCTAAAAAAACACATGTTCCTCACATTTCTGTGGCAGAAAGTTCTGCAATCTGAGAGGAGCCACAAATTTCCTTCCACCCAGCGTTCCCCCAAGTCTCCCGATAAAAATGATACCTCACTTGTGTGGGTAGGCCTAGCGCCCGCGACAGGAAACGCCCCAAAGCGCAACGTGGACACATCCAAAATTTTGGAAGAAAACAGAGGTGTTTTTTGCGAAGTGCCTACCTGTAGATTTTGGCCTCTAGCTCAGCCGGCACCTAGGGAAACCTACAAAACCTGTGCATTTCTGAAAACTAGACACCTAGGGGAATCCAAGGAGGGGTGACTTGCGGGGCTCGGACCAGGTTCTGTTACCCAGAATCCTTTGCAAACCTCAAAATTTGGCTAAAAAAACACATGTTCCTCACATTTCTGTGGCAGAAAGTTCTGCAATCTGAGAGGAGCCACAAATTTCCTACCACCCAGCGTTTCCCCAAGTCTCCCGATAAAAATGATACCTCACTTGTGTGGGTAGGCCTAGCGCCCGCGACAGGAAACGCCCCAAAGCGCAACGTGGACACATCCAAAATTTTGGAAGAAAACAGAGGTGTTTTTTGCGAAGTGCCTACCTGTAGATTTTGGCCTCTAGCTGAGCCGGCACCTAGGGAAACCTACAAAACCTGTGCATTTCTGAAAACTAGAGACCTAGGGGAATCCAAGGAGGGGTGACTTGCGGGGCTCGGACCAGGTTCTGTTACCCAGAATCCTTTGCAAACCTCAAAATTTGGCTAAAAAAACACATGTTCCTCACATTTCTGTGGCAGAAAGTTCTGCAATCTGAGAGGAGCCACAAATTTCCTACCACCCAGCATTCCCCCAAGTCTCCCGATAAAAATGATACCTCACTTGTGTGGGTAGGCCTAGCGCCCGTGACAGGAAACGCCCCAAAGCGCAACGTGGACACATCCAAAATTTTGGAAGAAAACAGAGGTGTTTTTTGCGAAGTGCCTACCTGTAGATTTTGGCCTCTAGCTTAGCCGGCACCTAGGGAAACCTACAAAACCTGTGCATTTCTGAAAACTAGAGACCTAGGGGAATCCAAGGAGGGGTGACTTTCGGGGCTCGGACCAGGTTCTGTTACCCAGAATCCTTTGCAAACCTCAAAATTTGGCTAAAAAAACACATGTTCCTCACATTTCTGTGGCAGAAAGTTCTGGAATCTGAGAGGAGCCACAAATTTCCTTCCGCCCAGCGTTCCCCCAAGTCTCCCGATAAAAATGATACCTCACTTGTGTGGGTAGGCCTAGCGCCCGCGACAGGAAACGCCCCAAAGCGCAACGTGGACACATCCAAAATTTTGGAAGAAAACAGAGGTGTTTTTTGCGAAGTGCCTACCTGTAGATTTTGGCCTCTAGCTCAGCCGGCACATAGGGAAACCTACAAAACCTGTGCATTTCTGAAAACTAGACACCTAGGGGAATCCAAGGAGGGGTGACTTGCGGGGCTCGGACCAGGTTCTGTTACCCAGAATCCTTTGCAAACCTCAAAATTTGGCTAAAAAAACACATGTTCCTCACATTTCTGTGGCAGAAAGTTCTGCAATCTGAGAGGAGCCACAAATTTCCTACCAACCAGCGTTCCCCCAGGTCTCCCGATAAAAATGATACCTCACTTGTGTGGGTAGGCCTAGCGCCCGCGACAGGAAACGCCCCAAAGCGCAACGTGGACACATCCAAAATTTTGGAAGAAAACAGAGGTGTTTTTTGCGAAGTGCCTACCTGTAGATTTTGGCCTCTAGCTCAGCCGGCACCTAGGGAAACCTACAAAACCTGTGCATTTCTGAAAACTAGAGACCTAGGGGAATCCATGGAGGGGTGACTTGCGGGGCTCGGACCAGGTTCTGTTACCCAGAATCCTTTGCAAACCTCAAAATTTGGCTAAAAAAACACATGTTCCTCACATTTCTGTGGCAGAAAGTTCTGGAATCTGAGAGGAGCCACAAATTTCCTTCCACCCAGCGTTCCCCCAAGTCTCCCGATAAAAATGATACCTCACTTGTGTGGGTAGGCCTAGCGCCCGCGACAGGAAACGCCCCAAAGCGCAACGTGGACACATCCAAAATTTTGGAAGAAAACAGAGGTGTTTTTTGCGAAGTGCCTACCTGTAGATTTTGGCCTCTAGCTCAGCCGGCACCTAGGGAAACCTACAAAACCTGTGCATTTCTGAAAACTAGACACCTAGGGGAATCCAAGGAGGGGTGACTTGCGGGGCTCGGACCAGGTTCTGTTACCCAGAATCCTTTGCAAACCTCAAAATTTGCCTAAAAAAACACATGTTCCTCACATTTCTGTGGCAGAAAGTTCTGCAATCTGAGAGGAGCCACAAATTTCCTACCACCCAGCGTTCCCCCAAGTCTCCCGATAAAAATGATACCTCACTTGTGTGGGTAGGCCTAGCGCCCGCGACAGGAAACGCCCCAAAGCGCAACGTGGACACATCCAAAATTTTGGAAGAAAACAGAGGTGTTTTTTGCAAAGTGCCTACCTGTAGATTTTGGCCTCTAGCTCAGCCGGCACCTAGGGAAACCTACAAAACCTGTGCATTTCTGAAAACTAGACACCTAGGGGAATCCAAGGAGGGGTGACTTGCGGGGCTCGGACCAGGTTCTGTTACCCAGAATCCTTTGCAAACCTCAAAATTTGGCTAAAAAAACACATGTTCCTCACATTTCTGTGGCAGAAAGTTCTGCAATCTGAGAGGAGCCACAAATTTCCTACCACCCAGCGTTCCCCCAAGTCTCCCGATAAAAATGATACCTCACTTGTGTGGGTAGGCCTAGCGCCCGCGACAGGAAACGCCCCAAAGCGCAACGTGGACACATCCAAAATTTTGGAAGAAAACAGAGGTGTTTTTTGCGAAGTGCCTACCTGTAGATTTTGGCCTCTAGCTTAGCCGGCACCTAGGGAAACCTACAAAACCTGTGCATTTCTGAAAACTAGAGACCTAGGGGAATCCAAGGAGGGGTGACTTGCGGGGCTCGGACCAGGTTGTGTTACCCAGAATCCTTTGCAAACCTCAAAATTTGGCTAAAAAAACACATGTTCCTCACATTTCTGTGGCAGAAAGTTCTGGAATCTGAGAGGAGCCACAAATTTCCTTCCGCCCAGCGTTCCCCCAAGTCTCCCGATAAAAATGATACCTCACTTGTGTGGGTAGGCCTAGCGCCCGCGACAGGAAACGCCCCAAAGCGCAACGTGGACACATCCAAAATTTTGGAAGAAAACAGAGGTGTTTTTTGCGAAGTGCCTACCTGTAGATTTTGGCCTCTAGCTCAGCCGGCACCTAGGGAAACCTACAAAACCTGTGCATTTCTGAAAACTAGACACCTAGGGGAATCCAAGGAGGGGTGACTTGCGGGGCTCGGACCAGGTTCTGTTACCCAGAATCCTTTGCAAACCTCAAAATTTGGCTAAAAAAACACATGTTCCTCACATTTCTGTGGCAGAAAGTTCTGCAATCTGAGAGGAGCCACAAATTTCCTACCACCCAGCGTTCCCCCAAGTCTCCCGATAAAAATGATACCTCACTTGTGTGGGTAGGCCTAGCGCCCGCAACAGGAAACGCCCCAAAGCGCAACGTGGACACATCCAAAATTTTGGAAGAAAACAGAGGTGTTTTTTGCGAAGTGCCTACCTGTAGATTTTGGCCTCTAGCTCAGCCGGCACCTAGGGAAACCTACAAAACCTGTGCATTTCTGAAAACTAGACACCTAGGGGAATCCAAGGAGGGGTGACTTGCGGGGCTCGGACCAGGTTCTGTTACCCAGAATCCTTTGCAAACCTCAAAATTTGGCTAAAAAAACACATGTTCCTCACATTTCTGTGGCAGAAAGTTCTGCAATCTGAGAGGAGCCACAAATTTCCTACCACCCAGCGTTCCCCCAAGTCTCCCGATAAAAATGATATCTCACTTGTGTGGGTAGGCCTAGCGCCCGCGACAGGAAACGCCCCAAAGCGCAACGTGGACACATCCAAAATTTTGGAAGAAAACAGAGGTGTTTTTTGCGAAGTGCCTACCTGTAGATTTTGGCCTCTAGCTCAGCCGGCACCTAGGGAAACATACCAAACCTGTACATTTCTGAAAACTAGAGACCTAGGGGAGTCCAAGGAGGGGTGACTTGCGGGGCTCGGACCAGGTTGTGTTACCCAGAATCCTTTGCAAACCTCAAAATTTGGCTAAAAAAACACATGTTCCTCACATTTCTGTGGCAGAAAGTTCTGGAATCTGAGAGGAGCCACAAATTTCCTTCCACCCAGCGTTCCCCCAAGTCTCCCGATAAAAATGATACCTCACTTGTGTGGGTAGGCCTAGCGCCCGCGACAGGAAACGCCCCAAAGCGCAACGTGGACACATCCAAAATTTTGGAAGAAAACAGAGGTGTTTTTTGCGAAGTGCCTACCTGTAGATTTTGGCCTCTAGCTCAGCCGGCACCTAGGGAAACCTACAAAACCTGTGCATTTCTGAAAACTAGACACCTAGGGGAATCCAAGGAGGCGTGACTTGCGGGGCTCGGACCAGGTTCTGTTACCCAGAATCCTTTGCAAACCTCAAAATTTGGCTAAAAAAACACATGTTCCTCACATTTCTGTGGCAGAAAGTTCTGCAATCTGAGAGGAGCCACAAATTTCCTACCACCCAGCATTCCCCCAAGTCTCCCGATACAAATGATACCTCACTTGTGTGGGTAGGCCTAGCGCCCGCGACAGGAAACGCCCCAAAGCGCAACGTGGACACATCCAAAATTTTGGAAGAAAACAGAGGTGTTTTTTGCGAAGTGCCTACCTGTAGATTTTGGCCTCTAGCTCAGCCGGCACCTAGGGAAACCTACCAAACCTGTGCATTTCTGAAAACTAGAGACCTAGGGGAATCCAAGGAGGGGTGACTTGCGGGGCTCGGACCAGGTTGTGTTACCCAGAATCCTTTGCAAACCTCAAAATTTGGCTAAAAAAACACATGTTCCTCACATTTCTGTGGCAGAAAGTTCTGGAATCTGAGAGGAGCCACAAATTTCCTTCCGCCCAGCGTTCCCCCAAGTCTCCCGATAAAATTGATACCTCACTTGTGTGGGTAGGCCTAGCGCCCGCGACAGGAAACGCCCCAAAGCGCAACGTGGACACATCCAAAATTTTGGAAGAAAACAGAGGTGTTTTTTGCGAAGTGCCTACCTGTAGATTTTGGCCTCTAGCTCAGCCGGCACCTAGGGAAACATACCAAACCTGTACATTTCTGAAAACTAGAGACCTAGGGGAGTCCAAGGAGGGGTGACTTGCGGGGCTCGGACCAGGTTCTGTTACCCAGAATCCTTTGCAAACCTCAAAATTTGGCTAAAAAAACACATGTTCCTCACATTTCTGTGGCAGAAAGTTCTGGAATCTGAGAGGAGCCAAAAATTTCCTTCCACCCAGCGTTACTCCAAGTCTCCCGATAAAAATGATACCTCACTTGTGTGGGTAGGCCTAGCGCCCGCGACAGGAAACGCCCCAAAACGCAACGTGGACACATCCAAAATTTTGGAAGAAAACAGAGGTGTTTTTTGCGAAGTGCCTACCTGTTGATTTTGGCCTCTAGCTCAGCCGGCACCTAGGGAAACCTACAAAACCTGTGCATTTATGAAAACTAGAGACCTAGGGGAATCCAAGGAGGGGTGACTTGCGGGGCTCGGACCAGGTTCTGTTACCCAGAATCCTTTGCAAACCTCAAAATTTGGCTAAAAAAACACATGTTCCTCACATTTCTGTGGCAGAAAGTTCTGGAATCTGAGAGGAGCCACAAATTTCCTTCCACCCAGCGTTCCCCCAAGTCTCCCGATAAAAATGATACCTCACTTGTGTGGGTAGGCCTAGCGCCCGCGACAGGAAACGCCCCAAAGCGCAACGTGGACACATCCAAAATTTTGGAAGAAAACAGAGGTGTTTTTTGCGAAGTGCCTACCTGTAGATTTTGGCATCTAGCTCAGCCGGCACCTAGGGAAACCTACAAAACCTGTGCATTTCTGAAAACTAGACACCTAGGGGAATCCAAGGAGGGGTGACTTGCGGGGCTCGGACCAGGTTCTGTTACCCAGAATCCTTTGCAAACCTCAAAATTTGGCTAAAAAAACACATGTTCCTCACATTTCTGTGGCAGAAAGTTCTGCAATCTGAGAGGAGCCACAAATTTCCTACCACCCAGCATTCCCCCAAGTCTCCCGATAAAAATGATACCTCACTTGTGTGGGTAGGCCTAGCGCCCGCAACAGGAAACGCCCCAAAGCGCAACGTGGACACATCCAAAATTTTGGAAGAAAACAGAGGTGTTTTTTGCGAAGTGCCTACCTGTAGATTTTGGCCTCTAGCTGAGCCGGCACCTAGGGAAACCTACAAAACCTGTGCATTTCTGAAAACTAGAGACCTAGGGGAATCCAAGGAGGGGTGACTTGCGGGGCTCGGACCAGGTTCTGTTACCCAGAATCCTTTGCAAACCTCAAAATTTGGCTAAAAAAACACATGTTCCTCACATTTCTGTGGCAGAAAGTTCTGGAATCTGAGAGGAGCCACAAATTTCCTTCCACCCAGCGTTCCCCCAAGTCTCCCGATAAAAATGATACCTCACTTGTGTGGGTAGGCCTAGCGCCCGCGACAGGAAACGCCCCAAAGCGCAACGTGGACACATCCAAAATTTTGGAAGAAAACAGAGGTGTTTTTTGCGAAGTGCCTACCTGTAGATTTTGGCCTCTAGCTCAGCCGGCACCTAGGGAAACCTACAAAACCTGTGCATTTATGAAAACTAGAGACCTAGGGGAATCCAATGAGGGGTGACTTGCGGGGCTCGGACCAGGTTCTGTTACCCAGAATCCTTTGCAAACCTCAAAATTTGGCTAAAAAAACACATGTTCCTCACATTTCTGTAGCAGAAAGTTCTGCAATCTGAGAGGAGCCACAAATTTCCTACCACCCAGCATTCCCCCAAGTCTCCCGATAAAAATGATACCTCACTTGTGTGGGTAGGCCTAGCGCCCGCGACAGGAAACGCCCCAAAGCGCAACGTGGACACATCCAAAATTTTGGAAGAAAACAGAGGTGTTTTTTGCGAAGTGCCTACCTGTAGATTTTGGCCTCTAGCTTAGCCGGCACCTAGGGAAACCTACAAAACCTGTGCATTTCTGAAAACTAGAGACCTAGGGGAATCCAAGGAGGGGTGACTTGCGGGGCTCGGACCAGGTTGTGTTACCCAGAATCCTTTGCAAACCTCAAAATTTGGCTAAAAAAACACATGTTCCTCACATTTCTGTGGCAGAAAGTTTTGGAATCTGAGAAGAGCCACAAATTTCCTTCCGCCCAGCGTTCCCCCAAGTCTCCCGATAAAAATGATACCTCACTTGTGTGGGTAGGCCTAGCGCCCGCGGCAGGAAACGCCCCAAAGCGCAACGTGGACACATCCAAAATTTTGGAAGAAAACAGAGGTGTTTTTTGCGAAGTGCCTACCTGTAGATTTTGGCCTCTAGCTCAGCCGGCACCTAGGGAAACCTACAAAACCTGTGCATTTCTGAAAACTAGACACCTAGGGGAATCCAAGGAGGGGTGACTTGCGGGGCTCGGACCAGGTTCTGTTACCCAGAATCCTTTGCAAACCTCAAAATTTGGCTAAAAAAACACATGTTCCTCACATTTCTGTGGCAGAAAGTTCTGCAATCTGAGAGGAGCCACAAATTTCCTTCCACCCAGCGTTCCCCCAAGTCTCCCGATAAAAATGATACCTCACTTGTGTGGGTAGGCCTAGCGCCCGCGACAGGAAACGCCCCAAAGCGCAACGTGGACACATCCAAAATTTTGGAAGAAAACAGAGGTGTTTTTTGCGAAGTGCCTACCTGTAGATTTTGGCCTCTAGCTCAGCCGGCACCTAGGGAAACCTACAAAACCTGTGCATTTCTGAAAACTAGACACCTAGGGGAATCCAAGGAGGGGTGACTTGCGGGGCTCGGACCAGGTTCTGTTACCCAGAATCCTTTGCAAACCTCAAAATTTGGCTAAAAAAACACATGTTCCTCACATTTCTGTGGCAGAAAGTTCTGCAATCTGAGAGGAGCCACAAATTTCCTACCACCCAGCGTTTCCCCAAGTCTCCCGATAAAAATGATACCTCACTTGTGTGGGTAGGCCTAGCGCCCGCGACAGGAAACGCCCCAAAGCGCAACGTGGACACATCCAAAATTTTGGAAGAAAACAGAGGTGTTTTTTGCGAAGTGCCTACCTGTAGATTTTGGCCTCTAGCTGAGCCGGCACCTAGGGAAACCTACAAAACCTGTGCATTTCTGAAAACTAGAGACCTAGGGGAATCCAAGGAGGGGTGACTTGCGGGGCTCGGACCAGGTTCTGTTACCCAGAATCCTTTGCAAACCTCAAAATTTGGCTAAAAAAACACATGTTCCTCACATTTCTGTGGCAGAAAGTTCTGCAATCTGAGAGGAGCCACAAATTTCCTACCACCCAGCATTCCCCCAAGTCTCCCGATAAAAATGATACCTCACTTGTGTGGGTAGGCCTAGCGCCCGTGACAGGAAACGCCCCAAAGCGCAACGTGGACACATCCAAAATTTTGGAAGAAAACAGAGGTGTTTTTTGCGAAGTGCCTACCTGTAGATTTTGGCCTCTAGCTTAGCCGGCACCTAGGGAAACCTACAAAACCTGTGCATTTCTGAAAACTAGAGACCTAGGGGAATCCAAGGAGGGGTGACTTGCGGGGCTCGGACCAGGTTCTGTTACCCAGAATCCTTTGCAAACCTCAAAATTTGGCTAAAAAAACACATGTTCCTCACATTTCTGTGGCAGAAAGTTCTGGAATCTGAGAGGAGCCACAAATTTCCTTCCACCCAGCGTTCCCCCAAGTCTCCCGATAAAAATGATACCTCACTTGTGTGGGTAGGCCTAGCGCCCGCGACAGGAAACGCCCCAAAGCGCAACGTGGACACATCCAAAATTTTGGAAGAAAACAGAGGTGTTTTTTGCGAAGTGCCTACCTGTAGATTTTGGCCTCTAGCTCAGCCGGCACCTAGGGAAACCTACAAAACCTGTGCATTTCTAAAAACTAGACACCTAGGGGAATCCAAGGAGGGGTGACTTGCGGGGCTCGGACCAGGTTCTGTTACCCAGAATCCTTTGCAAACCTCAAAATTTGGCTAAAAAAACACATGTTCCTCACATTTCTGTGGCAGAAAGTTCTGCAATCTGAGAGGAGCCACAAATTTCCTACCACCCAGCATTCCCCCAAGTCTCCCGATAAAAATGATACCTCACTTGTGTGGGTAGGCCTAGCGCCCGCGACAGGAAACGCCCCAAAGCGCAACGTGGACACATCCAAAATTTTGGAAGAAAACAGAGGTGTTTTTTGCGAAGTGCCTACCTGTAGATTTTGGCCTCTAGCTTAGCCGGCACCTAGGGAAACCTACAAAACCTGTGCATTTCTGAAAACTAGAGACCTAGGGGAATCCAAGGAGGGGTGACTTTCGGGGCTCGGACCAGGTTGTGTTACCCAGAATCCTTTGCAAACCTCAAAATTTGGCTAAAAAAACACATGTTCCTCACATTTCTGTGGCAGAAAGTTCTGGAATCTGAGAGGAGCCACAAATTTCCTTCCGCCCAGCGTTCCCCCAAGTCTCCCGATAAAAATGATACCTCACTTGTGTGGGTAGGCCTAGCGCCCGCGACAGGAAACGCCCCAAAGCGCAACGTGGACACATCCAAAATTTTGGAAGAAAACAGAGGTGTTTTTTGCGAAGTGCCTACCTGTAGATTTTGGCCTCTAGCTCAGCCGGCACATAGGGAAACCTACAAAACCTGTGCATTTCTGAAAACTAGACACCTAGGGGAATCCAAGGAGGGGTGACTTGCGGGGCTCGGACCAGGTTCTGTTACCCAGAATCCTTTGCAAACCTCAAAATTTGGCTAAAAAAACACATGTTCCTCACATTTCTGTGGCAGAAAGTTCTGCAATCTGAGAGGAGCCACAAATTTCCTACCAACCAGCGTTCCCCCAAGTCTCCCGATAAAAATGATACCTCACTTGTGTGGGTAGGCCTAGCGCCCGCGACAGGAAACGCCCCAAAGCGCAACGTGGACACATCCAAAATTTTGGAAGAAAACAGAGGTGTTTTTTGCGAAGTGCCTACCTGTAGATTTTGGCCTCTAGCTCAGCCGGCACCTAGGGAAACCTACAAAACCTGTGCATTTCTGAAAACTAGAGACCTAGGGGAATCCATGGAGGGGTGACTTGCGGGGCTCGGACCAGGTTCTGTTACCCAGAATCCTTTGCAAACCTCAAAATTTGGCTAAAAAAACACATGTTCCTCACATTTCTGTGGCAGAAAGTTCTGGAATCTGAGAGGAGCCACAAATTTCCTTCCACCCAGCGTTCCCCCAAGTCTCCCGATAAAAATGATACCTCACTTGTGTGGGTAGGCCTAGCGCCCGCGACAGGAAACGCCCCAAAGCGCAACGTGGACACATCCAAAATTTTGGAAGAAAACAGAGGTGTTTTTTGCGAAGTGCCTACCTGTAGATTTTGGCCTCTAGCTCAGCCGGCACCTAGGGAAACCTACAAAACCTGTGCATTTCTGAAAACTAGACACCTAGGGGAATCCAAGGAGGGGTGACTTGCGGGGCTCGGACCAGGTTCTGTTACCCAGAATCCTTTGCAAACCTCAAAATTTGCCTAAAAAAACACATGTTCCTCACATTTCTGTGGCAGAAAGTTCTGCAATCTGAGAGGAGCCACAAATTTCCTACCACCCAGCGTTCCCCCAAGTCTCCCGATAAAAATGATACCTCACTTGTGTGGGTAGGCCTAGCGCCCGCGACAGGAAACGCCCCAAAGCGCAACGTGGACACATCCAAAATTTTGGAAGAAAACAGAGGTGTTTTTTGCAAAGTGCCTACCTGTAGATTTTGGCCTCTAGCTCAGCCGGCACCTAGGGAAACCTACAAAACCTGTGCATTTCTGAAAACTAGACACCTAGGGGAATCCAAGGAGGGGTGACTTGCGGGGCTCGGACCAGGTTCTGTTACCCAGAATCCTTTGCAAACCTCAAAATTTGGCTAAAAAAACACATGTTCCTCACATTTCTGTGGCAGAAAGTTCTGCAATCTGAGAGGAGCCACAAATTTCCTACCACCCAGCGTTCCCCCAAGTCTCCCGATAAAAATGATACCTCACTTGTGTGGGTAGGCCTAGCGCCCGCGACAGGAAACGCCCCAAAGCGCAACGTGGACACATCCAAAATTTTGGAAGAAAACAGAGGTGTTTTTTGCGAAGTGCCTACCTGTAGATTTTGGCCTCTAGCTTAGCCGGCACCTAGGGAAACCTACAAAACCTGTGCATTTCTGAAAACTAGAGACCTAGGGGAATCCAAGGAGGGGTGACTTGCGGGGCTCGGACCAGGTTGTGTTACCCAGAATCCTTTGCAAACCTCAAAATTTGGCTAAAAAAACACATGTTCCTCACATTTCTGTGGCAGAAAGTTCTGGAATCTGAGAGGAGCCACAAATTTCCTTCCGCCCAGCGTTCCCCCAAGTCTCCCGATAAAAATGATACCTCACTTGTGTGGGTAGGCCTAGCGCCCGCGACAGGAAACGCCCCAAAGCGCAACGTGGACACATCCAAAATTTTGGAAGAAAACAGAGGTGTTTTTTGCGAAGTGCCTACCTGTAGATTTTGGCATCTAGCTCAGCCGGCACCTAGGGAAACCTACAAAACCTGTGCATTTCTGAAAACTAGACACCTAGGGGAATCCAAGGAGGGGTGACTTGCGGGGCTCGGACCAGGTTCTGTTACCCAGAATCCTTTGCAAACCTCAAAATTTGGCTAAAAAAACACATGTTCCTCACATTTCTGTGGCAGAAAGTTCTGCAATCTGAGAGGAGCCACAAATTTCCTACCACCCAGCGTTCCCCCAAGTCTCCCGATAAAAATGATACCTCACTTGTGTGGGTAGGCCTAGCGCCCGCAACAGGAAACACCCCAAAGCGCAACGTGGACACATCCAAAATTTTGGAAGAAAACAGAGGTGTTTTTTGCGAAGTGCCTACCTGTAGATTTTGGCCTCTAGCTCAGCCGGCACCTAGGGAAACCTACAAAACCTGTGCATTTCTGAAAACTAGACACCTAGGGGAATCCAAGGAGGGGTGACTTGCGGGGCTCGGACCAGGTTCTGTTACCCAGAATCCTTTGCAAACCTCAAAATTTGGCTAAAAAAACACATGTTCCTCACATTTCTGTGGCAGAAAGTTCTGCAATCTGAGAGGAGCCACAAATTTCCTACCACCCAGCGTTCCCCCAAGTCTCCCGATAAAAATGATATCTCACTTGTGTGGGTAGGCCTAGCGCCCGCGACAGGAAACGCCCCAAAGCGCAACGTGGACACATCCAAAATTTTGGAAGAAAACAGAGGTGTTTTTTGCGAAGTGCCTACCTGTAGATTTTGGCCTCTAGCTCAGCCGGCACCTAGGGAAACATACCAAACCTGTACATTTCTGAAAACTAGAGACCTAGGGGAGTCCAAGGAGGGGTGACTTGCGGGGCTCGGACCAGGTTGTGTTACCCAGAATCCTTTGCAAACCTCAAAATTTGGCTAAAAAAACACATGTTCCTCACATTTCTGTGGCAGAAAGTTCTGGAATCTGAGAGGAGCCACAAATTTCCTTCCACCCAGCGTTCCCCCAAGTCTCCCGATAAAAATGATACCTCACTTGTGTGGGTAGGCCTAGCGCCCGCGACAGGAAACGCCCCAAAGCGCAACGTGGACACATCCAAAATTTTGGAAGAAAACAGAGGTGTTTTTTGCGAAGTGCCTACCTGTAGATTTTGGCCTCTAGCTCAGCCGGCACCTAGGGAAACCTACAAAACCTGTGCATTTCTGAAAACTAGACACCTAGGGGAATCCAAGGAGGCGTGACTTGCGGGGCTCGGACCAGGTTCTGTTACCCAGAATCCTTTGCAAACCTCAAAATTTGGCTAAAAAAACACATGTTCCTCACATTTCTGTGGCAGAAAGTTCTGCAATCTGAGAGGAGCCACAAATTTCCTACCACCCAGCATTCCCCCAAGTCTCCCGATACAAATGATACCTCACTTGTGTGGGTAGGCCTAGCGCCCGCGACAGGAAACGCCCCAAAGCGCAACGTGGACACATCCAAAATTTTGGAAGAAAACAGAGGTGTTTTTTGCGAAGTGCCTACCTGTAGATTTTGGCCTCTAGCTCAGCCGGCACCTAGGGAAACCTACCAAACCTGTGCATTTCTGAAAACTAGAGACCTAGGGGAATCCAAGGAGGGGTGACTTGCGGGGCTCGGACCAGGTTGTGTTACCCAGAATCCTTTGCAAACCTCAAAATTTGGCTAAAAAAACACATGTTCCTCACATTTCTGTGGCAGAAAGTTCTGGAATCTGAGAGGAGCCACAAATTTCCTTCCGCCCAGCGTTCCCCCAAGTCTCCCGATAAAATTGATACCTCACTTGTGTGGGTAGGCCTAGCGCCCGCGACAGGAAACGCCCCAAAGCGCAACGTGGACACATCCAAAATTTTGGAAGAAAACAGAGGTGTTTTTTGCGAAGTGCCTACCTGTAGATTTTGGCCTCTAGCTCAGCCGGCACCTAGGGAAACATACCAAACCTGTACATTTCTGAAAACTAGAGACCTAGGGGAGTCCAAGGAGGGGTGACTTGCGGGGCTCGGACCAGGTTCTGTTACCCAGAATCCTTTGCAAACCTCAAAATTTGGCTAAAAAAACACATGTTCCTCACATTTCTGTGGCAGAAAGTTCTGGAATCTGAGAGGAGCCAAAAATTTCCTTCCACCCAGCGTTACTCCAAGTCTCCCGATAAAAATGATACCTCACTTGTGTGGGTAGGCCTAGCGCCCGCGACAGGAAACGCCCCAAAGCGCAACGTGGACACATCCAAAATTTTGGAAGAAAACAGAGGTGTTTTTTGCGAAGTGCCTACCTGTTGATTTTGGCCTCTAGCTCAGCCGGCACCTAGGGAAACCTACAAAACCTGTGCATTTATGAAAACTAGAGACCTAGGGGAATCCAAGGAGGGGTGACTTGCGGGGCTCGGACCAGGTTCTGTTACCCAGAATCCTTTGCAAACCTCAAAATTTGGCTAAAAAAACACATGTTCCTCACATTTCTGTGGCAGAAAGTTCTGGAATCTGAGAGGAGCCACAAATTTCCTTCCACCCAGCGTTCCCCCAAGTCTCCCGATAAAAATGATACCTCACTTGTGTGGGTAGGCCTAGCGCCCGCGACAGGAAACGCCCCAAAGCGCAACGTGGACACATCCAAAATTTTGGAAGAAAACAGAGGTGTTTTTTGCGAAGTGCCTACCTGTAGATTTTGGCATCTAGCTCAGCCGGCACCTAGGGAAACCTACAAAACCTGTGCATTTCTGAAAACTAGACACCTAGGGGAATCCAAGGAGGGGTGACTTGCGGGGCTCGGACCAGGTTCTGTTACCCAGAATCCTTTGCAAACCTCAAAATTTGGCTAAAAAAACACATGTTCCTCACATTTCTGTGGCAGAAAGTTCTGCAATCTGAGAGGAGCCACAAATTTCCTACCACCCAGCATTCCCCCAAGTCTCCCGATAAAAATGATACCTCACTTGTGTGGGTAGGCCTAGCGCCCGCAACAGGAAACGCCCCAAAGCGCAACGTGGACACATCCAAAATTTTGGAAGAAAACAGAGGTGTTTTTTGCGAAGTGCCTACCTGTAGATTTTGGCCTCTAGCTCAGCCGGCACCTAGGGAAACCTACAAAACCTGTGCATTTCTGAAAACTAGAGACCTAGGGGAATCCAAGGAGGGGTGACTTGCTGGGCTCGGACCAGGTTCTGTTACCCAGAATCCTTTGCAAACCTCAAAATGTGGCTAAAAAAACACATGTTCCTCACATTTCTGTGGCAGAAAGTTCTGGAATCTGAGAGGAGCCACAAATTTCCTTTACACCCAGCGTTCCCCCAAGTCTCCCGATAAAAATTATACCTCACTTGTGTGGGTAGGCCTAGCGCCCGCGACAGGAAACGCCCCAAAGCGCAACGTGGACACATCCAAAATTTTGGAAGAAAACAGAGGTGTTTTTTGCGAAGTGCCTACCTGTAGATTTTGGCCTCTAGCTCAGCCGGCACCTAGGGAAACCTACAAAACCTGTACATTTCTGAAAACTAGACACCTAGGGGAATCCAAGGAGGGGTGACTTGCGGGGCTCGGACCAGGTTCTGTTACCCAGAATCCTTTGCAAACCTCAAAATTTGGCTAAAAAACACATGTTCCTCACATTTCTGTGGCAGAAAGTTCTGCAATCTGAGAGGTGCCACAAATTTCCTACCACCCAGCGTTCCCCCAAGTCTCCCGATAAAAATGATACCTCACTTGTGTGGGTAGGCCTAGCGCCCGCGACAGGAAACGCCCCAAAGCGCAACGTGGACACATCCAAAATTTTGGAAGAAAACAGAGGTGTTTTTTGCGAAGTGCCTACCTGTAGATTTTGGCCTCTAGCTTAGCCGGCACCTAGGGAAACCTACAAAACCTGTGCATTTCTGAAAACTAGAGACCTAGGGGAATCCAAGGAGGGGTGACTTGCGGGGCTCGGACCAGGTTGTGTTACCCAGAATCCTTTGCAAACCTCAAAATTTGGCTAAAAAAACACATGTTCCTCACATTTCTGTGGCAGAAAGTTCTGGAATCTGAGAAGAGCCACAAATTTCCTTCCGCCCAGCGTTCCCCCAAGTCTCCCGATAAAAATGATACCTCACTTGTGTGGGTAGGCCTAGCGCCCGCAGCAGGAAACGCCCCAAAGCGCAACGTGGACACATCCAAAATTTTGGAAGAAAACAGAGGTGTTTTTTGCGAAGTGCCTACCTGTAGATTTTGGCCTCTAGCTCAGCCGGCACCTAGGGAAACCTACAGAACCTGTGCATTTCTGAAAACTAGACACCTAGGGGAATCCAAGGAGGGGTGACTTGCGGGGCTCGGACCAGGTTCTGTTACCCAGAATCCTTTGCAAACCTCAAAATTTGGCTAAAAAAACACATGTTCCTCACATTTCTGTGGCAGAAAGTTCTGCAATCTGAGAGGAGCCACAAATTTCCTTCCACCCAGCGTTCCCCCAAGTCTCCCGATAAAAATGATACCTCACTTGTGTGGGTAGGCCTAGCGCCCGCGGCAGGAAACGCCCCAAAGCGCAACGTGGACACATCCAAAATTTTGGAAGAAAACAGAGGTGTTTTTTGCGAAGTGCCTACCTGTAGATTTTGGCCTCTAGCTCAGCCGGCACCTAGGGAAACCTACAAAACCTGTGCATTTCTGAAAACTAGACACCTAGGGGAATCCAAGGAGGGGTGACTTGCGGGGCTCGGACCAGGTTCTGTTACCCAGAATCCTTTGCAAACCTCAAAATTTGGCTAAAAAAACACATGTTCCTCACATTTCTGTGGCAGAAAGTTCTGCAATCTGAGAGGAGCCACAAATTTCCTACCACCCAGCGTTTCCCCAAGTCTCCCGATAAAAATGATACCTCACTTGTGTGGGTAGGCCTAGCGCCCGCGACAGGAAACGCCCCAAAGCGCAACGTGGACACATCCAAAATTTTGGAAGAAAACAGAGGTGTTTTTTGCGAAGTGCCTACCTGTAGATTTTGGCCTCTAGCTGAGCCGGCACCTAGGGAAACCTACAAAACCTGTGCATTTCTGAAAACTAGAGACCTAGGGGAATCCAAGGAGGGGTGACTTGCGGGGCTCGGACCAGGTTCTGTTACCCAGAATCCTTTGCAAACCTCAAAATTTGGCTAAAAAAACACATGTTCCTCACATTTCTGTGGCAGAAAGTTCTGGAATCTGAGAGGAGCCACAAATTTCCTTCCACCCAGCGTTCCCCCAAGTCTCCCGATAAAAATGATACCTCACTTGTGTGGGTAGGCCTAGCGCCCGCGACAGGAAACGCCCCAAAGCGCAACGTGGACACATCCAAAATTTTGGAAGAAAACAGAGGTGTTTTTTGCGAAGTGCCTACCTGTAGATTTTGGCCTCTAGCTCAGCCGGCACCTAGGGAAACCTACAAAACCTGTGCATTTCTAAAAACTAGACACCTAGGGGAATCCAAGGAGGGGTGACTTGCTGGGCTCGGACCAGGTTCTGTTACCCAGAATCCTTTGCAAACCTCAAAATTTGGCTAAAAAAACACATGTTCCTCACATTTCTGTGGCAGAAAGTTCTGCAATCTGAGAGGAGCCACAAATTTCCTACCACCCAGCATTCCCCCAAGTCTCCCGATAAAAATGATACCTCACTTGTGTGGGTAGGCCTAGCGCCCGCGACAGGAAACGCCCCAAAGCGCAACGTGGACACATCCAAAATTTTGGAAGAAAACAGAGGTGTTTTTTGCGAAGTGCCTACCTGTAGATTTTGGCCTCTAGCTTAGCCGGCACCTAGGGAAACCTACAAAACCTGTGCATTTCTGAAAACTAGAGACCTAGGGGAATCCAAGGAGGGGTGACTTGCGGGGCTCGGACCAGGTTCTGTTACCCAGAATCCTTTGCAAACCTCAAAATTTGGCTAAAAAAACACATGTTCCTCACATTTCTGTGGCAGAAAGTTCTGGAATCTGAGAGGAGCCACAAATTTCCTTCCACCCAGCGTTCCCCCAAGTCTCCCGATAAAAATGATACCTCACTTGTGTGGGTAGGCCTAGCGCCCGCGACAGGAAACGCCCCAAAGCGCAACGTGGACACATCCAAAATTTTGGAAGAAAACAGAGGTGTTTTTTGCGAAGTGCCTACCTGTAGATTTTGGCCTCTAGCTCAGCCGGCACCTAGGGAAACCTACAAAACCTGTGCATTTCTAAAAACTAGACACCTAGGGGAATCCAAGGAGGGGTGACTTGCGGGGCTCGGACCAGGTTCTGTTACCCAGAATCCTTTGCAAACCTCAAAATTTGGCTAAAAAAACACATGTTCCTCACATTTCTGTGGCAGAAAGTTCTGCAATCTGAGAGGAGCCACAAATTTCCTACCACCCAGCATTCCCCCAAGTCTCCCGATAAAAATGATACCTCACTTGTGTGGGTAGGCCTAGCGCCCGCGACAGGAAACGCCCCAAAGCGCAACGTGGACACATCCAAAATTTTGGAAGAAAACAGAGGTGTTTTTTGCGAAGTGCCTACCTGTAGATTTTGGCCTCTAGCTTAGCCGGCACCTAGGGAAACCTACAAAACCTGTGCATTTCTGAAAACTAGAGACCTAGGGGAATCCAAGGAGGGGTGACTTTCGGGGCTCGGACCAGGTTGTGTTACCCAGAATCCTTTGCAAACCTCAAAATTTGGCTAAAAAAACACATGTTCCTCACATTTCTGTGGCAGAAAGTTCTGGAATCTGAGAGGAGCCACAAATTTCCTTCCGCCCAGCGTTCCCCCAAGTCTCCCGATAAAAATGATACCTCACTTGTGTGGGTAGGCCTAGCGCCCGTGACAGGAAACGCCCCAAAGCGCAACGTGGACACATCCAAAATTTTGGAAGAAAACAGAGGTGTTTTTTGCGAAGTGCCTACCTGTAGATTTTGGCCTCTAGCTCAGCCGGCACATAGGGAAACCTACAAAACCTGTGCATTTCTGAAAACTAGACACCTAGGGGAATCCAAGGAGGGGTGACTTGCGGGGCTCGGACCAGGTTCTGTTACCCAGAATCCTTTGCAAACCTCAAAATTTGGCTAAAAAAACACATGTTCCTCACATTTCTGTGGCAGAAAGTTCTGCAATCTGAGAGGAGCCACAAATTTCCTACCAACCAGCGTTCCCCCAAGTCTCCCGATAAAAATGATACCTCACTTGTGTGGGTAGGCCTAGCGCCCGCGACAGGAAACGCCCCAAAGCGCAACGTGGACACATCAAAAATTTTGGAAGAAAACAGAGGTGTTTTTTGCGAAGTGCCTACCTGTAGATTTTGGCCTCTAGCTCAGCCGGCACCTAGGGAAACCTACAAAACCTGTGCATTTCTGAAAACTAGAGACCTAGGGGAATCCATGGAGGGGTGACTTGCGGGGCTCGGACCAGGTTCTGTTACCCAGAATCCTTTGCAAACCTCAAAATTTGGCTAAAAAAACACATGTTCCTCACATTTCTGTGGCAGAAAGTTCTGGAATCTGAGAGGAGCCACAAATTTCCTTCCACCCAGCGTTCCCCCAAGTCTCCCGATAAAAATGATACCTCACTTGTGTGGGTAGGCCTAGCGCCCGCGACAGGAAACGCCCCAAAGCGCAACGTGGACACATCCAAAATTTTGGAAGAAAACAGAGGTGTTTTTTGCGAAGTGCCTACCTGTAGATTTTGGCCTCTAGCTCAGCCGGCACCTAGGGAAACCTACAAAACCTGTGCATTTCTGAAAACTAGACACCTAGGGGAATCCAAGGAGGGGTGACTTGCGGGGCTCGGACCAGGTTCTGTTACCCAGAATCCTTTGCAAACCTCAAAATTTGCCTAAAAAAACACATGTTCCTCACATTTCTGTGGCAGAAAGTTCTGCAATCTGAGAGGAGCCACAAATTTCCTACCACCCAGCGTTCCCCCAAGTCTCCCGATAAAAATGATACCTCACTTGTGTGGGTAGGCCTAGCGCCCGCGACAGGAAACGCCCCAAAGCGCAACGTGGACACATCCAAAATTTTGGAAGAAAACAGAGGTGTTTTTTGCAAAGTGCCTACCTGTAGATTTTGGCCTCTAGCTCAGCCGGCACCTAGGGAAACCTACAAAACCTGTGCATTTCTGAAAACTAGACACCTAGGGGAATCCAAGGAGGGGTGACTTGCGGGGCTCGGACCAGGTTCTGTTACCCAGAATCCTTTGCAAACCTCAAAATTTGGCTAAAAAAACACATGTTCCTCACATTTCTGTGGCAGAAAGTTCTGCAATCTGAGAGGAGCCACAAATTTCCTACCACCCAGCGTTCCCCCAAGTCTCCCGATAAAAATGATACCTCACTTGTGTGGGTAGGCCTAGCGCCCGCGACAGGAAACGCCCCAAAGCGCAACGTGGACACATCCAAAATTTTGGAAGAAAACAGAGGTGTTTTTTGCGAAGTGCCTACCTGTAGATTTTGGCCTCTAGCTTAGCCGGCACCTAGGGAAACCTACAAAACCTGTGCATTTCTGAAAACTAGAGACCTAGGGGAATCCAAGGAGGGGTGACTTGCGGGGCTCGGACCAGGTTGTGTTACCCAGAATCCTTTGCAAACCTCAAAATTTGGCTAAAAAAACACATGTTCCTCACATTTCTGTGGCAGAAAGTTCTGGAATCTGAGAGGAGCCACAAATTTCCTTCCGCCCAGCGTTCCCCCAAGTCTCCCGATAAAAATGATACCTCACTTGTGTGGGTAGGCCTAGCGCCCGCGACAGGAAACGCCCCAAAGCGCAACGTGGACACATCCAAAATTTTGGAAGAAAACAGAGGTGTTTTTTGCGAAGTGCCTACCTGTAGATTTTGGCCTCTAGCTCAGCCGGCACCTAGGGAAACCTACAAAACCTGTGCATTTCTGAAAACTAGACACCTAGGGGAATCCAAGGAGGGGTGACTTGCGGGGCTCGGACCAGGTTCTGTTACCCAGAATCCTTTGCAAACCTCAAAATTTGGCTAAAAAAACACATGTTCCTCACATTTCTGTGGCAGAAAGTTCTGCAATCTGAGAGGAGCCACAAATTTCCTACCACCCAGCGTTCCCCCAAGTCTCCCGATAAAAATGATACCTCACTTGTGTGGGTAGGCCTAGCGCCCGCAACAGGAAACGCCCCAAAGCGCAACGTGGACACATCCAAAATTTTGGAAGAAAACAGAGGTGTTTTTTGCGAAGTGCCTACCTGTAGATTTTGGCCTCTAGCTCAGCCGGCACCTAGGGAAACCTACAAAACCTGTGCATTTCTGAAAACTAGACACCTAGGGGAATCCAAGGAGGGGTGACTTGCGGGGCTCGGACCAGGTTCTGTTACCCAGAATCCTTTGCAAACCTCAAAATTTGGCTAAAAAAACACATGTTCCTCACATTTCTGTGGCAGAAAGTTCTGCAATCTGAGAGGAGCCACAAATTTCCTACCACCCAGCGTTCCCCCAAGTCTCCCGATAAAAATGATATCTCACTTGTGTGGGTAGGCCTAGCGCCCGCGACAGGAAACGCCCCAAAGCGCAACGTGGACACATCCAAAATTTTGGAAGAAAACAGAGGTGTTTTTTGCGAAGTGCCTACCTGTAGATTTTGGCCTCTAGCTCAGCCGGCACCTAGGGAAACATACCAAACCTGTACATTTCTGAAAACTAGAGACCTAGGGGAGTCCAAGGAGGGGTGACTTGCGGGGCTCGGACCAGGTTGTGTTACCCAGAATCCTTTGCAAACCTCAAAATTTGGCTAAAAAAACACATGTTCCTCACATTTCTGTGGCAGAAAGTTCTGGAATCTGAGAGGAGCCACAAATTTCCTTCCACCCAGCGTTCCCCCAAGTCTCCCGATAAAAATGATACCTCACTTGTGTGGGTAGGCCTAGCGCCCGCGACAGGAAACGCCCCAAAGCGCAACGTGGACACATCCAAAATTTTGGAAGAAAACAGAGGTGTTTTTTGCGAAGTGCCTACCTGTAGATTTTGGCCTCTAGCTCAGCCGGCACCTAGGGAAACCTACAAAACCTGTGCATTTCTGAAAACTAGACACCTAGGGGAATCCAAGGAGGCGTGACTTGCGGGGCTCGGACCAGGTTCTGTTACCCAGAATCCTTTGCAAACCTCAAAATTTGGCTAAAAAAACACATGTTCCTCACATTTCTGTGGCAGAAAGTTCTGCAATCTGAGAGGAGCCACAAATTTCCTACCACCCAGCATTCCCCCAAGTCTCCCGATACAAATGATACCTCACTTGTGTGGGTAGGCCTAGCGCCCGCGACAGGAAACGCCCCAAAGCGCAACGTGGACACATCCAAAATTTTGGAAGAAAACAGAGGTGTTTTTTGCGAAGTGCCTACCTGTAGATTTTGGCCTCTAGCTCAGCCGGCACCTAGGGAAACCTACAAAACCTGTGCATTTATGAAAACTAGAGACCTAGGGGAATCCAAGGAGGGGTGACTTGCGGGGCTCGGACCAGGTTCTGTTACCCAGAATCCTTTGCAAACCTCAAAATTTGGCTAAAAAAACACATGTTCCTCACATTTCTGTGGCAGAAAGTTCTGGAATCTGAGAGGAGCCACAAATTTCCTTCCACCCAGCGTTCCCCCAAGTCTCCCGATAAAAATGATACCTCACTTGTGTGGGTAGGCCTAGCGCCCGCGACAGGAAACGCCCCAAAGCGCAACGTGGACACATCCAAAATTTTGGAAGAAAACAGAGGTGTTTTTTGCGAAGTGCCTACCTGTAGATTTTGGCATCTAGCTCAGCCGGCACCTAGGGAAACCTACAAAACCTGTGCATTTCTGAAAACTAGACACCTAGGGGAATCCAAGGAGGGGTGACTTGCGGGGCTCGGACCAGGTTCTGTTACCCAGAATCCTTTGCAAACCTCAAAATTTGGCTAAAAAAACACATGTTCCTCACATTTCTGTGGCAGAAAGTTCTGCAATCTGAGAGGAGCCACAAATTTCCTACCACCCAGCATTCCCCCAAGTCTCCCGATAAAAATGATACCTCACTTGTGTGGGTAGGCCTAGCGCCCGCAACAGGAAACGCCCCAAAGCGCAACGTGGACACATCCAAAATTTTGGAAGAAAACAGAGGTGTTTTTTGCGAAGTGCCTACCTGTAGATTTTGGCCTCTAGCTCAGCCGGCACCTAGGGAAACCTACAAAACCTGTGCATTTCTGAAAACTAGAGACCTAGGGGAATCCAAGGAGGGGTGACTTGCTGGGCTCGGACCAGGTTCTGTTACCCAGAATCCTTTGCAAACCTCAAAATGTGGCTAAAAAAACACATGTTCCTCACATTTCTGTGGCAGAAAGTTCTGGAATCTGAGAGGAGCCACAAATTTCCTTTACACCCAGCGTTCCCCCAAGTCTCCCGATAAAAATTATACCTCACTTGTGTGGGTAGGCCTAGCGCCCGCGACAGGAAACGCCCCAAAGCGCAACGTGGACACATCCAAAATTTTGGAAGAAAACAGAGGTGTTTTTTGCGAAGTGCCTACCTGTAGATTTTGGCCTCTAGCTCAGCCGGCACCTAGGGAAACCTACAAAACCTGTACATTTCTGAAAACTAGACACCTAGGGGAATCCAAGGAGGGGTGACTTGCGGGGCTCGGACCAGGTTCTGTTACCCAGAATCCTTTGCAAACCTCAAAATTTGGCTAAAAAACACATGTTCCTCACATTTCTGTGGCAGAAAGTTCTGCAATCTGAGAGGTGCCACAAATTTCCTACCACCCAGCGTTCCCCCAAGTCTCCCGATAAAAATGATACCTCACTTGTGTGGGTTGGGCTAGCGCCCGCGACAGGAAACGCCCCAAAGCGCAACGTGGACACATCCAAAATTTTGGAAGAAAACAGAGGTGTTTTTTGCGAAGTGCCTACCTGTAGATTTTGGCCTCTAGCTCAGCCGGCACCTAGGGAAACCTACAAAACCTGTGCATTTCTGAAAACTAGACACCTAGGGGAATCCAAGGAGGGGTGACTTGCGGGGCTCGGACCAGGTTCTGTTACCCAGAATCCTTTGCAAACCTCAAAATTTGGCTAAAAAAACACATGTTCCTCACATTTCTGTGGCAGAAAGTTCTGGAATCTGAGAGGAGCCACAAATTTCCTTCCACCCAGCGTTCCCCCAAGTCTCCCGATAAAAATGATACCTCACTTGTGTGGGTAGGCCTAGCGCCCGCGACAGGAAACGCCCCAAAGCGCAACGTGGACACATCCAAAATTTTGGAAGAAAACAGAGGTGTTTTTTGCGAAGTGCCTACCTGTAGATTTTGGCCTCTAGCTCAGCCGGCACCTAGGGAAACCTACAAAACCTGTGCATTTCTGAAAACTAGACACCTAGGGGAAACCAAGGAGGGGTGACTTGCGGGGCTCGGACCAGGTTCTGTTACCCAGAATCCTTTGCAAACCTCAAAATTTGGCTAAAAAAACACATGTTCCTCACATTTCTGTGGCAGAAAGTTCTGCAATCTGAGAGGAGCCACAAATTTCCTACCACCCAGCATTCCCCCAAGTCTCCCGATAAAAATGATACCTCACTTGTGTGGGTAGGCCTAGCGCCCGCAACAGGAAACGCCCCAAAGCGCAACGTGGACACATCCAAAATTTTGGAAGAAAACAGAGGTGTTTTTTGCGAAGTGCCTACCTGTAGATTTTGGCCTCTAGCTCAGCCGGCACCTAGGGAAACCTACAAAACCTGTGCATTTCTGAAAACTAGAGACCTAGGGGAATCCAAGGAGGGGTGACTTGCTGGGCTCGGACCAGGTTCTGTTACCCAGAATCCTTTGCAAACCTCAAAATTTGGCTAAAAAAACACATGTTCCTCACATTTCTGTGGCAGAAAGTTCTGGAATCTGAGAGGAGCCACAAATTTCCTTCCACCCAGCGTTCCCCCAAGTCTCCCGATAAAAATGATACCTCACTTGTGTGGGTAGGCCTAGCGCCCGCGACAGGAAACGCCCCAAAGCGCAACGTGGACACATCCAAAATTTTGGAAGAAAACAGAGGTGTTTTTTGCGAAGTGCCTACCTGTAGATTTTGGCCTCTAGCTCAGCCGGCACCTAGGGAAACCTACAAAACCTGTACATTTCTGAAAACTAGACACCTAGGGGAATCCAAGGAGGGGTGACTTGCGGGGCTCGGACCAGGTTCTGTTACCCAGAATCCTTTGCAAACCTCAAAATTTGGCTAAAAAACACATGTTCCTCACATTTCTGTGGCAGAAAGTTCTGCAATCTGAGAGGTGCCACAAATTTCCTACCACCCAGCATTCCCCCAAGTCTCCTGATACAAATGATACCTCACTTGTGTGGGTAGGCCTAGCGCCCGCGACAGGAAACGCCCCAAAGCGAAACGTGGACACATCCAAAATTTTGGAAGAAAACAGAGGTGTTTTTTGCGAAGTGCCTACCTGTAGATTTTGGCCTCTAGCTCAACCGGCACCTAGGGAAACCTACCAAACCTGTGCATTTCTGAAAACTAGAGACCCAGGGGAATCCAAGGAGGGATGACTTGCGGGGCTCGGACCAGGTTGTGTTACCCAGAATCCTTTGCAAACCTCAAAATTTGGCTAAAAAAACACATGTTCCTCACATTTCTGTGGCAGAAAGTTCTGGAATCTGAGAGGAGCCACAAATTTCCTTCTGCCCAGCGTTCCCCCAAGTCTCCCGATAAAATTGATACCTCACTTGTGTGGGTAGGCCTAGCGCCCGCGACAGGAAACGCCCCAAAGCGCAATGTGGACACATCCAAAATTTTGGAAGAAAACAGAGGTGTTTTTTGCGAAGTGCCTACCTGTAGATTTTGGCCTCTAGCTCAGCCGGCACCTAGGGAAACATACCAAACCTGTACATTTCTGAAAACTAGAGACCTAGGGGAGTCCAAGGAGGGGTGACTTGCGGGGCTCGGACCAGGTTGTGTTACCCAGAATCCTTTGCAAACCTCAAAATTTGGCTAAAAAAACACATGTTCCTCATATTTCTGTGGCAGAAAGTTCTGGAATCTGAGAGGAGCCACAAATTTCCTTCCGCCCAGCGTTCCCCCAAGTCTCCCGATAAAATTGATACCTCACTTGTGTGGGTAGGCCTAGCGCCCGCGACAGGAAACGCCCCAAAGCGCAACGTGGACACATCCAAAATTTTGGAAGAAAACAGAGGTGTTTTTTGCGAAGTGCCTACCTGTAGATTTTGGCCTCTAGCTCAGCCGGCACCTAGGGAAACATACCAAACCTGTACATTTCTGAAAACTAGAGACCTAGGGGAGTCCAAGGAGGGGTGACTTGCGGGGCTCGGACCAGGTTGTGTTACCCAGAATCCTTTGCAAACCTCAAAATTTGGCTAAAAAAACACATGTTCCTCATATTTCTGTGGCAGAAAGTTCTGGAATCTGAGAGGAGCCACAAATTTCCTTCCGCCCAGCGTTCCCCCAAGTCTCCCGATAAAATTGATACCTCACTTGTGTGGGTAGGCCTAGCGCCCGCGACAGGAAACGCCCCAAAGCGCAACGTGGACACATCCAAAATTTTGGAAGAAAACAGAGGTGTTTTTTGCGAAGTGCCTACCTGTAGATTTTGGCCTCTAGCTCAGCCGGCACCTAGGGAAACATACCAAACCTGTACATTTCTGAAAACTAGAGACCTAGGGGAGTCCAAGGAGGGGTGACTTGCGGGGCTCGGACCAGGTTCTGTTACCCAGAATCCTTTGCAAACCTCAAAATTTGGCTAAAAAAACACATGTTCCTCACATTTCTGTGGCAGAAAGTTCTGGAATCTGAGAGGAGCCAAAAATTTCCTTCCACCCAGCGTTCCTCCAAGTCTCCCGATAAAAATGATACCTCACTTGTGTGGGTAGGCCTAGCGCCCGCGACAGGAAACGCCCCAAAGCGCAACGTGGACACATCCAAAATTTTGGAAGAAAACAGAGGTGTTTTTTGCGAACTGCCTACCTGTTGATTTTGGCCTCTAGCTCAGCCGGCGCCTAGGGAAACCTACAAAACCTGTGCATTTATGAAAACTAGAGACCTAGGGGAATCCAAGGAGGGGTGACTTGCGGGGCTCGGACCAGGTTCTGTTACCCAGAATCCTTTGCAAACCTCAAAATTTGGCTAAAAAAACACATGTTCCTCACATTTCTGTGGCAGAAAGTTCTGGAATCTGAGAGGAGCCACAAATTTCCTTCCACCCTGCGTTCCCCCAAGTCTCCCGATAAAAATGATACCTCACTTGTGTGGGTAGGCCTAGCGCCCGCGACAGGAAACGCCCCAAAGCGCAACGTGGACACATCCAAAATTTTGGAAGAAAACAGAGGTGTTTTTTGCGAAGTGCCTACCTGTAGATTTTGGCCTCTAGCTCAGCCGGCACCTAGGGAAACCTACAAAACCTGTGCATTTCTGAAAACTAGACACCTAGGGGAATCCAAGGAGGGGTGACTTGCGGGGCTCGGACCAGGTTCTGTTACCCAGAATCCTTTGCAAACCTCAAAATTTGGCTAAAAAAACACATGTTCCTCACATTTCTGTGGCAGAAAGTTCTGCAATCTGAGAGGAGCCACAAATTTCCTACCACCCAGCATTCCCCCAAGTCTCCCGATAAAAATGATACCTCACTTGTGTGGGTAGGCCTAGCGCCCGCAACAGGAAACGCCCCAAAGCGCAACGTGGACACATCCAAAATTTTGGAAGAAAACAGAGGTGTTTTTTGCGAAGTGCCTACCTGTAGATATTGGCCTCTAGCTCAGCCGGCACCTAGGGAAACCTACAAAACCTGTGCATTTCTGAAAACTAGAGACCTAGGGGAATCCAAGGAGGGGTGACTTGCTGGGCTCGGACCAGGTTCTGTTACCCAGAATCCTTTGCAAACCTCAAAATTTGGCTAAAAAAACACATGTTCCTCACATTTCTGTGGCAGAAAGTTCTGGAATCTGAGAGGAGCCACAAATTTCCTTCCACCCAGCGTTCCCCCCAAGTCTCCCGATAAAAATTATACCTCACTTGTGTGGGTAGGCCTAGCGCCCGCGACAGGAAACGCCCCAAAGCGCAACGTGGACACATCCAAAATTTTGGAAGAAAACAGAGGTGTTTTTTGCGAAGTGCCTACCTGTAGATTTTGGCCTCTAGCTCAGCCGGCACCTAGGGAAACCTACAAAACCTGTACATTTCTGAAAACTAGACACCTAGGGGAATCCAAGGAGGGGTGACTTGCGGGGCTCGGACCAGGTTCTGTTACCCAGAATCCTTTGCAAACCTCAAAATTTGGCTAAAAAACACATGTTCCTCACATTTCTGTGGCAGAAAGTTCTGCAATCTGAGAGGTGCCACAAATTTCCTACCACCCAGCGTTCCCCCAAGTCTCCCGATAAAAATGATACCTCACTTGTGTGGGTAGGCCTAGCGCCCGCGACAGGAAACGCCCCAAAGCGCAACGTGGACACATCCAAAATTTTGGAAGAAAACAGAGGTGTTTTTTGCGAAGTGCCTACCTGTAGATTTTGGCCTCTAGCTCAGCCGGCACCTAGGGAAACCTACAAAACCTGTGCATTTCTGAAAACTAGACACCTAGGGGAATCCAAGGAGGGGTGACTTGCGGGGCTCGGACCAGGTTCTGTTACCCAGAATCCTTTGCAAACCTCAAAATTTGGCTGAAAAAACACATGTTCCTCACATTTCTGTGGCAGAAAGTTCTGGAATCTGAGAGGAGCCACAAATTTCCTTCCACCCAGCGTTCCCCCAAGTCTCCCGATAAAAATGATACCTCACTTGTGTGGGTAGGCCTAGCGCCCGCGACAGGAAACGCCCCAAAGCGCAACGTGGACACATCCAAAATTTTGGAAGAAAACAGAGGTGTTTTTTGCGAAGTGCCTACCTGTAGATTTTGGCCTCTAGCTCAGCCGGCACCTAGGGAAACCTACAAAACCTGTGCATTTCTGAAAACTAGACACCTAGGGGAATCCAAGGAGGGGTGACTTGCGGGGCTCGGACCAGGTTCTGTTACCCAGAATCCTTTGCAAACCTCAAAATTTGGCTAAAAAAACACATGTTCCTCACATTTCTGTGGCAGAAAGTTCTGCAATCTGAGAGGAGCCACAAATTTCCTACCACCCAGCATTCCCCCAAGTCTCCCGATAAAAATGATACCTCACTTGTGTGGGTAGGCCTAGCGCCCGCAACAGGGAACGCCCCAAAGCGCAACGTGGACACATCCAAAATTTTGGAAGAAAACAGAGGTGTTTTTTGCGAAGTGCCTACCTGTAGATTTTGGCCTCTAGCTCAGCCGGCACCTAGGGAAACCTACAAAACCTGTGCATTTCTGAAAACTAGAGACCTAGGGGAATCCAAGGAGGGGTGACTTGCTGGGCTCGGACCAGGTTCTGTTACCCAGAATCCTTTGCAAACCTCAAAATTTGGCTAAAAAAACACATGTTCCTCACATTTCTGTGGCAGAAAGTTCTGGAATCTGAGAGGAGCCACAAATTTCCTTCCACCCAGCGTTCCCCCAAGTCTCCCGATAAAAATTATACCTCACTTGTGTGGGTAGGCCTAGCGCCCGCGACAGGAAACGCCCCAAAGCGCAACGTGGACACATCCAAAATTTTGGAAGAAAACAGAGGTGTTTTTTGCGAAGTGCCTACCTGTAGATTTTGGCCTCTAGCTCAGCCGGCACCTAGGGAAACCTACAAAACCTGTACATTTCTGAAAACTAGACACCTAGGGGAATCCAAGGAGGGGTGACTTGCGGGGCTCGGACCAGGTTCTGTTACCCAGAATCCTTTGCAAACCTCAAAATTTGGCTAAAAAACACATGTTCCTCACATTTCTGTGGCAGAAAGTTCTGCAATCTGAGAGGTGCCACAAATTTCCTACCACCCAGCGTTCCCCCAAGTCTCCCGATAAAAATGATACCTCACTTGTGTGGGTAGGCCTAGCGCCCGCGACAGGAAACGCCCCAAAGCGCAACGTGGACACATCCAAAATTTTGGAAGAAAACAGAGGTGTTTTTTGCGAAGTGCCTACCTGTAGATTTTGGCCTCTAGCTCAGCCGGCACCTAGGGAAACCTACAAAACCTGTGCATTTCTGAAAACTAGACACCTAGGGGAATCCAAGGAGGGGTGACTTGCGGGGCTCGGACCAGGTTCTGTTACCCAGAATCCTTTGCAAACCTCAAAATTTGGCTGAAAAAACACATGTTCCTCACATTTCTGTGGCAGAAAGTTCTGGAATCTGAGAGGAGCCACAAATTTCCTTCCACCCAGCGTTCCCCCAAGTCTCCCGATAAAAATGATACCTCACTTGTGTGGGTAGGCCTAGCGCCCGCGACAGGAAACGCCCCAAAGCGCAACGTGGACACATCCAAAATTTTGGAAGAAAACAGAGGTGTTTTTTGCGAAGTGCCTACCTGTAGATTTTGGCCTCTAGCTCAGCCGGCACCTAGGGAAACCTACAAAACCTGTGCATTTCTGAAAACTAGACACCTAGGGGAATCCAAGGAGGGGTGACTTGCGGGGCTCGGACCAGGTTCTGTTACCCAGAATCCTTTGCAAACCTCAAAATTTGGCTAAAAAAACACATGTTCCTCACATTTCTGTGGCAGAAAGTTCTGCAATCTGAGAGGAGCCACAAATTTCCTACCACCCAGCATTCCCCCAAGTCTCCTGATAAAAATGATACCTCACTTGTGTGGGTAGGCCTAGCGCCCGCAACAGGAAACGCCCCAAAGCGCAACGTGGACACATCCAAAATTTTGGAAGAAAACAGAGGTGTTTTTTGCGAAGTGCCTACCTGTAGATTTTGGCCTCTAGCTCAGCCGGCACCTAGGGAAACCTACAAAACCTGTGCATTTCTGAAAACTAGAGACCTAGGGGAATCCAAGGAGGGGTGACTTGCTGGGCTCGGACCAGGTTCTGTTACCCAGAATCCTTTGCAAACCTCAAAATTTGGCTAAAAAAACACATGTTCCTCACATTTCTGTGGCAGAAAGTTCTGAAATCTGAGAGGAGCCACAAATTTCCTTCCACCCAGCGTTCCCCCAAGTCTCCCGATAAAAATTATACCTCACTTGTGTGGGTAGGCCTAGCGCCCGCGACAGGAAACGCCCCAAAGCGCAACGTGGACACATCCAAAATTTTGGAAGAAAACAGAGGTGTTTTTTGCGAAGTGCCTACCTGTAGATTTTGGCCTCTAGCTCAGCCGGCACCTAGGGAAACCTAGAAAACCTGTACATTTCTGAAAACTAGACACCTAGGGGAATCCAAGGAGGGGTGACTTGCGGGGCTCGGACCAGGTTCTGTTACCCAGAATCCTTTGCAAACCTCAAAATTTGGCTAAAAAACACATGTTCCTCACATTTCTGTGGCAGAAAGTTCTGCAATCTGAGAGGTGCCACAAATTTCCTACCACCCAGCGTTCCCCCAAGTCTCCCGATAAAAATGATACCTCACTTGTGTGGGTAGGCCTAGCGCCCGCGACAGGAAACGCCCCAAAGCGCAACGTGGACACATCCAAAATTTTGGAAGAAAACAGAGGTGTTTTTTGCGAAGTGCCTACCTGTAGATTTTGGCCTCTAGCTCAGCCGGCACCTAGGGAAACCTACAAAACCTGTGCATTTCTGAAAACTAGACACCTAGGGGAATCCAAGGAGGGGTGACTTGCGGGGCTCGGACCAGGTTCTGTTACCCAGAATCCTTTGCAAACCTCAAAATTTGGCTAAAAAAACACATGTTCCTCACATTTCTGTGGCAGAAAGTTCTGCAATCTGAGAGGAGCCACAAATTTCCTACCACCCAGCATTCCCCCAAGTCTCCCGATAAAAATGATACCTCACTTGTGTGGGTAGGCCTAGCGCCCGCGACAGGAAACGCCCCAAAGCGCAACGTGGACACATCCAAAATTTTGGAAGAAAACAGAGGTGTTTTTTGCGAAGTGCCTACCTGTAGATTTTGGCCTCTAGCTCAGCCGGCACCTAGGGAAACCTACAAAACCTGTGCATTTCTGAAAACTAGACACCTAGGGGAATCCAAGGAGGGGTGACTTGCGGGGCTCGGACCAGGTTCTGTTACCCAGAATCCTTTGCAAACCTCAAAATTTGGCTAAAAAAACACATGTTCCTCACATTTCTGTGGCAGAAAGTTCTGGAATCTGAGAGGAGCCACAAATTTCCTTCCACCCAGCGTTCCCCCAAGTCTCCCGATAAAAATGATACCTCACTTGTGTGGGTAGGCCTAGCGCCCGCGACAGGAAACGCCCCAAAGCGCAACGTGGACACATCCAAAATTTTGGAAGAAAACAGAGGTGTTTTTTGCGAAGTGCCTACCTGTAGATTTTGGCCTCTAGCTCAGCCGGCACCTAGGGACACCTACAAAACCTGTGCATTTCTGAAAACTAGAGACCTAGGGGAATCCAAGGAGGGGTGACTTGCGGGGCTCGGACCAGGTTCTGTTACCCAGAATCCTTTGCAAACCTCAAAATTTGGCCAAAAAAACACATGTTCCTCACATTTCTGTGGCAGAAAGTTCTGAAATCTGAGAGGAGCCACGAATTTCCTTCCTCCCAGCGTTCCCCCAAATCTCCCGATAAAATTGATACCTCACTTGTGTGGGTAGGCGACAGGAAACGCCCCAAAGCGCAACGTGGACACATCCAAAATTTTGGAAGAAAACAGAGGTGTTTTTTGCGAAGTGCCTACCTGTAGATTTTGGCCTCTAGCTCAGCCGGCACCTAGGGAAACCTACCAAACCTGTGCATTTCTGAAAACTAGAGACCGAGGGGAGTCCAAGGAGGGGTGACTTGCGGGGCTCGGACCAGGTTCTGTTACCCAGAATCCTTTGCAAACCTCAAAATTTGGTTAAAAAAACACATGTTTCTCACATTTCTGTGGCAGAAAGTTCTGGAATCTGAGAGGAGCCACAAATTTCCTTCCACCTAGCGTTCCCCCAAGTCTCCCGATAAAAATGATACCTCACTTGTGTGGGTAGGCCTAGCGCCCGCGACAGGAAACGCCCCAAAGCGCAACGTGGACACATCCAAAATTTTGGAAGAAAACAGAGGTGTTTTTTGCGAAGTGCCTACCTGTAGATTTTGGCCTCTAGCTCAGCCGGCACCTAGGGAAACCTACCAAACCTGTGCATTTCTGAAAACTAGACACTTAGGGGAATCCAAGGAGGGGTGACTTGCGGGGCTCGGACCAGGTTCTGTTACCCAGAATCCTTTGCAAACCTCAAAATTTGGCAAAAAAAACACACATGTTTCTCACATTTCTGTGGCAGAAAGTTCTGGAATCTGAGAGGAGCCACAAATTTCCTTCCACCTAGCGTTCCCCCAAGTCTCCAGATAAAAATTATACCTCACTTGTGTGGGTAGGCCTAGCGCCCGCGACAGGAAACGCCCCAAAGCGCAACGTGGACACATCCAAAATTTTGGAAGAAAACAGAGGTGTTTTTTGCGAAGTGCCTACCTGTAGATTTTGGCCTCTAGCTCAGCCGGCACCCAGGGAAACCTACAAAATCTGTGCATTTCTGAAAACTAGAGACCTAGGGGAATCCACGGAGGGGTGACTTGCGGGGCTCGGACTAGGTTCTGTTACCCAGAATCCTTTGCAAACCTCAAAATCTGGCTAAAAAAACACATGATCCTCACATTTCTGTGGCAGAAAGTTCTGAAATCTGAGAGGAGCCACAAATTTCCTTCCTCCCAGCGTTCCCCCAAGTCTCCCGATAAAATTGATACCTCACTTGTGTGGGTAGGCGACAGGAAATGCCCCAAAGCGCAACGTGGACACATTCAAAATTTTGGAAGAAAACAGAGGTGTTTTTTGCGAAGTGCCTACCTGTAGATTTTGGCCTCTAGCTCAGCCGGCACCTAGGGAAACCTACCAAACCTGTGCATTTCTGAAAACTAGACACCTAGGGGAATCCAATGAGGGGTGACTTGCGGGGCTCGGACCAGGTTCTGTTACCCAGAATCCTTTGCAAACCTCAAAATTTGGCTAAAAAAACACATGTTCCTCACATTTCTGTGGCAGAAAGTTCTGCAATCTGAGAGGAGCCACAAATTTCCTACCACCCAGCGTTCCCCCAAGTCTCCCGATAAAAATGATACCTCACTTGTGTGGGTAGGCCTAGCGCCCGCGACAGGAAACGCCCCAAAGCGCAACGTGGACACATCCAAAATTTTGGAAGAAAACAGAGGTGTTTTTTGCGAAGTGCCTACCTGTAGATTTTGGCCTCTAGCTCAGCCGGCACCTAGGGAAACCTACAAAACCTGTGCATTTCTGAAAACTAGAGACCTAGGGGAATCCAAGGAGGGGTGACTTGCGGGGCTCGGACCAGGTTCTGTTACCCAGAATCCTTTGCAAACCTCAAAATTTGGCTAAAAAAACACATGTTTCTCACATTTCTGTGGCAGAAAGTTCTGGAATCTGAGAGGAGCCACAAATTTCCTTCCACCCAGCGTTCCCCCAAGTCTCCCGATAAAAATGATACCTCACTTGTGTGGGTAGGCCTAGCGCCCGCGACAGGAAACGCCCCAAAGCGCAACGTGGACACATCCAAAATTTTGGAAGAAAACAGAGGTGTTTTTTGCAAAGTGCCTACCTGTAGATTTTGGCCTCTAGCTCAGCCGGCACCTAGGGAAACCTACAAAACCTGTGCATTTCTGAAAACTAGAGACCTAGGGGAATCCAAGGAGGGGTGACTTGCGGGGCTCGGACCAGGTTCTGTTACCCAGAATCCTTTGCAAACCTCAAAATTTGGCTAAAAAAACACATGTTCCTCACATTTCTGTGGCAGAAAGTTCTGGAATCTGAGAGGAGCCACAAATTTCCTTCCCCCCAGCGTTCCCCCAAGTCTCCCGATAAAAATGATACCTCACTTGTGTGGGTAGGCCTAGCGCCCGCGACAGGAAACGCCCCAAAGCGCAACGTGGACACATCCAAAATTTTGGAAGAAAACAGAGGTGTTTTTTGCAAAGTGCCTACCTGTAGATTTTGGCCTCTAGCTCAGCCGGCACCTAGGGAAACCTACAAAACCTGTGCATTTCTGAAAACTAGACACCTAGGGGAATCCAAGGAGGGGTGACTTGCGGGGCTCGGACCAGGTTCTGTTACCCAGAATCCTTTGCAAACCTCAAAATTTGGCTAAAAAAACACATGTTCCTCACATTTCTGTGGCAGAAAGTTCTGCAATCTGAGAGGAGCCACAAATTTCCTACCACCCAGCGTTCCCCCAAGTCTCCCGATAAAAATGATACCTCACTTGTGTGGGTAGGCCTAGCGCCCGCGACAGGAAACGCCCCAAAGCACAACGTGGACACATCCAAAATTTTGGAAGAAAACAGAGGTGTTTTTTGCGAAGTGCCTACCTGTAGATTTTGGCCTCTAGCTCAGCCGGCACCTAGGGAAACCTACAAAACCTGTGCATTTCTGAAAACTAGAGACCTAGGGGAATCCAAGGAGGGGTGACTTGCGGGGCTCGGACCAGGTTCTGTTACCCAGAATCCTTTGCAAACCTCAAAATTTGGCTAAAAAAAACACATGTTCCTCACATTTCTGTGGCAGAAAGTTCTGGAATCTGAGAGGAGCCACAAATTTCCTTCCACCCAGCGTTCCCCCAAGTCTCCCGATAAATATGATACCTCACTTGTGTGGGTAGGCCTAGCGCCCGCGACAGGAAACGCCCCAAAGCGCAACGTGGACACATCCAAAATTTTGGAAGAAAACAGAGGTGTTTTTTGCGAAGTGCCTACCTGTAGATTTTGGCCTCTAGCTCAGCCGGCACCTAGGGAAACCTACAAAACCTGTGCATTTCTGAAAACTAGACACCTAGGGGAATCCAAGGAGGGGTGACTTGCGGGGCTCGGACCAGGTTCTGTTACCCAGAATCCTTTGCAAACCTCAAAATTTGGCTAAAAAAACACATGTTCCTCACATTTCTGTGGCAGAAAGTTCTGCAATCTGAGAGGAGCCACAAATTTCCTACCACCCAGCATTCCCCCAAGTCTCCCGATAAAAATGATACCTCACTTGTGTGGGTAGGCCTAGCGCCCGCGACAGGAAACGCCCCAAAGCGCAACGTGGACACATCCAAAATTTTGGAAGAAAACAGAGGTGTTTTTTGCGAAGTGCCTACCTGTAGATTTTGGCCTCTAGCTCAGCCGGCACCTAGGGAAACCTACCAAACCTGTGCATTTCTGAAAACTAGAGACCTAGGGGAATCCAAGGAGGGGTGACTTGCGGGGCTCGGACCAGGTTGTGTTACCCAGAATCCTTTGCAAACCTCAAAATTTGGCTAAAAAAACACATGTTCCTCAAATTTCTGTGGCAGAAAGTTCTGGAATCTGAGAGGAGCCACAAATTTCCTTTTGCCCAGCGTTCCCCCAAGTCTCCCGATAAAATTGATACCTCACTTGTGTGGGTAGGCCTAGCGCCCGCGACAGGAAACGCCCCAAAGCGCAACGTGGACACATCCAAAATTTTGGAAGAAAACAGAGGTGTTTTTTGCGAAGTGCCTACCTGTAGATTTTGGCCTCTAGCTCAGCCGGCACCTAGGGAAACATACCAAACCTGTACATTTCTAAAAACTAGAGACCTAGGGGAGTCCAAGGAGGGGTGACTTGCGGGGCTCGGACCAGGTTCTGTTACCCAGAATCCTTTGCAAACCTCAAAATTTGGCTAAAAAAACACATGTTCCTCTCATTTCTGTGGCAGAAAGTTCTGGAATCTGAGAGGAGCCAAAAATTTCCTTCCACCCAGCGTTCCCCCAAGTCTCCCGATAAAAATGATACCTCACTTGTGTGGGTAGGCCTAGCGCCCGCGACAGGAAACGCCCCAAAGCGCAACGTGGACACATCCAAAATTTTGGAAGAAAACAGAGGTGTTTTTTGCGAAGTGCCTACCTGTAGATTTTGGCCTCTAGCTCAGCCGGCACCTAGGGAAACCTACAAAACCTGTGCATTTATGAAAACTAGAGACCTAGGGGAATCCAATGAGGGGTGACTTGCGGGGCTCGGACCAGGTTCTGTTACCCAGAATCCTTTGCAAACCTCAAAATTTGGCTAAAAAAACACATGTTCCTCACATTTCTGTGGCAGAAAGTTCTGGAATCTGAGAGGAGCCACAAATTTCCTTCCACCCAGCGTTCCCCCAAGTCTCCCGATAAAAATGATACCTCACTTGTGTGGGTAGGCCTAGCGCCCGCGACAGGAAACGCCCCAAAGCGCAACGTGGACACATCCAAAATTTTGGAAGAAAACAGAGGTGTTTTTTGCGAAGTGCCTACCTGTAGATTTTGGCCTCTAGCTCAGCCGGCACCTAGGGAAACCTACAAAACCTGTGCATTTCTGAAAACTAGACACCTAGGGGAATCCAAGGAGGGGTGACTTGCGGGGCTCGGACCAGGTTCTGTTACCCAGAATCCTTTGCAAACCTCAAAATTTGGCTAAAAAAACACATGTTCCTCACATTTCTGTGGCAGAAAGTTCTGCAATCTGAGAGGAGCCAAAAATTTCCTACCACCCAGCGTTCCCCCAAGTCTCCCGATAAAAATGATACCTCACTTGTGTGGGTAGGCCTAGCGCCCGCGACAGGAAACGCCCCAAAGCGCAACGTGGACACATCCAAAATTTTGGAAGAAAACAGAGGTGTTTTTTGCGAAGTGCCTACCTGTAGATTTTGGCCTCTAGCTCAGCCGGCACCTAGGGAAACCTACAAAACCTGTGCATTTATGAAAACTAGAGACCTAGGGGAATCCAATGAGGGGTGACTTGCGGGGCTCGGACCAGGTTCTGTTACCCAGAATCCTTTGCAAACCTCAAAATTTGGCTAAAAAAACACATGTTCCTCACATTTCTGTGGCAGAAAGTTCTGGAATCTGAGAGGAGCCACAAATTTCCTTCCACCCAGCGTTCCCCCAAGTCTCCCGATAAAAATGATACCTCACTTGTGTGGGTAGGCCTAGCGCCCGCGACAGGAAACGCCCCAAAGCGCAACGTGGACACATCCAAAATTTTGGAAGAAAACAGAGGTGTTTTTTGCGAAGTGCCTACCTGTAGATTTTGGCCTCTAGCTCAGCCGGCACCTAGGGAAACCTACAAAACCTGTGCATTTCTGAAAACTAGACACCTAGGGGAATCCAAGGAGGGGTGACTTGCGGGGCTCGGACCAGGTTCTGTTACCCAGAATCCTTTGCAAACCTCAAAATTTGGCTAAAAAAACACATGTTCCTCACATTTCTGTGGCAGAAAGTTCTGCAATCTGAGAGGAGCCACAAATTTCCTACCACCCAGCGTTCCCCCAAGTCTCCCGATAAAAATGATACCTCACTTGTGTGGGTAGGCCTAGCGCCCGCGACAGGAAACGCCCCAAAGCGCAACGTGGACACATCCAAAATTTTGGAAGAAAACAGAGGTGTTTTTTGCGAAGTGCCTACCTGTAGATTTTGGCCTCTAGCTCAGCCGCCACCTAGGGAAACCTACAAAACCTGTGCATTTCTGAAAACTAGAGACCTAGGGGAATCCAAGGAGGGGTGACTTGCGGGGCTCGGACCAGGTTCTGTTACCCAGAATCCTTTGCAAACCTCAAAATTTGGCTAAAAAAACACGTTCCTCACATTTCTGTGGCAGAAAGTTCTGGAATCTGAGAGGAGCCACAAATTTCCTTCCACCCAGCGTTCCCCCAAGTCTCCCGATAAAAATGATACCTCACTTGTGTGGGTAGGCCTAGCGCCCGCGACAGGAAACGCCCCAAAGCGCAACGTGGACACATCCAAAATTTTGGAAGAAAACAGAGGTGTTTTTTGCGAAGTGCCTACCTGTAGATTTTGGCCTCTAGCTCAGCCGGCACCTAGGGAAACCTACAAAACCTGTGCATTTCTGAAAACTAGACACCTAGGGGAATCCAAGGAGGGGTGACTTGCGGGGCTCGGACCAGGTTCTGTTACCCAGAATCCTTTGCAAACCTCAAAATTTGGCTAAAAAAACACATGTTCCTCACATTTCTGTGGCAGAAAGTTCTGCAATCTGAGAGGAGCCACAAATTTCCTACCACCCAGCATTCCCCCAAGTCTCCCGATAAAAATGATACCTCACTTGTGTGGGTAGGCCTAGCGCCCGCGACAGGAAACGCCCCAAAGCGCAACGTGGACACATCCAAAATTTTGGAAGAAAACAGAGGTGTTTTTTGCGAAGTGCCTACCTGTAGATTTTGGCCTCTAGCTTAGCCGGCACCTAGGGAAACCTACAAAACCTGTGCATTTCTGAAAACTAGAGACCTAGGGGAATCCAAGGAGGGGTGACATGCGGGGCTCGGACCAGGTTGTGTTACCCAGAATCCTTTGCAAACCTCAAAATTTGGCTAAAAAAACACATGTTCCTCACATTTCTGTGGCAGAAAGTTCTGGAATCTGAGAGGAGCCACAAATTTCCTTCCGCCCAGCGTTCCCCCAAGTCTCCCGATAAAAATGATACCTCACTTGTGTGGGTAGGCCTAGCGCCCGTGACAGGAAACGCCCCAAAGCGCAACGTGGACACATCCAAAATTTTGGAAGAAAACAGAGGTGTTTTTTGCGAAGTGCCTACCTGTAGATTTTGGCCTCTAGCTCAGCCGGCACCTAGGGAAACCTACAAAACCTGTGCATTTCTGAAAACTAGACACCTAGGGGAATCCAAGGAGGGGTGACTTGCGGGGCTCGGACCAGGTTCTGTTACCCAGAATCCTTTGCAAACCTCAAAATTTGGCTAAAAAAACACATGTTCCTCACATTTCTGTGGCAGAAAGTTCTGCAATCTGAGAGGAGCCACAAATTTCCTACCACCCAGCGTTCCCCCAAGTCTCCCGATAAAAATGATACCTCACTTGTGTGGGTAGGCCTAGCGCCCGCGACAGGAAACGCCCCAAAGCGCAACGTGGACACATCCAAAATTTTGGAAGAAAACAGAGGTGTTTTTTGCGAAGTGCCTACCTGTAGATTTTGGCCTCTAGCTCAGCCGGCACCTAGGGAAACCTACAAAACCTGTGCATTTCTGAAAACTAGACACCTAGGGGAATCCATGGAGGGGTGACTTGCGGGGCTCGGACCAGGTTCTGTTACCCAGAATCATTTGCAAACCTCAAAATTTGGCTAAAAAAACACATGTTCCTCACATTTCTGTGGCAGAAAGTTCTGGAATCTGAGAGGAGCCACAAATTTCCTTCCACCCAGCGTTCCCCCAAGTCTCCCGATAAAAATGATACCTCACTTGTGTGGGTAGGCCTAGCACCCGCGACAGGAAACGCCCCAAAGCGCAACGTGGACACATCCAAAATTTTGGAAGAAAACAGAGGTGTTTTTTGCGAAGTGCCTACCTGTAGATTTTGGCCTCTAGCTCAGCCGGCACCTAGGGAAACCTACAAAACCTGTGCATTTCTGAAAACTAGAGACCTAGGGGAATCCAAGGAGGGGTGACTTGCGGGGCTCGGACCAGGTTCTGTTACCCAGAATCCTTTGCAAACCTCAAAATTTGGCTAAAAAAACACATGTTCCTCACATTTCTGTGGCAGAAAGTTCTGGAATCTGAGAGGAGCCACAAATTTCCTTCCACCCAGCGTTCCCCCAAGTCTCCCGATAAAAATGATACCTCACTTGTGTGGGTAGGCCTAGCGCCCGCGACAGGAAACGCCCCAAAGCGCAACGTGGACACATCCAAAATTTTGGAAGAAAACAGAGGTGTTTTTTGCGAAGTGCCTACCTGTAGATTTTGGCCTCTAGCTCAGCCGGCACCTAGGGAAACCTACAAAACCTGTGCATTTCTGAAAACTAGACACCTAGGGGAATCCAAGGAGGGGTGACTTGCGGGGCTCGGACCAGGTTCTGTTACCCAAAATCCTTTGCAAACCTCAAAATTTGGCTAAAAAAACACATGTTCCTCACATTTCTGTGGCAGAAAGTTCTGCAATCTGAGAGGAGCCACAAATTTCCTACCACCCAGCATTCCCCCAAGTCTCCCGATAAAAATGATACCTCACTTGTGTGGGTAGGCCTAGCGCCCGCAACAGGAAACGCCCCAAAGCGCAACGTGGACACATCCAAAATTTTGGAAGAAAACAGAGGTGTTTTTTGCGAAGTGCCTACCTGTAGATTTTGGCCTCTAGCTCAGCCGGCACCTAGGGAAACCTACAAAACCTGTGCATTTCTGAAAACTAGAGACCTAGGGGAATCCAAGGAGGGGTGACTTGCTGGGCTCGGACCAGGTTCTGTTACCCAGAATCCTTTGCAAACCTCAAAATTTGGCTAAAAAAACACATGTTCCTCACATTTCTGTGGCAGAAAGTTCTGGAATCTGAGAGGAGCCACAAATTTCCTTCCACCCAGCGTTCCCCCAAGTCTCCCGATAAAAATGATACCTCACTTGTGTGGGTAGGCCTAGCGCCCGCGACAGGAAACGCCCCAAAGCGCAACGTGGACACATCCAAAATTTTGGAAGAAAACAGAGGTGTTTTTTGCGAAGTGCCTACCTGTAGATTTTGGCCTCTAGCTCAGCCGGCACCTAGGGAAACCTACAAAACCTGTACATTTCTGAAAACTAGACACCTAGGGGAATCCAAGGAGGGGTGACTTGCGGGGCTCGGACCAGGTTCTGTTACCCAGAATCCTTTGCAAACCTCAAAATTTGGCTAAAAAACACATGTTCCTCACATTTCTGTGGCAGAAAGTTCTGCAATCTGAGAGGTGCCACAAATTTCCTACCACCCAGCGTTCCCCCAAGTCTCCCGATAAAAATGATACCTCACTTGTGTGGGTAGGCCTAGCGCCCGCGACAGGAAACGCCCCAAAGCGCAACGTGGACACATCCAAAATTTTGGAAGAAAACAGAGGTGTTTTTTGCGAAGTGCCTACCTGTAGATTTTGGCCTCTAGCTCAGCCGGCACCTAGGGAAACCTACAAAACCTGTGCATTTCTGAAAACTAGACACCTAGGGGAATCCAAGGAGGGGTGACTTGCGGGGCTCGGACCAGGTTCTGTTACCCAGAATCCTTTGCAAACCTCAAAATTTGGCTGAAAAAACACATGTTCCTCACATTTCTGTGGCAGAAAGTTCTGGAATCTGAGAGGAGCCACAAATTTCCTTCCACCCAGCGTTCCCCCAAGTCTCCCGATAAAAATGATACCTCACTTGTGTGGGTAGGCCTAGCGCCCGCGACAGGAAACGCCCCAAAGCGCAACGTGGACACATCCAAAATTTTGGAAGAAAACAGAGGTGTTTTTTGCGAAGTGCCTACCTGTAGATTTTGGCCTCTAGCTCAGCCGGCACCTAGGGAAACCTACAAAACCTGTGCATTTCTGAAAACTAGACACCTAGGGGAATCCAAGGAGGGGTGACTTGCGGGGCTCGGACCAGGTTCTGTTACCCAGAATCCTTTGCAAACCTCAAAATTTGGCTAAAAAAACACATGTTCCTCACATTTCTGTGGCAGAAAGTTCTGCAATCTGAGAGGAGCCACAAATTTCCTACCACCCAGCATTCCCCCAAGTCTCCCGATAAAAATGATACCTCACTTGTGTGGGTAGGCCTAGCGCCCGCAACAGGAAACGCCCCAAAGCGCAACGTGGACACATCCAAAATTTTGGAAGAAAACAGAGGTGTTTTTTGCGAAGTGCCTACCTGTAGATTTTGGCCTCTAGCTCAGCCGGCACCTAGGGAAACCTACAAAACCTGTGCATTTCTGAAAACTAGAGACCTAGGGGAATCCAAGGAGGGGTGACTTGCTGGGCTCGGACCAGGTTCTGTTACCCAGAATCCTTTGCAAACCTCAAAATTTGGCTAAAAAAACACATGTTCCTCACATTTCTGTGGCAGAAAGTTCTGGAATCTGAGAGGAGCCACAAATTTCCTTCCACCCAGCGTTCCCCCAAGTCTCCCGATAAAAATTATACCTCACTTGTGTGGGTAGGCCTAGCGCCCGCGACAGGAAACGCCCCAAAGCGCAACGTGGACACATCCAAAATTTTGGAAGAAAACAGAGGTGTTTTTTGCGAAGTGCCTACCTGTAGATTTTGGCCTCTAGCTCAGCCGGCACCTAGGGAAACCTAGAAAACCTGTACATTTCTGAAAACTAGACACCTAGGGGAATCCAAGGAGGGGTGACTTGCGGGGCTCGGACCAGGTTCTGTTACCCAGAATCCTTTGCAAACCTCAAAATTTGGCTAAAAAACACATGTTCCTCACATTTCTGTGGCAGAAAGTTCTGCAATCTGAGAGGTGCCACAAATTTCCTACCACCCAGCGTTCCCCCAAGTCTCCCGATAAAAATGATACCTCACTTGTGTGGGTAGGCCTAGCGCCCGCGACAGGAAACGCCCCAAAGCGCAACGTGGACACATCCAAAATTTTGGAAGAAAACAGAGGTGTTTTTTGCGAAGTGCCTACCTGTAGATTTTGGCCTCTAGCTCAGCCGGCACCTAGGGAAACCTACAAAACCTGTGCATTTCTGAAAACTAGACACCTAGGGGAATCCAAGGAGGGGTGACTTGCGGGGCTCGGACCAGGTTCTGTTACCCAGAATCCTTTGCAAACCTCAAAATTTGGCTAAAAAAACACATGTTCCTCACATTTCTGTGGCAGAAAGTTCTGCAATCTGAGAGGAGCCACAAATTTCCTACCACCCAGCATTCCCCCAAGTCTCCCGATAAAAATGATACCTCACTTGTGTGGGTAGGCCTAGCGCCCGCGACAGGAAACGCCCCAAAGCGCAACGTGGACACATCCAAAATTTTGGAAGAAAACAGAGGTGTTTTTTGCGAAGTGCCTACCTGTAGATTTTGGCCTCTAGCTCAGCCGGCACCTAGGGAAACCTACAAAACCTGTGCATTTCTGAAAACTAGACACCTAGGGGAATCCAAGGAGGGGTGACTTGCGGGGCTCGGACCAGGTTCTGTTACCCAGAATCCTTTGCAAACCTCAAAATTTGGCTAAAAAAACACATGTTCCTCACATTTCTGTGGCAGAAAGTTCTGGAATCTGAGAGGAGCCACAAATTTCCTTCCACCCAGCGTTCCCCCAAGTCTCCCGATAAAAATGATACCTCACTTGTGTGGGTAGGCCTAGCGCCCGCGACAGGAAACGCCCCAAAGCGCAACGTGGACACATCCAAAATTTTGGAAGAAAACAGAGGTGTTTTTTGCGAAGTGCCTACCTGTAGATTTTGGCCTCTAGCTCAGCCGGCACCTAGGGACACCTACAAAACCTGTGCATTTCTGAAAACTAGAGACCTAGGGGAATCCAAGGAGGGGTGACTTGCGGGGCTCGGACCAGGTTCTGTTACCCAGAATCCTTTGCAAACCTCAAAATTTGGCCAAAAAAACACATGTTCCTCACATTTCTGTGGCAGAAAGTTCTGAAATCTGAGAGGAGCCACGAATTTCCTTCCTCCCAGCGTTCCCCCAAATCTCCCGATAAAATTGATACCTCACTTGTGTGGGTAGGCGACAGGAAACGCCCCAAAGCGCAACGTGGACACATCCAAAATTTTGGAAGAAAACAGAGGTGTTTTTTGCGAAGTGCCTACCTGTAGATTTTGGCCTCTAGCTCAGCCGGCACCTAGGGAAACCTACCAAACCTGTGCATTTCTGAAAACTAGAGACCGAGGGGAGTCCAAGGAGGGGTGACTTGCGGGGCTCGGACCAGGTTCTGTTACCCAGAATCCTTTGCAAACCTCAAAATTTGGTTAAAAAAACACATGTTTCTCACATTTCTGTGGCAGAAAGTTCTGGAATCTGAGAGGAGCCACAAATTTCCTTCCACCTAGCGTTCCCCCAAGTCTCCCGATAAAAATGATACCTCACTTGTGTGGGTAGGCCTAGCGCCCGCGACAGGAAACGCCCCAAAGCGCAACGTGGACACATCCAAAATTTTGGAAGAAAACAGAGGTGTTTTTTGCGAAGTGCCTACCTGTAGATTTTGGCCTCTAGCTCAGCCGGCACCTAGGGAAACCTACCAAACCTGTGCATTTCTGAAAACTAGACACTTAGGGGAATCCAAGGAGGGGTGACTTGCGGGGCTCGGACCAGGTTCTGTTACCCAGAATCCTTTGCAAACCTCAAAATTTGGCAAAAAAAACACATGTTTCTCACATTTCTGTGGCAGAAAGTTCTGGAATCTGAGAGGAGCCACAAATTTCCTTCCACCTAGCGTTCCCCCAAGTCTCCAGATAAAAATTATACCTCACTTGTGTGGGTAGGCCTAGCGCCCGCGACAGGAAACGCCCCAAAGCGCAACGTGGACACATCCAAAATTTTGGAAGAAAACAGAGGTGTTTTTTGCGAAGTGCCTACCTGTAGATTTTGGCCTCTAGCTCAGCCGGCACCCAGGGAAACCTACAAAATCTGTGCATTTCTGAAAACTAGAGACCTAGGGGAATCCACGGAGGGGTGACTTGCGGGGCTCGGACTAGGTTCTGTTACCCAGAATCCTTTGCAAACCTCAAAATCTGGCTAAAAAAACACATGATCCTCACATTTCTGTGGCAGAAAGTTCTGAAATCTGAGAGGAGCCACAAATTTCCTTCCTCCCAGCGTTCCCCCAAGTCTCCCGATAAAATTGATACCTCACTTGTGTGGGTAGGCGACAGGAAATGCCCCAAAGCGCAACGTGGACACATTCAAAATTTTGGAAGAAAACAGAGGTGTTTTTTGCGAAGTGCCTACCTGTAGATTTTGGCCTCTAGCTCAGCCGGCACCTAGGGAAACCTACCAAACCTGTGCATTTCTGAAAACTAGACACCTAGGGGAATCCAATGAGGGGTGACTTGCGGGGCTCGGACCAGGTTCTGTTACCCAGAATCCTTTGCAAACCTCAAAATTTGGCTAAAAAAACACATGTTCCTCACATTTCTGTGGCAGAAAGTTCTGCAATCTGAGAGGAGCCACAAATTTCCTACCACCCAGCATTCCCCCAAGTCTCCCGATAAAAATGATACCTCACTTGTGTGGGTAGGCCTAGCGCCCGCGACAGGAAACGCCCCAAAGCGCAACGTGGACACATCCAAAATTTTGGAAGAAAACAGAGGTGTTTTTTGCGAAGTGCCTACCTGTAGATTTTGGCCTCTAGCTTAGCCGGCACCTAGGGAAACCTACAAAACCTGTGCATTTCTGAAAACTAGAGACCTAGGGGAATCCAAGGAGGGGTGACATGCGGGGCTCGGACCAGGTTGTGTTACCCAGAATCCTTTGCAAACCTCAAAATTTGGCTAAAAAAACACATGTTCCTCACATTTCTGTGGCAGAAAGTTCTGGAATCTGAGAGGAGCCACAAATTTCCTTCCGCCCAGCGTTCCCCCAAGTCTCCCGATAAAAATGATACCTCACTTGTGTGGGTAGGCCTAGCGCCCGTGACAGGAAACGCCCCAAAGCGCAACGTGGACACATCCAAAATTTTGGAAGAAAACAGAGGTGTTTTTTGCGAAGTGCCTACCTGTAGATTTTGGCCTCTAGCTCAGCCGGCACCTAGGGAAACCTACAAAACCTGTGCATTTCTGAAAACTAGACACCTAGGGGAATCCAAGGAGGGGTGACTTGCGGGGCTCGGACCAGGTTCTGTTACCCAGAATCCTTTGCAAACCTCAAAATTTGGCTAAAAAAACACATGTTCCTCACATTTCTGTGGCAGAAAGTTCTGCAATCTGAGAGGAGCCACAAATTTCCTACCACCCAGCGTTCCCCCAAGTCTCCCGATAAAAATGATACCTCACTTGTGTGGGTAGGCCTAGCGCCCGCGACAGGAAACGCCCCAAAGCGCAACGTGGACACATCCAAAATTTTGGAAGAAAACAGAGGTGTTTTTTGCGAAGTGCCTACCTGTAGATTTTGGCCTCTAGCTCAGCCGGCACCTAGGGAAACCTACAAAACCTGTGCATTTCTGAAAACTAGACACCTAGGGGAATCCATGGAGGGGTGACTTGCGGGGCTCGGACCAGGTTCTGTTACCCAGAATCATTTGCAAACCTCAAAATTTGGCTAAAAAAAACACATGTTCCTCACATTTCTGTGGCAGAAAGTTCTGGAATCTGAGAGGAGCCACAAATTTCCTTCCACCCAGCGTTCCCCCAAGTCTCCCGATAAAAATGATACCTCACTTGTGTGGGTAGGCCTAGCACCCGCGACAGGAAACGCCCCAAAGCGCAACGTGGACACATCCAAAATTTTGGAAGAAAACAGAGGTGTTTTTTGCGAAGTGCCTACCTGTAGATTTTGGCCTCTAGCTCAGCCGGCACCTAGGGAAACCTACAAAACCTGTGCATTTCTGAAAACTAGAGACCTAGGGGAATCCAAGGAGGGGTGACTTGCGGGGCTCGGACCAGGTTCTGTTACCCAGAATCCTTTGCAAACCTCAAAATTTGGCTAAAAAAACACATGTTCCTCACATTTCTGTGGCAGAAAGTTCTGGAATCTGAGAGGAGCCACAAATTTCCTTCCACCCAGCGTTCCCCCAAGTCTCCCGATAAAAATGATACCTCACTTGTGTGGGTAGGCCTAGCGCCCGCGACAGGAAACGCCCCAAAGCGCAACGTGGACACATCCAAAATTTTGGAAGAAAACAGAGGTGTTTTTTGCGAAGTGCCTACCTGTAGATTTTGGCCTCTAGCTCAGCCGGCACCTAGGGAAACCTACAAAACCTGTGCATTTCTGAAAACTAGACACCTAGGGGAATCCAAGGAGGGGTGACTTGCGGGGCTCGGACCAGGTTCTGTTACCCAAAATCCTTTGCAAACCTCAAAATTTGGCTAAAAAAACACATGTTCCTCACATTTCTGTGGCAGAAAGTTCTGGAATCTGAGAGGAGCCACAAATTTCCTTCCACCCAGCGTTCCCCCAAGTCTCCCGATAAAAATTATACCTCACTTGTGTGGGTAGGCCTAGCGCCCGCGACAGGAAACGCCCCAAAGCGCAACGTGGACACATCCAAAATTTTGGAAGAAAACAGAGGTGTTTTTTGCGAAGTGCCTACCTGTAGATTTTGGCCTCTAGCTCAGCCGGCACCTAGGGAAACCTACAAAACCTGTACATTTCTGAAAACTAGACACCTAGGGGAATCCAAGGAGGGGTGACTTGCGGGGCTCGGACCAGGTTCTGTTACCCAGAATCCTTTGCAAACCTCAAAATTTGGCTAAAAAACACATGTTCCTCACATTTCTGTGGCAGAAAGTTCTGCAATCTGAGAGGTGCCACAAATTTCCTACCACCCAGCGTTCCCCCAAGTCTCCCGATAAAAATGATACCTCACTTGTGTGGGTAGGCCTAGCGCCCGCGACAGGAAACGCCCCAAAGCGCAACGTGGACACATCCAAAATTTTGGAAGAAAACAGAGGTGTTTTTTGCGAAGTGCCTACCTGTAGATTTTGGCCTCTAGCTCAGCCGGCACCTAGGGAAACCTACAAAACCTGTGCATTTCTGAAAACTAGACACCTAGGGGAATCCAAGGAGGGGTGACTTGCGGGGCTCGGACCAGGTTCTGTTACCCAGAATCCTTTGCAAACCTCAAAATTTGGCTGAAAAAACACATGTTCCTCACATTTCTGTGGCAGAAAGTTCTGGAATCTGAGAGGAGCCACAAATTTCCTTCCACCCAGCGTTCCCCCAAGTCTCCCGATAAAAATGATACCTCACTTGTGTGGGTAGGCCTAGCGCCCGCGACAGGAAACGCCCCAAAGCGCAACGTGGACACATCCAAAATTTTGGAAGAAAACAGAGGTGTTTTTTGCGAAGTGCCTACCTGTAGATTTTGGCCTCTAGCTCAGCCGGCACCTAGGGAAACCTACAAAACCTGTGCATTTCTGAAAACTAGACACCTAGGGGAATCCAAGGAGGGGTGACTTGCGGGGCTCGGACCAGGTTCTGTTACCCAGAATCCTTTGCAAACCTCAAAATTTGGCTAAAAAAACACATGTTCCTCACATTTCTGTGGCAGAAAGTTCTGCAATCTGAGAGGAGCCACAAATTTCCTACCACCCAGCATTCCCCCAAGTCTCCCGATAAAAATGATACCTCACTTGTGTGGGTAGGCCTAGCGCCCGCAACAGGAAACGCCCCAAAGCGCAACGTGGACACATCCAAAATTTTGGAAGAAAACAGAGGTGTTTTTTGCGAAGTGCCTACCTGTAGATTTTGGCCTCTAGCTCAGCCGGCACCTAGGGAAACCTACAAAACCTGTGCATTTCTGAAAACTAGAGACCTAGGGGAATCCAAGGAGGGGTGACTTGCTGGGCTCGGACCAGGTTCTGTTACCCAGAATCCTTTGCAAACCTCAAAATTTGGCTAAAAAAACACATGTTCCTCACATTTCTGTGGCAGAAAGTTCTGGAATCTGAGAGGAGCCACAAATTTCCTTCCACCCAGCGTTCCCCCAAGTCTCCCGATAAAAATTATACCTCACTTGTGTGGGTAGGCCTAGCGCCCGCGACAGGAAACGCCCCAAAGCGCAACGTGGACACATCCAAAATTTTGGAAGAAAACAGAGGTGTTTTTTGCGAAGTGCCTACCTGTAGATTTTGGCCTCTAGCTCAGCCGGCACCTAGGGAAACCTACAAAACCTGTGCATTTCTGAAAACTAGACACCTAGGGGAATCCAAGGAGGGGTGACTTGCGGGGCTCGGACCAGGTTCTGTTACCCAGAATCCTTTGCAAACCTCAAAATTTGGCTAAAAAAACACATGTTCCTCACATTTCTGTGGCAGAAAGTTCTGCAATCTGAGAGGAGCCACAAATTTCCTACCACCCAGCGTTCCCCCAAGTCTCCCGATAAAAATGATACCTCACTTGTGTGGGTAGGCCTAGCGCCCGCGACAGGAAACGCCCCAAAGCGCAACGTGGACACATCCAAAATTTTGGAAGAAAACAGAGGTGTTTTTTGCGAAGTGCCTACCTGTAGATTTTGGCCTCTAGCTCAGCCGGCACCTAGGGAAACCTACAAAACCTGTGCATTTCTGAAAACTAGACACCTAGGGGAATCCATGGAGGGGTGACTTGCGGGGCTCGGACCAGGTTCTGTTACCCAGAATCATTTGCAAACCTCAAAATTTGGCTAAAAAAACACATGTTCCTCACATTTCTGTGGCAGAAAGTTCTGGAATCTGAGAGGAGCCACAAATTTCCTTCCACCCAGCGTTCCCCCAAGTCTCCCGATAAAAATGATACCTCACTTGTGTGGGTAGGCCTAGCACCCGCGACAGGAAACGCCCCAAAGCGCAACGTGGACACATCCAAAATTTTGGAAGAAAACAGAGGTGTTTTTTGCGAAGTGCCTACCTGTAGATTTTGGCCTCTAGCTCAGCCGGCACCTAGGGAAACCTACAAAACCTGTGCATTTCTGAAAACTAGAGACCTAGGGGAATCCAAGGAGGGGTGACTTGCGGGGCTCGGACCAGGTTCTGTTACCCAGAATCCTTTGCAAACCTCAAAATTTGGCTAAAAAAACACATGTTCCTCACATTTCTGTGGCAGAAAGTTCTGGAATCTGAGAGGAGCCACAAATTTCCTTCCACCCAGCGTTCCCCCAAGTCTCCCGATAAAAATGATACCTCACTTGTGTGGGTAGGCCTAGCGCCCGCGACAGGAAACGCCCCAAAGCGCAACGTGGACACATCCAAAATTTTGGAAGAAAACAGAGGTGTTTTTTGCGAAGTGCCTACCTGTAGATTTTGGCCTCTAGCTCAGCCGGCACCTAGGGAAACCTACAAAACCTGTGCATTTCTGAAAACTAGACACCTAGGGGAATCCAAGGAGGGGTGACTTGCGGGGCTCGGACCAGGTTCTGTTACCCAAAATCCTTTGCAAACCTCAAAATTTGGCTAAAAAAACACATGTTCCTCACATTTCTGTGGCAGAAAGTTCTGGAATCTGAGAGGAGCCACAAATTTCCTTCCACCCAGCGTTCCCCCAAGTCTCCCGATAAAAATTATACCTCACTTGTGTGGGTAGGCCTAGCGCCCGCGACAGGAAACGCCCCAAAGCGCAACGTGGACACATCCAAAATTTTGGAAGAAAACAGAGGTGTTTTTTGCGAAGTGCCTACCTGTAGATTTTGGCCTCTAGCTCAGCCGGCACCCAGGGAAACCTACAAAATCTGTGCATTTCTGAAAACTAGAGACCTAGGGGAATCCACGGAGGGGTGACTTGCGGGGCTCGGACTAGGTTCTGTTACCCAGAATCCTTTGCAAACCTCAAAATCTGGCTAAAAAAACACATGATCCTCACATTTCTGTGGCAGAAAGTTCTGAAATCTGAGAGGAGCCACAAATTTCCTTCCTCCCAGCGTTCCCCCAAGTCTCCCGATAAAATTGATACCTCACTTGTGTGGGTAGGCGACAGGAAATGCCCCAAAGCGCAACGTGGACACATTCAAAATTTTGGAAGAAAACAGAGGTGTTTTTTGCGAAGTGCCTACCTGTAGATTTTGGCCTCTAGCTCAGCCGGCACCTAGGGAAACCTACCAAACCTGTGCATTTCTGAAAACTAGACACCTAGGGGAATCCAATGAGGGGTGACTTGCGGGGCTCGGACCAGGTTCTGTTACCCAGAATCCTTTGCAAACCTCAAAATTTGGCTAAAAAAACACATGTTCCTCACATTTCTGTGGCAGAAAGTTCTGCAATCTGAGAGGAGCCACAAATTTCCTACCACCCAGCATTCCCCCAAGTCTCCCGATAAAAATGATACCTCACTTGTGTGGGTAGGCCTAGCGCCCGCGACAGGAAACGCCCCAAAGCGCAACGTGGACACATCCAAAATTTTGGAAGAAAACAGAGGTGTTTTTTGCGAAGTGCCTACCTGTAGATTTTGGCCTCTAGCTTAGCCGGCACCTAGGGAAACCTACAAAACCTGTGCATTTCTGAAAACTAGAGACCTAGGGGAATCCAAGGAGGGGTGACATGCGGGGCTCGGACCAGGTTGTGTTACCCAGAATCCTTTGCAAACCTCAAAATTTGGCTAAAAAAACACATGTTCCTCACATTTCTGTGGCAGAAAGTTCTGGAATCTGAGAGGAGCCACAAATTTCCTTCCGCCCAGCGTTCCCCCAAGTCTCCCGATAAAAATGATACCTCACTTGTGTGGGTAGGCCTAGCGCCCGTGACAGGAAACGCCCCAAAGCGCAACGTGGACACATCCAAAATTTTGGAAGAAAACAGAGGTGTTTTTTGCGAAGTGCCTACCTGTAGATTTTGGCCTCTAGCTCAGCCGGCACCTAGGGAAACCTACAAAACCTGTGCATTTCTGAAAACTAGACACCTAGGGGAATCCAAGGAGGGGTGACTTGCGGGGCTCGGACCAGGTTCTGTTACCCAGAATCCTTTGCAAACCTCAAAATTTGGCTAAAAAAACACATGTTCCTCACATTTCTGTGGCAGAAAGTTCTGCAATCTGAGAGGAGCCACAAATTTCCTACCACCCAGCGTTCCCCCAAGTCTCCCGATAAAAATGATACCTCACTTGTGTGGGTAGGCCTAGCGCCCGCGACAGGAAACGCCCCAAAGCGCAACGTGGACACATCCAAAATTTTGGAAGAAAACAGAGGTGTTTTTTGCGAAGTGCCTACCTGTAGATTTTGGCCTCTAGCTCAGCCGGCACCTAGGGAAACCTACAAAACCTGTGCATTTCTGAAAACTAGACACCTAGGGGAATCCATGGAGGGGTGACTTGCGGGGCTCGGACCAGGTTCTGTTACCCAGAATCATTTGCAAACCTCAAAATTTGGCTAAAAAAACACATGTTCCTCACATTTCTGTGGCAGAAAGTTCTGGAATCTGAGAGGAGCCACAAATTTCCTTCCACCCAGCGTTCCCCCAAGTCTCCCGATAAAAATGATACCTCACTTGTGTGGGTAGGCCTAGCACCCGCGACAGGAAACGCCCCAAAGCGCAACGTGGACACATCCAAAATTTTGGAAGAAAACAGAGGTGTTTTTTGCGAAGTGCCTACCTGTAGATTTTGGCCTCTAGCTCAGCCGGCACCTAGGGAAACCTACAAAACCTGTGCATTTCTGAAAACTAGAGACCTAGGGGAATCCAAGGAGGGGTGACTTGCGGGGCTCGGACCAGGTTCTGTTACCCAGAATCCTTTGCAAACCTCAAAATTTGGCTAAAAAAACACATGTTCCTCACATTTCTGTGGCAGAAAGTTCTGGAATCTGAGAGGAGCCACAAATTTCCTTCCACCCAGCGTTCCCCCAAGTCTCCCGATAAAAATGATACCTCACTTGTGTGGGTAGGCCTAGCGCCCGCGACAGGAAACGCCCCAAAGCGCAACGTGGACACATCCAAAATTTTGGAAGAAAACAGAGGTGTTTTTTGCGAAGTGCCTACCTGTAGATTTTGGCCTCTAGCTCAGCCGGCACCTAGGGAAACCTACAAAACCTGTGCATTTCTGAAAACTAGACACCTAGGGGAATCCAAGGAGGGGTGACTTGCGGGGCTCGGACCAGGTTCTGTTACCCAAAATCCTTTGCAAACCTCAAAATTTGGCTAAAAAAACACATGTTCCTCACATTTCTGTGGCAGAAAGTTCTGGAATCTGAGAGGAGCCACAAATTTCCTTCCACCCAGCGTTCCCCCAAGTCTCCCGATAAAAATTATACCTCACTTGTGTGGGTAGGCCTAGCGCCCGCGACAGGAAACGCCCCAAAGCGCAACGTGGACACATCCAAAATTTTGGAAGAAAACAGAGGTGTTTTTTGCGAAGTGCCTACCTGTAGATTTTGGCCTCTAGCTCAGCCGGCACCTAGGGAAACCTACAAAACCTGTACATTTCTGAAAACTAGACACCTAGGGGAATCCAAGGAGGGGTGACTTGCGGGGCTCGGACCAGGTTCTGTTACCCAGAATCCTTTGCAAACCTCAAAATTTGGCTAAAAAACACATGTTCCTCACATTTCTGTGGCAGAAAGTTCTGCAATCTGAGAGGTGCCACAAATTTCCTACCACCCAGCGTTCCCCCAAGTCTCCCGATAAAAATGATACCTCACTTGTGTGGGTAGGCCTAGCGCCCGCGACAGGAAACGCCCCAAAGCGCAACGTGGACACATCCAAAATTTTGGAAGAAAACAGAGGTGTTTTTTGCGAAGTGCCTACCTGTAGATTTTGGCCTCTAGCTCAGCCGGCACCTAGGGAAACCTACAAAACCTGTGCATTTCTGAAAACTAGACACCTAGGGGAATCCAAGGAGGGGTGACTTGCGGGGCTCGGACCAGGTTCTGTTACCCAGAATCCTTTGCAAACCTCAAAATTTGGCTGAAAAAACACATGTTCCTCACATTTCTGTGGCAGAAAGTTCTGGAATCTGAGAGGAGCCACAAATTTCCTTCCACCCAGCGTTCCCCCAAGTCTCCCGATAAAAATGATACCTCACTTGTGTGGGTAGGCCTAGCGCCCGCGACAGGAAACGCCCCAAAGCGCAACGTGGACACATCCAAAATTTTGGAAGAAAACAGAGGTGTTTTTTGCGAAGTGCCTACCTGTAGATTTTGGCCTCTAGCTCAGCCGGCACCTAGGGAAACCTACAAAACCTGTGCATTTCTGAAAACTAGACACCTAGGGGAATCCAAGGAGGGGTGACTTGCGGGGCTCGGACCAGGTTCTGTTACCCAGAATCCTTTGCAAACCTCAAAATTTGGCTAAAAAAACACATGTTCCTCACATTTCTGTGGCAGAAAGTTCTGCAATCTGAGAGGAGCCACAAATTTCCTACCACCCAGCATTCCCCCAAGTCTCCCGATAAAAATGATACCTCACTTGTGTGGGTAGGCCTAGCGCCCGCAACAGGAAACGCCCCAAAGCGCAACGTGGACACATCCAAAATTTTGGAAGAAAACAGAGGTGTTTTTTGCGAAGTGCCTACCTGTAGATTTTGGCCTCTAGCTCAGCCGGCACCTAGGGAAACCTACAAAACCTGTGCATTTCTGAAAACTAGAGACCTAGGGGAATCCAAGGAGGGGTGACTTGCTGGGCTCGGACCAGGTTCTGTTACCCAGAATCCTTTGCAAACCTCAAAATTTGGCTAAAAAAACACATGTTCCTCACATTTCTGTGGCAGAAAGTTCTGGAATCTGAGAGGAGCCACAAATTTCCTTCCACCCAGCGTTCCCCCAAGTCTCCCGATAAAAATTATACCTCACTTGTGTGGGTAGGCCTAGCGCCCGCGACAGGAAACGCCCCAAAGCGCAACGTGGACACATCCAAAATTTTGGAAGAAAACAGAGGTGTTTTTTGCGAAGTGCCTACCTGTAGATTTTGGCCTCTAGCTCAGCCGGCACCTAGGGAAACCTACAAAACCTGTGCATTTCTGAAAACTAGACACCTAGGGGAATCCAAGGAGGGGTGACTTGCGGGGCTCGGACCAGGTTCTGTTACCCAGAATCCTTTGCAAACCTCAAAATTTGGCTAAAAAAACACATGTTCCTCACATTTCTGTGGCAGAAAGTTCTGCAATCTGAGAGGAGCCACAAATTTCCTACCACCCAGCGTTCCCCCAAGTCTCCCGATAAAAATGATACCTCACTTGTGTGGGTAGGCCTAGCGCCCGCGACAGGAAACGCCCCAAAGCGCAACGTGGACACATCCAAAATTTTGGAAGAAAACAGAGGTGTTTTTTGCGAAGTGCCTACCTGTAGATTTTGGCCTCTAGCTCAGCCGGCACCTAGGGAAACCTACAAAACCTGTGCATTTCTGAAAACTAGACACCTAGGGGAATCCATGGAGGGGTGACTTGCGGGGCTCGGACCAGGTTCTGTTACCCAGAATCATTTGCAAACCTCAAAATTTGGCTAAAAAAACACATGTTCCTCACATTTCTGTGGCAGAAAGTTCTGGAATCTGAGAGGAGCCACAAATTTCCTTCCACCCAGCGTTCCCCCAAGTCTCCCGATAAAAATGATACCTCACTTGTGTGGGTAGGCCTAGCACCCGCGACAGGAAACGCCCCAAAGCGCAACGTGGACACATCCAAAATTTTGGAAGAAAACAGAGGTGTTTTTTGCGAAGTGCCTACCTGTAGATTTTGGCCTCTAGCTCAGCCGGCACCTAGGGAAACCTACAAAACCTGTGCATTTCTGAAAACTAGAGACCTAGGGGAATCCAAGGAGGGGTGACTTGCGGGGCTCGGACCAGGTTCTGTTACCCAGAATCCTTTGCAAACCTCAAAATTTGGCTAAAAAAACACATGTTCCTCACATTTCTGTGGCAGAAAGTTCTGGAATCTGAGAGGAGCCACAAATTTCCTTCCACCCAGCGTTCCCCCAAGTCTCCCGATAAAAATGATACCTCACTTGTGTGGGTAGGCCTAGCGCCCGCGACAGGAAACGCCCCAAAGCGCAACGTGGACACATCCAAAATTTTGGAAGAAAACAGAGGTGTTTTTTGCGAAGTGCCTACCTGTAGATTTTGGCCTCTAGCTCAGCCGGCACCTAGGGAAACCTACAAAACCTGTGCATTTCTGAAAACTAGACACCTAGGGGAATCCAAGGAGGGGTGACTTGCGGGGCTCGGACCAGGTTCTGTTACCCAAAATCCTTTGCAAACCTCAAAATTTGGCTAAAAAAACACATGTTCCTCACATTTCTGTGGCAGAAAGTTCTGGAATCTGAGAGGAGCCACAAATTTCCTTCCACCCAGCGTTCCCCCAAGTCTCCCGATAAAAATTATACCTCACTTGTGTGGGTAGGCCTAGCGCCCGCGACAGGAAACGCCCCAAAGCGCAACGTGGACACATCCAAAATTTTGGAAGAAAACAGAGGTGTTTTTTGCGAAGTGCCTACCTGTAGATTTTGGCCTCTAGCTCAGCCGGCACCTAGGGAAACCTACAAAACCTGTACATTTCTGAAAACTAGACACCTAGGGGAATCCAAGGAGGGGTGACTTGCGGGGCTCGGACCAGGTTCTGTTACCCAGAATCCTTTGCAAACCTCAAAATTTGGCTAAAAAACACATGTTCCTCACATTTCTGTGGCAGAAAGTTCTGCAATCTGAGAGGTGCCACAAATTTCCTACCACCCAGCGTTCCCCCAAGTCTCCCGATAAAAATGATACCTCACTTGTGTGGGTAGGCCTAGCGCCCGCGACAGGAAACGCCCCAAAGCGCAACGTGGACACATCCAAAATTTTGGAAGAAAACAGAGGTGTTTTTTGCGAAGTGCCTACCTGTAGATTTTGGCCTCTAGCTCAGCCGGCACCTAGGGAAACCTACAAAACCTGTGCATTTCTGAAAACTAGACACCTAGGGGAATCCAAGGAGGGGTGACTTGCGGGGCTCGGACCAGGTTCTGTTACCCAGAATCCTTTGCAAACCTCAAAATTTGGCTGAAAAAACACATGTTCCTCACATTTCTGTGGCAGAAAGTTCTGGAATCTGAGAGGAGCCACAAATTTCCTTCCACCCAGCGTTCCCCCAAGTCTCCCGATAAAAATGATACCTCACTTGTGTGGGTAGGCCTAGCGCCCGCGACAGGAAACGCCCCAAAGCGCAACGTGGACACATCCAAAATTTTGGAAGAAAACAGAGGTGTTTTTTGCGAAGTGCCTACCTGTAGATTTTGGCCTCTAGCTCAGCCGGCACCTAGGGAAACCTACAAAACCTGTGCATTTCTGAAAACTAGACACCTAGGGGAATCCAAGGAGGGGTGACTTGCGGGGCTCGGACCAGGTTCTGTTACCCAGAATCCTTTGCAAACCTCAAAATTTGGCTAAAAAAACACATGTTCCTCACATTTCTGTGGCAGAAAGTTCTGCAATCTGAGAGGAGCCACAAATTTCCTACCACCCAGCATTCCCCCAAGTCTCCCGATAAAAATGATACCTCACTTGTGTGGGTAGGCCTAGCGCCCGCAACAGGAAACGCCCCAAAGCGCAACGTGGACACATCCAAAATTTTGGAAGAAAACAGAGGTGTTTTTTGCGAAGTGCCTACCTGTAGATTTTGGCCTCTAGCTCAGCCGGCACCTAGGGAAACCTACAAAACCTGTGCATTTCTGAAAACTAGAGACCTAGGGGAATCCAAGGAGGGGTGACTTGCTGGGCTCGGACCAGGTTCTGTTACCCAGAATCCTTTGCAAACCTCAAAATTTGGCTAAAAAAACACATGTTCCTCACATTTCTGTGGCAGAAAGTTCTGGAATCTGAGAGGAGCCACAAATTTCCTTCCACCCAGCGTTCCCCCAAGTCTCCCGATAAAAATTATACCTCACTTGTGTGGGTAGGCCTAGCGCCCGCGACAGGAAACGCCCCAAAGCGCAACGTGGACACATCCAAAATTTTGGAAGAAAACAGAGGTGTTTTTTGCGAAGTGCCTACCTGTAGATTTTGGCCTCTAGCTCAGCCGGCACCTAGGGAAACCTAGAAAACCTGTACATTTCTGAAAACTAGACACCTAGGGGAATCCAAGGAGGGGTGACTTGCGGGGCTCGGACCAGGTTCTGTTACCCAGAATCCTTTGCAAACCTCAAAATTTGGCTAAAAAACACATGTTCCTCACATTTCTGTGGCAGAAAGTTCTGCAATCTGAGAGGTGCCACAAATTTCCTACCACCCAGCGTTCCCCCAAGTCTCCCGATAAAAATGATACCTCACTTGTGTGGGTAGGCCTAGCGCCCGCGACAGGAAACGCCCCAAAGCGCAACGTGGACACATCCAAAATTTTGGAAGAAAACAGAGGTGTTTTTTGCGAAGTGCCTACCTGTAGATTTTGGCCTCTAGCTCAGCCGGCACCTAGGGAAACCTACAAAACCTGTGCATTTCTGAAAACTAGACACCTAGGGGAATCCAAGGAGGGGTGACTTGCGGGGCTCGGACCAGGTTCTGTTACCCAGAATCCTTTGCAAACCTCAAAATTTGGCTAAAAAAACACATGTTCCTCACATTTCTGTGGCAGAAAGTTCTGCAATCTGAGAGGAGCCACAAATTTCCTACCACCCAGCATTCCCCCAAGTCTCCCGATAAAAATGATACCTCACTTGTGTGGGTAGGCCTAGCGCCCGCGACAGGAAACGCCCCAAAGCGCAACGTGGACACATCCAAAATTTTGGAAGAAAACAGAGGTGTTTTTTGCGAAGTGCCTACCTGTAGATTTTGGCCTCTAGCTCAGCCGGCACCTAGGGAAACCTACAAAACCTGTGCATTTCTGAAAACTAGACACCTAGGGGAATCCAAGGAGGGGTGACTTGCGGGGCTCGGACCAGGTTCTGTTACCCAGAATCCTTTGCAAACCTCAAAATTTGGCTAAAAAAACACATGTTCCTCACATTTCTGTGGCAGAAAGTTCTGGAATCTGAGAGGAGCCACAAATTTCCTTCCACCCAGCGTTCCCCCAAGTCTCCCGATAAAAATGATACCTCACTTGTGTGGGTAGGCCTAGCGCCCGCGACAGGAAACGCCCCAAAGCGCAACGTGGACACATCCAAAATTTTGGAAGAAAACAGAGGTGTTTTTTGCGAACTGCCTACCTGTAGATTTTGGCCTCTAGCTCAGCCGGCACCTAGGGACACCTACAAAACCTGTGCATTTCTGAAAACTAGAGACCTAGGGGAATCCAAGGAGGGGTGACTTGCGGGGCTCGGACCAGGTTCTGTTACCCAGAATCCTTTGCAAACCTCAAAATTTGGCCAAAAAAACACATGTTCCTCACATTTCTGTGGCAGAAAGTTCTGAAATCTGAGAGGAGCCACGAATTTCCTTCCTCCCAGCGTTCCCCCAAATCTCCCGATAAAATTGATACCTCACTTGTGTGGGTAGGCGACAGGAAACGCCCCAAAGCGCAACGTGGACACATCCAAAATTTTGGAAGAAAACAGAGGTGTTTTTTGCGAAGTGCCTACCTGTAGATTTTGGCCTCTAGCTCAGCCGGCACCTAGGGAAACCTACCAAACCTGTGCATTTCTGAAAACTAGAGACCGAGGGGAGTCCAAGGAGGGGTGACTTGCGGGGCTCGGACCAGGTTCTGTTACCCAGAATCCTTTGCAAACCTCAAAATTTGGTTAAAAAAACACATGTTTCTCACATTTCTGTGGCAGAAAGTTCTGGAATCTGAGAGGAGCCACAAATTTCCTTCCACCTAGCGTTCCCCCAAGTCTCCCGATAAAAATGATACCTCACTTGTGTGGGTAGGCCTAGCGCCCGCGACAGGAAACGCCCCAAAGCGCAACGTGGACACATCCAAAATTTTGGAAGAAAACAGAGGTGTTTTTTGCGAAGTGCCTACCTGTAGATTTTGGCCTCTAGCTCAGCCGGCACCTAGGGAAACCTACCAAACCTGTGCATTTCTGAAAACTAGACACTTAGGGGAATCCAAGGAGGGGTGACTTGCGGGGCTCGGACCAGGTTCTGTTACCCAGAATCCTTTGCAAACCTCAAAATTTGGCAAAAAAAACACATGTTTCTCACATTTCTGTGGCAGAAAGTTCTGGAATCTGAGAGGAGCCACAAATTTCCTTCCACCTAGCGTTCCCCCAAGTCTCCAGATAAAAATTATACCTCACTTGTGTGGGTAGGCCTAGCGCCCGCGACAGGAAACGCCCCAAAGCGCAACGTGGACACATCCAAAATTTTGGAAGAAAACAGAGGTGTTTTTTGCGAAGTGCCTACCTGTAGATTTTGGCCTCTAGCTCAGCCGGCACCTAGGGAAACCTACAAAACCTGTGCATTTCTGAAAACTAGACACCTAGGGGAATCCAAGGAGGGGTGACTTGCGGGGCTCGGACCAGGTTCTGTTACCCAGAATCCTTTGCAAACCTCAAAATTTGGCTAAAAAAACACATGTTCCTCACATTTCTGTGGCAGAAAGTTCTGCAATCTGAGAGGAGCCACAAATTTCCTACCACCCAGCATTCCCCCAAGTCTCCCGATAAAAATGATACCTCACTTGTGTGGGTAGGCCTAGCGCCCGCGACAGGAAACGCCCCAAAGCGCAACGTGGACACATCCAAAATTTTGGAAGAAAACAGAGGTGTTTTTTGCGAAGTGCCTACCTGTAGATTTTGGCCTCTAGCTCAGCCGGCACCTAGGGAAACCTACAAAACCTGTGCATTTCTGAAAACTAGACACCTAGGGGAATCCAAGGAGGGGTGACTTGCGGGGCTCGGACCAGGTTCTGTTACCCAGAATCCTTTGCAAACCTCAAAATTTGGCTAAAAAAACACATGTTCCTCACATTTCTGTGGCAGAAAGTTCTGGAATCTGAGAGGAGCCACAAATTTCCTTCCACCCAGCGTTCCCCCAAGTCTCCCGATAAAAATGATACCTCACTTGTGTGGGTAGGCCTAGCGCCCGCGACAGGAAACGCCCCAAAGCGCAACGTGGACACATCCAAAATTTTGGAAGAAAACAGAGGTGTTTTTTGCGAAGTGCCTACCTGTAGATTTTGGCCTCTAGCTCAGCCGGCACCTAGGGACACCTACAAAACCTGTGCATTTCTGAAAACTAGAGACCTAGGGGAATCCAAGGAGGGGTGACTTGCGGGGCTCGGACCAGGTTCTGTTACCCAGAATCCTTTGCAAACCTCAAAATTTGGCCAAAAAAACACATGTTCCTCACATTTCTGTGGCAGAAAGTTCTGAAATCTGAGAGGAGCCACGAATTTCCTTCCTCCCAGCGTTCCCCCAAATCTCCCGATAAAATTGATACCTCACTTGTGTGGGTAGGCGACAGGAAACGCCCCAAAGCGCAACGTGGACACATCCAAAATTTTGGAAGAAAACAGAGGTGTTTTTTGCGAAGTGCCTACCTGTAGATTTTGGCCTCTAGCTCAGCCGGCACCTAGGGAAACCTACCAAACCTGTGCATTTCTGAAAACTAGAGACCGAGGGGAGTCCAAGGAGGGGTGACTTGCGGGGCTCGGACCAGGTTCTGTTACCCAGAATCCTTTGCAAACCTCAAAATTTGGTTAAAAAAACACATGTTTCTCACATTTCTGTGGCAGAAAGTTCTGGAATCTGAGAGGAGCCACAAATTTCCTTCCACCTAGCGTTCCCCCAAGTCTCCCGATAAAAATGATACCTCACTTGTGTGGGTAGGCCTAGCGCCCGCGACAGGAAACGCCCCAAAGCGCAACGTGGACACATCCAAAATTTTGGAAGAAAACAGAGGTGTTTTTTGCGAAGTGCCTACCTGTAGATTTTGGCCTCTAGCTCAGCCGGCACCTAGGGAAACCTACCAAACCTGTGCATTTCTGAAAACTAGACACTTAGGGGAATCCAAGGAGGGGTGACTTGCGGGGCTCGGACCAGGTTCTGTTACCCAGAATCCTTTGCAAACCTCAAAATTTGGCAAAAAAAACACATGTTTCTCACATTTCTGTGGCAGAAAGTTCTGGAATCTGAGAGGAGCCACAAATTTCCTTCCACCTAGCGTTCCCCCAAGTCTCCAGATAAAAATTATACCTCACTTGTGTGGGTAGGCCTAGCGCCCGCGACAGGAAACGCCCCAAAGCGCAACGTGGACACATCCAAAATTTTGGAAGAAAACAGAGGTGTTTTTTGCGAAGTGCCTACCTGTAGATTTTGGCCTCTAGCTCAGCCGGCACCCAGGGAAACCTACAAAATCTGTGCATTTCTGAAAACTAGAGACCTAGGGGAATCCACGGAGGGGTGACTTGCGGGGCTCGGACTAGGTTCTGTTACCCAGAATCCTTTGCAAACCTCAAAATCTGGCTAAAAAAACACATGATCCTCACATTTCTGTGGCAGAAAGTTCTGAAATCTGAGAGGAGCCACAAATTTCCTTCCTCCCAGCGTTCCCCCAAGTCTCCCGATAAAATTGATACCTCACTTGTGTGGGTAGGCGACAGGAAATGCCCCAAAGCGCAACGTGGACACATTCAAAATTTTGGAAGAAAACAGAGGTGTTTTTTGCGAAGTGCCTACCTGTAGATTTTGGCCTCTAGCTCAGCCGGCACCTAGGGAAACCTACCAAACCTGTGCATTTCTGAAAACTAGACACCTAGGGGAATCCAATGAGGGGTGACTTGCGGGGCTCGGACCAGGTTCTGTTACCCAGAATCCTTTGCAAACCTCAAAATTTGGCTAAAAAAACACATGTTCCTCACATTTCTGTGGCAGAAAGTTCTGCAATCTGAGAGGAGCCACAAATTTCCTACCACCCAGCGTTCCCCCAAGTCTCCCGATAAAAATGATACCTCACTTGTGTGGGTAGGCCTAGCGCCCGCGACAGGAAACGCCCCAAAGCGCAACGTGGACACATCCAAAATTTTGGAAGAAAACAGAGGTGTTTTTTGCGAAGTGCCTACCTGTAGATTTTGGCCTCTAGCTCAGCCGGCACCTAGGGAAACCTACAAAACCTGTGCATTTCTGAAAACTAGAGACCTAGGGGAATCCAAGGAGGGGTGACTTGCGGGGCTCGGACCAGGTTCTGTTACCCAGAATCCTTTGCAAACCTCAAAATTTGGCTAAAAAAACACATGTTTCTCACATTTCTGTGGCAGAAAGTTCTGGAATCTGAGAGGAGCCACAAATTTCCTTCCACCCAGCGTTCCCCCAAGTCTCCCGATAAAAATGATACCTCACTTGTGTGGGTAGGCCTAGCGCCCGCGACAGGAAACGCCCCAAAGCGCAACGTGGACACATCCAAAATTTTGGAAGAAAACAGAGGTGTTTTTTGCAAAGTGCCTACCTGTAGATTTTGGCCTCTAGCTCAGCCGGCACCTAGGGAAACCTACAAAACCTGTGCATTTCTGAAAACTAGAGACCTAGGGGAATCCAAGGAGGGGTGACTTGCGGGGCTCGGACCAGGTTCTGTTACCCAGAATCCTTTGCAAACCTCAAAATTTGGCTAAAAAAACACATGTTCCTCACATTTCTGTGGCAGAAAGTTCTGGAATCTGAGAGGAGCCACAAATTTCCTTCCCCCCAGCGTTCCCCCAAGTCTCCCGATAAAAATGATACCTCACTTGTGTGGGTAGGCCTAGCGCCCGCGACAGGAAACGCCCCAAAGCGCAACGTGGACACATCCAAAATTTTGGAAGAAAACAGAGGTGTTTTTTGCAAAGTGCCTACCTGTAGATTTTGGCCTCTAGCTCAGCCGGCACCTAGGGAAACCTACAAAACCTGTGCATTTCTGAAAACTAGACACCTAGGGGAATCCAAGGAGGGGTGACTTGCGGGGCTCGGACCAGGTTCTGTTACCCAGAATCCTTTGCAAACCTCAAAATTTGGCTAAAAAAACACATGTTCCTCACATTTCTGTGGCAGAAAGTTCTGCAATCTGAGAGGAGCCACAAATTTCCTACCACCCAGCGTTCCCCCAAGTCTCCCGATAAAAATGATACCTCACTTGTGTGGGTAGGCCTAGCGCCCGCGACAGGAAACGCCCCAAAGCACAACGTGGACACATCCAAAATTTTGGAAGAAAACAGAGGTGTTTTTTGCGAAGTGCCTACCTGTAGATTTTGGCCTCTAGCTCAGCCGGCACCTAGGGAAACCTACAAAACCTGTGCATTTCTGAAAACTAGAGACCTAGGGGAATCCAAGGAGGGGTGACTTGCGGGGCTCGGACCAGGTTCTGTTACCCAGAATCCTTTGCAAACCTCAAAATTTGGCTAAAAAAAACACATGTTCCTCACATTTCTGTGGCAGAAAGTTCTGGAATCTGAGAGGAGCCACAAATTTCCTTCCACCCAGCGTTCCCCCAAGTCTCCCGATAAATATGATACCTCACTTGTGTGGGTAGGCCTAGCGCCCGCGACAGGAAATGCCCCAAAGCGCAACGTGGACACATCCAAAATTTTGGAAGAAAACAGAGGTGTTTTTTGCGAAGTGCCTACCTGTAGATTTTGGCCTCTAGCTCAGCCGGCACCTAGGGAAACCTACAAAACCTGTGCATTTCTGAAAACTAGACACCTAGGGGAATCCAAGGAGGGGTGACTTGCGGGGCTCGGACCAGGTTCTGTTACCCAGAATCCTTTGCAAACCTCAAAATTTGGCTAAAAAAACACATGTTCCTCACATTTCTGTGGCAGAAAGTTCTGCAATCTGAGAGGAGCCACAAATTTCCTACCACCCAGCATTCCCCCAAGTCTCCCGATAAAAATGATACCTCACTTGTGTGGGTAGGCCTAGCGCCCGCGACAGGAAACGCCCCAAAGCGCAACGTGGACACATCCAAAATTTTGGAAGAAAACAGAGGTGTTTTTTGCGAAGTGCCTACCTGTAGATTTTGGCCTCTAGCTCAGCCGGCACCTAGGGAAACCTACCAAACCTGTGCATTTCTGAAAACTAGAGACCTAGGGGAATCCAAGGAGGGGTGACTTGCGGGGCTCGGACCAGGTTGTGTTACCCAGAATCCTTTGCAAACCTCAAAATTTGGCTAAAAAAACACATGTTCCTCAAATTTCTGTGGCAGAAAGTTCTGGAATCTGAGAGGAGCCACAAATTTCCTTTTGCCCAGCGTTCCCCCAAGTCTCCCGATAAAATTGATACCTCACTTGTGTGGGTAGGCCTAGCGCCCGCGACAGGAAACGCCCCAAAGCGCAACGTGGACACATCCAAAATTTTGGAAGAAAACAGAGGTGTTTTTTGCGAAGTGCCTACCTGTAGATTTTGGCCTCTAGCTCAGCCGGCACCTAGGGAAACATACCAAACCTGTACATTTCTAAAAACTAGAGACCTAGGGGAGTCCAAGGAGGGGTGACTTGCGGGGCTCGGACCAGGTTCTGTTACCCAGAATCCTTTGCAAACCTCAAAATTTGGCTAAAAAAACACATGTTCCTCTCATTTCTGTGGCAGAAAGTTCTGGAATCTGAGAGGAGCCAAAAATGTCCTTCCACCCAGCGTTCCCCCAAGTCTCCCGATAAAAATGATACCTCACTTGTGTGGGTAGGCCTAGCGCCCGCGACAGGAAACGCCCCAAAGCGCAACGTGGACACATCCAAAATTTTGGAAGAAAACAGAGGTGTTTTTTGCGAAGTGCCTACCTGTAGATTTTGGCCTCTAGCTCAGCCGGCACCTAGGGAAACCTACAAAACCTGTGCATTTATGAAAACTAGAGACCTAGGGGAATCCAATGAGGGGTGACTTGCGGGGCTCGGACCAGGTTCTGTTACCCAGAATCCTTTGCAAACCTCAAAATTTGGCTAAAAAAACACATGTTCCTCACATTTCTGTGGCAGAAAGTTCTGGAATCTGAGAGGAGCCACAAATTTCCTTCCACCCAGCGTTCCCCCAAGTCTCCCGATAAAAATGATACCTCACTTGTGTGGGTAGGCCTAGCGCCCGCGACAGGAAACGCCCCAAAGCGCAACGTGGACACATCCAAAATTTTGGAAGAAAACAGAGGTGTTTTTTGCGAAGTGCCTACCTGTAGATTTTGGCCTCTAGCTCAGCCGGCACCTAGGGAAACCTACAAAACCTGTGCATTTCTGAAAACTAGACACCTAGGGGAATCCAAGGAGGGGTGACTTGCGGGGCTCGGACCAGGTTCTGTTACCCAGAATCCTTTGCAAACCTCAAAATTTGGCTAAAAAAACACATGTTCCTCACATTTCTGTGGCAGAAAGTTCTGCAATCTGAGAGGAGCCAAAAATTTCCTACCACCCAGCGTTCCCCCAAGTCTCCCGATAAAAATGATACCTCACTTGTGTGGGTAGGCCTAGCGCCCGCGACAGGAAACGCCCCAAAGCGCAACGTGGACACATCCAAAATTTTGGAAGAAAACAGAGGTGTTTTTTGCGAAGTGCCTACCTGTAGATTTTGGCCTCTAGCTCAGCCGGCACCTAGGGAAACCTACAAAACCTGTGCATTTATGAAAACTAGAGACCTAGGGGAATCCAATGAGGGGTGACTTGCGGGGCTCGGACCAGGTTCTGTTACCCAGAATCCTTTGCAAACCTCAAAATTTGGCTAAAAAAACACATGTTCCTCACATTTCTGTGGCAGAAAGTTCTGGAATCTGAGAGGAGCCACAAATTTCCTTCCACCCAGCGTTCCCCCAAGTCTCCCGATAAAAATGATACCTCACTTGTGTGGGTAGGCCTAGCGCCCGCGACAGGAAACGCCCCAAAGCGCAACGTGGACACATCCAAAATTTTGGAAGAAAACAGAGGTGTTTTTTGCGAAGTGCCTACCTGTAGATTTTGGCCTCTAGCTCAGCCGGCACCTAGGGAAACCTACAAAACCTGTGCATTTCTGAAAACTAGAGACCTAGGGGAATCCAAGGAGGGGTGACTTGCGGGGCTCGGACCAGGTTCTGTTACCCAGAATCCTTTGCAAACCTCAAAATTTGGCTAAAAAAACACGTTCCTCACATTTCTGTGGCAGAAAGTTCTGGAATCTGAGAGGAGCCACAAATTTCCTTCCACCCAGCGTTCCCCCAAGTCTCCCGATAAAAATGATACCTCACTTGTGTGGGTAGGCCTAGCGCCCGCGACAGGAAACGCCCCAAAGCGCAACGTGGACACATCCAAAATTTTGGAAGAAAACAGAGGTGTTTTTTGCGAAGTGCCTACCTGTAGATTTTGGCCTCTAGCTCAGCCGGCACCTAGGGAAACCTACAAAACCTGTGCATTTCTGAAAACTAGACACCTAGGGGAATCCAAGGAGGGGTGACTTGCGGGGCTCGGACCAGGTTCTGTTACCCAGAATCCTTTGCAAACCTCAAAATTTGGCTAAAAAAACACATGTTCCTCACATTTCTGTGGCAGAAAGTTCTGCAATCTGAGAGGAGCCACAAATTTCCTACCACCCAGCATTCCCCCAAGTCTCCCGATAAAAATGATACCTCACTTGTGTGGGTAGGCCTAGCGCCCGCGACAGGAAACGCCCCAAAGCGCAACGTGGACACATCCAAAATTTTGGAAGAAAACAGAGGTGTTTTTTGCGAAGTGCCTACCTGTAGATTTTGGCCTCTAGCTTAGCCGGCACCTAGGGAAACCTACAAAACCTGTGCATTTCTGAAAACTAGAGACCTAGGGGAATCCAAGGAGGGGTGACATGCGGGGCTCGGACCAGGTTGTGTTACCCAGAATCCTTTGCAAACCTCAAAATTTGGCTAAAAAAACACATGTTCCTCACATTTCTGTGGCAGAAAGTTCTGGAATCTGAGAGGAGCCACAAATTTCCTTCCGCCCAGCGTTCCCCCAAGTCTCCCGATAAAAATGATACCTCACTTGTGTGGGTAGGCCTAGCGCCCGTGACAGGAAACGCCCCAAAGCGCAACGTGGACACATCCAAAATTTTGGAAGAAAACAGAGGTGTTTTTTGCGAAGTGCCTACCTGTAGATTTTGGCCTCTAGCTCAGCCGGCACCTAGGGAAACCTACAAAACCTGTGCATTTCTGAAAACTAGACACCTAGGGGAATCCAAGGAGGGGTGACTTGCGGGGCTCGGACCAGGTTCTGTTACCCAGAATCCTTTGCAAACCTCAAAATTTGGCTAAAAAAACACATGTTCCTCACATTTCTGTGGCAGAAAGTTCTGCAATCTGAGAGGAGCCACAAATTTCCTACCACCCAGCGTTCCCCCAAGTCTCCCGATAAAAATGATACCTCACTTGTGTGGGTAGGCCTAGCGCCCGCGACAGGAAACGCCCCAAAGCGCAACGTGGACACATCCAAAATTTTGGAAGAAAACAGAGGTGTTTTTTGCGAAGTGCCTACCTGTAGATTTTGGCCTCTAGCTCAGCCGGCACCTAGGGAAACCTACAAAACCTGTGCATTTCTGAAAACTAGACACCTAGGGGAATCCATGGAGGGGTGACTTGCGGGGCTCGGACCAGGTTCTGTTACCCAGAATCATTTGCAAACCTCAAAATTTGGCTAAAAAAACACATGTTCCTCACATTTCTGTGGCAGAAAGTTCTGGAATCTGAGAGGAGCCACAAATTTCCTTCCACCCAGCGTTCCCCCAAGTCTCCCGATAAAAATGATACCTCACTTGTGTGGGTAGGCCTAGCACCCGCGACAGGAAACGCCCCAAAGCGCAACGTGGACACATCCAAAATTTTGGAAGAAAACAGAGGTGTTTTTTGCGAAGTGCCTACCTGTAGATTTTGGCCTCTAGCTCAGCCGGCACCTAGGGAAACCTACAAAACCTGTGCATTTCTGAAAACTAGAGACCTAGGGGAATCCAAGGAGGGGTGACTTGCGGGGCTCGGACCAGGTTCTGTTACCCAGAATCCTTTGCAAACCTCAAAATTTGGCTAAAAAAACACATGTTCCTCACATTTCTGTGGCAGAAAGTTCTGGAATCTGAGAGGAGCCACAAATTTCCTTCCACCCAGCGTTCCCCCAAGTCTCCCGATAAAAATGATACCTCACTTGTGTGGGTAGGCCTAGCGCCCGCGACAAGAAACGCCCCAAAGCGCAACGTGGACACATCCAAAATTTTGGAAGAAAACAGAGGTGTTTTTTGCGAAGTGCCTACCTGTAGATTTTGGCCTCTAGCTCAGCCGGCACCTAGGGAAACCTACAAAACCTGTGCATTTCTGAAAACTAGAGACCTAGGGGAATCCAAGGAGGGGTGACTTGCGGGGCTCGGACCAGGTTCTGTTACCCAGAATAATTTGCAAACCTCAAAATTTGGCTAAAAAAACACATGTTCCTCACATTTCTGTGGCAGAAAGTTCTGGAATCTGAGAGGAGCCACAAATTTCCTTCCACCCAGCGTTCCCCCAAGTCTCCCGATAAAAATGATACCTCACTTGTGTGGGTAGGCCTAGCGCCCACGACAGGAAACGCCCCAAAGCGCAACGTGGACACATCCAAAATTTTGGAAGAAAACAGAGGTGTTTTTTGCGAACTGCCTACCTGTTGATTTTGGCCTCTAGCTCAGCCGGCGCCTAGGGAAACCTACAAAACCTGTGCATTTATGAAAACTAGAGACCTAGGGGAATCCAAGGAGGGGTGACTTGCGGGGCTCGGACCAGGTTCTGTTACCCAGAATCCTTTGCAAGCCTCAAAATTTGGCTAAAAAAACACATGTTCCTCACATTTCTGTGGCAGAAAGTTCTGGAATCTGAGAGGAGCCACAAATTTCCTTCCACCCTGCGTTCCCCCAAGTCTCCCGATAAAAATGATACCTCACTTGTGTGGGTAGGCCTAGCGCCCGCGACAGGAAACGCCCCAAAGCGCAACGTGGACACATCCAAAATTTTGGAAGAAAACAGAGGTGTTTTTTGCGAAGTGCCTACCTGTAGATTTTGGCCTCTAGCTCAGCCGGCACCTAGGGAAACCTACAAAACCTGTGCATTTCTGAAAACTAGACACCTAGGGGAATCCAAGGAGGGGTGACTTGCGGGGCTCGGACCAGGTTCTGTTACCCAGAATCCTTTGCAAACCTCAAAATTTGGCTAAAAAAACACATGTTCCTCACATTTCTGTGGCAGAAAGTTCTGCAATCTGAGAGGAGCCACAAATTTCCTACCACCCAGCATTCCCCCAAGTCTCCCGATAAAAATGATACCTCACTTGTGTGGGTAGGCCTAGCGCCCGCAACAGGAAACGCCCCAAAGCGCAACGTGGACACATCCAAAATTTTGGAAGAAAACAGAGGTGTTTTTTGCGAAGTGCCTACCTGTAGATTTTGGCCTCTAGCTCAGCCGGCACCTAGGGAAACCTACAAAACCTGTGCATTTCTGAAAACTAGAGACCTAGGGGAATCCAAGGAGGGGTGACTTGCTGGGCTCGGACCAGGTTCTGTTACCCAGAATCCTTTGCAAACCTCAAAATTTGGCTAAAAAAACACATGTTCCTCACATTTCTGTGGCAGAAAGTTCTGGAATCTGAGAGGAGCCACAAATTTCCTTCCACCCAGCGTTCCCCCAAGTCTCCCGATAAAAATTATACCTCACTTGTGTGGGTAGGCCTAGCGCCCGCGACAGGAAACGCCCCAAAGCGCAACGTGGACACATCCAAAATTTTGGAAGAAAACAGAGGTGTTTTTTGCGAAGTGCCTACCTGTAGATTTTGGCCTCTAGCTCAGCCGGCACCTAGGGAAACCTACAAAACCTGTGCATTTCTGAAAACTAGACACCTAGGGGAATCCAAGGAGGGGTGACTTGCGGGGCTCGGACCAGGTTCTGTTACCCAGAATCCTTTGCAAACCTCAAAATTTGGCTAAAAAAACACATGTTCCTCACATTTCTGTGGCAGAAAGTTCTGGAATCTGAGAGGAGCCACAAATTTCCTTCCGCCCAGCGTTCCCCCAAGTCTCCCGATAAAAATGATACCTCACTTGTGTGGGTAGGCCTAGCGCCCGTGACAGGAAACGCCCCAAAGCGCAACGTGGACACATCCAAAATTTTGGAAGAAAACAGAGGTGTTTTTTGCGAAGTGCCTACCTGTAGATTTTGGCCTCTAGCTCAGCCGGCACCTAGGGAAACCTACAAAACCTGTGCATTTCTGAAAACTAGACAGCTAGGGGAATCCAAGGAGGGGTGACTTGCGGGGCTCGGACCAGGTTCTGTTACCCAGAATCCTTTGCAAACCTCAAAATTTGGCTAAAAAAACACATGTTCCTCACATTTCTGTGGCAGAAAGTTCTGCAATCTGAGAGGAGCCACAAATTTCCTACCACCCAGCGTTCCCCCAAGTCTCCCGATAAAATTGATACCTCACTTGTGTGGGTAGGCCTAGCGCCCGCGACAGGAAACGCCCCAAAGCGCAACGTGGACACATCCAAAATTTTGGAAGAAAACAGAGGTGTTTTTTGCGAAGTGCCTACCTGTAGATTTTGGCCTCTAGCTCAGCCGGCACCTAGGGAAACATACCAAACCTGTACATTTCTAAAAACTAGAGACCTAGGGGAGTCCAAGGAGGGGTGACTTGCGGGGCTCGGACCAGGTTCTGTTACCCAGAATCCTTTGCAAACCTCAAAATTTGGCTAAAAAAACACATGTTCCTCTCATTTCTGTGGCAGAAAGTTCTGGAATCTGAGAGGAGCCAAAAATTTCCTTCCACCCAGCGTTCCCCCAAGTCTCCCGATAAAAATGATACCTCACTTGTGTGGGTAGGCCTAGCGCCCGCGACAGGAAACGCCCCAAAGCGCAACGTGGACACATCCAAAATTTTGGAAGAAAACAGAGGTGTTTTTTGCGAAGTGCCTATCTGTAGATTTTGGCCTCTAGCTCAGCCGGCACCTAGGGAAACCTACAAAACCTGTGCATTTATGAAAACTAGAGACCTAGGGGAATCCAATGAGGGGTGACTTGCGGGGCTCGGACCAGGTTCTGTTACCCAGAATCCTTTGCAAACCTCAAAATTTGGCTAAAAAAACACATGTTCCTCACATTTCTGTGGCAGAAAGTTCTGGAATCTGAGAGGAGCCACAAATTTCCTTCCACCCAGCGTTCCCCCAAGTCTCCCGATAAAAATGATACCTCACTTGTGTGGGTAGGCCTAGCGCCCGCGACAGGAAACGCCCCAAAGCGCAACGTGGACACATCCAAAATTTTGGAAGAAAACAGAGGTGTTTTTTGCGAAGTGCCTACCTGTAGATTTTGGCCTCTAGCTCAGCCGGCACCTAGGGAAACCTACAAAACCTGTGCATTTCTGAAAACTAGACACCTAGGGGAATCCAAGGAGGGGTGACTTGCGGGGCTCGGACCAGGTTCTGTTACCCAGAATCCTTTGCAAACCTCAAAATTTGGCTAAAAAAACACATGTTCCTCACATTTCTGTGGCAGAAAGTTCTGCAATCTGAGAGGAGCCACAAATTTCCTACCACCCAGCGTTCCCCCAAGTCTCCCGATAAAAATGATACCTCACTTGTGTGGGTAGGCCTAGCGCCCGCGACAGGAAACGCCCCAAAGCGCAACGTGGACACATCCAAAATTTTGGAAGAAAACAGAGGTGTTTTTTGCGAAGTGCCTACCTGTAGATTTTGGCCTCTAGCTCAGCCGCCACCTAGGGAAACCTACAAAACCTGTGCATTTCTGAAAACTAGAGACCTAGGGGAATCCAAGGAGGGGTGACTTGCGGGGCTCGGACCAGGTTCTGTTACCCAGAATCCTTTGCAAACCTCAAAATTTGGCTAAAAAAACACGTTCCTCACATTTCTGTGGCAGAAAGTTCTGGAATCTGAGAGGAGCCACAAATTTCCTTCCACCCAGCGTTCCCCCAAGTCTCCCGATAAAAATGATACCTCACTTGTGTGGGTAGGCCTAGCGCCCGCGACAGGAAACGCCCCAAAGCGCAACGTGGACACATCCAAAATTTTGGAAGAAAACAGAGGTGTTTTTTGCGAAGTGCCTACCTGTAGATTTTGGCCTCTAGCTCAGCCGGCACCTAGGGAAACCTACAAAACCTGTGCATTTCTGAAAACTAGACACCTAGGGGAATCCAAGGAGGGGTGACTTGCGGGGCTCGGACCAGGTTCTGTTACCCAGAATCCTTTGCAAACCTCAAAATTTGGCTAAAAAAACACATGTTCCTCACATTTCTGTGGCAGAAAGTTCTGCAATCTGAGAGGAGCCACAAATTTCCTACCACCCAGCATTCCCCCAAGTCTCCCGATAAAAATGATACCTCACTTGTGTGGGTAGGCCTAGCGCCCGCGACAGGAAACGCCCCAAAGCGCAACGTGGACACATCCAAAATTTTGGAAGAAAACAGAGGTGTTTTTTGCGAAGTGCCTACCTGTAGATTTTGGCCTCTAGCTTAGCCGGCACCTAGGGAAACCTACAAAACCTGTGCATTTCTGAAAACTAGAGACCTAGGGGAATCCAAGGAGGGGTGACATGCGGGGCTCGGACCAGGTTGTGTTACCCAGAATCCTTTGCAAACCTCAAAATTTGGCTAAAAAAACACATGTTCCTCACATTTCTGTGGCAGAAAGTTCTGGAATCTGAGAGGAGCCACAAATTTCCTTCCGCCCAGCGTTCCCCCAAGTCTCCCGATAAAAATGATACCTCACTTGTGTGGGTAGGCCTAGCGCCCGTGACAGGAAACGCCCCAAAGCGCAACGTGGACACATCCAAAATTTTGGAAGAAAACAGAGGTGTTTTTTGCGAAGTGCCTACCTGTAGATTTTGGCCTCTAGCTCAGCCGGCACCTAGGGAAACCTACAAAACCTGTGCATTTCTGAAAACTAGACACATAGGGGAATCCAAGGAGGGGTGACTTGCGGGGCTCGGACCAGGTTCTGTTACCCAGAATCCTTTGCAAACCTCAAAATTTGGCTAAAAAAACACATGTTCCTCACATTTCTGTGGCAGAAAGTTCTGCAATCTGAGAGGAGCCACAAATTTCCTACCACCCAGCGTTCCCCCAAGTCTCCCGATAAAAATGATACCTCACTTGTGTGGGTAGGCCTAGCGCCCGCGACAGGAAACGCCCCAAAGCGCAACGTGGACACATCCAAAATTTTGGAAGAAAACAGAGGTGTTTTTTGCGAAGTGCCTACCTGTAGATTTTGGCCTCTAGCTCAGCCGGCACCTAGGGAAACCTACAAAACCTGTGCATTTCTGAAAACTAGACACCTAGGGGAATCCATGGAGGGGTGACTTGCGGGGCTCGGACCAGGTTCTGTTACCCAGAATCCTTTGCAAACCTCAAAATTTGGCTAAAAAAACACATGTTCCTCACATTTCTGTGGCAGAAAGTTCTGGAATCTGAGAGGAGCCACAAATTTCCTTCCACCCAGCGTTCCCCCAAGTCTCCCGATAAAAATGATACCTCACTTGTGTGGGTAGGCCTAGCACCCGCGACAGGAAACGCCCCAAAGCGCAACGTGGACACATCCAAAATTTTGGAAGAAAACAGAGGTGTTTTTTGCGAAGTGCCTACCTGTAGATTTTGGCCTCTAGCTCAGCCGGCACCTAGGGAAACCTACAAAACCTGTGCATTTCTGAAAACTAGAGACCTAGGGGAATCCAAGGAGGGGTGACTTGCGGGGCTCGGACCAGGTTCTGTTACCCAGAATCCTTTGCAAACCTCAAAATTTGGCTAAAAAAACACATGTTCCTCACATTTCTGTGGCAGAAAGTTCTGGAATCTGAGAGGAGCCACAAATTTCCTTCCACCCAGCGTTCCCCCAAGTCTCCCGATAAAAATGATACCTCACTTGTGTGGGTAGGCCTAGCGCCCGCGACAAGAAACGCCCCAAAGCGCAACGTGGACACATCCAAAATTTTGGAAGAAAACAGAGGTGTTTTTTGCGAAGTGCCTACCTGTAGATTTTGGCCTCTAGCTCAGCCGGCACCTAGGGAAACCTACAAAACCTGTGCATTTCTGAAAACTAGAGACCTAGGGGAATCCAAGGAGGGGTGACTTGCGGGGCTCGGACCAGGTTCTGTTACCCAGAATAATTTGCAAACCTCAAAATTTGGCTAAAAAAACACATGTTCCTCACATTTCTGTGGCAGAAAGTTCTGGAATCTGAGAGGAGCCACAAATTTCCTTCCACCCAGCGTTCCCCCAAGTCTCCCGATAAAAATGATACCTCACTTGTGTGGGTAGGCCTAGCGCCCACGACAGGAAACGCCCCAAAGCGCAACGTGGACACATCCAAAATTTTGGAAGAAAACAGAGGTGTTTTTTGCGAACTGCCTACCTGTTGATTTTGGCCTCTAGCTCAGCCGGCGCCTAGGGAAACCTACAAAACCTGTGCATTTATGAAAACTAGAGACCTAGGGGAATCCAAGGAGGGGTGACTTGCGGGGCTCGGACCAGGTTCTGTTACCCAGAATCCTTTGCAAGCCTCAAAATTTGGCTAAAAAAACACATGTTCCTCACATTTCTGTGGCAGAAAGTTCTGGAATCTGAGAGGAGCCACAAATTTCCTTCCACCCTGCGTTCCCCCAAGTCTCCCGATAAAAATGATACCTCACTTGTGTGGGTAGGCCTAGCGCCCGCGAAAGGAAACGCCCCAAAGCGCAACGTGGACACATCCAAAATTTTGGAAGAAAACAGAGGTGTTTTTTGCGAAGTGCCTACCTGTAGATTTTGGCCTCTAGCTCAGCCGGCACCTAGGGAAACCTACAAAACCTGTGCATTTCTGAAAACTAGACACCTAGGGGAATCCAAGGAGGGGTGACTTGCGGGGCTCGGACCAGGTTCTGTTACCCAGAATCCTTTGCAAACCTCAAAATTTGGCTAAAAAAACACATGTTCCTCACATTTCTGTGGCAGAAAGTTCTGCAATCTGAGAGGAGCCACAAATTTCCTACCACCCAGCATTCCCCCAAGTCTCCCGATAAAAATGATACCTCACTTGTGTGGGTAGGCCTAGCGCCCGCAACAGGAAACGCCCCAAAGCGCAACGTGGACACATCCAAAATTTTGGAAGAAAACAGAGGTGTTTTTTGCGAAGTGCCTACCTGTAGATTTTGGCCTCTAGCTCAGCCGGCACCTAGGGAAACCTACAAAACCTGTGCATTTCTGAAAACTAGAGACCTAGGGGAATCCAAGGAGGGGTGACTTGCTGGGCTCGGACCAGGTTCTGTTACCCAGAATCCTTTGCAAACCTCAAAATTTGGCTAAAAAAACACATGTTCCTCACATTTCTGTGGCAGAAAGTTCTGGAATCTGAGAGGAGCCACAAATTTCCTTCCACCCAGCGTTCCCCCAAGTCTCCCGATAAAAATTATACCTCACTTGTGTGGGTAGGCCTAGCGCCCGCGACAGCAAACGCCTCAAAGCGCAACGTGGACACATCCAAAATTTTGGAAGAAAACAGAGGTGTTTTTTGCGAAGTGCCTACCTGTAGATTTTGGCCTCTAGCTCAGCCGGCACCTAGGGAAACCTACAAAACCTGTACATTTCTGAAAACTAGACACCTAGGGGAATCCAAGGAGGGGTGACTTGCGGGGCTCGGACCAGGTTCTGTTACCCAGAATCCTTTGCAAACCTCAAAATTTGGCTAAAAAACACATGTTCCTCACATTTCTGTGGCAGAAAGTTCTGCAATCTGAGAGGTGCCACAAATTTCCTACCACCCAGCGTTCCCCCAAGTCTCCCGATAAAAATGATACCTCACTTGTGTGGGTAGGCCTAGCGCCCGCGACAGGAAACGCCCCAAAGCGCAACGTGGACACATCCAAAATTTTGGAAGAAAACAGAGGTGTTTTTTGCGAAGTGCCTACCTGTAGATTTTGGCCTCTAGCTCAGCCGGCACCTAGGGAAACCTACAAAACCTGTGCATTTCTGAAAACTAGACACCTAGGGGAATCCAAGGAGGGGTGACTTGCGGGGCTCGGACCAGGTTCTGTTACCCAGAATCCTTTGCAAACCTCAAAATTTGGCTGAAAAAACACATGTTCCTCACATTTCTGTGGCAGAAAGTTCTGGAATCTGAGAAGAGCCACAAATTTCCTTCCACCCAGCGTTCCCCCAAGTCTCCCGATAAAAATGATACCTCACTTGTGTGGGTAGGCCTAGCGCCAGCGACAGGAAACGCCCCAAAGCGCAACGTGGACACATCCAAAATTTTGGAAGAAAACAGAGGTGTTTTTTGCGAAGTGCCTACCTGTAGATTTTGGCCTCTAGCTCAGCCGGCACCTAGGGAAACCTACAAAACCTGTGCATTTCTGAAAACTAGACACCTAGGGGAATCCAAGGAGGGGTGACTTGCGGGGCTCGGACCAGGTTGTGTTACCCAGAATCCTTTGCAAACCTCAAAATTTGGCTAAAAAAACACATGTTCCTCACATTTCTGTGGCAGAAAGTTCTGCAATCTGAGAGGAGCCACAAATTTCCTACCACCCAGCGTTCCCCCAAGTCTCCCGATAAAAATGATACCTCACTTGTGTGGGTAGGCCTAGCGCCCGCGACAGGAAACGCCCCAAAGCGCAACGTGGACACATCCAAAATTTTGGAAGAAAACAGAGGTGTTTTTTGCGAAGTGCCTACCTGTAGATTTTGGCCTCTAGCTCAGCCGGCACCTAGGGAAACCTACAAAACCTGTGCATTTCTGAAAACTAGACACCTAGGGGAATCCATGGAGGGGTGACTTGCGGGGCTCGGACCAGGTTCTGTTACCCAGAATCCTTTGCAAACCTCAAAATTTGGCTAAAAAAACACATGTTCCTCACATTTCTGTGGCAGAAAGTTCTGGAATCTGAGAGGAGCCACAAATTTCCTTCCACCCAGCGTTCCCCCAAGTCTCCCGATAAAAATGATACCTCACTTGTGTGGGTAGGCCTAGCACCCGCGACAGGAAACGCCCCAAAGCGCAACGTGGACACATCCAAAATTTTGGAAGAAAACAGAGGTGTTTTTTGCGAAGTGCCTACCTGTAGATTTTGGCCTCTAGCTCAGCCGGCACCTAGGGAAACCTACAAAACCTGTGCATTTCTGAAAACTAGAGACCTAGGGGAATCCAAGGAGGGGTGACTTGCGGGGCTCGGACCAGGTTCTGTTACCCAGAATCCTTTGCAAACCTCAAAATTTGGCTAAAAAAACACATGTTCCTCACATTTCTGTGGCAGAAAGTTCTGGAATCTGAGAGGAGCCACAAATTTCCTTCCACCCAGCGTTCCCCCAAGTCTCCCGATAAAAATGATACCTCACTTGTGTGGGTAGGCCTAGCGCCCGCGACAAGAAACGCCCCAAAGCGCAACGTGGACACATCCAAAATTTTGGAAGAAAACAGAGGTGTTTTTTGCGAAGTGCCTACCTGTAGATTTTGGCCTCTAGCTCAGCCGGCACCTAGGGAAACCTACAAAACCTGTGCATTTCTGAAAACTAGAGACCTAGGGGAATCCAAGGAGGGGTGACTTGCGGGGCTCGGACCAGGTTCTGTTACCCAGAATAATTTGCAAACCTCAAAATTTGGCTAAAAAAACACATGTTCCTCACATTTCTGTGGCAGAAAGTTCTGGAATCTGAGAGGAGCCACAAATTTCCTTCCACCCAGCGTTCCCCCAAGTCTCCCGATAAAAATGATACCTCACTTGTGTGGGTAGGCCTAGCGCCCACGACAGGAAACGCCCCAAAGCGCAACGTGGACACATCCAAAATTTTGGAAGAAAACAGAGGTGTTTTTTGCGAACTGCCTACCTGTTGATTTTGGCCTCTAGCTCAGCCGGCGCCTAGGGAAACCTACAAAACCTGTGCATTTATGAAAACTAGAGACCTAGGGGAATCCAAGGAGGGGTGACTTGCGGGGCTCGGACCAGGTTCTGTTACCCAGAATCCTTTGCAAGCCTCAAAATTTGGCTAAAAAAACACATGTTCCTCACATTTCTGTGGCAGAAAGTTCTGGAATCTGAGAGGAGCCACAAATTTCCTTCCACCCTGCGTTCCCCCAAGTCTCCCGATAAAAATGATACCTCACTTGTGTGGGTAGGCCTAGCGCCCGCGAAAGGAAACGCCCCAAAGCGCAACGTGGACACATCCAAAATTTTGGAAGAAAACAGAGGTGTTTTTTGCGAAGTGCCTACCTGTAGATTTTGGCCTCTAGCTCAGCCGGCACCTAGGGAAACCTACAAAACCTGTGCATTTCTGAAAACTAGACACCTAGGGGAATCCAAGGAGGGGTGACTTGCGGGGCTCGGACCAGGTTCTGTTACCCAGAATCCTTTGCAAACCTCAAAATTTGGCTAAAAAAACACATGTTCCTCACATTTCTGTGGCAGAAAGTTCTGCAATCTGAGAGGAGCCACAAATTTCCTACCACCCAGCATTCCCCCAAGTCTCCCGATAAAAATGATACCTCACTTGTGTGGGTAGGCCTAGCGCCCGCAACAGGAAACGCCCCAAAGCGCAACGTGGACACATCCAAAATTTTGGAAGAAAACAGAGGTGTTTTTTGCGAAGTGCCTACCTGTAGATTTTGGCCTCTAGCTCAGCCGGCACCTAGGGAAACCTACAAAACCTGTGCATTTCTGAAAACTAGAGACCTAGGGGAATCCAAGGAGGGGTGACTTGCTGGGCTCGGACCAGGTTCTGTTACCCAGAATCCTTTGCAAACCTCAAAATTTGGCTAAAAAAACACATGTTCCTCACATTTCTGTGGCAGAAAGTTCTGGAATCTGAGAGGAGCCACAAATTTCCTTCCACCCAGCGTTCCCCCAAGTCTCCCGATAAAAATTATACCTCACTTGTGTGGGTAGGCCTAGCGCCCGCGACAGCAAACGCCTCAAAGCGCAACGTGGACACATCCAAAATTTTGGAAGAAAACAGAGGTGTTTTTTGCGAAGTGCCTACCTGTAGATTTTGGCCTCTAGCTCAGCCGGCACCTAGGGAAACCTACAAAACCTGTACATTTCTGAAAACTAGACACCTAGGGGAATCCAAGGAGGGGTGACTTGCGGGGCTCGGACCAGGTTCTGTTACCCAGAATCCTTTGCAAACCTCAAAATTTGGCTAAAAAACACATGTTCCTCACATTTCTGTGGCAGAAAGTTCTGCAATCTGAGAGGTGCCACAAATTTCCTACCACCCAGCGTTCCCCCAAGTCTCCCGATAAAAATGATACCTCACTTGTGTGGGTAGGCCTAGCGCCCGCGACAGGAAACGCCCCAAAGCGCAACGTGGACACATCCAAAATTTTGGAAGAAAACAGAGGTGTTTTTTGCGAAGTGCCTACCTGTAGATTTTGGCCTCTAGCTCAGCCGGCACCTAGGGAAACCTACAAAACCTGTGCATTTCTGAAAACTAGACACCTAGGGGAATCCAAGGAGGGGTGACTTGCGGGGCTCGGACCAGGTTCTGTTACCCAGAATCCTTTGCAAACCTCAAAATTTGGCTTAAAAAACACATGTTCCTCACATTTCTGTGGCAGAAAGTTCTGGAATCTGAGAAGAGCCACAAATTTCCTTCCACCCAGCGTTCCCCCAAGTCTCCCGATAAAAATGATACCTCACTTGTGTGGGTAGGCCTAGCGCCAGCGACAGGAAACGCCCCAAAGCGCAACGTGGACACATCCAAAATTTTGGAAGAAAACAGAGGTGTTTTTTGCGAAGTGCCTACCTGTAGATTTTGGCCTCTAGCTCAGCCGGCACCTAGGGAAACCTACAAAACCTGTGCATTTCTGAAAACTAGACACCTAGGGGAATCCAAGGAGGGGTGACTTGCGGGGCTCGGACCAGGTTGTGTTACCCAGAATCCTTTGCAAACCTCAAAATTTGGCTAAAAAAACACATGTTCCTCATATTTCTGTGGCAGAAAGTTCTGGAATCTGAGAGGAGCCACAAATTTCCTTCCGCCCAGCGTTCCCCCAAGTCTCCCGATAAAATTGATACCTCACTTGTGTGGGTAGGCCTAGCGCCCGCGACAGGAAACGCCCCAAAGCGCAACGTGGACACATCCAAAATTTTGGAAGAAAACAGAGGTGTTTTTTGCGAAGTGCCTACCTGTAGATTTTGGCCTCTAGCTCAGCCGGCACCTAGGGAAACCTACAAAACCTGTGCATTTCTGAAAACTAGAGACCTAGGGGAATCCAAGGAGGGGTGACTTGCTGGGCTCGGACCAGGTTCTGTTACCCAGAATCCTTTGCAAACCTCAAAATTTGGCTAAAAAAACACATGTTCCTCACATTTCTGTGGCAGAAAGTTCTGGAATCTGAGAGGAGCCACAAATTTCCTTCCACCCAGCGTTCCCCCAAGTCTCCCGATAAAAATTATACCTCACTTGTGTGGGTAGGCCTAGCGCCCGCGACAGGAAACGCCCCAAAGCGCAACGTGGACACATCCAAAATTTTGGAAGAAAACAGAGGTGTTTTTTGCGAAGTGCCTACCTGTAGATTTTGGCCTCTAGCTCAGCCGGCACCTAGGGAAACCTACAAAACCTGTACATTTCTGAAAACTAGACACCTAGGGGAATCCAAGGAGGGGTGACTTGCGGGGCTCGGACCAGGTTCTGTTACCCAGAATCCTTTGCAAACCTCAAAATTTGGCTAAAAAACACATGTTCCTCACATTTCTGTGGCAGAAAGTTCTGCAATCTGAGAGGTGCCACAAATTTCCTACCACCCAGCGTTCCCCCAAGTCTCCCGATAAAAATGATACCTCACTTGTGTGGGTAGGCCTAGCGCCCGCGACAGGAAACGCCCCAAAGCGCAACGTGGACACATCCAAAATTTTGGAAGAAAACAGAGGTGTTTTTTGCGAAGTGCCTACCTGTAGATTTTGGCCTCTAGCTCAGCCGGCACCTAGGGAAACCTACAAAACCTGTGCATTTCTGAAAACTAGACACCTAGGGGAATCCAAGGAGGGGTGACTTGCGGGGCTCGGACCAGGTTCTGTTACCCAGAATCCTTTGCAAACCTCAAAATTTGGCTTAAAAAACACATGTTCCTCACATTTCTGTGGCAGAAAGTTCTGGAATCTGAGAGGAGCCACAAATTTCCTTCCACCCAGCGTTCCCCCAAGTCTCCCGATAAAAATGATACCTCACTTGTGTGGGTAGGCCTAGCGCCCGCGACAGGAAACGCCCCAAAGCGCAACGTGGACACATCCAAAATTTTGGAAGAAAACAGAGGTGTTTTTTGCGAAGTGCCTACCTGTAGATTTTGGCCTCTAGCTCAGCCGGCACCTAGGGAAACCTACAAAACCTGTGCATTTCTGAAAACTAGACACCTAGGGGAATCCAAGGAGGGGTGACTTGCGGGGCTCGGACCAGGTTCTGTTACCCAGAATCCTTTGCAAACCTCAAAATTTGGCTAAAAAAACACATGTTCCTCACATTTCTGTGGCAGAAAGTTCTGCAATCTGAGAGGAGCCACAAATTTCCTACCACCCAGCATTCCCCCAAGTCTCCCGATAAAAATGATACCTCACTTGTGTGGGTAGGCCTAGCGCCCGCAACAGGAAACGCCCCAAAGCGCAACGTGGACACATCCAAAATTTTGGAAGAAAACAGAGGTGTTTTTTGCGAAGTGCCTACCTGTAGATTTTGGCCTCTAGCTCAGCCGGCACCTAGGGAAACCTACAAAACCTGTGCATTTCTGAAAACTAGAGACCTAGGGGAATCCAAGGAGGGGTGACTTGCTGGGCTCGGACCAGGTTCTGTTACCCAGAATCCTTTGCAAACCTCAAAATTTGGCTAAAAAAACACATGTTCCTCACATTTCTGTGGCAGAAAGTTCTGGAATCTGAGAGGAGCCACAAATTTCCTTCCACCCAGCGTTCCCCCAAGTCTCCCGATAAAAATGATACGTCACTTGTGTGGGTAGGCCTAGCGCCCGCGACAGGAAACGCCCCAAAGCGCAACGTGGACACATCCAAAATTTTGGAAGAAAACAGAGGTGTTTTTTGCGAAGTGCCTACCTGTAGATTTTGGCCTCTAGCTCAGCCGGCACCTAGGGAAACCTACAAAACCTGTACATTTCTGAAAACTAGACACCTAGGGGAATCCAAGGAGGGGTGACTTGCGGGGCTCGGACCAGGTTCTGTTACCCAGAATCCTTTGCAAACCTCAAAATTTGGCTAAAAAACACATGTTCCTCACATTTCTGTGGCAGAAAGTTCTGCAATCTGAGAGGTGCCACAAATTTCCTACCACCCAGCGTTCCCCCAAGTCTCCCGATAAAAATGATACCTCACTTGTGTGGGTAGGCCTAGCGCCCGCGACAGGAAACGCCCCAAAGCGCAACGTGGACACATCCAAAATTTTGGAAGAAAACAGAGGTGTTTTTTGCGAAGTGCCTACCTGTAGATTTTGGCCTCTAGCTCAGCCGGCACCTAGGGAAACCTACAAAACCTGTGCATTTCTGAAAACTAGACACCTAGGGGAATCCAAGGAGGGGTGACTTGCGGGGCTCGGACCAGGTTCTGTTACCCAGAATCCTTTGCAAACCTCAAAATTTGGCTAAAAAAACACATGTTCCTCACATTTCTGTGGCAGAAAGTTCTGGAATCTGAGAGGAGCCACAAATTTCCTTCCACCTAGCGTTCCCCCAAGTCTCCCGATAAAAATGATACCTCACTTGTGTGGGTAGGCCTAGCGCCCGCAACAGGAAACGCCCCAAAGCGCAACGTGGACACATCCAAAATTTTGGAAGAAAACAGAGGTGTTTTTTGCGAAGTGCCTTCCTGTAGATTTTGGCCTCTAGCTCAGCCGGCACCTAGGGACACCTACAAAACCTGTGCATTTCTGAAAACTAGAGACCTAGGGGAATCCAAGGAGGGGTGACTTGCGGGGCTCGGACCAGGTTCTGTTACCCAGAATCCTTTGCAAACCTCAAAATTTGGCCAAAAAAACACATGTTCCTCACATTTCTGTGGCAGAAAGTTCTGAAATCTGAGAGGAGCCACGAATTTCCTTCCTCCCAGCGTTCCCCCAAGTCTCCCGATAAAATTGATACCTCACTTGTGTGGGTAGGCGACAGGAAACGCCCCAAAGCGCAACGTGGACACATCCAAAATTTTGGAAGAAAACAGAGGTGTTTTTTGCGAAGTGCCTACCTGTAGATTTTGGCCTCTAGCTCAGCCGGCACCTAGGGAAACCTACCAAACCTGTGCATTTCTGAAAACTAGAGACCGAGGGGAGTCCAAGGAGGGGTGACTTGCGGGGCTCGGACCAGGTTCTGTTACCCAGAATCCTTTGCAAACCTCAAAATTTGGTTAAAAAAACACATGTTTCTCACGTTTCTGTGGCAGAAAGTTCTGGAATCTGAGAGGAGCCACAAATTTCCTTCCACCTAGCGTTCCCCCAAGTCTCCCGATAAAAATGATACCTCACTTGTGTGGGTAGGCCTAGCGCCCGCGACAGGAAACGCCCCAAAGCGCAACGTGGACACATCCAAAATTTTGGAAGAAAACAGAGGTGTTTTTTGCGAAGTGCCTACCTGTAGATTTTGGCCTCTAGCTCAGCCGGCACCTAGGGAAACCTACCAAACCTGTGCATTTCTGAAAACTAGACACTTAGGGGAATCCAAGGAGGGGTGACTTGCGGGGCTCGGACCAGGTTCTGTTACCCAGAATCCTTTGCAAACCTCAAAATTTGGCAAAAAAAACACATGTTTCTCACATTTCTGTGGCAGAAAGTTCTGGAATCTGAGAGGAGCCACAAATTTCCTTCCACCTAGCGTTCCCCCAAGTCTCCCGATAAAAATGATACCTCACTTGTGTGGGTAGGCCTAGCGCCCGCGACAGGAAACGCCCCAAAGCGCAACGTGGACACATCCAAAATTTTGGAAGAAAACAGAGGTGTTTTTTGCGAAGTGCCTACCTGTAGATTTTGGCCTCTAGCTCAGCCGGCACCCAGGGAAACCTACAAAATCTGTGCATTTCTGAAAACTAGAGACCTAGGGGAATCCACGGAGGGGTGACTTGCGGGGCTCGGACTAGGTTCTGTTACCCAGAATCCTTTGCAAACCTCAAAATCTGGCTAAAAAAACACATGATCCTCACATTTCTGTGGCAGAAAGTTCTGAAATCTGAGAGGAGCCACAAATTTCCTTCCTCCCAGCGTTCCCCCAAGTCTCCCGATAAAATTGATACCTCACTTGTGTGGGTAGGCGACAGGAAATGCCCCAAAGCGCAACGTGGACACATTCAAAATTTTGGAAGAAAACAGAGGTGTTTTTTGCGAAGTGCCTACCTGTAGATTTTGGCCTCTAGCTCAGCCGGCACCCAGGGAAACCTACAAAATCTGTGCATTTCTGAAAACTAGAGACCTAGGGGA